>NC_087520.1:43311030-44622547 GCF_963921805.1 Phalacrocorax carbo
CATGAAAGCAGCTGACCAAACCCAGCATCCGTAGGGATGGAAAAGAAGCAGGCTGGCTTAATGCTTTGGGAGAACATTCCCATTTTAAGCCAAATTTTTCAACGTTTTGCGGAAGGTAAACCAATGCCTCATTCTTTGAAGGAAACAGAGAAAGAAAATCCCGTCGATAATTTTTTGGCCAGAAAAAGTTTCTCAGAAAAATGTCCTGGGAAAACAGAGCTTATTTTTTGACCAACTCCACCCACAGAAACAGGTGTGTAAGCATGTTATTAATGAATTTATATCAGAGTTGTTGCCAAAGGGAGAAGGTACATAGGAAAGGAAGTTGGACCTTAGTCACTGTTGGGAGAGAAAGGTCAGACCCTGCAAGCACAGATCCTAAGCTGGCTGCCCACACAGAGCCCAGTCGTTGAAATATGGGCTGCTGGGGTACACGTTTCCTCCAGGTTTGCAGGCCTTCGCCAGATGATGACCGGTTGATGGCAGGTTACCCTTCCTTCCTTTTAGACTGAAAAATCCCCTGCTTTCTCAGAAAGGGGAGCAAGAATGGGGGGCCAGGAGCAAGCAAAAACTGGGAGGAAATTGCAATTAGTTTTTTTTCCTTAAAAGATGTCTTTGCTTTTGATTTGGAAAAGCCAGACAATGCCTCCAAGCCAAACCTCAGTCAACACCGAGAAATTACAGTATGGATGTACCCTAGAAGTTACCACCATCGCATCTGCTGTTTCGCAGTTCCCTAACCACACGATGGAGCATGACTTCTTGCTGGAAAACCCCACTGGCTACAGCAACGTTGGAATAAGGCATCGAGTACCCCCAGGGCTTGACGTTAACAGATGAGGCCTGTCTCTAGCTGGGGATGCAGCCGGGCACGTTGTTGCAAGAGAACATTAGCGTCAGTGCATTTACCCCAGTTTGTCAATATACATTTTTTATTTGACTCCTGATTTCCCAGGAAAGCAGAGGCCTGGCCACATACTTTGGAGAGATAAGAGCAAAAAGGAGTCCCTATAATCTCACGCTGACCTCAGCAACGGTGTCTCGCTTCTAATTTCTCTTTAAAGGGTACATACACGTTGCAACTGGCCTCCTGGTCTGCCCCATACCTCCTCCGCTCCAACACTGCCTTCCTTAAGAGCAGGAGAAGGAGATAAGTGCCTAATGAATCAGCAGAGCACATAGTTTCCCTGCAAGAAGCATCTCTCCGGGTTCCTGCCAGATGCCGAGCCTCTCCCCCGCACAGACCGCCCTCGGAGCCAGCCCTGGATTATCAGGGAATTTCAGAGACTTCCCACCACGGCACCAGCCCTGCAGACAAGGAACCTGCAACCTCTCCGTTTCCCAAATGCAAGTGCGGCTTCTCGCCCCTATTTGCAAGGAGAAGGGATGATGGTTTGGGGGGAAAAGCCCAGGGAGACAAACTGTAGCCCCAGACTATGCAGAAAAAGGGCTCCACTGAGTTTAGGGCTGTAACGAGGGGCTGGGTTTGTTAATGCTCTGAGCAGAGGAAGGCATTGGCCTGGACTTCTTAGGTCACAGCGACAGCAGAGGAAGTCTGGCAGGGCCATGATGTGGGATGGAGATTGCTCTCCAGGGTGACTCCAAAAGGCAATAAAAAAGACAATAAGGAGAAAGATAATAAAACCCTCCAGCTTTTTATTTTCTCCCCGCAACGTCAGGCTTTTCAGGAAGGCCTAATGTTTGCCTACAGATTTACTATCCCCCAGGCGCAGGGTGCAAAGGGACAGTTGACGTTATTTGGCAGCTCCTGCGAAGGGCTGCGTAGCCGTCACCAACCCGCTCGCTGGCAGCAAGGACCAGCCAAGGCAGCTTTACCATCGAGCTGATGAAAAATAGGCCACTGAATAGAAATGGGGTTAGAGTGTCCTTTCCCCGAAGAGCCCTAAGAGAGGATCTGCTCGCACAGGACCTTAAATCAGAATTATTCCTGCTGGAGGCTGCTTTTGCAACAAACACCAGCTTGTTCTGCTGGGGATAGGAAGAGCTCTAGACAAACGATGTCACAACCTTGGGGCATCCAGCTGGCACACCACCGAGCATCCTCAGGATGATAAAAGTTGACGCTGGCTTCTCCAGGGGCCAAGAGCAGCTCCAGTTGTTCTGCTTGACCTCAGCTACGTCAAAGCCTCCAGCCCTTGATGCACTCGCCACCCAGACCCCAACTCTGCCCCATGAGCTCACACTGAGCACATACATGGGGTTAAAAAGCCTAAATCCCAAACCAGCACATAGGAGGATGGCTGATACGCCTTGCCTGATGACCATTGCTCCTTGGAGGTCTTGGCTGGTCCCATGAGAATCCCGTTAGCAGGAGCCAGGAAAGCAGGACCTGATTTCCAGGGCTGCTCTGTAAGCCTCACCCACGTCCCCAGCAGTTTTTCATTTGCAAAGCAAACCTGCATTGAGGAGGGACAACAACAAATCCCTCCCGAGGAAGTATCCTTAAACGCGTGTGTCACCCAGACAGCTGGCATGGAGGTGACAGCCCCATCAAGGCACCGAGATAACAATAACTCCAGCAGCTTCTCTGTCAGCGTGTTGAATTAATACTGTTTGAACCGGCCTCAGATATTGCAACTCCTGGCAGGACCCGCGACAGTCGATGTAATTTATTGTTTCTATTGCATGCTCATTTGTATTCCCAAGCAGCCTTGGGGAGTAATTTCTCAATGAGTGGACAGCTGCCGGGGGAGAGGAGCAGAGCCGGGAGCCTGAGATCAGGGAGAGGACATGGGGAAGCCTGGGCAGGACAGCTGCAGCAGGACCCACGGACGAGCTGCAGGCAGGAGCCCCAGGAGCATCATGCGACAAGGCACTACTGAGCAGCCAAATTTTCAGCGGTGGCATCTACCAAATTGCTTGAAGCTCTGCCTCTGTGCCAGGGCCATCTGGCTTTTATGGGGCAGCAGGGTCCAGCAAGCAGAAACCCTCAAAAACAGGGTGGAAGCTGTACTGGTTGAGAACATATACACCACTATTGTCTCCAACAAAGCAAGGAGTAGGACAGTCATATGATGCCCACCCCTAATTCAGTCCTAGCCTTCAACTCTCTCAGCGCACTTGGGATGGCACGTCCGAGGAGTTCAGAAACCACACTGCAAGGCATCAGTAGCCCTGCAAGCTGGGAAACCAATGAAGCATGGCTGTCCGTGGCTTTCAGGCTCACAGCTGGCTTCTCTGGTGGATAGCATGATCCATATTTTGGGCAAAGCCTTTTCCACACTGAGCTGTTCACAATTCTCTTTCCCCTGCAGGGTCTCTCGTGTCTCGTGGGGGTTGTGCTCAGCCCAGCTCCCTACGCAGGAGGTAAAGGCGATGCTCTTCTCTACCCACTCACCCACTTCCAAAAATGCACAAGAACCTCTGGTCTCCAAAATCTCCATCCTTCCATTAAACCCCACTCAAATTGGGTACCACATCTGGAAGCAGTGAGGGGTGGTGGGAGGGACGAGTCAAGCCCAGACACCAGTGCTGCAGCAGGACAGTGAATTTCCCTCATCTTTCCAAGCCCAGGCTGTCTGAACCCGGGTGCTGCACATCCCCGTGGGACGCTCCTGGAGGGGAGCCAAGCTTATGGGTCTAGCTCTTCAAAGATGGTGCTCCAAGGCCAGCAACGTGGAGGGATGGGCTGAGGGATGGGGTGAGAGAGAGCAAAAAAGGTCTTCTGAGAGGAGATTCTGAGTTTTGTTTTCACCCTGAGGCAGCCTGAGCGGTTGGCACTTCACTTTCTTCTCTTTTTCCCCTTGGAACAAGAATGCCTAAATATATATATAAGGAACCATTGGAATGTTTTGTTCCAGAGCAATTGAAATATTATGCTAATATTAGAGGTACCGTGTGATTCTAGAATTACATGAACATCAATATGAAATGAGAAGGCTTAAACGGGTATCTCTTTCATATTCTTCTCCCAACATTTTTCAGTGAAACGAAGGCATTTCCTGCAAAGGATTAGATTGTGCAAAAGCTATTTCCAATGGAAAGCTGCTCTGCTTGGCTAGCTCCGGCAACAGGGAACACAGAATTAGGTGGATAATGGCCAATATAATGACTTCTGGTGAAAACACGGCACATGGACCGACCAAGCTGTGCATTACTGACTGCTCCGGAGAAAAACCCCTCAAATAGCTAAAAAGCAAACATTTGTTCTCACTCAAGGCAAAGAGAATAATTCCTGATTTTATTCTCTTTTGTGGTTTTGTGGGGGGTTTTTTGTTGGTGCTCTCCAATCAGTGACTACCCAGAAAGCCAAAACCCCTCCCCGCCTTCCTTGCAAAGCATGGACACGTCAGGCACCTTGACCATGTTTGCTCGATGTCCCACGGCAAGATGCCCGCACCGTGCCAGAAGTGGTCTCATTAACACCCTCCAGAAACGCTGCCAGAAATGCTTTATAGACTGAATATTGGGAAATCGGTAAAAAACGCCCAAGAAAAAAAACAACAATCCATCCCTTTTAGCTATATGGTCCTGCCCACAGTTGAAAAACACATTAATCTTGCAGAACACGGCCAGCAGACAGGAGCCAAAAGGTTGACACTGGGGTGTGGTGAAGGGGAGACATATTTACATGCTATTGCTCAGCAGGTCACAGCAACAGGATGCTGATAACATCCTGCAAACTTCCTCCCTCAACTGGCGTGGAAAAAAAAAAAATGATGGCCCTGAGGCACATAATGACCAGCCAACCATTCACAAATTCACCTTCTGGGAACCTCGCATTTCAGAGCAGACTGGCAGACGCGTCGCTTTTCTCTCGTTATAAAGAAGACAACTTGAAAGCCAGGAAAACAAGGCAGAGGCAGCAGCGAGGTCTGCGGCCGGCAGGACGATGGGGTGACGGCTCGGCGAGCGCGGCGCTGGCACGGTCACTCCTTTTATTGTTCCAGATGTATTTTAAATTGACCAGCACTAGAAGAGAGCCTTTTTAATAGCTGGGTTTACACGCTTTCCTTGTCCTCTAGACAACAGAGTTCAAAGAGGTTCAGAGCCGCGTTACGCTCTCAATGACACCGATATAAATCCAGATGAAGTCAAAGCAACAGCCTTAGCAGCAGAGGCGCTGCGGATGCCCACAAAAGGCAGGGAGGGGAGCAGATTCTCACCACCTCCACCATCTTTAAAATCCATAAAATTAATTTAATCTAGACTTTGACAAGAGATGCGCACAATTTCTGCAACGCGGTCAGGCTGGGGGTGGGGGGCAGCAAGAGGAAAATGGTTTGCCAAGGCCACCAGGAGGAATTTTTTCTTCCTTTCCAAATGGAAAAGACAAAGACATCCTCAGAAAGAGAAACAAAACCTGCCTGCAAAGAAAAATGGCTGAGAATAAAAATCTAAATTTATCTTGTTTGAGCAAAATAATTTCCTCCGACAAAGGCACTAAATTATAATCCACTCCGGTCATGACGCTTGGTTTTCAGACCAAAGGAGGATGTAACAAGGATCTCTGAGAGATGCTGGGGACATTCACAGGCCCCAGGGAAGGGGCTTTTGCCTCCAGGCATGACTCATTTCCCTTAGAGCATGCACAGCCTGTTTCCAGCCATTTCTTCTCCATATTTAACTCTGCCCCAAAAAAATCCTAAATATCAGTTACAAGAAACCTCCAGTTGCAAGACCTCCTATTCAAATAAATAATGTCTGTTCTGGGCAGGTAGGAAAGCCAGAGCAAGGACTGTAGACGCCTTGGTTATGCTCCCACTAATTTTAATCATCAAGGGTTGCTCTTCACCCTCGAGCAGAGCCCTGCTGAGCTGGTCTCATTACACCTATGCCACGGGCTCTGCTTTCATTATTTGCTCTGATGATAGGATTACCGGGATGGGAGGGTGATGCGAAGCCGGTGGGACCACCACCACCACGTGTAACGTAACACGGGGGGCTGCCCCATGAGGTGGAGCCTGGGAAGGACACAGGAGGTTGCCTCAGGCAGCCGAGACCCCGTGCGCGACACTGCACGAGCCCACTGCCCTTCGGCCTCGGCTCACCCATCTTCGCTGAGCCCCAGCAAACCTCCGTTCCCTAAGGCAAAAATGAAAGCTCATTTGTAAATATGCATTCTTGGAGTTTCGTTCTCAATTCTGGTCTATTTTGCCAAATTCTGGAGAAATGAAACATGACCACACCTCGTAGTTACACAGACAGACACAGATAATATACGCGCCTATAAGCGTGCGCGTACATATATTTCCTCTCAATAGTAAAGCTGCATTTTGGAGCAGATCCAGCAAGCCGCCCCCGGTCCCCACACTTCTGGCGCAGCACTGCAGCATCTCGCAAAGCCCGCCCTGTTGGGTTTTTTTTCACTTTTCCCTCCCAGAAACACTTCTACAAAAGCAAGACCTGCCCTGGATCAAGTCTACCTTCTGCTTGGCCACTCCGAAGAAATTCAGAAATTCTTTTTCTTTGTAGGAAGCACGGCCATTTGTCTTGGCAGGGTCTCCATCGCCGGCCTGGCATGCAACCTCTGCAAAACAACACCTCGCTCAAGTCACCCACGCACGCAGGTAGTGGGGCCATTCCACCCCTGGAGGGTTTCCAGCTCCACCTACGTGCCTGCCCCTATCGCCGCCCTGCTCCTGGATGCTTCTGGTGGAGAGGCTGCAAAAAAATATACACCAAGGTTTGCAAGGAGAGGGGATTTTCACCCAAGTTGAGGAAACTGGGTAGCGGTACTGCACTTTTTCTTGCCTTTGCGGCATCTCTTGTGTTCTCACCCATCAGTTTTGGGGTTTAGCTAGCAGCTCAGCAATGATGACTGCAGGTAGTAGAAGAAACCCCCCCACCAGCGCTGTCCCACATCTCCCTCCTCCCACCCATCAGTCCGTATTGAGAACGTCTCCCCTTGAGCTCATCACAGAAAATTAAGGACCAAATGAAGCTGATACCACCTTCTGGGGGGGTCACCTGCTCAGCAGGTTTCTCTATTTTCAGCTAAGACTGGGGTCACAGCATGCCCAGTAAGTGCCCACAAGCCGGGTCTCGCTCCACCTCAGGCTGGCTCTGGTTTCTGGCTGAAGCCCCGAGCGACACCACGATTTGCCCTGTTTCATTTTCAGGTCATCCTTCCCAGAACAAGAACAGGGAAGCAGAGCCACAGGGCAGCCAGACCTGCTCACGCAGACCCAAGCAGGAGCCCTGGGGCCAGCACACGGGGGCGGCCGTGGCATCCCAGCCCGCCATCCCCAGCAGCTCCTTGCTCCCGTCACAACCTCGCCATGCAAATCCACTGAACACAGATTTCGTGCAAGCTGAATGCAAAGGCAAGCGGAAGCTTTCTCGGCATTGGCACCGGGTTTTGCTGTGTTTCAGGTCATTGGCTTCCAGCCACAGGTATTTTGGAAGGATTTTTGTCCTGGATTCCTGCTCTTTAAGGGCCAGATCCCCCTGGGTGCTGCGTGCAATGAGCTGGGAGCATCCAGCAGCAGGAGTGAGGGATGTAATGGAGTGTATTTTCTTATTGTAGAAACTGGATTTAGTACAAATAACTGGCTTTGGCAGCTTGAACATTCCCCACTTGCTGCTTTAATGCCAAAGGAGGTGACATAAACAGAAATTTCATCTGCCTCCCTTCCCCCCCCACACACACCTACCCAGACTAAACGTGGCCAGGGAAGAAAAAATCTCATTGCTGAGAAATGAGCTGAGATCAAAAAAATAAGTTTCCTTCTGATTTGGTCAAGAGAAAAAAATCCAGGAGAAGAGAGGTCTCAGGGATGGAAACTGGGATCTGCCCCCTCCCAGTTTTAAAATGGCCAAGAAAAGTCTCTGCTGAGAGGTGAGATGATACGTGAGCGCCGGGGAGCTCAGCAGCGCTGTGTGGCCCCAGCGCCCCAGGGGGGTGCAGGTTCTGGGGACCCTGCCCTGATAGACCCTATGGCTATAGGGGCAAAGCAGCCCCAGCAATGCATAGGGGTTACTGCAGCCTCAGGAGCTCCCAGCCATGAGCTGGGTGCCTGCCTTCACACCTTCCCCAGGGAGAAGATGCTCCTGGGGTCCTCCAGCTTCACTGCACGCAGCTCCTGCTTTCCAGGCAGGATCAGAGTTGGAAATCTCTGGCACGCTGGGAAGATAACTGCTAAGAAAGAGCTTTTTTGGGTGCTCAACAGTGGTGGATGCTGTTGTTCCAAGCATAAAAATAAGGCACCTATAGCGCACTGCTCCCTCAGGCACAGCATTTGCAAGGACAGCGGGTGAGAAGGGGAAGCTGGAGTCCCGAAGAGGGGGAAGTGCCAAAGAAACCAATCTGTGGACATGAAAATGAGAATTAAAGGAGAATAAAATAAAAAGGGAAGGTGGAATAAAAGGAGAAGGAGCTTCTTTATCATCACCCTCTTTCCTTCCCCACCCAAGCCTGTATCCTCTTTCCCTGGATCCAAACTCAAGAGGCAGAACCAGAAGGTGCTGGTGGGGCTGACAGGAGCAGGGCAAGGGCTGACGGGCAGACGGACAGCCCAGGGCCAGGACGCAGGCACCTGCCGGGCACCGTGCGGCACACGGGAAACCCTGCTTCACCCAGGCGCTTCCAGCACATCGATGCAGCAGCTTTTGCAGGCTGGTTTCTGCTCTAGATGAAGCGGGGTGAGAGGTTTAAAGCCCAAACACCGAGTTCGCTGGTCCTGCCCATCTGATGCACCCATCTCTGACACCTTGCACTGAGAAAGACCCAGGGGAGAGCCATCTCCATCCACCTCAGCCTTTCCTTGGCCAGCTGGCAGCAGAGCAGTGCTGCTCCGCTTGGGTGGGATTAAAACCCGGCTGATTAAAAAAAAAAACAAAACACAACCCAATAATCTCTCTCACAGCAACGCAGTGCCCCAGCCCCTTCATGCACCGAAGGCGTTAGGTCTCTGCAGCTGAACTTCAAGCCTCAGGAATGCGATTGTCACCGAAAGGGGAAATGGCCGGGGACACTGTCCCAGTTGCTATCTGGCCGCCCCAATTAACGCCTTTGAGCGGCAGCCAGCCGCTAGCTGGAAAGTGAACTTTCCTCTGAACTCCATTCCTCGCGCCAGAGGGAGCTTGTCAGCCCCTGCCTCGCGTCCCTGTGCCCCTTATCTCCCCCCGGAGCTTTCCTGTTTACATTTCCCATTAGATTACTGTAATTAATGCAACAACAGCAGATACTGTTTGGGAACGCGGCTGGCTACCACTCGGCAGAGGAGGGCTCAGGGCTGCTGGCAGGGATGAGCAGCAGCTCCTGCAACACAGCTTTGCAGCTGCTCAGCCCCGTACCTGGAGATGCTCCCTGAGCTGCGCCAGCGCATCTCTGATCCCAGAAAGTTGGGGCGACACCCCCTCCTATAAACCTGATCGCAGATTTGGCTGAAGATTTAGTTCCAGTGGGAAGAAAGCAAGCAAGCCAAAATGCAACCAAGCCCGTCTCTAACGCACCCCAGAGGGGTCTGGGCGTGCAGCAGGGGAATAGGTGCAAACAGCCGCTGCCCTGGGGGTGTATTTTTGGCTGCACACCCCAAAACCAGCTGCAGGGCTGAAGCTAGCCTTGGCACGAGGGGAGCACCTTGGGGCAAGGCAGTGGGCACTGTAAAACACAGCAGACAGAAGCTCCCTGCCTCCAACCCCATTAATCCTTCAGGAGGTGCAGTTAGTATCCAGCGTACAGACTAGCACTGCAGGTATTTGCACCTGCGTGGTGTAACGCTGCCTTTTCTCAGAAAGTGGCCGATTTCTCCCTATTTCTTCCTTGCCCCAGTTTTGCCCTGCAGGCAAAAGCGCAGGTACCGGGCACGGCTGCTGGAGTCTGTCCGGTCTGAGGGCAGGGGAGGGAGGGTAGGAGGAGTACCGTGTGCTCAAATACAGCCTTTACACATTTTCTTCCACTCCTATTTCCCCAGCTATCTCTAATATTAAACAAAATGTGTCATAGGGAATCTCCGCTCTTGGTCTAGGAGTGGGTCAGGCTCAGTTACCACTTTCTTGGAGAGACAAGGAGAAACCTGCCCCGATTTCCCTGCACCCCTCATCTCCCCCCCCACACCAGGAGAAGACCCCATTATTCCATACCATGGCTCTGAGTCCTGATAACAGCCGATGCCATTCCCTCTGATGCCGATGGGCAATCGTCTGGGGGAAACTGGAGTCATAAACCCCATCCCTCGCCCTCGATTGAAGGCGAGCCCTGTGCAGATCACTATCTGAATCAAAGTCCCCCAGCTGATGTATGGGCTGGGCTGTGTGTCAGGGACCCTTTGGTGGAAACAGCCCCTTGCTGTTATATGGCACCCAGGGGAACTGTAGCTATCGGCTTTCCAGACCTCTCGAGTCCTGGGGGATTTAGTGGAGGGGGGTCAGAGGGAGGCTGGGACCTGTGGCACATCTGTGCTCCCCCTCATCGACACGTTGGTAGCAGGCTAATAGGTGCTATATAAAAAGCCCAAAAGCAGGGAGGAGAAGATATGTATCTTCAAGGAGGGAAGAAATTTAGCAGGAGGGCAAAGTAAAACAAGAGAAAAAAGGAGGAAAAGAAAAAAAAAAAAAAAGCAGGCTTTGAAATCAAAGCCCTGGTTGATCCCGTCTCGGGGCTGGGAGGTGGCCTGGGGAGCAGATGAGCAGGGAGATGTGGGCCGGCAGGGGAAACCTGCCCCTGGGATGTGGATGTGGTTATTATTAATAGATCTTTTTGGTGGGGCACACGCAGATATCATTGCAGGCTGGCTCCTGTGACCCAGCAGAGCCAGACTTTCTGTGCTGGTGACTTCCAAGCAGGTCTCCTTAAGGAAAATCAATTTGCCTCCAGTGCCTGTGAGCTCTTCCCCTTAACTGGTAGCCCCCAAAAGCATCGATATTCAGCCTTTATCAACATAGGGCAGAAGCAAAACAGACATAGGCCCAAATCTGGAGGGAGCCTCAAAGTCCAGAAAAGCTGCATTCTGATCTTGGCCCACAATATTGATTTTCTCACTAACTGGCCAAATTACACACATATACCCTGAAGCATTACTGCTTGGCATGTACTTCTCTCCAGACTCCATTTTTCTAGCACATTCAGCTCATTTATTTTTTGCCTTCCGTGCAATAAATCCTGCTCATTCTCTAAGTGTGATCAAAACAGACACTGCAGTCTGCTGCCATTCCCCAGATTTCTTGCCTGTGGGTGATCTCTCGCTCCTCTGTCGCTTGGGGACTCCGCAGCTGCCAGCCGCTGCCACGCTCATCCCCGACATAAACCTGCCACCTTTCACTTCAGGCATTGAAAACAACATTTCCCTTTTGAAACCCCATCAGCTGCCAAGGCAGGAGGGCTTGGAAACAAGCCCTCTCGCTGCTCTTGCTTGCCATGCTTGCATGTGTTCCCCACCTGGCAGATTTGCAGCTTGCATGTCAGCGGCACTGACCCTGCTGCAGCTCCTGAGCGAGCCCCCGTCGCCGCTGTGATTTGCGGCACGCCGGCTGCCCGAGGGTCTCTGGTTGTGTGGGAAGGGAATTAACCTATTTGCAAGGAGGAGTGAGGGAACAGCTGATCTTGTTTTCCCCTGTCCCTCCAGCTCTGTGTGCAACACGCCTCCCTGAGAGCTCTGCAGCGGCCTTAACTCCTCTGGCTGGAAAAAACATGAACCATCATCCTTGCTGCTGGGGCAATAAATATTCCCCCCTCCACCCACCCTCACAGCAGGGTCAAGAGCCTGCAGGTCAGCCCAGACAAGCTGAGGATGCTCGTAGCTCGCCGCCCTGCTTGCCTCCAGCCACGCAGCTCACACCATTTTTCCTGCGCGTCCCCCGGCGAGAGCTGCTGCCTGCTACCGATTTAGGATGGCATCCAAATCCTTTGGAGCCAACGGCTACGGCCGTGCCAGGAGCAGAGGCTCTGCTCTAACAAGGCAGAGGGCAAGGGCAGGAGTGCCACATGCTCACGTGTCGCCGCGCATCGCTGCGGGGGGATGCTCCTGCGGGTGGGAAAGGCCCCTTTGGCGGCGTAGCTCCGTTTTGCCTGCGCTGGTTGCTAAGGGCAGCCTGGAGGAGCTAAGCTGCAGGCAAGCCCTTGAGATTGTGGTGAAATTATACAGCTCATTTGATGAAATCATACCCTTGCTGGCAAATGAAAAATCCAGCAGCACAACAAATCCTGCCCGGGGGCTCTAGGATTAGATTAAAAACACAGCAGCCACTTGACACAAAGCACCAATTCAGTATAAATTCAGGCTGCTGGTTCACAGCTGCCTGTTCATCTGTGTATTGCAGATCTCGTGCCAGATCAGGAATTGTCTGTGCCACTCCACCCTCCTGTCTCGGGCATCGCCGCGGCTCCCTGGGCAGCACCACGCAGCAGGAAGCTGCCACACACTCAGCTCAGGGGCTCCGGTTAATCTAGCACCCATGACATGCACAGCGCTCAAGGCCTATGCAATATCCAAGACATGCGCCCGAGATACATGCACAGCACCCTCCATGCGTGCAGCAGAGCATGAGACATTCACAGCACCCAAGATGCATGCAGCACCCTCCATGCGTGCAGCAGAGCATCTGAGACATTCACAGCACCCAAGACACATGCAGCACCCTCCATGCGTGCAGCAGAGCATCTGAGACATTCACAGCACCCAAGACACATGCAGCACCCTCCATGCGTGCAGCAGAGCATCTGAGACATTCACAGCACCCAAGACACATGCAGCACCCTCCATGCGTGCAGCACAGCATCTGAGACATTCACAGCACCCAAGACACATGCAGCACCCTCCATGCGTGCAGCAGAGCATCTGAGACATTCACAGCACCCAAGACACATGCAGCACCCTCCATGTGTGCAGCAGAGCATCTGAGACATTCACAGCACCCAAGACACATGCAGCACCCTCCATGCGTGCAGCAGAGCATCTGAGACATTCACAGCACCCAAGACACATGCAGCACCCTCCATGCGTGCAGCAGAGCATCTGAGACATTCACAGCACCCAAGACGCACGCAGCACCCTCCATGCGTGCAGCACAGCATCTGAGACATTCACAGCACCCAAGACACATGCAGCACCCTCCATGCGTGCAGCACAGCATCTGAGACATTCACAGCACCCAAGACACATGCAGCACCCTCCATGCGTGCTGCACAGCATCTGAGACATTCACAGCACCCAAGACGCATGCAGCACCCTCCATGCATGCAGCAGAGCATCTGAGACATTCACAGCACCCAAGATGCATGCAGCACCCTCCATGCGTGCAGCACAGCATCTGAGACATTCACAGCACCCAAGATGCATGCAGCACCCTCCATGCATGCAGCACAGCATCTGAGACATTCACAGCACCCAAGATGCACGCAGCACCCTCCATGCGTGCAGCACAGCATGAGACATTCACAGCACCCAAGACGCATGCAGCACCCTCCATGCGTGCAGCACAGCATCTGAGACATTCACAGCACCCAAGACGCATGCAGCACCCTCCATGCGTGCAGCACCGCATGAGACATTCACAGCACCCAAGACGCATGCAGCACCCTCCATGCGTGCAGCACAGCATGAGACATTCACAGCACCCAAGATGCATGCAGCAGAGCATGAGACATTCACAGCACCCAAGATGCATGCAGCACCCTCCATGCATGCAGCAGAGCATCTGAGACATTCACAGCACCCAAGACGCATGCAGCACCCTCCATGCGTGCAGCACAGCATGAGACATTCACAGCACCCAAGATGCATGCAGCAGAGCATGAGACATTCACAGAACCCAAGATGCATGCAGCACCCTCCATGCATGCAGCACAGCATGAGACATTCACAGCACCCAAGACGCATGCAGCACCCTCCATGCGTGCAGCACAGCATGAGACATTCACAGCACCCAAGATGCATGCAGCACCCTCCATGCATGCAGCACAGCATCTGAGACATTCACAGCACCCAAGACACATGCAGCACCCTCCATGCGTGCAGCACAGCATCTGAGACATTCACAGCACCCAAGACGCATGCAGCACCCTCCATGCGTGCAGCAGAGCATCTGAGACATTCACAGCACCCAAGACACATGCAGCACCCTCCATGCGTGCAGCACAGCATCTGAGACATTCACAGCACCCAAGACGCATGCAGCACCCTCCATGCGTGCAGCAGAGCATGAGACATTCACAGCACCCAAGACGCATGCAGCACCCTCCATGCGTGCAGCACAGCATCTGAGACATTCACAGCACCCAAGACGCATGCAGCACCCTCCATGCGTGCAGCACTGCATCTGAGACATTCACAGCACCCAAGACACATGCAGCACCCTCCATGCGTGCAGCAGAGCATGAGACATTCACAGCACCCAAGATGCATGCAGCACCCTCCATGCGTGCAGCACAGCATGAGACATTCACAGCACCCAAGACGCATGCAGCACCCTCCATGCGTGCAGCAGAGCATCTGAGACATTCACAGCACCCAAGACGCATGCAGCACCCTCCATGCGTGCAGCAGAGCATCTGAGACATTCACAGCACCCAAGACACATGCAGCACCCTCCATGCGTGCAGCAGAGCATCTGAGACATTCACAGCACCCAAGACACATGCAGCACCCTCCATGCGTGCAGCAGAGCATCTGAGACATTCACAGCACCCAAGACACACGCAGCACCCTCCATGCGTGCAGCACAG
Organism: Phalacrocorax carbo; assembly: GCF_963921805.1. Taxonomy (NCBI): domain Eukaryota; kingdom Metazoa; phylum Chordata; class Aves; order Suliformes; family Phalacrocoracidae; genus Phalacrocorax; species Phalacrocorax carbo. Next base: position 43,325,657 of record NC_087520.1, read on the forward strand.
CATCTGAGACATTCACAGCACCCAAGACACATGCAGCACCCTCCATGCGTGCAGCACAGCATCTGAGACATTCACAGCACCCAAGACGCATGCAGCACCCTCCATCCGTGCAGCACAGCATCTGAGACATTCACAGCACCCAAGACGCATGCAGCACCCTCCATCCGTGCAGCACAGCATCTGAGACATTCACAGCACCCAAGACGCATGCAGCACCCTCCATGCGTGCAGCACAGCATCTGAGACATTCACAGCACCCAAGATGCATGCAGCACCCTCCATGCATGCAGCACTGCATCTGAGACATTCACAGCACCCAAGACACACGCAGCACCCTCCATGCGTGCAGCACAGCATGAGACATTCACAGCACCCAAGACACATGCAGCACCCTCCATGCGTGCAGCAGAGCATCTGAGACATTCACAGCACCCAAGACACATGCAGCACCCTCCATGCGTGCAGCAGAGCATCTGAGACATTCACAGCACCCAAGACACATGCAGCACCCTCCATGCGTGCAGCAGAGCATCTGAGACATTCACAGCACCCAAGACGCATGCAGCACCCTCCATGCATGCAGCACAGCATGAGACATTCACAGCACCCAAGACGCATGCAGCACCCTCCATGCGTGCAGCACAGCATCTGAGACATTCACAGCACCCAAGATGCATGCAGCACCCTCCATGCGTGCAGCACAGCATGAGACATTCACAGCACCCAAGACACATGCAGCACCCTCCATGCGTGCAGCAGAGCATCTGAGACATTCACAGCACCCAAGACACACGCAGCACCCTCCATGCATGCAGCACAGCATCTGAGACATTCACAGCACCCAAGATGCATGCAGCACCCTCCATGCGTGCAGCACAGCATCTGAGACATTCACAGCACCCAAGACACATGCAGCACCCTCCATGCGTGCAGCACTGCATCTGAGACATTCACAGCACCCAAGACACATGCAGCACCCTCCATCCGTGCAGCACAGCATCTGAGACATTCACAGCACCCAAGATGCATGCAGCCCCCTCCATGCGTGCAGCAGAGCATCTGAGACATTCACAGCACCCAAGACACATGCAGCACCCTCCATGCGTGCAGCAGAGCATGAGACATTCACAGCACCCAAGACACACGCAGCACCCTCCATGCATGCAGCACCGCATGTGAGACATTCACAGCACCCAAGACACATGCAGCACCCTCCATGCGTGCAGCACAGCATCTGAGACATTCACAGCACCGAAGGCGCATGCAGCACCCTCCATGCGTGCAGCACAGCATCTGAGACATTCACAGCACCCAAGACACATGCAGCACCCTCCATGCGTGCAGCACTGCATCTGAGACATTCACAGCACCCAAGACACACGCAGCACCCTCCATGCGTGCAGCACAGCATCTGAGACATTCACAGCACCCAAGACGCATGCAGCACCCTCCATGCGTGCAGCACCGCATCTGAGACATTCACAGCACCCAAGACACATGCAGCACCCTCCATGTGTGCAGCAGAGCATCTGAGACATTCACAGCACCCAAGACGCATGCAGCACCCTCCATGCGTGCAGCACCGCATCTGAGACATTCACAGCACCCAAGACACATGCAGCACCCTCCATGCGTGCAGCACAGCATCTGAGACATTCACAGCACCCAAGACACATGCAGCACCCTCCATGCATGCAGCACTGCATCTGAGACATTCACAGCACCCAAGACGCATGCAGCACCCTCCATGCGTGCTGCACAGCACCCGGGAGGAAGGCCAGGGCCGGCGTGTGGGTCGCTGTGGCTCTCACTAGAGGGAGGCAGTCTCCAAGAGAAGCTGGACGAGGATGCCTCTGGGCAGCCAGAGCTTTCCAGGCTGCCTGGAGAGGCGGCATGAAGCAGCCTTGGGAGATTCTGTGCTACTGCCAATGTGCAAGACATTTCCCTTGGAGCTGCCTCGGATCAGCCCGGATCTGAACCTCCTCGGCGCTCACCAGGACGGAGAGAGGCTTTGGCATCAGCCGTGGAGAGTCTAAAGGAGAGCTGGACTTGGTCCAGCACTATTTTGGGGAGTGGTGTGCAGTTGCCCTTGCCTCCCCAAAATCGAGTCTCCCTCCCAGGTTAACCCCCCCCCATTCCCAAAGGCCGGCACATGCGGGCATTGCTCTCCCCGTGACCTTCCTCCAGCCACTGCAGACCCGCTGCGGAGAAATCTGGGTTTAGCTGAGTCCTGTCTTGGTCCAATCTCATACCACTGTTTCCTTCCACTCTCCTACTGCTCGGAGAAAAATCACTGGGAATCAGTCCTGTGTGGATTAAAGCGGGACTTTAAACCACCGTGCCATCCAGGTTACGCTAAGCATCGGTCAGATGTGATTTACACCAGCACAGAAAATAGCGGCTCCCCTAAATGCATAATAAAGCGATGCACCCGTTACACCTGGGCAGTAAAACCGCGTGCTAACAGCAAGCCAGGGCAGGCCTGAATGGAGGAACAGCACTGATAAATGCATCTTCCCACTGCATCAGGACTTTCTGTAGGAAGAGATAACCGTGGGGCCGCCGAGAAGTGCGTAACTGGCCATTTAAAGAGGGTAGCGCCGGCAGAAAAGCAGGGAATTCAGGATTTTGCCTTCATTTCTTCTCCAAAACAATTTAATTTGTAGGGGTTTTAGCTGGGACATTAATGCTTTAAAAGCTTCACATATTTGTGAAGAATATTATTCATTCTTACTATATACATGCGCAGGTTTTATGTGAAGAAGTATGAATATACAAAATACAGTGTCGTTATATCTAGAAGTGAAATATAAATGCCGCCATTCTTAATCGGTTTTCAAAACCAAGGGAACAATTTTTAAAAGACAGCATAATCACTGCATTATGGTATTTAGAAAAATACCTGCTTGGCTGGGCAACTTGTTATATAGCCATTTAATGATTACAGGATAGACAGATAGACCAGCAAGTAGGATAAAGATTTACAGAGACCTGATCCAAAAGCCCCCTCTTAAACATTCAGCTTTGCATCTAAATACTGTGGTTTTCTGAAGCTTTGTAAAATAGTCTGGAATAAAACCAAATACTTTAAAAAATCAATATGGGTAGATGGTTCCACTTCCTCTCTCGCCTTAGGGAAAGAAGAGCCTAGCGAAGGAATAAGTTAAATTTTTAAGGAAGTTTGAGAAAAAGTTTGATTTTGAAACCCCAGGGTGCCTTCTCTAGCCTGATTTAGGGGAAAAAGCTGTGTTTCTGCTTTCTCGTTAGCACTCAGGGTGACATTTTTGCTGCTCAGCTGCCAGGGCAATGCCTCTTCCAGCTGAGGTCTGCGCAAAATCCCTCCCAGCACGGCTGCCTAGCACAGGCTGCTAATTCAGGTGGTCCTTTTGCGATGCCCAGCGCCTTCAAACAGCTCCTGACGTGCTCCGCGTGCTCCCGCGGCTGCGTTTTGCTAAAAACCCGAGATGCTAAAACACGCTCGGCGCTCTCCCGAAAGAGTGCAGAAATAGCTGAATTAGCGGAGCCCTGAGAGAGGTCGTTAGGAGCTGACCTTATTTAATGACAGCTATTTATCTAGAGAGACAGGAGGTCGCCCAAAGCTTAACTCCAGGCAAAGAGCACAGCAGAGCTCCTCTCGACTTACTGCTCCTTCCCGCAAACTCGCCGGTTGCCAAAAGGTATCACTTGGTGCATATTAAGCATCCTAAATATCGTGCTGTTAATCGGCAACAATAAATGGGAAAATATGATTTAATTTCAGTGAGGAACTTCCATGGAAACTGTGTTTTCTGGCTCCCAAGGCATTCTAATACAATATTCACCTAAATCACTGTGTTTAAGCATCCATCTGTTACAAGCACTGCTTAATATAAATGGCTCAGAAAATTCAAAGGAGGATTCAGATTCAAAGTCTCCCAGCTGTGAAGGGATTTCTTTCCCTGAACGAAGGGCCAGTTTAATTTGGGGTCTAAAAAGAGGAGATTTGTTCCAGGAGGAACTCGAGCACATCACCCAAAGCAGGGCTTGCTCCGTGCATCCCCTTGCCTTCCCAGCTAAAGACAGCTGGTCTCTACCCAGCTCTAGGTACAGACCTAGAAGAGGTTTTTGGAACAAAACACAGCAAAAAAGGAAAGCCAGCTTCTTCAGATGAGTTTCTTGGCAGTTCAAGGCTTTTTGGTTGAATTTGGGCTGCAACAGAGCCCTTCTGCAGCACATTCCCACCCCGTGCCTGCTCTGAGCCACCCTGGGGAGTTAGTCCAGCCAAAAAAACTAGTCATTGGTCTTTTCAGAAAGGTTATTTTTGGCAGGATCGGTTCCTTGAACCGGTTGGCATCCCGGGCCCTGGAGCACCAGAGTCTGCAGGAGCCACGTCCCCAGGGAGAGAGGATAGGCCAGGACTTCTGATGCAAACCCGCAGCCACGCTCACTTCCTCCCACTGCAGCTTTCCCGTGTGACCTCCAGGGTTTTTGGGAAGCTAGCTTTAGCCTCATGAAGCTATCCCCCTGCCATGGGCGGAGAGGAGCTCCCCAGCTCCAGCCCTGCCCCAAACCCTCCCCTTTGAGAGCCTTCGGGGCTCTCCCCACCTCAACCCCTTCTTCTCCACTTCTCAGATCCCAAGTCTTGACGCATTGGGACGCCCTTGTTGTGAGACCTGCGCTGCATTAGCCGCGATCATGGAGGTATCTGACCTCGCAAGCTTACGTGTAGCTTGCTCTGGGCTTGCACCTTGCCCACACCTTCCAGTAGAGCAGCAGGGACCGTCTCCCAGGCTCAGATAGCTCCTGGAGAAAGGAGCAACCACAGGGGTTGGCATCAAGCATGCACCGGTCCTACCAATCAATTGGGAGTGGGATGTTGTCCCTGCAAGAAGGAAAATCTAGCGATGGGGCCAGGATGCCACATCCTTACCCTTTTGCATACAATGTGCAAGGCTGCCTTCCTGCTCACGGGCATCAGAAAAGATCATCTGAGGTACCTGGTCCATCCTATTTTCAGCCAGCTTTGTGCCCAGAAAGCTTTTGGCAGCCTTTTTTGGAAGATATGTCTGAAGATACATACCCAAGCTGAGTTTGGTGCTTCCATAACCTTCTCCCTCCACTTTTTCTACCTCTTTTCACCCAGCTTCGGCCACAACTCACTCATTCTCTGCTTCAAGCACTGTTGTGTGTTTTGGCACAGAGGTTTCACAAAGGAGCTCTTTTTCATAACAATCATGGGCTGCATCCCATGACTGGGTTCCAATGAGATCTAACCCTGCTGCAGATGAAGGCCTCCACCGCGGTTTATCTGTGGCTGTGTGTGCGTGCACAGACCAGTCTTTGCCTGCTTTGGTCCCAGTTTAGGCAGGCACACCAGCAGAGGTCTACCTCTGGTCTAAGGCTTCCTTTGTTATAACCTCACCTTCATCCCTCCAGGCAATGGACACGGCAGTTGGGATTTGTTCCTATTTGCCCTGCAGCCCATGCAAGTTACCCTGGGCTCCCTCTGGAGCCACCAAAGAGCATTCACATCCCTGGGACAACCAAGCCCACAAGAGATGCTCGTAGGAAGGTCCCTGACCCCACCAACCCGCCAGGAGAGCCCAGGGCAGATCTCCCCCGCAGTGCAGCCAGCACAGCCAAGCACCCATGGGCTCTTACCTTCCGCACCGATGCTCTGGCTTTCAGTGCAGCAGGATTTCACCCCCACTAAACCCAACCCGAGGGAGATGCACGGTCAGAGTTTGTCAAACCCCACAAGCTGTGTTTGTCTCCTGGCTCAGCAGCGCGTCTCGCAGAAAGAGGAAATGGTTTGGAGGCCGCTGCTTTTTTTTTTTCTTTTTTTTTTTTTCAGATGAACAAAATATAAACTAAATGCTGACACGAAGGAGCAACAGGGAAGAAGTTTTGCACCAAGAGAAAGTTTGGCAGTGGCTGAGCAGTTCCCACGAATGCTTTCCTGCAGGAGGGGATGAGCTCTGCTGCAGGGGACAGGGCTTTACGTATGGAAATAATTCTGCGGTGGTGCCTTCAGGTGCCAAAGCAGCTTCACAGCCAGCCTGCTATTAGTGCTGGAACAACCAGCACCGGGATTTTTCCCCTTGCAGAGACACCAGGTGATTCCTGCAAGCAGGCAGCTAAGAAGTTTTTAGGATAAACCTTGTGTCTTGGGAGCATGACTAAGAAAAGAATTTCTTCCTAACCAGAGGTTTGCTTAGACCCTCCCCAGAACTGCTATGGCACAGCTGACATCAGGGTTTGGTCTAGGGGCTTAGAGCAGAAGTGGGTCTTCTGGCTCTGGACACCCAGTACCTGGGTCCTCCCACATTCCCCTTAAGAAATAAATAGTCCTGTTCATTTTCCAAAGTTTGCTTTGGTAAAAGAGGACATCAGCGAGAAACAGTGCCTTGAGGTGGTCACTGAGCAGCCCTCGCGGGGCTGATCTCACTACCTGTGTGATGGAGCAGGGACGGGAGCTCATTGCAACGCCCAGCTCCACCAGCTGCCGGGACACAAACACGCTGCAGCGCTATTTATCAGTGAACACAGGCACTTCTCTCCTTGTACAGCAGCCTAATGGGATTTTCTAAGCAGAAGACGCCCGAGGAAGGGAACATAGCAAAGGAGAGGGATGCTCATGATGGGGAGGAACCAGCAATGTTACATCTCCAGCCGCAAAGGGAGAGCAAGAGCAGCTGATGCTCCTCAGCGCTTGCAGCATCCCTGCCAGCTGTTGCCTAAGCTCACCAGAAGGGTTTCTGAAGAAATAGTCATCTCCCTACAGCTTTAGAATCCTCAATAGCAAGCCTTAAAGAAAATCTGCTAGCAGCCATTAACTCTGATACAGCTCTCCCCAGACTCAGACAGCTATAGCTTAGGAACAGCCTACTGAAAGCATTTCCAAGAGATGCAGTCTACATTTAAAACCAAATTCAGCAAATACGCTGGGCTAAGAGCTCCAGCAGCAGCTATAAGACAAAAAAAGGAACAACCAAGTAGCTCAACCCTTTCACCTCCCTTCAGCAAACGCGTACAGCCCAAGCACATAGGTTACACAGCCTACAAGGTACCTGACCTGCTCCAACCACTGAAGCGTCAGAAAAAAAGCCAAAGCACTGCAGCAAAAGCACTTCCTTTCCCCCTGCTCCCAATTAGCCTCATTAGCCATAGCAGAGGCACCCTGCTGAATTGAAAGGGTCTGTGGTCAAACAAGCATGTTGGGGAGGTGTCTATATAAAGGTGAGACTTGTTTGTTGTGTAGGTAATGGAAATAAGGGTAGGAAGGCTTGTTTTGGTGGGGGTTGTAGCTAGCTCTGCTGTAGGTAACAGGAGTAATTTTCTTTATTGACTACATTAATACCAGAAGATGAAATAGAGCTGGAAAAGATCACTGGGAGAGCTTAAGCAGAGGAATGTGATTGCTGTGGATGTTTTGCTGTTTACACTCCAGGCAGAAAGTTAGAGAGAGCAGAAAATGAGCCCTAGCCTGGGTGGGATTAGCTGGAAAACCATCTAAGCCCAGGACCCTGAGTGTCTCTGATCATGTTTTCTGTGATGGGAATTTGTAGCAGCCACAGATACAGAAATTACCTACATACTTGCTGTTTGCCATGATCTGAGCTGAGGAACAAGCTTAGGGGGGGGAAAAAAAAAGGGCTGTGGGGATGGGAGCATGTTTCCCCCAGGTTCCTGCTGAGCTGCTGGTGAGGGGTTTGAGGATCGGGTCTGCCAGCCTGCAGTAGTGCCCTGGTTCGGATACAGACCAAGGTATATCAGAAAACTTTCCTCAGCTCTGGCAGAGCTGCAGATTTTGCTCGAGTGCTGGGCTTGGCTAACCCAGCTGCTCAGCAGCAACTTGCACTTTTTAAAAAAATAAAGCAGTTTTGTATCCCCCGTACACAGTCAAACCACCACGGCTGTGAAAGAGGAGTGCTCCGAGCGCGGAAGGACTGTGCCACAGGCATTGCCATCGCTAATGAAGAGAAAAGCAACAGCTTCAGCTGCCAAAAGGTCTGCGCTTGCAGTAGCGGCGCTTTATTTTTAGGGAGTTTGCAAGGCGGAACAGCAGCGCAGCACGCACAGCCACTGGGTGGCAATCGCCATCCGGCTGCAGCACCCAGCCAGCACCCCTGGGGCCCGCTGAGCATCCCTTCCCTTCACCCCACATGCAAATGCAGGAACATCTGGTAGCAAGGACTTATAAAGATAGCCCTCAGCTAAGCAAATACAGGAACAGGGTCTCAACGAGGCTGTCATGTAGTTAAAGCTTTTTTTTATTATTATTTTTTTTAATGCTCATTTGCCTGTTGTAGATTGCCGTGCTGTGTTTTGATCTGCTTTATTGCCCGTCCGCAGATGCTGTGCAGCGTGTGGTCTGGCACGGTGGCAGTGTCCCCATCCTGCTGGGGAAAAGTGGCCCTTTGAGAAGCGATACTGTCCTTTGAAGGGTGTGAATTATTCTTAAATCTTCTAGTTTACCCTCCCTGGCTGCTTTGAGCAGGGCCAGGTGTCCCTTGTCCAGGATCCAGGCTGTGCCCAGGGCTGGGGCTCGACAGCATCGTGGGGGCACCCAGGCAATACTCGAGGCTGGAGGCAGATTCAGTGTGGTTCTGCTGCAGGTTTCCTTTGCAGCCTTGGGCAAATCCTCCTGTGTGCTCCGGCCTCCACTCACTGCCTGTGCAATGGGGGCATCCGCACGACTCTGTCCCAGAGAGAGACAAGGGTATATGTAAAATACCCTGAGTGCTTAAGGTGTACTTCCAGCAAGTTTTTTTTCATGTATACTGCACAACAGCATAGTTTAGACCCAAAGATCTGATGATTCAGGTCTACATGCTAAAATGCAGCAGCCAGCAAACCACATGGACCTTTGCTATTGTTGGCTCTACCCAGGTCCCCACTGCAGTTTTCAGAGCTGCTTTACCACCAGCGTTACCCTGTACCACACGGATAACAAATCTTCAAACACCACCTTCACCCCTGCCTTGCAAAAAAAAAATGCTTTACCCAGGACTTGGCTCTTGCGGTCCAAGCTGGTTTTGAAGAGCCCCAAGATGTTGGGCTGATGGCCATGGAGGAGACCAACCGCCCTAGAGCAGGCACTCTGCCCTGACATGAGCACAGCCACCTTTTCCCCCCCTCTCCCCAAACCGCTGCCCACCGGGAAGGAGGTGATGGGGTAGCACCACTCCAGTGACAATGAGTAAGATGCTGTGGTTCCCCTCTGGTTTTGTGGGGCCAAGCACCATGGCTTGCGATGCTGCGATAGGTCCCGGGGCTCGCCGCTGTGGTCACCGCTGAAGAAATAGCTGCAGTGGTAACGGGGAGAGGAATTGTAGCGGGTGGTGGAGCGAGGAGAACCAGGGCACTGCTACTGCAGGAGAGCAAAAGGTACCCGGGACCGGGGCAAGAGCAGAGGAAGGGGCCTGATGGAGAGGGAGAGGTCGGGTGATGGTGCAAGATCATCTCCAACATCACTGTAACGAGGTGGCCAGGGGAAAGGGGGGAGACTGGGAGGGAAGGGTGGATGCAAGGAGGAATGGGGAGGAAAGATGAAGAAAGGGATGAACAGAGCCACCTGCAAGGCGCATCTCCCCTGGACTTGGATGGACTCGCCCAAGGAGCAGATGATCAGCCTGATGCTGCCAGGAGTGGCCAGTGAGGGGGGGACCAACACCCCATTTCAGTTTAAGGAAGGAACCAAAATCTGCCAGAGACACTTCTTCTGGGAGGTGATTAATGCAAACATCCTCCAGCACAGTGGCTAGGCTGCTGTCTCATTCTGCAGACAGTTGGGTTCATCCTCCAGAAGAGACGCTGCCCATTGCAGATGGCTCCGCTGCCACCCTGAGCACACAAGGCAAGGCAGAGGATTGCCACCAGCCCGGTGACAAGAGCCTGCTTCCGACTCCGAGAACTGCAATGACTGTAAAACCATCTTGTTCTTACTGGATGAAGGCAACGAGTGAAGAATTCATGTGGGCGTGGCCTTCCCAGAAGGGGTGAAGCTGATACCTCACCTTTCCGTGCTCCTGAGCACAAACACCCTAATTCAGCCATCAGCTTTCTCAGGCTAATCATTAAACAGGAAAATGCCTTTACAGCTTACAAGAACTTTGCTTGCCGCCAACATCTGCTCCCAATGCAAGGCTGCCAAAGTTTCCAGGAAACCTTCTCAGCCTTTTTTATCGTATTTATTAAATATTGTGACTCAGTGCTGGTGGCACATTTTAGGCAAGCGTCTCAGGAGATTAAAGTCCTGTTTTTAACCATGCAAATGGTCTAATGAGGGTTGGGTGGAGGAGATGTTCAGGCATGAAGGGACTTTGCTCTGCTGGCTTTCAGGCATGGATATGCAGAGACTCAACCAGAAGGAGCTGGTGCTTGGGCCCTCCCAACTCAGAAGGCCGCCAGGTGGACAGAAGGTGGTTGCAGTTGTGGTTTCTGGCCAACTTGGCCACCAGATGCTTCCAGTTCACCTCCAGGAGATGTTACCCTAGGTGGCATCAGCTGGTGGTGGCTGCAGAGATGTTTTATGGGAACCAGGAGCTCTGTGCGGCTGAGCCGCTGTGCCCACGCGGAAGTGAGGACCCCGCTGCAGTTTCACGCAGGTGGAACCAAGAACAACAGGAGGCACTGACACCGAAAGTCCTGCCTTGGTTTCAATGGTGAACCACATGGTTTTGTTGCATTGTTTTCATTCTCGGCCCAAAAATTACTCCGACCTGGTTATTTCCCCTGAAACCATCATGAATCGGTGCTCAGCCAATCGGGGCAGGGCTCCTCGCCCAATATTCCGTTATTCCCTTTTATGGTCATAATCTGGCCTCTCCGAGGAAAAAAAAAGGTGAGAACGGACCACGCCGAGATGTGGTCGGTTGGTTGCACATGGCAGGTTGTCCCATGACCTGCTCCCATCAACACACCACAGGGCCAGAAAAGGGGAAAAAACTCATCAGGCAGAAAGTGATGACACTTGTGGGCTTAAAAACATGGAGTCGCAGCAGGCGTCTGAGACGATGAGACATGGAGAGCGCTGGTGGATGTGCTGTCAGACACCCTGGCCGCCTGCGCTAATGATAACTGACTAACTGGAGCTCAGGTAAACAGTATTGGGCACCAGGAGTGGTACTGGTCGTGGTTCTGGGAAGATTTCCAAGGCTTGGCCTTGAGTTGGACCCACGTTGCTCTTGTTGTTCAACTGACATGGGAGAAAAATGCTAACAGTGAGACCTCAGTCCAATTGAGGAAAGGCCTTCCTCCTCCCACTCGTAATCATGAGAGCAGATAGACACCGATTTCTGTTTGGGGGTAGTAGATGACATTTACAGACCTCAGCCTCAAAACCCTTTGGACTGCAACACCTCAAGCCCACATCGAGGTCCTCCATGGACGCTTAAAATCCAAGCCCCTGATACAGCAGCTTGATGGTTTCCACCACTTGCAAACATGATCAAAGCCTGATCTGAAGGACAGGGTTCATCTGCAAATTCACGCTGCAGGCCCTGGCTGATGTACAACAGAGGTCAAACCCCACCACCAGGTGCCAACCCAAACCTTCCCAGTTTGGAGATGTTGGGAGCTTCAGATGGTTTTTTCTGAGCCCCTCCTGGCTCCCAACCAAGTAATCACACATTAATCTTTGCTCACCTTACCCTGCACTCAGGAGGAGGCAGATAACCAACGAGCCACGTAGGAAACCATTTTCCCACTCTGACCTTGAGCATCCTTCCTGGGGGACCTTTAGGGAACACTAGCTTTTGTTCTCACCAGCAACAGGCTTTGCAATTATCAGGCCTTTTCAAGTGGGGTGAACTAGCAGAAGCGGTCGTGAAGAATCAGGGACCCAAGCCCTGATCTCTGATCAGTGCAACTCCACCAGAGCCCCGACACGCACCCCGATCCCGACGGGGGTGAGTACATCTCGGTCCACCCACCGGTACTTACCATGCAGCTGTGTGCTCTTGCCCTTCAAAAAATGCAGAATATTTCACAAGCAGAATCTCTCATCGTAATTTGCGACTCTCTTAATTCCACTCTCAGACAGAAAGAGAAACAATTTACTGGAAAAGGAAAATAAAGGTTGCCTGAAGCAACCTTAGAGCAACGTTTGGCTCCTGTCTCACCCAGTCCTTAGTCTGGAGCAGCCCTGTAAAATAAATAAGCTCCCAGAGGACATGTTTATTCCCAGTACCCCAATGTATTTCCTCATCGAGATCATATTTAACACTCCCCACCTGACCTGAGCACATTAAAGTATTTGGTTAGAAGGCAGGTTCCTCTGCCAAGTGAGAAAAAAATAGGTGGTGTCACTTGAAGAGGATTTAATGAACGTCCTGTTGGGCCCGGGTTGAGTCTTTGTCACTTAAAACCCCTGGAGCCGAGGTAGGAAATTTGTTATTAATGAGCAGGGGAAGATTCTCTGAGTTTCATCACCCCTTCTAAGGCAGCACAGTCACCCCAAAGCTGCGGAGGAGATCTCGTTTCTCTCGTGCGCTGCTTCTGACAGCCCCAATATGTAAAATTAGAACATGGGAAGTTTCAGGAACAAATTCTCAAATGTGCTTCAGTTGCAAGAAGAAGAAATTAGTACCATGGGGAAAATTTCCTCCCAGGCTGAAACTCTTGTCTTGACAGATGAAGAGAGAAATGCCCTGCCGAGTCAGAGGTGTAGCGAGTGGGGAAGGATGGGCGAGACCAACAATTTAGTCTCCAGAAACCTCGACCCGGGCTTTCATGCCTCTTTATACCGAGAGTCCAGAGCAAACCACTTGTGCAATTTCTACTTTCTAATTTCTGCTTATCCGCTCATTAAAGGGATGCAGCGACAGGAGAGGTAGGAACAGAAGGAGCATTTCTGGGCATCTGAATCAGCCCCGAGACTCGTCTGAAAAGCCTGCGTAATGTCGCTGTATAAATTCATGAGCCTCTTCCTCTGGGGAGCTGTGCTTTAGTGCCAAAAGATATTGCAGAATTACAGCAATCAGAAAACAATAAAGAGCTTGGGAGAACGCTGATGAGAGAGACTGGAAAAATTAGGGTAGTTAGAAAGACAAATGAGGAGGAATAACGCACAGGTATTAAATAATCGGTGGGAGGCAGGAGGTAGATTAAGAGCTGTTTTCATGGTCTGTACTCCAAGCGCAAGGAGCCATTAGATGAAAGGAATAGATGGGAAATTAACCCCCCTCCCCGCAAAGGGCAGCGCTTTCTCTTGGCAGATGTAATTAGACCGGGGTCCTCACTGCCGCACGCCCCTTCAGCTGAAGCCACCCTCTGAAGAGGTTCACGTGAATGACAAGAATACCATATGCTGTCCCTTGAACAGTAGTAAAAGCAGAGCTGAAAGGGCTTTCAGAAACTGAGCCTTCCCCCCGCCTGTCTTGCTTTTTTTCCTTTAAACATCTGGAGGGAAGCAGCCGCTGGACCACAAGACCGAAGCAAGAAGTCTGATGAAGTCTTGACGTTAGCTGAGAGAGACCTCAACCACGCTAAGGACTGCTGACGCCCACGCAAGTCTTCCTCTAAGCCTTGGCCCACCACATCCCGGGGATATTTAAAATAAACCTCATCATTTATCCCTAAGGATGACCTTAGCTCAACAGATTTGTGGTAATCCAGTGTCGTGACAGCTCGTTAACGATTAACTCCAGATTGGAGGTTTGCAGCTATCGGTGCACAGGGGAGGCGACGTTCCCGCCGAGCCCTGATAAGGGATTCTCCATCCTACTACAGGAGTTAAAAAATCAGGGGGTAAATAGCAGCATGCTATAGATGATGGAGGTTTATGGCCTGACTTGCACACTCCTTGCCCTGAATGGGTACAATCTTATGAAACAAACCATATTCAAGAAGCAAAGTGACGGCACCTTCTTGCAGAGGTGTTTTAACAAGACCAGAGGGAAGCGCAGGTGGTTTTTCACCGCTTTACGATGAGTTGTACAATACTTGTTGTTTTCTTTCCCCCCATAAATCTACAGCTCCCGGAGTCCTGTCGTTACATCAGAATCATTCTTCCTTTTTTTGAAAAACAAGAACTGCAAAGACTCTCCGAATGGAGAGACAAAGACGCAAAAGGGTATTTTTACAAAGACTGTGCTTTTTAAAACAAGTTTCCTGGGTTGTCTGGGGTCTAAATTGTGGCATTTTGGTACATTTTGATTTTCTGCAAAATGACTGACCCTGGCAAAAGCAACATGCTGTGATAGCCAGAAATATAAAATAACTGGGACAATTAATCCTGCCTTCTTAATTCTGTCAAGCTTTTTAAACTGCTTGACCTCTGCCAGGCAAGTGCTCGAAAGTGAAAATAAAAGCCAAGGCAAAGGTCACTTATTCGATGCTGGGGGGGGGCAGAACGTGCTTGGCTTTCACGAATACTCTCCCAGAAGTTTTATGAATGGCTTGCCAGACTTCTCGGCAACTCCCACATCCCCAAAGGGCCTCCAGCAGCTGGGACCGGTCCAGATCCACCACATGGGGATGCCAAACTGGGAAGGACAGCTCGGGGTTGTCCCCGTCCCTGCACTGCAGGTTGAAAACGAGATTTCCTTTCCATTTCATTGCAACCCCTCCAGGTGAACAACTATTTCTAAAGGAAGCAGGGGGTGGATGCAATCTTTCCTTTCCAGTCTTCGTACCTCTCCCAATGTCAGGAGGTGACATTTGAAGAACAGCCCAAACACTGAGGACCTTCACTCTCAAAGCTGCACTGCAGATCTCCTTCTCTAAACAGTATTTTTAGTTCAGAAGCAGCATCTCTTCTCTATCTTCCTCCTTTCCTAGAAGTTAAAAACTGAAAATTCAGGGAATCTCAGCCAGAAAATGTGCTGTAACATATAAGCCACAGCTGCCTTGCAACTGGCCATGGGCTGCAGTTTTAAATCTCATCGCATTTTGAGTTTTTCTCCTTTTTTGTCTCATCAGTTTGCCTTAAGAGTAAAGATCAGTTAGGAGCCAGCCAGAAGCACCCAGAAATTAAGATCAGTTTTTCCCCTGTTACTCCCCTCTCTCCGATCAGCAAAATGTTTTCCTCCAGGCTAGAAGACAATGTCACACCGCTGCATGGTTTCTATCACAGCCTTGCAGGTGTGGTGGCCCAAGGATTTGATTGAAGCAAGGTTTTCTACATGGGATCATGTTTTTTCTTAGGTCATAACCCACAAAAAAAAAAAAAAAACAAACACAAGCATCTTTAGATGTCCCCGATAGTTGCAACATCTGAGCCGTCTCCTGGAGGGTGCCACCAGGTCTGGCTTGGAGATAGGCTTGTGTGCAAGACGTGCCTTTCTATCAGCTGGTCCGGAGCGGGGCCACCCGCCAAGCTTCGCCTTCATTTTCAGTGGGTCTTTTTAATGCAATTTAGAAAGTTTCAGACAGAGCTAGTGTTTCCTGAAGCCAAAAATAGGCTTTAAAATGTCCTTGTCTAAATGCCTTACTTCAGGGAGCATGCCGAGAGCTGCTGCGAAAGCTGTGCTGCAGCAGGGACAGGTCCTTCCCCCCCGGCTGGCTCGGGTCAGCAAGTGGAAACACCAATAAATCCAGGGAAAAAGAAGGGATTGATAGGCATAGGGCGCCAAAAACTGACACACACCTTGGTAGGGCTGTGCTTAGCGAGTGACTATGCGGCAAGATGCTGAAAATCTGTTTGACTTTGAATTAATTGACCCTGCTCCTGTTTTGAGCTGCATGAGCATCCGTTGATAGGAAGCAGAGCTACTCCTTACATTTCCCTTCCCTGATGCTCTTTAATGGGATTCAGGGTGGTTTTCTTGCAGGCTCGCTCCCTCCTTCTGTAGGAGCATCACCTGGGTGAAGCTCCCGAGCAGGACAGAGGCTGAGCGGAGCCGTTTGCTCTCTTGCAAAGGACCTTCACGCATTGGTGGGGTTGCGTTTCCTTTTCTGGGAGGACAGGCAAGCAGCGGGGCGAGTTGATGCCAAATGCACAGAAACGGTATTGCACAACACCAGGACAACGCCGGCTTCCAACCGTCAGGGCTGCGAGGCGGCAGCAGCGGCGGGAGAGAGGACGTGCAAGTTGATGCCTTTTGCGGCCCCCGGGGTCTTTTTATACTTTTAGAGAAGTTGGGCTCATCCTAAGTTCCTCTCCCACAGATTGTTCCTGTTGTTGTTGCTGCTCCGACCCCGCAGATCATGTGGCTCAGTGTGACCTGGACGCAGCAAAGCTGGGTGCCGGGAGCTCTGGGTGCCGGGAGCTCTGGGTGCCCACCCCCACGCTGGGTGACGGCGGGGACAGCGGGGACAGGGGTCCCCCTGGCTCCAGAAGCTGGGTGCTTTTGCCTATTTGCCATCCTTCTCACTCTCGGTCCCCGGGGACTCGGTCCCCCTTTAACTTCCTAAATATGAAGCGCTCTCTGTTCCTCTACCTTGGCAGCTGTGCCAGGGGGGGACTCTGGCTCCAGGACCCCAAAAAGTTGTGCAGAGGCAGAGAAAAGGGATCGCCTTTCTAAGGGCCGTCCCTTCAACACTCTTGGCATGGAGGGCAGGATCTTGTATGGAGGTGAAATTTTTCCACCCAGCTTTTATCTGCTGCGTCATGGTCTGAATCCAAATCCTCCGTCACTTGGGTGCAATAAACCTTCATTGATACGTGGGACCGGGTTTGCTCGAGGGCTCAGCCAGGAAAGCGAGCTGTAGCCCTGCTTTAAGGCACGCCTGGACCTGGTCATGGTTGCCTGGCCAAAGTTGTCCACTCTTGGCCCCAGGGATTGCAGGGTGGCCACGTAGCTGCCGCAGGGGACACCGAGTTGGGGGCAAAAGGGACAGCACCCATGTCCCCTCCTCCTCGCTCCCAGGAATATACCCAGAGCCAGGCTGGCGTGGAGAACTTTAAAACCCAGTGCCAGGACAGTTAGAGGCCTCACTGTAAAGCAGGTCATTAAACAGTCAGTTAGGCAGCTCACTGGGATGGGTCTGCAGCAGCGGCTCCCCACGGTGCTCCGTTGGGAGCTGCTGAGCTCAGATCTGTGCTCGGGTGCTTTGTCCGAGGCTGCCGACACCACTGGGCAGCAATGGGTCCCTCTCCCCTCACCTCTCCTGCCAGCTCCCAGGTAGATTTTAGTGCAAAAATCTTTTTTTTCTAAGGGAAAAAAAAAAAACCAAAAAGGGAAGCATCCACTTGGCAGCGCAATGAAAGCCCTCACCCTCCGCGGAGAACGGACCCGAGTCTGTGGCCTACAGGGATAGGTGCAAACCAGCCCACTCCCAGGAATATTTTAAATTATTAATGCCAGTGACTCGTTTCTGTATTAATTGTGTTGATTCACAGCACAGTTCCTGCTGCAAAGCCTCCATGGAGGGAGCAGCCGGTGAGTCAAAACCACTTGCTCAGTTATAGAAGAAACAGGGCAGTGAATAATAACAAGACTTCGACTGTGCCATTACATTTAAGGCTGGTGGATGTGGGGAAGGGGGTCGAGGTGTGTAGGGAGGAGAGAGCGGGGACAGAGCTAAACCAGCCCCAAATCGTGCAAAAAACTCTGCAACAAGAGGCGTGAGGGGTGTTTTCTCCATCTCCCAGTCCCAAATCAAGCCACAGGAGCCGGTGATGGAGATGCTCTGGCACAGCGCTTGCCCCAGCTCTGCTTCTGTCACTGCAGAAGGCAGCAGACATCGCAAACCCCGGCCAGGATCATGCACTTATCTGGCTCACAAGGTTGCCAAAGCCAATCAAATTTCTGACAGAAAAAAATAAAATAAAATAAAACGACGGAAAAGTCATGAAATCATTAAGTTTCAGGGTTCAGAGCAAAGGACAGGGAGATGGGTCCTGGGGGACCGGCCTTTCCTTGCAGAGCGGGTATTGCACGGAGCCCTCGAGGCTCTCCGTCCTCTGAGTGCAGAAAATGCCCTCCAACAGCCAAGCGGAGCTGCCTCCCAGGCTGGAGAGAGCCCTCCTTCGCCAGGCTCCGGCTCCGCTCTCCCCGCGTTCCCCTCCCAGCAACACAGGGTGCGCCTGTTCATTTTTTTGCAGGGCCTTCAGCCCTTCCAATGGTGAAAGAGTAGCAACGATTTTGGGGAAGTGGTATTTCACAGCCCGAAAACTTTCTCTGGAAAGCGGAGCACCCCGAGGCAGGGCTCTTGGCTGTCACCCATGTGCTGCCGGTGGGGATGGATCCTGCCTGGCAGCTCTGCCTCCAGCAGGATGGAGGAGGAGGGCTTCCATCTTCCTTGTTTTCCACCTTTTGAGAACACGGGCGCCATGGGGAGTGCAGCTTCTCCATCTGTGTTCCTGCCTGTGCATCCTGGGACGCGCATCCCCAGCAAGGACGCGAGGTCTCGCTTGTTCCCAGCCTGCAGAACATCCACCATCGCTCTCCCAGGCCGCAAAATGGGGCTGGTGCCAGGGGGGCAGGTGGCACCGTCTCCATTAATTGCAGCTAATGCCCGGTGCTGGGCTCCTCCATCACTCAGGACCATGGAAAATCCCACCTGCTCATAAATATATGGTTTGGTTTTTTTCCTCTCACAACTTAGCATGTGGCTTTCGCAGTGACTCAGTACGCGCTCCGAGCAGCCCTGTGAGCAGAGCCGAGCTCACGTCGGACTCTGTTTTTAGTCGATCAGCCCTAATTAACACTGACTGTAATGGTTTTCAATGGCTGTGGATTCTTCCTGTTCATTTATAAGAATATTTCCACTGTTCACTTTCCAGGCTGCGGTTGTTATTTCTAGCGAGTTATTTTCCCCCGTGATCTTCATACACATTTTCCAGAAGGATTTGAAACTCCTCATTTCAGGGCTTGCCTTTACTTGCTTAAAAGTCGTCTTTTCTTTTTGCGAGCCATGCTGTTATATTTGTTACAAACAGAGAAGCACGATTTTCAGTGGCAACTACTAAGAATAAGCGGCTAAAAAGAAATCCATTCACTGAACAAGCCACATCTTAGCTCTGTATTTTAGTAACATTGGGATTAGTATATTTGAATTTTGATAAGACACGAGGAAAGTTCATAGCAGTGAAATAATTCGAAGGCTCCCTGTAGGATCCTCAATACACACATTCACACTTTAAATGATCCAGAGGGTTGTTTTGGGGGTGGAATTTAAAAGAATCCACAAAGAGAAATGTTTTCAGCCCCTTGAAGTGCAGAGGAAATATTGAATATAAGCAGAGGGAGCGGTTCGGCTCGGTAAGTGCACAGCGCCAGGGAATAGGCGATTCATGGCAGACGTAAAGAAATGCGCCGCGGATTGTCCATATGCTTTAATGGTTCGTATAAATAGATGAAACTCTGCTGGATTTGTTATTGGTGAGCTTAATCTTGTCTCAAGGAGCGTTTGGTGTCTACGGAAGGTTTATGTATATTGCCTATTAGAGCACAGATGATTTAACAAGCTTATCATAGCCTAGAGAGGGGTTTATTATATAATTGATACCGTGCTATTGCTGGATATACGACCCCGCTGTGCCGCAGTCCAGGTCCCACGGCAAGACCAACAGACAGACCACGATGGTGCAAAACGAGAGCCATTGAACGAGCAGCGCGATGTTCAATCTCTGATCTTTATGGGTCTGCCAGAGCAGCGGGCAGAGAGGATGTAACAGTGCCCAGGTTTGCCCCCCGGGCTGGCTCTGCTGGGACCAGTGTCAGGGTGTAGCCCTGGGGAGCTGCTCCAGACAGACAGATGGACACCCTGGCAGGGACCCCCCGCCATCCATGGCATTTGCACCCTCCCACAGCCCCGGATCCCGCAGCAGGGAGCACCACAGCTCCCGACACTCCTCTGGCTGCATCCGCCCCTTCACCATGCGCCCACCCACCCTCCCCAGTGCCACGGGTGAGGTGAAAAGACCCGGCAAAGCCAACCCAAATCACAGCTCAGCGGCACTCGGTGCCGAATAACCCCACGCTCTGGCCACCGCCTGCCCCCTGAACCAGCCCTTGCCTGTGTCCCAGCCGGGAAACTGGTCGGAAAATGAAAATTAAGTTGCCCTAACCAGCAAAAATACTGCAGCGAGGCTGATTATTTTAGGTGATAGCTCCAGCCAAGCAGAACCAGGACTGGGCTGTCCCCCGCCTTCGAGCAGTACCCACTGTTCTCTCACCCCTCTCTAGCGTGTTTCCTGCCGTCACCTGGCCCCAGCAATTTCTGGGATGGTTTTTGCAATTAATCCCCAGCTGAGTGGGATGAGAAAGGGGCCAATACCGTGCCCAAAAGCCCTCCACCACCACACAGCATCGTGCCCCAACTCCCCATCAGCACCCACCAGGAAGGATGCAGGGTGATGGGTGCAAGGTGCTGCATGCGAGCGGAGCTAGAAAAGAGCTTTGTTTTCTTACAAGCTCTGTTATTTCAATGCAAAGCTTTTTCTTTCCCCCCTCTGTGGCTTCTCACACGCAAGAAGCTGCGGTGAAGCCCTGTCTCGGGAAAGCCATTGCTCTGGGGGCATTTTGCAGCACAGGTGGCCGGCGCAGAGCTCTCCCCATGGAGGGGGGGAATAGGGAAATGCTCCCGAGATGCTGCACTGAAAGGTTGAGCTGGTTTTTAGCTTTTTTTTTTTTCTTTTTCATTTTGGCACTACCTTGTGGCTTTATGGGAACTCGTGGGAGTCTTTCGGTGTGGAGCGTTTTCATTAAGGAACAAGAATCCTGTTTTCTTACAGATCTTCCTCATCACCAGAACCCAAAGGGAAGAAAGAAAATTATTACCCAGGAGACAGCAAAAGCAGGTCTTCCTAAATATGTATTTCTCAGCTTGCCTCTTGCAAAGGCTGCAAACAGCAGGGACAAGCCCCTGGGTCCTTTGCAGAAAGGACGTGGTGAAGGCTGTGGTGCTGCGGTCCTGGATCCCAGCCGGGGTCTGCTGCCCAGAGCAGCATCTTTGGCTCCATCTGAGCCAGAAAATGAGATTTTGTACATGGGAGAAGGCCCACAATCTCTGTAAGCCATCCCTGCAACACACGTCTTCGCATTTCCTAATTGCCTTTTTGCAGAGGTTATTATTGAGTAATGCCTATTTTGTTGAAAAATTGCACCATAAACAGCCAACGGGGAAGGAAATAAATAATTGCTAATAAATGTCAAAGTAGATTAGCAAACCAGAAAGACCAAGAAAGAACAGCTTTTTTTTTTTTTTTTTTTTTGGCTTGGAAAATAACTGCAGGGTTCTTGCAAAGATTATATTTAATGAAAATTATTGCAGTACCTTGCAGGGGAGTTAATGCTTTGTCATTTCCTCAGACTGGGTTAAAATGCTGTCTGACTCCTCTACAGTCTGTAGCAAGCCTGGAAAACAGCCTTTTCTTCTGTAAGACAAGTAAAAGAAGTAAAAAACTGATGGGTTTTTTTCTCGACGCATCAGGATCTCAGAGTACTGGATGCAAAGGGCTCTAGAGGGCTCCAGTGCTGGGAAACTTGGGAAATTTGGGGGGTTTATTAGATCTCCGGAGCCTGAAATTACATAAGATAATGTGCAACTCACTGATACTTAGCAAAATATATGCTTCCAGGTCCCTTCAAAGCAAAGCAAAGCTGAGGAAAATAGAATTTAAAGCCTTAAATAAACTGTAGAATCATATGTAAAAAAAAGAGCGAAATAAGAAAAAAAATAAATAAAGGTGAAAATGCTGTTATTTCACAGTTAGTCAGTGTTTGGGAGTTTTCTGCACCTCTGACACCCCGGGCTGTGCATCCCCATCCCAGCCCTTTCTGGAATGAAACTCAATGTTCGATTTGGCCAACACAACCCTTCAGCTGCGCCTTTGATTTAAAGACTCATTAACATCGGTACAAAGCTGTGCTTTCCAGAATGGCTGCTGAGAGCCGTAAAGGTGACTTATGGAGAAGCAGAAAGGGGGCAGGAGAGGAGAAACCCCATGCAATTCTGCTCGTGGACCTGCCAGCGCAACCCTGCTCTCCTTCCCAGGGTGTTGCCCTTGCTGAGAAAGGGCTGGTGCCTCCAGTTTCTGCAATGACCTTGGCTTTCAAAGTTCAAAACCAGCTTTTTTTTTGACAGTATGCAAAGAAATGACCCAACATGAGCTACTTCAGCACAAATCCCGGACAATTTTATTTTCCTTTTCATTTTCTCCTCTTTACTCAGCAGAAACCCATATTTCCTTGCTCTTGTATTGAAGAAATAAAAACCTCAAGAGCATAGAGGATGCAGAAATTAATAGCTAACCCTTCTCTCATTCCTCGTGGCTCCCCTAACTACTGCCAGCTCAACTTGTGGTTGAGATTACAGTGATAAATCACAAGCTGCTCTTTGAAATAACAGCTCTGATTTCACCCAGCGCAAGGAAGGAGAAGGACCGGCGGGTTGTGCAAGGTTGGGGGAGGACAGGGCCACGATGGGCTCCCCTGGACTCGGTGGTGGGTCGAGGGGACCCGGACAACACCGCACACATTCAGGCATGGAACTAGCTCGTGGTTCACGTCTAGAAACACAGAGAGAATTTTCCCCCTGCCCCAGCTGCCGTTCTTGTAAAAGGCTGGAGAGCCTGAGCATCCTCTCGGGGCAGGATGGGGCTCAGCCGTCCTGCACGGATGCTGTCAGGCAGGCGTGCAATTACAGGGGGATGCTGGGCTGGAGGCAAGCCCAGACCTGCTGCATGAGGCGAGGGGGCCAAACGCCCAGGTTTTCATCCCCAACAGGAGATTTGTGGGTACAGTGTGGGTTTAGCGCCTCTGGTCCCCAGGAGGGCTGCCCCTTGCTCGGGTGGTGATCCCAAAGAGCACACGCGGGCGATGCACAGAGGTGATGGTGATGACCGACTAAATCCAAACACAGGAGCTACCAAGCTCCCACATTTCTCCCGCTGAGCCTCCTTGAGCAGAAATAAACCCTCCGACATGCTCAGATCTTCCGTTAACCCAGACCGAGTTTCACCTTATGTTTCAGGATCGTCTGAAACTTGCACCGCACCCCTATTTTTAGCCCGTCCTCTCAGTTCCAGCTGCTCCGGCTGAGAGACCCTCACAGGACGCCTGCGGCCAGGCGGTATTTTTAGGTATTTTTAGCCGTGTCCATCTGCGATGGGCCAGGCTGGGCAAAGGCGCGTGTGGTTTGAGCATCTGTGAGCGAGACCGGCCGGGCAGGAGGAGGAGAAACGGCTCCAGAGCTTTTTGGCCGTGGCCAGGGGGGAAAATGTGGAAGTGGCTCCTCCATCCTGGGGTCAGGGAGGGCTAAATAAAGAAAAGAGCCGCTATGGCCGGTGTGTCTCTTTGGGCGCAGCTGAAACTGAGCGCACCGGTGGGATGTGGCTATGTAGGAGGGGGAGCGATGGAGCAGCCTCATGCCCAAACCTGTCCATGCAAAGCCCTAATGGGACAGAGCGTGAGGATAAGGGGAGGCTTCTCCTCTTCAGTATCACCCGCGTGTCTCATCCTGCACCTCCCGGCTCTGCCACAGAAACCTCAGCATCGCTGTTGCATTGCCCAAGCCCTGATGCAACCCGGGGTGCTGGGGCTCTCCCAGGAGGCACCCATGGGATGCACAGCCCTGCAGAGCTGATAGCCCCAATGCTTCCCCTTTCTCAGAATAAAGCATAATATTTCCCCAAAAACAACAGCAACAACAACAACAACAAAAAGAAACCCCAAAAAGCAATGCTGGAACTTTTACTTTTTTGGTGCCTTTTTAGGTGAGTTTTGCTACTTTTCGGGTGGGATTTGGGAAGTTGCCGCAGGTTTGGTAGCTTTCGACTTCGTGTTTTCACTTTTTAAAGTCTGCTGCGGTGACTAATATCTGCCTGCCCGTATCACACTACCTTGCCCTGGAAATACCCACCGGTACACGGAAAATTAAAAAAAAATAATCTCCAAAGGAGTCTCTGATTTCCCTGAAGGTCTCACCAGAGTCCCCAGGGGCCGGTGGGGGACAGGAGCCCGTGGGGTGGGTGTGAGGCAGCCCCCGCCCTGTCTCTGAGGTTGGCGGGGACCAGAGCGGCCTCTCCAGAACTAGTGGCCAAGGCCAGTGGTGATGCCTCCAGGCATTGACCTAAGCGTTGGCCACCTGACCTCACCGATGCTGCTTCCCCATCATCCAAACCTTCATGGGGATGTGGAGCCACCCAGGACTTCAGTGCCCACCGGGCGATGTGGGTTGCAACCCGGCATCACCTTCACCAACGTCAACACATGGGATGCCCGTGAGGTCTTTGGTGGAGTCTCCACCCCAAGACCGGCCACCCAGAGCTGCCCAGCCTGAGCCCTGGCGTTCGCACCGCCTCTGCTGGCCATGACCCCATGGAGAGCACGCCATGCCGTACCACGCAGCGTCCGAGCCTGCCATGCACCGGGGCCAGCCTTGCGGACGGCCGCCCCGTATCGCGACGGCTGCTCTTCCCCTTGCCCTCTCCTGCACACTTCCTAGCCCTGTAAGAGGGTGTGCTTGTCTTCAAAGCACAAGGCTCAGAATTTATAAATAAAAGAAATAAATAAGGTCTTTTTCTGTTCAAAATTAGCCCCGGGCAGACAACGTGTATGCGCAGTGAAAGACTTGGTTTCCTGTCTGTTTGTTGAGGCTCCTAACAAGCTTCCTCTGTATAACAAACCCGGCCGGAGGGCGGAAAGGGTAAGGACCGAACTGAAACGTGTACAGTGGGATTGCACAACATCCCTGGCCACCGGCGGGCTCTGGGGTTCGTAATCCAGGGAGATCTGGGAGGCTGGGGGTGCAATGCCCCTTCTGCGCACACCTACCCGGGGTAGGTAAAGCTCCCCAGCAAGCCGTCGGCTGCAAGCATCAGCATGGGACTGCGCCGGGGAGGCGCACGCTCTGTCCCAAAATAGTTCTTCGGATCCACAAATGAGTCATTTGATTTCTTGACCAAAAATATCTTCCTTCTCAACACATGGGTCTTAATAGGAAGAGCCGGACGCCGTCTGCGCTGTTCAGTGATGCTGCCTTGGGAGCTGCAGCCAGCGCCGGTGGATCCATAGCCTGGAGGATGTTTGGAAGGATAATCCCTGCCAGGAGTGTGGGAAGAGCAAAGCCAGAGCCAAGAATGATGATGCAGCGTTGTTCTTGCGGTATTTCTGGCCTAGCCAGAAGTGGGAAGTATCAGAAATCTCATGAGACACAGCCTGGCCTGGTGAGATTTCCAGCTATTTTGCAAACACCCCCCCCCCCCCCCGAGGCCTGGATTAATCTCTGGCCTGGTTTTCTCTTTCTTTTTATTGCTTATCCCTGTCAAGCTCCTCCTTTTGCCCTAAGGGGATGTCCACCTGGATGCCTGGCTCTGACTCACCGCCCCGGTGCAGGTACAAGGATGGGGCAGGAGCAAAAGAATTAATGCGTCATCCCACCCTGTAATCTCCTGAACCAAAAAATAGCGAAAAGAAAGGACGAGGAATCCAATGGCATTAATAACAGCAGCAAAAAGGGAATACACCTCGCATTCACTGGCATACTCAATACAGCAGGAAAAGCCCTTCTCCCCAGCCCTGCAGCTTGTCTGGCACAGTATTTATTGAATAAGCAAAGTGAGGGAGGCAGGAGAAGCTCCTTCATTAAGTGCTAACTCTATTAAGCACATAGGTGGGTCCTGCTGTCCCCAAGCTTGTCTCCCACACCCGTGCCTGGCAAGTGGGGCTGCAGGAACACGGGACGCAGCCACCCACAGCATCCCAGGGTCAGGCCAAGGTAATCCGCGCTCCCAGCAGGCAGAATTGCAGCTGGAATACTAGCTCCCCTCCCTCAGGGCGCTGTTATTTCCTTCAGGCCCAAAGATTGACGTTTGGGCAAACCGCCCTTTTGAGTTTTGCTGGGGATGGGCAGAGTTTGAAAATTGCAGAACTGATGAGAAATCAGAGGAGAAAGTTATCTTTTGCTTTTGATTCTGAATTTCCCATGGACAAAGACACATCAACCCTTCGATCACTCTTAGCGTGCATCCGACAGGAGGGTACGTCCAGGGGACGATACCCAGTTTCCCTGTTTAATATCTCCTCTGCCTCCCATCTCACCCAGGTAAACAGGGGTGCTGCGGATGCAGACGGATGGATGAGGCTGCGAACGCTCTATTTCCTCTCCAGCTCCATTTTTGCCATTTCTTCTGAGCAATCCAGCCCTCGGTGGGGGAGGGACGATGACAAAAAAGCAGCCCGAATCCCAGCAGCATTAAGCAACCAGCCTGCTTGGGGTGCAGTGCAGTTCTCTTGCTAGTGCCCCCGCCTCGTGCAATGGCCTGGAGCAAGCTACAACACTCCCTTGAAACTGGGGCCCACATGCTAAGGAGTTTTGCCGCAAGCCAATGCATTCTCACCCCGACACCTAGGCTATCCTTTGCTGACCTCTCTTCTCAGAGCTCCCCTAACTCCCCTGGGAGGAGAGGGACCCACAGCTGGGCACCACAATGGGTGCAGCTTGGCACGGCCAACGCGTTGCACCAACTCAAATGAGTTGGGACAATTCATCCAGCTGGTCGTGGAGAGGTCCCCAGAGCCCCAGTGGGGGCTGGGGGTGCCCTTATCACCTGGCAATGCCCATCGGACACTTAATTGTCGCTAAATTGAGGATACCACCAGGGAGAGGGGGAGCTGCTGCTGGTGGTGCCCCAAAACCCAGCAGTCTCTCAGGAGGAAGAAGATCTCTGGGCAGCATGTGGGGCTGAGCAAGCAAGATAGGGGGTCCCTTTGGGGTCCCATGCACGGAGCCCCAGGGGGGTGACAGCACATGCGGGAGCCTGGCGCACACCGGGGCCACGGGACGCTGCCGGCTTCCTGAGCAGAGGGCTCGCAGGTGCTTCCTCGCCGTCACGCCGCCCGCAGCACCGGGAGCCCCTCGAAGCCCGTGGTGGCTCAGCAGACAGAAATGACGGCGGGACGGGTATGAGCTGCAAGCATCAGCATCGGGCCAGGCAACAGCCTGGGGAAAGAAGGAGGAGCAGTTTCCTTGCACAGCGAGCCCTGGGGGGTTGCAGCTCAATTTCCTAAGGCAGGGAATGCATGTGATGGCATCTCTGCATTTGCCTTCATGCCTCAGCTCTACCTGATTTCAGCAGCCTCAGAAATGCTTAATTCCTGCAAACCTCCTGGAAATAACAAATATAACAATAGAGGTGATGAAGAGGAGGGCAAAGCACATGCTCAACCCCGTTACTAGACACCAGAGAATCCACCCACAAGGAAAAGAGTCTTGACAGCTCTCAGGGCTTTTTGCCCTCCGAGGTCTCGCTGCCAGCCCTGAGAAAGGCAAAGCAAACGGTGGGGGGGGGTGGGTTTGGGCTGAGCCGGGCGCTGACAGGAAAGCGGCTCACGCCCGACTTCTTGCTCGGTGAGATGTAAATGAGCCCCGGGCTGCCGACCCCGTCACTGTCAGTCACCAGGTCTCATCGAGTCACTTTTTCTGCCAGAATTTTCAGAAGGAAATTCTGATTTTTAAAGCAGGGGCACCCCCACGCTCAACGTCCCACAGCAGGAAACCAAAGAGCTGAAATCATTATAAGAGCAGCGTGATGCAGGTTAATAAATTCCCAGCAGAGGCCAAAGTCCAGATTCAGACCCAAGGCTCGGTTCCATTCTCCATTCAGAGAAAACAGATCTCATCCCAGGGATGCAGCTCATCCCAGCAGGAAAAGTCCTCCCTGCTTCTCCAGGGAGCTTCGGTCGAGCAAAGTAACCCTTTATTTGGTGAATTTTGCTTTTCTGCGCACATGGGTTTTGTGCACCGGAGCTCGTTCGTTTAATTTTTAGCTATTTGCTTTTCAAAATTTGCTTTTAAGGCCGAATCCCTCTTCAAGTCAAGCTACAGGAGGAGGCTGTAACAAAAACATACAACAAATAATTGCGAAAAGGGTGGGAGTTACAGGACTGGCAAGGCGTTTTCGCAGCTCGTTTCAGTGAAACTCCAGGTTTTGCCAGCGTATAAAACCGAGAGTCACTCTCGGCATCGGGGGGAAGAGGCTGGGGATTTTTTTTTTTTTGCAGCTTTGTGGATTTTCAAAGCTTAAGTGCTCATCTTTCATAGGCAATGGGGCTATTTTGGAGCCAGCAGAAATAGCTGCACCTGCAGCCTCAGAAGCTGAATCAGTCTCCCCTGCGTGTGATGGAAAGATGCTGGTTTGGGGGAGAATTGGGTCTGTTCCAAATCCACCCCGAGAAAAGCTGGTTGAACATACAGCGGGTCTGGCCGAAAGCAGCTCTAACCCTGCCAGCCTCCTCTTCTGGTAGAAAAAAAAAAAAAAAAAGCTAAAACTGCAGAAAAGTAAGGAATGGGAGAGAGATGAACAATTCACAAATATTTTTCATCTGAAGAAAAAACAGAGGTGTGCCAAAGTCAGCTTAGATTGGGGTCACGGGTAGAGCGACGGGTCCCCGGGCCACCACGGGCACGATTCCCGGAACGGCAGGATTATCACATCGTGCCCAGCTGATGGCTCAGGCTGGACGTGAACATTTACATCATGCTAATAAGTGAGAAAACAAACGTTACAAGTCGTTCCCATCCTCCTACTTTAAGATCTGGCCCTGCCCTGAACATCAGATCACCTCTCTGGCGAGACCTCAGTGTCCATCAGTGATGGTCATGCAAATCGAGAGTGAGTTATTAAATTCACCGGGCTCATTTCCAGCCTTACCTCCGCCAATCGTTCTCCAGAGATGATACGGCACACGCTACCTCAAGGGCCAGCTCGTGATGCATCAACGTGTGCTGAATGACTCC
Organism: Phalacrocorax carbo; assembly: GCF_963921805.1. NCBI lineage: Eukaryota > Metazoa > Chordata > Aves > Suliformes > Phalacrocoracidae > Phalacrocorax > Phalacrocorax carbo. The sequence goes on from NC_087520.1 coordinate 43,354,268, forward strand.
TGGTTGTTTGGAAATGACTGAAATCATGGTGCTGCAAGGTGATAATCAGCACGAGTGGTCCCGGATGATTCAGCCTTTGGCAAAAAAACCTTCACGTGCCGGCAAGGTTTTTGTCAGTCCTGCGCTTGGGGTTGATGCTGCGGTGCAAAAATGCTCCCTAAGCTGCAGTGATCATTGCTATCATTTCTATCATTTCCCGCTTTAGAAATAGGCTGGTATAAACGATATCATCTTCATAAAAATTAGGGTGAATTCCTCAGTTTTCTGCTACTGTGCTTAAGCGTTTAAACTGCTCGAGAGCCAAACTCAGGAGGGAGGACCAGAAAAGTCATGGCAGCCCATGCAGCGACAAAAATGGCAACCCCTTTTCCTCCAGCAGCTTTAACTTATGTTGCCACTTTACTAGAAATACAAAAAAATTTCTGAACAAGGTAAAACCAAGGCAAGGTTTTGCTTTCACGCTCCTGCTTTCATGCCGAGGGCTGCAAACCTGCAGTGTTAGACCCCTACATTGAAATGCAGTTTCAGACTCAGCCAGAATTGCTCCAGGTTAGGATGGGCACTAGCAAACCAGCCCAGACAGACGCCTGCCTGCCGGCTACTCAGCACCCTTCTGCAATGACATGTCTTGGCTTCGTGGCTCATCCTCGGGGTGAGAAGAAGCCTCACCCAGGAAAGCTGAAAGCGGGAAAATGGCAAAGATGGGCTCCCCCCTTCACAACCACCCTGGAGCACATCTTCCAGTGCTTTTTCTAAACCCCCCAAGCCATTGCCTTCCTTGAAAACCAGTTTCCCCTGAGCCCTCGCTGCTATACGTTGCATCAGAGGACACAGCCCCCAGGCAGAAAGGCTGCACAGCCAGAGAAAGCGGTTTCCAGGGGGTGGCTGAGCGCTGTCCCGGAGGGCTCCTCGCCACAGCTCAGCTGGGGCTCGGTGTTTCTCCTGCGGGAGTTGCATACCGTGACTTCGACTGCCCGGCACGGCAACCTGTAAAGCCCCTTGGTTTCTCACAACCCACAGCGAGGCTATAATTATACCAGAATTTCCAGTCTCTTATAAAGACCGAGAGTTTCCCACATCCACCCCAAGGGCAGAGCCATACAGTCTGGGCACAATGGGTTCATTTTCGCCCCCGTGCTTGGCCTGATGCTGACCTCCTGCCTCATCTCAGCCCCACGAAAGGACGCTCAGGACCATCGCTTGCTGCGGCCAGAAAAGAGGAACCGAGGCAACGCTGTGCACCAGAGATGCTCTTGGGCTCATCAGGAGGAACCCAGGAGATTCCCTCTTTTCCAGGAGTGACCACTGCTGTATCCTGCCCGATAGGGATAACTCCCTCTCTCCTCTCCCCTCCTCTCTCCCTATAACCCACCTTTTGGGTTCAGCACAGCAAGACTGATCTGCCAGACTTGCTCCTTCCTCTTCCAGAGATCTACTGACTGATGTTGGGTGTAGGACCTGGGCCGGGTGAACGTTTGGTGGGCCTTGGTACGGCAGATGTTTACCCTCCTCTGTTGACTTCCTTCCACCAGCTCCTCCTTCACTCCATCAGCAATGAATCTTTCCCTCCATCCACCCTCATCCCTCGCCTTCCCCCACCTTTTCGATCTCCTGCTTGGTGGCGAATACCACAGCCCACCTTCCTCAGCTTCCCAACCACGAGACTCCTTCCTCCAGGCTCTCCTTGCCCTTGCTGGCAACACCACAGGGAAACACTTCCATTGCCTTTTTTTCCCTTGCATGAAGTGCAATCAAGTCGTCCTTTCCCTTCTCCACCTGAAAACTCGCTGCCTCAGGAGACAGACCTGCGAGGCTTTGCTCATCTCTTCATGGAGCGGGTCCCCTCCAGGCGCCAGCGGCACCCCAGGATAGGACGGGAGGTTGCAGTGGTGGTGAGTGTTTAGGAGCAAAGAGAGAAAACCCCAGACCAGAAACTTGGGTGGAAACAGCAAAGCAAAACAGCAAATTCTAAATATTTGGGATTTTTACAAAGAAGTGTCCAGACCCTCCTCCTCCAAAACAAAACAGACTATTTTTTTCTGGGACAGAGGTGTAAAAACATTCCCTAGACTGATCCCTCTCTCTGTTTTGTAGCTGTGCTCGCTGGGAAGACCAACCTGCAGACACACTGCCTTTTGAGCCCTGCGGATGTGTCCATGAGCCAGATTTATCTTGGGGAGAAGTGGTTACTTCTCAAGAGAAATACAGAACAGAAAGATCCAGGCGAGGGAATCACTTGTTTCGAACCACCGTACTGCTTCCACATACCTCGGTCCCCCCACCCCACGCCTCTCCCAGGGGCTGCAGTGCCTGTCTGACAGGGACCCGCTCTGCCATCGCTGTGCAAAAAATGGGGAAACGCTGATTTTGGTAGGAACCTCACCGGGAGCCTCAAGAAGTTTCGTGTCCCAGGGTGGATTTGCACGGCGTGGCCCTAAGGTGCAAGGTTAGGCAGGGAATGGGGCTGTTTGGTGTGGGAGGAGTCCAGGGTTGAATGAGAAGAAGAGCATCCTTGGATTAACCAGTGCAGGTGACTTTGCTGGCACGGAGAGACCAAGGTGATGCTTGGTGGCCTCTGGATGTGACCACTGCAGCGTGGTTGGAGCCCTGGCTCCAGCGCACTGAGGCATCTGATGTCAAGGAAATGTGCGTTTCCTTTATGGCCCCAGTAAGCAAACAGGTTATTACTGAATTACAACTCCTGTTTGTGATCTGGAGCTCAGCACCAAGCTAAGAGGCAGATGAAATCCCCGATCACAGCCACATCAGCGTCACATTCAGATCAGCTGCAGGCTGCCACGCGACTGACGTTTAAGGGACACCATTGACCTCACCCTCCAGCTGGGTGACAGGGATTGCTCCACACAACTCTCCCTGCCCAAATACAACAGCCCTGCAAGCATCTGCGTGGCACCGCTGCCTCTGGCGGCGCTCAGCTTGCTGGTGAGGGCAGACGGGAGGAGTTCCGTCCACACACTTTGCTCTTCAGTGCGATGGGGGCTGTCGCTGCCATCTGCTCTCCCTCAGCCTCGAGTTACAAGGTACAGGCTACGTGGTTTTTTTTTTTCTTAAGGCAGCTGAGCTCACAGTTTGGCTCAGCAGTACCCAGTCTTGCGGCTAAAAGCGGTAGATTCGTGAAAACAGCGTGGGATTCCTTGGCAGCAGCTCACACACCCATGCATCGTCCTCCAGCACCTCTTCCTGGGGAGATGCAGGAGGTGAACTGGGGCAAATCTCCCTTTGAAGCCCATCGGAAGAAGAACCAGGAACCGTAGCATGCTGGCGATCAATATTACTGCAATCCACAGCCTACTTGCTCCAGAAGTCAAAATCATGTTATTATTTGTAGTTCTCTGTAAAACGCCCAGCACAAATAAGGAAGCTTTACACGAGCCATGTGAATTTTACTCTCAGCGAGAACTGGAGCAACTCTTCTGAACACCCAGCTGCTCTCCCGCACTGGAGGGAAAAAAGAAGGAAAAGGAATGTTTCTCCAACTCGGAGTGTTTTTTTAATTGCCACGTTACAAAGATCTCTCTGTGCAACAGTCTGAAAAGCCCTTTTGCTTCTTCCTATTTTCAGGAGTGTTTTAGGGCTGAGTCAAAGTTCTTCCACGTTACTCTTCCGAAGAGCAACAGCAGCCCAGGTTACCTGGTACCTGAGTGCCTTGTGACTCACACAGAAAGCTATCTGACTGTATTTTATGGTTCCAGCCACTTTGATGCATCAGGGTGTTTGTGTTATTGCAAGCAAATTGCATGCACCAAATATAGGCTGAGAGCAGGGCCCATCGTCTAGGCGCATGCAAACTCAGGGGGAAGGGAGGGGATTTCAGCCTGGACTTTGGTTTCACAGACTTGGTCTCATAATAGACCCAAAGGTCTGACAAACCAAAACAAGTATCGCCGTATTTCTTCTCGACCCTGTGTATTTTTGCAGCTGTGGCTTGGGTGGAGCCTGTTTTCATGACATTGTATCTGGTGTTACGGCACAGACTCGAAGGAGGAAGAGGTCATCTGTCAAAAATGGATTCAGAAAAATAAGTGTTGGTCATGCTCGCTGGAGTTTGGGATCTCGTTTCCTCTGCATGAGAGCTTTCTGCAGCCAAGTCTAGCTTGAGGAAAGCAGCAGGCTGGCTGCCTCCCCAGGCTCAGATCCTGCAACTTCAGCCCCATCTCCCTTCTTCTCAGCCAGCCCTGACAGAGCTGAGATGCCCAGAGCTGATAAGATGCTTGCAGACGGTCCCACCCCTCCCATTCCCTGAACAGGTCTGACTTTACGAGAAGTGTGGTTTGATGCATGAACCAAGTCCCTTCAGGGTGACCGTCCAAAGCAAGCACGAGTTGGAAGCGCCTCATAACACCGGTTTGAGCACTGAACAGTCACACCTCAAACAACGGTGTAAGTCCTTTGAGCTCCACCAAAGACAACTCTAGGTGCGTTGTTCTGCCAGGCTTCCTTCACAAGGCATCACGGAGGTGTCCTTGGTGTTAAGACCAGCCAAGGGGTTACAAACCACTTGGAAAGGGAGGTGTGAGCCCCCATGCAGCTCTCCTGCCTTCCTGAAGGCAGGGAGGAGATGTCCTGCCGCTGGTGACCATGCGAAGGAGGGTGCTTCCCATATTACAACACGCTCGCAGGAAGAGCCCAGAGATGGTCGTCGTGGACAGGCTGCTGTGCTGAAACGGGGCATTGAGCAATCAAACCAGTTGGAAACCCTGGTGTCTAGAAATAAAAAGTGACTGTTTGTTTTCTAACGCCTATGGGGGCCGGTGGGGGCCCACGGCAAGCAGCAGCAGGTTGGAGGAAGCAGCTGTAGCTGGTTTATGTTGTATTCCTGAGCAGTTCAACTGTGAGCTGGGACCTGCGATTGAATTGTGGTCGTCTCTCTGCGCAGAGCACTTGGCCTCCAGAGCTGGATGGAGATGACTGCAGAGCTTCTCCCGTTTCTCCGGGTCAAGATGGGCTAAATCTCAGGAGCTTTAGCTGGGCTGGAGCTCTGGATCCAAACCTCACCTTCCTTCTCCCCAGGCTAGCAAGCCTGTTCTCCATGCGGGAGGTTTGTCACCAGGTAGCTCCTCATAATGTATTTCAAGTGTGTAGGAGGGATGGGTAGAAGCTCGTTTTCCTCATAAACACTGAATTCTGCTCCTGAAGCCACATGCAGTGGTCCTTTTTGCACTTGTTGAAGGACACGTAATGGGAAACCCCCAAAGCACACTGAGGAACAAGACTGATAACGCTGCAGGGTATAACCAGGTTCATTTTCTCCCAAGGAAAATGCTTCCCAGTAGCACAGCTGCCTTCCAGCCATGAAAAATCTCAAGAGTAAGGTTGGCTTTCAACCCAAGTAACACCCCAAGTCAGAGAGCAAAACATCGGGAAGGGGCTGCAGTGTTTATCAGGTCCTTTGCAGCACCCAGAAATCAAAGTGCTCCACTCTACACCATGGAGTAGATGTTTTTAAGTTGGAAAACCTTAGAGAAGGGGTCTATAGAAAATTCCCCCTCATTGCCTGCCCTGGCCAGTATGATTGGGTGAGCACACTGCTGCTTCCCAAACACGCTTGAGGAGAACCACGTATCTCCTGCAAGGAAAGGTCAGTCTTCCTCCATTGAACTCAAGCTACTCTCTCCTTCCCATGTGAAATTTTCACTCTGCCCTTCTGCTCCTGAAGGCAGGAGTTTAGCATGGGCACCTCCCAGAAAGTATCTTCCCGTGCCCACAGAGATTGCAGCCCTCTCTGGAGGAGCAGCAGGAGCCGGTACCTGGGTTGGCGTTCCTGGGAAGCAAAGAAATATTTCCACATCGGGTAGGAGTTTGATGGCATTACTGCTCCAAGTCAACCACTTCTCCAGGTGTAGGAAACCACATTTGGACAAGCAGCAAGCATTCTGGGGAGGACAGCCTTTGAGCTTCTCATTCATGCTACCCACAATCCTGCCACACCAGTGAGGATCATTCGCTGGAGTGGCTGCAGCCTGTGCCACGGATGCTATATGCAGTGGGTACTGCATCCCCAGGATTTGGGGACGGGACCCTCAGCTGAAGCCATGGGCCACTGTTGGGACTCGCCAACAGATGAGCCATTGACAAAGAAGAGCCAACACCAGGCACCGAGGTTTCACTTCAGTGAGGCCATAGAGAAGAACCCAAGTGAACAGAAACCAACGAAAGTATTTGAGTCCCTGGTTGCCCAAAACCACTAAGATTTGGCACAGCTGCACCAAGCAGCTCAGTGGAGCTGCCAGGGGCCAGGCGAGGTGCAGGGATGGGCGGCCGGGATGCAGGTGCTGCCTCTGGGTCAGGGCCCTCCTGAACAGCACCAGCCTCCCAGCCAGGGCGGTGGGGACGGCAGCACCTTGGCTGCCTGGCCAAGAGGTTTGCAGGAAAAGTATGAGATGTGCAGAAATTTTCCTCCTGGCTTTTATAAAGGCTGCCGTGAGTCTGGGCCAGAGCATCCCTTAGTGCAATCTGGCACGGTTACCTCAAAACCTGTCTGTCAGAGCATCTGGTCTTTGGTCTGTTGAGCGAGCATCAGCCTTGGAGGCTTCTCTCGTGTTGAATTTTGGGGGTGGGACAGAGCTGGAGAAGTCCACCTTGGGCCACACATTAGGCACAAACCCAACTGCGAGTCCTACCTGAGCCTTGAGCAAAAAGGGGACCCTTGCCAGCAGTCATGCACCCTGCTGCATTATCCTTCTTGCATCCCACCTCTGCCATAAGACCCTGTCCCACGGTTTCCTTCCCGGCCCCTCCACACCCACCAGTTGTCCCTTCTTGGATATGGCTTAGAAGCCAGCCAGGCCAGGAGCTGTACTGCTGGTTTTATGGAGTGAGGCGCAGCACCGTCCCAAACCGAGCTCTGGGCCCTGAGGCATGATGGTAACACTAAAAATAAACAGTGCAGCCGGGTCCAATAAAAGGTACCTCTGCTCCCCACCACTCTTCCGCGGTCTTGGGGTGGAAATTGAAAGAGCCCTGAATATGTAGCAGATGGCTCCAGGCGAGCACAAGATGGTGGTTTCTGAGGAAGGACTTGCACCAGGACATCTGGGGAAACCGCAAGTGGTGTTTATGGTGCCCCAGCCTGCAGCCCATCATGTGTTTCTCAAGTGGGCACATGTTCCAGTGCAGACCGCAGCGGCTGCCTCGCTCCCACCTACCCCCCGCCAGGCACCTCACCCACAGGGATGTGAGTCTTCCTCATGCTCTGAAAGAGCACAAAAGACAGTATCAAACCCTGTGGGGAGCACTGCAATGGCCCTCAGGAGGAGCAGGGAAAGGCTGGGGATGAATGCTGATGGTGCACCTACGAGGTGCAATCCCCGCCTGCGTGACCAAGCATCCCGTAAGAGCTTACAGGAGTTGGGGACTTCATTGTTCTTCGGATCCTGGTGCAGCCTCAAAACTCTTGGTCTGCAGCCATTTCTGCTCACAGGCACCAAAGCCATATGCTGTAACACCTGCAAGGGACATGCACAATGGCACAGGTGTCCCACCAACACGGTTCAGGCATGGAGAACAACTCAGCCATAGAGTGGGGTGCTCATCGCATAAATAGCTTGGGATGCAGGGCCTCCCTTAATCCTAGCGTATAACCACAAAGTTTCAGCTGGGTTTCCCATCTCAGAGCACTTTTTGGGTGCTATTAGTTGTGTGTTGTCTGCTCTGCACCCACTGCTTTGGGACAAAGGCTGTAACTTCTTACCCTGGAAGGATGCAGGGGGGGTCAGCTTCAAGTCCCACAAGAGCTGAACACTTAGTTATTTTAGGGAGGTTTCATTGGGAAGGCTGAGTTGTCCACCCCAAAATTCCTAGCAATCCTGCACACAGAACAGCTTCCTGGCAGAGCTGAGCTGTAGCCAACTCACCCTGTGTCAGGGCCCTCACATCTTAACTGTGCCCCGACCACATACTTATGCTTGTGAAGGTCTCTATTGTTAACAGAAAAAGGCAGAGCAGCAAAAAAAGGACCGATCTGCTTTGATACTCAAGCAGGGAAGGCAGTTTTCCACACATCATGTCAGGAGACTCAGCCTCCAGGTGCCTGGATCTCAAAGCATCCCCTCCAAAAGTACCTGCATCCCCCTGTAACTTGGGTACCAGGGTCACCCCATGAGGACCAGTGCTTCCCTGCCTGCACCCTTTGGCAGGGATGACCCAGAACACATGGCAGCCTGCTACAGGGAAGGAGGTGGTGGTAGTTGTCCTTCACAGGGGGCAAGGTGGTAGATCAGTCTTCACACCCTTCCAGAAGCCCTGGAGGTGCTGCCCCAGAGAGCTAAAGCAAAGGCAGGTGAGGGGGCAGATGCTCAGCCTCCCCTGCTACAGCATTGCCTTTAACCAAGGCAGATGCTCCTGTTTTTCCCCTTGGTTGTCCCCAACCACCTTCACTAGACCAGGCCCCAGGAAAAAGGTGGACAGAGAAGACAGCAGGAAAAGGCTCCACCAGGCAATAATGGGGAAGGGACAGGAAGATGCCTTTGAGCAGGACCATAAATAACTGCACCCCCATCCCATGATCTTGGAGCATCACAGCCCAGGTCAGAGAGCTAAGGGCACCATGGTCAGTGCCGTGACAGATGGGCAGGGACCTATCTCCATGCTCCCTGATATGAAGGCCCTCAGAGTGATACCCTCTTCCTCCCTCCATTGCATTACAGCATTTTGGCTCATCCCTCTCCTGCTCCAGAGAAGAAGCCAGGCAGTTACAGAGCAAGGAAAGAGGCAACAGCAGAGGCTTAACACACACCTCGCTGCAGGGAAGACCAGGGCAGAAGCAAACCAGAGGTACCAGGCTCTCCCCACCAGAGATATGATACCCCACTCATCGCATCAAAAAAACGACATTGCAAGAGGAATACAAAATATAGCACTTTATTTGCTGGAAAATAAAAAAAAATTACAAAAAAACCCATAAACTTCAGGCATAAAATAAATAGGCAGCTTAGTAGCACGCACACACGTGCAGTCCTGGTTTGTGTCAGCTGCAAGGCACAAGCCCCACGGCCAAGCAGCTCCTGGGTGCACACACAAAGCATGTTAATGAGGATTTACACATGGATGCCACTGCCTGGTCACGCTTGGGAAAGACCAACACATGCATTTGGGAGGGTGAAGCCAACCTATTCACACTATGCTGCTATCTTTAAAATTAAAGATATTTATATAAACTCTGTCTCTATTTAGGAAAAATTAAGATTCCTAAGTTCATATATTCAACATTTACATATATAATCTCCACATCTGTTTCCAAGTTTCAAAACCCTTTGGTAGATAAACATATAAACATTATAGCAAAAATAAAGAGGAATTTGAAAAGGTTCTCCTTGGAAGGAATACCCTATCCTGCATCAGCCGGACTTTTTGGGGGAGAACCTGATTTCTGCAAGTAATTTCCTACATTTATGCATTTTAAGGCTTTTCCAAGAGCAACCTCCTACCAAGTCACTATTCTCAGCAAGGTCCAAGTTGCAGACTGCTGGGCAGGTTGTTATAGCTGTTGATTTTCAGTTCTGCTTGACTGGCTGCTAACAAAGGCAACACAAAGCACTCTCAGCCCTGACCTTCCCGCACAGCTCAAATGCTCCCTCCTCCCCCTGCCATTAGCTAAAGACAACAGTACCGGCACTACCCTGCCTGGTACAAAAGTCATTTTTAATCAGTAAAGGTTCTATGGGACAGACACTGAGCATCTGACCTACTTTCTCATGGCACTTTTTACTGCTGTATTTACACAGACTCTGGACTGGAAACAGCAAAGAACAAAACCCAACTGTCCAAAATGGGAATTTAGGCACTAATGGGACCAAACTGGGTCTAAATCAACCCAAACCACCACACTATGTCTGCGGAGAGGGAGGCTCAGACAGCAATCTGTTGGTTTTCTCTGAAGAGCGGCCGCTGGTGCGTTGCACAGATGTCCTGGAAGATCCTGTACACCTGGTCATGCTGCGTCTCATCAGCTACAGGGAGCATGGGGCTGCTGCTGCAGGTCTTCCCAGCCTCCTCCACCACCTGCCTGACACACAGCTGCTCCACCTACGCAAGAAGGAAAGCCATGAAGACACTGAATGAAGAGGAACCCCTTTGGGCATCTCCCACTGCTGCCATCCACCCCCACCAGCCCAGGCAGCAGGGTATGGGGTGGGAGACACACAGCAGAGCAGTTATGCCCAACAGCCCCAGGTGGCCGCGTCCAGCCAGGCCAACAGGTCCAGCTCCGCAAGCCACCTTGGCAAAGGACCTCTAGGAGAAAAGGAGCAGTCACAGGAGCTCCTCTCCCAGCAGACCTTTAGGGAGGTAAGGACAAGCTGGGGTACATCCCAGCACATGCAGAGTGATCCCCATGTCCAGACACCCAAGGCAAGCAGGTGACCAGGTCAGAAAGTTGTGCAGGGAGACATAGGACCAGTCTCAACTTGTAAAGTCCTCTCCAGGACCTCACAGACTTGGTGGGTCTCTTCAAGGGTGGATGCAACACCCTCCCCTGTACCCTCCATGCCACAGCCCTGCTGCCACAGCCTTGCTCACCCAAGGGGGTCCCACACAGGGTGCAGGCTCCAGAAACACTACACGTTGCCCCAAGGCTTTGAGATTCCAGAATTGCTTCAGCTTTTCTAGGGAGAAGTTTCCAGCCAGAGCCATGGGAACTACCCCTCTCATCCCATCCCCTCCTTCACCCTCCCAAGCGTTTCCCTGCTGCTGTGGTTGTTCACCACATCTGTTGGCTGCTTGGCTTGAGGCTGTCCCTTAACCATTCCAGGGATTGACTCCCCCATTTCCCACAAGAGAAGGCAGAGCTCCCAGTACCAAGAGGTGGGAACAGGAGGAAAACAGATTTCCTAGCAGTTTAGAAAAAGCTTTTGCTATTTGGGAGCTTTGTTTGCAAACATGATCTACCCAGATCAAGGAACCTCTGAAAAGCAACAGCTCAAGCACCTCTCAGGAGGCTGTGGATAAGCCAATACTCATGCCACGCCTGCCACCCAACAAGTTCAGGCACCCCAATGGTCTGTGGCTCAAGGGGTTGAAGCTAGAGCCCTGCTTGTATGGGGGAAAAAGGGTGATGTGGTCCAGACAAGGGGAAAAAATTGAGTAGTAGAGCTCTAAAGGGCAGCCCTCCATACCTCGACAAGGATGAGCTTACACCGCAGGGGCACAGCGTCTGGGAACTCCTCTCCAAAGCACAGCATGACTCTGCTCTCCGGGAAGCGGCCCTGGCTGTTGTAAAACTGCTGCAGCTCTGCAAGGAGAGGGGAACAGTTGGAAGCTGCCTGCCACAAGCTGCCAGCGTTTGCTACACGGCTTCAGAACCAAGCACGCCACCATGGAAGAAAGCTGCGGGACAAGAGAAGCCAGCTTTGCTGCACAAAGCCTCTAACTGGGAGGCATTTGCTAGTGACACAAGAGACCAGGTTACTCCTTCCTAGATCCGGTAGCATCAGCTATTCATCCAGAGCACTTGAGTAACCCATCAGTGATGACTCCAAAGTGCTCCAAGACCAAGGGCTCCACCCTTTCAACCCACCAAGCGGGCAAAGAAAGAGGGAAATGCTCCTACAAACCTCTGAAGAACAAGTTGGTGTCAAATATCTTCACCACCTCATCGCGGTCCAGTTTGTTGGCCCTGTCCTTGTAGACCATGGTGTTCCCGCTCCAGAAAACCCTGCCTTGGCATAACCTCTTGATGAAGATGCCCTGCTTGTTGCTGTGCAGCAGGACGCCCCTCTCCAGGTGCCCAAAGAGCTTTCTGGTGATCTGCTTCTGGCGGTCATTCTGGATGGCATCGGCCGAGGGGAACTGCACGTGCTCCAGGGCATCTGGGGCATACAGCTTCTCGCCGTGGCTGGAGGGCTGGCTGACCGAGATCCGGCAGCCCTCAGTGCACGAGGTGGTGAAGTGGCCCACCAGCCTCCCCCCGTAGTAGAAGCTGATCACCATCTGGGAGTAACCTGGCAGGGCACATATACCACCCATCAGAAGATGACAAACCCTGCCTGCTCTTCACTGCAATGCCAAAACTCCATGAGAGCAGCAAAGTTTCCTGGGAGCAAGTCTCACTTGATGGAGGAGACCTACTTGCTAGAGGGCACGTCCTCCAGCACTCAGCCTGATAGCAGCACTGATCAGCAAGCAAGAGCCCCCAATACTGACCCCCCTTCCTCCTGCAGGCAGATCTCCCCACACTAAAGGCACAACTGATCCCAGCATCCTGGGGCAGCTTCCCAAGCCAGGGTCACAGCCACAGGACAAGAGGCAGGATGCATCCCTGCTCAGCATGCAAACCCTGGGGATACTCAGGGAGGACACGGGACCTCCCAAACCCAGAGCAAACCCTCCCCCAAGGCAGGGAGGCAAGTCAGAGACACCTTCTGCCACCACATGCACAAGCCCAAGCCCCGGTTGTGGTCATCAAAAGCCTCTCCAAGCAGGGAAGCTGCCTTACCTGAATGATGCTGCTCATAGCCGGAGTATCCATTCATCAGGGGCAACACTGTGGGCAGAGAAAGCCAAGTTGTGCCTGCATGCCCAGCTCCCAGACCCCAATCCCCAGCCTCTCCCCTCCACCAGCCCCCTGGTTTTCTCTCCCAGGCACATCAGGCTTCCCAGCACACACAGAGGAGATGCCAGCAAGTACTCCCAGGTGGATTTAATCTTGTGCAATTGGGTGCTTGCAACCAGCCAGTGTTCAAAATTAAGCATTCTTAATAAGGAAGATAATACAACTGTTGTCCATTACCCACTGCTGTACAGGAAGTTTTTTCTGCCCTGGACAAACAGCTCAGTCCCATTAAATATTGCACACACTGTCACTACTTACCAGGGCTGGGTTGCTGCACCCACCAGTCAGGTATCAGGGGGTTTCTGCAGGTCTCCTGGGGGGGTGAGGGGCTTCTCTTGATGATCCCCAGGTATTCGTCTACATGGGAGGGCTGTGTGAGACCAGACACTGAGATCAGAGCAGGTTTGATGCCTTGGGCAGCCCCTGCCCTGCACAGAGAGACTTGCAGTGCTCAGAGAGGGCCCAAACAGTAACACCATTTGGGATGCCAATGAACTTTTTTGATTAGAAGGAGCAAGTTTGGCATTCCCCAGGCCATACACTCAAATAACACCCTCAAGAGCTACTGAGCAGAAGCAGCCCAAGGGGACACAGCTGAGAAGAGGAACAAAACTGAGAAACAGCCTCCATCCCCCAAAGGTCTCGCTCACTTGCCCGGATGCAAATCGCAAGCACAAGCTATTCATCAGCAATTGTGTCCCAGCACTGGCTCACATGAACGAGCTGCAACACCCGGCATCACTCGCCAGGCTGACTCCCAAAGCTTTGAAGATTAAATTTTAGGAAGGCAACACTGTCAGGCAACTGCCTGCCATCCATCCGCCTCCAGCCAAGGCGACCTGCAGTCGTGGTGAGGGCTTACCTCTTTAATGAGGTCATCGATTGCAGAGGAGCTGCAGTCCATCTCCGTGACATCATTCAGGCTGCTCCCGTTGGCAATGCCCGCTTTGCCTGGAAGAAGAGGCCGGGATGATGTGAGCACACCCACCCCCCTGCCGTAGCTCACGTCACCGCTGAGTTTTAGAAACCCTTCACCCTGTGAAAGTTATGAAACCGAGAACCACAGCAGAGCCATGTCACAGCACCTGAGGGCAGGGGCTCACAGCCCCCTCCAGCTCCACTCAGAGCTGCTTTTCAGACCTAAAAAACCAGTTCACAACCCATCTTCCCTGTGCACGGTGACCAGCCACAAGGCAAATCAAAAATCCAGCCAGTAGCAGAGACTGCTAGAACAGAAGATGGGTTTGGTTTTTTTTTTTTTCTAAGGACCCCAGAGACCAGGGCTGCTGCTGCTTCTCCTTTTTCTGCCAGCCACCCCGAGCGCAGTCATGCTGCTGGTGGGAACCTGCAGTGCCATTTGCATAGCAGCGGCGTGTCCCCCGTGTGAACGTGGCTGGAGGAGACCAAGATGCTAAAGGCAGATTTCCTGACAGAGAGATTTACGTCCCCCCCACTGCAAGTTTTATATTTTTTTAAAAAAAGGAAAAACTGCACACACACCTAACCACAAATAGAGATATACTTAGCACAACCTGCGCCACACCGGACATCGCAGCAGCAACTGCTCTCTGTGAAATTACTGCTACTCTAATCACTGCTGGCAAGAGAGAAGGGATTTGTGTCTTCCCAATGCCCGCCCTGGGCAGGGAGCTAAAAGGTTGGGGCTCAAGTACCCCACCAAAGGGGAATGGATTTTGGATTGGCCCCTACAACATCCTTAATGGGATGGAAGCTCATGCAATGCTGCAGTTATCCCCTATTTCCTGAGCAGCTATTTTGGGGGGTAGGAAAAAAAAGTCTGTCCTTCCTCCTCCCTTCCCTGCCACTACAGTGACACAGGGGACATCATCTGCAAAGCAGAACAAGCAAAGCATCATGGCATAAGAGCAGTATCTGGCCAGGAAGCTCTGCTCAGATGTAGGTCAGTGGCACAAGCCTGTGGTTACTTGCAGGACCGACCTGCACCTGGGGGTCAGTCACTTATCGGGGCACTCACACTTCTGTTCCTCCTCTGGCACGATCCTGTAGACCTTGTAGGGCTCAGAGATGTCCAGCTGGGACCTGTCTGTCACCTCCTCAAAGTCAGGGCTCTTGTTCAAGGCGCAGCGCAGTCGTGTCTTCCACGTGGCCGGCTCCGCTTTGTCGCCTTCCTTGAACTTGCCTTTAAAGACAGCCCAGGCCTAAAACAAAGCAACAGCAAAAAAATCCTCCATGTGAGCTCTGCAAATCCCCTCAGCCCCCACGGCAAAGGAGCTGGGGCTGCAGAGAGCATTTTGCATTTCGCTCTCCCTGCCTCTCTCCGCCCCTTGCACCCTCTCAACCATCCCATGCATATGTGCCGTTTCACTCCTAGACTGCGGACACGTGCACAGTTGCTGCAGGTGGGGACGGGTATCTGGGTGCAGAGCAACACCACCTGCCCCAGCGATGCAGCCGGGTGCAGGAAGGGCTGCAGCACCCAGGTTTTTAAAGCAGAGATCAAGATCATAACATGTGACTTCATCCCTGCACTGGCAGGTCAGGAGCTGCTGGGGTCGTGAGGAATCACTGCTGAAGCAGTAGTGCTCCTAATTACTCAGTAACACCTCAAAAAAAAAATCAAAGCCAGCCTCATTCTCCAGCTCCTGACTAATAACTGAAAGCTGGTTTCTTTAAATCAGAGCATCATTTGTGCTTTTGGTGGGAGAATACATTTTACCACTGAAAGGAGATTCCAAAATATGTATAATTTTTAGAATATATATTTATTCTATATTTATACATTTTCAGATGGCTGAATTCACTGCCATCCTCAAAACTCAGTGCTCCCGAAGCAGCCACCAACCAGCTGTCACTGCCCCAAAAGCAAACTCTCTCATCAGTACAAATATTTGGAAGTGGGGGCAGAGGGAAGGGAATTCCTGGGGAAGAGCCTGACCTTTTTGGTTTAGGATGGAATTTTCCAGTTTTTCCCCAAAACTGGAAATTCCCCCCTTCAGTGAAATCCAAAACCTCCTTCCCTCCCTTTTTTTACCAGCCTTTTATCAAGAATAGCCTGATAAGAAGGTTAGAGCAGGTCAAAAGGAACACATCAAGCTCCTTCTCACGTCAGACCAAGATTGAAACATGCTGAAAACAAACCTAAACTTGGCACCAGCATTTGGCAAAGCGGAACAAATACACCCAAAAGAGCCGGAGACACCAATGGCGGGGTGAAGCACCTCCTGCAGGGATTAGAGATGCAAAAGCCACAGACAACAAGGACCCCTCCCGCCAGCAGGACTGTCAGCAAGGAAAAACAGCATTGCTGAACCCAGGTACCACGGAGAAAAGGCGTTAACCATCTGTCCCTACCTTGAAAATAGAGGCGTCCACCTCCTGGTTGTAGTCCTGCTTCCCAGCATGTTTCCATGGGATGCGGAACATGGTTTTCTCCTCATTCTCCCAGATGAGCCCAGGGTACAGCTCGCTGTCGATCTGCTCGATCAGCCACTGCCGGAGCCGCCGGCCACCGTTGCGGTCGCACATCCTGGATGGAGCAAGAGGTCCAGGCCCTGTTAGCTCCCCCAGCACCGTCCCACCACAACTGGGGTAACAAGAGATCGTGCCATGCGTGTGGCACACCAGAGCACAGCTAGTAGCGGCACTGCCCGCAGAGACAAGCAGCTCTCGGCAGCTCTGCAAGTCCCACATGCCAACATTTGTACATTAAAATGTACAGTGTCATCCCCCCCGCCGCTTCTTTTATAATGCAAAAAGTCAAGGCATTTCCTCTGAATTACTGCAAATCCTTCCTCCAGCTCTATCAGTCAAAGCTCTGCTCACAGAAACTGGCTGACTTGGTGCTCTGCTTACTCCTGTTTTGGTGCAGGGTAAGTCCCATAAGAAGCAGATGGGCAGGGATTAAAGCACCCAGTTGTGCTGTCACCTGAGCAAGTGACACTGGGACAGGCCACCCCAGGGCAGACACCCTTTAGCATCTGCAGGAGACGGGAGCCAAGCGCTGTCCCTGGCTGCTCCTGGCACGAGGGTCTGCCCCGGAGCAGACGGCAGCCCCTCTCGCCAGGCACTGCCTATCTGGGGAGCAGGCACTGGCTCCAGGCAGCACCCAGAGTCACCCCAGCGACCGGGGCTGTACAACCAACCCTCTCGAACAAGAGACCGGCATGTGGAAGGAGCGGGGTGACATCAAGCCACCCTTGCTGGGGACCACAGGTTCTTTTCAGCCAAAACCACTGGGTGACTTCACGGAGGAGCCAGCAGAAAGCTTCTCCCACCCGGCTGGAAGCAAAGTGCCAGGTTCAACCATCCCCCAGCATCGCCTGTCACCTCCGTGGCAGGACCCACAGGGAATTCAGGAGCTGGTGGCCTGGCAGAAGTGACCAACAGCTCCAGGACCAGCCCTCCAGGACCCACAGCCCTCCTCCAGATTTTAGAGAGCTGCCTCTCCCTCGTTCTTTTTTTATTTGCTGCCCCATGGGAAGCTTTTGGGGAGAAAAGACAAGGATGCTCCTGGTGGTCCCTGATTTGCCACCAGCTCGATGCCACCAACTTCTGTCCCTTTCTCCACTGGCCCACAGTAGGACAGACAGACCTCTCTGCCTATCTGCAGCACAGCCTCTGTTTTTAGGGACGGAGACAGCTAACACCACCAGCCAAGACAACACCAGGGGCACAGCTCCGGATCCCAGCTGCCCCAAAGCACACGCCACAGCTCATCCCCTGAAGGACAGGGACACACGGAGCCTCTCTGCAGGCTCCTGCACCAAACACCCTGAGTTATGCCAAGATGAAGAGCCCCAGAAATGCTTGCTGAAGTGGGACTCTCTCCTAAGCCCACTTTCTAAAAAATTTGTTCCCATCACTAGCAGAGGCTGGAGCTTCCATTTCCCCTCCACAAAAAGCTGAGCAAGCTCTTCAGGCCACCACCACCAGCGACATGAGCCAGCATGTACAGGACACAGAGCCCTTCCCACGCAGCAAGCTTGACCCCACGCCGGGGGCGGGGTGGGAAAGCAGCCAGAAAACCTGGCTGGCAGCCCCACACCATCACCCCAAAACCCACTGCCTTCCCCACACCAGCCCCAAGCCACCTCCAAGCTCTTCCCATCCCACACTTTGCCTCAAAGCAACGCAGGCAGCAGCGCCTCCCACGACCCCGGCGCCCCCACACGAGGCCGTGGGTACCATGCTGGGCTTGCCCCAGTGCCCCCAGTATCCCGCACCCGCGGCCATGCGGGGCCGCTGCCGGTACCTGCCCTCCGCACCGCTCCGCGCCACTGCCCGCACCGCCTACCGCGCCCGCCATTTTATAGCGACCCCGAGGGCGGGCCCGCGAACGCCCACGCCCCCGCGCCGCTCCGCCAATAGGCAGCCTCTCCCGTATCCGCTCCGCCCAATGGGGAGCCGTCCCTGCCTCCGGAGGCCCACTGGGGAGGCGCCTGGTGGGCGCGCGCGGCCGGCGGCGCTTTCTCTGAAGGGCGCGCGCCGTTCCGGGAAATCAGCCCGCGGGGAGGGGAGGGGCGAGGGCGGGGCGGGGGCGGGGCGGGGGCGGGGCGAGGGTGGCGGGACCGCCCCCCCGGGGGTGCCCCGACTCCCACCCGCCTGCTGCCCACGGCGGGTCAGTCCCGGGCTGAGCTCAGCCTCCCAAGGCCGGTCCATCCCCAGTCCCACACCAGTGTCCCCACTCCCAGACTGGTCTATCCCCACTCCCAGACCAGTCTCCTCAGTCCCAGATCAGTCCATCTCCCACCCCGGAGCACTCTCCCCACTCCCAGACTGGTCCATCCCCAGTCCCAGGCCAGTGTCCTCTATCCAAGATCAGTCTATTCCCAGTCCCAGACCAGTGTCCCCACTCCCAGACTGGTCCATCTCCAGTCTCAAACCAATCCAGTCCCAGACCAGTGTCCCGAGTCCCAGACTGGTCCATCCCCAGTCCCAGACCAGTGTCCCCAGTCCCAGACTGGTCCACCTCCAGCCCCAGACCAGTGTCCCCAGTCCTGATTGGTCCATCCCCTGTCCCAAACCAATCCATCCCCAGTCCCAGACCAGTCTCCCCACTCCCAGACTGGTCCAGCCCTAGCCCCAGCCCAGTCACTGCTCCCTTGCAGATCAGCCACTGGTGCTGGATCCATCCCTCCCTCCCTTCCCCCAGCCAGGATCGGTGCCCCGGCAGTGCCCAGCAGCCCCAGCCCAGCCTGGATGTACCCAGCCGGGGCCGCGGGCCATAGCGGAGTGTAAAGAACCATCTGCAGCCTGACTTCAGAGGGGGTTTTTTTTGGGATTACCAGATTACACACGCATTTCTTGGAAGAAAACCATAATTACTCCCATGTGGGTAATACAGAGAAATGGGAAATGTATGGAGCTGCACAGATGGTATAATAAAAATAATGATCTAAGGTACACAACCTTTACTGTCATTTATAATAAATAATGCTGTAATAGCCCTTGTTTTTAAACACCCGACTGATCCTAATCAGATCCCCCCTGTGAGATCTGGGGAGAGCCAAAACCATCTTTTGCAATCAGATGCGGTTAGGAGGGTTGTTTGTTTTTTTTTCTACTGAGAAACAAGTTAAACTTTGCGGCAGGGAGGGGGGGTTTGCATAACCAACCCCCACAGCACCGGTCCTGCCTCTCCACACCAGCCAGAGACACCCCCCCCCCCAGAAAATAATTGTTTGTTTTGCAAAAGTTCTGGAAAATTTGGGATATTTTAAAGGGGCTTTGTATAACCAAGCCTCTCCATCCTCTTGTCCCCTCTGAAGCCCAACGAGATGGAGATTAATTGTGACCCCACTACCAGCGCGGTCATTCCATCCTCTCTGGCTTCATTTTGGCTTCACAACTTCACGGGCAGCCTGACAAGGCAAAAATCTCAATTCCCTGGGACGAGGGGGATCCTGGCGGGAGGACGATAAAATAAAACCCCCCTTAAAATGGGTTTTTCAACCGCTTATGGTGCTGGCAGCAGCGGGCTGGAAGGGAGCGAGATGCCCCGCAGCCCTGCCAGTGGCTGGCAAGGGAAAATGTAAAACACACGCTGGGTCAGGCAGCACAGCCGGGAATTTCTTGCGAAGTAGTTCCCTGCGTGCAAGTAATGCCCTGGAAAGCTCGTTCACACTTCAGCAGTGCGATTTTCCCTGCGCCAGAGGCACTAGGCTTTCTGGAGGGCTGATGCAGCACGGGAGAGCTGAGCAGCGAAGTGTGCAGAGCTCTTAGCGATGTAGAAAGAAGTGGAAATCAGCTCGATTTTACCTGCTTCAGGGCTTGGCTTCCAATGCCTAGAAGTGCTAAAGCCACCACAGATCCCACTGATTTAGGCCAGAGTGGAAAAATATATATATTTGCTTGGGACACCCCTCAAATTCAAGGGAAATTGGGCTTAGGAGATGCTATTTGGGCAACAGTAGTTGCTGTGATGCCGAGCGTGGGTGATGCTGCAGCTTACAGGGAGCATCACTTGCGATTCCCAAGATCAGGGGGATTTTTCCAGGGGTAACAGCTGCTTTGGTGCCACAGTTCCTTGGGGAATGTGAGTCCTGGGACGCCCGGTTGTGGGACAGGAAAGGGGCACGGCCATGCAGGCTGGCGCAGGTGACGGGACGGCAGCGCTCCACAGAGGTTATCACACCTACTGCAAACCCAATCTCTGCTTATCACATATCTCTGATGACTTCCTATTAACACCAGAAACCAACTTTCTTCTCTTTTTTTTCCTGCGCACAAGTTCCATTTTTCTGCTTCCTAAAATGATAAGGGGGGCATTAAATACAATATCGACCTGGTTTGCTCAGCTTCCCTTCAGTCCACTCCATCAACAACATTTATGGCCCTTCATCCCATTAATTGCTCAGGGCTCTTTCCCACACAGTGTGTGTTGCAGGCACGAACCATGGTGTACCTCCACGTAGAATAACAGACAGCAGAGAGATTCTTTTTTCAACATAAAAAGACAGAGAAAAGCCCCCATAATTTTTCTCCCAGAACCCTATCCGCTATGGCTAAACCTTGAGCTTTTAGAACTTCTAATGTAGTCGGCGGTTCTCGTCAAGAAAATAGGAAACAGGACACAGTGGCAGAGCGGTCTTGTCAGTTCATCCCTCCATTCCCACCAGGAACACTGCAAATCAAGACCAGCCATCCCTATGGTTTTAATCACTCTTTATTAGGAATTGAGCGAGTCACCCCCAGCGCTGTCACACTCAGAGTACGCAGAAATTTTCATTAAGGCAATTCCTAGAAATATTTTAAGGATATTTTTTTCTTTTCTGAGAATGGATTCCAGAACCGATATTTTTTGAGAAGCCAGAGAAGGTATTTATAGCAAAAAAGCAAGCTGGCATGAAAGATTTGAAGGTCTGAATGTAGAAGGACTGCCTCGAAGGGTTGGCACCCCCCTTGTAAGACAGATGGAGGGAGTCCTGGCAAAGGAAGGCAGCGAGGCCATGGTTTGGAAACACGGTGTATGAGTTTGGGATGAAAAAAGGGACACAGTCATGGTCTTTCAGTATTAAAAAGGCTGTTGGAGAGGGACAGCATTAAGTTGCTCTGCGAGTCAACCGAGTCCAGTCTAACAATTGGCTTCTTTTGCAACCGGGGACATTCAGATTGGGCGGCAGGGGAAACCCAAAACCGCTTCGGCTCCGGGGATGGAGGCAGTGGGGACAGGCAGCCTCTGGCACTGCTGGATTTCCCCCTCCCCTGGGGTGGGTTAAGAAAAATGCCAGACAGACATCTGCCAAGACCAGGCAGGACCAGGAAAGTCCAATGCGTCAAGGGGCATCTGTAGTCCCGGGAGCAGCTCGGCCTCTGGCCGCTCTCCCCATCCCACGGGGTGACAGCCGGGCTTGGCAGCACACCCACACCCCAGGAGCCATCCCTCCCTCCCTGGGGCAGCCTCACAGGCTGCATCGGCTCCCAGCTCCGCTGCAAAGCAGAAGGCAAGGTGGCCTCTCCACATCTCACCCTGCTCTGGGCTTTCCAAGGTCTGCGTTAGCATCCCTGTGCCCTGCCGGAGGAGCGCCCGGGTACCGTGCTGCTGGAGAGAGGGACAGGGATTGCTGCTGCTACGGGTGATGGAAAAGTGGCCGCAATCCACTGGGGAATGGGGGAACAGGATAGAGCAAGACACTGGCATCAATTAACTGGCTTGCTCAGAGGTATACATGGAGCCAGCAGCCAAGGGGAGGGTCTGCAAGTCCTGACCCCTCCCACCAATCCTCAAGCCCGTGGCTGAGGCTGGCGCTGGCTGCTTGCTGCCCTAGACATGAACCCCCTGCAGGCTTTTGGCAAAGGAAATACAGAGTTTTTCAAGCCCCAGGGCCAATGTCTGCCTTTGAGCAGCCGGCTGCTTATCTGTTCATCCATCTGCTTCTGCTGGTGCCACCTGCGTGGTAGGGGAGCGGGTAGGTGGGAGCTGGAGAGCGGAGCCAGGAGCTCTCCCTGCTCTCCAGCTGCTGCTCCTTCTGACTCTGCTCCTGCTGGGCCAGCAAACGCTGCAGCTCCTCCTGGTCCTTGAATGGGTTCCTGCCGTAGCTGCAGCGGATCCAGGCACGGTACTGCCAGGACAAAGCCAGAACAGGCTGTCAGGGTCACTGGGGGCTGAGAAGCCCCCAGCTCGAGAGCCAGGGCTTGCAACAGTCCCAGTGGAAAGCAGCGAGCCAAGCAGGCGCGGTGCACGCTGCATCCCAGCCCCAGCCTCAGATGAGGCCAGGGGTTCCCCAGCCACAGCCAGCAAGCAGAAAGGTCCCAGTTTCTCAGGAGCTTGCATGCCACACAACACGACTGCATCGTATGAAAGATGCGACGGTTCCCCCCGACCAAGTGCTCCCCGCATCCCCAGGCCAGCACAGATGGAGCCAGAGAGCTGGCAATATCCTCAGCTTTTCATGCAGTCTGCCATCGGGACAGCAGCTTTATTTACTTTTCATTGCCAAGAGGCTGCTGCTGTTCCTTGTGTGCCCAGATTCCTGTAAGAAAAGCTTCCCCACATTTTCTCCCCGCCGTGGCAGCGTGGGGGCAGGCTGCACTCGCTGCCACAAGCCGCACGGCCAAGTCGGCTCTTGCATGCTGAGGCAGGTTTGTTTGCAGAGCCTCTTGCCCGTTGCTGGGCTGTTGGGGGTTGCCTCTGGTCCCCCACTTCGCTGCAGCCAGCTGCAAATGCTGCTCCGGCAGCAGGAGCGTGCCAGTGGCCGGGGGCCAGCTGGCAGCAGGCTGAGGTCCGGAGGTGGCCGGGAAGTGAGAGACGGTCCGTAGAAATGCTTCCCACTACTGCTGGGATGAGAAACAGTCAGATGGGCCCGGACTGCAGTGCCCGAGAGTGCGGGCAGGAATGGGCAGCTCTGCTGGGACCTGCCGTGCCAGCTGCCTGGTGCTTGCGGGAGGCGAGCAGGGCTCCACTGCCTTCCTAAGTGGCTGGGAACCAGCTGCTCCAGCAAGCAGGACTTACTGGGATGGGTGGTAGGAGCATGGCCAGCAACACTAAACACCTTACAAAAAGGATGGAGGGCACAGAGTCGTGAATGCGAAGCCTGTGGGTGCAAAGGGTCCAGAGAGGGACCGAGCATCAGAGCCCCAGTGTGGGGTGGCTGTGGGGCAGGCATGGGGTGCAGCCAGGGGAACCAGAGGGAGAGGGCAGGCAGCCCCATGAGCTGCCTAGCCTCAGCACCCCCAGGGTAAGATGTCCCCACAATGGTTCCAGCTTTCCAGGGTGCTACAGCAGCACCCCACAGTCAGGAGCCACCAAGCTCACGGCAAAGGTGCAGGATGCAGGACAGACGGACGGGCAGCTCAGCACTGTCCTGCCAGGGCTGCCACAGGCACGGGGACCATGACCCACAACAGGATAAAGTCTGAGACTAACCCAGGCAGCATCGCCCCTTCCTGCAGCCAGGAAAAGTCAGCTCAGGCAGAGGGGATTTCCACTGGGAATGTCTGGATTTCCCAAATCCACTCTCTCGAACAGTGGGATTCACCACAGCTGCTGCATGCTTGCTGCCTGCAAGCAGGAAGAACCTTTGTTTGGGGTGACAACAGGAGAGCCAGGCATGATTTCCTTGCTAGAACCCCTGGAAGTGACTCCCAAAGGATTTGGGACAGAACTTGGGGCAAGCATCCATGCTTCCTGGTCACAGGAGGAATATCCCTCCTGTGCAAATGGATGGATGAAGCCTCTGCAGGGAGACCAGCCTGGCCACCACAGCTCGCCACCCACCGAGGCTCAGCACCCACTGCCCAGCCTCGGAGCTGGCTCCCACCATCCAGCGAAGGAGGGAAGGAGCCAGTGGGAGGCTGGGGGAACCACCCTGCTGCTGCCAGGCATTTCCTTTTAAAGCCAGAGCAAGAAGTGGTTACAACCCATTTCCTCCAGCACTGACCACTAACCCAGTGCCCTCCTCCTCCTCTCTCCTAGGGCCCGGGGCACCCATCCCATCTGGGACGGCACCGGGGAGGGAAAGGCAGCCCTGCCACAGTGTGCCAGCACCACAAGGGGACCGTGGGGTGGGGGGGGATAGGTCCATCACCCAAATGCCCATCTATGCCCCTCTCTCACATCCACAATGTCTTCTCTGCACTTGCTTACTTCCTTTTCTAGCCTTACCCGTCATCCTGCTGCTGCTCTTGGTCCCTTCCTTCCTTCTTTATCCATCTAGCCCTGATAAGCATCATTTGCCATCTTAAAACCACAACTGCACGCTCAAGGCTTGCTTCCTGCGGCGAGGGGCCAGCTGGCCAGTCCCAGAGAACATCTTCCCCATTTCTACCTCCCGGGGTCCCATCTGGGGTTCCTGCTCCAGGTCGAGGAAACCGAGGCACCGAGGGATGCTCGCCCACAGCCCTAGGGAGGAGGTCTCCAGGAGACTGACCTGGTTTTTGCAGGCTTTAACCAACAAGAAATGAGGATTTTCTTCCTGAACAGCCTGCCTAGCCCTTATCTGCGTCTGCTCCCAGCCACTGCACTTCAAAAATGCTGCCTGCCGGGATGACAGCTGGGCTAAATAGGGAAATTTAACATCTTTTCTATCCTCAGGGATATCTGAAGCTCTGGTCACGACACCCTTGCTCCTGCATCCTACCTACACACATAAAAAAACACCCCAAAGCCACAAACAGGAACAAGGTGTGACCTCCCGCAGCCGAGGTAAGCAAGCCGACTGCTGCTTGGCATGAAGCGAGGCACAGGACCCACATGGCCTCGGGTCCCATGGGCTCCCGGCCATGCCAGTGAATGCCCACGGCGCCCACCACCCCATGAGACACCCAGCCATCCGCCTTGGCTGACCTGCCCACGCCGCCTGCAAGTCCCTTCCTCTTGCAAAGGTGGAGGGCGCAGGGGTGAGCTCGGAGCAGGGCATCGCCTGTCGGGTTGGAGCATCCATCCGGCTCTTCCCCTTCTTCAAATGCAGCTGCGGGTGAGTAATACCAGAGCAGTGCCATCTCCAGCACCCAGTCTTCACCCCTGGGGCCATGCTAACAGCAGTCCGCCCACGAGGGCCATCCGCAGCTTCCCTCCCCGATGCTGTGATTGTGGGGAATGCGGGGTGTTTCGAGTAAAAGGCAGCTCTTGCTAAACCCCGCGGCTCAGAACAACCCATCCAAGTGCCTCCACCCTTGGCTCTGCCTTTGGTATTTTCAGGGAAATGCTTGCAAAGACCCCAGGAAAACTTCAAGGAGAAGAAAAAGCAGCATCTAAGGGAAAGGGAAAGTCCATCGTCTGCTAAGCCCAGCTGGGATTTTGGGGAGCAGGAGGCATAGCTCAGATGGAGCAGGGAGCACAGCAAGCCCCACATCACTATCTGTGCTGGGACACAGCCAGAGCGTGGGAAGAGTTAGGGGGAGCTGGCCTGGCCGGGGGAAGCCCTGAAGGGAATCTCCAGCACCGTGGGTGTTTTGTAATCCCTTGGACCATTTTCTGTCCTCCACCATGGGTGTTTTTGAAGCTGGTGATAACGGGGCAGGACTGCGTCCCTCATGTGACAGCGCCTGCCCACTCCCTCCGACACCCAGGGAAGGGAACTCAGCGGCAGGGAAGGGGCTGACATTTGTGCCAATGTCACATGCTGTCCCTGCCTGTCTCCTGGGAGGGGAGAAATCCCCTTGAACTGCTCAGTGTGGCCAGAGGGACCGCCGGGTCTCTGCTGCCGTTTGCCATGGGGCCATTGCACGATGCTCATGGCTATGGCAGATGGGGGGACTTTGCCTCCAGGGTTAAGACCAAGTTTAAGGGTGACATGAGCGGTGAAATGCCTTGTACATGTCACGTTGTGCGTTACTTTTTCCTCGCAGAGGTTCATCTGTGCCCTCCCAGGGCAGTTTTGGACTCATCCTTTGCTGCGGAGCCCAGGGCTGGGTGGAGGAGCAAGGTCCAGCGTGGGAGGCCAGAGGGCAGCTGGCAAGCCAGCCAGGAGCTGTGCTTTTGAAGGCCTTTCCCTTCGCTTTTGAAGGCTTTCCAGGTTGAAAGTGCAGCTCTGATCTCTGCAACTACTGCTCTCCCAAGTAAACTGGCGGCATCCAGCTCAGCTCAGCTACAACATCCCTCCCTTGCATGGGACAGGAACCTACCCAGCCAGGGCTTCTGCTCTCCTGAAACCTGCTGCTCTGAGTCATTTTGGGGAGGGGAGAGGAGAATTTCTCCATCGACACTTGCTTCTTTCTATCGCCTGCCTCTAGAAGCAGAGGACTTGCTGTCAGAGGAAGTCCTGCCAGATTCAAGCACGCCCAGACATCCCAAAGCTGCTCTCAAGAGCCTTCCTCCCTCTCCTCTCCCCCTTTCCGCCTCCGGCTCCCGCTGTGCTGCATTCCTGGGAACCAGCCCAGCGTCCTTTCTGGGGCTCCTGGGGGACTTGATGCTCACCCGTCCCTCCCGCCGTGTCCTAAGTGAACTCTCGAGAAAAGCACTGAGGTTTTAAAGAGCTTTTTAAAGTGCACTCGCATAATGCCTAGGGACTTCTTTTTTTTATTATTTTCTTTTTTTTTCTTTTCTTTTTTTTTGCACGCAAAACCCAAATTCCCCAGGTAATAAATAGCATGCACAAAGGCCAGCTTGGGCAAACAGCTGGCCCCCGCAGAGAGCTGCATGCAAAAGAGCCGTGCCTGCTTGCAAACTCTGCAGACACCTATATAAGGGGACGCCACCGCGAGACGTACCTCCTGCAGCAAGGTCACCTCGTACTCCTGAAGCTGCTGCTGGAAGCCAAAGTTGGGGCTGACGTAGGACCGCACGGCCTTGGTGGCGGCCAGGCAGCCCTCCCAGCCGAGCTCGGTCACCGTCATGAGGTAAGCCACCAGGATGGTGGTGCTGCGGGAGATCCCAGCCAGGCTGGCACGGCGCGAGGGAGCAGCGTCAGGGAGAGGTGCTCCCACCGCGGAGGCTGAGGCAGCCCCACAGCAAGGGACACCCATGGGATGCGTCTTCCCATGGGCACCCCCGCCCGCTGGGGTGCTAGCAGGGTTCCCCGGCCATGGGTTGGGGAGGGATAGGGAGCCTCAGGGACAGGGAGCCACTGCTGGTGGCTCCAGGCAGGTGGCTTCCCCGTGTCCCACCTCTTTGGATGCTCAGGCTTTCAGTGTATGGACCACCCATCCCCATGGGTCTTGGCAGTGGAGATCTTCCCCTGTTGCCCTCCCTCCATTCCCTGCCTTCTCCTCTTCTTCCTCCCCACCACGAATGACATTTGACATCGAGGACTCTTTTTGGGAGCCCATCCCCACCTCCCACAGGAAGGATGCAAACCAGGGATGCGAGGCAGTGACAGAAGCTCTCACCAATGGACGAGGCAGCCTCCCCCACCGAGCCGGCATTCATGGATGAACTTGATGCACTCCTTAAAATGCTGCAGCCTGCAAGGAGAGAGGCAGGGAGGTGAGGACGGGAGGGCTGCCCACCCCTGCAAGGTGCCTGGCCACACCAGCAGCAGCAGTTGTGTCCCCTGCACAGGACTTCCCGCCACCCTGGGACCACCGGCGTGGGGTGGGAGCAGAGATCCTTCCTCTGCCAGGCAAAGGCAGAGGAGCTGATCTTCATCTGCCAGGAAGGAAATGACCTGGGAGACTTTCCGGGGGATTTCCTGCTTCCCAAGGCATTGGGATAGGAGTAGGGTGATGCCATCAGCCAAACCAGCTCAGGGAGGACTCCAGGGACACAGCCTCCAGGGCAGGGTGTCATCCTGTGCCCAAGGGACATGCACATCCCCATGTCAGAGGTGGTCCTGAGCCATCAGCCCACCCCTAATTCCCAAATGATGCCAAAAACACCCTGTTCCCTCCAAGGGAAAGATGCCAGCAGGGAAGAAGGTAGGGAGAAGGTGAATCCCAAGATGTTTTGCCTGCAGGTCCCAAAATGGTGCAACTCCCTTCCCCTCCTCACCCCAAGCAGCCCCTCTGGCCCCTTCCCACCCAAGGGAGAGCACAGAGAGGTGCCTGCACCAGGGAGGTAGAGCTGCCAGCAACAACACAGGCTTGTCCCCATATAGCTGCCTGCATTCCTGAAAGCATAACCAGTAACTGTGGGCAAGGCAGAGGGAGCACGTTAACCCCAAACAGCCTGTTTCGCAGCAAAACCGGGCAGGTCAGCGAGCCAGGGCTTTCTGGCAGCTCAGCTGCAACGTGCTATGGTGCTTCTCTCCCGCTGGCCTGGATGCTCAGCAACATGAGCAGCACCCATATTTTTGAAGGCATGGAGACCTAGAAAACAGGATAAATAACTCCATATATACTGATGAGATAGAGGTGACTGTTCATGGGAGGGTTATGCAGGTTCCAGTGAGACGCGTCCCTCCCACTCATCACTGTGTGGGATGCTGGAAGCCACTGCCAATCCCTCCCACAGACAGCGGGCATCTCTGAGAGCCCACGACGAGCCAGGAATTTGGCTTCTTGGCATGTATTTGCGATAAATGCTGCCCACCTCTGCTCATCCTCACCATCCCGCTAAGCCCTGGGGGAGTTTTGAGGCAGAAAACCTGGTTCTGGGTAACTTGGGCTGCTGGTAGACTCCCTGACCACACAGCCCCAGCTTTTTCAGGAGGAGAAGAGGGTCCCTTTGGTGCAGCCAAGCCAGAGCCACCCAGCAGCGCCTCTGCGCTGGTGCCAGACTTCCTCTGCCTCCGCGTGATGGGGTGGGCGTGCGTCTGCACAGCCTCCCTGATTTCTCAGAAGCCAATGCACAAACTACCACAGAGTTACTCCCCCCCTGCCCCTCACCGAGGGCTCGCTCCCAGTGCATGCTCCCTGAGAGCCCCTCAGAGCTCAGAGACAGCTTCCTTGCAGGGGCGAGACAGAACCCTCCCAAACCTCCCCCATCCCTGCCAGCCCATCAAAGGGGATGCTCTTCACGCTGCCCTGGAAGGGGGAATTGAAGGGGATGCTTCTCTTCACACTGCCCTGGAAGGGCAGGGCTCATGTGCCTTCTAAGAAACCAGCCAAGGAGATATTCAAAAATAGTTCTGCTGCTCGAGAAGGAGAAATGGGGGAGTCTCTGAATATGTGGTCATACTAAAAATATTGAGCCTCTTGGCCCTGGAAGGAAATGTAAATCCATTGCTCCTTGTGGGCTACAGATGTGCCTCCTCCTTGACCAGAGTAGCAAAAGGAGCATCACTCTGGGGAGCTTTTCCCTGCCTAAAGCTTGTCCTGGGGGATTTCTCCTTGTCCTGCTTATCTTCACAGAGCAGACAGCATCCCCCAGGGCCTGCACATATTGCCTACACAAGTCCGAGCTCTCCAGATCCCAGACCTCCCCTGCAGCCCCTTGGCTGGGACCAGCAGGGATGCACCTTGCTTGCAAGGACACGATGCTTTTGCCTCCAGCTCCCTCGACACGCTCGCCGCCAGCCTCCAGCCTGCTCCACGCACACAGCGTCGCTCTCCCAGCCCATCCCAGAGGGAGGCAGGTGAGCACTTCAGCCACCCCATCCACCCTCACCCACTCCACAGGGGTTTTTTCCTCCCAGGTGGCCAGGCAGAGGAAAGCTCTGCCCATGCTTTTCCAGCCTTGAAGCGTGGGATCGGGGCATGGACCCTGGTAATGCTGAGAGCCACTGAGGTCCTGAGTCACAAGCATCTCCTCTGCAGGACAAGAAGTTCACCAGGATTGTGAAATCCAAGGCATAAACTGACAAGCAGAAAATAGCTCCTTGAATAAGTCTTCCTTCCGGCAGCCAGTCTTATCTTTTTTTTTTTTTTTTCTCCTTTCAGTAGACATGCCACAAATGCAAAGAAGTGAGAGAGAGAAAAAAAATAACAACCAAAAAACCCTGTTCTTGCTGAGGCAGGGCTTTCTTGTAAAGCTTCTCTTTCCGCTCAGTGGGAGCATGAGCAAGCAGAATCACAACCCCAGGCACGGCTGCTCCCAAGGATGCTGGAAAAGCAGCAACTCCACAAGCGGGCTTCACTCTGGTCACTGTGCATGAAGATTTGTTCCTTTTTAGGGTTTGACTGGTGAGAAAAAAACCCTTGGAGTCACCCATTTTCTGGTTGCAAGGGATGGTTTAGGGATGCCCGTCGCCCAAAGCAGCAGCGGGGTGCTGCAACCCGCTGGTGCCAGCAGCGCCTGCGCCCCATCGCACCCCATCGCACCCCAGCACCGTGTCCGTGAAAGCCTGGGGCTTCCTTGCAGCACCGCTCGCCCGCTTCATCTCGAGAACATCATTAAAGGACTTATGAGTATCTATGCTTTGGGTGGGGAAAAAACTATTCATTTTAATAAATACTTTATTTCTCTTTCCAAGGAGAATATCTGAAAGACCAACCCAAATCATTGGTTTTCTAAACCAACAAAAATGCTCCAATTTTCAACCCTGCCAAGTAGAATAATTTTGAAATTTGATGGAAAATTAAATTTACTGACTGTAAACACACATAGAAAGAGATTTGAAGCTCTACAAATGCTATTAACTGCCTGAAAATGAACTGCAGCTTTTGTCAAGCTCAGCGGTGATACCAAGTTTTTGCAGCACGAGTGAACTGGACCTTCACCCTGCAGAATTTGAACATTTATTGACTGATAACTACCAAAAACCTCGGGAGGCAAAAGGATGGCAAATGACTTACAGGTTTTGACTGGATGAATCCGAGGCTGAGATACAGAGATAGGTCATGTCCTGCAACACAAAGGTGGTTGCGGTAGTAAGACACTTCCAAGAAACACAAAATTCCCCATTTGTCTCTTTCCCTCTCCTCAGCTGACCCTTCGGTGATGGGAAAGCTGAAATCTGCTTTCAGGTGCCATCACCCCACTCCCCAATGGTAGAGAGAACCATGAAGGTCATGTCCATCCCACCCCAGGCTATTTCCCCCCCATTTCAGCCCAGAGGAGAGGCCAGGTTGGAGGGAACAACTGTGATGCTCAGGAGCCCCCCAAAACTGAGCCATCCCTTCACCGGGGCCCCGACTGGTGACCCCAGTCAGGAAGACATGTGTGAACACGCACTGATGATGTCACTCTCATCAATGAGTTATTTCCTCCTGGTCTTTTTAATACACAATAAATCATCCTGCCACATGTTGGCGTAGGTCAGATTACTTTCCTTTCTTTAAAACATCGCTTCCTCGATCCTCCCTGTTCTGAGCTAAAATTAGATCCTTTTCATCTGAATTTTTTTTTAAAAACTTTTTTAGCGAAATGGGTGGAAATCCTGCCAGCACCACGGATTGCCTCATCTTCATCAGCTCCCTGTGGCATCACTGCCGAAAGGTCCCCCTTGGGCTGATGCAGCTCGAACCCACAGGCGACCCTCGCTTCCCTCCAGCCCAGGGCAAACTGGGAGGCTGGAAAAAGCCGATCATTTAAGGAGGGAAGGGGCAGAGTGGGACAAGCACAGGAATATTTCTGCACTGGAAAGACCCACTTTATGAGGATGAGTGCAGGCGGGCTTTCCCATGCATCTCCTCTCCATCCCAGGCATCCTCCCCAGCCCCGTCCCGCGCCTGCCCCCACCATCCCACAGCCTCTCGTGCAACAGGGACGAGGTGCCGCAGCGATGTGCCGCTTGCTGGCTCCCCATGGCGTGCCAGCTGGCTGCTCCCCACCGGGAGAGGCTGCCGGAGAGGCCGGGGTACTGTGGGGAAAAACAGAGCCGGCATGTTCCTCATCTGCATCCCCGGCCAAACTGCAGCTCCCCGGCATGCAGGGGATGGCAGATGCAGGCAGGAGCTTGGTGGGTGGAAGAGGACCATGCATCAAGGCAGGGGCATGAGGACCAGCAAGCAAACGCCGGCAGGTTTTGTGGGATGAGCCATGACCTGGCTGTGCCCCACCATGCCTGGCACCAGCCCAACCTCCCTGCGGTGAGGAGAGCCACCGTGCTGGCAAAGCCACCACGCCAACCAGCGGAGCAGCCAAAGCGACGCCACTCCTCCCCAAACCCCAACCTGCACCCTGATCCCAGATTAACTGCCAGGCTCCCAGCGGCTTCCCCTTCCCCATGGGGCCGGGTGCCTCCATCCCGCCTCGGGGAGCTGAGCCACACATGGGAACGGTGCTGGGGTTTGCGGTTCCCGATCCGAGGCCGTGATTGACACATTGCTCAACCCACCATGCCTTCCTGGTTCCCCTTTCCACCAGCCCAGCGGCTTGCTCCGTGTTGTAAGCTCGCCGTGCGGTTTGCTACCCGTCTGGCCATGCCCCGAGCCCTGCTAGCCCCAGCTGCTGCCCCTTCTCCAGCCACTCTCTGCACCAATTTTATGCAGCCTCTTTCCTTCTCTCTCTCCCCTCTCCACATTACTCAATGCCTTAGTGTGGAAAAAGCACGAGCTGGTCTTTTGCTGGGGCTCCCTGCCCATCGTGGGCCCAAAGGATGAGGGGTCCCCTTCGCCTTCTGCAGCCTCCCAGGATTTGGGAGCTGGTGGCGGGTCCGACACCGGGATGAAGCACAAGTCGCATGGCGGTGCCACCCGCCGCGACATGGGCAGCATGGCCAGAGCATCCCCACGGCCCCCGGACCCCCCGCGGGGCTGTTCCTCCTGCTGCAGGCTCCACCACGGCCCACGGGTCCGTGCAGGCAGGATTTGTGTGTGAAAGCCCTGGCCGGCACCTCTGGCATCAACCCTTCGGGCAACTCCATCCTGCCTCAGTTTCCCCCACCCACAGCCCGAGGGGTCCGTACCACCCCGGGGTCCTCAGGGTGGGGGGTGGGGGGGGGCAGGCAAAGCCAGGGCTGCCCAAACCCCCTGTCCTGGAGGCGGAGGGGGGTCTCCGGGCCCCGCCGTGCCCCCCGTCCCGGTCGGGGCTGGATGCGGCCCCGGTGCTGCCATCCGCGGGGCGCCGCCGCCCTCTCGCGGTTCTCCCCGCGGCAGCACCGGGCACCCCGCCGGGTCCCGGTCCCGGTCCCGCCGGCGCGGCTGCTGCTGCACGCTTTCACCCTAAAAACCATCGAGGGGGGTGACCGTGCGTCCCAAAACACCCCACTCCCCACCCCGTCGAAGGCACGCTGAGCCTCTTTGGGTGCAATTCAACATTGCGCGGTGCAAATTAGTGAGAAACCAGCATCGCTTCTCCCCTCTCTGCCCCACACCACATGAGCATGTGTCCCATCTGCACCTTCGCACTCCCTGCTCCCCCGGGGTGGCCCCCCGAGACCCCCACCCAGGCACTCACCTCCAGCACCGGCTTGGCGCCGTTGTGGACGGAAAGGATGTGCGTCACCCCGTTCCTCAGCAGGTTTTCCCGGTCTTCAGAGTCTGGAAGCAAAAGCGACACGTGAGTCGCCTGCCCTCCTGGGAGATCCGCTGGATCAAGCGCCCACCAGCAACCTTTATCCATCACCCCCGGCCCCACGACCCCTGTGCCAGCCCTTTCCCGCTGCCTCTCACCCCGCACGATGCAGGAACGGAGAGCGGGCATGGCGATGCACCTTCTTCAAAGCAAAATCCCCCTGGGATGCACTGGGTATCCAGCAGGCTCCTAAAACCACCCCCAGAATCAGAAATTTTACTGCTAATTTGGAAAAGGCTGTTGTGTCTTTCCTCTTGGGTGAAACCCAAGCTTCGCCCTGCTCCCCACGGGGCCAGTGAAAGCCGGAGAAAGTGAGAAAGCCAGGCATTGGCCCACTGCAGATATTGTCTCAGCAAACATGGGGAGGTTTCCAGCCACGCCAGGGCTTCCCCGGTGCTCCGGCACGGCCGGTGACCGCAGCTCCCCCAGACGGCCCTTTCATGGGCTAGAGCTGCACGGGGCCACTTGCAATTGGGATGGGGCTTTGCTGGGGCTTTGGATCTCTGGGAGATGCTGAGGTCCCCAGCCAGGAGCAGGGACAGGGAGCTCCTCTGGCCCCGCCAGCTGCCCAAGGATCCCCATCCATGGAGGCAGAGCAGGGAAAGGCACTCACCACGGATGTTCCCGAGGTAGAGGCCTTTGACGACCTGGGAGGTGACAAAAAGGAGAGAGATTTTAGATGGTGCCGGGCACAACGTGCACCCGAGGTGGTGGGAGCAACGAGCTGCATGGTGGGACCGGCAGGACCAGGGATCTGGCAGCAAACGCCCCAGGCAACGATAAACCAAGCACCTAATCAGTGAACCACCTTCATTAATGAACATCAAAGGCTGACCCTGCTCAAACCACCAGCCCAAAGCCCTCCAGGAGCACCGAAAAACTCAGCACATATAAACAGAGGGGGCTTGCATTTGGTCCTATTGCAGTCAGAAAGGCAGGGCTGGGGGCTGGATTCCCCAGATGGCTCCCCAGCCTCCTCCTTCAAGGTGGGGCTCCTGCAGGGACCCCCCCATCGCCCTGACTCCCGGAGGCAGGCCAGCTTGCTGAGGCTGGGTTTTGTTTTGCTCTTCTATAGCAACCACCCCTCGCAAATAGTTTCAAAGATTGCCTCTGCCAGCTGGGGATAGACAGGCAAAGGCACAGGCTATTTATAACACTTTTCTGGCCAGGATGTTGCAGTAAGTGCCATCAAGTATGCAAATTTGGTCTCCAACTCACTGCTGCAGGGTTACGGAGGAGAAAAAGGGGCAGCTCAGAGTATTGAAAGGGTGTAAGAGCTTGCCAGAGCAGTTTCCAGGGGCCCTGAAAGGAAGAGCTGATTAACATATGGACTCATTTGCACCCACCTGGAAGAAAACACCTGGTTTGAGAGGCTGTAGGAAGGGTTTTCAACATCTCCGGGTCACATCCAGCCCACCTCTACCATTCACCTGAACCCCAGCCCACCTCTGGGGTCCAAACACCTGGATTCAGCAAACATCTGCACCCAGCACGGCACAAGTAGTTACCACTAGAAGGGGGACACCAAGCCCCGTGTCTCATCAAGCCAAAGCCGGATCTTGCAACACAAATGTGTCTGCACCAACCCAGCCGCCAGCAAAGGCAGCCCGGGCTCCCCAAGAGGGTTTGGTGGCTCCAGGGAGCTGTAAAAGCCGCTTTGCAGGTCAGGCTGCGTCTGCAGGGGGTGAAAGCCCGGTGTTAAATCACACCAGAGCCATGCAGAGAGAGTTTGTCCTGATCTGGTCTCTCTGTTGTTGTCCCAGAGTCTAATTTTAAACTGGATAACGCACATAGCAAGCAGTTATTTAAGGATACAGACAGAAATCAATCCCCTCTGCCAGCCCTGGAGTTCAGCTGAGAAACAAGGAGCGGTAAAACCCCACTTCCCCCTTTGCAGCACACACCTGCCAGGCACAGACACATCCCGGGGATGGCAAGGGGAGGAAATTTCCCCGCAGGGACCCCCGTCAGCACTGAGGATTTTAATGCTGTGGCCTTACTGCCCAAGGGACGAGCATCTAAAGCCAGCTGTCACTTTTCTAACGCCCGCAGACACCTCGCTCATCACCTCGGATGTAAACCCAGGGATCACTGTTCGCTTTCTTAATTCCCCTTTTTATGTCCTTGAAGTTTCAAAGGGGAATGAGAAAGGGAAGATGCAAACAGTTGTATTTAGGGCATCGTGGCAGCCTGGGAACAAGCATCCCACTGGGCTGCAGGAGAAAGGTCCCCCCCCAAGGAGGACACGCTGGCCACCGTCCCGCTGGCCCCTCAGTACCTTGCTCATTCCACTCCCCATGGTTTTTTCTCTCCCCAGGGTCAGGATTCAGGTGGCTTCTTGTCCTCCAAGGCTATCTGTAAATAAGTACCCGAAAATCCCACATGGAGAGATCTGCCCCCCTCCAAAAGCATGTCCCAGGGCTGCAAGCAGAAGGAGGGGGGACTTGCAGAGCCCCGGCAAATTCAGCTCGCTTACCAACTGTGGGTTGCTCTGGCAGATGAAGGGGACCAAGGAGAGTGGCTGGTGCTGAGCAGGGGAGGAAGAAATAAGGAGGGCGGGGAAGAATGAAATAAAGATCTGGGGCCGCAATGAGGCTCAGGTTTCTCTCCTGGGCTCCCTGGGGCTCTCACAGCCTTTTGGGGAGGGTGAAGAGGAGGACGCCTGGGAAGATCAACTCCCTCGTCCCAGCGGTGCTCACCAGGCTTCATTCTGGGATGCTACAGGCTGCTACAAGCCCTGCACTCAGCAGATTTTCTCTCCCAGTCACGTTAACTCCTCCCAATCACAGGGACGAGAGCAGAATTCAGAATAAGGCACTTAACCTCAAAAACCAGAGCGTGGCACGAGTGACGTGCGGCTAATGGAGCATTGAGGATAACCCCACCTCCCCCTCCCTGCAGGAAGGAGCTGTAAAGCAGCACAATTCCAGCACACGCTTCAAAACATCGATTTTTCAAAGCAGATACGCCTGGCAGCTCACCGGCCCCCTTCCAGAGCAGCGCTACCAGCCTGCCAGAGACACGAGCTATATGAAGAGCAGAGAAAAGCAAACTGCGAGCATAGCAAAAACCCCGCAGCCGTCACCGGTCTGCAGCTCTGTCGTCCTCCTATCATCCTTCTCAGTACCCCAGAGACAAACATTTCACCTAAGGGACCTTTCAGGCACAGGAAGGGGAGCTCATTGCTTAACTCCCACCAAATCATCTCCCCTTAAATACCTTCCCCACACTTCTCTGACTGGAAGGGAAAGGCCGGCCACTCCGCGCACACTGAGCCATCACAGGCAGCTGAGGCTCCCCAGGCTTCCCACCACGGCTGCCAAATACAGGCATGGATTTAAAACTGTGACAGTTCTGTACTCAGGAAAAAAAGCAAACCGAAGTTGAAACTTTTGAGTAGTTTTGGTCTTCGGAGGGGTGTTTTTAAACCAGAGGCAGAGGTTTGCCTGCAGAAAGCCTCGGGGACACACCAGGAGATAGCCGAAGGAAGAACTTCAGCACCTACAGGCAGGGCAAAGCAAAGGCACCAGCTTGCTTAGTTCAGGCCCTGAAAACTTAAGCCACAAACCAGAACTTGTTCAGACCGGGACATTTAATAAAAGCTGAGATGCTCCCACTAAATGCAGCATTTCTTTCCCTCCTCCAGCT
Organism: Phalacrocorax carbo; assembly: GCF_963921805.1. Lineage (NCBI taxonomy): Eukaryota > Metazoa > Chordata > Aves > Suliformes > Phalacrocoracidae > Phalacrocorax > Phalacrocorax carbo. The sequence goes on from NC_087520.1 coordinate 43,391,179, forward strand.
GCGGCAATCCTGTGACAGGTCACCTCACGCAAGAGGCAAGGCACGAAACACGCACTGGGGTTTCATCTGAACCTATTCTTGCCTGAACTAGATCTGTTAATTCTCCCTCTGCCTCCCTCGAGCCTGCACAGGACACTGGAGCGAGGTCTGCAGCCTGCCCGTGCTGCTGAGAGCACGTTCCCTTCACAAGGACAGACGGACGGAGCAGCGCTGATCCCCGCCGCACAACCTGCGCAGTTTGACTTGCGCCGCTGCCTTTTGGAGCGCCCACGTGCTATTTTTGGAGCAGTTATGGGACGCCAAGCCTCCGCAGGAGCTGGGATCTGTTTACCTTACGTGTAGCTCAGACCTCTGCGCCACGGGATCTGCCGGCTGCGCCCCAGAAACGTTGCCTTTAAGCAAATAACGCTGTCAACACACCAAGACTATCTGGGAAAGCTCTGGCCGTCAACCTGCACTACCATCACAACAAAAGGCATTTGAAGACCAATAAAAGGCAACTTTCAAGTTAACCAGACATTTATTAGCATCTATGTAGGTGGAGAGGTTGTTCCAGTACATAAGCAACGAGGTCACACACAGGTGATGGAATCATTTCATATTCAAGCAGAGCAGGTTCCACTGAGTTGCTTCATTTCTTCCATTCGTTCTTCTCAAAATCCCACTGGGAAGAGATGCCCTCCACGGGATTAATCCGCATGTCCAACATTCTCTTGGTCTGCATCGACAGCCACTCGTCAGAGAAGGTGTGCGGAATAGGGCCGTACACTGCAATGCAACGGCAGGCGGAATTACGTCGCGATACAGAACGAGCAAGTTGGGAACCGAGGTACAAGCTTCACTAAGGAAAAGCTTTTCCCCCCCGCCCCGAAGCCACCAGCTTCACCATCATCCCTTCGACCCTCCGTTCCCTACATCCATTTCTAAGCGTTCAGCTCAGCCCAGATTCCCACATCAATTCTCTACCCGTTTCGTTCACCAGCAGAGGCGCGTACCGAGACAACAGCCTGTCCTGCTCTCGCCGCGAGCAGGGGAAGCCTCAAGACGGAGGGCAGCCCGTGTAACTGCGAGCTCAGCCTCACGGCAGCCAGAGGGCTCCCTCGAGGTCGGATCGTTCACGGGGAAGGCAGCCAAACGCGGCAGAAACCCAAGCCTTTACCACCAAGGCGGCAATAAGCCTTTGCGACAGCAGGTTTCACAGGGAGGGGAAGCTCTGGGATCATTAGCATTATCACTACTCTTTCCCCTTCCTTTCCTTCCCTCCCGGCAAAGCTCTCTCCACCACCTTCACCTTCCTACAAGGCAGCTTCCTGAATATTTATGCTACGTACCCGCTGATCTATGTGAAGTTACAACTCCAGAATTGAGTTTTCAGAGACTAACCAACAGCACCTGCCAGGAGGTCACCGGCACGGCTGTTCCATATACCATTCCGACCCCCTGGAGCAGAGACTTCTCCAATTTCCCATCAGGTATCAATCGATCTTGCTCTTCAGTCAAGAGGTAACACCGTACGGCATTTACTTACTATAACGTTTCTGCCAAATGAGGATGATACCGGTTACGCCAAGAAAGAACAGCACTCCACCGAGGACGGTCTTCCATTCGTTCGATCCTCTGTTCATTTCTGCATAGGTCTCGTTAAATTTGATACGGTACACTGGAGAAAAAAAAAGTTTTAAAAGCATCAAATCATTTCCTTTTACTTTTCCTGCAACTCACGGGTAACACGCCGCCCTCCAGAGGGAGGCGACCAAAGCCTAAAGCTGACCAAAGGGGACAAGATGTTAAAAGAGCTTCTGAACTCGCCGGCCTCGCCCATGCCAAGACCAAGGCACTTGTGCCAAAGTCAATGAGTCGCGTTTCACCATCCCCACACGTGTTTCACCCCCCACCAGGTCAGCTTTAGTCTCCATTTTATAGCTTATTGTAAACTTGCGCAAAAGGTGCATTACAGGAGGAGAAAGGGAGCTCTCCCTCCTTCCCTCCAATTCCCAACGCAGTTATTGACCATAAACCTTCCTGGCACAAGCCATTTCAATGGGAACACTGGTGGCTCAAAAAGCTTTTCCCTCAGCTTTGCCACTGAGGCCCACGGGATCCTGAGGTTCAGAACTGCATTTGGAGAGTCCTTATGAATATTTGAGCAGTACCCAGAAGAAGCTTAAGCCTTCTCCGTTTGACACGGGCGGACAGAGCACCGTCCCCCGCTCAGGTTCGCACTTGCGTCCACGAGGGCAGTTAGAGAAGACGACGCAGCTTTATTCGCAAGTCGGAACACGCGCCCGGCACTTCAATTCGCTGAAATTTGGTAATGCCAAAGTCAGTGGTCATTAACGTTCAAATACACGGGGCTTGTTTTACTCAGCTGGACCAACAACTGCATGTCGTTGTGACAAAGAGGTTTTCTTCTGGCTTGTTGAAAGCAGATGGGAATCAGGAAACATATTAAATGTAATTATTATTTGTTTTCTAGAAGAGTTAAAAATTGCTGACCTTGACCTCAGGCACCTAACAGACACCATGGCAGGTGCTTCTACCTTTCTGAAACAGCACCAAGGATCCCAAGAGCACAAACCACCCATCTCCACTTGTGTCCGCACAAGGAGCTCCCTCGTGATTAACAAAGCTCCTTCACGGCTCCGCTCGCAGAACCGCTGGAACGAGCAGGGTTTAACAGCTGCCTCAGCAGCCACCACTCGCGGCCATCTTTCTAGTAAAAGTCATGAATAACGAACGCGGAACGGATCGGACCGCACTGTATCTAGTTGTAGGGTTACTTAAAGGCCCCGTTACCTACATTCAACTTTCTCATCAACGGACAGAGCAGTCCAAGACGCCTTTTCCTTCTCTTTCAGCGCCTTCTGCTGAGCAGAGAGATCCCTTACAAAGGCCACTTCAGGCAGGGGAACATCACGGCGGTCGACGTAGGCTGGGAGGCTGAAATCCTCTGCTTTGACAACACCAGCTGCACAAGGGAACACAAGAGACAGCCGTTCAAGCTTGCGACTCCTGCACAAAAACCCCCTACTGGTTACAATACAAAAAAACCCAACAGCTCAGTCAAAAACGTGATGATGGTTAAGAAATCCTGGAAGGAAAAGGCTTCCAGATAAAGCATTCATCAGGGGGCGAGAGAGAGAGAGAATACTTAATGAGGGTGCTATTTTAAGATCGTAAGAACAACGCAGGAGGAGGATCTACATGAAAGGTAACACCCAAAGTTACTTTATTAATGTCTCGGCCATCTCTTTCTGGCTGTCACACCGATCACCTCCCCTACCAAACACCTGGAAGGCCTCTATACATTTCCCCACCTTGTTTCTGCCTGGGCCTCGGCTCCTGCCGCCTCCCCTGCCTGCTCCTCCGCGATGCCACCTGCTGGCACAGGCCGCTCCAACACCTCTCCTGCCACCGGGCATGGCACCAGCCTCGCCAAACCCCCTCTCTCCCAGTTCTTTCCTTACCCAGCAGCAGCTTTTTGTGTTCTTCCTCTCACGCACTCATTTTACCGTCCTTACTAAAAAAACCAAAGCAGCTGCCACCTACCGTGTCCATGCGCTCTCAGGCAGATGGAGGTGGAAATGGCTCTCTTCCCAATGAGGCTGAATGCCCTTGAAGCCAACATCCTGCTGGGACAAAACAGCAGCAGGTAAGCCAGTGTCAGGTGAAGACATCAAATGTACAAAGGTGAAATAACACCATTTTTCTGCTTGTCTGTGTTAAAAAAGACAGCCTAGAGGTTTCTTGTCCCTTCTCTGAAGAGCAGCACATCACACGGAACTGCTCCGGCCGTTTTAGGGGCATCTTCCCACTACAGCTACTTGGGCGAGCTTTCCTCTCCCTGCTTTCTTCCCACAGCCTCCTGTATTTTAGCCCAAAGGCACTCTCATGTTCAAGTCAGCCTTCCAGGATGCTTTTGCTCAGTAATAAGTCGTTCCTGGGGCAGGAGACCCAGGCAAGCCGAGCCTAAGCACATCTTGCATCTGCTGAAGAGACGTTCCAGTGATGAAAGACACCCGCAGCTCAGAGGGAAGGGCTGACACCCAGCTAACAGCTTCTCCCGCAGACCCGTGTGCCCACGCCAAGGCTCGCGGGAGCGGCACATCAGCACCAGGACACGGGTTTCTCACAGGCCCCTAAGCTCAGCTTAAAAACCTTGATCTCGACTAACCACACCACACCTCCCCGCCCCGCCCCAAGGCGAGCGCGGAGCCCGCGGCCCATGCCTGACCTTGGCGTGGAGCCTCCCCACACACACAAGGTGCTACCCTCGGCGGTGGCGCCTCGCACCCGCCAGGCGTGACGTCACACCGGCGATATGACGCCAAACCGATGCGGGACAGCGCCGAGGCCCCCTTCGAGGGGAAGGGAAAAGGCCGTAGCGCTGTCGCAGCGCTCCCGCACCGACCCGGGCCGCCCCCCGGGCCGCGGCGGGAGGGTCCCTGCGCCCCCCATGTCCCCTCGCCCCCCTCCCGGCTTCCGCGGCCCAACGACCTGGCGACCGTCCTCTACGCCGGGCTGCGACCGGAAGGAGCCGCCAACCGGAAGCGCGGTGCACGCCGGGATACGCAGGGAGAGCAAGAAGCCGTAAAGGAGCGCCTCCTCCCGCCCTCCCCGAAGGGGCTGATGGGATGTGGTCGGACGGTCTCTCCTTTGCTTTTTACGACAGTGGCGGCAGCGCTTGGCGGCGTTTAGCGACAGTTGGCGGCCGGGCGGCCTGAGGGGAGGCGGCGGCACCGGCACCGGGACCGGGAGCGGGGCCGGCACCGGGACCGGGAGCGGGGCCCTGCCGCGGCAGGATGAAGCTGACCACCCAGGCCTACTGTAAGATGGTGTTACACGGCGCTAAATATCCGCACTGCGCCGTGAACGGGCTGCTGGTGGCTGAAAGGCCGTCGGGTGCCCCACGCCGCGACCAGGCCGGCCCCCCCTCGCTCTTCGTGGACTGCATCCCGCTGTTCCACGGCACCCTGGCCCTGGCGCCCATGCTGGAGGTGGCCCTCACCCTGGTAAGGCCGCGGGCCTTTCCTTGGGCCGGGGGTCGAGGACTGGGCAGGGGGAGACTGGGCTCCAGGCCCCGGCTGGGCTCGGGGGAGCGGCCGGGTTGGGGGGGACCGGGGGCGCTGTGGTCACTGCAGGGTGTAGCCCTGACAGCCCTGCACTAGCAGTAGCGGTAGCTGAGTCTGTGGGGTGAGCAGAGTCTTTCCAGAGTGGGAATCCCCCCACTCCTGCCCCCCGAGACCTGTCTGCTGTAGGGATTTCTGCTGCAGAAAACTACAGAGCTGTGTAGTTTTGTCTAATTTATTTTTCAGTGGGGTGAAACTGCTAGTCATATTGGTGTCATTATCCCTGAATAACTCCCAGAGGGAATGCACTTATTTGACAGGAGAGCTTTTCCCAGCTTACCTTTACAGAATCACAGAATGGTGGCAGTTGGAAGGGACCTCTGGAGCTCATCCCATCCCACCCCCTGCGTGAGCAGGCACCCCCAGATCAGGGGCACAGGGCCGCGTCCAGGCAGGGTGTGAATGTTCCCAGGGAAGGGACCCCACAGCCTCTCTGGGCAGCCTGTGCCCCTGCTCTGGCACCCGCACAGGGAAGGGGTTTTTCTTCATGTTTAGGTGGAACTTCCCATGTTCCAACTAGTGCCTGTTGACCCTTGTCCTGTTGTTGGGCACCACTGAAAAGACTCTGGTCCCATCCTCCTGACATCCACCCTTCAGATATTTATAAGCATTGATGAGATCCCCCCTCAGTCTTCGATTTAGGGCACTTAAAAGCAGTATCAGCTACTTGGCAAAGGGCAGGCTTGTCTCCAAGGTTGAGTGTATAGATGCCTATAAGTACATATTTCTTAATCCATCTTGGTGTACTTTCCCGATTTATTGAAACCGTTAGCCTAAATAGGAAAAAAAAAAACAGTCTCTTCATAGTGCAGGTCTGGCTTGGGTTTGAAATCTCACTCGGTGTGCCACAAGCTCCCTGTTGGTTAGCAAACCGGGGGCAGCTGAGCACTCAGCGTGACAATATTCCATCCCTCGCACACCGCTGCAGAAGAGTCTTGCAGTAAGTCGTCATGGGATAATCCATGGTCACCCCTGTCATTGCATAGGCAGGGTGAGAACGGTGTCAGGACCATAGAGCTGACATTTTCTAGTCTCACCTCCCTGGTCATGAACCAGGAGCAGTGGGGCGCCGCTCCCTTCTACCTGGTGTTTGGGGAGAGCCCCTTTGGCAAAACCAGAAGATGGAGGGAGTGAAACATGCTCAGATTTTATTGTAATGGGGAGTTGGGGTGGGCTGGTGCAAACCAGGAGGCAAAGTGCTTTGGCACCGTCACAGTAGACATGGCTGCTGCTAAAGTGAGACCTGGGTGTGATCCGAGCTGTGGACTTTTCTATCTCTTTAAAGACTTGTCATTATCAACAGAAGAAAATCCATCTGGTTTTGGTACCTGTAAAAAAAACCAGCTCGTTTCTGATTGTTGCAGACTTCTTGCCCTAAATATTTCCCTTCATTTAATAGATTACTTCATCAAAAAATAGTTATTTGTAAACAAATTCCTGTTTTCTCCGGCTGAGGTGATGTTGAGATCTTTCTGAAGCCTGGGTATGATTAAACGCAGCCAGAGGCACAGGAATGGGGGCTGAGCCTGAGCCCTGCCCATTCAGGTTTGCCATATTGCTGTGGAGCAAGATTTGTCAGTCTGAAATATACTTACACCAGCGTAACAGTGTAGGAGTTACACAGATATGTGTGCTACTAGCATAATAATTTCCTGCTTACGGTTTTCCTCATGTTACTGCTTGGGGAAATGTAACAATACTGTTTATAATCGCTTTAATGTACGCAGGGCTTGACTTTACCTATTTGAACAACAGTAATTTGTTTTTCCTCTGGGAATGAGTAACTGGAAGTTGCTAGTGAAGTGAAAAATAACATATATAGTACATTTAGTGTAGGGTTTGTCTTTAAATCAGAATTAGACGTCTGTTTTCAGGGTCAGTGGTGGTGAATTTTTGTGAACTTTAGGCCTTCAGTGTTGTTTTCTGGTGCAGATCTTGCTACAGGATTGTATTATTAGGAAATAAATCCTGTTTCTTGCAACATCTGAATTATCTTACCACATCTACAGTAAGCAGATTGTTATGGAGCCAAAGAAATGGCACTGTCTTGCGTATTTGCTCTTGGTTTTTGATACAAAATGTTAAAGGTTGGAAAGCCCTGGCATTTCCCACGTTAATTAGGACTTGCTAAGATGCATTGTGGTTTTCAGTCACATTTGATGACTCCTGTGATACTTGGCAGCTTTAAAACACAGTGTTTGACAAGAGCCCAGGGCCTTTTGCTCTAGTTTTTTTGTTTGTTTGTTTTAACAAAGGCAAAGGTGTCAATAAACACTGGCACGGTAGCTATGAAAATTGGATTTTATTGGTGCAGCGTTTAAAAGGAGGGCGCTCTCGCCTGTTCTGTACAATACAACGCGTGGCTACAGAATAAATCAGCAAGACGAGCATGGCTGAAACTCAACGTTTCACAGAATGGAGCGGTTTTGTAGCGAAGCGCCTCCATTCCTAAAGGATTTTGAGGCTTTGGCAGGTTTCAAAGGGATCTGTTTCTCTTCCAGTTCAATTACGGCTGATTCTTGGCCAAGCCCGTGGCCTGGTCACACGCGTGAGGGTTTTCTAGACCCAGCCCCATGAGTTTCACCTCCTCTTCTCTGAGCTGAGTTATCCCAGAACATGAAACAGGAGCGATAGTCTCCAGAAGTAATCTGAAAACAGAGGGTACGCTTTCAAACGGACGCGTCCGTGCGGTAACTTCTAAAAATTAGCGGTGCTTTAGCAGCAGCCTGGGTGCAAGGAATGAACGAAACTAGGTTTTATTATTAAACACGCAGCAGAGCTTGCAGGTGTTTAGCTCTGGAGGAGAGAGCAGAAGCGCGTGCGTTTAATTTGCACATTGCCTTGTCCGTTTGAAATCCCTTTCAAAAACGGAGTCATTAAAGAAAAGGCAAATTAAGTTTCACATGGGTTTTTTGGTTGGGTTGTTTTGTTTTGGGTTTGTTTTTCTGTGTGTGCCTTTGAGTTTCTCAGCTAATTGATGTGGTTTTGCAACCGCATCTTCTCAAAAAAAAAAAAGGAAAACCAACACACCAAGCAGCACTTCCCCCTCCGTTGGCATGACTGGCTCCCCTCCGCCTGGGAGAGCGGTCAGCCAGCAGCAGGTTAGAGCCTTCCTCCTCCCAGGGCTCCTCCGAACCCCGCCGCCACCTGCCTTCGGTGGCTCCTCTTGCAGAAGCAGATCGGAGGGAACGCCGCTTTTGATTTTTCAGGGGCGACACGCGCCGTGTGGAAGCGAGACGTAATTTGTCCCTCATTGGCTTGGCCTCATCAGGGCTGGACGTGACTAAAAATAGCGGGGGCTAATTGATGCTAAGGCTGCCTGTGGTGACAGTGCCGTGGTTAGAGAGTGTTTGGAAATTGCAGGTGGAAACGGCTGTAGTTCCAAAAAGATTGTTGGGTTTTTTTTAACAGAAGCAGTTTTTAATTACCACTTAGGAAACTGAGAACTTAAAAATCATACTCCTTTTTTTTAAAAGACCATTTCAGTACGCAACAAAAATTGATTTAGAACTAAGGTTTTTAATTTTTAAATTGATGGACTCTTTTTTTTTTTTCTAATTATTATTAATTTTAGTGTCTCGGCTTCTGGCTTTAATGCCAAGCTTTCAAGCCACTAACAATTAAAACCCTAGTCCCAAGCCCTCAAAATGGGTTTGTAATTGAAACAGCAGTTGGCCCTCAGCTCTACAGTGGGGCTACGTGGCTTTTTGGTTCTTTTTAAACCACGTAAATCCATGTCATCCCTTGTAGAGGAGGGATTATTTGCATGGCTTTGTTTATGCAGTCTAATACTATAATTATTGCTAAAAATGAGATTGATCTGACTTGCAGGATGTGACAGGTCAGCATCAGATTTATTTTTGGGCTCCGTTTTAATATCGTTGTTGAGGTTTTTTTGATGCACGCTCTCTAGGGACTGCAAAGGAAAATTCTAGCTGCTTTCTCCACTTCTGTTTTTCAGGGCTCTGTATTATGCTGACTCGATATCCTCAATTATAGGGAGAAACATCATATATATATATATATATATATGTATGTATGTATTTTCAAAGCAAGACAGACTCAGCAGGAGGAATTCAGAGCCAGCAGAAAGAACAGCAGCGTGCGCATGCTGAAACTGCACTTGCAAATAAACCAAAACTACATAGACTTCTGTACTTGTGTAACTCAAAAGTTGTGTAAATCGTACGCAAATAAATGCATATATTGAAGTATTTACATACAGGTGTTAACTAAGGAGGAGCTGCCTGGTCTGACCGTGTCTGTAACAGAAATGAGAGAATTTATGCCAATAGTTCTTTCATCAAGCCTTTATCTTCTGGCTGAGCTGGAGAGTATTTTTAGAAAAGGGTTCAGTTTTGACTGAAAGATTTTAGAGTGGAGAATCCGCCCACGTTGTTTGATAAGTTGCTCCAGCAGTTAGTAACCCATGCAGGTGAACTCTCAAAGAAAAACTATTTCATCGCAAAAACCTTTTTGTAACAGGGTGGGTTGAAGTAATGGTATCGGGACAAACCTTTTCTGCCTCACGTTTACCTTTCACATCAAGATTTATTTGCTTATTAAGGTTAAAAATGCTTCCACTTCAGCCTAGAAATGTTAGGTTAGAAATAAAATCCACAGGCTCTTTTTGAAATGGCAGCACAGTCACACATCCACGTGGGGAACGCTTTCTATCGTCTGTCAAACGAACACTAACCGAAAATAGCTGCAAACGGCGATAGGTACGAGCGAGTCTCCTCTCCCAGGCAGCGTTGCTGAAGCTCTTTACAAGTCCTGTCACTCAAATTTAGGCCAGGCTTTGACTGAGATAACGTCTTCCTCTTTTGCTCCATTTGATTAATGTTTTCCAGCATTCTAAGAACGTTCAGTTCGGTTTCTCTGTGCTAGTTAAATTAGCCAAACTCTGTGTGCGAGTGCGCACGTAAATACGTATAAATATGTATATATTTAAAGAAGCAATTGGCAAAAGTGTTGTAATGCTTCAACTGTGGTTTTATTTACAGGACAGACATGGGATTTCTTTAATTCTGTAGGGTTTTTTTTCTTTTTCTTTTTTTTTTCTGAGCTTAATTGTTCCAATTACTCTTTCAGATTGACTCTTGGTGCAAAGAGAATAGCTACGTGATAGCTGGATATTACCAGGCAAATGAACGCGTGAAAGATGCCAGGTGTGTTGGTGCAATATTTCCTTCTGTTTGCTCTTTTATGTTGTACTTTGTACTCTGCCAACAAAAATCATCGACATAAATCGTGCGTGTTGATTAACTTTGACAACTGTCATCTGGTTTCACATTGTCTTCGTGGGGCTGGTGGATATGCCCTTTGTTCAGGTGCAGAAACCCCAGTCTTTCCAGAATCACTCCTCTTTAGTGGATACTATAAAAGGCCAGTATTTGAATGACTGCCAACCAGTTTAATTACAGTTGTCAGGGAAATAGCCAAAATTTGCAGGCGTGTTTGCTTGTGCAGTACATGTCTTGTAAACCCAAATGACTCCGAGTATCTTTTGGAAAGTCTTTAGCAAGAATTGGGTCATTTCTGAAACTACTTAACTGTCCCCAAGTTTTACTGAAGCGTTTTCTTACATGGTAAAGGGACGCTCTTGAAATGGAAGATGATGTCAGTCAAGCAGAGGTATCTTTTTCTGCTTATTTTCCTCAGGATTAGTCTTTTTTTTTATTTTTTTCCCCTGCCATCTAACTCAAATTACACAGCAAGCAATAAGGGGGCCTTCCTGTGGAGCCACGATATAGTTGTAGATATGTGTGTCAAATATTTTCCCCGTAACTGTTAGACAAACCCAGTATAGGGACTAATGAGAGTATGTCATTCTTGCACTTAAAATAAATACAAACAGCTTGTTTAAAGTATGATGCTGTTCCTCAGTTATCTTGTTAATGTACATCCTTCAGTCTCAAGTGTGTTTTTTAAGGAATACTTGTGACCGCTGAGGTATCTAGCAAGGAGAAGGGCATTGTTTGTCCTTGCCTTACAAGGGAAATAAATCTGCTGGAGCCCTTTTTATGGAGGAGATACAGTTTGTCTGTTCTCTTTGAGGTTTGAAAGAATATCACAGGCTTGTTTGTTGTTTGTTTTGTTTTGTTTTTTAAACTGATTTCATTTCTGAAGATAACTGGCACCATGTAGAGATTGTCATCTTTGAAACATGGTAAAGGTTTTCCTTTAAAAGATAATCTGGTTTTGGTAGAGAAGCTGGGCAGTGAGCAGGTTCAAATGCAGACCGGGGAGGAAACTTGGTTTCTTTTTCAAATGCCTGCTGGGGCAAAGGTGGCTGAGCTCTTTGGTCAGGCGGAAGAAGGTAGGAGGCTGCAAAATGTTGGTCCCACATGAAGTCTGCAGTGAGCATTTTGCTGCTCAAAAAGCCATTGCCTGAGCATAGCTAAGATCCAGATCGTGCGCTGGAGAGAGGAGCTGGGGTTTTCTTGGCTTTCTGACTTCAATCGAGTCTAGCATCAGCTTGATATCTTGTTCCTGTTTGTAAGCACGCAGTGTGATTTTCACATCTCCTTAAGCATATTTCCTGCTGGTTTCAGCTGAAATGTCATGGTTCAGATAACACAGTTACTTTTACCTTCTGCTGCAGTCCAAACCAGGTTGCGGAAAAGGTGGCCTCCAGAATTGCAGAGGGCTTTAACGATACAGCGCTCATAATGGTAAATTACTTTGTTTTGTCCCCCCCCTTCTGTATTGTTAATATTATGGCTGAGGTGTTGGACTAGCCATTTAAATGCCATTCTCCAGCTCTTTTAATAGTGAAATAACTAATTTTCTCTTTCCCTCCAAATGCTCTGGGGAAGTGATGCAATGACCTGTAGCCAACGAAGGTCTTAGTAAGTCTACAGAAGGACTGTGGTTAGCGCTCTGCTGTCTCAAAGGAAGCGGAGGCCTTCTCTGCTTGTGAGGCTTGAGCAAAGTGTTTGATTTCGCTTGATTCGCTTGATTTCGAAGTTAGTTTTCACTGATTGAGCAGTGTATTTATGACTTCAGACCCCCTTCTGCGACTTAAACTCATGTCTTATATGAAGCAAACAATGCTTTGCATCCTTGCTGCAGTGACAAAGGATGCTGGCAGTTTAAGCATGTAAGATTTGGCTCATTTGAAGGTAGAACAGCGGATGAGTTAGTGTCAGGTGCCCTGTTTGTAAAAACTGACTTTGTTTGTTTAATCTCTCTACTTGGAATCTTGAGGAGGAGACTAAGGTGGTGTTTTTCTGTTGCACAACAGGTCGATAACACCAAGTTTACAATGGAGTGTGTAGAGCCTGCCATCCACGTGTATGAGCTTCATGAGAACAAGTGGAGGTGCAAGGACCCGCATGTGTGAGTAAACTTCAGTGTTTATTTGTGTTCGGGCAGCGAGGGAAAAACAGGTTCCCTGGCGAAGGGCAAAGCCTTGGCTGTGGTGAGTGACGCTGTAGGGCGGTGGGTGTGGCTGGCAGTGCTTTTAGAGCTGTTCTTTGCCGTAGTAAGAGGGAACAGCCAGCGTCTGCAGCCAGGCAGCGTATGACCACCGTGACCACGCTGCAGAGAGTGTGGCTTAATTTCCAGAGTAGATGAGGTGGTGGTGATTTTCTTTGCGATTACTTTTAATTCCTGGTTATTTTACATCCTAGTGATTTTTGTGAAGATTGGGCCGAAGCTCAGAGAATCGCTGCATCTCTCTTGGACAGCAAGTCCTACGAGACGCTTGTAGATTTTGATAATCACCTGGATGATATCAGAAACGACTGGACAAACCCAGAGATCAACAAAGCTGTCCTCCACCTGTGCTAGAGGGCTTTCTACTGACTAATTTACAGGCGTTCCCACTATGTACTGAAGAGAGAGAAAAAAATGCTATTTTTGAATGTAAATAGAATAATATTCAGTACCTTGTGTGGAGACCCGACTGATTAAAAAGGAGTGGCATGTCACACTGCAGAGTGATGTGTCCATAAGCCGTTGAATCTTTTTTTGTGAGATTCCTTGGAAGAGCTGCAAACTGTCAGTTACATCTGTCCTCGTGGACGCCGTCCCAGTTGTAGTGAATGTTGCTGTTCCTTCAAAACCAGAACTACTCCTGCTTGTCCCTACTGTTCATATTACAGATTTTTGACTAAGCTTTTCTAATCTTTAGAGTGATTACTTTTTAACGATTTATGGAAATACCTTTCACAAAAATCAGTCTTGTTCTCAGATGAGGCGTTTTAAGGGCAAATACATAAAATGTAAGGTTAACTGTTTCTTTTGGCCTGGTTTGGAAATGTCATTCTGTTGGCACAGTAAAATGCGAACTGCTGAGGACGATGTACGTGCTCGTGTGTCACCTGTTTTGCAGTGGTGTAGCGTGACGCAGCTCCAGAGAACGTGTTAAAGCAGCGTTCCCAAACGCTGCGGTGATTCCCGCTCTCCGCGGGCACGCGGCCACAGTCATTGCTTGAAAACGTTAAACCCAAGGTAAAAACAAATATCCACGTAATGGTTTGTACAAGGGACTGGAAGGGCACTAATGAGTTTGGATGACAGTGCTAAAACGGTTTGAGCCTACAGAAGGAGGAGAGTGAAATACCTTATTAATTTTTTGCAGTCTTTTTTGGGTTTTATAAAGAGGTCTCGTTTTCAACTGGTTCATATGTTGTCCATTTAAGTAGGTCTAAAATATGTCCCTCCAAGTTGAAGGCAAGCAATCTGAGGACCTTGAATCAAGGAGCCTAGATACAGTCTAGCCTAGCTTCTGTCTGTCCTTCTAATTAATGCTCGTTTCTAAGAATAAGTTTACTGGATGGTGAAGCTTTACATCAGACTAGTCCAGTTCTTCACAGGTCTTGTTGCCTTACCTGTTGTGGTGGTTTGTCAAACTGTAGTTAAACGTAGCCTCAGGCTGCAATGGTTTCTCTAGATTTCATTTCATCCTACCCAAAAATGTTTTTACAAGGGAGATCCAAATGTCCACCAAATGATCGGCCTCTCTCCAAGTTCCTGCTTTTTCCTTAGCATTCTTACTTCTAAAACACAAGGGGTGGGATTGTCAAAACCTCTTGGTCTACCTCCGTTTCTATAAGCACAAGTTTTCCTCTCAGTCTTAGTGAGGGACGGGATAAGGCTAAAACCCCATCCTGAAGCAGCAAATAGAACCGGGATGCTCCAGTCGGGTCCTGCAGTTCAGATTCCCCAAAGCCACGAGGCAAGGTGTGAGGTTCAGCTCCCGGTCCAAGGAGGCGATGACAGTTTGTGGCCAACGGTTTGGCTCCCTACTATGCCACAGTAAGGCATGATGGGCCTTGCAAAAGGGGTTGGCACTTAAGTCAATAGCCTTTCCTAAGCATGAGTCAGATACACTTGCAGGAAAGGAAAATGTTTTCACTTGTTCAATAAAAACATGCACCTAGCTCGCAAGCAGCAAGATAAACACATTCCAGCGGCTGTTTTCCTACACATCCACAGCTGTATGAAAAGATACCCTGGAAACGGCAGCGCTCCGGCAACATGTTCCCGAGCAGAGTCTGCAAATCGCGCGCACGCCGCAGGAAGAGGACTGTTGTCTTACTTTGTACAAACGCCTCGTGAAATGTAACCCATTGTTCCAGAGGCAGATGTTATCTGAGCAAGACATGTTGCGTTCGTTATGCGAGATTGTCAGCATATAAACTGGTACGTCTCCTGAGCCACAGGAAATGTATTTCTTACTCTTTGTAACTAGATGTCATAATCAAGCTTTGATCGTCTATATGTTAATACAGTCTAATCTCTCCTTGCACATATTTCCCCCCTCACCCATGTAAGACAAAGCAAAATGTGTATCATCAGTCTGTAACCTGATGGAAACGCTCCCTGTGACTAACCGTTGAGACACCTTGCAGGAAGGGGAGCAGCTTTTAATGCTTTGTCTTTCCCTGTGGTGGTTTTGGTTTTTTTTTTGTCTTCTGTTTGCTTTAAAAGAGGTCCTGGGAGTGTTTTGCCCTCAGTAGAAACCCAGGCTGGCTTTAAGCAAAAAGGACAAGCACCGTGGTGCTCAGATCTTATCTCACCTGTCCTATTTGCATTGAAGGCTGGACAAAAGGCAGCAATTTCATAAAGGCAAGGCAGCCTGCAGCCATGGTGGCTCTTGTGAAAGAATGAGGAAGCTGCTGGGCTCAGCGAAGGCTGTGTTCCCCTTTCCTGCTGATGTACCAAGCCTACCTGCAGGAGCACATGCTGCTTTCCTGGCTGGTGGATCAGCTGGATTCATCGGAGGCATTCAAGGTAACTCCTTTTGAAACTTTTGGGGAGGAAATCTTGGGGAAGGTGGTTGAAACTCTGTTGCTGGAGCCCTCGTGGCACTGGGAATGGGCGTCTTACTCTGTTTTGTTAGCAATTAATCACATGCAAGGTTATTTATTCCTCACCCCCCCCCCCCCAGTATTCACCAAGATTCAGAGATGTGGCATTTGTGCCTGCCCAGATGTTTAACCAGCTCTTTACCTCATCCATAGGATCTCAGGCACTTAGAAATGCAAAATTATTCCCGTGTGGGATTCTTTTTTTTTTTCACTCTCAACCCTAATATTTCAAAACAGTAATAAACAGACCCCGCAAGTATCTGAAAATACCAGTACAAAGTGCTTGGGTTTCTGAGGGGGAGGATGCACGCTACTCTTTGCTGGCTCCACGCGAGTGTTCGCCTTGAATCCTTTAGTCACAAGGGGGAGAAGGAAGAGCCTTGAGCACACGTAGCTTTAAGCACCCATTCGGTTTGAAATCAAGGATCAGAGTGACCTGAGGCGCAGCCAGGCACACCACGAGGCAGTGTTCCCTGGTGTGCCGCCAGCTGATGGCCCAGGGCACTTACAGCTGTGGTCAGAAACTCCACGTACAGATTCAGCTTGAGAAACCCAGAAGGGAGCGGAGAGTTTGGGGGGCCCGTAGGCATTGTTTTCACCAAGAAATGAGACTGCCTTAAAATTGCTCGGAGAATCAGTGGCTGGTTGGGGCTAGGTGCACGGTGGGAACGGTGCCTGCTCCTCCTGGCTCATGCGGTGTCACGAGTGGGGAGAGCAGATGGGTGGCAAGAGCCAAGATGTGTCTTTGATCAACTGCTCACGCACATAAGCGAGACACGTGTTCCTAGGGAACGCACCGGTGCCATGTTCTCTCTGAGCTCGCCGCTCTGTGCGGATATGAGGGCTTTGGGGTTCTTTTCTTCATTCAGCAGGCGAAGCAGCCTGCCGCTGGAGTTTTTCCTCCCTCCCATCTGCCAGCTGAGCTGCTCGTGGGATGTTTCCTAGCCTATGTCAGCGTGAAAACAAGCAAAGACCTACCGCGTAACCTGTTTCAGCTCATTAGAGCTGACGTGGGTGCGGGAAGCAGCCGAGTGGTTCAGCTGACAGGACAGAGGAGCCGCAACCTCTTTGCCTGACACAGCTGGAGCCGGGGGCAGAGTGCTGTGCAGAGCCCAGCCCCGCTCCGCATGGTGCTGCGGAGCCGCACCGCGAGGGGCGGCCCCCTGCCCCCAAGAATTTCTTATCTAAGCGGAAGAGACGCACGCCACCGAAGAGAGGTGACAGTGACAGATGCAGGAAGCAAACCTGGGTCTCTCTGCTCCCTGGCTAGAGGCCTAATCGCTGCACTTTGCTGCTGCTGCTATTTGTAAAACGTCTCAAGATGCTCTGGTGGAGGGCATTACTGATACGGAAAGAGCACGCGAATGCTAATGGAGGAGGCTGTTAGTGGGGTGGACTTGCGGTTGACTGCAGCTTGGAAAATGGCCTCAAGGGGAAATGCGCTCAGCGTGCATTTGTGAGCTGCTCTTCTAGTTTGTGTTTTAATTCAGCTGCAGCGGAGCTGGGTCGCCCACCCTTGCCTGTAGGAACTGTAGTGAGCTGGTCGGGATCGGACAGAGCAGGCTGGGCAAGCTGCTTCCTTCCCGTCCTGCCCAGGCTCCGTTACTCCCGACTAGAGTTAAACATCTCAACACGTCGTACTCCTGCGCTGCAAACCCCCTCGTTTGCTTTACCCGTCGCCCTGCAACTAGCCCTCCCGCAGCAGGCAGCGATTTCCCTCTGCCAAAGTATCCGCTGAGGACTTTATCGATTTCTGGTTGTTTTTTTTTTTTTACTGTCGCTTTTAGACCACATTTTCACCCAGCCTTCTCATCCAAAAGTACACCCTAGATGCTTATTTTCCTTCAGTTTTTCAGCCGTCGCCCTGTGAAAGGCGGCAGACACGGATTTCGGAGAGGACGGAGGCAGGTTGCTGGCCAGGGTTTCCAATACACGGGACCGCGTGAAAGGTGAAAGCGGTCCGTGCTCCTGCGTGGCGAGCTTGGCGCTTCGCAGTCTGCCGGAGCTGGGATGAGGCAGACAGGGAACGGTGCTCTTAAAAATACCCGGTAGGTGGGCTGGTGGGGGTAACGGGTAACTCCTTGAGTGCTTCCAGGCAGCGCCGCACTGGCTGCAGCGTGGCAGCACTTTAGCTGGATGCGGGCAGGACCGGTGCCAGGGATGTCCTGGTCTGCGCAGCATCAGCCCATAAGGGCCACGAGAAACAACGCAGCCCTTCCTAGAAATGTGCTCCAGAGCTTAAAAGATGGACCTAATTGAAAAAATGTATCGTGGTTGTACCAGGGGATAAAAGGGAAAGCTGAAGCAAGATTAACCTGGAGCTCAGTGAGCCGAGGAGCGCGGCAGCCGTGGCCAGGTCCCTAAGCCAATTCCCAGCCACGGCCTCCCAGCCGCCCGCCGAATCCATGCCCGACAGGGAGGCGGCTTGCCCTGGATGCAGGTCTGGCAGGAGAGCCCAGCACGCTCTGGTTTTGTACTTCAGGTACGTGCTCGCTTTCTGCTTTGCTTCCTTATCCCCCGCCACGGCAGCTCCTGGCTTGCTCGTGAGGGCTGCTGCCGTGGCCCGGTGGATTTTCTTCGGGGGTGTTTTCTGCCTGCACGGTTCCTGACGGTTGTTCAGTCTGCTGGCCCTGCCAAGAGCCTGTGCTTGGGGAATGCTGGAGCTGCTCCAGTTTCCCTGGAGCCTACATCTTCAGTTGCTTCCTCGTGACATCCTCCTCCCTTCCCACGCCTGGCATCCCCTCCGGGTACCGCTCGCCTGCCCTGGATGGCTGCGAGCCTCTTCCCAGCACAGGGGCTCCGGGAGGGGGTTTCTTTTCCCCTCCCAGCACCTCGTTGCCACCTCCAGCTTCAGCAAGTCCCATGCAACAGCCCTGCAGCCCCGCTTCTAGGGCAATTTCTGAGCCAGGCTGGGACCACCTCTTTCCCCTGCTTGGGCCAGAAGAGACCTGGGGCAGAGAGGGGAGCAGGCAGCCTCGTTGGCCTGTTAGCACAGAGCCAGGGTGACGTGTTGCCTGCGTTAGCAGACCCTGAGACTCTGTGACCCAGAAAGCTGCTTCTCATCCCTCCTTTCTAAAACAAGCCCAGCGGGTGTTTGCAGGAGCAGCCCCTTCGAAGGGAGCCGGCAGAGCAGCTCTGTGGTGGGCTCTCTGGGCTCTGCTCTGCCAGACTCTCAAGCTGAAGCTTTTCTTGTGGCCGGTATTTGCAAAACACGTCCCTCTCCCTGCGGTTCCTCTGGCGTCTGGGAAGCTGTGAGCTCACCCGGCCCTTTCCCTTCCATCAAAGTTATGAGGTTGCCCTCTGTCCTCACCCTCTTGTTGGTGCTTCAGCCCTTTCCACCTCCTCTGCACCCAGGCAGGATGGGGCCGGTTGGTTGGGGAGTGCTGAGCCTGGGGAGAGGAGCAGCCTGGCTGCCAAAAGGTCACGGCCAGAACTGGAAACCAGTCACCAGCCACACCAGAGGACTGCCCAGGGTGTTTCCCTGGGCTGTAGCGACATGTCTTCACCTGGAGAGGTCAGCCAGCTCCATACCGACCCACCAAGGAAGCTTTATGAGCCCACCTTCTTCTTTCCCCTGGCCTGCTGGCTCTTGGTGGGATTTGGCTGGTTGTCCTAACGTGTTGCTTGGCATGTCACAGCCCTGCCACGGGCAGCAGGAGCTCCTGGGAGGGACCCGGAGCAGAGGCAGGCTGCATGAGGGTCTCACGGTGCCTGTGGAAAGGGGATATCTGGCCCGTGGGGCTGTTCCCATGCTCGGGTCCCAGCTCTGCCTAACCCTGGCCATCCAGGGGCCTTCTCCAGCAGAGAGTCCCCACGCCATACCCAGCCTCCTTGAGGTGGCCAGCCCCTACCCAGTGAGCTTGCCCGAGGCTGTCTTCGCTTCCCAGCCCACGGGGAGGAGAGGAAGGGGTGTGCGATGCTGTGTTTGTGCCTATCGGGTGTCGCCACACCAGCTGGAGCAGTGCTGCAGCCCGCAGAGCTAACCACAGTTATTTTAGCAGGCTGATGTTTATGTTTACCTCCCTGCTGCAGCAAGCCATCGCTCTCGGTTGCTCGCTATTTTAGCAACAGCCGCTGCTCCAGGACAGGCTAATTCCAGCCCTCTTGGGTTTGGGGCTGTTTGTTCTCACCCAACAGCAGCAAACAGGTAGTTTTGGAAAGAGACGTATCAAATGTGAAGGGGGAGGATTTCTGCAGCTTAGACTGGATTTGTGCTGCAGTGTCAGGGCTGTCGGTGAGGGGTCCCCGGCCCCAGGGGATGCTGCATGCACTGAGGTTGGGACTGGATCTGGGAAGACTGGGCTTGCCAGGCTCTGGCTCAGAGCTTGTCCTCCAGCTCTTGGAGTCTGCAGCTGAACAGGGGAAAAAAAACCCGCATGAACCAGTTCATTTGTCTGTTTTTCTGGGGCAAAACTGGAGCCATGGGTTGGAAACATCTCTGCTCTGGCCCTTTATCCAGGACCGGTGCCTGCAGCCAGGGTGGTGGCCTTTCCCCCGTGCTGCCTGCCTGGCTCTTGAGTCTGAAACTTTGCAATAACTCACTTCTTTGAGAAATTGGAGGAGCCAGCTGGGGGAGGAGATCAGCCCTTTCTATATTTGTGATTTTCACCGAGCATGGCAGGACCCGGCCAGCAGAAACTGGAGCAAAACCACCCGTTTCCCCTCCCTGTTCCCCTTTATGCCCATCCCAGCAGGGCTTGGTCTCGTGTGTGGGACTCTGATCTCACCGGAGACCTCCCAAGCTCCTGGGATCAGCTTGCTCCAAATCCCCAGGCGAAGTTCAAAGCTTTCCCTTCCTTCCTGCCTGCAGCCACGGGGTGTTTAATGTGCAGGCAGCATTCCCTGCACGCTGGCGCCCTGGATGTGAACCGCTGCTTTTCAGCTCTGTCTGAAAAGGAGCCGTCTCAGGGCCTTGCCTCCTAATTGTGGAGGAGGTGAACATGAAAAAGACTCTGGCTGCGCTTAATGCAGGCAAAGGCGGCTGCTCTGGAGGCAGAGCCTTCGCCCAGGCATCCTCACAGCAGGGTGGTACCTGACCCAGAGCTCTCATCCTGGGGGTGGTGAGAAACCCTCTGCCTGGTGCTGTTCCTGCTGCCAGGCTGGTTTTAGGGCTGGTGGGAGGGGAGAAAGACCTGTTTCTGGGAGCTGGAGAAGATGGAAGATGCTCCCAGAGGCTGGGAGCATTGCTGCTCTCTAGACATTAGGACCTCAGGGCTGCTGATGGGTCCTGCTGGAGCTGGGTGTAATACACCCATACCAAACCAGTACTTGCCTTTCTAGGCACTCGGTAGCCTATCTGACCGTGTGTAGGGATGCTCGGTGGTCCAGTGGCTTCAGCTGCAGGCCAGGGGCACTCCTGCTCCTCTCTCTCTAAGCACCAGGCTGGATTGTGCAGCGGGGTGAGAGTAAAGCAGCGTTTCTTCATCCCCCAAGGGCTTTGCTGGGCTTGGATGGGGCTGGAGGGGGAGATGGATGGGAGGAGCCGGGACTCCACTAACCTGATTAACCAGGTTAAAACCCAGCCTTGCAAAAATCCAAGCCGTCTCGCTGCAACCTCCTCCTGCCCTCCCAGGGTACGGCTGGTCCTGAGTGGGACCCCCGCCCCCCCAGCCTCACGCCCCCGCTCCCCTCCCGCATCCCAGAGCAGCCAGGTATGGTGGGGAGGTGGGATGCAACGGCAGGCATCGCGCCTCCGGCTCCCGGGACCGGGTAAGTGTCACCCCCTCAGAGCACCGCGGCCGGCTTCGGCCCCACTCCCCCTCCCTGGCACACCCCCAGCCCCGCACGCCGGCCGAGCATCCCCCTTCGGCCGCCTGGGCAGCACGGCCGCCGCTCTAGTGACGCTTGCGATGAGCGTCTGGGGGTTTTTGGAGCGTGAACTCGTCGGGAATGCAAATGCTTCTTGGCCTGGTGCCGGCGTGGGAGCAAAGTTGAAGCCCTAGCACGCACCACCAGAAGTCCTGCTGAAATACTGATGGGGGGGGGTTTCTCTCCCAACAGTGCGAGCAAGGGGTGCTGGTGTTTGGCCGTGGTGAGGACGTGGGGCTAAAAGCCAGTGGCGGTGGGGAGGGGGCTGCTGTGTCCTGCAAGGGCTTGGTCACAGGGGTCTGGTCCTATAGAAGACCTTCCCTGTGCCCTGGGACTGGGTTTGCCCTGACCAACCCTCCTCCGGCCCCGGGTGGCTGGTGGTGTGACCCACCAGCAGGTGCCAAAAACCAGAGAACTCGCCTCAAAACAGGTTTCTTGATATTTGGGCAGCTGCCACGATAGCTGCAAAGAGGGGGTCCCGGGGGGGGTCTGCTCCTAGCCCTGGCACGGCTCCCCGACTGCGGGGGTGTCACAGCTCAGGGTGCCTGTGGGGAGCTGATAAAAAAAAAAAATGCAGAATTAAAACCAGCAATGGCAAGTTCCCGCTTCCCCTTGCCAGCTGCTGCTGGGCCACTTCAGGGCTGCTTGGAAAGGCAAAGTAAAGCCACGGCGGAGGTCATGCGGGGGGGTTGGGGAGGGGGTGGAGGATTTACTTGGCTCTCTGTGGGCCCCGAGCTTGGAAGAGCCAAAATGAGTCACTGACCCTCATCCCAATAAGCTTTTCCCAGCAGCTGTGGGCAGGACGGATGCAGATTTCCCAGCAAAAGGATTTTTGCCCAGAATAATTTTCAGTATCTTAAAAGAAAAAAAAAACCAAAAAACCAATGTCCCGCAATGGGAATCATCCACCCAAAAGTCCTCAGGTCATCAGGGATGTCCAAACGGAGCAGGACCGTGTGCTCCCTGGCAGCACACCCCCGACTGCCAGCGGCTGCTCCGGCTCGGCCCCGAGGGAGGCGGCCCCGGGCACGAGGCTGCAGCCGAGCATCCCTCTACTTCCTGCGCGTCGGCTCAGGCTTTTCTCTGCAAACACCATTCGCCTTCATAAATAACAACCTGGTTCCTCCTGCTCACGACCTTCTCGCTTGCAAATGTTTGGGAGCAGAGAAGCTGGGATGGGACTCCCCACCCAGCCACAGGCTCCTTCTCCACCCTCCCAAAAAGTTCCTCCTGAAACTCGGTGGCCGAGATTGAGTCACTAAAACACCGTGACATCACTAGCGGTTTTTGCTAGCGAGCAGCCGTGCTTCCTGTTATGCCCAGTGCTCCCACAGATATACATATATATATATGTACGCATAGGTGCGTGCTTTTAGCAAGCAATCAAGTTTGCTCTCCTTCTTCCCGGCATCGCTTCCCACAACCCTCGCCTCTCTTTTGCAGCGCCAGCGGCGAGGACCGGCGGCACAGCTGGGGAGCTGGGTCCTGCTAAGAGGATGAAAACATGGGGCTCAAGTTATCCTGCCTGAAAGGTAGGTTTGGGGGGATGATGGGGTTTCTCCTGCTCCGTGAAGGCATCTGGGGGTGGTTATACATGGAAGAGCCTTAGGTATTTCTGCCGAGGGCAGGACTGGTGTGGTTTGGTGTCCTGGTGGCATTTAAGCAAGTCCCATGTGTGACACGTTGCTCGTGCATCGCCCCAGAGCTGCTTTCCCCATCCCCTACCCTATAAAAAAATAGAAGGGTCTGGTCCTCCGCTTGTCATTCCTGTATCCTTTGCTCTGAGCATCCTTGGGCTGATGGTATCCGTCAAGAAATCAGGTGGGAAAGAGCCAGCATGGATGTCATGCCCGGGGTACGGATGGGGTGCTCGGGGCCAGCCCGGAGGCTGGGAGCCTCCCATCATCCTTCATTGCTCTGCTTCCCCCAGGGATATTCCAACCCAGGAGCTTTCTATCCTTCTGCTTTCTCCCAAACTTCAATTTTCTTAATGGAGTTAGGCTGGGGATGGCGGCAGCGCTGTCTGCCGGGAGAGAAAAGCAGGAGCTTTTAATGCTCCTGGCCTCACTGCATCGGGTGAGCGGGGCAAAGGCTGGATATCACATCTCCCATTAGCTCCGTATCCCAGCACTGACCCCTGAGCAGCTCGTATTAATCATCCTTGGAGTCGTTAAGGATGGGAGCTAACGAGCATGCCTCTCTAAGACACAGAGCTGCTTCTTTCCTGGCTTTTCCCAAGCACAAACGCTACATGAGATGCTGGCTGTGATGGGCATGGCTTTGAATGTGTCACCCAAAACTGAGCTCTGCGCCTGTCTGCCCCCTCCCCGTGTCAGGGATGCTGGTGATGTGGGGTCTGGGGCATTTGAGGGACTCATAGACTGCCCCCAGCCCAACACAGGGTGGCTAAGAGGGGAAACTGAGGCACTCAGGGAGTCCTTGTCCTGCCCCAAATCCAAGGCAGAGCCCAAAATATCCCCCCGCTCCTCCAAACCCCTCAGACGGGCTTGGAGTCTGCAATAAAATAAAAGATCCCCCCCTCTTCCAGCCCCCTTACGTAAGGCAAGGCTTTATCCTTAATTAAAAAGAGATTAAAAATATCAGTGTCTATCCCCTCCGGGCATTTTCCTGCTTGGGAAGAGCTGAAACCTCCCTGGCTGCTGCCTGTGCCGCGCAGGGCTTTTCTTCTGATTAAAAAAGCAGATTAAAGCGATCTGCTCCCCGGGGGGGGGCGGGCAGGCGGTTGGGGGGTGGCTGCGGTCTCTGCCTCTATCGAACACTCCAAAATCCAGGGTGGGGAGGGGGTGCGAGGCTGCACCTGGCTGCGGAGGTGGCTGTGGATTCTCTAGTGGCTCATAAGGCATTGAGTTGGGCATGCAAAAGGGCAGGGAGGTAGGGGATACCGTAGCACCGTGCCTGACCTCCTCTTCCCCTTGGTGACCCCCTCCCCAACTTCTGCAGGCTTGAAGACGTGTGTGAGCAGCGGGAACGGCAGCGACAGGACCCCGGCGGCATCCCAGGGCGAGAAGCACCTCCACGTGCCCTCCATCATCGTCACGCCGCCCACGCCCACAGGGACCATGCTGTCCCGCGAGGCCCGGCGGGTGGGGGGGCCGCTGCCGTGCAGCCAGTGCTGAAGCTCAGGGACCGGGGAGGGGGGACGCCAGCCCAGCAGGATCTCTCCCCGCTCCACCGGGATGGAGCCGCAGCCACCGGGATGCGAACTGGCCAGATCCAGCACCCCAGGAGCTCTGTGGGGACACGCGGAGCACCCACCACACGGGTGGGTTTGGACACCAGTGACTGGTTTTTCTCTTTTTTCCTAAAAATGCTGGGGAGGGGGTAGCAGTGCACAGCTCCTCCCCGGTGAATAAAGCCCCTGGGGCGTCGCTCCCCCTGGCTTGGCACCCACCGCCTCCCTCAGGCTGTGTTGGCGGGGCAGTGGGTGGGCTGTGTCCCCCCCCTAAAAAAAAACCCCCCAAAGCTAGCCCTGTGCCGGATGGGGGGGCCAAAAGTGGGGTACACACACCCTCACACTCCAATCCCACCTTTCTGCCCGGACTGAAGAAACCGGTTGCAAATGGCACCGGAAAAATGAACTCGGTGTCGCCTGCAACCCACTGTCGTGGCCCCGTGGGATCAGCCGCGTCCTGGGGAGGGAGCCGGGGGCGACGCTTCCCGGGGAGCGGCGGCACCAGAAGCCGGCGGGAGTGTGAAAGCAGATGGAAATTTAATTTTTTAATGACAGCAGCAGATGGCAAAAGACACGCAAGTGGAATCGCAGCATGGAAGGAGCCGTTTATAGAGCGACTGGTGGAGCCGCGGCGTGTGCCGGCGGCGCGGCGGGGGCCGCTCGGTTAATGGAAGGAGGGTGGCGGTGGGAGACTCCTCCTACAGCCCCCGGCGGCGGGTGGATGGGGGGGACCCAGGGGTTGGCCCTCCAGCCCAGGGGTGCCCCTGGGGCAACACTCACCCCATGGGTCGGGGGCGCTCCCATGGGTGCCTGAGGTGGTTGAGGAGGGGGATTGGGGAGAGCAGGCATAGTCTGGGGGGGTTTCTGTTTCCATGGCAACCTGCAAGCCAGGCTGCAGCCCCCCCCCAGCCCCAAATCACCCAGAGTGGCAGGGACAAGTGTCTTCGGCCGCTCGGGTGGGCTGGGCATGAATGGATGGCGGGATGAGGGATGAAGGGAGGGATGAGGGATGGATGGATGGATGAGGGATGGCTCGAGGTGGGGATGATGTGGTGCACAGACAGACAGCAAGATGAGGGCTGAGTGCTGCTCTGAGGTATAGATGAGTGGGTGGAGGATGGATGTGTGGGTGGGTAGATGGAGGCGTGGGTGGGTGGGTGGATGGATGGAGCCGTGGACAGGTGGGTGAGTGGGTGGAGGCATGGGTGAGTGGATGGAGGCATGGGTGGGTCACTGGATGGATGGAGGCATGGGTGAGTGGGTGGATGGAGGTGTGGGTGGGTGGGTGGATGGATGGAGGTATGGACAGGTGGGTGAGTGGGTGGGTGAGTGGAGGCACAGGTGGGTCACTGGATGGGTGGATGACGGCAGGGACAGAGGGATGGATTGATGGGTGGGTGGATGGATGGATGGATGGATGGATGGATGGATGGATGGATGGATGGATGGATGGATGGATGGATGGATGGATGACGGGCTGATGGATGGAGGGAAGGGATGGATGGAGGGAAGGGATGGATGGGTGACGGTGGGTGCCTCAGCATGGGTGGGCGCATGGAGACAACTGCACGGACAGACGGATGGCTAGTGCTGCTCCATGTGGAGCAGGGAGGGTGCACAGGTGGGGCTGGGCCGCGCCAGGGTCCCCCGGGCCCGGGGCAGGCCCCGAGAACCCCCCCACCCGTCCACCCCCGCAACCCACGGCCCCGGGATCCCCGCGGGGAGCTGCCCCTCCCGGCCGCCAGGAGGCGCCGGTGGGCGCCGCGCACATGCGCAGAGGACGGGTGTGCTGGGGCGACGGCGGAGCCCGGCAACAAGTGCTGAGCGTTGATTGGTCGAGTGCCCCCGGGGGGACATCGTGATTGGTCCCTCTGCGACCTCCGGACACCGCCCCCCGCCGGGCCTGCCCGCGGGGGCCACCGCCGGAGCGCGGCGCCACACACACAGCCAATCAGAAAAGGGTGCGCCATGATAACCAATGGCCGGACAGCGCCGCTCGTAGGGAACCAGTCAGAGTGCTCCGAGCTGGCCCAGACCCCGCCCCCACGCCGAGACCGCGAAAACGCGCCTGGCGCCGGGAAGCGGGGCCCTGTGGGCGGGGCCTCGCCGCAGCGCAGCCAATGGGGAGGGCGGGCCCGGGCCCGATGCCGGTTCCGGTTCCGGTCCCGGTCCCGGTTCGGTGCCGGCCCGGGTCCACCCGTCCCCGCCATCATGGAGCCGGCCGAGGCGGAGTTCCTGGCTGAGAAGGAGCTGGTGACGATCGTACCCAACTTCAGCCTCGACCGGATCCACCTCATCGGGGTCGGCGGGGCCGAGGGGCGGCGACAGGCCCGGGGGGGGTCTGGGGGACGGGGTCTGGGTGGCTCGGGGAGCCTGGGGACAGGGTGTGGGGGTCAAGAGCTGGGGGTCTGGGGGGCCAGAGCCTGGGGAGAGCGAGGACAGGGTCTGGGGGACTTGTGGACACGGCCTGGGGATCGTCAGGGGCTCTAGGAGATCAAGGGCTGGGCCTGGGGGGCGTGGGGGCTTGGGGACTGGGTTTGAGGCTCAGGAGCTGGGGGATCAGGCCTTGGAGTCTCGGGGACGCGGCCTGGGGAGGGCCTGGGGGGCTTCGGGACAGGGTTTGGGAGTCTAGGCCTGGGGGTCTTGGGGACACGGCCTGGGGGGTCAAGGGCTCTAGGAAATCTAGGTCAGTGCCTGGGGGGCTTTGGGACAGTGTTTGGGGGTCAAGAGCTGGTGGTCTTGGGGGCCAGAGCCTGGGGAGATTGAGGACAGGGTCTGGGGGGCTTATGGATAGGCCTCGGGGCAGGGGGGATTGGGATCGAGGGGCAGGAGCTGGGGAGATTGGGGGATTGGGGCTAAGGGGGTTGGGGATGGGCTGGAGCGTTTGGGATTGGGGAGGGGGTCTGGGGGGTGTGGGGATGGAGCAGGAGGGCTCGGGGGTCTGGCAGGATGGATGGGGGACAGGGGCAGAGAGGGGAAGCAGGCTGGGAGGGGGCAGGGCAGCCCCCCAGGAGGTTTCGGAGGGGGCAGCGCTGTCCCCCACCTCTCCATTGCCTTTGTCCCGCGCAGCTGAGCCTTGGTTGAGGGCTGGAGGGGGGTGAAGGGCTGCCCACTGAGCCCCAGCTCTGGCAGCGCCGGTGGTGCGAGCTGTGCTCCTCCGACAGCACCTTGGCCTGAGCCTGGGCAGCTGCGTTTCCAGGAGAGATGTAATTTCTGGCTACAACTTCTGTGAAATGCTTTGAAATAGAAAATGCATTGGAGACGTTAGTTATTACTTCTCAAGGGAGAGGAGAAGTCTGAGAGCAAGCATTATGGAAACGAGAGGAGAAAATTCAGATGCTATTTGACTTGGGCTTTTCAAAATCCCCTGGAAGCTCATGCTCTCTAGAGATGGCCGAGGCCAAATTAGCAGATGAGTACTGCAGTGTCTCAGCCCTCGCTGCTGCCTGACTCTCGTCTTCAATTCGTCTTCCAGGGAGATCTGGGTCCTTTCAATCCCGGCTTGCCGGTGGAAGTGCCTGTCTGGTTGGCCATTAATCTGAAGCAGAGGCAGAAGTGTCGCCTGATTCCTCCAGAATGGATGGACGTTGGTAAGGATGGCGGCGTCGGCCCTGGGCTTCAGAGGGCGCAGGAGAAACATGAAATTAAAAAAAAAAAATGATCTCTGGTTTTTACCATTAGTGGGAAACTTAATTCAACAAACACAAAGTAACTCTGAGAGAAGGATTTAATGTTCCACCATGGTAATTCTTTATATTTACAGGAGATGTAATCTTCCCAGTTAACTCAGGTATTTAACTTCTCTTCCTCTGAGGAGGAGGAAGGACGAGGGTTAGATTGAATCCCCAGCCCTGACATTTGTCTTCAGCAGCGGCTGCTGGCCCTTCTGAGCAGCACTTGCATCTCTTGCAAGGCTTGTTCAGCAAGAGCTTTGGGCAACTCGGGTGACACTCTGTGAGGAGGGAGACCTTGGAGAGCGTATATTTATGTTGATCGCTGGTTCATTCACTCTGTGGAATCGTTTTCCTCAAGGGCATAGGAAATGGGAGGTCATCTCACTGTAAAAAGTGAGAATCACGACACCCTCCCTTTTGTCATCTCAAAGGGAATGGAGAGGGAGAAGAAGTAAACACTAATGGAGCTGCAGTAAGAGGGAGACCCGCACCAAGCCTTCCTGCTTTATTCATTCAAGGCCATAAACACTAATTAGCGCGAGTGCTTTGTGAGTGAAGGGACCATCTCCCAACAGGCGACCGGTTTGGGGATCAAGGTGGTGCAGATCCAGCCTCCCGGCGTGGTGTGCTAAGCGCGGCTTCGATGTCCCTCTCAGCATCCTTGTGTGCTTCGTTACGGAAACGTTTTCTCTGTCCGCACATTGATTCAAGCTTGGATGTAGAGCTTGTCCTCCAGAAATAGCATGTGGGTTTTCCTAGGGGGTAAAAAATGTGCCTGGAGTGTTGAGAGTCTGGCGATGCCTGACCATTCCTGGTTGTGTTTTAGAAAAACTGGAGGAAATCCGGGACCAGGAACGTAAAGAGGACACCTTCACTCCAATGCCCAGTCCCTATTATATGGAACTTACAAAGCTGCTGTTAAACTAGTAAGTAGGAAACGTATTGTAACAGTTTCCGCCAGAGTACATGCTTGCATAGACAATTTTTCAAGCTTTCATTGGCAGCAACCCCAGAGGGCGGTGGGAAAGTGAGAGTTAATGGAGGTTTATTTCACAGCGTGCCAAGATCTCGTTGCAGCAGTTTTCTCATGGTAACTTTGCATTTCAGTAACTTGGGGATTGCTTGTTCTGCGGCCTGATAATTGGGGCTGTGCCGCTTTATTGAGCAGCAGCTAAGCGTAGAGGCCTTGAGGATCAGCAACGCGTTCCATGGCTGCAATCTGTTCAGCAGCCTAAACCCTCCAGGCTTCTTCCTTGGCTCTCCTTCAGGAGAAAAGCTCCTCTTCCCTCGGCCTGAGAAGCAGGAGACCAGGGATATTCCGAGTCTGAACTCCTGCCTGCTGAGGCATTTCACTTGTGAAATGTGCTGGCTGGTATTTTTCTCAGCACGGACTCTTCTGACTTTAAGCCCTCGATTACGGCAGGGCGGTCATTTAAGTGCTGGCTTTTCCTCTGGAGATGATGCTCTTGGCGTGCGGCTCCTTCCCTCACGCTAGAATAACCGTGATAGCTCTGTCCATGTGAATTGATCTGATCTCTCAAGGTCCTTATGGCAGCACTGAATTGCCTTAATGGGAGGATGTGGCACAACTCATACAGTCCTTTCAACTTAATACTCTCTGATAGAGCCACGAGAGCACAGAGCCGGGGCTCTAATCGCAGCCGCGTCCTTTCAATTCCCTGGCTGCCTGTGACTTTGGCCGGGTTATTGGCCCTCTGTGTACCTCGTACCAGCTGGGCAATTAAAGAGCAGAAGGATTCTAGCGAGAACCAGATGCTGCATCAAAGCTGAGCATTCCTGGGTAAATAAACTATCCCAAAAATCCCAGCAGCAGAAGTACCACGCTGGATTTTAATGTTGAGTTGCAGGTTTTTTTCTCTATAGCAAACTGCTCTGCTTATGCCTCAGAGGGCTGAAGAACTGCCAACATTACTTAAGCCGGTGACATAACATACGAGTCCCTTGCAGCCTGTTCTGATCCACTCTCTCCTCCTCTAGCGCCTCAGACAACATCCCCAAAGCCGATGAGATTCGAACGCTGGTGAAGGATACCTGGGACACCCGGATAGCCAAGCTGCGGCTGTCTGCGGACAGCTTCGTCAGGCAGCAGGAGGCTCACGCCAAGGTGCGGCGGGGACGCGCGGGGAGAGGCTTGCCAGCTCTGTGCTGGGAGGATTCCAGATGCCGTGTGATTGCGTGGGCTTGTGACTGATGAGAGCTGCTCGTGAAAATGCTGGTTGGGGCATGTTTTTCCTGGGTTGTGAGTACGTCAGTTGGGAACTAAAGCCATATGCTGAAAACCTCGCTTTATGGGCTGCTTGCAGCTCCCTGTGCATTGTGGAAATAGTGCTCTGGTTGCTTGTGTGCTTCTCTTGACCGGGGGTGGCAGCTGGGTCAGTCCCTTGTGTCACCGAAGGGAAAACGTGTGCTGCAGAGCTGCTTCCCAAGTTCCTTGTCCCCTGCTGCGGTAGGGCCGGTTCCCCACGTTCTGCTCTTTTCTCTTTTAGCTGGATAACTTAACCTTGATGGAGATCAACACGACGGGGACTTTCCTTACTCAAGCCTTAGATCACATGTACAAGCTCCGGACTAACCTTCAGCCTGGCGAGAGTGCCCACTCCCAGGATTTCTGAGGTACTAGCCACGCTAGCCCTCAAACCTCCCAGGAGAGGGCAGTGGAAGGGAGCAGGCTCTGCTCCTCGCCCCTGGACCTTCATCTGGCCAGCCTCCGCCTCCCTGCACCGATCTCCCAAAGCCGCGAGAGCCGGCAGCCTCGTGGCAGGCCGGGAATCGGTCCAGAGCTGCCGATGGCACGGGAGCATCCCTGCACGGTAGCTCCTCCACGCTCCCTCTTTGCGAAGGTGGGCCTCCCTCTCGGGTTCAGAGATCTGCTTGGTGCAGGTGGTGGCTTGCCAGCACCTGGCTCTTGTCTAATGATGTCAGGCGGATCTCTCTGCCCTGGAGAGTGTGGGTGTACTTCATAGAGGGAACTTCTGAGGGCAGCACGGGCCACACACTGGCTTGAAAGCAATAAATTTATAGGCGGTGCTTCGCCATGAATTTTTCTCAGAGCCTTGAAAAGGGAGATGTGCCGGCAATGAGAGGTGTCTGCTACTCTGCTGGGGAGATCAGCTGGGAAGCAGATCCATCTGCTCTTTGGAGAAGGACAAAAGAAAATGGCTTTTCCTCTCCAAAGCCAGGCTGTCTTGTAATATCACACATCTGCCTCTTTTTTTTTTATCTGAAACTGTGTATAAAAATATTAAAAAAAAAAATAATTGCAGCTGAATGAACAGCATCAAAATTAGCCCCTGTGTTTTGTTGCACGGTGCGCATCAAGCGTACGTGGGTTAAACAATGCTCGGAAAAACCCGCAGCTCTCCTCCTTTGGCTCCGGCCCCGTTCCCCTGCGGCAGACCGACAGGCGAGGGCAGGATCCTCGCCGGCGTCGGGCTGCGTTGATGGCAGATGTAATGATTACGGGCGAGGGGGAAGCGCCGGCTCGAACCCAAGGGTGGCAAGCCGCGAGCGGTGCCCTTCCCGGAGCATCTGGGCCAGCCTCCGCGCAGCTCCTGCCTGCCATCTGTGCCCTGCCTGCCTCGGCTGCTTCCCCCGGCGCTGCCCGCAGGCGAAGGGCTCTGCCAAGGGGGCGACGGCAGGAGCTGCCCCCCGGGGAGGCTGGGGGATGCTCGGAGCGGGGCTGCTTTCCCATCGCCGCTGGGGGAGAAAGAATCCTTTGCCATCATTGTGGAAGAGTTTATTTTTTCTTGGGTGTTTTCAGAAATTACAGCAATATATTCATAAATACCTAATTACTACATTCAACAAATAATATATTACATTACAATTAATTCAAACAAGTACACTTAGAACATGTTTAGGGGTTTTTTTTTTCTCCTTTTTTGGGTTTTTGTTTTCTTTCACAGCATCTAAACTGCCCCCAGCGGGCTCTGCCTTGCCTTCCCATCCTCACAGCCCTCCCAGGCTCTGGCGTAGCTGCTCGAGCGATTCCACGGGGGGCGTACGTGCAGACACGACCGCTCGCCACAGCCCCGGCAGGAATAAATCTGAGAATAGGTCCAAAATTCCCAATTACGGGCTGGTGAGGGCAGGGGGGGAAAAGTCTCAGTGCGGGAGCTGCTACAAAGCGAGGCTACATCCCAGCCAGGCTCCTGCCCACGGCCTCACCGTGGCGCGGCGGCGGCGAGGGATAAATTGCGGATGATTTTTCCATCCCCAGCTTCTTCCCCCACCCCCACAGCACATGGGAAGGGGAAAAAGCGAGTCGAGCAGCGAGCGTGTTTTGCCGTGTTAAAATTCATTGTGAAGCCCGGAGTTGGCAGCGGCTAGGCCAGAGGCTGGCGATGCAATTGGGGATTTAAAAAAGATTAAACTAATTTCTGTCACAAGGGCATTTTGCTTTTTAATCTTGCATGGCTTTTTTTTTTTTTTTTTTTTTTTTTTTTTTGGTGAAGCCAATGGGAGACCAGGGAGCGGGGAAGGGGTTGTAGGGGGGGTTAATGCTTTCTTTGCGAGTGCAACAAGGGAATTTAAAGCAGAAAGCAGAGGTCACCTTTTCCCATAGACGTGAGCTTGTCTCGTGGTGAACAAAAAAAAAAATTAATAAATAATTTAAAATTTAAAGGGGAAAAAAAAAAAAGAGAGCCTCCCTGGGGAGTCGGAGCGGGCGGTGATTAGAAAGTGGCTACAGAGGGCAGCGCGTGGTGCCAAGCCTGAACCCGGGCCCGGCGCTGCCATCGCGCTTCACCGCGGCGGTGCCGGCAGCGAGCCGCAGGCAGCTCCTGCCCGCCGGCGGGCACGAGGTACGGGCAGGAAGAGCTCCGCACGGCTTGTCCCCTTCGTGCCACCAGCCCCGTGCCGCCTGCGGGCGAACCCCGGCTCCCCCTGCCCCAACTGCCTTAGCACCCCTCTGATTGTCTCGGTAGTTTGGGGGGACGAGGAGACCCCGGTGCCACCCGTCCCCAAACCCTCCAGCCCTCTCGGCGCAATTGCTTTTATATTTTTAATTTGGAGCCCGCGCAAGGCTGAGAAACTGCCCGGCACCGCAACACCCACAGCTGCCCAGAGGGACCAGAAAAAGACTCAGAAACCAAAGAAAAAGGGTAAAAAGGAAAAAAAAAACAACACAACCCGGGAGGTTGAGGGTGGTGGAAGGGCTCAGCTCTGGGTTCCTGAGGGACTGGCGGTGCGACAGCACCTGCCCCGTTGGAAAAGGGGATTCATTTTTCCTGTTTTTAAGGTTGTGGGTTTTTTTAAACAATTCAATATCTTTTCTGTCCTGACCAGCAGCAGTACAAACACTAAAAGCAAGTTAATCCTTTTGCCAAAAAAAAAAAAAACAACAAAAAAGGAAATAAAAAAGGGGAGGGGGAAGGAAAAAAAGGCAAAAAAAAAGCAGAAACGTATTAAAAAAAAAGGCAAGCTTTTTATAACAATAATTAAAGTAATAAAAACATACAAAACTTTTTTTTTTAATATATATACACAGTACAAGGCTGAAGCACCTTTTTTTTGACTCTTAAATCACAAAACCACGGCGACTGGCTCCGATAAGGTAACGCCGCCGGGTGCCCACCGCCGGCGCGTGTCTGTGCCCCTTCCCCGCCAAACAGGAACAAAAAGGTACCTTCAACCAGTTTATTGACTTTATTGTTTTATAGCGAAGTGCATTTCCAGTGGAAAGCCCCGGGGTTGGGGTGGGGGGGAGGCTCCCGGTGCCGTGCCGGGAAGGCGGGGGGGCTTGGCGGCTGCCGGCCGGCCGTCCCGCACCCGGCCCCGCGGGGCTCCTCCGGCTTTAGTGTTGTCGGTGGAGTCTTTAACTGTAATTCTTTTTTTTTTTTTTAAAAAAAAAAAACCAACCAAAACCAACAGAAATTGAGCACTATAAAGTGTGGGTGGGTGGGGGGGGGGGCTGCAGCGCCCTGTCCCCCCCGGGAGGAGAGCCCGAGCCGGGCTGGCGGTTGCTTGCAGAGGGCCGGTGGCGCGGGACGGGACGGGACGGGGGTCTGCTCGCCGTCGGGTGGGCTCCCGGCTCCCGTGCTCCTTTGCTTCATGCATGGCACATTCTCCGTTTATTTTTTTTATTTTTTTTTTTTAATTTTATTTTTTTAGCTTCAAACCTCCCAGTGAAAAATATTAAATATTCAAGGTAATAAAATAGATTATTATTTCTAGACTATATGTTCGGCCTAGCCC
The DNA here is from genome assembly GCF_963921805.1 of Phalacrocorax carbo. Lineage (NCBI taxonomy): Eukaryota > Metazoa > Chordata > Aves > Suliformes > Phalacrocoracidae > Phalacrocorax > Phalacrocorax carbo. The sequence continues at coordinate 43,425,521 of NC_087520.1, forward strand.
AAGGAGCGTCACCTGGGATACCCCTTGAAATAACCCCTAGACCACTGCATTGCAGGCAAGGCAAGGCACTTCCGCAGGTGATCCAGCTCGGCTTGCAGGCGCTCGCGCTCCGAGACCATCTTCTGCTTCTGGGTCCTTAATTCCTGCAGGCAGCCAAGGGGAAAGACACGGTCAGGGCAGGCAGGCTGCCTCCGGGCCAGCGGCGCAGGGACGGGATCCCTCGTGGGGGGCTGGGAGCCCTCGTGAGGTGATGGGATCCCTCATGGCGGGGCTGGGATCCCTCATGGCGGGGCTGGGATCCCTCATGGCGGGGCTGGGATCCCTCGTGAAGTGATGGGGTCCATCGTTATGGGAGGCTGGGATCACTTGTGGGGTGCTGGGGTCCCTTATGGGGGGGCTGGGATCCCTCATGAAGTGCTGGGGTCCCTTATGGGGGGGCTGGTGTCCCTAGTGGGGTGCTGGGATCCCTTGTAGGGTGTTGGTATCCCTTGTGGGGGGCTAGGATCCCTTATAGGGGGCTGGTATCCCTTGTGGGGTTCTGGGATCTCTCGTGGGGTGTTGGGATCCCTTGGGGAGGGGCTGGGATCCCTCATGAAGTGCTGGGGTCCCTCATGGGGGGCTGGGATCCCTCCTGGGGTGCTGGCATCCCTTGTGAGGTGATGGGATCCCTCATGGGGAGCTGGGATCCCTCGTGGGAGGCTGGGATCCCTCGTGGGAGGCTGGGATCCCTCATGATGTGATGGGATCCCTCATGGGAGGCTGGGGTCCCTCATGGGGTGCTGGGCTCGCCTGGGTGCCCGACGGGGGCCGCGGGGTGCCTGTGCGGGGGCACGGAGGGGGGACACCGCAGGTGCACGGGCGCGCTTCGGGAGGCCTGGTTGCCCGGCAGAGGCCGGGCGCCCCGTCCCCACTCACCGCCATGCTGTGCGAAAGCTGCTCTGCCGTCAGGCTCAGGCTGTAGTGCTGGGCCTCCAGCCGCCGGCACTGGGTCTGCAGCACTTGGCGCTCCAGGTTTTGCTCTGCAAAGCCCAAAGGAGAGCGAGGGGGGGGTGAGTGCCAGCCCCTCCGGCTCCGTGCACGCCGCAGGACCATGCCCGAGCACCACGGTGCCACCGCAGACGACGCCAGCCCCGCGCTAGGCTCTGCGCAGCCGGCGACGAAGGCTCCAGCGCCCCAGAGCATCCCTGGCGCCCGCGCTGCCCGTGGGGAACCTCCAGGTCCCACTGGGAGGGCGCTGGGCACCCGTGTATACATTAATTTTTCACATATACATCAATTTTCACCAGCGCCTCTTGCTTTTATGCCACTCCTGCAGCGCTGGGAAGCCACCAGTGCTTCCCCAGCCTGTCCGAGCGGGAGCTGGAGGTGCCTGGTCAGGGCACAGAGTGGTTCTGCCCAGGGGAAACTGAGGCACGACACGGGGGTTTACCCTCCCAGCCCCTGCCCTGACCCCCGCCCCCATCCCCTACCTTCTATATGTTCCTGGTAAGCTTCAAAAATTGCCTCGATCCCTTGCCACTTGGGCCTGGGGTAGTCTTCCTCCTCTTCCTCCTCCTCCTCTTCCTCTTCCTCAGAGGCCGAGTCGTGGGGCAGTGGGGGCAGCGCCCGGTGGGGCAGCGGCCCCTCGGCTGTGCCGTTGTGCGGGGGGGCGGCCAGGCGGCTGGACGCCTGCAGCTCAGGGATGTTGTAGTGGATGGAGGCGTCGAGCTTGTGGTTCTGCTCTGCCGTCAGCGCTGCCGTTCCCCCTGCGGGCACCGAGCGTCAGCCCCTCTGCCTGCTCCCCGCATCCCTGCCTGCTCCCCGTGTCCCCACCCGCTCCCTGCATCCCCTGCCCGCTCCCCGCATCCCCTGCCCGCTCCCTGCATCCCCTGCCCGCATCCCCTGTCCCTACCCCAGCGCTGCCCTCCCTGAGGCTGCACTGAGACATACACTCCCCTCAAGGTATTAATTTCCACCCCCCAGAGCCCATCTCTGGGAGGGGCTGCAGCATCTCATGTGGGTTTTCATGCACTGGAGTAACTTTATTTTCCTCCCTCATTGAAATGAAGACGTTTGGGGGGAATGGAGCCTTATTATCCCAGCACCCTATATTTATCTTCATCACTAAGCCCCTGGGATGCTCCAGCAACAAGCTTGCCGGTGGTTTTTGTGCCCTCAGTGGTGCCAAACCCCGGCGGGGGGGGGGGTACGAGGGTGGGTCTCCCACCCCACAGGGATGCTACCCAGCCTGCTCCCCGCTTCCCTGCTGGTACCTTTGTGCTTCTGCAACGCCTTCTGGGTGGATTGCAGTACCGACTCGTGGAACTGGTGGGCAAACTCCTCGGCGATGAAGGGCTCCCAAGGCTTGCTCTTGCCGTTCATGCTGTGGGACAGTGGCACCGGGATGTCCTTGGGCAGCGGACCCCTGACGTAGCTGAGGATGCTCAGCGCCTTCTTCCCGGGGTGCCCATCGCTCAGCCGGGGCTTTTCCACCGGTGCAGCAGCCGACTCCTTAGCCCTTGGTAGCTCCTGAGGTCTCAGCTGGTCTAACCTGCTGGGTTCTACCGTCTTCTGCGCCTCCGGCACGGAGACGGCGATGCCCACGGGTTTATCTGGATCCAGCAGGAGCGGCGGCACCGGTGGCTCTTTGGGCAGAGGAGGAGCAGAGTCGGCCGCCGGCAGGGCTCCGTGTCCCCCACAGGGCAAAGCCGTATCCCCTGTCGCGCCGGGCAGGGGATGCTCCCGGCCATCCAAGAGCCAGGGAAGGAGCAGGGGCACTCACCGGCAGCGGGGCCGCTGGGGCTGTCCCGTGGGGAGCTCTTCACCACCACGGCAGCCGGTGTAGTCTTCTGCTTCATGGCCTGGAGCATCTCCACCAGCTTCTCCTTGTCTGCGGCATGGGAAGCTGAGGTTTAGTGTAGCCTCTGCTCAGCAGAGCAAGGTCACGGACCCAGGCGGGACCCCTCCCTGGCACCCCCCCAAACCAGGGAGCAGGGACTCCCGCGAGCCAGGGCCGGCCCCGAGCATGCACGGGGCATGGCTGTTACCTTTCCTCTTCTCGGCACTGATGTGCGTGAGGTTGAAGATGGTGAGGAAGCGCTTCTTCTCCTCGAAGTTGGGGCTGTTGTTCATCTCGTCGGGGCTGTAGCGGGTGGAGAGCGGGAGGCGCGGGGAGGGCGTGCGGCGCTTGTTCTGCACCGTCGGTGGCGAAGGGCTCCTCTCCCGCAGCATCCGCCGCCGCTTGCGCCGCTTCTGGCTCAGCAATTCCTCCTTCTGCTGCTGCGTGGTGAGGCCGAAGAGCTGCAGGAACTCCAGCTTCTGGGGCGCCGAGGGTGAGAGCAGAGCACGGTCACCCCCAGACCGCTCCCCATCCCCATCCTCATCCTCATCCCTGACCCCCTGGTGCCTGTGCAGCCGGCTGGGGACGGCGGCTGCACCGGAGCACTGGGAGCTGGTGCCCGAGGAGGGGCTGCTCCCCAGGGGGACAGGGGGACAGGGGATGGCGAGTGCCGGCCGTACCTCGGAGGACGTGTCCAGCTTCAGCGGGGGCTGCTCGGCCACGCAGCGGAGATGGGCCCGCACCTCCTCCTCGTCGCTGTCGTCGCAGGAGTCGTCCAGGTCGTAGTAGTAACCTGGGGATGGAGAGAGGCTGGCCTGAGACTGGGGAGACCGTGGGGACCCCGTGGGGACTCCAGAGACCTTCTGGGACCCCAGGGAATATGCCCTGGGGAACCCGCTGGGACCTCGCTGGGGACAGGGTGCTGGTGCAGCGAGGCGGGATGCTGGGAAGCAGTGGGGGCCCAGTGTGGGTCCCAGCGGGGCAGGGGGTGTAACCCAACAGAGCCCTGTCGCTGCTCTGCCAGCCGTGGGACCCTGGAGGCTGTCACCCACCCCAGCATCCCTGCTCAGCATCACTTCGGGATGGGTGGCAAGAGCTCAACAGGCGGGTTAATGGGCCATGGCCAGGGGGAGGCTGCGGTTGAGCCCCCATCCCCACTGGAGGGGGGATGGCAACGCCTGTTGCCCCCCCTCAAGCGCTCCATCTCCTTCTCACCACTGTTCTTATCCCCGCTCGCGAAGTCCCATTAATATTTAAAGCCCTCTTATTAGCCTCAGTTCATCATTTATTAATTGGGCATGTCTAGAGTGGAGGATTTACCGAGCCACTCGGCTTGCGGTAGCGTTTCCATTGCGGGCTGCCGGCATCCCCGGGAGACCCACCAGCCGCCCCCAGCACCGCCAGCTCCCGGTGCTGGTGGTGGGGGTCCCCAGCGCGGTGCAAACCCGGCATCTCACCTTTCTCGCGGGCCTCCCGCCGCCGGCGCTCCTCCAGGTCGAGTTTGCTGACCAGCCTGCGGTGCTGCTGCACGAACTCGTCGTAGATGTACATGGGGTCCTGGGCGCGGGGTTGGGGGGGCCGGTAGGGTGAACTGGGCTTGCTGGCCTCGGTGAAGGGGGTGGCTGGGGGTCTTTGCTGGCTCAGGATGCTCTGCGTGGACTTCTCCAACTCAGCTAGGAATGGGGCGTGGGTGAAGCCCCCGTGTTCCGGGGCGCCGGGCTCCCGTCCCGGGGGGTATTTCTCCAGAGCATCCCTCTTCCTTGCCCCCTCCTCCAGCTTCTCAGGGCAGAAGACCCTCTCCACCTTCACCAGTGGGATGCCCTGACGGCTGGGCTCGAAAGGGGCCGGGTGGCCATGGAGAGCGTGGGGCTCGGGGAGGCGCCGGGGGGGCTCGGGGGGGCTCTCCATCAGCGAGACGGGGTTCCAGAGGGACGTGGTGACGGGGTGGTGCTGGGGCTTGGGGGAGATGAGGGGTGGGGGCCCACCGAAGTGCTGCGCCGGCTCCCGGCTGCTTGGCTCGTGGCGGCTCGATCCCGACCTGCGGGGAGAGGAGAGGACCAGAGAGGTGAGGGACTGCAACGTCGCCAGAGAGCCGGCCGCACCCCGGCAGCGGACTGCTTTTGGGGGAGAAATGCGCTAGTTAGGACCACCCGGAGGGATTTGTGTGCGTGGGGCTGCCACGCTCATCCCCTCCTGTGCCAGGAGGGACAGGGGGGCAGAGTTAAGGCTGCCTCCAGGCGGCTTGAGCAGGGATGTGGCCGCATCCCCGGGCGCTGGGCAGCGGACCCCAGCCTCAGCCCCCCGGCTGCCCACCATGGGGACAATAGAGCCACCGGTCCTGGCACAGCCCTGCTCTCCCCACAGCAAAGGCAGCATCTCACTGCAACCCTCCTCCAACAGCCGGGGATGGAGCCAGCCCGTTAGCAGGATAAATATTTCATGTGCCCAAGCTGTGCATTTAACGCTTTTCCGCTCCAGCGCCCTGGACCTCCGTGCGCGAAGCAGCGAGTTCAGCTCAGCGCCGCCATCCGCTGCCCCGGCACGGTGTCACTGCCAGTGGGAAGTGTCACCTGCCCTGCCGGGGATCGGTTTCTCTCCCTCCTGGCTGGATGTGGGCAGCGCCAGGATGGGGATGGGATGAGAATGGGGATGGGGTATCCCCCAGCTGCAGGTGTTTCAGGGTGACCTCGCTCTCCCCTCTCTGGTTTGGGGTGGGAGGAGCGGACGGCGAAGGGCGCCTGCAGCGGGCACTCGCCTTTGTGCCTCCCTACGATCTGCTCCTTATTATCCTCGATGAGCCGCGCTAATCCCCTGGATACCCAAAAGTAACAAAGGGAGCTGGCAGCAGAGCCGGCTGGATGAGCCCACACTGCTTAAGCACTCAGCAATGGGGGTGAGCAAGCCCCCGACAATCAGGGGGTGCATGCACGCTCCTCTGCCCCACCAAACCACCTGGGTTTGGGGTGGGTGCCCCCCTAAAACGGCGCATCCCACCGCCTGGGTCCGCTGCGTGGCGGGGAGGTGCAATTAGCAGTGCCGGGTGCCTGGGCAGCACCTGGCCGCTCGCCGCTGGCCCCCCGCCACCTCCCAGGCTGGTCGCCTGCCGCCGCGCAGATGTCGGGCACCGGCAATGCCCGGCGCTGCCAGCGCAGCCGGCCCGGCTGGCACCGCGCGACAGGGACCTGCTGGCACCGGCCGAGCGCGGCGGCTTCTGCTCCCAGGGATGTGCAAGGAGTGAGGGGCACGGCTATGGGATGCTGGCTACCTAACGGGGGGGCTGGAGCCAGCTAACGGGGGTGCAAAGCCACAGGGCAATGGGGGAAAACCCTATAGGTATTATAGCAGGGATGGCTGCGACGTGGGAAAAATGCAACTTTAGGTTTATAGGGGGAAGCTCCATCCCTGGGTCAGGGCTGGCAGCATCCCTACCTGGGGTGCTCAGGCCGATGCTCGGGCTCAGGCTGGCTCGGGGTGCGCCCCATGTCGAGGTGCTGCTCCAGCACTTGTTGCCGAAACTCTGAGACTTGGGACTGCCGATCTTCCTTCTCCTGGCGCAGTCGGCGCTGTCGTGCCAGCCACTTCTCCTCCTCGTTGGTGCGGTGGATGAGCAGCGCCGTGGCCGCGCTGCTCCCCGGCAGCGGGAACACGTTGTGGTTGGGGATGAGGCTGGGCACGGGGTGATGGGAGGCCGGCGGCGGGTGCAGCGGGTGCTGGATGGGCTTTGGAGTCGGCAACACCGAGTCCTTGAGTTTCTCTGGGTTGGAAAGGGGGTGCCAGAGAGTCAGAGCACGGAAAGGGAGGGCTACCCATGGCCATCTGTTGGCTATCAGGGCATTTTGGGGTGCGCAGGGCCCCCCTCCTCCCCAAGCATCTCTGTGGGTGGGAGGCACCCGGAGCTGCGGGGCAGCCGCCAGCCAGAGCCCGGCGCTGCCTGCTCGCTGCCAGCCCAGCTGCCAGGCGTGCCGCGGCACCGGGCGCATTGCCGCCGCGGACCGAGTCAGATGGCACAGGCACCGCGCTGCCTCTCCGACAGCCGCGGCAGCTGGGCTTTTGGCAACACAAGCTGGCAGCCGGGAGAGCCCAGCTCCATCCCGAGCCACCTCCCGGGGCCACCAACCCCCTTGGCTTTGCCATCTGGAGGGGAAAGGGAACCATGGCAAGCTGTGCCCAAGGCGGCAGCCCTCCCAAGTGTCACCCGTGGGGATGTTACCTGGTCTGCCGGGCACCAGCGGCTCCACTGGCTTGCTCCGCTCCTCGGCTGGGTGCCCCCGCAGCCCGTGCAGCTCAGCCACGGGGAGGAAGGGCCCTTCCATGGCTTTAACCATGCTCAGCTCCTTCTCCCGGGCACGCTCCCGCTGCCTCTCCAGCTCCCGTTCCCGCTCCTTCTCCCGCTCCCGCTCCAGCTCCTTCTCACGTTCCCGCTCCCGTTCCCGCTCCTTCTCCCGCTCCCGGTCGGCTTCTCGCTCCCGCTCCTTCTCCCGCTCCCGCTCCCGCTCCCGCTCCCTCTGCCGCAGCTCCTCGTCCATTTGCAGCCTGCAAAGAAAAGCCAAAAAAAAAGAAAAACCACCCCAAATGACCCCAGACGCCTGTTAGCATCCCCTGGGGTGCCCTGTCTGTCCCCACCCCCGGCCGTCGTCCCCCCATACCTCTCAGCGGTGAGGCTGGAGATGCGCTCGGACTGCAGGGCGGAGAGGGAGGAGTGCGAGAGCTCGGGGGGGTACCGTACCCCCGAGAGGTGCAGGTGCATGGCTGAGGGGTGCAGGGGCGGCAGCGAACCCGGCGCCGGCAGCGGGTAGAAGGGGGACCGCAGCGCCGACAGGCAGTACGACTCGTCCATCCTGGGGAGATGGGGATGCTCAGTGGCTTGTGCTGCTCAAGGGGGAAAAGAAACCCCCAATTCCCCTCCCTAGGAGCGATCCCAGGCTGGATGGGGGCTGCATTCTGCTGGGAGAGGGGTTTGGAGTGCCCCAAAATTCCCCCAGCACAGCCCAACCATCCTCCCCAGACCAAGCTCCCACCTCCCCTGTCCACAAGGCTCATCCTCCGGCCACCGGCATCCCCTGAGGACCCCCAGGCCCGAGCTCGGCGATGCCCACCTGAAGGCGGGGTGCGGGAAGGGGTGATGCGTCAGGTAGCTGGGATGGTAGTAAGCGGCGGCGGCGGCTGGATCCAGGCCGAGGGGCGGCAGGGAGGACATGCGGAGGTCCTCGGCGGTGTGGTAGGGACGGAAGCTGCGCAGGTAATCCTCGGTGACGGCGCTGGGAGGCACCACGTGGTGGACCGGCCGCTGCAAGCTGGTGGGGAGCAGGGAGATGGTCACCATGCCACCCTGTCCCCTGGGGGAGATGTCACCCCCCCCGCCCCGGGATGCTCCCTGGGACCAGACCGCGCAGGGGACGCCCGTGTCCTGCAACCCGCCCCCATCCACTGCCACTGGACTCACTTGAGAGGTGGGAAGCGAGAGTCCTGGACCACGGAGCTGGGGGGCAGCCCAAAGGAGTAGGGTGTTCCCAGGAGGTGGGAGGGCACGGTGGGGCCCCCTGCTTTCTCCTGCACAAGGGGGGGCTCTGAGATGAGGCGCTCACGGCCGCTGCTGCTGCTGCTGCCTCGTGACCCTGCTTCTTGCTGGAAGGCAAAGAACCGGGTGTTAAGGGATGGTGGGGACCCCATGAAGGATGGGGGGACCCTGCTGTCTCCCCACCCCAAGACCCTTGGTGGGTCCCCAGCGTGCCCATGGGGTCCCTGGCTGGCACTGGTACCCAGGGGAGGATGCATCTGCCGGAGCATCCTCCTGCATGCAGGCTGTCGAAGGGCGGGCTGGAGGGGTGTGAGGGTCTGGGCGGGGCTACTCCGGGGGGCACCAGCAGGAGAGGGGGTCCTGAAGCCAGGGCAGTGCTGATGGCAGGCCACGTTACCTCCCTGGAGGTTTACAGGCCGCTTTGTTCTTCAGAGCTATTAATCATCCAGAGGGGATACAGACACGGCCGATGGAAATCCAGCAGGGCTTTGCTAACAGCCATAAAACGGGGGTCAGCCCGGCACCCCCCCCAGTCCCACGGACAGGCCAGCATCAGCACCCCTGCCCCTCCACGGGGTCTCACCCGTCTCCCATCAACTCCCCATCCCCGGCGCCAGGATGAAGGTCGCTCCCTCCTCACACCTGCGCTGGCTGGGGAGGGACCCCTGGCAAGGGGAGACCCATTGGTGTGACAAGGGACCCCACAGGGTCTGGTAATTACGGGGTGACCTCCGGCAAGCCAAGGTTGGGTTTAAAAATGGTTATTTTTCACGGCATCTTCCCATTCAGTGGCTATAGGAGGAGGATGGCGGCGGCCCCCCACATCCCCCCCACTGTGCATCCCCTCCCCATCCAGTCCCAGCACCCAGACCCTCCGGGCAGGTTGCAGGTTCCCGGCCATCAGGGGACAGTCCCAAGGTCACCTCGGCCAGCACAAAGGGCATCCCCCCGTCCCCCCACCGCCTCCGCTGCCTGCATTAAGGCTTATTGTGCGTGCCAGGCTCTGCTCTAATTACCTCCCCGTCTCGGGGGGCATCACGCTGCGAGCGCGGCTCTGCCAGACAATAACCCACGCTCGGTTAACCCCCATGCTGCGGGGGTCACTGGGGAGGGGGGTGACTTCGGGGGGGGGGGGCAGGGGGGCACGGGACACGGGGGTGGGGAGCACCTGGACACCCCACACACCCCTCCGAGTGCCCGGAGATCGTTCAATTTCTTTTTCTCCCTCCGCCCTCGGCGTTTCTCATCCCCTCCCATTGCCTCGCCGCTTTGTGGTTTAATTAGTCTTTCCAAGTGGCATAATCCCCCCGGGAATCTGCTTGTAGCGTGCAGAGGAGAGGAGAACCACTAACGATGCTTCTTAATTAGCCAACACCCCCCCCCTTCTTCTTTGCACTTCCCTCTGGATGGCAGCCTGGCAACGATGGCAGCCCGGGGACGGTGGCAGGCTGGGGACAGTGGCAGCCCAGGGACGTGGCGGGGAGGAGAAGGGACAAAATGGGGGGGGGCAGCCCCACGGTCCCTCGGGAGCAGCATGGCGGTGCGGCTCCTGGCACCTCGGACCTCGGTTGGCACAATCAGTGCCGTGCAAGGAATCCCACACCCTCCATCCTTTGCCGGGGTCACCGGGCACCCCCCAAACACGGCCGTACCTGTCTGCCCTCGCTCCTCCAGACCCCGTTGACCGTCTTTGTGGGGGCGATGGTGACGACGGGCGGCGTGCTGGGCACGCTGTGCCCCCCCGGGGGCACGATGATGGGGCCCATGGGGCCGCGCTTGGGCGTGCTGGCGGGGGAGCTGTGGTTGGTGGCCGGCGAGGAGACTGGGGATGACTCGCTGCTTATCGAGGACCCTGAGAAATTAAAATCAGCGGGGAAAACGATTAACCGGCTGAAAATGTGCCCCCCACCCAAACAAGATGAAGCCATCCCACACCATCCCCAGTGGGATGCCCTGCTGCAGGGACCAGGAACGGAGCATGGGGATGCGCATAGGGCGGTCGGCATCCCTCTGGCCCCCAGGCTGGACCCCCATCCTCCCATCCCAGGGGATCCCGGGGAGCCCTGTCCCAAGGGAGGTCCCCCCCAGTGTTAAAAGTCTCTGCCCCACACAGTGGGACAGGCACCCTCTTGCTTCCATCTAATAGGGACTGCCAACCCCCCAGCCTCCCATAAATCCCTTTATGGGCACAGCAAGCCCTGCCCACGCCCTGGCACGAGCAACACCGATGCGATGCCAGCCCTGGGCAGCCACGTATTCTCAAGCTGAACCCACAGGCTCCTTAATCCGGCTGCAAAAGTCGCCGCGCACAAGCCAGGGCACTCGGAGATGTTGGGATGAAGGAGTCACTCCCCGTAACCCTTGGGCAAGGCTTTGGCTTTATTTGCATAATACATCTGTATTTTAAATTATACCCACCCCGGGGATGCTGGCGATATTTGCAAAGGAAAAATAAAAATGGAATTAAAGCAGAAAGTGCAATGTGGGGAGAAAAAGCAGAACTGGAGCAGAAAGACAAATTCAACGTTAACTAGGGCACACGGCGCCCGGCATCTGCTCCCGTGGCACATCACCCACTCCTAAACCCCACCCAGGCAGCTCGGGGGGCTCCAACCCCCCGAAACCCTCCTCCCACCAGCCCAGAGTCTGGGCTGAGGGAAGGCTTCCAACACGCCATCAGGGACCGGCTACTGGCTGCCGAGGGGTGGCCTGTGGTCACCAGAGGATGCCAGCCGAGAGGTGACGATGCTCCCCCATCACGGCGCTGAGCCTGGCACCGAGAGAGGCCTCGGCTCCCCTGAGCGTGCAAGCCAGCTCCTCGCCCTGCAAGTGTGCAAGCTGGCTCCCCTGAGTCTGCAAGCCACATCCCCTGAGCGTGCAAGCCAGCTCCTCAGCCTGCAAGTGTGCAAGCTGGCTCCCCTGAGTCTGCAAGCTGGCTCCACTGAGTGTGCAAGCTGGCTGCACTGAGTGTGCAAGCCACATCCCCTGAGCGTGCAAGCCAGCTCCTCGCCCTGCAAGTGTGCAAGCTGGCTCCCCTGAGCGTGCAAGCCACATCCCCTGAGTGTGCAAGCCAGCTCCTCGCCCTGCCAAGTGTGCAACTTGGCTCCCCTGAGCGTGCAAGCCAGCTCCTCGCCCTGCAAGCATGCAAGCTGGCTCCCCTGAGTCTGCAAGCCACATCCCCTGAGCGTGCAAGCCAGCTCCTCGCCCTGCAAGTGTGCAAGCTGGCTCCCCTGAGTCTGCAAGCCACATCCCCTGAGCGTGCAAGCCAGCTCCTCAGCCTGCAAGTGTGCAAGCTGGCTCCCCTGAGTGTGCAAGCCAGCTCCTCACCCTGCAAGTGTGCAAGCTGGTACCCCTGAGCATGGAAGGCAGCTTCCCTGAGCGTGCAAGCAGCTCCAAACCCTGCAAGCATGCAATTTGGCTCCTGTGTGTGAAAGCCGGCTCCTCACCCTGCAAGTGTGTGATTTGCCTCCCCGGAGCGTGCAAGGCGGCTCCTCGCCCTGCAAGCACGCAGCTCGGCTCCCGAGCGTGCAAGCCAGCCCCTTGCCCTCTAAGCGTACAAGCCGGCTCCTTGCCACCCATCTCCACCCCCCTCCAAACACCCCACGCGCTCCTCACCACGCTTACCGCCAGGGTAACACTGGGAGGGGGCTGGGAACACCGCAGGGATGCAGGAGCATCCCCAGGCCCCGGGAAGGATGCTCGGCGGAGCAGAGAGGCCAAGCAGGGCCGCCCGCTGCCGGCCGCCCTGCCTTATTAATTATTCCCGAGTCGCTCCGAATCGCTTTCATTTCAAGAGCGGCAAGACTCGGGGAAAGAGAAAGGCTGCCCGCGACAAAGGAAGACGCCGATACGGATTTGACACCCACTGAAGTCTATCTTGTCAGCGCAAGGCCAACAACAATTAGCAGCCTAATCCCCTCTGAGCTGGGAAGCCATTACTCACCACGCGATAGCGTTAACAATCAATACCATCACAATGAGCCCGGCAATTAATGAAGCTAAAGTCTTACTTCAGAACCTTAATTCTCGCTGTGTGGCTTTAAACGGGAGGGTTTGTGATCGTTATAATTAACTGGTGGTATTCAGCCAGGAGTTAGTCAATGAAACTAATCTGGATTGGAGATGACAAGAGGCACAATGTGATGGTGTCACCTTTGTTTTCTGACCTCCTGCTTTCCGCTCGGCGATAGCAGATTAGCAGCCCAGGCTGACAGGCAAATGTAATTAACAGCTGAGACCCTGAAGGAGGAAGGGGGGGGGGTGGAATAGAAAGGAAGGCGGTGGGGGGAATAAAACCCACCCTGCAGACAGCCCTGGGTAGGAGCCCCCGGCCAGGCGATGGCTTCGGTGGCTTCTTAGGGTTTTGCTGGGGTGGAGTCGGTCAGGAGGAGACCCTTCAGCTGGGTGGGACATCCCTACCTACGGACGCCCCAGCCACGGTGGCACAACTGCCGGTCCATAAAGCTGGTTAGAAAGACACCGATCCCAGATGGCATCACCCCGTCGGCTGCATCCGCCACGGCGGAGCATCTCCCATCGTGGGAAGGGCGGGGGGGTGAGGATCTGGGGGCAAAGCAATTCATTTCCCTGGGGGGTAAAAACCATGGTGTGGAGAGAAACACCCTTCCCGACATGCACCCAAATCCACGCCTATTAGAAACCTCTGGGATAAGCCACTTCGGGCACCCAGATGGACAAGGACAGGGTTTTTTTGCAAACTAACTATGCGGTAATTAAGGGGAAATCCAAAGGGACTGCGGCTTCTTCTCTCCAGCGCCACAAAACCCATGCCAAAACCCACTGACGTCCCTTCAGATGGGCTGAGCAGCGCAGCGGGAGCACGAGCCATGGGGTGCAGGGGGAAGAAAAGGCAAAATAATCCCCCCCCAAACCCAATCAAATGCCCTGAAGGAAGCCGATGGGCTCCAGAGCAGGCAGCTGGGGAGAGCCTGGAGCTCGCAGAGAGGCTGAAGCATCACTGACACCTGGTCCCCTCCATGTCACGGGCCCCTGGCGTCCCCACATGCTTCCTCGGGAGCAGCCGATGCCGGAGGCTTTGGGTCACGGCCGTGCAGGGGCATTTCACGGCTGGCGCTTGCAAAAAGGGTCTTCCAAAAAAGAGCCTTGCAAAAGGGGTCTTGCAAAAAGGGCCTTGCAAAAAGAGTCTTCCAAGAAGGATCTTGCAAAAAGGGTCTTCCAAAAAGTCCTTGCAAACAGGGCTTTGCGAAAAAAACACCTCCTAAAGGGTCGGGCGTCCTCCCCAGGGACCAAAGCGCCTGGGCAGTGGGCAACGACCCAACGGGGAGCACCCACCAATGGAAATACCAGGGATAAATACTAGTTCATTGCAAACTGAGGATACCAGCAGACTCCTAGTGAAACGCTTTGCCGCCTAGGGACAGGCTGCCTCCCCCTGCACGTGCAGGACAGCCCCAGTGATTCCTGTAAGACCACAGGGTGGCAGGGACCTTGGAGTGCTCCGGCACCGCGGCACCTCACAGCCCCCCTCACAAGCTGCACCCCCGCACCCGAGCAGAGATGGGGGGGGTGCAATGGAGGATTTTGTGGCCAGGCCACCACAGGGCGACGAGGGATGGGGACATCCTGGGAGCGCCTAAATTTGCTGTTTAGCCAGGCAATTCAGCTGAGGAAGGGAGTTGAGGAGCTTCCAGAAAAAAAAACAGCATTTCGGTGAAGCATAGCAGGAAGGAGCGGGGCTGGGGGGGCAGGGAGGGAGGGAGAGGGCCCCCCCCCCGCCACGCTGCACTCTCCCAGACTTTCTCCCAGGGTACAGCGAGTGATACGGCATTTGGATTACTCCGGCTGAATTGAATTTCTAAAATGCCCCCTCGAGACATGACGCCGAGGAAAGATGTTAGCTCAGGAAATGGCGAGAAAACACCATCCGCCAGCTCCTGGGTGGCAGAGCAGAAAGGCCCTGATGCTCAGCATCGCCCTTGTCCCCATCCCCACCCCTGTCCCCTACCTCTGGGCTCCTCGGCTTGCTTGGCGAGCTTGCGGAGAGCAGCGGCGAAGCTGGAGGAAGGTGCTGCCTGGACGGACAAAGTGCTGCTGGCTGCCGGGCTGCCATTGGGGACGATGGAGCCGTTGAGCGGCGAGGGGGTGAGGGGGCTGACGGTGGCAGTGGTGCGGGTGGCAGTGGAGAGCATTCCTAGGGACGGCGACTTCGGCTCATGGCTCATGCCTGCAAACAAGAGCAGCCCGCGTTAAACAGGGACACAGAGGTGGCAGCGGGGAGAGCGGACCCCCAAATCCCCCAGGGAGAAGGAACAACCCCCAGGACAAGCAAGACCTCCCCTCTAGTTTATCCCCCCCACCCCAAAACGCACCCCGAGCCCATGCAATGGGGGGGAGCGAGCAAGTGGGCACGAGCTTATCTAACAAAGCGAGCGTGCCCGGGCTGCTCGCCTGCGGCAAACAAGGCGACGCGTGGGCCAGCAGCGGCTGCCGGCGTCCCACGGCCCCGCTGACCCCACAGCCTGGGCTGCTCCCAGATAACAGCACGGGGCGGCTTGGTGAAGCCCCACAAGGAGGGAGAAGGGTGTTTTGGCGGACACACAGGGACTTCAGCGTCCTGATGGAGGCCATGGGGAGCGGGGCAGCCCCCTGACTCACACGGTGCTGCCAAAACCCAAAGCACCACCACTGCACCCCTAATTGCTACCATTGCACCCCCAAAACCCTGCCACTGAACCCTCAAACCCCCAATATTTCATCCCTGGGTCCCCAGCACTGCAACCCCAAATCTCCACCACTGCATCTTTGAATTCTCACCATCGCACCCCCAAATCCCCATCATGGCACCCCCAGCTCACCACCAATGCACCTTCAAATCCTCACCATGGCATCCCCAAGTCCCCATCGTCGCACCCCAAAGCACGGAGCAGCTATAGGGCACGGTGGCCTCTAAGGGTGGGGGTGGGGGTGCTGCTGAGCAGGAGCGTGCAGCCCACCCTGTGCCCCCCACCCCGGCTGTCACGGCCGGCCGCTCCCGGGCTCTCTACCTCCCAAAATAGCAACTGCTGATGTCAAGGTCCTTAAAATAGACTTCCAAACCAGCAGCTTCATTAACACCAGCCTAAAATTAGCCCAGTTCCCTGGTGGGCAGGCGGGTGGGGGGCCGAGGGGCAGCCCCCCAGCTTGCAGCAGGGCTGGAGGAAACTCGAGGCACTGGCGATGCCGGAGACCCCGGAGCATCCCGCGGCAGAGGGTGGCCGGGTGCCACAGGAGCCAGGGCGGGGGGGCCGCGAATGCCACTCAGTGTTGATTAATCTTTGCCCCCCGGCCCCAGGAGAGGCGGCCGGCGCGGCGGCGCGCGCTCCCCTCTGCCCTCATTATACAAGCATTTATTAACTCCGGTGCTCTCAGCCATTGACTGCCGCCTTGTCGACACGCTCGGCTCATGTAAATTCATTACCAGAACAGCTGGGAAGCCAACCCGCCGTGCCGGCCGGGCCCAGGCACCCCTGGGCTTTGCACTGGCCTGGGGACCCCCAGATAATCATCTGGGTGCCCCCCTGGAGAGCAGGGCACCTGGCTCTGCCTGCAGCACCACGTGCCCATGCACCGTCCGAAGGGGCTGTAGCACCCCGGGCACAGCCTGGCATCCCCTGGGCATTGCTCTGCAGCCCTGGGCATAGCCCCACACCCCCCCGGGGACACCCCCACACCCCCAAGATGCAACCCCACATCTCCTAAGCACAGCCCTGCATCCCCCTGGGCACAGCACGGCATCCCCTGGGCACAGCCCTGCACCCCCTGGGCACTGCTCTGTGCCCCCCCGGCTTCTCCCCAGCTATTAACCCCGGCATAACGCCCCCCCCAGCCCCAATCTAAGGCAGGAGACCATTTGCTGACCCGCCAGTGGGGATTAGCACGCTCGCGCACGCTCGCCGGGGCACGGGGCTGGCGGCGGAGCATCCCCCGTGTGATGCTCAGCTGATCTTGGCGGCCCCAAACGCCTCCCAACAAACTCATGATCCTGCTGGGATTTGCTGGGAGAGCCTGGGGCCGCTCCGAGCCAGCAGCTCGCTGGGAAGCACGTGGGGACCTCACGTTCCCCTCCCAGGGCCGGCTCGCTAACCCGAGCTGTGCCGCTGCCCCAGCCAGGCTCCAAACCAGTTTTGCCGCTCCTGTCCGGTGATAAAATCGGCGCCTCCACCCAGGCTGGGGCCTGAGCAGTTCCGCTCACCCGCCTTGCCCCGACGGAGGTGGCGTCCGTCTGTCCGGGTGTCCCCAGGCTGCTCCACGGGAGAACTGCCATCTGGGGAAACTGAGGCACGCTGCGGCAGAGAGACGGCCGGGCACAAGCATCCGCGTGGGGATGGGGGACCACGCCGCGTCCCCCCGGCATACCGTCACCGGCGCAGCGTGGGTGCCACTCAGCTCTGCGGGTGCCGCCGTCCCCGCAGGGGCTGGGGACGCCGCGCCGCCCCACGGCGAGGAGTCAGCTCTCACCCCCCCCCGCCTCCCCCCCTCCCCCGCTTTTCCCAGCAGGCAGATCCACGCGGAAAACCAGGTCAAGTTCAGAGCCTGGCAGCAGCCTGGGGTCACACCAGCAGTTGCCTCACCGGGGTGGGCAGCCGAACCCCGAAATGGGGCAGGGAGAGGGGCTGGCACCCCCCGACGTACCTGCCCTCGGGCACCGCTTGCTGCCCTCGCCCCTGCGGGCAGGCAGCTGCTGCCTGTACACCCCCCCGCCACGCCAAGGCAAGGTGGGGGGTGCGGGGGCCGCAGGGCACCTGGGTCCCCTGCTGAGGCCACGGGGGAGGTCAGGACCGTGGTCCAGGCGATGTGCCACCCCGTCCCCGTCCCTCCCACAGCATGTTCCCGGGCACAGCGGCGCAGGGAGTGTCTGGCATTCCCGGTACCTGCTGGCTGCCTGCCCGCGGGAGAGGGCACGTCCCTGCCCGGCAGGAGGAGGAGGAGGGGATGGCAGGGCCATCGCCGTGTCCCCTTCACCCCTCCCTGGGCCACCCCGCGTCCCCGCACGCCTCCCCGTGGTGCCGCACATGGCACCAGCCATGGGGTTGGCACCCCCGATGGTGCAGGACCCCAAGCTCCTGGGGAAAAGGGGGGGGATGACCCTGTCCCCCGGCCCCCTCCCACCCCCTTGGCCCCCCACATCCCCGGCGCAGGGCTTCGAGGTGGGAGCTGGGAGCGTGCCATCTTCTCTCCATCTGCTCCTGATGACGCTGGCGGGTTTTTTGGCAGCGGGAGCCTCCTCCGGCAGCGAGAGCAGAACCAGTCTGGCTGCCTGGTGGGGCTGGAGACAAATAAACACGCCGGCAGCCGCCGTGGGCAGGCAGGAGCGGGCAGTGCTGGGGCAGGCACAGGCTCCCAGCACCCCGAAACCCTAGGGTCCTTCCCGGCGGAGCAAAAGGCATGTGGGCAGGGGTCTCAGCAACTGCTGCTGGCTGCCCTCCCTTGCCTCCCCATCCCTGCTGCAGGCAGCTGCCGGGAAATGCGGCGCAGGCAGGTTTAGCACCTTGGTTCCAGCTCACCCCCCTCCCAGCACCTTGAAAGGCCCCTAATGAGCATGAAGTGCCCTTCAGAGCAGATTGCCATTGAACTCAACCTGCACCAGCCGCCCGCTTTAAAAGCAGCTATTTTGAGCTCCCGGGCTCCTGAGCGCTGGAACTAATAATTTATTACCAAATACGATCAGGCAGCAGCTCCAGCCCCTGGCAAATGGAGCGGAAAAAAACCCAGCGCGGCGGGAGGCCGAGGGAGCAGGGAGAGATGAGCATCCTGCATCCTCCCCCGGGACGGCTCCGCACCCACCGCGCAGGACCCCGGTCCCTCCATGCTCGCCCTGGATGGGTCCCTGAGGGATTTGGGGTGATGTTCCACGGCACGAGGTCCTTTCTCCTCCTCTCGGCGCCTCTGTTCCCGCTCCGGAGCCGCATCCAGCTGCACGCTCCGAGCGGGGAACAGCTGCTTTGCATGGATTTTCAATGCTAATGGCCTCGCATTGTCAAGCCCCCCCTGCGCTGCCTGAATGCAGCAGGCAGGGCCCCGGCGGCTGCCTGTGCGGGCAGGAGGGAGGGCAGGCAGCCAGGGGCAGCGCGTGCCTGTCATCCCCCTGCCATACACCCCGTCACCCGCCTGAGAGCCAGCAGGCAGGGGACAGGCAGTGGGGACCACCTCCTCTCCTGGTGATGTCCCACCCAGCCATCGCACATCTTCCACCCCTCACTAAAACAGCTCTGCCGCCGCACCTACAACACGCTCCATTAATGAATTAACTGATCGATCGGAGGCCGCGCTCCTGCCCTCCTTCCACACCGCCCAGCACGGAGCTGAAACGAAGGGAGGTGGCCGGGCTTGGTGGCCCCAAGTGTCCCCAGGGATGGAGAGATGCAGACACAGCTCATTTTTGGGGTCCTCAGGGCAGAGGGCAGGACCCATGCTGGGAGCATCCCCCACCTTGGCCGGCTCCCCAGCACTCCTGGAGGGGTCCGGATGGGTCCCCCTGGGATGAGGAGCACCTTCCCACCTAGGGATGGGATTCAGGGCGCCCCAGGGAGCCCGGCACGGCCCCGAGCATCCAAGCGCGTGGCACTATTAGCCGGCTGGGTCTCCATCGATCACTCCTCCATGGACCATTGATCTGGCAAACGACAACAAGCAAACTAATAAGAGCTCACAGCGCCGAGAAGGGGCCAGGGCCGGCATGACGCGAGATTATTTTTTTCCCTTCCTTGCCTTCTCATGCCCAAACCAACCAGCCCCAGGTGCTTTTTAGGCTCGTAGGAAATCATGCCAGTGAAAAATTTACTTCAAAGCAACTTTCTTCCCCATTTCTCCCCTGGCAGAGTCAGATGAGGGCTTCAAAAATAAAGTGCCTGTGCCCAAAGGATGCTGCTGGCCCCCCATGCCCCTCTCTGCAGCATCCAGGTTGGGATGGAGGGTCTTCTCAGCTCCTGCTGCCTGGATCCGGGTGCCAGACATCTCTCAAGGCCCCCCTCTTGCTTTGGGAGAAGCAGGGTACAGCCCACCACCCCTCCTCTTTGCATGGGCTGCTGCTTGGGGGGTGTGTGAATGGCTATGTGGGGCACACAGGTGGGTGCCTGGCATGCAACACGGCTGGGTGCTGCACAGGGCTGCTGGGCATCACGTGGGAGAGAGCTGGGCATTGCATGGGGCTGACGGGCATTGCACGACGCTGCTGGGCATTGCACAGTGCCACCAGGCATTGAACGGTGCCACTGGGAATTGTGTGGGACAGGGCCAGGCACTGCACGGTGCTGCCAAGCATTGCACGGCACCACTGGGCATTGCACGGTGCTGCCGAGCATTGCGTGGTGCCGTTGGGCATTGCACGGCACCACGTGGCATTGCATGGCACTGTTGGGCATTGCACGGCGCTGTTGGGCATTGCACGGTTCTGATGGGCATTGCACGGCGCTGTTGGGCATTGCACAGCACCGTTGGGCAATGCATGGCGCCACTGGGCATCACACGGTGCCGTTGGGCATTGCACGGCACCGCGTGGCATTGCACAGCGCTGTTGGGCATTGCACGGCACCACTGGGCATCACATGCTGCTGTTGGGCATGGCACGGTGCCGTTGGGCATCACACAGTGCCGTTGGGCATTGCACGGCACCACGTGGCATTGCACGGCACCGTTGGGCATTGCACGGCACCACGTGGCATCACACGGTGCCGTTGGGCATTGCACGGCGCCGTTGGGCATTGCATGGTGCCGTTGGGCATTGCATGGCACCGTTGGGCATTGCACGGCACTGTTGGGCACCGCACGGCACCACTGGGCATCGCACGGCACCGTTGGGCATTGCACGGCACCACGTGGCATTGCACGGCACCGTTGGGCATTGCACGGTGCTGTTGGGCATCACACGGTGCCGTTGGGCATTGCACAGCGCCGTTGGGCATCACACGGCACCGTTGGGCCTTGCACGGTGCTAGCAGGCATCACACGGTGCCGTTGGGCATTGCACAGCGCCGTTGGGCATCACACGGTGCCGTTGGGCATTGCATGGCACCGTTGGGCATTGCACGGCACTGTTGGGCACCGCACGGCACCACTGGGCATCGCACGGCACCGTTGGGCATTGCACGGCACCACGTGGCATTGCACGGCACCGTTGGGCATTGCACGGTGCTGTTGGGCATCACACGGTGCCGTTGGGCATTGCACGGCGCCGTTGGGCATCACACGGTGCCGTTGGGCATCACATGGCACCGTTGGGCATTGCACGGCACTGTTGGGCACCACACGGCACCACTGGGCATCGCACGGTGCTACTGGGCAGCACGTGGGTCAGAACCGGGCATCACACGGTGCTGTTGGGCCTTGCACGGTGCTAGCGGGCATCGCACAGGCCAGGAGCAGGCGATGACCAGGGCAGCCAGGCTGCCCTCCCACCCCCAACGCCATCCCCAACGCCGGCAGCTCGGCACAGCCCCGCCGCGGGCAGCGCAGGCTTTGCCGTCAGCGGCGCATTGTTCTCGGCGCGAGAAGCCCTTGCCCAGCAGATGGCAGGTATAACAAAGCAGCTTGCTGCGGCCAAGCCAATTATTTATCTAATTATGATTTACCACTTAACCACATGATCTTTCTGCAGAGTTGTGGGCAATTAAAACCAGGGTGATTATGTGGATTATGCAAATCGGCTGGAGCCGAGCGAATAAAATTGAAGATTAGAGTTTCACGCAGGCTGGATCTTGCATGGGGCAGGTCCTGGCGGGGCAGGGGGAGGCAGGGGCAGGGCAGGGGGCTGCAGGCAGGGGCAGGGGCCAGGACCCAGCTGAGCTGGGGGCTATGGGGCAGAGTTGGGAGGTGCCAGGGCAAGGCGAGGGGATGCCTCCTGCCACCCTGCTGCCTTTGAAGCACTGCCGTCCACCCCCGGCAGAGCCAAGGGGGTCCATAGCCAAAAACTGTCCCCCCACCATGCGGGTGGGTGCACGCAGGGGACCCCCCACCACCGGTGGAAAGCAGCTGGTGGCTCAGGCGACACCGGGGATTTGCCAGCACCTGCCTTGGCTGCACCCCAAAAAGGTGTGTGTGGGGGTTACACAGTGCAGCCCCCACCCCTCATCCACGAGCAGCTAACGAAGGGCTCCGGGGCGGTGGGTATTAATAACAGGTATTAATAATGGGTATTCATAACAGGTATTAATAACGCCGCCTGGCAGATTACTCTGCCCGCCCGGCTTGATATGAGATTTATGCATGGCACGAACTCCGGAAATACAGAAGTATTAATGGTAATACCTCGTGTCCTAGCAAAGGTCATGGGCAATCTCCATCAATCCCACTGTGCCACCAGCAAAGCCGGGAGGCTGGGCGGGATGGGGGGTCTCCCCCCGTGCTCCCGGGGTCCCCCCAAACGCGCTGCAGCACCGTGGTTTATGACCGTGCAGATGGCCCGGCACGGGCCAGAGGGAAGGTTTTACCTTGGGATAAGAAATTAACGCTGGCAAACGGCAAATTTACTGCATGTATTTTCATTTTCCTAATACCGGCGCCATCTGCTACCAATTGGTGCCCCACGTCACCGGTTTTTTATTTACAAGATGCTGCGGCGGTCTTGGCAAGACCTTGGCTTGCTCCTCACCCTGGAGCCCCACGCAACATCCCATGGGGTCCCCAGAGGAAAGCCCAGGCTCCCACCATCACCTTGATGGGTCCCACCCTTTCCGTGAAGCCCCCCAAGAAATGGGCACCACCGAGGAGGTTCTGAAGCAGCAGCGGTGCCCGTAGAGCCAGGCTGTGCCGGAGGCTGGCACAGCACGCTGCCAGCACCACTGGGACGGCTCCAGCATGTTCTTCATCAGAGGGGGAGATCAACCAAAATGCAGGTCTGGGGGTTCGGCACCAAGGGGAGCAGACCCCCCTTTCCCACACCAGCATTTAGGGCGATGAGCACCGGCGTTCCCACGTGCCGGTGCCACCAAGGCTGGCCAGTGCCCCCACGCACGCAGCATCTTCCCTTTTCGCCTACAGTAATCCTCAGCCTTTCGAGCAAATTATTAAAATTCACTTATATTTAATCTGCCTGCTGGAATTAATTGAATTTTTACGCTTGGCAAATGTCACTGGGTGTGCACTGCCTCCCCCGGGGACCCGGCTGCAGGTGCAGTGGGCGCAGCCCTGGGCTTTCATCCCTCTCCAGGGGGCAAAACCCACCCTGGGGTGCAGGACAGGGTGCCCACAGCACCCACAGCCCCTGTCAGCAATGGGTGGTTGGATGCAGGGGCGCCAACACCCTCCCAGCTCTGCAGGGGATGCTTGGTGGCACCAGGCACGCGTCCCCCAAACCTGCCTCCCTCCATTGGGCATGCATTAAATGCTCCCCAAATCCCACGGGATTCCTGTGGCAGGTCCCAGAGGTGCCTCGATGGCTTTGAAGGTGACATGGGGAGACCCTCGCTTCCCACACCACATCCTTGCCGGAGAGTGCCAGCACCCTGCCTGGCACTGGGGTCCTCTGCCGAGCGATGAGAGCCTTCCTCCCCTCCCTGTCATCCTCCTCGAAAATTGCCAAAGCATCTAATTTGCCCGCCAGGAAGGCCAAGGGAAAAGAGCCTCTATTTTGCCGGTAATAAGCCCTCCAGACAAAGGCGAGATGAGCCATTCAGTGGTGGGAAGGAGGAATGGTCCGGCCCCATGCCGGAGTGGTGCCAGGGGCTTGAAGGAAGGGAAAGGTTCCCTCCTGTTTGGGGGAGCCGGTACCGGGACACACACCGCATCCCGGCATCATCCCGGGATGACCCAAGCCCATGCACCCATGGAGTCCTGGATGGGCGGTGGGACGGGCAGCATCACCGCGCTGGGGATGCTCCTGCTCTGCAAACTGGGACCGACACCCAACTCCCACGTGGCCTTGTCCCCCGCTCCCCTGGGGACAGCCCCGGTCCCCGCTCAGGGACGCTTTCCCCATCCTCTGGCTTTGCACCGGGATGGAGAAGTTCATGGTCGGCATGAGCCACGGGGGACCCCGGGCCCCGGCAGGCAACTTCCAAACTTGACTGGCGCTTGCCTGCCTCCATCGCCCGCCCGGGATTATCATAAATTAAGACGTAATTACTCCATGGAAATTTACAGCACAAAGCTGCGGCGCTAACAAGTGTGTTTGGCGGCACCGGGGGGAGATACAAAGCGCTATTGTCTGGCGGGCGCCAAAAAATCTGCTCTACCCCCCAAAACGCCGCATCCTGGGGATGGGGATTGGGATGGAGCGACTCCATCGCAGCTGCCCAAGCACCGCAGTGAGCCACGTGCGTGCCCCACGCGCCGTGGGGTTGGAGAGGGGCACAGTGCTCCGATAGGAGGGTCCCAGCCTGCAGGGATGGGTGAGGGTGGGTGAAGGCTCCCCGGCATGATGGGTGCCCTCCTACCCAGCGCCGAGCGGTGCCGCGGCTCTGTTCCCCGCCGGCCGCTGATGGCATGGAGCTGCTAACAAAGATGTCTCCTTTATCCCCTCAAATAATCCTGCACGCGGTCAGCTCCCACCCATGGGTGCTCCCACCCACGGGTGCTCCCACCCGTGGGTGCTGCACCCAGCAAAACCCCACCAACCCCACCTCTGAGACCCCTTTCAGCAACTTCAGCACGCACAGGGTTAAAAATAAATCCCCTGGGGACTTGGGGGGGGGGGACACGCACACGGTGCCAGCGCCGGCGCGTCCCCCCCTTCCCCGGCGCCGCCGGTGCCGCCACGCTCCCCCAGCTGCCACGCGCATTAAAAAATAATAATCAACGTGGAAAAAAACAACAACACAGCGCGAAAAAATTCAGGCGGCTAAAACAAATCCAGCAATAAAGGAGTCGGGGATCCTCGCAAAGCTGGCTGTGCAATTAAGCAGTTTTCTGCTGTACGCCGATAATCACCTAATTATACTATTAATGACAGTTCAACCTGCTCGGAAATAAAAGGACATTCTTCCATAACAGGATGCCAGCTGTTTGTTACAGATGTCAAACATCTTTAAAGCGTTATTATTAAAAGAAGGGGGGAAGGAGAAAGCTCGGTGATGCAGAAACGCAGCATTCTTCCCCCCCCAAAGCCCCTTGCGGGGGCTGGGAGGGGGTGGGTTGGGGTGTCACCCCCTCCTTTTAATGCCGGTGAAATAATCCATCGGAGGGGTGTTGTGGCGGGGGAGCATCCTTCCCATCGACGTTTGAAGTAATAAATACCCCGCGTCGGCTCACAGCAAGAGGCGGCGGCGTTTAATTAAGCGCCGTGTTTGGGAAATAAAGTTAAAAATTAATAATAAAACTGGGGGGGGGACAACACACATATGCACCCCACTGCCAGGCTCAGGGCAGGGCTGGCCCCGCTCCCCCCCCGGCGCCTCGAGCGCGGCAGCCGCCGGCGGTGCCCGCGCACGTGCCGCGGTGCCATGCCAAGGAGGAGCGTCCCTGGCAGGTGCCACCAGCCGGTGCCAAGGAAAGGGAGTAGGGGGGGACACGCCGCAAAGCAAGAAAGCACCTGCTCCCCCCAGCCCCCCCAAAATCCGGCGTGGGTTTGGAGGTGAGCGATGCCCGCAGCACCCCGGGGACCCACGGGTATCGGGGTCCGGCACCGCCAGGAAGGGGAGGTGGGGACGGCGACTGCATGGCAATGGGGAGGCGGCAGCGGTACCCCGCTTTCATCACGGGCCAAACTCCTGCTGGGGTAATTTACACCTCACCTGCTCTCCCCTGGCAGCACCGTGGCTCTGCACCGGTGAAGCCATCCCCGGGGGGCAGCCGGGCACCCACCCGCCGTGGGGTGATGCCGGCGCTGGCGTTACACACCGACCCACGCAGCCGCCCGGCTTTACACCCTGTCCTATATAGCTACAGGCAAATCTGCCTTTAAAACCGTTGGGAACTAGGCTTAGCCCAGGAATAAAGAGATTACGGAGAGGGGGGGTGGGAAGAAAAGCAGCAGAAAAAAGGGGTGTCTGGGAATAATTCATTCCCCTCCAAGCCGGGTGGCTCCTGATGTCCTGGGTACGACTGGAGCCCTGCCGCAAGCAGGATAGCTCCAGATAGGCACCGAATTTTGGGGGTGCCCACCTGCCTGCTCAGAGCTGGAGGGCTGTGATTGGGCCCCCTCCCCAGAGCAGGACCCCCAGCCCTGACCCCTTGGCACGCACAGGGCTGGCATCGACCCCCGCTCGCCAGACGGAACCCAGCGGGGAAAAACCATCTGGGAAGCGTCACCCCAAGCCCCGATCCGGGAGCGATGGCCCAGTCCCCCTCCCCGCGTGCAGCCCTCACCCGCCACCCCCCTTCCCCTGGCTCCCCTCTTCCCTCCCCTCCCCTCCTCAAACCATCACGGGGAAGCTGGAAAGTGGTTGACATGGTTGCCAAGACGACCGAATTTAGGACTGGCAAGAGGAGGAGGAGGAGGAGGAGGAGGAATATGGTGGGGTGGGCAAAGGAAGAAGGCAGGAGGGCTTCCTGACACCTCAACCCAGTATAGACCCCCCAGCATCACCCAGCACCCCCCCCAGCATCCCATGAGCATCACCCTCAAGCACCCCTCAACCACAAACCAAGCGAGGATGAGGAAGGGCAGCCCCCAACCCCAGCGCCCAGCTGTGGGGTTGCCAAAAGCAGGGCTCAGCCCCGAGCACCCCAAATCCAGCCTGGGGGTGGCTGTCCCCGCCCGGCGCTGCTTGAAAGCCGCCGGTGACTCACGCCTCGCTCCAGCGGCACCCGCCGAGCGGGTGTTTACACGGCATCACCCAGCTCCCTCCATCTGCTTTGATCCACGGGCTAAATATTACTGTCCCCGGTGTAAAAATAGGAACCATTTGGGAAGGTCCTGAGTCAGCAGCATCCGCCGCCGGCACCCGCTGCCACCCTCCCCGGCACGCCGAGGCACAGAGGACCCCGTCCCACCCCGCCAGGGGATGCGCCAGGAGCCCTGGGGTCCCTCCAGCACCGGGGGGCTGCTGGGGATTTGGGGACACCCATAGGGAGGGGGGACCCCAAAAGGCTGCGTGCATTTGGGTGCCACCCTCACGCGTGCTGGAGCAGGCAGCCAGGCCCTCTGGGGATGCTCTGTGTCCCCAAGGGGTGCCGCTGTCCCCAAAGGATACTGCCGTCCCCGAGGGATGCTGCCACCAGCCGCAGGGTGACAACTGCGACTGAGCATGGTTCCCATATGTACCAGCAGAGTGGCGTCCCCTCCCTGGCCCCCTGTTCTCAGCTATGCTTGATGCCACGTCCCCACCGTGCCCAGTGTCCCCTCGCAGCCGGCTGAGCCCTGCTGCACGTCTCCAGCCCCATGACCAGAGGGATGCAGGGGACAGAAGCATCGGTGACCAGAGGGACGCAGGGGACACAGAGGAGCCAGCCGGATCCCATGCCAGCTGAGCCGGGCAAGCAAGCCAGCGAGGAACGTGTGACACAGGCCACGGCCAGGCAGTGCCCGAGGTGGTGACAGTCCCCAAGAGGACTTGGGCCGCTGAGTCACCGCCACCAGCCCAGCGCTCGTGAAACCCCTGCGAGCCCACGGGGAGGGGGAAGGTTCACATCTCCATCTGCTCCCACCCGACCTGGCCCACCAGCATCTCCCAACGCCCCGGCAGCTGCCGCTGGCGATTTCTCTGCTTGCCAGCGCCTCAAACATAATTTCCCTTAATTGCTTTAAATCTCACAGCCTGACACTTCCATGCTCCTCTCTGTCTTGCTTTTCTCCTCCAATTTTTTTATTTCTTCTCTGAGGCAGCTGGAAAGCAAAGA
Source organism: Phalacrocorax carbo (assembly GCF_963921805.1). Lineage (NCBI taxonomy): Eukaryota > Metazoa > Chordata > Aves > Suliformes > Phalacrocoracidae > Phalacrocorax > Phalacrocorax carbo. The sequence goes on from NC_087520.1 coordinate 43,452,589, forward strand.
GCTGGCCAGAGCAGGGTTTTCCAGGGCGCAGGAATTAATGCATTAGCAACAACGGCAAAGCCAGAAGTTTCACGCAACAGGAGCCGCCGCCGGGAACCCCCGCTCGACCGGAGCGTGCTAAATATGGAATTTACGGGGAAAAAAAAAAATACAACCCCCAACCCGTCTCCCTGCACCTGCAGCCTTTGGAGGAGTCCCCGCCGCGGGGGGATGGCGTGGAGGCCAAGCAGGAATTGCCCGCGGGTGCTGCAAGCAGCTGAGAACCAGCAAGGAGCAGGCAAGGGGATGGTGTCATGGGGGGGCACAGGGAGCGGGACCCCCACAGCTGACAGGGAGGAAGGCACAGTGTCCTGGGTGCCATGAACAAGCAAGTCACCCACATCCCCGCCGTGGCACAGCTCTGGGGGGGGATGTCACACCGCAACCCCTCCTGGGGGAGGGGGGGGCCCCCAAGTTCAACCCTGGCGCCCCTCTGCCGCCCTTCCCGGCTCGCCTTCGCACGCTCCGGCGCAGGCGCGCTTGGGCAGAGCCACTCGTTCCTCTAACAACTGCCACATGCAAAAGCCATTTCCTGAAACAAACAACCTTCCGCGGGGAAACCGCCGTGCGGGGGCATGGCCCCCCAGGAGAGGGGCCCCGCCACAGCCCCCCGCCTCTCCGAACACACCCCCAAGCGCTCCCCGAGCTCGCAGCCCAAGCGTGCACCCCGAGACTGCACCCCCAGAGCACCTCGAGCTCACCGCTTGAGCTCACAGCCCAGGCTCGCATCTGGAGCGTGCGCCCAGAGTGTGCACCCTGAACGTGCACCCTGAGCGTGCACCCCAAGAGCACCCCAAGAGCACCCCAAGCTCGCAGTCCAAGCGCGCACCCTGAGCCTCCACCCCAAGAACACCCCGAGTTCACAGCTTGAGCTCACAGCCCAAGGCTGCATCCGGAGGGTGCACGCAGAGTATGCACCCCAAGTGTCCACCCCAAACATACACCCTGAGCCTGCACCCCAAGAGCACCTCGGGCTCCCAGCCTGAAGTCACACGCTGAGCTCACAGCCTGAGTATCCCGAGCGTGCACCCCAAGTGTGCACCCCAAGTGTCCACCCCAAACATACACCCTGAGCCTGCACCCCAAGAGCACCTCGGGCTCCCAGCCTGAGCTCCCACCCTGAGCGCACATAAGTGTGCACCCCGAGCGCGCACCCCAAACATGCACCCTGAGCACGCCCCCCCCCCCCCCCCCCGAGCGCGCACCCGAGGTCGCACCCCAGCCCCCCTCGCCACCGATGCTCTCAAAACACCCCAAACGCCCCTGGAGAGAGGGGGGTCCCCCCTCCCTCGCCGGCTGCCGCGGGGGCCGGTGCTGCCGGCTGCGGCAGCACAGCAAACTTTGGTGCCCCGAGTCCCCACGCCCCGGCAGCAGCGGGGCTGTGAGCGGGGACCCCCACCCCAAAACACGGCGCACCCGGCATTTCTCCCCATCCCTCCTTGGCTAGAAACCCTCCCGGATCCTCAGGGAAAGGAGAAACCCCCCACCCACGGCAGGGGAGCAGCAGCAGGAGAAGAGGGGTGGATTCAAGCACCCCAAAACCCTGCAGAGCCTTGCAGTGCCATGCTGGGGCTGCCTGCTCCCCCCGCCATAAAGCTTGCCAGACCCCCAAAACCCTATTAGGTGCTGGGAGAAAGTAACTTCACCCCCAAATTCCCCTTGGCTACTGCTGGCCAGGGCGGACAAAGGGGTGTCCCCAAGCTGGGGGGGACCCCGCAGGAAGACCCCGGGGGGAAGAGGGGTTGGGGAGGGCCGGCGGCAGCATCGCACGGTGCCTTACCTGGTAAGTAATAGAGAGGTGGTTTCAACCCAAACATGATTTATGTTACAGTTCCATTGCGGCCAGGAAAAAAATAAAAATAAAAATAAAAGACCCAAGGTGAAGAGGATGTGTCAGGAAGCAAGAAAAAAAAAAAAAACCAAAAAAATTAGCACCAAGCCACACGGAGGGGGTTGGAAAAATAAACCAGAGGCGAAAAAATACGGTGGAACGGGGAGGAGGAGGAGGAGGAGGTGGAGGAGGAGGAGGAGGAGGAGGAGGAGGAGCGGGGGGAATCAAGTGCGTGGGGGGAGGAGGAAAAATAAAAATTGAAATAGCAGCGAGCCCAGGGCGCTGGCGGAGGGGTGGCGGTGGCGGCTGTCACCAGCGGGGCCAGGGCAGGAGCCCGGCTGCCATGGCGTGACGCCTTCCCGGGGGTTTTCCTGCCGCTTGAGCCCCGAGCTGCGAATCGCAGGCACACAAAAAGCCAGCGAGGAGGAGGAGGAGGAGGAGGAGGCGGCGGCGGCAGCGGTGGGACCCTCGGCGTGGGGGGGACGCACCCCCTGAGCTGGATGGTGCAATGGGGTCGTCCCCCCCCTACACCAGAGAAGGGTGCTGGTGGCGTGGGGTGGGTGGCCCACACGGGGCTGCGAGCCAGCGTCCGTCCGTCCGTCCGTCCGTCCAAGCGGTGCGTCCCAAGGCGAGCAGAAAGCCCAGGCTCCCTTGGGCTGCGCCAAGCCGGGCGGGCGAGAGGCGGCAGACTTGCCCCTCGATCAATTTTCATGCAAGAATCATTATCGGTAAATTGGAAATCTGGCTACTTGACAGCAGATTTGTCTCCCCTAATGAAGGGGAGCAGGCAGGGGAGCGGCAGGCAGCTGCTCGCCCCGGCACCCTCCTCCCCGCGTCACGCCGCCCCGCTTCCCCTGGGCTTCAGCCTTCATCCCCAGCGTTTTCGGGGAGGCGAGCCCCGGGGCACCCCGCCAGCGGGGACAGGAGGGCAGCAGAAGCCTCCTTCCCCCTCAAACCCCACTCCTCCTCCTCCTCCTCGCCTAAAGACAGAATAATTTTTCTTTATTTTTATTTTTCTTTTTTTTTTTTTTTTGTCTTTTCCGGGATGCTGTTTTCAAACAGCTGCCGAGGAGTGGCAGGGGGGGTGGGGGGAGAATAAAATAAATAGAAAATCAAGCCCCCCAGTCGCTTTAGGAAATAAAACAATAAATAACCCAACTTTCCTGCCTGCCGGGAGCTGCCCGCTGCTTCACAAAAGGCAGGCGCAGGAAGGCTGCCTGCCCCGACCCCTGCACGGGGGGCTGGGGGCGAGCTCCCTCCATCACCCCCTGCACCCCCAAATCCCCCCTGCCTGGCCCTGCCCGCCCCATGGGGCCGTAATCAGCCGCCCGATAGGATCTCCCCCTTTCCCTCTCCGCTGATGCATTAGCAGATCCGGGAAGACATGCTTGCAGGCAAATAGGGCTAATAAATGCTATTACGGGGAGAGCGAGGGAGGCTGGAGATCCTGGCTGCACCATAGTAACGAGGGCCCGGCTTAATTTGCTTTAAGCAAACGATCAGCCAAGGCGGGGTGGAAAAGGAAGCGGAGGGGGGGTGGGGGGGGAAGCGTTGCGCGCTCCAGGCACGCATGGGCGCGCTTGCACGGGTGCGTGCTTGCACGGGAGCGCCTTTGCACGGGTGCGCGCTTGTGGGCGCGGGCACGGCTGTGTGCGTGTGCGCTTCGCGGCCCCCCCTCCTGCCCCCAAACACCCCACCACCCCCCACCCCCCCCAATCTCTGGCCGTCTCTTCCCAAACTGCCGGCTGCTTTTAACACCAAAGTTCGTGAAGGCGACGTGTGATATCTCGCCCCTGCAAGAGAAGCCACATCCTGTATGATAATGACCAGCCCTTCAAACAGCTTAAAGATACAGGGCATTCCCAGGCCCCCGCTGCCTGCCCCTGCCTGCTCCCCATCCCGCGTGGGGCCGGGGGGGGCCCCGGGGGTCCCGGTACTCCCCCAGGCCCATCCGGCCCCATGGCGGGGAGGGTGGCCCTGGTGTAGGGCGCAATCGAGCGGGAGGGCCTTTGCAAAAAAGTCTTCTGGCTGCAACTGCACACATGTGCGTGCTTCTGCACGTCTGCGTGCATGCACACTCACGTATGCGTGCACCCGCATGCATGCACACATGCAGAGCCGCATGCATGTGCTCTGCAAACACACGCGTGCAAACACGCGCACACACGCACCCTTTCAGCCGAGCTCCCCAGGAACCCGTTTGGCAAAGACGGAGCCGGTGAAAAACTCCTTTTCCCCGTCCCCCACGTTAAATATTGCTTTTCTAATTCCAGGTCGGGGGATTATTGTTATGTATTTTCTTCCTTCCTAACCTACATCTGTCAAGATCGGCGCTGAGAGTATTTCTGGCCTGTCCCTTGAGTCATCGCCCGCGTCCCGCTCCCTCCAAGGCAGCTCCCCTGCGCCGCCATGCTCCCAGCCCCAGGGTGCTGGGTGCTGCTGCTCCGTCGCTGCTTCCCCCCTCCCCAGCCAACCCCCCCCCCCCCCACACCTTGCTGGTGCATTAGGAAGTGTCACTTATGGGGTGACACAGCTCTGGGAGCCCCAAACCCAATGCCTCGCCCATAGTGCGGGTGCAAGGGGGACCCCATACCCCGGGGGCTGGAAAGGCCGCGGGGTCACCATGTCACCCAATTGCCCCGGGCCCCCATCGCTACCCCACTCGCAGCCCCCACAATTTTATAGGGGGTTTAATTCGCTGGGCTCACACAAGCACCGGGGGACCCCTCCTTTGCTCCCCCATCCCCACCCCCCCACCTCCATGGCATGAGCCGTAAAAATTAATTTGCAAACATGTCATTACACAATAGCTGTACAGGCAATAAACCTGTAATTACAGGCGGCTGGGGGAGCGGGCAGGCAGGCAGGGAGGGCAGGCAGGGAGGGCAGGCAGGGAGGGCAGGCCTGCCTGCCAGCTCGGGCTTTGGGGTTTCGCCTCCCCCCCTGCTCCCTTTGTTCATTATGCAAACGAGAATTGCTTCACTTCTGGAAGTTGGGCTGCACTTCAAAGGGGCACGCTGCCCTGCGCTGCCTGCGCTCCCCACCCCGCCAAGAAAGCCCTAACCCCGCCAGCACCCCAAACCGGGAGCCCTCGTTGCTTCGCTGCGATGGGGAAAGCGAGGCACGGCAGCTGGGCAGCCCCGTTGGGAAACCAACCCCCGGCCCTTTGCGACATCGGCCCAACCGATTTACCCGCCACCCTCCTCCTCCTCCTCCTCCTCCTCGGTTGTCCCCGCTCTGCGGGCGATTGCATGCACGCACCGGCGGCGACCATCGCCCTGCCTCAGTTTACCCACTTACCACCCCCACGGGAGACGGGACGCAGGGCACCGGCGTGAGACACCCGCCCGGCCACCCGGCAGCCGGCTCTGCTGCACCTCGCCTCGCCCCTCGTTAGCGGGAGAGCTTGACGAGCCTGACCCACTTCCCCGAGCGCCGGGAGGATTAATTGGTTCCTTGCTCACACGAAGCCGCCGGGAGCTGGGGCAGGTGCCAGGCGGGATTAGCAAAGCATGAGAGCGCAGCTCGCGGGGCCGGCCGGGCAAGCGCGCTGCCAGCCCTGCCCACGCCGCCCGAGCGAGCCGGGGCGATGGCGGATGGGCACGGGGCGCTCCCGGCTCGCTCGGCCACGCAGGACCCTCGCCACGGGGATGCCCGACCTCCTCGGGGATGCTCGACCCACCCATGGGTGTCCCCAAGGAAGGGGATGCAGCCGTGCTGGGGATATCCAGGCTGCGGTTCCCAGCGGGATGCCCACCCCCAAGCGACCCACCCTGGGGAAACTGAGGCACGGCCGGTCTCCGCCAGCCGGCGCTGGGCTCCACCGCGCTCCCCGCAACCTGGCACCCCAAAAGCATCCATCGGCGGGGATGCACGAGCAAGAAGAGGAGCGAGAGGCCGCCTCTTGCTGTAAATAAGCGGCTCAGCGATGATTTCCTGCTCTTGTTGACCTTTGACTATGCAGAATAAAGACATAAATCCATATTTTAAACCCATCTGAGCGCCAGCCAGGCCCACAAAGCCATTTACAGCCTGCGATTTGGACGGGGCAGTGAGCAGGAAAGCGATGGTTTCTCGAGGTGACATTCCCCAGGAGGGAAATGAAGTGTTTTATTTGCAGATATATAGGGCACGGTCGTTCCTCCGCTTCCCCTTCCCTCCGCCCTCGGCTCATAAATAAAACATACGGCCGCGTAACCGGCTAATTACGGGAGGATGGCAAAACCCCGCCGGTCGCTGGGAAAAGAAATCAGCTTTTTAATCAGCCCACTTTCCTCCCCATCTAACTTAAGGAGAAACGGGCATTTCGGGTGCCGGGATGGATCCGAGACTCTCCGGCGGCTCATAGGCTCCCGCTGGGGTTGTGCACCCCGGACCCTCGAGGCCGGTTTGGGTTTGGGGGGGGGGGCGGTTCAAGCTGCTGCTTTTTTTTTTCCCTGGCTGGGAAAAGGATGTCTTTGAAAAGTCTAATTGTTCCTTACACATTAGATACATTAATGAGGTCTCTGATCAAGCGGCTGGCTCTCCGGCAAGGAGGCTTCAAGTAGCAATTTTCCATTTGTGTTTCAAATTTTAATGAATGTTCCTGTCTCCGGCTGCGATGCGCGGTGATAATCCGCACGGCTCGGGTCAGCGCCGGAGCAGGGGCTGCCGCACAGGAGGGCTTGTACAAGGGTTTGATTTCTTTGGGGAATAGTTCATACAAAAAATGGTAATGGCAGAAGACAGTCTTCCTTCCCCCTCGGCTGCCAGAGCCCAAGAGCTACAAATCAGAGGGTTATTATTTCTTTCCGATGTCCCTAAAGTATCCTATATCTTTGGCAGGAGAGTAAAGTTCAGCCCTGATAAGATTGTGGCGCTGGGTGAGACACGCTTTTCCTTTCCTCCTGCTTTTTTTTCCTCTCCAGCTCCTTCTCCCTCTCCCTCCATCCCTGCGGTGGCCGGAGGGGTGTCCCCAGGGCCACCAGCCAGCAGCCTCCAGCCCACCCCAGGGCCACCCGCGGGCAGGGCAGAGCCCCCGTAACCCCCCACCCAAGGGCCAGATCCGGAACCCACCCCGCCAGGACAAGATTTTTATAACCTTGTTTTGGCATGCCTGCCATTAACTTAATTTAACATCCATATTGCCGCTACTTAATTAAATAGATGAACTCATTTTACATTTGCAAGTCTTAATTCATCCTGAACAAAATTGGCCGTGTTTCGTTCTTTCTACGCTACCAGCTCCCCGGAACAAATGACTGCCTTTTGTAGTTAACTGCTAGTACAGGTTAAAAGCTAATTAGCAGCCCGGGTTGGGTGTTAACTTCCTTATTTATCACCCGGCGCCACTCGATTAGCGAGGGGGCGCGGGCTGGCACTTCCTTGTCCATGCGTGGGCCCCGTTTCTGCAGGGGTGGTGCCCGTGCTCCTCGGGCAACGGTGCTGGATGCCTGCACGGTGCTTGGTGCTTGGCGCATGGAGGACGATGCACAACGCATGGCGCTCGGTGCACGATGCACGGTGCTTGGCGCGTGGTGCACATGGCACGGCGTTCAGCGCATCACGCTCCCGGCAGCGCCCAGCAGCGTGGCAGGGCGAGCTTGGCAGCGTCCAACCATCACCCAAGCACCCAACCATCGCCCGAGCACCGCAGGAGAGCAACCCCCAACCCCGCCGTCCTGCCAAACCATCATGAGTTCCACCGTGCCCAGCGCAACCTCCCCGTAGATACTCGGGCAGAGGCACTGAGAGCAAGCGCCGCCCCGGTTTTTCAAGCATGGCTCCGGCGCTCCCACCCGGCCGGCTCACGGGGTGCCCGCACCGACCGGTAAACCCTGGAAGCTGCCGGTGGGAAACGGCGTCGAGGCTCCCCGCATCCTGCCCGCACAGGCTCCGGCGCGGCACTGCGCCGGGGCGCCCAGCAGAGCCGGGGGACGTGGGGGGACCCGCCGGCGGGGCGATGCTGAGCCTGGCAGGAAGCCGCTCCAGGAAGGCTCATCTGGTTTGACTAACAAATCGCTAACTGCTTCCCCCGAGGCAGGTGGAAGGAAACAAGCTCTGTGGCTGTAAACAACCCTCCCCCCGGCCCCCCGATTCCCACCCACGGCCCCCCACGGCCCCCCCAGGCACCGGCCAGGGGCAGGTTGAGACAGGAAAGCGCTTGTGAAACACCCCCCTCTCCATGCTCTGACGCAAGCCCCGGTGGGGGGACGGGGCCCCCCCCAAGCCCCTGCCCGGCCCCCAGGGACGCTGGCACCCCGGGCAGGGCGTGGGGTGACGCAGAGCTTGCACCAGCCCCAGCCGGCCTCGCAGGACAACACCTCGCCGGCGCCCGCCACACCGCCCCGGCTACAGGCGTGACTCAAGGGGACGAGCCGGCGTGGTACCCGTCGGTGGCACGGAGCAAAGCCAGCCATGCCGGCTGACGCTGCGGTCCTTCTGTCAGCACGAGCCGGTGGCGGGGACAGGTACACCCCAGAGGGCAGCGTGCCCAGGCGAGGAGACCTGGGCACTGGGTCGCAATCGCCATCACCGGTGATGCCCACCCCTGGTAAGGCGGCTGCGGCAGTGGCGGCGGCACGGGGACGATGCAGCAGGAGGGGACCGATAGGCATCTGCCTGGCCACGTAAACCGATCTGCCCCCACCTCCTGAAATAACAGCGAGGGGAGGTAGCTCCAGTTACCAGCAGTGCCGGGGGACGGCTGGGTGCCAGGGCCCTTGGCCGAGGGCCAGGAGGCTCCACGGACGCCGAGCGGGGACCCCCGGTCCTCCCCCCTTCCCGCTGGCACAGCACGGAGCTGCTTGTCCCGCTCCCTGGCGTCACCACCCCACCGAGCTCCCCACCCGGTATTTCAGGTCTGGCACCCAAGCCGGCGCCTTCGGGAGCCAGCGGTACCGCGGGGACATCACCCCCGCCCGGGGCCACCGCCACGGGGACGGCACCGGCCGCGCCGCGTAGGAGCAGGAATAATCCCCACCCCATGGCGCGCGGGGTTATCCCGAGCGGTTTTGGCTGCACCGGGATGAGGAGCCACCATGGCCAAAAGCAAAGCCTGAAGACCAGATCTGGCCCCTTTGGGAGGAGGGATAAGCGTTACCAGGTCCCCTCTCTCCCCCCAGACCCCACCAGGACCCCATCCCAAATCCCCACCATCAGCAGAAGCAAAGGAGCAGGGCTGTAAGGAGCGGGGGTGATAACAGCCCTCTGCGCCGGCGAGATAAATAGCCCCAGCAGCGCCAAGCTGTACTCGGCCAGGAGCTAATAGGGGCTGTCAGGGCGGTTTAGAGGAGCAGACCATCGTTTCGGGGCCCGGCTCGGAGGACGCCGAGGGGAAGTGACAAGGAAGCTGAGCAGAAAGCGACAGGCAGTACACAAAGAGCATGTCCTCTGTAAGTGGCGATAAACCTTGAAAAAAAAGAAAAGCTAAATCAGTTGTTTAGCCGATGTACCACATGCTGACAGGGCAAATGTGAAGGCTTTTATGGCCACATGGGTTTTCATTTGCAGTTATTCATAGCGGAGCTGGGCGCTTTATCTCACTTTACATTATGTGCAACCACAATGCAGACACTTGCACCGCAACGCATTGCCTCCCTTGGAAAATATTAATATGTAAATGTCAGGCTCGGGAGGGCAGCAAGGGAACGGCAGGCTGCGGGAGCCGTGCAGGGGAGATAAAACCTGCCCTGAAAGGGAGGGGGGTGAACGGGACCCCCACCCCGCACCCGTGGGTATACAGGAGCTGGGGGGGGGGGGGCGGGGAGGCAGGGGCACACACGTGTGCACACACACGCTCACCTGGGCCAGAGCTGCTGCAGCGGGGAGCGTGGTGTGCACATGGTCTATGCAGAGCGGGATGCGTGCCTGCGTGCGCACACACGCCGTCTCTGCGGAGCGGGATGCGTGCATGCACCATCAGCACCTCTGCAGAAGGACAGACAACCTCAGCAGACTGACGTGCGTGCGCACGCATCCGTGCACTACCCCTCCACCGAGGAGTGCACGCGCACCCACGTGCACCCACGCGCGCCCACCAGCCCTCGCAGCACAGGGACCCCCGCGCACCCCACCGCAGCCCCCCACCCTCGCTCGCTGCCCGCCGGCCGGGGGCCGTGCGCGTCCCCGGGGACGCGTGGCGAGGCCATGGGCCGTGGCCGGGCGCTGCTGGTTTGGGAGGAAGCCCCGCCTGGGCGAAGCGCGCCGACGCGGCGTGCCAGCGCCTGCAAAGCCCCGTCGGGCAGCGCTCCAGCCATGCCTGCTGTTCCTGGGCTCGGTTCCTCTCCGAGAGCCTCCAGCCCCGGGGGTAGTGCCAGACTGACAGCCTGGAGGCTATTTATTCGCAGGCAGAGGCAGCGGGAGCTGCTGGCGGATGCAGTCGCCTTTGTCCTACAGGGAAGTTTGCTCGTCGCCTCCACCGGCTGCCCCCCATCTCCCCCCAGCCCCTCTTTCCTCCTCTGTGCCCCAATGCACCATCTGAACCCCAGGAAGGCACTGGGGAGGTTCCCAGCTGGGGGGTCCTAGCCCCGATGCTCACCGTGCCACGGCAGGACTTGGCACAAGGCATGCGGGGATGCTGGAAGGCTGCCACGCTCCCCCCATCCCCAGCACCCCTCGGCATCGCCCGCCTCATGGCCAAGGGTCTGGAGGTGGCACCCCAAAAGCAGCTGGGAGCAGGAGGAGGGTAGGCACCCAACCTTGCGCTTTGCCGCTCGGCACTGTGAGCTGGGGTTGGGGGCACCTCTGAAACACAGCCCCCTTGGCCGTTACCAGGAGAAGCGCTGGCAGCCGGCGCTGGCACGGGGACAAGCCTGGGAGGGAGGCTGCCCCCCAGCCCCTCAGGGAAGGGAACAATCCCCGGCCATTTCTTTTTTGGCAGGCCCCGGGTGCCCCCCCTCTGCACCCCGCGTCCTCCTCCCGCGCTCGGGCGCGGGGATACAATTAAATCAGTGTTCTGCTAACAATCTGCTGGCTAATAAGACATTTTCCTCCCTCTCCCTCCTCCCCCCCACTCCACCCCAATCCGTGTGTGATGGGAGCGCTTTGATATGAGAGTGGACTCTAATGGGTTCGGTGTAAGGGAGCCTTAATTTATTACGTGCCTGTAATTGATGTTTGTATAAAGTAGCTCTTACAGCTCCTCAGAGCGGGAGATGAAAAGCAATCAGTCAGCCATTTGCCTCGAAAGGAAGGAGAGAGGAGAAGACAGACAGCGAGAGAGAACCAGACGTACTCATCAAGCCTGGAGAAAAACCCAGAAAGCGAGGGAACAAAACAAAATCCCCCCCGCACAGCCCCACCAGCATTTCCAGCACTGCTGGGTACCACTGCCAGCATCCCTGGGTATCACCGTCAGCATCGCTGGGTACCACTGCCAGCATCCCTGGGTATCACCATCATCATCCCTGGGTATCACCGCCAGCATCCCTGGGTATCACCGCCAGCATCCTCAGGTACCCCCACCAGCATCCTCGGGTACCCCACCCGCATCCCTAGGTACCACCGCCAGTATCCCTGGGTACCACCCCTGGGTTCTCCCACCACCCCAGCGCCCCGGGGGCCGGATCCTGCTGGGGATGCTGGGGACAGGCAGTCTCGTGGAGCCGCGCCAGGGCAGGATGCGGCCCCCTCCCGTGCCGGCGGCACGCGCGGGGCTGATTAGGCGAGGCGGGTTGCGGCAGCCGGTGCTGAGCTGCTCTAATGACGGCGGGCGCTGGGGAGTCACGTGCCGCCCAGCACCGGCTGGGGAGCCGTACGTCACCAGCCCCGGCAAAAAATCGGTGCTAAATTGAATCAATCCATCTTGGAAATGGCTCTTGTCAGCCGGTGTCAGGGAGAGCGTCTGCGGGAGAGGGATCAGGCGGGGGCAGGCCGGCGAGGGCCAGGCGGTCGGCACCACTGCCGCGGCACCGCCGGGTCTCTCCTGGCCCCCCATGGCGCTGGCCAAACCCATACGGGGGGTATGGGGGCCCTCCCGCTGTCGCGGGGGGCAGAGCAGGATGGGATCCCCATCCGGGTGGCGGGGAAAGCAGAGCCCAGAGCAGACAGCGTTGCACCGTGCCTCAGTTTCCCCACACAGGGCATCCCGTGCACCGCTACCACCCCCCATGGCAGCTCCGCACCAGGAAAAAGCCCCAGAAGGGATGCAGAGCCCCCCGGTGCCCATCTGCACCCCAACACCGTGCCCAGGACAGAGCATGCCAGGCTTGGGAAGGACGATGCCGCGCCAGGGAGACAAAGACGCCGGCACTTGACACAAATATAGATGGATCCTCGATGTACGAACCCCGCAGCCTGGCAAATTAAAACGTAGTGCAAAAGGGGGGGACGGAAACAGCCCCGGTGATTGATTTTCCATCCAGACATTCAAACCAACCGAATATGTCACCCAGACAAGCCCTCAGAAAGCTGAAGCAAGCCCAGATTTATCCTCCACTTGGACCGGAGACCATCAATCCCTATCCATCCCTGGTAAATTGCTTAACGTCCCTGTCTTCCCACCATGGTGCCCATCCCACCCGCTGTCCCGGCATCGCCACGGCAGGTGGGATGGGCACCGCGATGGGAAAACGGGACACAGGAGCCGTCGCCACGCCGGCAAAGGGGATACAGGCATGGGGACACACACCCAGGGCTCCTAACGAAGGCAATTAGAGGGGAAAGCATCCCTTGCGCCGCTTCTCCTAATTAAGAACCAACCAATTCCCCAACCCGCCTGTTCCCTAGCTCTGGTACAGCCTGTTATTTACCTGCAGCTAATAGGTTGGGCGCAGCTAATGATAGCCTTGTATCAAATGGCTGGATCTTGGCTTCTGACAGCTTTAAAGACCCGTCTCGGGGACACGAGGGTTTCTAATTATGGGGTTCGTCACGGGAAGGCTGGGTTCAACGCCAGTCACTCTCCCCGGGTGACATTTCTGCCCGGATTGGAAATCTAAACACAGCCCAGCCGGTTAAGGTTAAAAATACAGCGCTCAACAAGACAAGGGATCATAATTTGGGTCACCGCCGGGTTTAATTAATTGGAATGGAGCAATCAAAGCGCCGTGTGCGGTAATTACAGCCCGGGTTGGAGCGGGGCTGGGGGAGGCGGCGGTGCCCGGGCGAAGGGATGCAGGGGGATGCTCCCCACTGCGGGGACGGGCAGGGAGCGGGCAGGGAGGCATCGCCCTCGCCCCGGGGTGCAGGCAGGCATCGCGTGCAAGCAGCCGGCGAGGCAGGGAGGGAGATGCTTAGGAAGCGAGCCGGGAGCTTGCAAGCACACCATCCCCAGTGGATCACAAGCCAGCCTCATGTGAATGCTAGCCAGGCAAAGTGGGGTCCGTCCTCCGTGTCCCCATCCCCACGGTGCCACACGGACACAGCCCAGCCACCACCGCAGCTCTGCCGGGGCCGTGACGAGTGATTTATTCTCACCAATTACCGGGGCACTTTTCCCTTCGCCGGGACCACACTTAATTGATTGGAACCTATTGAAAACAAATTAACCGGCACCGGGGCGCAGGGACCTGTTTACGGCTCCTCCGCGGGGTGGTGGGGAGGACACGTGAGCGGCTCTCTGGCATGCTGGCGATGAGGGCGAGGACCGGCATGGCCCCGTGGGATTGGGAGGAGGAAGGTGGGACAGCCCAAATGCCCCCCGACGCTGCTCGCCAGCTCCTCTGCAATGGTTATGGCTGATGCAAGGGGAAATTGAGGCACGGAGCGGCACAGAGCCCGAGTCCTGGTGCTTCCTCACCAGATAAACCCTCCATGGTATGGGTAGAACCGAGATGTTCATCCCCCCACCACCACCCCTGAGGAGGGATGCTCACGAGAAGCTAGCGATGGTGACCCCATTAAGCGAACCGAGCTAGCATTAATTTGACCCCATCCGCCGTGCGCTAATCAGCTGTAACTGTGGCACCCAGCTCAATCCAAATTGATTTACGGAGGCTGGAAATGGATACAAATGTGATTAAAGGCTTTTTATTTTCCATAGGTCCTCTCTAAAATGATTTAAATCAATTGCTACACGCAGGGTCCTCCCCCTCCCCGGCCGACCCCGCGGCGCCGCGGAGGGGCTTTGCCCCTCCGCGGCGCCGCGGGGTCGGCCAGGGAGGGAATAGCACCTCAATTTCCACCACCGACCCCACAGCACCCACCCAGAGGGAAGCAGCACCCCGATTTCCACCGCTGACCCACCCACGCCCCTCACCAGACCCCGAGCATCCTTCACCGGTGGGATGCCAGCGCGCCGGGAAGCCCTGGCGAGCGATCAAAGCCCATTAGGCTGAGCGCCGATGCGCGCCCGTTGTTCGTCAATTATTCAAACAATAATTGCACCCTTATTTAAAGTCTAGTCTTGCGTGCGCGGCACTGCAGGCTGCCAAGGCCCACGTTAGATTTACACCCCCGGCGCGCTCCCGCCGCCAATTAATTAAGCAAACACATTCCTCGGCACGCTCTCAGGTGTGCAACCTGCCCCGTCGCGGTTCATCCCGGCACGGCGCAGATGCCGGCGCCACATCCCTGCCTGGCCAAGGGGTCCCAGCCCTCCGGGGGGGGAGGGGGTGGGTGGGTTACGGGGGCGTTATTAGGGCTCCTTGTTACTAGGGCTGGAGCTCTCCCCAGGGATGGGGACGGCTGCTCTCGCCCTGTACTCCAAAGCTGATTAAAGATTAAGCAATTCCCTTGTCTACACTTTGCTACAAATTTCCCCTTTGAAAAAAAAAAAGAAAAGAAAAAAAAAGCAGAAAAAGAGAGAAAAAAGGAGGTGGGGAGGAGGGGGCTGACACCAGCATCCGTTATTAGGGGCCCGCTCGTTCCCACCGGCACCTAACGAGGGGGGAGGCTGGGAGTGACAGTCACCAAGAGGTCAATTCATTCATCTGGCCATGTTATTACAAGTCCAAATTTATTGTCACCAGGCCACATTAGCGCTGGCACCGAGGACACGAGGTTGCACCCCTACTGAATAAGCAGATAAATGAAAGACATCTGGAGAGCAGAATGAAGGGGCAGATTATTAATGCTGAAATTTAGAAGCCAAGGTCTAAGCCACGAATCCATCAGCGCAACCAGTTATGTCCAATAAATTAGGAGAGATAAGGATTGAAGGATGGTATATTAAAGGCAACATTCATTTCTGAACTGGCACGAGGGCTCGCAGGCATCCTTCCCCTCCCCGGTGTTAACCCTTGCTGGCCAGGGATGTGTGGGAGGCAGCGGCTGGGGGGATGGAGACCGTGCCCCAGCGATGGGCATGGGTCCCCACGCAGAGCCCACCCTGCCACCGGCTGCCTAAATTCAGGGTTTTCCTCGGTGGCCACACGTGGGTGTGATGAAGGAGCGCGCGCACAACGATGGAGCGTGCACGACAGCGGAGCACGCACGACGGGAGCACGCACGACAGAGCACGCACGAAGACGGAGCGTGCACAGAGATGGAGCGCGCATGATGCATGTGAAGACAAGAGTGTGCACAATGATGGAGCTTGCACGGGTGTGCACAGTGATGGAGTGTGCACGAAGAGGGAGCGTGCAAGGCGACGGAGCGTGGGCAACGCTGGAGCACACACAAAAAAATGGAGCATGCAAAGTGACGGAGCGTGCACGAAGACAGAGCGTGCACGATGATGGAGCTTGCACGACGGCGTGGGCGTGATGACGGAGCGTGCAAACGTGTGGGAGAGGCTGGCACGGGAAAGCAGGGCACCCCACGGTGGCCGGCCAGGGAGGGCAGCAGGTCCCCAGCCCCTCCTGTAGCCCATCCATCCTCCCCAGTTAAAGGGCTAACAGGCCTGTGCGGCTCCACGCAGCCACACCACCGATGACCTTCGCCCCAGCCTCTCCCCACTTGTCCCAGGGCTGGGGTTCAGCTGGCCTGGCCAGCCGTTTGGGGACTCATTACCAAGGGGGATGGGTAAGGACCGAGGGGGCAGAGCCTGTCCGGGCACCTCCAGCCCCCCCTGTTCCTCCTGCCCTCGGCACCCAGCTGCCTCCCACCCACGGGCCCCATCCCAGCCATCCCACCCCACGCAGCAGGTCCCGGCACCTCCTGGTTGCATCTGCCTCAGTTTCCCTAATGCCATTGCAATGGCAACGGCAGGGTCTGGCTCCCCGGGGACAGCTCGGTCCCCATTCTGCTGGCCCTGGGGATGACGCTGCAGCCCAGCACCCCCCCAGCACCCCCATACCCAACCAGGAGGTGAGGGGACGCAGCAAACTGGGGGCTCATGACCTGCTCTGCGGCACGGGAGCAGCACAGCCCTGGGAACGAGCGAGCATCCCTGCGGCACAATGCCTGGAAGGGGAAAAAAATCAAGAATTTTCTGCTCCCAAACAAGCAGCTTGGGGGGTGACTGCTCGGCAGTGGGGACACACACCCAGGGTCTCCCCTTGGCACCCCAAAACTGGCATTTGGGAGGAGGGGTGTGGGCAAAAATTGGGAGATGATGGTGAAACGGGGGCTTCCCTGATGCTGGTCCCTCCTGGCCCAGCAGCTGTAGGGCAGGAAGGCACACAGGGCCCCCCAAACGCAGACCTGGCCCCCATAACATCAACCGAGCACCCTGCCCAGCCCCAAGCCCTCCTAGCACCCACGCAGCTCCAGCCCTCCCAGTGCTCCCAGTTCAGCGGCCCCACTACATCCCACAGGGATGGCAATGCAGCTCCGGGGGGTTTCAGCATCTCTCCCCCTCCCTGCAGCAGCTCCTGAGCAAATTTCCAACAGCCTCATCTGGCAGCTGAGGGATTTGGGATTTGTTTAAGCTCTTTTCACCCGCCGGCCTTTAATCGTCGCGTTTGCCTGACCTCCACCCTGGTGAAACCACGTCCATGCCGGCGGTGACGCCGGAGGGTCCCGGCTCGGGGCGATTCCCAGCGCCAAAGCCCAGGGCTGCCCCTGGCCCTGGGCCAGGATTAGCTATCAAATAACTTTGCATTTAAACCCTTTTTAACAGGGCTGGAGGTCAGGAGGGAAAGGGCAAGAGGTTAAGCCTGGCTGCGGTCGGGCACTGACCCCGAGGAGGGGGACGCCAGGGAGGGGACGGGGCGGCACGCGGGGCCAGGGGGTGCGGGACCCTTGCCCCAGCCATGCCACCCACCCGATTCCCCTTGCACGATGGGACCGGGGGTGGGGGCGGCTGGTGGGGACCGCGCTGGGGGTGGGGGTATCCCCACAGCCCCCAGCCTCGCAGCCCCCATCACTTACTGAGGCTCTGCAGCAAAGATGACCAGCTCTTCATCTCCAGCATCGCGGGGGTCCCAAGGCCCCCTCCCCACCCCGGAGCTCAGGCTGCCGGCGGAGCCCGTGACTGGCCTCTCGCTCTGGGATGCACAGCACCGGCGATGAGCCGCCGGTGGGAGATAGCGACCATTTTATTCCCTTTTAACTCTGCCTGCGTCTCTGGCGCACTCGTCCTCCCCCTCCCCGTCGCCCAGGGCTGGTCCTGAGTTCGGGGAGCTTTGCTTTTCCCTCCCTTCCCTCCTCCTCCCTCCTTGCACTTGATAGCAGCCTTGTCAAGACTGCTGAGTTGCTGCTGACCCCTGCCCCGCCGCTGCTAATTAAGGCTGCACAGTGACAGTTCAAGTGCCTCGCCGCCAGTTTGCAGCACCGCCGCTTCTAATTGGAGACGCTTTTTATTTCTCAATAGCCGCCATGTCAGGGTTGGAGGGTCTGGGGGGTGGGGGGGCGGGGGGTTTGCACCCATCCTGGGTGGTGCTGGTGCAGGGGGATGCAGCGTCCTGCCCGCACCCACTGGTGCCCTGGCCGCTGGGCTCCCACGTGCGGGCAGAAATTATTGCAAAGGTGATGCACAACGGGATAAAAAGGCCCTGAAGTCAGGAGGAAAGTCAGGAGGGGGATGAAAGAGGCAAGCGATTCCCCCCAGGAGCGTCCCCAGGCTGGGAAGGGTGGGGGGCACCTCACGCCGGTGCCTTCTGATGTATTTTTGGATGGTGAGGAGGAGTGAGGGCAGCGGGCACGGCAGGGAGCCAAGACACATGGCTGTATCTCCCAGCAGCAGAGCGGGGACTGGCTCGGGCACGGGTGCAGGGTATCGGCCCGGACATCTGGGTCCTGTCCCCGCGCACAGCCCTGGCCACCCCCCTGCTGAGTCCTTGCAGAAATCATGACACTTGTGTGCACGCCAGAAAGCTGCAGCGCGGTCACGCTGGGGTTGCAAGAGCAGCCCAGCACCGTGTGTCCCCCCCAGCCGTGCCCCCCTGGCCGTGCCAGCAGCCTGACGGATCTATTGTGTCGTGACAGACGAGCTGTTTTATCGCGGCGAGGGAGCCAGCGCCAGCCGTCGTCCTGACCCTGCCGGCGGGCTGAGGAGAAACAGAAGAGGGCTTGTATCATCCCAGCGGGTCAGAGGGCAGGGGAAGCAGCCGGCCCCCCCGCGCTGCCAAATTCCTGGGATGCACGCCCGGGCAGGCAGCTGCGCATGGCCCCTGCCCCGCAGGTGGGGGGCTGGCAGGGTGTGGGGACAGCCCCCCGGGCACCCCGAGTCCCCACGCCGCCAATCCAGCCTCCCCTTGGCACCCCCTGCCATGGGGACTGCTGCTTGAAATGGCACCCCCGACCTGCCCCATCCCACAGCACCCCTGAACCGATGTCCCCCACCTGCCCCATCCCACAGCACCCCTGAACTGATGTCCCCGACCTGCCCCATCCCACAGCACCCCTGAACTGATGTCCCTGACCTGCCCCATCCCACAGCACCCCTGAACTGATGCCCCCGACCTGCCCCATCCCACAGCACCCCTGAACTGATGCCCCCGACCTGCCCCATCCCACAGCACCCCTGAACCGATGTCCCCGACCTGCCCCATCCCACAGCACCCCTGAAACGATGTCCCTGACCTGCCCCATCCCACAGCACCCCTGAACTGATGTCCCCGACCTGCCCCATCCCACAGCACCCCTGAACTGATGCCCCCGACCTGCCCCATCCCACAGCACCCCTGAAACGATGTCCCTGACCTGCCCCATCCCACAGCACCCCTGAACCGATGTCCCTGACCTGCCCCATCCCACAGCACCCCTGAACCGATGTCCCTGACCTGCCCCATCCCACAGCACCCCTGAAACGATGTCCCCGACCTGCCCCATCCCACAGCACCCCTGAACTGATGTCCCCGACCTGCCCCATCCCACAGCACCCCTGAAACGATGTCCCCGACCTGCCCCATCCCACAGCACCCCTGAAACGATGTCCCCGACCTGCCCCATCCCACAGCACCCCTGAACTGATGTCCCCAACCTGCCCCATCCCACAGCACCCCCAAACCATGCCCTGTGCCGGGCACAAGCCGCCACCGCAGGGGGACACGGACAGGGACGGGGATGCTCACAACCACCCCAACGCTCACCCGCAAGAGCCACCCACCCCAATGTCTCCCCACCCAAACCAGTGAGCAGGGGGTCACCGCCTGCCCCCCCTAAAGCCGGCGTCACCTCCACAGCAGGGCTCTGGTGGGACAGGCTGGGGTGGGACAGCGAGCGCAGCCGTGACTCATGCAAAGGGAACTCACTGGAAAACACGGCCCCGAGGCCAATGTCCCGGCGTGGCGAGGTGGGGATGCTCACCCCAGCTCTCCACCCGGCCAGAAACCACCCCGGCAGCCCCCCACCGCTCACCCCTAAGCCAGCAGCCAGCTCCCCACCAGCAGCGGCAAGTGTTTTGGGCAGGCGCCATGCGATGCTGCCCAACCCAAAGGTACCCCCAAAATGCACGGCCCTCTGGGACCGATCCCACTGGGCTGATGTCCCTGGCATGGGGCACGGCCAAGCCGTGGTAGCGTGACGGTGCCAACCGCAGGGCTCAGAGCCCGTCTCTGCCCTCTCACCCCAGCACTGGGGGTCTGCCTGGGGCAGGGGGACGCAAAGCCCCCGCAGAGCCTCGCCAAGCCCCCCCCGCCCCTTCCTCCCCTCCCGGCAGCCTTTGTGCCGCCTCCGAGCCGGCACCTCCGGGGTGGATGCATTAAGGCAACACAAAGCAGAACCGAGAGGCGTTTCGGCTGCAATTTTCTCTGCTCCATTATTGACAAACAAGCTGCTTCGCGCAGGTGATGGCGAGGCCAGCGCAGCAGCTGGGGCACCGGCGCACACACCGGCCCCGTGCCGTGCCAGCTGGCCTGCCCTGCTCGGCCCCTCCTGCCCCCCGGCGCGGTGCCGCCAGCGATGCCCTTTCCATCCGCTGCACCCCGAATCGCTTTGGCATCGAGCCCGCTCCGGGTCGCGCGCATCCAGAGATGTCACCGCTAAAAAATGGAGTGGGGGGGGGGGAAGAGGCAGCCGGGAGCGCTCCGGGATGCAGCCGAGGTGCCCGGTTGGGTGCCGGCTTTGCTGCCGGGCAGCCCCTTTCCCCCGGCCGGGGCGGCTGGGCGCAGCGTGCGGCGAGTCTGTCGTTAGCGCCGTGCCAAACCCAAAGTGGCTGCTTCGAAACGGCAATCCAATAAAAGTGCTACTTGTCTATTTATCATCCTCAGGGCTTTTTATCACAGTGCAGATGGCTGCTACCTTCGCAAGGCACAGCAGTGTGCTGGCACGCGCCTGCCACACAGAAGCTCGAACGCCGCAGAGTCTGTGCTTACACCTGCGAGGAGCCGCCGGGCCGCCTGCTCCGGCTCTGCCGGCCGGTGAGCCGGGCACCACCGCCTGCCAGCACCACAACGCCCCTTTACGAGCCGAATCCCAGCCCGGGCGGTGCTTGCACCGGGTGTTGATGCTTGCACCGTTTATCCGCACCAGGCATTTGCATGGGGTGTTTGCACGGGGTGTTCGTACCGTGCATCTCCACCGGGCGTTTGCACAGGGTCTTTGCGCCGGGCAATCGCACGGGGTATTTGCATGGGGTGTTTGCGCTGGGCATCTGCACCAGGCATTTGCATGGGGCGTTTGCAGCCTGCATCCGCACCGGGTATTTGCGCAGGGCGTTTGCACCGGGCATCTGCAGCCTGTAATTACCCCCGATCCGTGCGGTCTGTGGGCAGCAGCAGCGCAGCGGCGCGGGCGCAGGGCAGTGGGTGGGAGCCGCCGGAGCAGGTGATTAAAGCCGTAGTAAGTGTCTGTCTGCACACGGGAGAAAACACACCTAATTATCCAGCCGGAGTCGGACAGGAGGGAGGAGCGGCCCCGATCACAATCACGTAATGAAGTGTAACGCGGGGCCAGGCCTGGCGCGGGTGGTAATTAAGAGATGGCAAAGCCAGGATTGCAACGGCCGCGGGCCGGGGTGCCCACGCTGCCGTCGGGCAACCCAAACGCAGGCCTGGCTCCCCTGGGAAACCCACCTTGGCGAGCCCCCCGAGACGGGGCGCTCGCATCCCCGCGCCGGGACGTTGGCCCACGCGCCGCGGCCCCAGGCCCCCGCAAGCTCGCAGCAAACCCTTTTGCCACCCCTCCGCTGCTGGCACGGCGCCGGCGTGCTCCGGTAAAGCCTGGGGCCGAACCGGGTGCTTGGGTGCGATGCCGGCGCGCCCCGCCCTGGCCGTGGGCGCTGGGGAGGCACCGTTGCATGGGCGTCGAAAGAGGTCCGCTGAGCGGCGGGAGGCGATGCCGGGACGCGGAGGGCAGGCGCCGCTGGAAAAGGCGTCTGCGGGGCGGCGGAGGTGGCCGGCCCCACCTTTTGCACCAAAGCCAAAACCGCCAACCCACGCCACCGCTCCCCGAGCGGGTCCAGCGGGTCGGGAGGGCCCCGGGGAGCCGCCGAACGCCGCGTCGCCCCGCCTGCGCCTGCCACCCGGCGTCCGCAGCACCGCTGCAGGGACCCCACGCCCGCGCCTTTTCCCCCGTCCGGCCGCCCCAGCCGGTTGGGAAGCGGCCGGGCTTGCCCGGGAACGCCGCTTGCATCAGCTCCGGCCCAGCTGGCACCGCTTGCAGGTAGGTACGTGCCGTGCCGGCAGGCAGGAGGCAGGGAGCACGCCGGCGCCGGACCCTGGGAGAGACGCAGCGGGTTTAAGGGTATCCCTGGCACCACTCCGCAGGGACCCCCGCATCCCCTGGGGACGGTGGCACGAGGCAGCACGGGCTGGGGACGCTCAGGACAGGTGATGACTCCGTGCAAGCAGCCACCAGGACCCATCCCCGCTCACCACCGTTTCAAACCCTGGCACGCTGCAGGTGCCAGCATCCACAGCCCCGTCCCTGGCACAGTGACAATCCCCAGCTTGCCTCTACGACGTGGGGGACGGTGGCAGGTTGGGGGAGGGGGGACAGGGCAGGAAGATGTCCCCTCCCTCTCCTCTCCTTCTCTTTTTTTTCCTCCTTTTTTTTTTTTTTTTCTTATCAAAGCTCTCCAGAACAAAGTACACACTCTACCTCTTCAAACCCACCACCATCTGTCCGTCCGTCTGAGCGCCGCCGCCGAAGCCACAGCCCCGCCACTCGGAGCGGCCGCCTCCGAGCAGATGGTGCCAGGGGAAGGACAAGCCACTGCCACACCAGGACCTCGCCGGCGGCGGGTCGCGACAGCTCCGCCAGCCCTGACACCCCCCATCCTCCCCCAGCACGGTAATTACCCGCCACGCCGAGCAAACAGCCTGCGCCGGGTCATTGTGCCGGACACCAACAAAGGGCGGCCGACGGCGGGACCTCCCGACCCCTGCCAGCCCCTGCTGACCCCTGCCACCCCCTGCCCTCCGCCAGCCCCTCTGCCAAAAGAGCAATAAATCAAAGGGATGAGATGGGGACGGGCTGGCAGGCGGGGATGGGGACTCCCTCCGCCACCAACACGTAGGTGCACCCCCTGCACCCAAGCGGTGAACCCCGACTGCTCTGCAGCCCTTCCCCCCAAATCGGCAAGGCTGTGCAAAGCATGGGTGGGCATCCCCCCTCCCCGGCGCAGCCCGTGCACGCTCCCAGGCTGAGCACGATCAGGCAGGGGGGTGAAAGATGCTTCTTCCCCCACCACACCCTCCGGTCACAGCCTATTAATGGGGAATTTCATGGGTGCGGTACCACGGAGCCTGGCTGGGGAGTGTGCCGGAGCCATCTGCTCACAGGACCCGGGGCTGTCGAGCTGCCCTGACCTCAGCGTGGCAAACAGTTTGCAGGAGCAGATGTTGCACCCTCCCTCCCCCGGGGCCATGGGTGTATCACCCCTGCGGCTCGGCACCGCTGCGAGCCCCCGGCACCTCAGGGTGGACCCTCGCACCGAGCTGGGGGCAAAACCAGGCTGAGAGCAAAGGCGCATTGCAAAGACCTGGGAAACTCACTGCAGGAGTGACACCCCCGCCAAGATGGGGTTCCTTTGGGAATTCGGACATGGGGCGGCAGCGCAGAGGATCCCTGGTCCCCCCCCCAGCACCCCAGGCACGGCAGCCACGGCCGTCCCGCGCAGCCGGCTGGGCAGGGTGCCCGTCGGCGCTGCTGCGAGGCACGCCGGCTGTCCCGCCAGCGCAGGCGGTGGGGTTCGGAGAGCCGGCAGAGCTCATGCCCTGCAAACCCCCCCTGGCCCTGAAAGCACCCCACAACGGCAGCCCGGCTCTGCCGCCGCACACGCACGGCAGGGCACGGCACGGCAGGGCACAGGAGCAAAGGTGCAGGCAGCAGATCCCGGCTGGATTCAGCCTGGTTTCCCACAGGTCCCCGGGAGTGGCTAACACCAGTGTCTTTCGGTCTGATTAAAATTCATTCTGCATGATTTAGGACCTAATCTCGGTGAAACTCCACAGCGCTTTATTAATAGCGCATTAGCAGATAATTCATGCATTCGGATGAAAAATCAGCCTGTGTTATTCTCCGGGAGGGGGGACACGGGGGGGGGGGGGGGGACACGGGCACGGGGAGGGGGGCACTTCGCTCGCCCAGCCTCCCGCACCTCCCCGCCACCGCCACATCCCGGCAAGGCAGCAGCCCTTCTGACAACTGCCACCACTCATTAATCTTGACGAGTTTTCTGCTGAATATTCTTCCACGGGCTTTCAAACCGTTCACTAATTGCAATTAATCACTTACCGAAACAGATGTCAGGAACAATGGAATTGGGAAGTCTGGAGGCTTGATAAAGCTGTCAGAGGAGCGCGCTCGTGTGGCGGCGGGTGCCAAAAGGCGACGGCAACACCTTCCCCCAGCCATGTGCTGGGGGGACCCGGTGACCGCCCGCTGCCCGCGTGGCATCTGTCTGCCCCAGCAAGGGAAAACACACAGCGATGGGGCACGGGGGAGCTCCGTGCCCCCCGCAACGACCAGTGGATGGGATGGGGATGCGGGTACCATTTTTTGGCGACGGGAGGTGATGGGAGCCGCTTTGCCGGGGCTGCCACGCTGGCACCCGTGTCTCCAGGGGATACTGCTTCGCCCCACTCCCGGCACTGGGGTGGCTCGGTCTCTCCCCCCCATTGGGAAAGCCGCAAGGAGCCCCAGTGGGGCGTCACGTCCGCCGTGCCTCGCGCAGGCGACGGCACATTCCCCATCCCTGCCAGACGCCGTTTTAGCACCAGCAGGGATCCAACAGCCTTCCCCGGCGGGCGCGCCGCGCTGTTTACCCATCACACATGAAAGGTGCCGAGCTGACAGCTCCGGAGACGGGAGAGAGCTCCCCGAGACACTGATGAGGCCAAGGCTCCCGAGCGCCTTCGCCTCCTGCCCTTGGAGACCCCAAAGGCCACCTGATAGGTGACCCCAGCAAGGGGCAGCCCCTGGGCTTCTGCTCCCCAAGGAAGGAGCCTGCAGCTTCACCACTGGGGCTCTGCACACCCCCATGTCTCAGCCACCCCCCCGGCTTGGGGACAGGCTGGGAGAAGGAGGGCTTTCCCCGCCCCCCCACAAGGATGCTGCACAGCCCGAGGCCACCGAGCGCAATTAGCCCGGAGTCCCCCAGCCACAACGGGGACGCCACCACGGTGACACGGCCGCGGGGACACGTGCACCTCCCCGGCAGGCAGAGCCCTGGGGGACCAGAGCATCCTTCCAGGGCTGGCGCAGCACGAGCCAAGCCCGGGGCTTGTGACCAGCGCGGCCCCGACACATGTTACAATAAATATTCCGCACAGACACCGTTCCATATGTATGATCCGGTGGGGTGATGATTTTTCTACTGATCACTGGAAGTGACAGCTGTGCGGAGAGCAGGAGAAACAAAGGCACCGACTGCTCTCCCCGTTACACTCCGCTAGTGACATGATGGTGTGACACGGAGCGGCAGCATCTGGTGGCACAGGGACCGGCAACCGGGACGGGACGCCTGTTAGCGCCGGGCACAAAGACGGGGTGGCGATGGGGACGGGGTGGTGATGGGGATGGGGTGGCGATGGGGACAGGGGAGAAATAAGGATGGGGTGGGGATGGGGTGACAATGGGGTGGCAATGGTGACGGGGTGGCGATGGGTTGGAAACGAGGACAGGGTGGCAAAGGGGACAGGGTAGAAATAAGGATGGGGTGGCCACGGCGACAGCATTGCAGTGTGGTGGAAATAAGGACTGGGTGGAAACAGGGACAGGGCAGAAATAAGGATGGGGTGGCGATGGGGTGGAAATGAGGAAGGGGTGGAAATGAGGACGGGGTGGCCATGGGGACGGCTCCCATCAGCGCCCTCGTGCTGCACACAAGCACCCAGCCCCTCTGTCCTGGCCCCCCGCCCCCCGAAGCGGCCACGGGACGGGGTACCAGGGGGCACCCGGCCATCGCAGCGCGCCTGGCCCAGGCATGGTCAATATTTGCATTTGATTTGCAAGCGTTTCCTCCCCCCAGATAACAGCAGGGCCGCAGCACGTACAGGAGGGAGAAGCACTGGGTTCGGTTAATTATTAGCGAACATGCAAATTCCCCCTCCATGAGATAACAATAAACACCGTGATTTCAGCGAGATAAACAGGGCTTTAAATTTCCAGCAGCCTTTACTGGTGTAAAAATAAGCGTCCCTTATTTATTTAGCTCCTTTGAGAAACCACATCAGTCCCCAAACACAGTCTTTTACTGTCAAGCTACAGTAGAAGCCTTTATAGGCGGCGAAGATCCTGACAGCTACCCCTAGCACAACCATCTTTTATTCATGCTCATAATATAAACTGTATTGCCTCGGAAACAAAAGGATTTAACTCGCTGCTGGCCGGGTGGCAGCGGCCGAGCGGAGGTCTCCGGCGGGGGCACGTGGCTGCTATGGCTTTGCTCCGAATGGGGACATCCCGCAGGTCCACCGCCTCTTCCCAGGGACAGCCCCGGGACAGACCCCTGCTCCGCTGCGTGGGCGCATCCAGGGCTAAAATAGAGCCAAAACAAAAATCCCCCACCCAACCTCGAGCCTTGAGGCAAAGCCTCCTTGCTCTGCGGCTCCGAATCCTGCCCTGCCTGCACAGAAGCAGGCAGAGCCACGGTTACAAGAGTGGTTCGTATTTAATAATGCAATTTATATTCCACTCTCAACATAAACTATTGTAAAGGCACACTAATGTAAAAATACATCTGGCTTGTCAATAGTTTATCTTCTGGATCTGCATCTAAATCCCTGGGCATTCTTGACTTATGGCTGCACCAGTGTCTAATGAATAAAAAGGTGCAAATTATAGGCCTTGCTTTAATGCTCATCATAAAATTAGATGATAGTTGCAAAAGCTGCATTCTCCTGCCCACAGTGCAGCAATGGTAAGCTATAAATAAAGTGTATTTAATGTATCCCAGCGCTGCGCAGAGCCAGGAAACAGTATGTTACTGCACAGCCTTCAATGGATCCGCCACAAGTTCAATGAAGTGATAACTGATCCATCATGTGAATTTATGTTAACTGTCTGCTCGCAAAGTCACGGCCCCAGCACTGTAAATAGCCGACAATCCTTCCAGCCCGGCCTGCCTGCCAATAAACCTGTCACCGGCAGGCTGGGAGCAGCCACCTTAGGACACCACAGACAAACCATTACGCTCTTGGGTTTCCTCTTGGTTTTTCCATCCGTTTGTCCGTGCGGCGCATCGCTGCCATGCCTCAGTTTAACCCCAGCCAAGCCCCCCCCTCCCTGGGGCTTTCCAAACCCGTGCGATGCTTTTCCACCTCTCCGGAGCTGTCACATCAGGGATGCGGGAAGCCCAGATGGGATCCAGGGGGCTGGTGGGTGCGTGGGTGGGATGGCTCCTGCTCGGGAGACAGGCAAGCGCTGGAGCCCCCGGACTCCTGCGCTGTGCTGGGATGCAGAGCCAGGAGGGCACATGCATGGGGGGGTTGCTTCACCGGGGGGGTAGAAAGGCTAACTGCACCATGCCTGGAAAGCATCCCCCTCCGGCAGAGGCGTGTGTCCCAGGGCTGGCACCTGGGAAGGAGGTGTCCCTAGGAAGGAGACATCCCTGGGAGGAACATGTGGTCCCCAGGAGGGAGATGTTCCCAGGAAGATGTCCCCAGGAAGCAGATATCTTTGGGAAGGAGACATCCCCGGGAAGGAGGCATCCCTGGGAAGATGTCACCCCCAGGAAGGAGACATCTTCATCAAGATGTCCCTGGGCAGGCATCAGCTGCAGGGAGATGTCCCTGGGAAGATGATGTCCCCAGGAAGAAGATGTCCCCGGGAAGGAGACATCCCTGGTTCAAGCAGCCCAAAACCAGGGAGACCCTCATCCCTCCGTGCCCAGCCTGCAGCTGGGGACGCATGACCGGGCTCCAGCCAAGGCAGCCGGCAGCGGTGAAGGCCACGGGGACGCAGCCAGCCTTGGGGAGCAAGGCGGCAGCCCAGGAGGGCGTCGGGGACGCCAAGCCGGCGGGAAGCAGCATTTGCCATCACCCGGCTCTCATTAACACGGTTCTGAGCAGCCCCTAATAATAGCAACAGTAAATTCTCCTAACCAATTCGGGTCCATTTCTATAAATAATGTAGAATCTTTTTATTTACTGACAGGTTGTAAAAGTATCAGTGAGAATAATGTGAAATCAGGCGCTGCTGAATAATTCATGGCAGCAGCTCCGCTCTCCCCATCCCTGTGCTCCCCTGGCCCCGGCATTTACACAACAGCACCTTGCGCCCGGGTTTATCTCATAAAAACCGGGACTAACGACCTGGCACTAATTCTTTATCAACCGGGACTTTAACAGCAAGGGGAGGAGGGAGGAAATAGAAAGAAATAAAAATAACCCTGGGTGCACCCTATAAAAAATGCACGGGCTCATGTGCTCACCTCCGCACGGAGCCGGTGATCCCCAGCGTGCTCAGCGCTTCCCATCGGCAATTCCCTCCGGCCCCCAGAGCCTCTCCAAAAATTAGTATTAATTAGCAGCACCCACAGGTCTGCAGCAGCATCCCGAGGCAGCGAGTGCAGGAAGGGCGGCACGACCCTGCTGGGACACGGGGACACCGGCAGGACCCATGGGGATGGTGGCAGGATGCTCGCTGTCCCCATGCCACCCCCAGGGATGCTGGCTCGGGGGCAGCAGATCCCCCACCACCACTCCCGCAGGCAGATGGGTTAAATTGGGCCAGAAAAAAACAGACCCACAGGGCTGCTAATCCCTGTGACAACCTGATCCGGTGTCCCTCATCCCTCCTGCCACCGCCGAGGGCGATGGGGATGGCAGGGACCCCCCCTGCAGACTCCCCCCAGCCCCTTCTCAGAACAATACCTATCCGCAGCTGTTTTGATGTGCGGCACAAAGCCGGGAGAGCTTTCCATGTAACATGATAAAAGCAAGTCCCC
The DNA here is from genome assembly GCF_963921805.1 of Phalacrocorax carbo. Taxonomy (NCBI): domain Eukaryota; kingdom Metazoa; phylum Chordata; class Aves; order Suliformes; family Phalacrocoracidae; genus Phalacrocorax; species Phalacrocorax carbo. The sequence goes on from NC_087520.1 coordinate 43,481,037, forward strand.
AGCCAGCACAATTATTTGATAATTCTCCCTTAACACCCATCAAATTAAAGCAATGTCCAAGGGCTGCCTGAAGTGGCACTGATAGGTATTAAACTTTAATGAGATTTAATGGCACTGCCCTACTTTTTAAGCGCTCGGGCCTACGTTTATGAACATTTAATTTCCCAGGCCCTGACCTCTTTTTTTTTCCCTTCCTCCCTCCCCGGCGGCCCCCCCTGCCTGCCCTCCCGCACAGCTGGTTTCTGTTAGCGCTGGCGGCCAGCCCCGACCCGGGATGCTCGGGATGCTCGGCCGGCCCCGAGCCGATAGAAATCTCCAGGCGCTGCGGGGTGAGATGTTGACTCTAGCAGGCAGCCGAGACGGAGCGGGGAGGGGGACCCCCGGGAAGGAAGGAGGGAGCAGGGGGCAGATGTGATTCACTGGCAGCGAACTCGGCCAAATTTATGGAATGACTTAATTAATTTGCTCCCGGAATGACATGACACCACGGGTCGGACTGGTTTGAGGGCCCTCGTCCTGCTGCTCGACTGAATTCGGTTTGCAAATGGGTTTGTTTAAGCATCCCTTAAAAACAAGCAGCTCCCCCGCTGCAAACCCGCCGTGCAAGGGCAAAGCTGGGGGGTCAGACCCCTCAACGCCCCCGGGGACCCAACAGAGCCCGCTGATCCAGTTTGTTGCTGCCCTCTAGTGTGTACAAGCCAGGCCAGACCCGCTGTCACTTGTCCCCCTCCCCGCATGTCCCCAGGGCCACGCAGGATGCTGTGCCTCAAGCGAGGCTGGCTGCTGAGATGCTCAAAGTCCAGACGGCTGGGGTCCCCAGCCTGGAGTCCCGCCAGCTCCCCAAAACCCCGCTAATGGAGCCGCAAGGTCGGCACTGGGGCACAGCCTGGCACATCACCTCCTCTGCCCCGCGGCACAGTCCCGGTAGGATGCGGGATGCCGCGTTTCCCTCCGCGTCGGGATGCGGGAGGGGTCGGGGTACCCGAGTCGGCATTAGTATCCTCAGATATGGGTGGCATGGGTGTCACCGTCGCCCTCCTGCGCAGGGGTCTGCCCACCATGGCGTGCCCCACAGCATGAGGGATGAGCCCAGGGCTGAGGAAACTGAGGCATGCACCCGTGTGACCAGCTTCTGTGCTGGGAATGTCCCTCTCCCACCTCCTAGAAGCCTCCCCAGCACCCACCCCAACTGCAGGGAGGCCAGCTGCAGGAATGCAAAGGCAGGGCAATAAAAGGGAGCGTTATCAAGCCCCAGCAGAGCAGACAGCCCGCGCCGAGGCGGGGAGGAGAGCAGGAGGGAGGGAAAGGAGAAGGAAAAAAACCACCCCACCCTTAACCCCAAGATCACTTATCATTCAGGCTGCATCACGCATCTTGAAAGTGCAGACACAAAAATGTAATGTCATAACATTCGCAGTTCAATAACCTTTGCTTCACGAGACGGCTTGAACTGTCAGAGGAGCTGGAAGGTAAATATTTCAGCGCACAGGCACTGAATGCAAAGGCAGGGGAGGGGGGGGTCGGCCTCGGCTTCCCCAGCTCGCCTCGACACGTTCAAATATCCCCCGCCGTAAATCCCGGCCGGCACTGGGGAAAGGCCGTGGCGCGGATAAAATACGAGCAGATATAAAGCCAGACACCTTTATTGTTCGGCAAAGTCTTCCAACAAGTTATGAACCCACAGCTTGACCCTAACCCATCATCTTGTTATACGGCGGAAACAAAGCCGGTGCCAGGAGCTGGGGCTGGACCGGGGCAGGAAGGAGCAAAACCCATCCTGCCTCCTCCACGGGGGATATTCGGGTGCAGTTCACCCCCAGACCTCCCTGCCCCCCACACCCACCATGCTCCAGGCAGCGAGTGGCTGGGGAGAGGCACCGGCTGTCCCTTGGGAGCAGATCTGACGTTAGCTCCTTCCAGTGAGCCTCCCTGCCAGGTCACGGTGGTGCCAGTCCCCTGCAGCTGGGGCTAACGGGAGCAGGACCCCAGTAAATGCAGCACCTCGCCGCAGGGTTAATGGGGACGGAGGTGCCGCCGCCGTGCTGTGCCGGGTGGGAGGAAGGAGATTGCACAGCTGGCACCTCGGCGGGAGCAGGCAGGGAGCAACGGCTGGGGATCCAGAGGGCATCAGGGCGAGCAAAGCTAACCCCCAATGGGGAAAAATCCCCCCCACAGGGCTGGAAAGCGTGGGAAGATGCTGGCACCAGGGCCGTGCGTCCGAGGGGGTTGCACGGCCCAGCACAGCAGGCAGCAGCAGCACCAAGCAGCTTGCACGGCACATGTTGCGTGCACCCCCTTGATCCAACTGTGCGGCACAGCACGGCACAGCCGCAGACAACCGGAGACACCTGCCTGTAGCTTAGCTAGCTCTGCCACGGGGCTCTGCCAACTCCCAGCGGGGCTCCGCACCCCAAATGCTGGGGAGCAGCAGGGCCACGGAGCCAGGGTGCCGCAGGGAGGACGCGGCACCCCGGCGGCGGGTCCCAGAGGAGAGGAGGCGGCACGGGGACCCGGGGTGCGAGCACCCAAATGCCAAGCTCCAGCATCGCCGCTACGCCCCGGGGGAGGCGGGGCCCCCACCCGCACAGGGCGTGCGGCAACAGGCACCGTCGCACCCTCCCCGAAACACCTGCTAATGCCGCGCTGGCACAGGGCGAGCGCCCGGGGCGGGCAGGAGGAGCGGCGGCGGTGGGGAGCGCGCCAGGGCCCGCAGCAAGAAGCGGCATGTCTGCCGCTTGGCAGCACAACAGAGAGCAGGTGACAAGCGCGCCGGCGGTCGCTTTATTACAGGAAGCGAGCATGCAAGCATCTGACGCCGCTCTGCCCAAAGAAAACCCCCCTCTCTTGCCATTAACCCTCCCGCCCCAGGCGTGGGAGAGGGGTGCCCGGATGCTGGGGGCACCCCATTGCAAACCCGGCTGCAAAATGGGAGAGGGGGTGGGGGGCGTCAGGCCCTGAGACCACTCCACCCTGGTGGCACCGCTGCCGCACGTCGCTGCCAGGGCCAAGCAAATCCCAAGGGAGTAAAAATCCACATGTGTGTGCGTGTGCACAAACATTTCTCCTCGGCAAACACTCCCCGAGACAACAAAATTAGCCGGCGCTGCCGCCCCTGCACCCACTCCCACACCGACCCCCTCCTCTGACACAGCAATTAGAGGCAGGCATTAATATTTAAATATTGCCAGCTCTGGAGAAGGGAAATCAAATAAAAACGCTGGCGTGCCAGCAGTGCATCAAGCTCCCGCTCCACCAGCCTCAAAACCCTCCAGGTGCACAGCAGCGGGGAGGGGGGGCAGGCTCCCGTGCCATGCTACACTGTGGGGGACACGAGGGCATCGATGCTACGAGGAGAACCCCCTTTCTGGGCTGAATCAATGTGATGAGCAAGGAGGTGGTGAGCAAATGGTGAGCGAGCAGCAAACGAGTGGCAAGCGAGCACCCCGTTGCACAAGCACAAGCACCAAGCAAGCAGCAGGGATGCTCCTGCCAGCTCAGAGAGGCTGGGGGGCATCAAAGGGACCCCAACCCCATGCTGGCCATGCTTTAGAGGGGGCACTTGGGGCTCCCCGCTCTCTCCCAGCTGTAAAAGCACCCACAGCACCCAGCTGCAGGATGCCAGGGCTGGGGGAAAGGGACACACAGCCTGGCCCCCCCGCCAGGAGTCACCCCCAGTTCCATGGATGCTATGAGGTGGAGTCAGCACAGCAAAGAGGATTTACTGCTCAACGCAAGGGGCTTTAGAGGCAATAACTTTCCCTCCTCTTGACTTAAATGGATTTTAAACTTCAAAAAGGATAGAGGAGGCAGGCTGCCAAGCGGCCGCCCCCGAAGGGACGACCCCGCAGGCGCTACGCCGGGTGTTTCGGGTGCCGAAGGGGGGGCTGCGAGCCGAGCCAGGGCCAACGGCCGAGGCAGATAAGGGCCATGGGGGGCCGTGCCACCCGCCCTTGCAGAAGGCCCCGCGATAAGGCGGCCGCCGTTATCGGCGCGGGAGTGCCAGGGCACGCTTCCTCCCGCGCCGCATTGCAACCGCCGGCAGGCAGTGGGGTGCCGGGAGCAGGGGGCGGGGGGTTGCGGGGACATGGAGCGGCCCCGTGGCCGAGCAGCCAGGGCAGCCGAGGCAGGAGTCACAGCAAGGGCTATTTCAAGGGCAATCCCCCTGGCAGCCTGCCCGGGCGGCTGTGGCGTGCCAAGCTCCGTCCCAGCTGCCCCTTCCTGGACGGGGGAGCTGGGGCTCGGTGGTGCTCCCCTGTGGCCCCCCGGGGACACCCACCACCCTGCTGCCAGATGATGCACTCGAGCAACGCCAGCACGCAGGAGTCTGGGTTGGGTCTGCCCACAGGGACGCGCGATGGCAGAGGCAGGCAAAGGCCATTTCCCCCTGCCCACGCTGTGATGCCAAACCTTGCACCCAGGACTGGCATCAGTGTTGGGGCTCGGGGACAGGGGTGTGACCCATGGCACTGCGCCCCCTCCGATGCGGGGTGGGAGCACCACCACCTTGCACCCAGCTGGAGCACGGCCGGCGCAAGCAGAAACCCCCCAAGCACAGCCCACCCAGACCCTAACCTCCCATGGGTCGCTGCCAGACACCACGGTGAGGGGCAGTGCCTGGGGGAGAGGGCTGGGGGGCCAGAGGAAGGAGCAGGACAGTGGAAATTAAAAATAACGTCCCCTCCCTTGAGCTGCCCCAAAACCTGCAGTCCCATCCCGGGCACTGGCACATCAGGACGCGATAAACTGTCCTCTGGCACCCCCCCACATCCCCCCCAGCAGCCTGGCCCCCCACCAAAGCCACTGTCTTAGCTGCCCTGCAGCCAACACACACACACACACACACCCCCAAATGCCCCACCACCCAAAAAAGGCCCCAGGCGAGCGCAGGCACACAGGGGCGTGCACGCACGCGCTCGCGTGCACGCACACCCCGGCGTGCACCCAACAAGGTGCACCAGCAGCTGCCGGCACACCTTCGGGTCGTGCAACACATGCACGCGCGTGTGCGCAGGCAGCTCCGCCACGCACGCCTCGCCTCGCCTCCCCCCGCCAGCCCCACAGGAGCCGCTGGCCTTGGCCGGCCAGCCCCGCCGCCGCTCGCCGTCGTCGTCAACACCCAACACCTCCCCACCAGGTTACACAAACAGGCTGCCAAGCGCACACGCAGCCTGGCGCACGCTCACCTCGCCCGCGCGCGGCCCCGCGGGGGCACACCCACAAACCACACGGCTCACCCCGATGCTCGCACGGGGGGCCGGCGCGCACGCGCGTGCTTGCAGGAAGAGGCGCTGGCTTCCCGCTGCCTTTTTCCCTCCATTAACTCCCTCCGTGGCTCCCGCTCGTGGCCCGACGGGCACCCACATGGCACCCCGGCACCCACCCGGCACCCTGGCACCCACCCCACCATCGTGCCCGCTGCTGCGGCTCAGCGCTGGAGGAGGAGGAGGAGGAGGAGGAGGAGGAGGAGGAGGAGGAAGAAAGCCCGGCGCTCGCCCTGCTGCTCCAAGGGCTGGCAGCAGGCACTTGCCCGGGGTTCGGGCACAGCAGCCGGGCGCTGGCACCGGTTCCACCGTGCAAAGTAGTCGCTGGGACGTAGCACAACACAGGGCGCAAGCACAGCGCAGCGAACCGCCGGGCCCCGGGGGCGAAGGGCAAGGCGGGCGGCGCAGGCAGGGGTGGAAGAGCAAGGATGGAACACAGCAATAAACACAGCGGTGTGATGATGGGCCAGGCGAGACGCCGGGGCTGCGGTATCACCCCGATGCGGCGTGCGGTGCCCAGCCTCCCCGCGTCAAGCTGCGCGGTTTGTTTGGCAACACCCTCCCTCCCCAGCTCCGGCGGTTCCAGGCGTCCAGAAATGCGGATAATACAAGGCTCAGGTGGAGCGGTGCGTGGGTAAACTGAGGCACGGCCCGTGCACTCGGCTCAGGAAGCGTACAGGCAGCAAGGCAAGGGGACATGCCAAGGTCGGTGCTGCTGGCTGAGCCCCAGCACGGCCCTGCGCACCCCCGTGCGCTGCCAGCCCGCCGGCCGGGCTCCCCCCCAGGGGAAACAACCCAAAGGGCCTCTGTGGCCGTGTGGGACACGGGGACCGAGCGCCTCGGCCAACACCGGACCCGGAGCCCACAGCACCCGGCGGGTCTCATCGCCCCCCAGCATCCCCCGGCTCCTGGGCATCCTTCAACCCTCACGCCGTGGGGTCCCCCAAACCCCACACAACAGGGTCCCCTAAGCCCAGGGCGACCCCTTTCCCCCACATGATAGGGGTCCCCCAAGCCTAGGGCGACCTCCACCCCTCACACAATGGGATCCCCCAAGCCAAAAGCAACCTCCATCTCCCACACCACAGGGTCCCCCAACCTCAGGGTCACCTCCATCCCCCGAAAAACAGTATTGCTCAAGCCCAGGGCGCCCTCCGGGGCCCCCTGTGCCATGGGGTCCCACAACACCAGGGTGACCTCCATCCCCCACATCACAGGGACCCCTAAACCCCGGGGTGACCTGCATCCTCCACACCTTGGGGTCTCTCAACCCCAGGCTGACTTTTGTCCCGCACACCGTGGGTTCCCCCAGGCCCAGGGTAACCTTTGCTCCCCACATGATGGGGTTCCCCCAACTCGAGGGTGACCTTCATCCCCCATACTACAGGTTCCCTCAACTCCAAGGCGATCTCTGTCCCCCACACCATGGGGTCCCCCAAGGCCAGGGTAACCTCCATCCCACAAACAGCAGTGTCCCCCAAGCCCAGGGTGACCTTTGCTCTCAATACCACAGGGTCCCCCAACTCCAGGGTGACCTCCATCCCCCACACCATGGGGTCTCTCAACCCCAGGGTGACCTCTTTCCCCCACGCCACGGGGTCCCCCAAACCCAGGGTGCCCTCCATCCACCCAGCCCCAGGGCCACCTCTGTCCCCCGTGCCGGAGCCCCCCCCCAACCAGCAGCAGAGGCAAAGGGGCTGAGGCGGGGCGAGGGGGGGCACACCGGACCCATCCCACCCCTCCAGCTCAGCCGGTCACCGGCAGTCCCCATGTCCCGCTCCCCCCGGCGCTGGTGGGGGGGGGTGGTCCCGGGAGGGGGGCGGTGGTTTGGGCCGGGGGTGGCAGCACTCACCCGTCGGCCGCGCCGTCCAGCGGGGGCTGCGCTCGTCCATGGGCTGAGCGCTGGAGGGAGCCGAGCCGAGCCGAGCCGAGCTGAGCTGAGCCGAGCCGAGCCGAGCCGAGCCTTCCCCCCCGCTGCTTCCTGCTTCCCTCGGCGCCCGCCCGCCGCCCCGGGAGCCGCACGGCTGGAGCGTGACTCACCGGGGGCCGGGCCGGGCAGGGCAGGGCCCCGACGGGGCGGGGGGGTGGGGGGGGGCCGGGGCTGGCACCTTCCCCCCGGGGAAGGGAGGGGCCGAGGGGGGGGGTCCCCCAAAAGGGATGCTCCTTTCAGATGGAGAACACCCCACCCCCGTCCCATGGGGGTCACGGGGCACCAGCGGGAAAGGTGCCCGCCCCCAAGAATTAGGGTGATGGGGAGGTGACAGCCCTGACTCCCCCCACCCCGCCCCAGCACTGCATTTGGGGGGTGACGGAGTGGAGGGCGAGGGGCGCACTGTAGGTTGGGGTGACCCAACCCCCCAAAATTGCTTGGACCTCCAAACGGGCTCTGGGACACCCCTGAGGTCAGAGGTGCCAGCCTGACCCATATCCTGACCCGTCGCGGCGAGCGCCCAGGGCAGTCCTGAGTCTGGGCCCTGCGGAGACAAGGGGTGCTCCCACCACGGCCCCCTCCGTGCACCCCGATGCCCCCTGCGCCCCCTGCGCTGGGTGTGGGACTGGGGCCAGCACCGTCCCCACCAGACAGGGACAGTGGTGGTCACCCCTGTGCCACCTCACCGTCACCCTGCGGGCTCTGCCCGCAGCTGAGTTTGGAGACACCAGTGAAACGAGCGGGGTAGGGCTCGGCCGCTCGCAAGCGGAGGAAGTTGCCAATCGTTTACCGGCCATTACAAGCCATGCCGGTCAGCTCCGCACGCCGGACAGGCTCGGCAGGCTCCAAAAGGCAGGACCCCGGCCTTCCCGGGGCAGAAGGGAGGCTCCGGTGAGGAATTCAGTCCTGGTTCTGCCAGCCATGAACTTGCAGCTCTGCTGGAGGACATGCAGGCCGCGTCGAGGACATCCAGCCATCCCCAAGCAAGCTGCCACGCCGCGACACACACCCACCCACCCGAGCCCCTTCGCGGCTCCCCCTCACCTCCGCTCCCCCTCCATCCTCCTCCTCTTCCTCCAGCGGGCCCAGCTGCCCACCACGCCGGCGCTGCCTGCGGCCTCCCCCAGCCCTTCTCGCCAGCAGCACCAGTCCTTTCTCCCCTCCGTCTCCCTTTTCCCGTTCTATTTTAAATTTTTATTGCATTCTTTTTAAAGAATACAGAGGAACAAATGCCCTTATCAGCAATTCTCACAAGGTATAAAGAGCCGCTTTTATCTCCCTGCCTTTACTAATCTAGAGCGAGCCAATGCCTGTTAATTTTTTAATTTTCCTAGTGAATGCATTTGTGGCTTTGTCAGCATCCATCCGCGCACGCACGCGCCCGCGCCCCTCCGCGTCCCAGCCCGGCAACCCCGGCATGGGATTGCCACGGTGCCGGCAGAGCAGTAGCAAGCACAGCTCATGGTTTTGCAACCACGGAAGAGTTTCACATGCCGGAAAGTCCTGTGTGTCACACGAGGACATCCTGGGATGTACCACCGGATGGGAAGCCCCAAAATCTGGTGGTACCCCTGGGGATGCCAGCCCGGCTCTGCCCGGCCGCGGCGCAGGCGGCAAGTGCTGCGGGGATGCTGCCGGAGCGGCTCCCCATCCTCTGCATGGGGATGGGTTCCTGTGCCAAGCCGGCCAGCTGTCACCGTCACCCGCTCTGGCCGAGGTCCCCACGGGGGCACAGTGGGGTTCACCTCTTCCCCCCCCCCGGGGAAGGGAGAGGGCGCAGGCTGCCCGCACACCAGGGCTGGGAGCGCCAGCAGCCGGCCGCAGTGCGCAGATGAGATGTGGCAGGCGTGTAACAAGCCATTAGTCACTGTCACCTTTGCCCGGCAGCCACTGGCAGGGTAATAAATCCCGAGCTGACTCCAGCGGGCCCGTTCCAGGCCACGGCTCCCAGCTTGCCTCCGTGCCGCTGCTGGCTGGGCTGTGAGCAGCTTGCAAATGCCTCACAGCCCCCCTACCCCGGGGGACACAGCACTTTGCGGGGTCCCAAACCCAGCCCAAACCCCCACGGGGCTGATTGACAGCTGACGTGGGCCACCATGTCCCCGGGAAGCACCCTTCCTCGGCGACACGGCGGGGGGGGTCACAACCCAACCCCCCCCTGCGGCAAGCAGCCCCCTCGCCCCATGGAGGCAGCGCTACCTGCCCCAGCTCCCTGCCCGCTCCAGCTCCCTGCGCCGCTGCACCTTGCGGTTCCCGGCTCTCCCCAGCCCAGCGCCAGGAACCGGCATCGGCGGTTGCTGCCAGATCAAAGCAGCCTGGCGTGGCACGGCACAGCACGGCGCGGCACGGCGCGCCCGCCGGGAAGGGCTGGCAAACAAGCCGGTCCAGGGAGGCGGCAGGCGGGAAGCACGCATGATACCTCTCCCAAAAATGCTGCCGCTCCTGACGGACGGGGCGGCCGAGTCCTGGGAGCCGCGGCCTGGCCCAGCCCCGGGGGCCCCCCCCAGCTCCCCAACACAGCCAGCCCAACGCCTCGGCTCTCCCTGGCGCCCGTGGCCTGACTCACGGCCTCAGGGATGGCAAGCAGGGACCGAGGTGCCATCAGGGTCACCTCCCCGGCAGCGCTGCGGGTTTCAGAGCCCCAACCCCAAACCGCTGGGCGCAAACCTTCGCCGGGAGACCCAAACCGTGGCGGCACGCCAGGCTGGCGGTGCACCCCGCAGCAGGGCAGGGGACGGTCCTCGGGGGCGGCATCCCCACACCCCCCAGCATCCCCTGGCATCACCTACTTGTGGCTCCAGCGTCCGCACCCTCCGCATCCAAAGCCGTCCGCTGGCCGATGTCTGGGGCAGCGCTGCCGCCCGTCCCTGGGCTCTCCCCGGCACTGGCCGCCCGGTGCCGGTGCTCGCCGGCAGCAGGCTTGGTGGCGGCTGTCTCGACGGTCGAAGAGGACGCCTGGAAGAGAAGCAGGACAGAGACTCAGCGCTTTTCCCTTCCCCAGCCTGAGCGCGGCAGGACCGGAGCACCACCGGCACGGGTGGGGGGCACGGGGGTGGGAACCAGGGCGCACAGACACAGGATGCTTTTGTTTTCCTGCCGGCCGGTGCACGTGGCCGGCGCGGGGAGCCGCACGCCAGCCCGCACCACGGGGCTACAGCTGGATCTGGCCGATGGCTCCCAGCGTGGCCAGACAAGAAAGGCTGGAGGGGGGGGAGAGGACATGAATCAAAGCGGCGTCCCCTTGCTCGCTGGCGGCAGCTGGCCGGTTAGGCAGCTCCTGATTACTCAACCGGGCAGTGTTTACTCGAGATCAACAACCCCCCCATCGCCATCCCTGCCTGGCGGGCAAGGCGAACATGCCACAGGGATGGGGACGGCGTTGCCGCTGTTTCTCGCTCGGTTTGGGGACCCTGACCCCGGGTGTCCCTGGGTGCTGCTGTGGCCCCCGTGTTTGTTGTAGCTGTCACCCTCCTGCGTCAGGCATGCCCAGGCACACAGCTTGGGCTGTCGCCGCTTCTATTTATCTTTAATGAAGCGACAGCCAGCGACGTCGCACACATCCCGGCACCGCCACGCTGCTCTGGGACAGGCACACGGACAACCCAGCCCTGGGTCCAAGCTGGTTCCCGGGATGCTGCACCCACCCCAGGCATGGCAGGATGCAGGTGACGTCCACTCCTGCCATAGAGGACACCCATAGGGACACCCGGCTCCCAGTTTGGGGACATGAGGGTCAGGGTTCCAGCACAGCGAGGATTTTAAGCTGATCCCATTTTTCTCAGCATTAGCCCTATAAACATGGAGAGCCAAAGCGAGATGGATGGTAGGTGAGTTTTTTGCTGGGAAGCCCTTAGACTCAATGAGCCACGCACGCGAGCGGACATATAAATTTACCGTTCGCTTCCTGGAAAGGTTTAATTTATGGAATCCATATGGCAGCGCCGCACAACCGCGAGTGCTCGGCATATCCTGAGAGTCCTCGAGTGCCACCACGTACCGGCTCCAACTGGCGGGGTGCCACCGGCTGCCCCGGCAATGGCGGGATGCTCTTCTCTTTCCCAATGATTAACAGAAGATGATGTTCACAGTGGGCAGGGGACAAGCCCAGGGACCAGTCCCCCTCCCCAAAAGCTCGGCGCAGGATCCCTGGAGATGGCAGGGATATCCCTCTGGGGTCCCAGGACAGATGCCATGCCCTGCTCCTCCTCCCAGGGCAATGCCACAGGCAGCAGCAGGCAGCAATCCCCTACCTGTGGGCATGGGAAAGGGCTGGGGCACACTTTGATACCCGGAGCAACTAATCATTAATTAGCATTAATCATCCCCCGTCACTCGTCACAGCAGCATTGGGCAAGATGTAGTCAGGGAGCGGCGAGTTGGGCCGGGGTCGCGGCGGGGAAGGTGGATTTTGGCAGCGGTTGACAGGTCAAGGCTGGCACCCTCCTGCTCCCCAGGGAGCCCCAGCAGCACCCCAGACCCCAACCCACCATCAGCCCCACGCCGGTGGCAGCCCACAGCCCCCACCACTTTCATTTTCCTGCCAGGGGATGCTGAGATGCAAAAGCACCAGAGGCGGGTCCCACCTGCCCAAGGGGCAGCCAGGATCCATCCCCCATCCCTGCCCATGCCCCCTGGGACCCCCCAGGCAGCAGCCGGAGCCAGCACGGAGCACCGGCCGCCTCCTTGCTTTAACTTCACCCAGCGCTATCTGTCAGCAAATCATCCCCGGTTACACAGATAAGGAATAATTGATGCAAAGGAGCCATCTGTTTGCGAACACGGAATATCTGCTCAATTAGGAGGGATCTGTCCACCCAGATAAAGCATCGAGGCAGCCCCTCAGAGGGGGGGGGGGCCTTCCTCCCCAACCACGTCCTCAAAGACTCACCCCCAATTAGAGGCGAGTGGGTTGATTTGGGTGCTAATTTGCTCAGCAGCACCCCAAGGCGCTCAGGCAGACGCCAGGAAGGAAGGGTGCTCTGTCACCAAGTGCCAAAATTCAAGGGGAGGGCTGACATCCCCCCCCACACCCCACCACGGCGATGCTCAGCCTGGCCCAGCCTGGGGCTCGGGGAGATGCACGTCCCCACGGGTGAAGAGAGGGGACCAGCTGGCTGCACCTGCCAAATGGTGCTGAGCTGAGGCCGGCCCGCTCATTGCATGAGTGGCTGCCTGCAGAAACGCACCGAGGCAGCATGCACATGGACAGAGGAACTCAGGGACTGCAACAGCTCTGCAGCACACACCGGCTGTGCCCAGCCCCAGCGGGGAACCAGGGCCACAGGGCATCACCCTGGGCAGTGTCTGGGTCCAAGGTAGCTGTGCAACAAGGTGACATCAATGTCACATCATTACGCGATGTTATTAACATGGGAAAAATTGAGCTTGCACGCAGGCAAGGGCTGCAAGCCAGGGGAGGTGGGCAGGGATGGCAGGGCAGCTCCACAGGTGACAAAACCAGGGGAGAAAAGGTTCCAACAGGAGCTGGCACAGATGGCCCCACGGCACGGTGCTCCCACAAAACCCCGTGTGGCATCTGCCTCTGTCTCTGTAGGTCCCCGGTACAAAGGCGAGCTCAAGCAGGGTCAAAACACAGCTGGTGGCCTCGAGGGACAGGCACAGAAAGGCACTGCTAGACCCTGTGTCACCCGTGTTCCCCACCACGGGCATGGCAGCACCACGGTGCCCCACCGGCCCTCGGCTCGGTGCCCAGGGCAGGCAGCTTCGCAGCCAGGGCACACGATGGCAGCAAGGGCAGGGAGCAGTGTCCCTGCGTCCGTCTCTCCCCGCCAAGGGCACATTCCTCCTGCTCCTGTCACGGGGATAAATACCTGCCACGGCACTCGGCTCTCCCCCCGGCCCCGGCTTCAGGACGGCGGTGACGGAGCGGGAAAGCAAAGGGCCGCAGTGGCTCTCTGGTGAGGGATCCGGCACGCAGGCGGCGTCACCGGCGCGTTTCCTGTGCCTTCGGGACACCAGAAAACGCGGCTTCCCCGTTCCACCTCCCCTGTGCCTCGCCTGCCGCCGGGGCGGGCTGCAGCACCTGCAGCGGCGATGCCGCCCACGGCGTGCCATGGGCACAGCAAAGCCCACCCCACCCCGGGAGCATCGCACCCGCACAGCCCCAGCCTCCACCCTCCCGGGTGGCAGCACCCTGGAAAGTCCCCATGCTCCCGGCAGCCAGGGCACCGGGGGTGGATGGGGTGACGGTGCTTTGCCTCTTGGCTGGCACCACCACGGCAGGGCGGCGGGCACGGAGCCCGGCAAGCACCGGCACAGCTGCACCAGCAATGGTTTTTGGCACAGCCTGCGTGCAAGCTCCTGTGAGCGAGCGAGGGCCGAGGTGGGGAGGATGCTCGGCCCGAGGGGCCGCATCCTGCACCTCCCGGGGGATTGCAGAGAGCTGGCTGCAGGAGGAGCCTTGGCATGGGGGGAGCAGCGCACCCCAGCACCCAACTGCAAGGCTGGAGGGGGACAAGACCCCGCCACTTCCCATCGCCCTGCTTCCCCCCGGGCCTGCGAGGCAGCCCTCAAAATAAAAGGTGGTTTTGGAGTGTTTAGGGCTGCGGCAAGCAGGCTTCCCGCAGCTCCCTTTGTCAGTGAGGCTGCCAAGCCCCCCGACTCACGCTGGGGCTTTATCGCCTCCGCCACAGGCACAGCCCCTGCAGCATGTTCACCCAGGCAGTTTCAGCTGCTCTTCCCTCCAGGAAGCCTTTGCCTTCTCCATCATCTTCCTCCTCCTCCTCCTCGAGTCCTGAAACCAGAGGGTTTTCCCCCACACAAGCAGGCTGTGCCTGGAGACCCGGTGCGGCAGGGGTCCCCGCCGGCGGCACGGCTCAGCGCCCTGTGGGTCCCTGCCACCCCGTTGGGTGCCCACAGGAGGGGCGGTGGCTGGATCCGCACATCCCCGCCGCCACCGTGTTTAAAGTTTCTCAGCCGTGTTTGCTGGCGGAAAGTTGGAACCTGCAATTACAGCTGTGCTAACCCCTCATTAAAAAGGGGAAGGGGGGGAGAAAAAAAATGGGAAAGAAACAAAAGGCTCCAGAGAGAGACACAGCGCCGTTAACCCTTCCCAAGCCAGGGATGTGCCCAGCCCAGGTGGTCCCCTCCGGCAAATTAATACGGTCGTGGGGACGCGTTGCACGGTGGCGGGAAGCTGGCGGTGACACTGTGTGCCGGGGGTCAGTCCATCCCCACAGCCGTGGGTACCGCTGCTCAACCAGATCCCCCCTCCGGGTCCCGGTGCAGCGGCGAAGCTGGCTGTGCCGCGGCATGGCCCAGCCCGCCGGCGGCGCCCGCGTGGGCACGGCTGCGGCTGTGCCGGAGCCGTTTGTCACGGCGAGGCTGCGGTTCCTGCTCGCTCTCCAGCAGCGACACCGTGACGCCTGCTGCAGGAGCCCACACAATATGTTCGCACTCATCTCGCAGCTGCCCCCAGACAGCCCGAGGTGCCGCGCTCCTCCCCGGCGCGGGGGCCGGTGTGTGCCGGCAGAGCCACGACGCGCCGGCGAGCCCAGGCGGGGACCGGCAGCGGGGCAGGCAGGGATGGAGGGGGCTGGACAGGCAGCGCCAGAGACTGCGGTCAAGCTGGATGCCACATGGGTAGATGATGCTGGAAACGCCGCCGGCACCACGAAAAGATGCACCCGCAACCCCCCCCCCGTCCCGTGCCCGAGCGCCCTGACCCAGGGGCCAGGCTGTGCTACGAGCCTGGGGGACACCAGGCAGGGGGAAAGGCCTGACCCTGACCCCTGTGTCACCACAGCCCCCCCTGCACTGCGCCGGCAAAGCAGGTTTGCAACCACCCACCACCGGCATGGCGGAGGAAGCTCCCGGCGGAAGCGGGTGCAGCACCGCCCCACTCACTGCTGCTTTTGGGGTGGAGCACGGCGGCCTCCAGGACCCCGTCCCCAGCAAGGGCCTGACCCTGCCGCTACCCCAGCGTGGCCACATCCCCCCCCTTGTGCCCCCATTCCCAGGGAGCAGCAGGTCCCTGCGTCACCCACCCTCCGCCCCCCCCCCCCCCCCCCAAGCGACACCATCTCACCCGCTGCGGCCGCAGCGGCTCTGACAGCCAGCTAACGAGCTGCAGGCAGCAATTTGGGTTATATATAGCCCCAAAGTGACTGCATCTAATTGCTCCAGCACGCACCGGCCCCGCCGCGGGGTCTGGGTGCTGGGCACAGAGGCATGGGGCAGGCGGCACGTGCTCTGTCCCCCCACGCCGGCCGTCACCCCACGTGACCCACCGGGCCCCCCGAGGCTGGCAGGGCGAGAGCATCGCCCCATCCCACGCTGGCCCCAGGAAGCAGGGCTGTTCTTGCTGGCTTTGTGCCGGGCCATAAGCGGCTTTGGCTAAAGCTGCCGTCCCAGCCCGTCCCAGCCAGGGGCCCTAAGGAGCTTTTGTCCCCTCTCATTAAGGGGTTTCAGCCGGGGGGCCATGGGGTGCAGCACCCGGCACCCCCTCACTGCAGCCCGCAGGCTCCGGCCAGCTGCTCCGGCAGCCCGGGGAGGGAGGGATGGATGGAAGGAGGGAGGTGGTCCTGCCGCCGGCCCCCATCCCTTTGTGGCAGCCCCCGTCCCCTCGCAGCAGCTGCCAGGCGAGGCGGCGAGCACGCAGATGCGGCCGGGAGGGGTGGCGGGGTGGGATGGGGGGGGGTGGGGGTGTCCCCCACTGCGGCTCCCCACGCCAGCAGGGCGAGAGGCGGCCCCCGCGCGCAGCCGCCGGCGGGGAGGGGAGCCGGAGCCGAAATTGTTTGCCAGCTTCCTCGAGACGGCACAATGGAGGGCGCGCAGGCGGATCCGGGGTCAGGGGTGAGAGCAGCAATAAGTGGTTTATGCCTTTTGTGAAGAGGCTGAACTGACAGCTCGCTGGATTAACAAAGACGTCCTCTGTTCCCGGGCAGGTCATGTGGAAAGCGCTGCGCCGACCCCTGTCACTTCTTTTTTTTGCAAGAACAGACATTTGTTCGCCAGCAAGCGGGGAGGTGATGGAGGGGGAGGCGGGGGCCGCGCAGCCGCTCGCTCCCGGCTTTCCTCAACTCCTCCGGGGCTCTGGGCGTGGGGATTGGCAGCCGCTCGCTGCTCCAGCAGCCCCGGCCGCACCGCGTCCCCCTCCGTGCCTCAGTTGCCCCAAGTTGTGGGATGAGCCATGGCTGGTGGCGATGCATGAGGCCCTGGGGGATGCCAGCACCTCCACCCCACCACCCGGGCGGTGCTGGGTCCTGTGCCACCCCGCTTCCACACCGAGACCAACCCCGTGCTTGCCACCCTGTCACCCCAGAGCCAGGCTGGGCTGAGCAGGACGGGACCCGCGCCCTGCTCAGTGTCAGAGCAGCCCCCATCCCACTGTGGGGACACACAGCCCTTGCCTACACCTGCCGGTCCCTGCCAGGGTGGAAAATGTTCCCCCCACACTGCTTTCAAGGCAGGGAAACTGAGGCAGGGAAGGATGTGAGCATCCTGCCCGTGCACGGAGAGCAGGGCTGGCAGCAGCACCTCCACTGCTGGCACTGAAAGGGGAGCTGGCCCTGCAGAGAACCACCAGCCCTCTCAAATCCGCAAGGATTTCCCCAAGACTGCGCAGCACAGTGCCAACACCACCATCATTAGACTCCAGAGTAAACAGCTGAAATAGTGCCATTCCACACTGAGACAAACTACCCTGGCCAGAGCAGTGACCCTCTGGCCTGGGCTGTCCCTGCAGCTCCCATCTCCCTCCACACCACAGCCCCGGCTCCAGACCACCGCTGCCTGTGTCTCCCCAGGAGTAGGGGGCCCCAGGCCAGGAGGGGAGGGATGCAGCCAACTGCAGAGCAGGACCTGGACCTAAATTCTGCAGAGACCACACGGGACATGCTGCTGCTCAGCCCCGGGACCCTGCTCCGTCCCCCACACTCCCCATCTTGGGGATACCATGACCCTGCAAGCTGTCACGGTGCCCAGCACACCCACCTCCAGCTCCGGAGCTGCCAGGCAGTCTGCGGCCGCAGTCCCCTCCCTGCCACCCTAAATCCTTGCGTCCTCTCCCCGCCACCCTAAATACCTGCTGCAGGGAGAGGTGACTGCCCCAAGGGGCTTTTCACTCTGGAAAATCCCACCCGCCCCACAGCGGCTCATGTTTTCGGGGCATTCCGACAAGTGCAAAGCCCCATGGCGTGCACGGGGCAAACTGAGGCAGGGAAGAGCAGCCAGGACAGTGCAAGGCTGAGCAGGGGGATGGCACCGTGTGAGAGGACCCCATCCAACTCAAGGAGGGGCATGTTACGGCAATCACATGCATGGCAAAAGCCCTCGCCTGCTTCAGCACGGGTCCCGGCGAGTGCCACACGCCGGCCAGGCAATCAGCTTGCGACGCAGTGGCATTAAAGCCTCAATCATCCCTCCCCCCCCCACCCCGTGTCCCCCTTCTTTATCCAGCCGGGCAGCTTAGCGTGCCGGTTCTCAGCTCCTGCCTGCCATCTAAAGACGGACTTACCACCAGGTCCGGCGCTTCGTTAAGCCGCAGATTAAACGCGCACCATCTGCAAGGGGAAACTTTAATGCAGGATAATACCTGCCGCACACAGGCTGCCGTGTCACCGCGCGCCCCGGGCATGCCAGGCGGGTGGGCACAAAGCCCCTCCGTGGCACGAAGTCCCTTAGCGGCACGATGCTCCTCAGCGGGGATTTCGAGGGCTTTGCATGTGCGAGTGGTACCCAGGCTGGATGTCCCCATCCTCCCCGCTGTCCCCTCCCGCCACAGCCCCACAACGACCCACATCTGGCTGCGGTTGGAGCTGCAGCCCCAACCAGCCCCCTACTCACCAGCCCCTGTGTCCCCCCTGGGGCAGCCGCCCCCAGGCAGGGGACACCCAGGCGCTCAGGGTGTTCCCACCTGGTTAATTACTTTAAGTGATTACGAGTTACTTCATCAGGACAGCGGATTAGACCCTGCAGCCAGGAGCTGTCTTCCCCCACAGCCCTCCCTCCTCCCCCAGCAGACAGCATGGCAGGGGGGATCCTGCCCTGTCCCCATTTTTAGGAGCAAATCCCACCTCTCCAACCCCACAAAGTTGGCCCAGGTGCCCTCTGCCCCCTCCAGCTTGGCAAAGCCCCCAGGGATGCCCAGGCCAGCAGCATCACCCAGGGCACTGCAGGGATGTGGGGCTGCCCCTAGTGATGGGGGGGACAGAGCTAGGCTGAGCATCCGGTGGAGATGGGAGGGATGTCGGGTACCACTCAGCAGGGAGGAGGGATGCTGGCAGGGGACAACGCACCCCAAAGGCAAGTGGAGGAGGACGGGGCAGCCGCCTGCCGACTCAGCGCGCCGATGAATTACACCGGATTACAGGTCCCTGCTCAGGTCAGCGGGGAAAGGAGCCAAGGAGGCTTTCCGCCTCCTGGCCTGCTCCTGCTGGAGAATTTACGGCCAGGACTCCACGACGGGCTGAGTAATTAGTGCCGGGAGGGAAATGGCTGAATCAGCACCCAACAGTCAGCACCAAAGGGATGGAGCTGGAGGTGGGGGGATCACGCAGCCCTGAGCTGAGGGGGGCTGTGGGACTGACAGCAGCATCCCATCCCTGAGCTGCTCCTCTGGGACCAGCTCTGGCCCAGCATCTCATCTCTGAGTCGGTCCCTCGAGGTGTCACTTTGGGAACGCTCCAGCAAACAGCCCCGGGATGCAGCTATGGCACGCAAAAGCCCCCCCATCCCCATTCCGCTCACTTAAACACAAACGTCACTCTGGTCCTCCCTTCACAGCCTGGAGAGAGGTGCTGCATCCTCATGATGCTCAAGCCCCGGGATGCCCAAGCATCCATCCAGCCGTGCCCGGGCAGCCCTCGGGCCTTCGCGGCTGCCATCGATTTACCAGGGTTGGGAGCGGCAGGGCTGGCTCCCCGGCAGAGCCAGCCCCTGCTCTGCGGCTGATTACAGCCATTTCCCTGCCCGTTCCCCCTCCCCGCTGTCTGCCTCCTGCCTCCGTCTGCTGCCTGGTTTTACGAGGGCCATTTCCAAGAGGTCGCTGGAAATAGATTTTTATCACCTCGTGATAAATATCGTTTACGGTGACATTACTGCTTGGAGCAGCCATGCGGAGGAGGGAGGAGAGGCGGGCAGGCGGACGCCCGCTTGCAGCCCCCAGCTCCGTGGGGCACCAGCGGGGCCCCTTCTTGTCCCTGTCCCCATCCCCGCAGGTTCGGGCAGCGCCAAACCCTGACACCATCCATCTACCCGGGCAGCACGAACAGAGGGAGCCGCATCATTAGCCCCGCGCGCCATTAAGCACTTAAAAAGCCATAGGAATAAGCTGCGCCATTAGCTGACAAGTGAGCTGGGAGGGGAGGGATGCGCGGCGGGGGGAGCTGAGCGTGGACTGGGGAATCTCACCAGCCTACATGCTGCAGGATGCCCACAAACCCCCTGGGAGAGACACTGTGGTCTCCCAAGAGCTCCAGTGTGCCCAGGAAGCAGGGGCAGAACAGTCCGCTCCCACACACAGCTCCAGGATGGAAAATCAGGGGCTTTCAGAGCTGACACATCACTTCTGCAGGGGTGAAGCCACCAGGCACCTCTCCAGAGGGACTTTTTGGCAGGACAGGGAGAACCGGCTCCCTGCTCATCCCATCCAAGCCTGCTCTGGTCAGGCTCTGATTTAGGGTTGGAGTTGGTGCAGAGAAAAGCCACCGCTGGGCTGAGAACTGCAAACTCGTGACAGCTGTGGCACCAGCCCCGGGTGTTGCAGCCCCAGGGTGTTGCAACCCCGCGCAGAGGTGATCTGGAGGCCCAGGGGAGCACGGGTCCTGCCCCGGCCGAGCCTGCAGGCAGGACGGCTGCCAAGCCGTGCCCACAGGCAGCTGCCTCTGGAAAAAGGGCACGGCGGCGGGCAGGGGGCCAAGGCCAACCCGCTGCCCGCGCCAGCCCCGCCACACACAGCGCCGGGGGCCAGCCAGCCACCCCCGGGGTGGGGGAGGGAACAATCTCCTCTTTCACCAGCGCTGAGGAGGGGGGGGGTGTCACCTGCAGGGACGGAGCCACGGTCCCCAGGGTGCCCCCCGTGCAGGGCAGCCCCGCAAAAGCAGGGGCTCAGAGCAGCAGCGAGCCTCGCCGCAGCGCCGGCAGGGAGAGCTAGCCTACAACACCCGGCAAAGAGCAACCCTCGCCTGCGGGCAGAGAGCGTGGCAACGCCAGCCTGTGCCAAGAATCCTGCTTTCCCTCCCCAGCCCCGGCACTGGCTCCCTTGGGCAAGCTGCCTCCTGCCCCGCTGCCTCAGTTTCCCCAGCACCCAGGAGTCCCCAGGGATGCCAGGGACACGGGCAGGGGGCGGGCAGCCATGGCGGGGGCGAGCCCAGCACCGTGTCCCGGCTCCTTCTTGCGACACGCGGTGCAAACCCGCCGCGGCGCGAAGCCTCGGCGTCTCGTTTGGCAAGCGGCCCCGCGGCGTGGGGCCAGGAGGGAGGGAGAGAGCGGGGGCTTTGTATGAGGATGGGCCCCGGCGAGACAGCGGCAGCGGCCACCTGCCGCGAGCCGCCGCGGTGGCACGGCCCCTCCTCTGTTCCCCACAGCCGGCGGGTGGAAAACAACCCCGAAAAAGGCCAACAGGCCACCCCGGTGGCACAGCGGGCTGCGTGGGGACAGCCAGCCCCAAATGCAAGGACGTGGGGTGTCAGTGGACTGGTGTCCACCCTGTCCCACCCTCCCCAGCAGGGGTGTCACCTCGCTGCCAGGACGCGTGCGTGGGTCAGTGGTCACTGCCCCCGTGCCACTGACCCTGCTGAGGCCACGCCAGCAGCTGGCACTGTCCCCCGGTGCCACATCCCACCCCAGGGCATGGGGGTCCCCCAGCCTCTGCATCCCCTTGCAGCCCCCGGGGACGAGGTGTCCCTTGTCCGCCCCCAGAGACCCCCAGAGCAGGCACCACACTTGGGATACCCCGCAGCAGGACACGTGCCGAGCCAGCTACCTCCGGCAAGCATGAAAGGGAGTTTGTTCACCTGGCGAGCGGCTCGGTGGCCCTCGGGGCCAGCCCCTGCCACCACCTCGTGGCTCCCGGCACGCAGGAGCCGCTACTGGAGCCAGCACACCCTGGCAGGGCCACCTCCCCAGCGGTCGCGGTGACCTTACGTGTCGCTGCAGAGAGAGCCCGTGCTCTGCCGCCAGCCCAGCGCTTGGCCCGGCACACGGCTTCTGCAGCCAAGGCAGGCTGGCGGCTTGGCACCCACCCTGCCTGCCGCCTGCCCGCAGCTCCCACCCCGCATCCGCCCTCCTCTCCCCCCGGGGCTGGCAGGGAGGCGGGCAGCACCCCTAGGAGGTGCAGACAGACAGACAGCAAGACCACAGACCCCTACGCGCGCTGCCCCAAGCCCCGGGGTGGAGGTTTGGGCATCCCCTGCCCATGCCAGGACCTGGCAAAGCCTGGGTGCAGGCAGCCCTGCAGGGATGCTGCCTGGCGCTGCCTGCTCCCAGGGCCACCCAGCTCCGAGCATCCCTCGGGGACAGACGGCTCCAACCTCAGCGCACCCAGCCGAGCACCCTGGGGGTCAGAGTGGGGGAGGAAATTTGTCCCCCATCACCCACAAACAGAGCCTCGCAGAGCTGCCAGGGAGGCAGCAGCCATGTGGACCAAACCCCTTCACCCCCCTCCCAAGCACCGCTGCCCCCCAAGAAGCCAGACCCGACTCCCCCGAGGATGAGCGCATGTGCTATAGCCATGGGGCAGCCCCTCAGTTGGGGTGCCCACCCCCCCCGTGCACCCCCGGAGAGCTGCGCACGGGCCTACTGGGGTGCAGAAAGACCATTTTGCCTTTTTTTTTTTAAATATAAAATAAACTCCATCAGCGGAGGGAGCCCGGCCCACCAGCACTGAGCAAAGTTTGCAGCAAGTTGCGTGGAAGCCCCCCCCCGGGGTGCTCACGGCAGGTCAGGGTACCGCGGGGGTCCCACCGCTGAGCACACCCCCCCCATCATGTGCTCACACCCCCCCGCAGCAGGGGCAGCCCCCCGGCCACCCCCCCGCACCTCGGGACCCTCACCCACCCAAAACCTCGCTGTGGGGTGGGAAGGGGGGGGCACGCAACAAGTCCAGGGAGGGGGTTAGACCCTCCCACACCACCCCGCACCCCCCCAGCAAGGACCCCCCCGGGCTGGCGCGGTACCCCCCCCATACAGGGATGGGGGGTGGGGGGGAGGTACAGGCAGCTGCCTGCCCTGCACCTACCTGTGCGGCAGCGGCGGGCGCGGTGGCGGGGTGCGGGCAGGAGCGGTGACCCCACGCAGCCCCGCCGGCGGCAGCGAGCGGGAGGAGGCAGCGCCGCGCACACGCACACGCACGATCAAATCCCGAGCCGCCGGGCGAGAGGCGGCGGGGGCGGGGGGGGGCACGGTGGGGAAGGGGATGGGGCGGTTAAAGATGGGGGGGGGGTCAGGGAAATTAATAACCGAGAAAAAGGCACTTACCCCCTCCCCGGGGCTCGCCCCCGTGCCGCGGGGGTGGCTGGAGGGTGGCGCTGGGGAGGATGGGGGGGATCAAAGGCTGGGGGGTGGGGGGGTCTCGCCAGCCCCCGCTGCCTGCCACAACAAAGAGCCAGACACAACAAAAGCAGCATATGGCCAGAGCCGCGCGGGGCTGTAAATTAAACATAAAGGGAAGATTAGATAATTAATGAGCGCTCCCGGGCCGGCCTCGGGGGGAGGGGGCTGCCTGCTGCGGGGAGCCCTTGGCCCGACGGGGAAAGGGGGGGTGGGGGTGGTGACACGGCCCCGGGAGCGCAGGGGGGCCGGGGGGGGGGGGTCGGGGGGGCACCTGTTGGGAGGGGAGGATGGGCAGCGGCCGGATCCAGCCTCGCCAGCTGCTCCGGGGCGCACGGACCGCCAGCGCCTAAGAGGATTAACGGGGGCGGCTCCCGACTCCCGCCCCCCCTCCCCCGGGATACAGGCCTGAAGCTGCAGGGCTGGGGAGGGGGTGTCCCCCCCTCGTGGTGTCCCACCTCTGCCCCAGGCCCGGGCAGAGGACACCCAGCATCCCTGGAGGGCATGGGGTGGGCATCCCTTCTTCCCACCGCCCCGAGGACCGGAGCCCACAGCCAGGCAGCACGGCTTAGCATGGCCCCCCCTGACCATGTGCGTCCCCCCCCACGCAGGAAAAGTGGCTCCTGTGCTGCCAGAGCCCTTTGCAATGGCCAAAACCCCCCTGCCTGGCAGGCGGGGAAACTGAGGCAGGCGGGGACTGAGTCCACGCCAGTGGCTCAGATCTGGATGGGGACACCATCTCCCCATGGGACATGATGTCCTCACGACCCCAGGACATCACGGCTGGCATCTCCCGTGAGGCTGGCTCTTCCTGGGGAGACAGGAGTTGGGGGGGAAAGGGGGTACCCCGGGAAAGGGGTGCCAGAAACGCCGCAAGGCTCAGCCCCGGCCAGGGGAAAGAGTTAATCCCATTATTGGGAGGCTCACAGATGGCGACTGCACCGATTCCCCTGCTTAGCAGATTTAACAGATAAGGAGGGAGGGAGGGAAGGGGGGCGGGGGGTTCTCCCCCCCAAACACACACAGCAGGGGCATGGGGAGGGCAAAAAACACACACACACACCCCAAAAGCCATGAGAGGCTGGGGATGCTGCCCTGCTCCCCATGTGCACCACACAGCACACCCACAATATGATTTGCTGGAAATTTGGGGCCAAATCCATTAGGAAAATCAAAAAAATTGAAAAAAAAACAATTGAAAAACACCCAGAGGGTGCAGAGCATTCAGGATGCAGCCAGTGTGCACCAAACCCTTTGCAAACATGAAGTCCACCCATCCTGCCCCGGACGGGGTTCAGGGGACTTGGGGACACCCAGGCTGCATGCTGTCCCCATGCCAAACCCACCACCCCTGCACAGCACCCACCGCCCCCTTCTCCAGGAGGTCAGGGGCCAGGTCCCGCTTTCCCCGGCTGGGGGATATTTAAGCAGCTGCTCCCAGCGCTTGGGAGGTGGCATCAACAGCCCAGACTGGAGCCTGGGATTAGGGACTGTGGGAAAAGGCTGGCAGGAGGCCAAGGACGGAGAGGCTGGAGCATCTCGGACCAAGAGCAGAGAGGACAACCGAAAAGGGATGGAGGGCCTGCTGGATGGACAGGAGCCAACGGCTTCTCATCACTGTGACACCAGTGTGTACCCCATGACACTCCACCTGAGCACCTCCACCCCTGCCACGAGTTCGGCAGGGCTCAGCGACCTTCACCTCACAGCCGTTTCCCACCACAGCCCCCCCTGGAGCCCCCGGATAACCCCAGCCGCAGCTGCCAGGTCCTGGCAGCACCCAGCCCGGCCCCAGCGGGCAGGATGAGGCCAGCAGCCTCCAAAGCAAACCTGCCCGCTCTCCTTTTAAGCTGTTGCAAAAACACTGCGCCTTTGATTCTGCGGGCGGCGGGGCGGCTCAGGGCAAACAGCGATGCCCAGCCTGGCACCCTGCAAACTAACCCCCTCCCCCAGCCACCCGCACCAGCCCCCCTCGCCCCCCCCTCAGGGGGGGACCCCAGGGATGCGTAGGGCACATGTGAGACATCCCCTTGCAGGAGGCTCTGTTACCATGCCTGAGGTTGCCACGGCAATGGGAAAGCAGGAATCTAGGTGGAAAAGGAGGGGGGATGCGATCCCGCAGGGATGCGGGAGCACAGCATGGTGCTCGGGGCCCCCCCTCCAGAGCCCCAGTGTGCAACAGGAGGCAGGTCGGGGTGCTGTGGCACCCATCCCCCCCCATCTTCTGCCCCAGGCAGGGAATAAGGACGCACCCACCTCTACATCCACGGTGGCCCCTCTGCTTGTGGCTGGGTGCCTCCATGCCACCCCCCTCCCGCTGACATCTCTCCCTCGGGGTGGGGGGAGCGCTGGCAGGTGTGGGGGTGCAGGAATGTGGGTACAGAGCAAATGCAGCCTCGGCATCCCAGGACAGCTCGTCTCAGTGGCAGTGACACCGAGGCAAACCCAGCCAGTGTCTGACTCCCGGCAAGAGGGGACAACCCCAAAGCCTTGGGGACACTCCGCATTCAGGGGCTCGGGGTACCAGGGGAAGCGGGAAAGCCTCAGTGGGCACCTTGCCCGTGTGATAGTGCAGGATGGGGCCCAGGGTAGGGCCCCAGCAGGGTCAGGGTTGCCAGAAGGGAGGGCAGGCTGCTCCCCAGCCCTGCCGTGCCTCGGTTTCCCCTGCCATTAAGGCCTTACCAACTGCAGGCAGGAACACTACAGGCCGTTTTACCAGCAGCTGCCCAGCCCCACGGCTCACCTGGCCAGCTGGGAGCAAGACGCCAGTGCTGCCTTCGAACCTGCCCATCCAGGAGCTCCAGCACAGCTCCTGGCAGACCCGGCCGAGCCACCCCACCTATTGGCACAAGGGAGAGGGACTGCAAGCACCCCTCTCCCACTCCTCGCTCCAGGCATCGGCCACCAACACCTCATGAGCCTGGCCAAAGCCCTCATAAACCCACCCTGGGGAGCCCTGACCCAGGCGGAGGCTGGTTCCTGCCTCCATCCCGCACCAGCGCAGGGCTCCCCGCACCAAAGCATCCTCCCTCTGCCCTCTGGAAGCAGCTCAGCCAAACCCCATTGCTCCCACAAACAGGCTGGGTGCCATGCCACAGGGATGCTCGGCTGTCCCTGACCTCTCGGGGGGCGGGGGGGTCCTCCATCCCCGGCTGACGGCATGGCACAGGGTCCCCCCCCTCACCACCCGCGCAGCAATTTCCATACATTAGAGATCTGACGATCCATCAGCTGGGAGCAGACAGGTTGAGGCTGGGAGCTGCCTTCCCTGTGCCAGCCCAGACAGCGCTCCCAGGGGACTAATACCGGCATGTAAATATTAGATACTTTTGCCTCCTCCGAGACCAATTACACAAATCGTGGCAGCTCCCGCAGGACTCTCCGCTTCTACTTACTGTATCATCATTAACAGCTTATTAGAGAACAGCTGCTCAAAGAGAGGGGGGGAACAGGAGGAGAGATGGCAAGGAGATGAGCACGTAGGAGGACAGGCTGGGAAGGGTGACCTCCACCCTGCCCCGGCACCCAGGGACACCCGCACCCATCCCTGCGGTTCCGCCGGCGTGCCCAGCCCTCTCTGCAATCCCGGTGGTGGGACCAGTCTGAAAACGGTGCTGGGATCCGCTGCGGGCTTCCTGAGAGGTGCCAGGAAGAGGGCAGAGGGATGGTCCCTGGGGGTGACAATCCGTGCTGCGGCTGGGGACAGGAGCGAGGTGGCTGCAGGACCTCCAGGGAAAGCAGGAGCTGGAGCAAAGCCACCGAAGCAGCCTAGCACCCCCTGAATGGGGGGCATATTGGGGCTGGAAGGTCCCCTTGTGCCTGGGAGGGCGGTTATTCCTCAGCCTTCGGGTGCCTGTCACCTGCCCAAGGGCAGCAAGTCCTCCCTGGGTGGCAGGAGTGGACAGGTCTCACATGGGGGGAGCAGGCAGGGGATGCTTGGGGGTGCCTGGAAGCTGTGGCATCAGCCCCCACCTGGGGCAATGCTGTCTGGCAGATATTCCTCCAGCCCCCCTGCTCTGGGATGGGGGGACACAAGGTTTGGGATGAGCCCCCTAGCACAGCACAGCCTCCCTGAGGGGGATGCACTCTCTAAGCCAACTACAGCATCATTAAAAGGTGCAGTTAATTGGGAGCTGGACACTCCTCGTCCTCCTCCTGGTCCCCTGCGGGTGACACTGGCCGAGCTGGGAGGGCAGGGGTGTTTTTCAGAGTGCCATGTCCTTCCACTGCTCCCGGCTTCTCCAAGGGGTGAAGCCCCACGTGCAATTAGGCAGCATCAATCACAGCCCTGACATCCACTAACGATGACATCCTCTGCAGCCACCGAGGGCTGCCGGGGTCCCCAGTAGGGTGGCAGTGGGTGCCTCTAGGGCCACTCCAGGGTGCCCTTGGGCAGGTGGCCGGGGCAGGTGGCCCCGCTGGGTGCCGTGTCCCCGGGAGGATGCCACGGCATGCTTCTGGTGCGCTCTAGCGTCAGCCAGCATTAATGCATTGCCAGCGCCGTGCAGCAGCACTGCTGGACACGGACGCATGCGGGGATGCCTGGCACGGCCACCGGACCCCCTTGGAGGGGGACACGGCCAGCGGCTGCACCCCATCCCTGCACGGGTGGCTTTGCAGGGCAGATGTCCCACGCCGGGGGGGGGGGCGGAGGGGGCACATGTCCCACACTGGGAAGGGGCAAAAGCGATGTCACCACCCTGTACGGGGGCAGATGCTTTGCAGAGTGGGACCTGCGAGGCAGGAGGGGGAGCAGGGCTCCCCGAGGCTTTCAGGGGACAGCACGCAAGCAGGGAGGTAGCAGCTTCCCATCTGATTGCTAATTATCCTCGTCATTCCATGTCAGGCACTTTATGAAGCACCGGAGTGATTTGCTCTTTCCCTGTAATTAGGCATGTCGCAATTACCATCTACTTCAAGTTCAAGCTCTGTGTCCTCACGACCTTCCCGGCCTCCACATGATGTCCCTGCTCGTCTCTCTGGGCCCCCCTCAATGTCCCCCCTGTGCCTGGCTCTCCTGCTTGCCGGAGGGGAGAGGGGTACCCCATCCTCACCCGGTGGGAAGATGGGCACCGAGCAGCCCCACAGGCCCCCCAGAAAGACCCCCAGCTAAACAGGACACCAAAAGCCCCAAGCCAAGCCTGGTGTCCCCCTCCCAGGGACAGGAGGGTGACAGTCCCCAGCACAATGCTCCTGAGCATCCCTGAGCCCAGCCGCAGCAGAATCGAGGCCAGGACCGAGCCGCAGCACATAGCTGGACGCTGCCCATGCACAACTCCAGGCCAGCTGCCACCTCGTCCCTTTAGGGTCATTTTAGACCTCACAGGACATATTTAAGCACTCCTGCCACGTCCAGGTCCCAACCTCGGTGCCTGTTCCCAGGCGGACAACAGCACAGGAACAACCATGGAGAAAAAACCCTGCACGGCTTTTTTTGGAAAAAAAAAACCTGGAAAAAAGAGGGCAGGCAAGCGGCAGCTCCCGCAGCTTCCCAGCGCTGGCTCACTCAGGGATTTCCTCTCCCTGCCTGACCCATGGCATTTGCTCTGGGAAGAACCGCGGCTCCTTTCAGAGCATCCCCCCAGCAGCCCCCAGCCCTGAGCAAAAGCACCACCGGTACAGCAGCACCAGGCACCATGTGCCAGGCTCCGCCGCTGCACCCAGCGGCACCGGAGTCACTGCAGCAGGATGCCCTCCCCCTCCCAGCAGCTAATTAATCCTTCTGCTCAGGCAGAGCTCATTAGCACTGGTGCAGCACAGGGCTGCTCTGGCTGCCCGGCACAGCCGCCCTTCCCGGCGGAGAGCAAGGTCAGCACGAGGGGCCGTCCGGCACCGGCATCGCCACCGCACTCGCCCCGGGTTCTGCCTCCCGTCCCCCCTCGATGGTCCTTCCTGCAGGATGGTGGTGTTTTTTCAAGCTTATAGTATAGGAAAAAAATAAAAGGAAAAAAAAAAGGGGGGGAGGGGGTGGAGAAAAGCCCCCCCCCCGAGCCTGAAGGCGAGGGAGAAGCGGCCAAGGAAAGCAGAGGAGTCAGCCAAGTGCCTCGCTCCGTGGCAGGCAGGGCGCGAGTGGGCCGCCCTGTAAATGTTTTGAATTTCCAAAACAGGAGGGAGAAGCCAAGAGCTGCCGAGTTCCCCCACACGCCAAGAGGGACAAAGGGCATCCCTGCGCAGCGGAGGCGTGGGCAGGCACCCAGCGCCCTGGCTCCCCCCCACCCCGGCTCACCCTCCGTCCCCCGGGATGCGCAGCACCAGGGCGATGCGGCACCGGGGCCCCCCTCCAGCTCGGCTCTAATTATAGCCAGGGAGAGGAAGCACGGTGGTGCCAGGCATGGGGCTGGTGATGGCTCCCCAGGCAGGTCCCAAACGGGGATGATGGGTGGCTGCGGGTGGGATGTGCACCCGCCGGGCAGCCCAGAGCAAAGCCCGGGGTGATTTGGCATGTGGCGAAGCCCCCAGCTCCCCATCCTGGCCAAGCTCACGCCCACTCAGGAACCTGCCCCCTTCAAGGGCCAAATCTGCTGGAAAATCCCCGAAGCCAGCGGGTCGGAAGCTCTCCTTGGTGAGGGATGTTCCGATGCTGATCCCTGCCATGTGCCAGAGGGGAATCCTAGTGCCCACCCCAGCTGCTGGCAGGGAGGCGAGGACGCTGCATGGGTGGTCTAGCCCCCCGGAGTAATCCCTTGTCCCGAGGGGTGATGCTGCACCCCAAAAAGGAGAGCCTGCCCTGTAGGAAAGAAGAAAGGACTGTGGGAGATGGCATGGCATCCATGGGAAAGTCAGCAGCACAGTCCCTATGCTGGACGGGGGGGGCTCCCTATCCTCTCCACCACAAATTATAACCTTGCAGAGATTATAATCTTATATTATAATCTTCAACAGACCCAAAACCCCATCTGCCTAATCCTGCCCCCCCGCCCAGTACAAACCCCACTGGGTTTATGGCGGGAGCAGGACTGCCTGGGTGCCAGCCCTGCTACCAGGGTGGGGGGCGGGGGGTGAGCCCCCCCAGCAACGTACCGCTGGGTTAGGAGCAAGCAGGGAGACAATATAGGGACTATGCGGCCTCCTCGCCGCCAGATGTGTGTTAATAAGGCAGCTGCCCCCTAAGCTAATAAGGTCACTTACTGGCTCCAGCAAGACGAGAAAACAAGCAGGGGCTTGGCTGCGGTACAGCCTGACTTGGCACTCACCGCGCGCCGGCTTCCTGAATTCTTGCTGCTTCCAGAGCGGCGCAACGGGGTGGAAAAAAGCAGATCTAAACTGCCCCCCACCCCCCCTCCAAAAAGCCCCCGCAGCCCACCCGCCTCCAGCATCCCCAGCACTGCCCTTCGTTCTGGGGGGCTGGCTCCTGCACCCTGCTGCAAGAAGAGTTGTGTAGCCCGGTGGGGCGAGGAAACCCCCACCCGGTTGTTTTATTCCCCGGGGAAAACCTCCCAGGAAGGCCTTGGGGGGGGGATTCCTGCAGACTTTCCCAGCACAGCAAGCAGAGCAGCGGCCCCTTCCCTCCCTCGCCTGCCCCCGATCATGGCGCCTACAACTCCCTTTGTTTTAATATTATAAAGCGAGCCAGATGCCGGCTTTAATCCCCTCAGCTGGTGAGGATTTGCAAACACATTAGGAGGCAGAGCCGCTGCGCGCCGGCCCCTCCGCCGCTGCTCCCCAGCCCCACGGCACGTCGCCGCACCCCATCTGCTGCCTCGGAAAGGGGATCCCGGGCCTTAATTGCCTTCTCATGTCCGGATTAGGAGCCAACAAGGTGTCCGACAAGGGGGTTGCGGGCATCCCCTGTCACTTGTGGTTGGGGGAGCACCAGGAGGGCCTTTTGCTTCCCTTGCAAAGCCCCCAGCATGGAGTTTGGAGGATTTGCCTGGGGTGACGTGACGCCAGGGTGATGGGCGCAGTGGGGATGAACCCCACGGGATGGTGCAGATGCACGTGGGGTACGGGAAGAGGTTGGCCAGGCAGCCCTCCTGGTGCAAGGATGATGGACAGTGGGTCTATTCCAGTGGTGTAACATCACAGCTGCTGGACCAGAGCATGAGCTGCTCTCCCGCATCCCTGGCAGACGCAGGATGTTTCAGGCAAAGCTCTGCAAGTCCTTCTTGCAGCATTAACAAGGAAGGGATATTCTTCCTGACCTCCATCGCTGCCAGCTCCTGCTCTGCAACACCCAAAGGCTGCTGCTGCATCCAATCCCCCAAGTTTCAGCACGCAAGGCTGAGATTAAACAGGTACCAGTGGCAGAAGGGAGAGGAGTCCTTCCGAAGTGTCGCACCCCGCAGGAGTGGCTCTGGGGGCAGAGCGGGAGCCAGGCATGCATTTGCCTTCCCTCCCGTCAGGGGACCGCGTCTATCCCACGCGGCTGACAGCATCCAGGCCAGCTCCCCTGCACCGCAACCCCGGCTCCCCCAGCACACATGGCCCCTCACCGCAGCCGGGAGCGGGGAAACAACCTCTACAAAGCAGCAAGAGGCGGATGCAGAGCCCCAGGAGCCATCAGGCCAGGGGTATGCGATGCCAGAGCAATGTCCCAACCCTGCAGCATCCCAACAGGGGAAATGGCTGCCAGCCAAGATGCCCCAGGCATCCCCCTCCTTGTCCAAGGGCCAGCTCGCAGCATGACCCTCACGCTTTCCCGAAGGCTGGGGGTTTCCCTCCAGGCACCCTAACCCAGGCTCGACTTTGTGTGGGGGACCAAACAGCCCCCAGCCCTGCAGGGACCAAACACCTCCCCAGACACCGCTCCCAGGGGACCTCTGCATCCTCCCCTGCCGCCAGCCCCTCGGCAGCGCAGTCGCTCCCAGCCGGCCCAGTGCTGCGTGGTGCTCCCAGGGAAGCACCACGCTCCGCTCCAGTGCCGCCCAGGAGGGATGCGCTGCACCAGGACTCCCCGAGGGAGGTTGCTGCTCCAGCTCCCCTGAGGTAACAGCTCCAGGAACACATACAAAATCTTCCTGAGCTGCCCCAGACCTCATATTTGCAGTGCAAAGGCAGCAGGGTTTTTTTTGAGGGTGTGTTTTTGGGGGTTTTCATTTGGTTTTTTGTTGGTTTTGTGTTTTTTTTTTTTAAGACCAGGATCTCCTACATACCACTTAGCAGCCAGGAGTTCAGAGGGAGCAGAGCTCAGTGCTTTAAAATGACGCCTCGTTTGCCAAGAAATAATCCCTAGGAACAAAAAAAAAAAAAAAAACCGACCAAAAACCCAGACTCAGATGATAATTAACTCCACAAAGCAGCGACCCCGAGTAGCTCAAATCTTCGCTGCAACTACCAAGCCTCTTCTCCAAGGGCTTATTTCTTGCTGTCTGCAACACAACGGCACCAGCACTCGGAGTCCTGGGGATTTTATTAACATCCCCCCCAAAACCCTACTGGCAGATTTGCCCCCCTCCAGCACACTCCATTCGCTGCCTCGGCCAGGCACTGGGGGGGCCTGGCCCCACATGAGACCCCACATCTCCGAGCAGAGTTGCAACGGGGTCACTCTCTATCCCTATATGTGTCTGCAATAGGGACATCGAGGATGCGGGGCTCCATCCCCGGCTGCCACAGGGCGAGGGGGAACAGGAGCTGGAGAGAGGGCAAAGGGATGCTGCCGCACACCCAGCACCCTTCAGCATCCCCTGGCAGGGAAGGAGCTGCCTTTCGGGGTCCCCCCTGCAGACAACTAGCAAGAGAAGGGAAGGCAGCCCAACCCTGGGGGTGCATTTCAGCCCCCCTCCATTCCCTCTCGCACCTCTGGGGCTCGGCGGAAGGGATGCTCCACCAGGAGCTGGCACGAGTGACACTGGTAGCATCATCCCCCAGCAGCATCACCCCCTGCCCCTTCCTGCCGCTCGACAGGGAGGGGAATAAAAGAGAGAAGAGCCGAGAAAAAGCAGTGTGGAGCCAGCCCTTCCCACTGCCGCTCCCCCCGGCATCCCCCTTCCCCTCCCAACCGCGAAAAGCCAATGTCTCCCCGCGCCCCTCCAGCCAGGGGATGAGAATGTGGAAGCAATTGCACTTGGCAAGGCAGCAACAGTGAGTCAAAAACAGTTGTTTGGCTTGTCAGCCACCCAGGCCCTGCAGCACTCTTGTTTTCCTTCGCCTTCCTTAACCCCTTCCAGCCCCAGCCCCTCTCCCCAGTGGGACCTGCAGCCCCCAGCCCCACCGCAGAGAGGGGTTGGGTGCCAGGGAAAAGCCTCATCCCACCGCCCAGCCTCCCTGCTCCTAGAAATGGGATGACGGGCAATTCCCCGGTGAGAAAACCCACAGCGAGAGGACGTGCC
This sequence comes from Phalacrocorax carbo, assembly GCF_963921805.1. NCBI lineage: Eukaryota > Metazoa > Chordata > Aves > Suliformes > Phalacrocoracidae > Phalacrocorax > Phalacrocorax carbo. Next base: position 43,514,009 of record NC_087520.1, read on the forward strand.
GGCTGTGCGCCGAACCTGCCGCGGTGCCGGGAGGTGCGCGGGGCTGGCGCAGGGCAAAGGGACATGCCGAGGCCACCAAGGAGCAGGACACCTGGTGCTCCTGGAGCATCCCGCTTGCTCGCCCCAGGAGATGCAGAGCTCCTTGCTGCTGCGACAGAGAGCATCTGAGACACCTCTTGGCAGGGCGAGGGGACACGGCCGCATGTGCTGGGGACCCTGTGTCTCCCTGGGGTGGCCAGACCCCCCACGCAGAGCCAGCCTGGTGGTGCAGAGCTATTTAAAGCCCTGAGTACAGCCTCCCCTGTCCCGTTTACAACACTTCAGCACATCCCAGGCTGCTTCCCACCAGCTCCTCCAGCCCTTTCCCTGCCGGCCATATGGTGGCGAGGCCAGAAACACATCCAGAACCACCACGTGCTGCATCAGGGTCTCTTCTCCATCCCCAGGTCACCCCTTGCACCCCAAGATGGGGGATGTAGGCCAAGCGCTCAATGGCCCCCCATCCAGCAGCACGTGATGCTGCTGAGACCCCATCTCCATTCAGGCCACTACCGATTCAGGGCAGGGTGGGGGGGACACCAGGACCCATCCATCCCCTCCCCACCATGGAGGGATGACCGTGGGGGGGTCAGGGCATCCCTCTGGGCACCCAGCCAGGACCCCTACCCCTCCATTCCCGCCAGCACCACACCCCAAGCCAGACCCAGAGAAGAAGGAGATGAGGAGGGAGCCCAGAGAAGGGGCTGCTCCCTCTCTCCATTGGGGGGGCCCTCCCTGCACCCCCACAACACAAGAAAGCCAGGGCAAGGGGGTGGATGGGGAAGAGTTAAACCCTCCTGAGTGAGTTGATGGGGAGGAAAAGTGGAGGGCAAGTGTGTGCTCCCGCCCCGGGAGAGACAAAGCAAAATGCTAGAGCCAAGAGATGAAGGCGAGGATGCGATAAGAGGGGGAGCCGGGGTGTGTGCGCTGGAGTGAGGGAGAGGGGAGGAGGAGGAGGAGAGGTGGGTGATGACCAAAGTCATTGAACATTTTTTGGCACGCCTACCCCCGAGTATCCTGGCCGTTGGCCCAGCTCGGAGCTGAACTTAAACAAACTCCTGTTGCAGCCATCTGCTTGATTTTAAAATAAATCAAACAATCTGTTGAGCCGTGGGTGATCAAATTTCCATCTGTGCGGACGCCTGCTCGCCTCCTCGGAGCCTCCGCTTGCCTCTACCAGCCAAACACTCCTGGCAGCATGTGGCCTCCCTAATTCCTCCAGGAAAGGGAGAAACCGGACCTCCCCCCAACACCGCGGCCCCCTCCCAGCCCTTCCCCGCCACCCTCCTAACTCAAACCAAGTGCTATTTTTACAGCCGCCCACCAAACAGAGACGTATGCCGGGTTTAAATGGGAGGGAAACAGGGCTGGGGGGGGGGGGGGGGTAGATCCCAAGAGGTCTCAAGCTTCTCCATCGCTGCCCACGCCAGGGGGGATTCCTCATCCTGTCCCCATCCATCCCACGGGTCTGAGGGAATGAAAAGGAAACGGGCAGCAGCTGCCGGCAGCAAGACCCTGCCTGCCCCGGTGCTGGAGACCGTGGCACAGAGGCCACGGACTGGCCAGAAATAGCAGCTGTGAAGCCAGCGCTGCACAGCTGTCCCCAGGACAAGGACATCGGGTGCACGTCACTTCCAGGTGCCCAGGGGTGCCCCAGTCCCAAGCCACCCTGCCCGGCCATCTCCTCCAGGAACATGCTAGCCCTCAAGCCCACCCAAAACCACCCTGTCCCGAGGGGTGCCCCCTCCTCCAGGAGCAGGAAACCCAAGAGTAGGCAGCGCCACTTGCATATTCAGGCGCTTGCCCCAAGGTCCCCAAAGTGCCAAAAGAGGGGTGGCATCACCCTCCTCCCCTGTCTCTTTGGGTGCTGCAAGACCCCAGCTCGCCCTGGGCTGCCCTGGCTGCAACCCAGCCGCCGGCTCTGCACATGGGTACCCATGAGAGAGATGGCACCCACAATATCTGTGGCCCCAAACACCTTCTGAGCAGTCGGTCCATTCTCCAAGCCAGGGTCAAACCCCTGCTGGATTCACCCAGGCTTTGCCCTCCTTCCCCCGGAGTCCTTCCTTCCGCTCCGAGCTGAGGGCGCTGGGCACGGGGCCAGTGCGGCCAGAAATAGGGCAGCGAGGCGGAGGGAACACAGCAAAGGGACAAAGAGGCAAGCAGAGAGGGAGGAAAACGTTGTGCATGAAGGAGAAGGAGATACAATAAAGGATGGAGCAGGGTTAGGGCTCGCCAGACCCCAGCAGCTCGGGTGCAGAAGGTCTGGATGCTGAGGGCAGGGGTTGCCCGTGCACAGGGAGAGGAGGAAGGAGGCGAGATGCAGCAGGACTTACTTCCTTGAGGGCTGCAAATATTGGGGCAACGCATTGCCGAGGGTCCCCATATCATGGCATTGTGGAAGCAGCAGTGAGGAAGAGGAGGTACCCAGCACCCATGCACAGCCCTGCCAAGAGCCCGAGCCAGCAGCAGGGCTGCAGGAGAAACCTCACCCATGCGGGATGCTGCCAAGCCAAGAGCCAGCCTGGCCAGCCCAGGGCCAGGCTCGCCAAGCCACTCGCTGCTGGAAATACCAGGGAGCCAGGGGGGTTGGTTTGGGACCAGGGTGGCCCCCACCCTGTTGCAGCCCTCCGTGCTTCCCAGTGCAAGCTCTTGGGAGGGAGACACGGGTGCAAAGGGGTTAAACAGCCCCACACACACTGCAAGCAGTGCCCGGGCTCTGGGGATGCAGCATCAGGCCCGAAAGCATGAGGATGGGGGAATCAGCAAAGGAAAACCAGCTGGAATAAATAAGTGATGTAGCAGCTTGGGCAACCCCATTGCATCCCCATGCCACCAGTCACCCACGCTGGGGACAGTCCCATGGGAAAAACTGCTCACAGGGGAGCAAACCGGCTGCTTGGGGGGTAGCAGAGGCAGGGGGTCCCCCAAAAGCCTCCCCTGCTTTGCAGCAGCTGCACAGAGTAAAATCCAGGCACAGCCCCAACAGGATACACAACAGGGAGCAGGTTACACAGCACAAGCAACAGAGGGAAAGGGGAAAAAAAAACACCCACCAAACCCCTTTTTGGAAGAGGAAAGGGCTGACAGGACCTGGCCGAGAAGCAGGAGAAAGCCCAGATTTCCCAGTTACTGTGCAGATGTTCTGGACTGAAAACAGAAGACGGCAGGAGCGAATTCATCTCCCCCTCCAGAGATGCCGCAGCCAGGGCATCTGGACTCTGTCTGCAGGCAGAAGCGGCGTCCCCCCAGCTCCCCGGGGGAGTCCTCCACACCGGGGACGGCCAGGGTACACTGAGCCCCCCGGGGTGCCACCCACGCCCGAGAGCCAGGGCGGCAGCCAGGGCCCCGTCCCTGCGCCGGGTTGACCTTGGCACGGTTACCTCCCGGGAAAACTGAAGGGCCTTGTCTTCACTGTGTTTTCACTTCAGGATAACTCATGCTGCCTGCTCCAAGGAGGGGGGAGAAGAGATGGAGGGAAGAAAATGCAGCTGTTTTAGCAGTGAAGACAAGGAGGGAGGGCAGGAGACATACATACATATCTATATATTTATTTCTGGCCAGGGTAATAACTGAAATCACTAGCACTTGATCATCACTCGATGAAAAGCTTCACGGCCGACTGAAGTCAGCCCGCTTCCAGAAACATGCTGCAGGCAGATGGGAGGCGACGGTGGCAATTTGCTCCTCGCCCAACACCCCGCACGCGGCCCCCGAGACGCCTTGCACAGCTGTCTGCCTGTCCGTCCGTCCCTCCCTCCCTGGGTCTGTCCACCCTGCCGTGGCTGCAAACTGCTGAGCGAGAGGCTGACGCCTCGGCTGTCGCCAAAACATTCCCAGCTCCAAGGTCCCTTCCAGCGACCACAGTGTCCTTGTGTCTGGCTCTCCAGGGACCGACACGGCTGCTGGTGACCCTCTGGAGCCATCAGCTGATAAGCTCCCCCCTTCAGCGGGGGGGAAGGCCAGGGAGGGACGATCAAAACCATTTTGGAGAGTCAGTGGTGGAAACCACCCTGCACGGGGTTGCAACAGAGCCCGGGCTGTGCCTTGGGGTGCAGTGGGTCCTGCAGGGAAAGGCACTTAGCCCCAGCTGGGGCTTGAAAGAACAAAATGCCCTCACGATGGAAGTCGCCAGCCCCAAAAGCAGCAGGAGATGGGGACGCATCGGGTGCCAGCATGCCAGGACACAGCCTCAAGTGGGGTCACAGAGGGGCAGGCAGCCCTGGAGGCAGCCTAAGCTCTGTGCTAAGTCAGCCCCGGCATCCTCCCTGGCTGGAAAACACCACCGCGCTCCTGCCCTCCAGCCCCAGCAGGCAGCCCCCCATCCCTGCAGCAAAAAGGGGATGCTCCTGGCTGCAGGGAGCACCACCCATCTCCCCATATGACCCTCCTTTGCATCCAAGCTGGGTCTCAGCCTTGTTTTAGCTCTAAACTAGAAGCCAAAAGATCACCAGGAAGAGCTGGGAGAGAGTATGGGGTGCACACCAGCCCCTGCAAGCCCTCCTGCCCCACTCCACATCCCTCAGGGGGGGTGCCAGGACCCTCCCCATGCACCCCTGGTTGAAATACCCCTGCCAGCCATGACAGCACCTGCCTCTCCCCAGGTACTGGGACGGGCGATGCCAGAACCCAGCGGGAAGAGGCAGCAGCGGGCCAGACAGTTGAGTTTGTGTGCAAGGGCTTGAATAAGCCCTGGTAAATCCTGCAGTGGGTCCCCGATGCAACTGGGAATGGCCCATCCAGCACTGGTGCCTGTATATAGGCACCGAAACAGAGAGTCTTGTCAGTTCTCCGGCTGGAGGGAGCTCCCACACCTGCGGCAAGGCAGCCCCGTTGCGCCTGTGCCGCCGGCCGGCGTGCGATGGGAGGCAGCCCGGGGCAGCCGCCGCGCTCGCTCTGCCCCGGTGCAGGTCACAGCACGCTCGGCACAGGCACCTCGCCGCGGGCCAGCAGGTTAGAGGAGGAAAGCCGGGGCAGCTGCTGCTCCGAGCACGCCAGCTCCACGGGTAAACAGATGACTTCAGTCTCCCGAGAGCTACTAAAGCCCGGCAGCACTTGCACTAACGTGGAAGGAGGGGAGGAAAATAAGGAAAATAAAGAAGCAGCATCATATTCATGCCAGGCTGCAAAGTGCACCCAGGTAATGTCCTTCTCCGCCCAGCCCAGCCAAAACTCCCTCCCAGAGCTGTCGCCTTCCTCCCGACTCAGCTTCTCAAGATGCGGGGGGAGAAAAACATCATGCCAAGGCCAGGCCAGCTGCACGAGGCTGTTTATCCAGCCATGCCGCAGCAAGGCTCGCATGTGCTGGAGTGGCTGGAGAGGGGGGAGAGGCTGGCGGGGCCACCGGCACCACACCAGAGCAGCTGCTCACCCAGCACTGGGAGCAAACTGGCTGGCACCAGGGCTCCGGCATCCTCTCCACAGCACAGGGAGGGAAACCATGCTCTGATGGCCGGGAGCAATGCTTTTTGCAAACAGGGGTACAAGTAAGAAGCAGCACCACATCCCTGAAAGCTGGGCTAGCACCTGCCAACGTGCAGCATCGGCTCTGCAAGGAGCCAAGGCACGCTCGAGGTGCTGCTGCTGCCCGCCTTGGCGGCGGGGTACCCGGAGCTGTCAGAGCCCTGGGCCGGGGCCCGGGAGGATTGTGCCGCTGGAAGGGCTCCCATCACCAGCTGCTCACGTCGGGGGAAAGCCCAGCGTGGCTGGGAACCTGCCACCACCAGCCAAGCTCTGGTGGCTCCTTCTCAAGCTCCCACCCTGCTCCCCACGCAACAGGGTGCTCCTGCCCCACCATCCTCCTGGATTTACCCCTGCAAAGTCCCTCCCAAGCCGCCAAACTCGCAGTCCCCAAGAAGGGCAGCGTCCCCCCCAACAGAGGGACATTTCCATACCACCCCTTCAAGCCCAGGATGCCAGCGTGCAGCACAGGCCTTTTGCTGCAGGGAGGAAGAACAACATCTGGCCAGATGCTGCCCAGCAGCACAGGAGCTGTTTGGACAACAGCCCTTTCTGGGGAGCCAGGGAGCACCCTTCTCTGAGCAGTGCATGCCGGCAGGGAGCAAACAGATCCCCCCCCACCCAAAACCAGCACGGGGACAGACCCAGGGCACAGTGGACACCCATCGCAGCCAACAAGGCTCCCAGCAAACCAGCTGTGCTCTGTGCCCAGGCAGTCCCAAAACCTCCCAGGTCCCCAAAACCTGCTCAGGAGATTAAGACATCTCCTCGGCCCCGGCTCAGCACCCAAGGACGATGACAGCGGGGGTGTTGGCACAGGACCTAGCTTGAGCACCGAGGGGCAGAGGTCAGTGAAAAGCCAGCTCCTGCCATCACTGGCACGGTTGCAAAATCAGGCACCCACACTGCTACTGCGGGGAGGTTCCTCCTCGCTGGGAAGCGTCCGACGAGCATCCTGGGCTGCCCTCTGTGACCGTGCTTCCCGGACAGCTGAGAAAGGCCAAGTATCTGGACAAAACATCTGTCTGTCCGCAACAGCCAGAGCCGTCCGTCCCTCTACCCCACCTCCCGACTTGGCCGTAGCTTCGTACGAGGCGCCGACAGGGAGGCTGCTGCAAGATGCTCCAGTGGTTGCGAAAGCATTTTCACTGCAGGGGTCCTGAGCGGAGCCAGTTCCTCTCCCCAGGGAGGCTGTGGGGGATATTTCGGGGGGTAGGGGGTGCAGGCAGGGTTTCCTGGGCAGCACACATTTCAGGCCAGTGTTTTTGGCAGGTGCCTGCAGAAGAGAGGCAGCACTTGGGCTGCCTGTCCTCCGCTGCTGCTTTTGGGAAAGGCAGAGAAAAGGCAAGAGGCGGGGGGTGGGTAAAAAATAAATATATAGCAGCCAGCTGGTGAGCTGTGGAGTCAGCACAAGGTCTGGAGGACACGGCGGCTGGCAGCGGCGCGGGAGCCCTGGTATTTTGGACAGCTGGTACAGCAAGGTCAGCCTGGCCAAAGCAAAAGGCCCCTTTGCTGTTCCCCCCTCCGCCACAGTTGAAGGACATGCACCCCTGGCCGGAGACCCCGGGGGGAAGAGCCACCAGCCCATGGGGTGACTTTTAAACAACCTAAGTGGCAGATGAGGATGAGGAGGGATGGAGGGGTGCAGGTTTCCAGCCTGGCTGGGTACATACCAAACCCACCCTGACCTCATCGGCAGGAAAAAGTAAGCGGCACATTTTTCTCGTGTTGTTTCTTTGTTTGCCATCTGGGAACACGATCCTACGGGATGCCGTGCCCCAAGACATGAAGTCATATCATGATTATATTGCCACCTCCGTGCCGGGATTGAGATCTCATCCGAAAAATGCCAGACCCAGTCGGTGTTAGCCGCAGCAGGCGCTGCGGAGGAAGCTGCTTTACTGAAAGGCAATGTAAGCCTCGCTAAAAACATCTTTACATAGACATATGCTGCAAACAAACCAGGTTTATCCCAATGAAGTTGGCTTAAAATACCCTGGCCTGATTTTGCTCTACATCTGCTAGAATTAGCGATGGCAAAAATTGGCACAAGCACAGATATTACCACCAAAGCCTACCCGAGCTGGAAGCTGAAAACTTGAGATGAGTGAGACAGACACTGCTCCTCCCTCATGTCTAAGGGACAAGCAGAAGCCTGATGCAGCTCATGCCACCCCTCCGGAGCCCACACATGAAGCCTGGGCTTGGGATGCATGGAGGAGCCATCAGCTTGGCAGAGAAAGTGCAACCACCCAAAACACTGCCAGTCGCCAGAAGGTTTTCTGTTTTCTTCAAAATTAATAAAAGATGCAAACAAGACAGAGGTCCTGCCTGTCCAGCCATGACCTGGGACCCTTCCTGCACAGGCTTCTTATGTCTCATGCTGCGATACACCCAAATATCCATACCCATACCAGGAATATGGCCCGGTGCAATGCAGGAAGAGGGTCAGGCACCACCCTCCACCTCCTGGGTTTGCTTTTGTGGCATCCCGGAGTTTCTGCGGCTGCTCAGCATCAGTGGGACAAGGTTTAGTCAAGAGCACAAGAACTCTTTGATGTTTGCCCAAAACCTTTTTCAAAAGGCAAAGAGAAAATGCCCAACAACAGCTGTAAGCTCAACGCAGCGTTTTGGAAATGCAGCGTGACCTTTGGAGCTTGTAACCTGAAAAAAAGGGGCCAAATCCCCAGCTGAGCTAACACCGCCACTGCCAAGCAATAAATGCAGCGGACTCGGTCCCATGAGTCTGACTGCGCCCCGCCAGACACAGCCCCGTGCAGTGAGACCCAAGGGACCCCCACAAAGCAGGAACGGGACATGGAAAACACTGGGCGATGCTCAGGAACCAGCCTGAGGACAGGGCTGGAGACACGGCAGCAAGTGCTCAGCCCTCCCAAGGAGCGGGATGGCACCAGCTGCAAATTCTACACGGTGCCGTGGGGCACCCAAAGGAAACTTGAACAGCTTTGCTCGAGTTACGGAGGGATTTGAGAGCTTCCCAGAAATCTGAATGTATCTGCAGAAAGTTGCATGCCGGGGTGGGTGGGGCGGAAAAAACCAAAACCAACAGAGCTCACTTTTACAGGGACATAACTGCAGCGAGAGCAGTGGCAGGCGAAGATGGGAAAAGTCGGAAAGGCAGGGGACGCTCTTCCCAGTGCTGGCAGAGAGAAAGGATCGGAGCAAGCACAGAAAACCCCAGCTAGGTCAAGCACAAGCAGCCCTTGACCTGGGACTGCCAGCAACGCGGCGCTTTGCCTCTTTAGAGAGGGCAGGAGGGCTCAAGGGGTGGCCCCAGAGGCCCCTTCAGCAGGCACGGCCGGCCGGCGACGCGGGTCAGCATCGCCTCTGGACACAGGCCAAGCTTGGGCGTTTTATGGTTTATTCAAAGCAATCAGCCTCAACACCTGCTCCGCTCGCAGCAGCCGCCTGTCCCGCAGTGCCCCAGGGAGCCAGCTCCTCCCGGCCGGCAGCAGGGGCTCAACGCTGGGATGCAGCGGGTTTCACCAGATCAAGAGGACAAGACATCATACCTGGTGGCAGCAGCCACCCCAAACTCAGGAGCCCTGCACTGACGGGTGCTTAGATCGGCACAGGTCCCCTTTGCAAGCAACACAGCTGGAAAGAAAACACACATGGTGCACACCTGCATGCCTTGGAGGGGACCAAGGGGGACAAGCCAAAGGACAGCCATGCCAGGGTACCCTTACCAAAGCTCAGCAGTGCCATTTTTTCTTGGTGGGAGAACACAAACCCCACACAAGCCAACAACAGTGGCGTTTCTGCAGCAGCCCCTCTGCCTACAGAGCTCACCTCCAGGAGACCCTCCTGCAGCAGGCAGGACCACAGGCAGCACCACACCCCCACAGAGCATCACCTACCCCACCACTCCCCAAACGAAACCAGCAGCAGAGGCACCACCCCACCCAAAATACGGGAGCTTCCACCCTCCTGATGAGCCTCAGATGTGGGATTCCCTCATTAGCACCTCCAAGCTGTTATAGAGAGGGCATAAGCCCCTCCTGCTGTTGTTGCCCTGCTAAGAGAGGGGGATGTGGGGGTGTCTGGTGGAATTTTGTGCATTTACCTGGTGCCTCAAACTTTGAGCCATCTGGGTCAAACACCTGCAGGCAGGACAGCAACAAATCACCAGCCCTACATGCGGGGTGGGGGGGGGGGAGGGTGTGTGTCAATCCTGGGTGTGTGGAAAAGCACGTACATTCAAAAAATGAAGTTGCAGAGCTGCAAGGAGGAATGGGGAGATGGTTTTAACCCCTCGGGCTTACTCCCTCCTGCCTGGTCCCATTTGAACAGGGACCTGGGTGTCACACAAGGGTGAAAGGCTCATCCGGGGTGACTTCCAGCAGGCAGCGCGGCTCAATGAGGGTACAGTTAAATTAGCCGAGCACCCTACCCAAGGATTAAGCCATGTTTTAAATAACCTTGACGTCTTTGAGATCCCAGCCTGATGGGAAGTGTGTGGAGATGGGGAGGAAAAAGGCAAGAGGACCTTCTGGCCAGGCAGAGTCACCACCAGGACATGGCAGAGCCCAGCAAAGCACAATGCTCCCTAGGCCGGCCGTGGTCTCCCCAGACAGCTCCCCGGTGCAAGAGCTCTGCCTTGCCTCTGCCACCCTGCCCGTTGTAGCAGCTTAATTTGCTCATTAGCAAACCCGGGAACAAGAGGGAGGAACTGAATAGCATCCCTTCCCCGGGACACCCTCCACGTCCTCCTCCTCCCCCTCTGCCTTTCATAGCCCCACACAAAAGCTTTTCAGAGCTGTTCGGGTGAGAGACAGGGCTGCAGGCAAGAGCCCAAGTGGGAGTTTGGGGCTGGGGCCAGCGGGGATGAGGACTGCCGTGCCTGAGAAATGCCAGGCTCTGGGGGGCACTAACAAACCCTGCAGGAAGCACCCCCGAGCACCCAACACTGGCATCCGAGCTGGGATAGAATTGCTGTCTATAACGTCCCATTGGCATGGCCAGGGGACACTAACAGGGCAGAGGTATGAAACACTGGCTGTGGGCTCGCGGATGCCACCCTCCTCACCAGCTGCACCCATCCGGGCTCTGCTGGAGCATCACCACAGCATCAACCCCTGCGTTAGCACCGGAGGATGCTCGCCTGCCTCTCGATTCCTCTGCGGACACCAGTCGCTAAGGGCTCCAGCACCTTGCAAATGCCAACAGACCAAGGGGACAGACAGACGGACAGCATAGCTGTGACCACATGGGCACCGCAACCCATGCAGCCCCGCACCAGGTCCAACACCCAGTAAGTCTCCACCGCCTCAGACCCCTCCGCACGCAGCAAGTTGTGTTGGCTGGAAGCAGGCTCCCGTGTAGGCGAGCCTGAAAATAAATCATCTGCATCCACGAATGACCTGCAACGATGTCGGGACCATCCGGCTCGGCCCGACAGAGCCTGGGGGAAACCGCCCAAAAGCAATGGCTTCCAGAGGATTCCCATCACCGGTGCCAACCCAACCTCCCGTGCCATCCTGGCACTCTCCGCACCGGCGCTGCGCACCGACCCTCCGGTGCGTGCAGCTCCCGCCTGGTGGCTTTCCAAGCAGCGTCGTGTCCCCCCCACCCAGCTCAGGAGCCGGCACGGCTGAATGGAAAATTATATTTGTAACCAGCCAAGGGAGAGCAAACGGAGAGAAAAGGAGCGCTGTCTTGGAAGGGCTGGTTTACATTTCTAAAGAAAATGCCAGCGCTTCGGAGAGCCGCAGGGTTCTGGCTACAAACGGAGCCAAAAGGCTTTGAAAATGAACTCGGGGATTTAGGGTGCCGGCATTTTACAGAGCCCAGCCTGGGGCCTGGTTTGCAGATACAGAGCGGCGGCTCTCCAGCACGCTCCCTGCAAGCTGGAAATTGGGGGGTAAAAGCAGTTATTTCCCCATCCCATGAGAAAAGCGAGCTTGTGACGACTAAACCTTGGCTCTGCCGTGCTGCTTTCTAGGTGATGCCCCTGAAGCACCCTGCGTAACCCCGGCAGGAGGTGCAGAAAAGAGCAACCCGGGAAACTGGCAGCACCTGGGCGATGACACCCACGACACCCTTCGGGGCTGCAGGGCTCCATCGCAGCGGCCTGGGGGGCGCAGGGGGCTGGAGGCGGGGGACGACGCTGCCCGGGGGACCCTTGCCACAGGATAACCAGAGCAGCGCAGGTGGGGGGCACCCAGCCCCGAGCCTACACATCAGCCCCCTGGCTGTGGGAAGGGCTGGGGTTTCTCCAAGGGGAAATCATTTGATTAAAGCACCTTATAAAACCAGAGATAACTTGGGAAGTTTCCCATGGCAGCAGAGGCCACGCGCTCCTTCGAGCTTCCCGAGGATGCTGCTGCGGTGGGCAGGCCAGGCAGCCCTCCCTCCCCTTTGGCACCTCTGATCACCCTTGACGGCGAGCGGTACGGGATCAGGATTTCCTCCGTGCTGGCCCCCACCTCCCTCACGCAGGGCTGCGAGCCAGCAGGCACCAATAACACAGATACACGCTTCTGCAACGGGACAGGTCTTGGCTCTCCCCACCTCTTGGAAGGATTTTCATCCTTTCCTTTGCGGCTTGACAGCTCCAAAAGTTCATTGCTAAAGGCACCCCATCCATTAATGTTCACCCCCAGGGACCAGACCCAAAAGGAGAGCATCCATCTATGTCACCGCTCCTCCTCCTCCTTGACGCCAGAAGTGGGAAACGCCAGGAGGGGAGGGGTGGGGTCCAGGCCAAACGCCTTACCTTGGGGAGGAGAGCCGGGGGTGCTGCCGCCAGCAGCTCCGGCGGGGTCATGCTCTTGCCAGCCAGGACCACGGCACCGCACTCGGCACAGGCGCCGATGGTCAGCTGCTTCCCGTCATCCACCAGCAAGCTGTTGGCCACGCGGAGGGTGTAGAGGAAGACGGGGAGCCTGGCCACTTGAACCGCTTTTAATCCAAGGCATCGCTTCTTCTCCTGCCGGCAGAAGAAGCAGACGAAGGTCTCCACTTTGTATTGCCGGGACCAGGCGCTGCTAGGGTGGTGGGAGTTCCTGCCCTCATGCTGCAGCCACTGTCCCAGCAGGTCATGGTAGCAGAGGACACAGGTGGCCACCAGCCCAGTCGAGTCGGCCGGTCTGGCCCGCGGGGCAGGCGGGTAGACCGTCAGGAAGGGGAAAAAAGGTTCCTTCTCCCCAAATCGTCCCGGCGGGTTGACATTAAGCTGGAACTCTTTGCCGGCTCCCAGCTCGGCCCCACAGATGTAGCAGACGGAGGTGGGACCGGGCTTGACAGCAGGGTGGCCGGCCAGGCCGCCGGGGTCACCGGCAGAGAAGACCTGGTGGTACCTCCCCAGGAAGCTCTGCACCGAGGTGATGAGCTCCTCGTTGTGGCAGGCCCTGTACATGGCCCACAGGTCCTGCAAGACCCCGAAGCACTTGCGGCAGCTGCTCACCTCCCAGTGCTTGTTCAGCCCCTTGGCGCTGGGCGGGCAAGGCAGGAGGCTGAGGAAGGGGAAATGCATGGTGCTCTTCGCGTTGCCGTTGGTGATCTTGGCCGCCACCGGCCTCGCCTCCTTGCCGCACTCCTCCCCACAGAGGTAGCAAGCCTCGGGTGCCGGCGGGGCGCCCGCTCCATCCTCCTTCATCCCTCGCCGGCCCTTGGCGGGCATGGCACCGGCGTTGAGGGGCACCACGTAGAGCCGCTGCAGCACGGGCACGTTGGCCAGCTCGAAGCTTTGCCACTGCTGCATGAGGGAGGCGAAGCAGCAGGGACACACCAGGGTGCTGCCGGTGGGCGAGAGGGGCTGGGCACCCGGCGGGGGGCTGTGCAGCCAGAGGAAGGGGAAGAAGGGTGCCGGTGAGGTCTTCTCCTGCTTCTGCACGTGGACGCGGTGTTGGGTGGTGGGTGACAAGGGGCTGCCGCAGATGTAGCAAGCGGTGCCCGATGCCCAAGCGGGCCGCTCGCTGCCTTCCTCCTCCTCCTCCTCCTCCTCGCTGGTGATGTTGATCTCGCTGTCCTCCGAGGAGCAGCAGGGCGGCCCCCTCTTGCCCCCCGCCGCCACCGGGGGGGTCCGCGCCGCGCCCCCCGCCCCTTCGGGCTCCGAAAGGGGTTCGGCGTCGGAGAGCTCGGAGAGGTCAGAACCGGCTGCCGGCCCTTCTTCCTCCTCCTCCTCCTCCTCCTCCTCCACCTCCTCCTCCTCCTCCTCCTCCTCCTCCTCCTCGTGGCCGGCGGGGCGGCGGGGCGGCGCGGCGGGGTCCCAGCCCGTGGCCCCCCTGCGCAGCCCGGTTCCCCCCGCCGCCGCCGCCGCCGCCGCCGCCGCCGCCGCCGCCGCCTCGCACTGATGGGGCCGTTTGAGCCAGTACATGCGCTTCTCCACCGGCGTGCGGCTGCGCTCGAAGGAGTCCCACTGCTCGCCCAGGAAGCAGCGGCAGACGGCGCAGACCAGGGCGCAGCCCTCCGCCGAGACGGCGCGGGCGCCGGGCGCCGGTTCCTGGTGCTGGAGGAAAGGGAAGAAGGGTCGGTGGTCGCGGGGGGGTCGCACTTGAAGCTTTAGCTCTTTACCGCGACTGATGCCGCCGCCGCAAATAAAACAGCAAAGCGGAGGGGCCGGGGGTTGCGGAGCCCCGGGACCACCCGCCACCGCCGGTTCGCCGGCCGCCAGCGCGGCCATCAGCCGCTGTTTGCGGGAGAGGAGCGGCGCCGCCGCCGCCGCCGCCGCCGCCCCCGGCCCCGCCGAGCTCATCGCCGCCCCCGGCTCATCCCGCGGCTCCGCCGGACACGCAGGCTCGGGGGGCGGGTTTGCAAAGCGCTTCCCCCCCCTTCTCCCCCCCCCCCGCCGCTGCCGCCCGCCTCCTCCCGCCGCCGAGAAGGCAAGGAGAGAAGGAAAAAAAAAAAAAAAAAAAACCACAACAAACCCCAAACCCAACCAAAAATATCCCCAAAGAATAATTTTTTAAAAAAAAAAAAGAATAATAAAAAGTTCGGTGCGAAAGTTTGGGTCCCGCTGGCGGCGCGGAGGAAGGGCGGCTGCCCGCCGCCTCCCGGCCCCGGCGCCCCCGGCCCGGCTCCTCCCCGGCCCCCCCGCCGCGACCTGCCTGCGAGGGGGGAGCCGGGGGGAGGAACGAGTCCCTGCCGCCCCCCCCCCCCCCCCACCCGGCCGCCCGCCCGCCGCCAGCCCGGCTGGGAACGGCGGCAGCCGCGGCGGGGGGGGGTGCGACGGGACCCCACGCGGGGGTGGGGGTGGGGGGGGGAAGGGATTTACAAACCCACCCCGGGAGGGTGGTTTAGAACCGGCCCCACGCGGGGATTCGCACCCCAACCCCCCCAAAGGGCCTCCACGCGTTGTTCCCTCCCCCTCCATCACCGCTCTTCCACCCGCGGCCCCCTCCCCACGCCACGGCGTGCCCTTTGTGCGGCTCCCCCTCCCCAAAGCAGCATGGAAAAGCCACCACCGTGTCCGTGTAAACGCCGGCGGGACAGATCCCACGGCGCTTCCCCGAAAGCACCGGCCACGTCCCTGCCCTTCACAGCGTTGCCCACCAGCCCTTAACTCAGTGTCCCGACCCACGATCAGCCCCTGTAATTTATTTCACATTTTAAAAGTCCTGCTGCTGTTCCAGTTCAATACCAGATTCTATTTCCCGCTCGGTCCTAAAATGCTGCATCGTTTTGCCACTCACTGGTAAATAGCTGATGTGTTCCCAGCCGGAGTTGGCCGCGTTTCAGCGACGCATGCAATAATCCCGGTATATCCTTACCTGCCTTGCAGCCTGCGATAAGATTTAATGCTTGTAAAGCACTTTGCTGTCCTTGGACAATAGGCACCGCGGAAGTGCAAACTGTACCGAGGTCCAGCCACAATTAAACCTGACTTATTAACCGCCCGAGCATCTAGTCAGCATGCCCACCAGCGCAGCACAGCTCTCCCGATTAAAAAAATATATATTAGTAGCTGTAGGGATATTTTTCAAGTGGTCATTTTAGGAGGAAGCCTGCGCCCGGCAGTACTGGTGAGTTTGAGTTCGTCACAAGCCACTGCAACATCCTCGGTCCTGTCCTTGCAAAGCCTGAGCCTGCCCAGCTGAAGGAGGGTGCTGCACAGGTTCAAAGCCAAAGAGGCAAGGTTGGTAACTGCAATAGGACACGGGGACAGGGGGACAGAGGGACCGCGGGCTGAACACCCGAGCCACGTGTCGGGCCACCCGGCTGATGCGGAGAAGCCACACCATCCCCGTTCCTCATCATCAGGGGGTGCGAGCACGATGCTGGCCCTCGGGGCACCCCAGCTGCATCCCCCCCGCCTTGGGTTGACCAACACTTGATGTCATCTCCCACCCAGACCGCAGGGTGACAGCGTCCGGCGCTCCCCAGCAACTGGCCGTGAGATCAAACAGATTGTGTGACATCAGCTGGAGCGCGGGCAGGGGGCAGGAGGGCTCTTCGGGGACCCGGCTCTAGTTTCCATGCAGATGGCTCCGGCAATAAAGAAGCAAGGGGGGGAGGTGGGAGGCGACCCACAAAGCGGGGAACACGATACCTTGGGAGAACTGGCTCCGCAGGGCTTTTTTTCAGGGGTTTCCAGAAGACAGCAGGGCCTCGTTATATTTTATTTATTTATAGGCCTGATGTGGCGGCTGCTCTATGCACCGAGGGCGTTGGGAGGGCTGAGCGTGTCGCAGTGGACATGACTCAGATGTTCTTTAAAGGTGCATGTGGCCTCTCAGTGTCACCCCTTTTCCCAGGTGGGAAGGGGACATCTGGGCAGGATGGGGTCCGTGACCCCGGGTGCCAGCACCGGGTCAGGGAATGCTTCACCACATCCGTGCATCCTTTGCTGCTTCTGAGTTTTCCCTGGGGAGCAGGGGCTCGGGCTGCCCCCGGTTGCCCAGCCTGAGCTCCCCAGGGGAGATGCAGCCGCCGGCTCAGCCCACCCTTCGAGCACGGCCAACAGATGCTCTCCCGCCTGCTCCACAGATGGGCGAGAAAACAACGTGCTGCATTCAAGGACCAGAGCTCAGCAGGGCCAGACCCCCCCTCCTCACCCTGCCCCAAAACACCAACCCTCCGCTCAGCTCCCCAGCCTCTCCGGAGGCGCCACAAGCCCCCCGTCTCCCCCCATGCTCCGTCGGGATGCAGCCTGCCTCGGTGCAGCTTCCCGGGCCTTGGCTGCACACGGACAGAGCAGCTCATTTATCATCCTGTGCCGCCCCGGCCCTGCGGTTGCTGTTTGCAACAGAGAAGCTGGGAGGGAGAGAAAATTTCTCAAGTCGGCCTCGGCAAGAACTGAAAACATATGCCCTGGCGGCAAACGCGTCCCCCGGGGCGCGCGGGGTTCAAGGCAAGCCTAGCACAGGATTTTCCACCGCGGCTCCCGCCGGCGCGCAGCCCTCCTGCTGGAGTTGGCGTTTTAAAGAGACCCGAGGGTTGGGGATGGTGACAGCCAGGTCCGTTCCTCCGAGCCCAGTGCCGTGGGGGTAGCAGGATGCAATGCAGACGGAGCGGGACGCGGTGCAGGATGGCTCCTCTGCTCCTCTCTCAGTCCGGGTTCAGGAGGTAAACGTCCTCGCTGCACCCATCTTAGACCTCCTCGCTGGCTTGCAGTGCAGGATCATCCCCTTGCACAAAGGCAAGCCCCAGGGACAGATGTCCCCTACAAGGCAGGGGCCAGACAGCTGCTGCGTGACCCTATTGCATCAGGACTCAGTGCTGGTTGTGCAAGGTGCTGTACAGCCAGCCACGGGCAGACTCGCAGCACGGCGCTCCCCAGGCTTGCACTGGGCAGGGGCTCAGGATGGGTACGCCACCGGCCTGCCCGGTGCTGGGGTCATCCTCATCCCCATCCCCGCAGCCCCTCGGGCACTGCGGGACGGTGCCCAGCAGCACCCACTCCACAGCACGCCGGCGAGGTGCCGCTGCACCCTCATGAGCAGGCACGTGCTGCAGATCCCCCCAGTCCCCAGGACTGGGAGGTTAATATGGAAATTACCAACTGCTTATTCCTTCCAGCTGTTGCTGTGAGTCATCAAGTGCCTTAAAGAGCATTTCAAACAACACAGTGCCTTCGAGACAGCGTGACTGCTCCCCCAGCCACCCCCTCTAGATAATCCTCCACGGGGTCTGGTGTTTGAAAAGGGAATATTTCTCCAAGGAGGCGATTCCCAGCCGTGCGCAGCCAGGGAGGCGGAACAGCTTGGCCGTGGCGCCTGACCAGGCTCCCACCTCTGCCCGTGGGCTCCCGGCGTCCTGCCGGAGCGCGAACCCAGGCGGGGAAGGGCACCGTGCCGGGCAGCCCAGCGCCGCTGTCATCCCTCTTCAAAATTCAAGAGACCTATAAAAGCCACCACGCGCAGGCACGGGTGGCGATCCCCTGGGGAAACTGAGGCACGGGGCAGCCAGGCTGAGCACCACGGTGTCACCTGCACGGGGCAAGGCCAGCAGGACACGGCCGCGGGACACCGGGGCACTGGCCTGGCGTTCGACGACCTTGAACTCTGCACTCAACAGCTGTATTTGTCTCTGCAAGCTTTTTTTTTTTCTTTTTTTTTTTTAAAAAAAGGGCTGATCTCTGCACTTGGTTGGTGCTGCACTTTCAGATGGAAAAGATAGGGCTGGTTCATGGAAATAGTCAGGATATATCCTTTATCTGCTGCTTTAACCTTTCTTTGAATTTTTTTTACTTTCATAATTGATTTTTTTCCCTTCTATTCCTTTTGCTGGAAAAGCCCAGACAGGTTTTCTCCTGCTTGTAAACTATTTCCCCCAGTCCTTCGCGTGGCCGTGCAGGTGATTCAAGGATGCTCTCAGCCAAGATCGCGGCTGGTGCGAGCAGGAACATCTGCCTCTGCGTGGCTTGGAACCTGAAATAAAAAAAAAAAGATGACCCAAAAGAAGCTGCGTGCGGGCGAGCGGGAGCTGTGGGGCGAGCGGAGGGGATGGAGAGGCAGCCGCCCTGTGCTGAAACCGCAGCCGTGGACTGGAGCATGGGGTCTGCAGTGAGGGATAATGCAGGGTGGTCCGTGCCTGGCAGGGAGGGATGCTGCTGGGACGGTCCCCACGAGGCAGGATGGAGAAAGATGACTTTTGGGAGAGGAAGGGGCCACCGAGAGCCACCGCAGCCCTGCAGGGACATGCTGCGGCTGAGCCAGAGCTGCTCCGCTCCGCCAACTGCTTTCGGAGATGCTGCGGCAAAGGAATTGCTGCTCCTGTGACAGCCAGAGGACAAAGCCATCGCGGGGACGCGTTCGGCGCCTGGCCCGGTGGCCGCCGGTGGCTGGGTCCCGGGGCCAGCCTGGGGGTACACATGAGTGTGCACACACCTGTGGGAGTGCACCAACACACGTGGAAGCAAAGTGAAGACCCAGCACCCTCAGCCCTTGCTCCGAGTCCCTGCATGGGCATCTGGTGGCGTTAACCTCGTACCGCACCTCCCGGCTCACCCCCGGCGGGGCTGGGCGCTGATTCACCCGGTGGCACCGTGCCCTGCGAGGCAGGAGGGAGCCACGTCCCCTGCAAGGCATAAGGGCCGAGTTGCACTTTTTTTTTTAAATTTTTTTTTTCTCTTCCTTTCCAGAACGAGCTGCTCTGCAAATGCCAAGCGCTGATGCCAAAGGGCCGTGTCAACATAGAAGAATGAGTGTGGCTGTTAGAGGCTGCTATTAAAAAAGGGTGGAGAGGAGAGGCGGGGTGGGGGAGAAAGGAAGAAAAGGTTTGTCAGTGCAAATAGTAACAGTTTGCACAGCAGTAAAAATTCGGTAGCAGCAGCTGAGCCCCGCAGTGCCCCTGGGGGCTTGCACCAAGCAGGGACTCTGCACCCCGTGTCCTGCTCGGGGCCCAGCAGCCCAGGGAACAAACCCATCCCAGCAACTTGGCATCCCCGCTGTGGGCAGCACAAAGTGTTTTCCAAGCTCAAAGTGTTTTCCCAGCCCCCTCTGCTCCTGCTTGGCCACCGGGCCCCGACGCAGGGAGCTGCGGTGGGGCTGTGCATGGCATCGGCTCCCCGGCACGCGGCAGGGCAGGTCGAGGTCCTGCCGCGTGAGTGCCAGGAGCTATTTCTAGGCAATCCCTGGCCGCTGCCGAGCAGGATGGGAGGGAAGGAGCCTCTCACATGACGCTGAAGATGCAACGGGAAGACGCAGTCTCTTGTTTCAGCTTTCTATTCCCAGCCCGTTATTCACCAGTTGAAGATGCCATCTGCCCTGCTGGGCAGCCACGGGGAGCTGGGGCCGGGTCCGCAGCTGGTGGAGCTCCAAAAGATCCCAAGAGAGTTAGGCACCCTCGTCCTCCTGGGAAGCAGGTGGAGGTTACAGCTCCTACCCAGCTGAAAATCCCCCTTGGTGTTGCCTCTCCCCCTGCCGACATCTGGTACCCGGGATGTCAAACCCAAGCGGATGGAGCGGTGCCTGGGATGCCCAAGTAGCAGAGCATGAGAAAAGGCAAATACAGAGGGAGCGGTAAAGAAAGACTGAATCTTGCTCCAAAACGCAGATTGAAAGTCTTTCTGAGGTTAATACGCCAGTTTACTCCATTTTGACTTTTTAAAAAATATTCCAGCGTACTCCTTCTGAAGCAATCCTCGGGCTTTGCTCAGCCCTGATTTTACTCCCACATCAGCACGCACCCTGCGCCCTCCACACCCCGCCCTTCTGGGCTTGCCTCAAAAGCAGTGTTAGGAGGAAAGCAAACCTCCTTGAAAGGCCAGGTTTTTAAGTATTCTCTCTCCCCCGAAAAAAAAAAAAAAAAAAAAATTGGTCAAAATGGAGATGTTCCCACAGAAATTGGTATTTCCCGATGGAAAAACATTCCATCAGCAAAACGCTGACCCGCTCCGGTTACAGCCTGGTCATGGCGATGAGGCAACGCAGCTGGGAAAAGAATTAAAAGGGAGCTGGAGAGCTGCACGGCTTCACCACATCCCACGGCCCCGGCTGCGAGCCGGCAGCAAGGACCCCGCTCCTCCCCGGTGCTTCCCGGTAGAGGGATGCGGATCAGCCAGGAGAAGCCGAGCTGTCAGCACAGCACCCGGCCAGCAGCACCCTGAGATCCCGGCACTGGTGACTGTTACCCTGGCCCAAACATCACCCCAGGATGTCTCACCGAGGTGCGAACACCCACGGTCCAGGCTCCCACAAAGCCGATTGTTGCTTATCTGAAGCTCAAGGGAGCCAAGGGTACTAGACGTCCCCAAGGATGAAGCTCTGCAAACAAACCAAGTCCAGCCTGTGCTTGTTATTGGGAACATCTTGCAGGATTTAGCGAGCTGTGGCACGAGATTAGCAGACCAAGGGCCAGGAGCTCAGCAGGTTTGATCTGCAGGGGCTGCAGATCAAGGGCTGCTGCTGGTGTCTTCACTCTAAGAATTGGTGGAAGTGCTTGTTTGGGAGGTTCTCCTGTGCCTTCGTATGGCCAAGCAGTGGACGGGGTTTGTTTTCTTTCTTTTTTGAAAACAGGTTGGTAAAACCAGGCTGGAGCGAATCAGGAATCAATTGTCCCTTCTGCAGCCAAAGGGTGAGAAGAGAAACTACTTTATGGGCAAGATTTTTCTTGGCAATAATGGGGCAGAAGCCCGCAGCCCCACAGCGGCAAGCACAGCCCATGCAGGGTCCGGCCCCGCTGTGGAAAGCACCGATGCACGGGAAAGGTGCTGGCCGTGCAGCTGAAGCAGCCACTCATTCCTGCCGCTGTGGGCTCACCTTCCCTGCCTGCCACTGGAGCCCATCAGCCGCGACAGACATCCCTTCAGACTCAAGATGCAGCCGTCACGCCTGGGGAAACTGAGGCAAAGGGGCAAATCTGCAGGAGTGTGAGCCCACACCTCCCAAATTCCCATAGCCACCAGTTCATCCCTTCCCTGTATGGAGTCCTTCTCCCCCCATGCCTGTCAAGAGGCATCACCAGTCCCCAGAGCCCCCTCCCCAGCTTGGCAGGTACCTCTGCGGCCGTGAAGCCCTCCATCCTCCTGCAGCTTCCACGTGGGCCGGGCACCTCCCCCTTTGCCAGCTCCTGTCCGGTCTGTCCAGTTAAAGCACGTCCCTGTGTCCTTCTAATTGCTTTCGCAACCAAATGTGGGCTTCCAGCAGGGATTTGCCCCCTCCAGCCATGCAGAGGCTCTCAGAGCCCAGCGGTCCCTGCCCTGGGGACCTTCCCACGCCTCCAGCCGCAGGGTGTTTAAGCACAGTCAGACTCAGGAGCACTGGTTACGATGGGGACACTGAACCTCTTGACCTGTGCCCAGGTTGTATCCAAGGCAAGCAACATCCCCTTCCTGGGAGGAATTGCGCCTCTGTGTCTCCCTCTGACTTCTGCTAAACGCATCCATCCCAAGGGATGTGCTCGCCCTGCCACCAGAGATGAAGGCTGATCCCACCGGGCCAAACCACAGTCATCCGAGGGGACTCCACGCACGCCCAGCCCCAAATCAGGGTGCACCAGGGATGGGGTCCCCGTCCTGACCTCTCCTCATTCCTCCCCACTCCCACCCCTGCAGTACATCAACACCAGCAACATGAACTAAAAGCAAGTTTATCTTAAAGGCTTTTTAAAATACATATTAACAAAAAATACAGCTTCATCGGAAAGGCTTTTTTTTTAACTTTCTTTCTTTTTTTTTTTTGCGGGGGGGAAAGGTTTATGCCTCCCTGGAGACCTCTTCAATAAAACGCGTTCTGCCTCTCTGAGCGTCTGACTGCAAATCAGGTTCCAGCCGTTCCCTTCCTGTGCCGACCTGCTGGAGTCGGCTGTTATTCTTGGCAGGGTGCCCCGAAGGAAGAAAAAAATCCCCCCCCCTCCAGCTCCCAGCGGCTGGGAAATGCTGATGACATGACACCTTCCACCATTCTTCAAGGTCAAGAGGGGAGGGAGGGAAATGAAAGGGGAGAGGGGTTTTTTTTTGTTGTTGTTGTTAGCGTGGGTTATTGCTTCGCTCAGGCATTTCCCTTTGATGCTCGCTCCTTGTTACACAAGATGTTGCAGGCTCGCCGTGCTGCCCAGCGAAGCGCTGGCGGTACGAGCTCACCCCCTTCCCCGCCAGCGTGGGGCTGAACTCCCAAAGGTATTTTAGCACCAGCACCACGTGGGCTCGGCTTAAACACAAGCTGGTTTTAACCTCCTGCACATCCCAAGGAGCGTTGCGTTTGATCCATCTCATGCTGCCCCAGAGAGCTCCATCCTCCAGGCACACGGACACCCCCATGACCCTGGCCGTGCCAGCGAGGCGCCTGTGGTACCTGTTCAGCACCACACAAGCCAAAAAGCTGGCTCCGTGGCATCTCCCTGCGGCGCTGGCACATGGGCTCCCCGACACAGAAAGCCCCGGTCCCCCTCGGCAGGCCCCGAGTGCTGCAGCGAGCTGATAGGGACATGCAGCATCCTTCGGGGTCCCCTGCTGCGGGACTTCTACTCCGGCAAATAAAACTTGGCACCTCTCCCCTTGAGATCCAACAAATCTCTGCTAATCCCCCTGCTCTTGGCTGCCAAATCCTCCTCCTCTCTCCAGCCAAGGTGCTGAGCTCTTCAAGGCAAGTTGCACACAACCATTAATCCTCGCAACAAGGAATTGTCCTTCTTGGAGCAGCCGGTACAGAGGGAGCAGGCGCAAGAGGATGAGCGGCACCGCCAATGTCATGCACAGCCGGCGCCAGTGGCAGGGGGGATGCTGCACCCCTCAGGTTTCAGTTGATGCCCTGACTCTGGGCTGGTGTGATGCTGCCAGAGCAGATGGCTCTGGCCACTGTGTCCCCACAGATGGGTTTTCCCAGACCACATTGGAAGGAAGATCAGAAAGCACCACGATGATGGGAAGCAAAGCAGATGCCAGCAGTGGCAGCCAGGGACAAGGAAATAAGCCAGGGACAGTGATGGGGTGCTCCCTGTGTTTGCATGCAGGCTTGGGATGGGGTGATGGCCCCGGACCCCTGGGAGCACCGGTGCATTGCTCACATCCTCATAAGCTGCACCGCAGTGCCTGCACTTTGGGATCTACCCTGGGGGGACCATACTCTTGCTCCATGTCTGGCTGAGCCCTTGCTGGCACGCCAGTCCACAAGACTGCCAAGGGTGCTCAAGGATCATCTTTAGGAGCAGACATGAGCTAAACTGCCTGCACCGGGGACCCTGTTGCCTCCTTTACACAACACTTTTGGGCCAGGGTGGTGAATGAGCCTGTTAGCTGTGCTGGATCAGGCCAGGGCTGATGGGGCTCCCACCTCTTTGCCAGCTCCCAGCCCTCCTTCGTGCCTTGGGAACTGACTGATGCTTTGCAGGGATCACAGGACCAGGACCACAAGGACCTGGGCTTGCCCCAGGGCTAGCTTGGAAAGGAGCAGCAGAGGGTCCCCAGGCTACCCCAGCACCCACGCAGGCTGCAGGTTCCCCTGGAAGCCAGTGTGTGGCCGCATCCTGCTCCGAGGGCTGCTGGAGGAAATCCTGGAAGGCCATCTTACAATGCAGCCCTTCCTGTCCCCGAAGGACCGCCGAGCACGGAAAAGGCACCGCGGGCTGACGGCACCAGCCGGCCCCGGGGGGAACGCGGTCCTACCCCACGGCACCTCGCTGTCCAGCCCACCTGGGGCCCGCTTCCCCCCGGGCTCCCGGCCAGCAGCGCCACTTTGTATTAAAAATACAGGAATAGGAGCAGAGGGTTGATTTGCCCAGGACCCCCTCGGAGGCAGACACTCAGGCACAGCTGGTGCGAGGTCAGGGGAGATGCTATTGCAGGGGAGATGCTCCTCTGTGTGCCCCACACCCCCAATGCCGGTGCCTCGGTTCCCCTTCCCGGTGACATCCCACCTGCACAGCAAAGGGAAATGACTCATTAATGTCACGAAACTGCCCTCCTCCCCACCACCACCAGCCCTTCTGCTCCTGCCAGCCCCGCGATGCCCCCAGGGACCTGCGTTTGGGCAGGAGGCCATGCAGGGAGGCAGGGTGGGAGCGGGTCACGTCCCAGCGCTGCCTGTGCCGCGGTGACAGCCTCGGTGCGGGGCTCCCGTGTTATTGTTCCCGGTTGTTTTCCAGCGGGGAGGCCGTGGGGCCAGCTGGCTGCTGCCGGGCTGGAACAGCGTGGCCTATTTTAAACCGCTTGCACAAGGAGTCAGCAGCTCCAGCTCGGATTTTTTCCGAACTTTATTTGTCCAAATGCTCCACGGGGAAAGAGAGAGGGAGAGAGAGCAGGAGGGGGGAGCAGCTCCTGGCTTGCTCTGCCGCCAGCAGCTCACCTGCGCCAGCGGTGGTCCGGGCTGCCGGCAGCCGCGGTGAGGATGCTGCGTGCAACGCCTGCCAGCCAGAACCCCTGGGCATGGAAAGGTCCTCAAACCCCGCAGGTCAGCACACACAGAGAAGCTGCAGGGTAGAGGGACACAGCATCAAAGCCAGTATCTTGCCTTTAAAGGGCAGCAAATACCTGTCTAGGGGCCAAGCTACGGCTCTTACAAGCATCCCGAGGGCGGGCAGCTCCCCTGTGCACAGGGGCTTATGCCAAGCAGCCACACATATGGAAAGACCCACTGGGAAGCCAGGATAAAATCCCAGCCAGACCCTACTACAAACACCAGCAGGGCTCAAAGACACCCAGAAAATGGGGGATGGAAAACCCTTTTGCTCCCACGGTGGTCCCAGCCCTATCACATCCCCTGTGCCCCCCGGCCATCCTGCTGAGGCTGCTGCAACCTGTGCATGAAAACACCACCTTTGCAGTGATTAAACATTGATGAGTTTAATTTAAAATCCCCAATTTGCTTTTTTCCCCCCACATCGGACCCCATCCGCTGCAAACTTTTGGAAAGGGCAACCCTTCCCCGAGGGTCCCGAAGGACCCAGTGTCCCCAAAACGCAGAGCAGCAGCACTCACAGGGAAGCACCTTCTCCCCAGCAGAACGCTTCATATTCCACAACATAACCGGGACATCCATTGCCCAGGATTTTTTTCCATGCCATTTTCTTTAGACCAAGCTGCTTACTAAACCTCTTTATGAAAGGACTTCCCCTCCTCTAGGCTGAGGTGAGCTCAGAAGACCCCTTCCAGCTCTTTTGTCTAAAATCCAGCACCTCTCACAAGGGTCGGCAGCCAAAGTGACATGAAACACGATTTCCTAATCCTGCTGGTGGGAAAACACTGTGAAGAACAGAGGGGGAGGACTATGGTTTTAAAAAAAATTTAATTGTGCACAAAGATTTTCCTTTTCTTTATTTTTTTTTTTAACCTTTTCCCCCAAAGAAGCGGGAGTTGTGGCCAGTAGAAATAAATTACCTTTTCCAGAGTTACCAGACCTTTTGCTCACTGGGGAAGGACCGAGCTCCTGCTCAGGGTAACCTGGCCCATGATGGGGGTCCCAGAGCAACCTGAACGCCAACACATATGTTCTGTAACCACTAAACCACCCAGCTCACAAAACCTACGTCTTGGGCTTTAAGCTGTTGGCTGGAGGCCCTTTTGAGCTTTTTAGTTCGAAGAACAGCTCAACTCTTGGAAGAAAAGGGGGGGGGGGGGGAGTTATCAGCTGTTGAGTGCTAGCTGGATGCGAGAGCGCCGTTGAGCTGCACGCCGGCCGGGTGGACGGCCAGGGAGCTCCACGGATGTCATATTGGCCGAAGGCAATACATTTATGGCCCTGGCTGGAAGCCCTTCTGAGAAACCCATCGCAGTGATTTACGGTGCTTCCGATGTATACGAAGCCATTCCTCTTCCACTGACCAGCCTGAAAAGAAAACATCTGCAATACGTCAAAGTCAGCGAGAGGGACGAAGGCGTAAATAGGCGTTGTGCTGGAGGGCAGGGCGACACGAGCCCCAGCACGTCCCTGTGCCCGGCGCCGGCCAAGCCGGGGCAGGAGCCTCTGGCCGTGGAGCAGCCGGTCCCACTCGAGGACACCTGGATCCTTCCCACTGTCCTTCCTGGGGCTTCCCCCTCCAGTGGCAGAGCCCAGAGGTACTAAAACATGCTTTAAATGAACAGGCTGCTTTTCCCACCAGAGCCAGTTACGAGCGGATGGAGCCCAGCTCTGTTCAATGCTGGATTTACCCCGGCAAGCCTGGAGCGCGGGTGGGAGCGTACCCAGCAGCCCCCAGCCCCTGCTCCACTGAGCCCTCCCACCCCAGCCAAATCCAACACCCATGGCAGCATCCCAGGTGTTGAGAGCAGGTCAGAAACATCTCAGCTGCACCCACACCCTCCTGGCACTGGCTCCAGGCAAGTGCTGCCAGTGGAGGGGTCTGACCCACACGCAGCCCCCCAGGGCCAGCTGGGTTCCCCCACCTTGGCTGCATGGTTTTACCACCCATTACAGCCCCTGGGGACTTGGATAAGGGGGGTGAGCGGCATCACTTCACACCAGCAACGGAGCTGTGAGATGGACAGACCCCTGGCTCCACGGAAGCCACCACCTTGGGGAGCAAACAGCAAACCCCACTATGGAAATGGGATTTTTCTGTGCAGGTAGGTCCTGGCTATTGCTAGAAACAACACACCAGGACAAAGGTGCTGGTGTCCCAGGCTGGGGACAGCATTTTGGGCCTGACTGCCAGCTGTGCAAAGGCACTACCATCTCCATTGCTAACGGTGCACGCAAGCACCTTGTACAAGGCATGGCTGTAGCCCGAGCGTGCGCTCCTCCGGACCCCATCACACTCCAGGCAGAGCTAAGGACAACTCTGGTCCCAGTGGGCTGAGGGATCTTGTGTCCAGACATGCAGCCAGCTCCCACCACACACACACGATCCCAGGACTGCAAGCTTCATCCCTCCTACACATCCTCAGCAAAACGGCTTGGACACAACTGCCTCCTAAGCAGCATCCCACCAGGCTACGAGGTGCCTGCAGCATTGGTGCAGCCCTGCCAGGACCACTCCTGGTCTGCGAGATGAAATCTTCAACTTCTACAGTGTCATTAACACCTTGATCCATTCACGGACTCCTTGGCAGAGCCAGCATTTCTCCTCTTGGCACCCAGAGGGAAAGGTGGCCCCGTGGTGCGCTACAGGAGACCCGGAGCTCCCCTGGTACATGCGAGCAGGGGGCTGTTCAGCCTGCAAAAGCCAGAAGAGACCCCGGAGGGGGCAGTCTGCTCCCGCTCTGCATAAGCGGGCAGGTCCTTCACCCCGGGATGAAGGAGGGACAGGGAGCAAAGCCCATCTGTGCCCCAGTATTAAGAGATACTGAAAGTTGGGCATGCACCCAGAGCAAAAATCCCCATGGGGGGTTTTGGGGTGTATTCCCCTGCTCCACATCCCTCCCTGCATTGCATCCCCATGGCTCACCCCATGCCAGCAGGGCAGCTGTGATGGAGGGTGGCAGCAGCAGCCCCCAGCATGGGACCACAGATGCGGCCACGATGGCTGATTTCCTCTGGATTTCACTTCAGCGCTTTGGGGTGTGGGGGGGGTGCAGCAGGGGGAAGGATTTAAGTCTATTTCTAGGCACCAGAAGTGAAACAGCAGCACAGAAAAGGGACCAAAGGGACCACAACCCCTCCCACACACCACCCCGCGCCTGCCAAGCCAGTCTCTGAGCCTCAAAAGGAGAAGCGGGGGCGATGCTGCCATCCATGGGACCCCCAAAAACCACACTCACACCCACTCCCGGTTCAGCAGAACAGCCAGGCAGCATCATACCAGAGCCACATCCCGAGGCTGCTGACCTTCGCTGTGGGTCAGGGGGACGTGGCAGCCGCCGGGTGCAATTGCAGCTGAGCGTAACTCTGTCCTGGCTGCTGCCAAGTTCTTGCTTTTATGAGCCTAATTTCATAGGAAGGAAAGAGCCTTTAATGCAAGTGGATGATTGACAGCCAGCTCCTGGGAACGCTGTGCTGGGGGCTGCCAAGGAGGAGCCCCCCCAGCTATGCTTTATCTGCTTCAGCTCCCCAGCTCAGCCAGGTTGCAAATCCTGCACAGTGGAGGCCGAGAAAGGCAAGCGGGGAGACTGCCCAGCCAACCAGTTCCTCCTCCAAGCCCTTTGGAAAAACAACAAAAAAAACCCCACACATGGGAAAAGCTGGATCCCACAGGAATCGCAGGCAAATCGCATCCCCACACCCTCCCAGGTGGGGAGGAGGAGTGGGCAGTTGATGTCTGCTTGAGCTCATGCCAGGACCTGCCCAGCCTTGCCTGGTTTGGCGCTCAGGAGCTCAAAGATGCTGCAAGATGCTTGGTAAGGGGACAGCAGCATCACTCTCAGCTCTGCTCTCACCAGCAAGCCCAGCACCCTGCCACGCAGCTCCAGCCATGGCTGGACAGTGCCCTGCAAGGCAGACACCCCCGCACAGCCTTGACCTGACTTTCCAAGCCCATGCACGGGTGCAGACGACATGGGTGGCTTCACCTTCATGCCAGGGCAGAGAAATTGGGACACGGGTGGCAGGCGGGTGCTCCCAGATCTGTGACACCCTGCTAGACGCAGCCACCAACCTCACCCCCACCCCAGCTGGTTCCCAGCACAGGATGCATTAAGCCCTCCTCACTGCAAATACAAACAGCCCCCTGGGCGATGCTCGCCAGGACTCATTGCCCTGTCCCGGGGAGTGACCTGCAGCAATCGCAGCCCCCAGGCTGGGTGCAGGCAGGCGGGTCCGCCTCCCAACAAAGACCATATGGTTACAGTCATACAACCAGCTTGTACGCCATCAAATGACTAACTGTGAGAAGGCAGGAAGACTCCCAGGGGCCGTAAGGCAGCCCCCGGAGCGGCCTTTGAGCAGTAAATGGCTATATTCTCTTCCCAGCACTCGCACCATTAACATGTACGCATTTCCGCCACCGCTTTAAGAAAGTGATAAGTCAGATTTGGGAGGGTGAGGGGCGGGGAAATAAAAAGCACCCCCAGGCAAGAAACACCAGTGAGCCCCTGCTCCCCCCACCCCCAGGATTTATGAATGAAAACACGCTTCGCCTTGGCACTGCAAATTTCCTCGATGCATGCGGGCAAGGAGGGGGGGAAATCCTGGAATTATGAGGCTCCAGCACCAATTAGGGCTGTTTACATTGACGTAAAGTCTGGGTGAAGTCCCCACCCCTGCTCCCAGCATATTTATGAAATTACTGCTGCTGACACTGACAAATGCAGGAGGGAAAGTCCCAGAGAACACGGATCCAACGCAGCGCTACGTGGGGTTTTTCAAACCAGTGCTGAGACAGCCAGTTCCTATAAATATCAGCCCAGACCCTCCCAGGGTCTCCCCACAACCAGGGCAGAGGGGACCCCCAGACCTCAAGCCACCCCTTCCTGCTGGGAAACCAGCATCCCCCCCAGCACAAGCACTCGCGGAGAGGGAGGAGGAGGCAGCAGCACACCCGGGGAAGGAAGCTGGGATGCGTAGACAAACCCTCCATGTTTTGGAAACACCGGGATAGACATGGTCCAGGATCCCCCTCCCCAGTTTAGGGACCTCAGGCCACCATCACCAGCTGGGAGAGGGTGCTTGGGAGGCTGCAGAAAGGGGGATGCTCTGGGGGCCCCACTCTCTCCCATCACTCACTGCTGCTGTACTAGAGCAGGATGTCCCAGGCTCTGTAAGTGCTGGAGAGTGCATGGAAAAGAAATAGCAGCTTTATGGCTGAAAAATCCCCAGGAAAGCTTTTTTTTTCCCCTCCCCATAAAGGGAAACTATCTGAACCTGCTCCCCACCACCCACGCAGCAGCCCAGACGCAGCGCTGGGCGCCAACACGGGCGTGTTGGATGCAAACCTTCGCATTAGAGAGGTTGGCCAAGCCAAGATATTCCCACTAACGGCTTCTGGCACAGGAGCACGCCAGGGGCTGAGCAGGATGCGTGCACGGAGGGAGATGCCGCAGCCGGTGCATGGCAGGGGGCACAGAGGTGGGAGGCTGCAAGGCGGGCAGCGGGGGG
The DNA here is from genome assembly GCF_963921805.1 of Phalacrocorax carbo. Taxonomy (NCBI): domain Eukaryota; kingdom Metazoa; phylum Chordata; class Aves; order Suliformes; family Phalacrocoracidae; genus Phalacrocorax; species Phalacrocorax carbo. Next base: position 43,544,317 of record NC_087520.1, read on the forward strand.
AAAAGGATGCAGAGCACTGCCAGATGCTGCCACAGCCTCCACGGAGGTCAGCGACATCGGGAGGGCTGCAAATAGCTCCAGCGGGAAAGAATGGAGGCCTGATCCAGCCAAGCACACAGGAGCATGCTGGAAGGGGCTGTGGGGCCGGCACCGAGCAGGTTTGTGGGGTTTTGGGGAAGGCCCTTGGGTGAGCCAGCAGCAGATGAGTTTCAGCATCGAGGAAGGCACATCAAAGATGGAGCGAGCAATTCCTGCACGCTGCCGGGCTCGAAACAAGGCAAAATCCCTCGGGAAGGAGATCTGAGTGTGGCGGCAGACGGATCAATGCAAACCACTCGGCTTGCTGCACGCCAGCGGGGAGAGGCATAACCAGAAAGGAAGCGAAGGCGATGGAGGAGGAGGAGGAGGGGCTGGAGCAGGCAGAGGGTAGCGGGCAGAGCAGGCAGCTCTGCGCCCAACACTGCCGGCTGCTCCTTCGTGCAAAGCCAAGTGCTGAAATGCAAGAGCAGGGAAAATAAAGGAAAGGAAACCCTTTGGTGATGGGGTTAAAGACAACCAGAAAAGCAGCGGAGGAAATATTAAGCAGGGGGAGCCAGCCCACAGAAAGAAAATTACTTCCCTTTTGTCCCCCAAACCAAGCTCAGTGCTAACCTGAGGGACTCCTCACCACTGTAGAGCTGCAAAGCTAGAAGCTCAATGGGATTAAAGTCATGGACTAATTCCTTTCTCAACAAATAAATATCTATTAGGCAGTTATATGGACAGCGAGAGCATCAACGGGTACATTTATTGTGATAAAAAGCACAGACGTAAGAGGAAATCTCAGGCTGTAGAACCATAATCCAGTCAGACCTGAAGGTAAGTTTTCCCTGCTGCCATCCTGATACCCAACCACTGGAAAAAAACCAGCGGGTTTGCTCAATTTGGTAAGAAGAGAGGAGCCTCAGAGCAGGTTTTTGCAGCCCATGGGCACGCTGCAATGCACGAGCGATGCTCAGCAGGGCAGCACCCAGGCGGTTCCTGATGCAGCACCCAGAGCATCGCCTTACCCTATACCACAGAGCTCTTATTTGTTAACAGATTATAGATTAGAAATTATTTAACATAGGCTGCGAAACAACACGTTTCCCATCTGGCAAAACCACTCGCTTTTGCTAAGGCAGCTCCACATGCACGATGCCTACACCACGCCAAAGCCAACAGCCCGTGCCGGGGGGAATAACGGGAACTGACCCCCCTCTTGCAACGCCCTGACAACATGCCAAAAAGCAGAACTTCCAGCAGTTAAACTAAAAATGGCAAATCCCCTTTCATCTCCCCAGCATTATTTTTACCCGGTGTCCCAGCGCAGGGACAGCGCTGCCATTTCAAAGCTTAGACTTGAGCTTAAAAAGCTGGGAAAAAGCTCAGCAGTGCCTGTGAGCCCTCACAGGGTGAAAACAGAGCAGAGATGAGTTGCTTTCATTTTATCATGAAATAACTCCCTGTGACAGGCCACAGGCATCCTCCCAGGGCTGGACCTGCTGGGTTTGGTGCAACCAGAGTTTTGCTGCAGAAAAGCTCTCGGGTGTTACTTACCCCAGGTAAAATAATGCCACTTTTTCAGCGGCAAAACAAGCCTCTAGCAGGGAAAGCAACCCTCCCCATCACCACTTCTCCGCGGAGATTTCCTCTGGCGTCTGCTCCAGTTCAGGCTACTGAGGACCAGCAGCCGCTGGGGATGGGTGCAGGGGGAAGGAGCTGCATCCTCATCCTGCCAACCAGGGGCAAACCTCCATCGCAGGGAGAGGAAGGGAAGAGTAGGGAAGCCTGGGAGCAAGAGGAATGGGATTTCAGGAGCCAGGACCTAGGCAGGCCAACGACATCTGCCTGACAGAGCTTTGAGCTGGGGCACTGGGTATTCCCACAACAATAAAGCCATGGGGGGAAAAAAAAATCCCTTTTGTTTCGCAGGCCAGCAGCTGGAGGAGTTCCTGTTCCAGCGATGATATTAGCGGTTTTGCTGTAACACTAATTACACAGCCCTGGCAATGGGGGAGGGCTTGGCCCTTGTTTTACTTCTTTTTCCTCCTAAATAACTCAAAGTAAATACGGAAGGTGCAGCAACGGAGCAAGGAAGTCATGGCACACATGCCCCATTAGCTCCTGGTAATGATCTTATTTGTATTAAAGCCAGGCCTGAGATGAACACAGCCCATGCAGACCTCAGCTTTGATCTGGAGGGGAGGCAGGGGAAGAGGCTCCTTGGTGGCTGGGAGGATGCTGGAAGCTGGGACTGTGCAAGTGTGGTGGGGAGGGGGAGAAATACATACCCCCTCTTTCACATTCCACTGTAGGCAGTGGAAAAAATGAGAATTTTTCTCCCTAGAGGGGGATATAATCTCACTCCCTCCTCCCTGAATTTAATAGCAGGGTCTCCTCCACCCCAGGAGTTCTGTCATGCTGTACAAAACCGCATTCAGACCCAACCGTGATGCCAAATGCCTACTGGGGTCTGTCTCTGAGCCCTGGGAGCAGCTCGGGGAGAAAAGTGCCTTTTGGGAGCTGCCACCCAGACCCAGAAGCCCTGAGCAGCATCTCTGCTCCCTGAACACCCACAGGAATAAGGGGCTGCCCACTTTCACCAGCACTGCTCCTCCCAGTATGCAGGCTGGGAGCAAAACTCTGGAGCATAAAGCAGAAAATATTTGTGTTTTTTTTTTTTTTCCTCCTGCAAAACCCACATCACAAAAGGAGGCATCCCAGGCTTCTCTGCCCCGACAGCAGGGTTGTGTCATCCTGGGGGCTGCTGCCCATCACACAAACAGAGCACGGATAATTTGGCTGCCAACCTAGATTTTGCTTCTAACCCCGCTGGGGAGGGGATGCCAGGCAGCCTGGAGGTGCAGCAACAAATAAACGCCATTGCTCCAACACCATTCCCATTAAGCAGCCACAGGTGCAAGATTTGCTGTTACAAACACCATGGAAAAAAAAAAATAATCAAGGAAGCTTTTTGTCCTGTCTCCCAGATGAAGGGAAGCAAACTGTGAAAAGGAGAAATCAGGGCGTTGAAATAAGTGGCAGCAACCCAGATCAGCTCTGGGCAGGTCGGCACCACCCGGGATGCCCTGGGTGATTTTGTACCGTACTGGGAGGGAACGGGCTGGGCAGGACTGGCTCTGCCTCCAGCTATGGGGCTGACCTCGCTCCAGCTCTGTATGGAAAACAAAACCCCAAAGCTCCCGTGTTTCTGTCAAGGCAGCCCCAGCTCTGGCTTTCATGCCTGGCTGGAGTTTGCAATATCAAAGAGCCAATAACTGGGTCAGGGCATCCATCCGTGCAGGCAGAGCTGGCAAGGCTGGGGCAGGAGGCTCGGACCTGCCCAAGCCCCGGTCCACCAGCCTGGGCACGGACATCCTCCCCAGCTCACCCCAGGAGAGCAGATTGAAGCTGCTTACAGAAAAAAAAATAACCAGCGCCTCTAGCTGAGCCGCCTGCCCCAGCTCGGCGCTGCCAGCAGCAGACAGGGACTCCTTGTTCTGCCAGGCGCCAGGAGATAAATCCCCACCCAGGCCTTGCACTTTGCACAGCTCCAACAGCTTTTTCTCCCCCAACCCATGTCTGCTGATGCTGCCGGGTCCAGGGAGACCCACAGATGCTCCAGCACGGAGCCAGGGCACAAACGGCTCCCACCAAGCATCCTCGGGGCAGCGCTGCTGCGCGCATGCCGGCGCACACATGGTGTGCTGGGGGCCTCTGTCCTCCTTTGGTCCCCAAACCCCTGCAAAGGCTCCAGACGGCTTTCCCAGCGCAGAGCAGATGGCATGGAGCAGGGAGGCGGCACAGGCAGCACCAGCTCCATCTCAAGCCTCCCCACTGGAGGCATTTCAGCCCCCAAGCAGGGATGCAAGCGTGGCGTTGAGGGGACAGAGTGCTTCCACCCATTTTCCTACAGGTTTTCCCCATCTATAGGGGGTTTGATGGCTCTTTCCCTCCTCCTCTCTTCCATGAGAGGACGGTTTTGTGGGATATTTCCTGGGAAGGTTTTGTGAATGGGCTATTGTAACCAGATCAGGGAGAGGGAAGGGAGCAGATGGGGAACGGGCTCATCCTCATCGCAGGCTGGTGGCCCAAGCCCTGAGCGATACAGCCAGGTGCTAAAGGCCAGCCTTGCTTGAAGGTTACCCAGATCAGAGAAACCTGAGATGCAAAAGACCTTGCAAAAGGGTAGACCCAGCCTCACAGCCCCTCACCACCACTAAAGGAGCAGACCTCCCCTTGGGCTTGCGCTCCTTTGCCACCCACTTTGCCAGTGGGGGTGCCCCAGGAGCCTGGTGGGGTGAAGACTGGGCAGCAGCCCCTGCTCTTTGCTTTCCAGGGCAGGAGCTGCCTGGTCCATCCTCCCTGGGCAGTTGTTCAATTTTGCCTGCACTTCACAGAAACCCCAGGCCAAGCTGTGAGCCCAAATACGGAGGCGCTTTGGCCCCCATCCCTTCCCTGTGAGCGCCTCCGAGCCTGCCCTCGCCCAGCCAGCGCAGCAGCAGGTCCCGGATCAGCACGGAAAGCAGCTGGGGGGAGGGCAAGGGCAGGCTTGCACCCCCGCAGACCCATCCCTGCTGCAGCTGTGCGGGTGCATATGCATCCCCGGGCATCGCTGCCTCCATCCCTCCTGCCGCACCCCCAGGCAGCCGCCTCCTCTTGCAGAGGGGACGTGGGGGAGACCCCAGGGGGGACAGAGCAGAACCCTCCCACCCCGACACACATGCATTCCAGCGGCTTTACCCTTCGGAGTCACAGCGGCTGGAGAATTCCAGCTATTCCAACATCTTTATCTTTTTTGGCTACAATTTCTCTTTCGGCCACGTTATAAATTAAAAGCTGCTTTGCTTTTAAGCTCCTCCAAGCTGCACCTTTTAACCTCCCTCCCTGGGCTGCTGGCAGGAAGGGGGCTGCTCCTTGCCGGGGCCGATGCTCTCACCTTGGAGGTCTGCCGCAAGCCAGTGAGCCTGTTTTCCTCCCCCCCTCCCCAGCTCGGCACAGGGTGCCAACAAAGGCTCCTTGCAAAAGGAGCTTGTCATCGCTGATGGATGACGTGGCCGCACAGTGGCTGGAGCCAGAGAGCCGGGATGTGTCTGCACAGGGGCTCAGCCAGCCACCTGGATGGCACTAACAGGCTCCCCGCCAGCAACACGGCGGCTGCCGGGGCTCCGCGGTGCTTCCCAGGCACGGGGGGCAACTGGGGGTCCCTGGGGAGGGTTTGCACCAGGAAAGGAAGGGCCACCCTCGCTCAGAGCAGAGAGCTGGGTCAGGGTCCCATGGGGACACATCACCTGGGATGAAGGTGACACGCAGCCATCCCAAGCCCCATCCCGGCTGCACTGGTGACTGGTGGGTTTGGAGGGGCTGGCGGGCGGCTGGGGGATGACAGACAGGCAGGCAGCTCTGCTAGCTGAGCTCTGAGAAATAATTCTCTCCATCCTATGTGGCTTCCTACATAAGGTATCAGTACTGCTCTTGATTAGAGAAAAGCTTCCCATATTACAGGCTTTTGGCTCCGGGGAGGAACAAGTTGGCCAATTGCAATTATTAAGACATTTAAAGTGCATTTAACCCAGAAGCCCTTATTTTCCCCTTTCAATGTAACCACTAATTCCTCCTAAATGGTCTGCTCCGTGCTCCCAACCAGACAAAGGCTTTAATGTTCGCCTGAAAAGGCTTATGGCACAGGCACTGTGCACGGGAAGGAGAGCAAAATGAAAGGCCGGTGCAGCCTCCAAGGAGAAATCAAAGGCAGTGACTGGAGCTGAGCACAGCTCAGAGCCCATGGAGGGATGCAGGGTCTGGACAGGACCGGCCTGGAGCCGACCAGGCTGGAGGTGCAGGGTAAAGCTCAGCAGGACAAGGAGAGGCAAAGGGAAAGGTTTGCATTGCTTGAAGCACCACAGCCACAGGAGAGCCCGGCCAAAGCCACCCTTGGCTTAATGCAGCAGCAAAAACTCCCCCCAGGGAGCCCAGGCAGCCAGAGGGAGACATAACCCACTGCCCCCAACGGCTGGCATCCCCAGACATCATGGGAATGCTCAGCCCTCCCACCTTTACCACATCTTGTGGTAAAGCAACCAGCTGCTAGATCCGAGGGAGCTCATCCTGCTGCCTTGGGGGGTCCTGGTCTAGAGCCAGCAATCCCCTGGGACACCAGCCCCTGCGGCTCAGGGACAGCCCCCAGCCACGCCACCAGTGATGCAAACCCAGGACCTGCCTGGGAGCTTTGTGCTTTAATCCAGGGCCAGGGGTTTATTTGCCTTTTTGCTAACTGCTATTGGATCCCCCTCGGGCAAGAGCCGCGGCGGAGGCAGAGCCCAGGCCTGGAAGCAATGGGTTTGTACCAGGGATGAACCTGGGGCCACATGCATCACCGTGTCCTCGTGAGCCAAGCAGCCCGGCAGCCTCACCAAGTGCTCCCCATCCAAAAAAAATTGATGCTCTGGAAGGAGCCTGGCTCAGTGCAACCAGCATCCTCATCAAATCCTAAAATCCCAGGTTGGATTTATCACCTCCGAAGGGGCCCGAGCCCCTGGCAGGGTGCCCAGCTGCTCACATACCCCCACATTTCTTCGCACTTAATTCCTCCCAGAGCAATGGGCTCAGAGGAAATTTCCCCCCCACCCCACCCCCAGCCCTGGCTCGCCTGCAGACTCCCATTCCCAGCTGAAGTTATCTCCGTGCTTGGACCCAATGGGTAAAACAGATGCAGCAGCAGATGCTAAAGTCATCGGCTCCTTTGGGGAGGGGCAGAGAAAGGCCAAAAAAACCCAGAGTGGGATAGGCAAAGGGAAAACAGATTGATTTTACTTTTTTTTTGGCGCTGGGGTAACCAGGAGGCAGCACGGCAGAGCCGGTGCAAGCCCGGCTGCGCCGGATCCAGACCTTTTCCCTGGGGTTTATTTCCCAAACAACAACAACAAATTGGTTGCAGATTCCAAGCTGGGTGGGGAAATAAAAGGAAATCAAACCAAAATCCTTTGACTGCAGAGATTAAAGGGGATCAGAGGCCAAACACACAGTCAGCACCCAGCTCCTACCACTCACATGATGGAGGCTGCTTTGCATTCAAGCTGTAATTAAACAGCTGTGTTTTCTTTAAAGTACAATTTAGAGTTTGTTCAAACATCATTTTTGCAAAGTATCACGGGATTTTGAATGAATAGGGTTTTAAAAAACATATTTTTGTGGGGTGGCCTTCAATTTATGACCAGGGAAGGAGGCAGGCGAATATCTTTTTTTTTTTTGGGGGGGGGGCAGAGATGGAGATTGCCTGCAGAGCAAACAGGCCTTAGCAGCAAGGATGTGCAAACCAGGGCCAGGACTGCCATCCCCACAAGAGGAGAGACAGATGATCACCAACTGCCAGTGAGCACAGGGTTAAGGCTCCAACCAGCCCCTCTATTAAGAGCTGAGCACATTTAATGGTTTAATATTAACCGAAGCGTGACGGCAGGATTTCAGCCCAACTGTCTCGCCTCGGAGCGCACAGCCTCGCCGAGGGCTCCGGCTCCCTAGCGAGCTCATCTAGCGGGCAGGGTAAAACCTGATACCAAGCCCAGCCAGCTCCAGCATCCCTTTGAGCCACGAGATGAGATGCCAGCATCCCCTTGGCATGGCCAGGGGGTCCAGCCACCCCAGGCACACGTGTGTGTGCACAGCAATGGGAAGCATGACTCGGTTTACAGCAGGTAGCGCTGCCCGGCTCGGCAGATAGTCAATACCTAATTTGAGGTTTAGCCTTTCAACCATTTCCCATTCATTTCAGCAAATGGATTGGACTCCCACATCTGCGGGAAGATCGAAGGGGCCCCCACGCCCGCCCCTCCGGCTGGCCAGGGTGGCAGGACAGCGGCTGCCAGACTCTCCCTCCCAGCAGCTCAGGGGCGTTAATGGGAAGTCGATGCGATGGCTAATGACCGCTCTGGGTTTGACCTTCATGCAGGCCGAGGTACTGAGCTATTTCATCAGGAAAATTGCAACTTCAGCCTGCTGACTGGTTCAGGAGACTAACTGCAGAGCAGTTGGTAATTGAGAACTGGGGTTGCTGGTTCACATCCACTCCGGGTTTCAGGTTCCTCAGCGCACATTCTGCTCCAGCCTCCAAAATACAGCTGAGCTGGGTCTGGCTGTGACCATCTCCCCCATCCCAACCCTCCTCCAGCACCCATGCAAGGGCTGCTCCACCACCCACCACCTCCTCCATAACCCACTGCCCATCCCCACACAGATTGGCACCCACAAACCTCCCAAGATAGCTGCAACTCAGGCTTCAAGGAAGCATTCAAACTTCTTTTAGGAGTATTATAGTGGCGCTTACTTGAAATCCCATCCATCTGGAGGATGCACGGTGTAGGAAGCACAGTGGTGCTGCTAGCAGTAACACCATCACTCTCCAAGGCAGTACCAGGAGCAAGGCCAGCCCTACTTAGGCCCAAGACTTAGGCACAGAGCAGCTCTCCCTGCTATATAGCCCACCGGGAGCCTGATGATGGGGTAACGATCCCCACCTTGGAGCCTATCAATGAGGTGAGCCCCTTAATGAGCTCTAAGGTGGGAATTATCATGCCACTGATGGGGTTACCATGCCAGGTCAAGCATGCACCCCACCACTTTGACAGCAGAAGATGAGGAAAACCCATGTTTTGCAGGGAAGGACCAGTGCACCCACCTGCTGTCATGGGACACCCCGGGACCCCGCTGTCCCCTGCAGCCGGGATGCACCGGCCAAGCCGCCCCTGTGCAGGGAGGGTGAGTTTTTTTGGGGACAGCCGGTTGCAAAGTTCACTGTTGCCCTCTGCTGGCCCAGGGGCTGGGAGAGCAGGGACAGCCCGGCTCGCACCCCAGGCCTGGCTTCCCTGCCGGCAGGGACCCTGCTGTCCCTTGCTGTCACATGTGCACTGAATGCATCCGTGCTCAGCCAGGCTGCCACTGCCTCGGCAAGCTCATGTTGTTCGAGCTGCCTTGCTCTCATGTAAAGCTTTTTCTTGCAGGCACCGCTGTGGGCTGAACCAGCAGAGACACTCAGCTGAGCTGGGGGACAGGTCTCACGTGGGAAATAAATCAAATCTCCGGGAAATAAATAAAAATTCTATCCCCAGGGGATTGCAACCTACCTCCTCTGCTGCAGGGCCCCTGGGACACCCCTGCCTCCCACCCCTCCATCTCTATCCCCCCCCCCAAGCAGTAGCTCTCCATCCCGACAGGTAACTCTCTCCTCCTTCCCTTTCTCCAAGCTCAATATTTTTTCCTTCTCACAAACAAATCAATAGGAGGTACTCAGAGGCTGGCGACCAGAAGGCAAAGTCCACAGCTTGCTAAATTCAAAGCTGTCATTGCAGTCACAGTGCTGGCAGAGGGCCCAGCCGAAGCTGCCCTGCCTGCGGGTCCCCAGGCTCAGCACTGGGGACGCTGAGCCAGACCCTGCCCGGCAATTCCTGGCTCCTGGCCATGCAACGGCCTCAAAATCTCCGAAGCACACAGGGAAGAGGGATGCTTTGGGAGCAGTGGGGATGGGAGATGCCTCAGGACCCCCAGGAAAGGGGAATCTCTTTGGACCCTGGTTATGTGGCAGCAACACTGGCAGCGGCAGCAGCTGCAGGGGTTGGGGATGGGCGTACCCGTGGGTTGCAGTTAGGTGAGCCAAGGGTCTTGTATGTGCATGGTACCTCCTGCCACAGTACCTCAGCACAGGGCTGTGCTGAGCTCCAGGAACCCCCCAGGGCCAACCCTACAGGGAGCCGCCCCAAATAGCTTTCCCTTCCCCGAGATGGGAGCAAGGACCACCACCTGGGTTCCTGCACGTCCTACACCCAGGTCCTATATCGTGCTTGCGAAACCCTGTCAATAAGCATTAAGAAAGCATCCAGCTCACTAGGGAAGGAAAAAATCTGTAGGGTTAAGATAAAGACATGATGACAGAGCAAGACAGGGTGTTATCTCAGGCACGGTGGAAGGAAACGAGAGCTTGGAGGGAGGGAGGTAGAGAGTGGGGCTGTTTTCCCCTGCAAAACAGCAGTCTGCCAGGCTGAAGGTCAGGAGAGGTCTGTAGCAAATCAGCTTTTAATTGGAAACGAGCACAGCAATCATGCCTGTCCGCAGCTACCTGCGAGCTGGCTGCCACGATGGCTGTCCTACGGCTTCGCTCCCCAAATACACGAGCTGGTTTTTTTTCTCCCACCAGCATAAGTGGCAGCACACCCTCCCGAGGAAAGCCATGTGTTTGGAAATGCAGCCCCTCCTGCATCCCTTTCAAGGGAGGAAAGCAGAGAGGGAAGCAGCATGCTGTCCTGCTACCTCCCAGCAAGAGCGAGAGGTGAAGGAGAAACACCCTGTTTGGGTTCGGCAGTTAAAGACCCATGCAAAAACCACAGTTTCCTAAAAACTTTGCATCTGCTGGAGCTCAGAGGCTGCTCTGACAAAGATGGCTTGCGCTATATTGGATCCATACGTTACGCTGTGCAACTCGAGCCAAGGTCTCGCTGTGGGATTCACGGGGCCTCATCAGGAAAAAGCACCAGAGTCCGAGAGGTTCCCAGGCAGCTACAACCAGGCTGCAGCCTCCTTCCTCCCCCAGGTCTTCCTCCCGGCAGAGAGGGCCTTTTCATCCCCACCACCCTGCTGCCTAGCAGGTAGCTGTGGTGAGAAGGAGAGCTGCTAGGTCTGGCTGTGGTGGTGGTCCCGAGAGATCATGGCTTCAAGCAGTGCCTCCCATCAGCACCCAAGCCGCTCAGCATCTTGCTATTGCAAGAACATTCCTTGTCTCTGGAGACAAGAGCATCCCCCAGACCTTCCCTCAGCCTCATGAGCTTTTCCTTACCCTCCACTTGCATTTCAGCTCTTCCCCCCTCTCCCTTATTGGTCCCGGTTCCCTCTTCTCACTGGTCACCAGCTCATCCAGGCAACTGGGCATGACCCCATATTGCTTAGGGCACTACCGCCCACCCGAGAACCAGCGTGGCTTGCAAATGCTTTATTTTTGGCAGAGGGTCACTGAAAGCAGGGAGAGGGGAGCAGCAGTTCACTGGAGCTCCAGAACCTGGGAAATTTAAGATCCTGTTAGTCGACAGCCACCAGCACCACCAGCGCTGTGCACTGGGGGAAGGCAGGAGCAATGGGGAGCCTGGAGGAGTGAGCACAGCTCCTGCCAGCCTCGGCCAGGCGTGTGTCTGCTGGACTCTTGGCTTTACAGCTTCAGCAGTCTGTCTGATGGACGGACATCGCTGCTTGGGAAGTGAGTGGTCAAGGAGAATGGCAGCCCAGCCATTGAGGACGTGCAAAAGAGAGCTCCTTGGCTGCACTGTGGAACATCGTGGCTCAAATTCCCAGCCCAGACCGGTGTTGCTAGCAATCCCAGCCACCCCCTATGTGTGTCCCCCCGCCAGGGACAGCTGGGTGAAGCTCATGGAGAGGACGGTGGCCAACACAGAGGGGTCCTTGGCTGGTTCTGCACCCTGACGGCTTCCTACACACAGAAGGTGTTCAACCTCCTCAACGAGATGGACCTGCTGGTGAAGCAGCTTGCAGACTGCACCAACACCGTGAGCCTCGTGCCGCGGAGGGCTGTGCCAGGGAGTTAGGCAAAGTGCGGGATTACAGGCAGGCCGAGGTAAAGAGGGGTCGAGACCACAACCCCCTAACAAGGTCCTAAGCAAATAGGTCCCAGATGTGGGCCTTCCCATCAGGAAGCAATAAACACACACCCGCAGTAAAGCGAGTTGCAAGTACTCTGCAGCACCGTAGCAACTGCCTTCGCTGGGGAGGAACACGCTCCCTCCTGCCCTCACCATCCATGGGCAGAAATGCCCATTCGTGTGATGCCTGGCTGGGTCCTTCAGCCCACTGGGGAGAAATCAAGCCAAGAGTTGGACCTTGCCTGAGGTGATGGCCCATCTCTGCTTCTCAGAGCATTTTGGGGTAGAAAGGGAGGATATTCGACCCTCTCCCCTGTACTGCCTCGTGGTACATGGTACCTGGAAGTAAGTGGGTCTTTTAGATGCTCTGGCTGGCATCACCAGCTGGGACACCTCCAGGTCTGGATCTGGGCCAACCATGCGGGCTGTTGGCCAACCATGTTGGCTGTCCGTGCTTGTTCTACCTTTTTACCTGGCAGACCAACATCCCCTTTCCTTGTAGATGGAGAGGCTGGACATGGAGAGTGTTGAGCCCCTGAAGATCTACAGCACCTGTCTGAAGCATACCCGGGGAAGCCCTGGTGTAAGCTGCTTTGCCCAGCCCCGCTAGGAGACAGCTCCACACGGTGGGAAGCTGGTCTGGGAAGGGCATGGATGAGACCAGGACAGAGGGGACAGGCCTGAAATGAGCTTTGTCCCTCAGCATCCTCGTGGTCCAGGATGCAGCCAGAGGGAAAACTGCCGGTCCTGCTTTGAGCTGAATGGCTCCCGTACCTTCACGGTCGTTACAGAGGTGATTCCCTGCCTGAAAGCACTTCCCCTGAATAAATAACCATTTTTTTCCATTAGCGCTTTTGGCGAGACAGATCTGCTGCCCGCAGGCATTTCAGAAACCAAAGTAAAGACCAAAAGCCTGGAAGAGGGGGGTTGCCCCTCTCCCCGAAGTTCAATATGGTTAAACAAAACCTGATTATTCCTATCAGCCCTGCTTTCCCACATGGTCCCCCATGGAGCATTCATGTGCCACAGCGCTGGGAGAGGCTAACTCACTGCCACTGCCTTTAATGGAGTCATTCCTGATTTACACCAGGGCCAAGGATCAGCTCTGAGCGTCCCTAGTGAGCAGCAGGATGCTCAGGGATTAAGACTGACATGCATCGCCCCTGAGGGACAAGGAGAAGCTGTCCCTGCAGTTTCCCATGGGAAGGGGGAGGAGGGGGAGAGTCATTAAGCAGCTCTTTACCCTGGGAATAATTAATCTGCCAAGCCCTCGAGAAGAGAATGGCTGCATTGCCCTCTCCACGCTCCTTCTGCCAAGGCGGACCTTTGAAAGCAAGCCCCTCTCTCTTGGCAGGGGGCTCCCCACTTGCCACGTACGGGGTCTTCAAGGGCATGGGGAGGACCACCTTGGCTCCCCAGAAGCAATACCCGGAGGCAAGCTGAGCCCCATGCCGGCCATCTCGGCGGGCAGCCGGAGCGTGCGGTGCCTCGGGAAGGCTGAGCCCCCCCCCAGCCTCCGGGCAGCCTTTGCAAGCTGGTGCGTTTTTAATCTGGCGCGGTAGAACTTCGGGCAGCTCTCCAGCCCTCTGAGCTGTTTTGCATTTAGGCTCGGCTGGCTTTTAGCTACTGCATCCAGGGCAGAGGCAGGATCAAGGCTGCCTGTCCCCACCGGCTCTGCCCCACACGCAGGACTCTGTACCAGCACATCTAACCTTTCTTAGGGCTTTTGAGCAAAGATCTGTGCAGCATCAGGAGACTACGATCCACGGCCGCTCTGCTCCACCAGCCCATCATCCATCCTGCTGCAGTCCATGGGCAGCCCCCATTGCACAGCATCTCCAAGGTCATATTTTTGTCTTGGAGGAAAACCCCAGTCCCATCCTTATTGCTTAGGCAAAGCCCAGGAGGCAGTTCCCAGGGAAGGAGGCAACATCCCAGCTCAGCAGGGTAGAGGATGATGGATGGGGAGGGAACATGCATCCTCAAGGAGACCTTCCTGGGGACAAAACTGCTTTCAGCACCAATCCAGAAAGTCGCTAGTGAGGGCAACAGCTTTGCAAGATGCTGGCCTGGAGCTCTGTAAAAACAGGAGGGCTCAGCGTAATAGTGCCTTTGAGATGTGCTCGGCAATGCCTTTGAGACATGCTCGCCGTGCCGGCTCCTGCCACCTGCAGCAGCCCCTTCCCCAGCCCTGGCCTTTGATCCGCCTCCAGCTCCCAGCTCTCCCCAGCGTTTGCTGCCTGGGTTTCTCTCTGTAGGGATTTTCCAGACCACCTGGGTAGAAGCATTTCTGCATTCCCCCATGCGGCCCGATGTCGGCGTGGGAATGCACGGCAGCTCCTGGAGTCAGCCTTGTCTCTGCCTCCATCGCTGACTTGCTCTCCCATGCCAAACCAGGCCTGTAAAATAAGCTGCATTTCCAGAGCAATTGCTTTTCCCCAGCTCTTCTGAGCTGCTGGCTCCAGCGGGGCCCATGGTGAGGGCTTCCAAATGCTTTTATTCAGACCTGCAAACACCAGCAGGTCTAAAGCCGCTCTTTAGCTGGGACCGGCAGGGCTTAATCAACCCAGGGGCTCAGAAAGCTTCACCAGCTTGACCTGCCTTGTTTACCAGGAATACATTTCCCTCCCATGCATGCACCAGACTGAGCCGTATGACAGCACGTCCAGCCCCAGCAAACTCCCCCCTGCCACTCCAAAGCTTGAGGGGTTTTGCCGCAGCAAGCCCGCCGGCCAGCATGCCCCAGCTCGCTGCTGGGTTTCAATCCAGTCGGAATGGAGAGCGGTTACACCAGCGTCTGCAGGATTGCAGGCTCCCAGTCGGGTCTGTGCTGCCACTGCCCTCTTCCCCATGACCCCGCTCCAGCATCCCCTATAGCATGAAATTCCCACACTCCAGCATCAAAGCCAAACCCCAGGGGTGTCCCCAGTCCCCTGAGCCCTGCCACCCCATCACCTGCCAGTGACAGACAGCTGAGCAGCTCCCCACCCTGCAGCAGGGAGGACCCAGCCTGCAGGATAGGGCCCTCAGGCCCCCCCCGTGTCCAAACAGAAACAGCCCCCGGTGGTTTCACCCCCCTCCTCCTTCCCTTGCAGGCTGTTTTTCTCCCCCTCTCCTCCTTCCATCAAGCAGCAAATATGCTTTCAGAGCAATAAGACGGCTGTTCAGCCTTTGGAACAAATGTTCTCTGCCAGGCTTCGAGCACAGGGGCGGAGGGGGGACTCACACTGATTTAATGACAGTGATTTAAGCAATTTGATCCATTTTTATGGCGCATTTACAGTTAAGGAAAAGGAAAAAAAAAAAAAAGAGGAGAGAGAGAGAAACACAGGAGTGGAATGGAGGCAGGAAAGGTTAGGGAACGCACCCCAGCAGGCGCTCGGAGGGGGAGAGAGGCTGCCGCAAGCTGTTCCCCTCGCCACTCTGCCAAGGCGAGCCCTCGCCAGCCTCCTGCGCAGTGCTCCGAAATCTGGCTCGTGTCAGCACCGGCTCCCCGGGGGCTGCAGCGTGCCGGAGAGGTGCTGCAAATCCTGCGGGGCTCGGCATGGCTCTGGGTCCGGGGAGACCCGAGGAAGGGCTGATCCTGCAGCGCAGGCTGGGCTGCAGGTGTGCGCTGTGCAAAAGCCTCCAGTCCCTCTGTGGGGGGGGGTCAGGATGGAACTGCACCCCCCTTTCATGGGGGAAAGGCAGCCAGGGCTCATCTGAGCCCCAGCTCTCACCCTCCTGCCTTCAGGAGTGGGGTCCCGTTTTGCTGTCACGCTGAGATGCCATCCGCTTCTCGATGCTGGCAGCTATAGGGGGGGCAGATATGCCTTTGGGGTGCCAAGAGATGAGCTGCCAATATAAATGCACCGTATCCACTTGCAGCAGAGGCGAAAACAGAGCTCTGAGCACAGCCAGCTCAGCAAAACGCCAGCCCCCACAAGCCTTTCCCATCACTGTGCTGAGACCTGGCCTCCTCATTGCACGTGCTCTGCACAGCTTCAGCCCGGCCCCGTTCCCAGTGCAGGGACCACAGCTGCTCGATGGGGTTGGGAGTGCTCCGTGCCTCCCAACTGGCTTTCAGCGCTCGCAGAAATGCCGACCAGATGAGGGTCGTGCTGATGCATCCCGCCATGTACGCACCTCGTGCCCCGCAGGGCTCTCTGCAGGGAGGTGCTACCCCTGCAGAAATGCTGCCGACCCCAGCTGCCCCATCCTGCTTTGGCATGGCCAGTCCTTCACCTCCAACCAGAACTGACCCCTATTAACTCAAGGATGCACCAGCTCGGACAATTCGGAATGGCCCTGGAGCAGGGAAATTTATGGGCAAATGCGGCTCCTCCATCAGGAAGAGACCCTGGAGATGTCCACGCTTGGCATAACAACAGCCAGTTGGCAAGCTTGGCTCCTGTGGGAAAAGAAAGAAATCCCATGCAAAATCCCAAGGGATCCCCCAGGGGGTCCCCTCTGCCGCAGGTGGTGGCTTCGTGGGACCAGGGGTGGCTGCAGCATCGTACCCTGCAACGCCACTCTGCCCAAAACCTCGTTACCCCACAGCATGGCTGCCCCCGAACCACATTTGTGCTGCTTTTGGTCGTGCAAAGGTGGGTTTAAAACTTTGCAGGGGTGCAAGGTTTCCTAGGGAGCTGGCCAGGGATGCTTTGAAGTCAGGTACCACTGATATTCAGGCAGTAAAGCTATAGGCTGCATTCGTTTTTCTGGCTTTCCCCAGTGCCTTTGGCCTGTCCCTGCCCATCTGTGGCCACCCTCATGTTCACCTGGTGAGAATCTGTCCTTGGGAGCACCTCGAGGGCTTGGTATAAAGTAAAACACAGCTGGACCTTATCCTGCTCCCCCGGCCGGAGAGCAAACCATGCAGGGCTGCAGGAAACCTGACAGGAACTATTAGCTGGAGGGAAAAAAAGTCATTCCAAGAGAGTAAACCCAGCTTTAACGTCAACAAACAGAGGGGAGCAGCCTCTGCCATGACAAGCTGCAAACCGCATCCTCCCACTCTGGCTGCGAGGAGAGTTCTGAGCCAGGAGCTGCCCCAGTTTCACCAGCTTTGGGTGCTGGTGGTCCCTTGCCGTGGCTGCTGCATCGCATGTGCAGAGCAAGGGCTGCCCTAAAACATGGCTTTCAACTCCTAATAACTCACCCCTGCCGCTCCAGCCCGCTGCAAGCACGGGGGTTGGGATGCTGAGGGTCCCTTGCACCACCGGAGCCGTCACCTCACCAAGATGCTGCACATGCACCCGCCACTTACGCCTGATTTCTCCGGCTTGATGCCTTTTGCATCCCATGGGAATGGGATGCGGCAGCTGGGGGCATTTCTGCAGGATGGGGAAAGGGGCACCCAGGGACACCGCAGCAACATGGGGGCTCCCAAACTGGGTTTTGTCAGCCCACGCCTCCCTGGGGAAAATGGGGAAGGAAAGGGCTGCACAGAGAATCCACCCTCCTGCCCCATCGGTCAGCCTCACAGCCAGGAAAACGCTTCCTGGAGCCCTGTGGGGGCTTTTCTGCTCTGTGTTTTGGGGTTTTTTTAACCTTTTTCTTAACTATCAAGGCTCATCTGGAGGGTAGAAATGCCCTGCAGGTCTGTAAGGGGTGGGCTTTGGATTCGCCCCAAAAGGCTCTACTTCAAGTGCCACGGGTGGCAGTGACACCTCCATGGACTCAGAGACGGACAGGAGAGCAGCGACCCCAGCCCGAGCTCGGGGGGGTTCCTTGTCTTTAAATACCCCCAAGGAAGAATTAAAAGAAAAAAAGAGAGGGGAAAAGAATTCCAAGCGGCAAACAAAATAAATCTTCCTCCCTGAGCCAAAACAGAGAGAAAATAGCCAGGGCCCTTGGCCGGGAAGCTGTTTATTATAGTCATGGGATTCGCTGCCAATTTCGGCAGTTGGACAGTTTTCCTTTTTCAGCCCATAAATAGCCACCCCTTTGCTGGGCGGCCCCAGGCGCTGCGGGGTGGGCTGCTTTCCTCAGCTTGGCGGCTGCTCCCAAAAACATCCCTACTCCGGCTAATGCCCCGACCTGCCTGGAAACCCCCCAGCCAGTGAGAGGGTTTGCTTTCGCAAAGAGATGGGGCAGGAATCACCTGCAAAGCTGAGATCCGGCGCGTGAGCGAAGCCTCAGTCCTGCCCGGGCGGCCACAGGCTGCTGCGGGATGCTCTGCAGGGTGCAGCTGCCCTTTTTCCTTTGTTTCGAGGGGATTAAAAAAAAAGAAAAGAGAGAAATAAAGCTCAGGAGAGCACAAGTGATAGGCACACCTGCCTGTGGCGTAACCCTGTGCCCCACAGCTGCTCCCCCTTCGCCCCCGTCTCAAGCCGGTTCTCCAGGAAAGGGGCAGCTGGTGCTTGGTGGGGTCTGGTCCCGTGGGAATGGGGGACGGTGGCCCCAGGGATGGGCGGTGATCGGTGGCCCGGGGGCTGCCCTGCTCCCTTCACATCTTTCTCCTCTTCCCATGAAGACATAAGACAAAGCCGCTCCGAGAAAGGCAGGCTCCCTCCAGCACGCGGTCTTTTGTCTTTCAATTAAAAACAAACAAAAAATAATATACGAGAGGAACCCGCCTGCTGCGGCCGCACGGCTCCTTCATGCAGGCGGCTCCGTGGGCTTTGCTCAGCGGAAAGGAATCCGTGGGCTGTGAAATCAAGTCTGTGTGGGAGGCGAGAAAATGCTCCCGAGGGGCCATGTGTCCCCCAAAAGCCCCAGCCCCTCTGGGGGGAACACTCCTCCTTCGCACAGCCGGCAGCGGCACGGCTCTGGCTCAGGTAGCATCTCTCCAGCAGTGGTTTCACAGCCAGGTTTCTTCTCGCTTCCCTCCACTCATGCCCTCAAGGGGTCCCCCTGAGCGAGGGCAGGGGGACTGGGAGCTCCTGCCCCACACCCTGCGTGGGGGAACCAGCCCTTGGGAGCCCCAGGGACCCTTTGGGTGCCCAAAAGCCCCAACCCAGGAGCAGATGCTCATGGCAGTGTTTTACCTTCTGCATGACACCAATGTCATCGTTACCTTCTGCAGGTGACAAGGGCGGCCAGCATGAAGTCCTGGGCCACCAGGTTGATGGCAGCAAAGAGCAGCGTGCTGACGAGGATCAAGGGCAGCTCGATGCTGCAGAAAAGCGCCTAGCTGAAGGACACACGGACGTCTGGCTCGCTGAGCGTGGAGCACCACTCAATGCCATCAGTGGGCCCACACCTTGCCCCGAGGCTGCCGAGCCTCCTTGCGGGGTGGACAGAGCCTTGCTGGTGATGCTCAAAGCCCCGGCGATGCTCAGTCCCCTCCTGAACCCAGAAACTCATCGGGAAGTCACATTGCCGTTATACAGCATCTGAAACTCCATGGCCAAGACATTGTCCAGCAAGACCTTCTCCTTCACCGCATCACCCACATCTCTCCATACCTGAAGCAGAGCCGGGGCTTGCTCCCACGGTGTCGCAGCCCCTGCAAGGCCAGGTCACGGCAGGCTTTTGGCCGGGGCCCTAGGAACCCAGTTCCCCGCTTTGAGGAGGAAAAATTAAATTTTCATTCAAATTTTCACTTTGGCAGCAGAGATATCAGCTCAATTTCCACCTGCTGCTTTGAAGCCTTCGCTTTGCATGGGAGAAGCGCACAGCTGAGAGTTTTCAATTATAAAGCACATACATATAAATGCAGTAACAGCCAGGTATATGGATTTTAAGCCTAAAAAATAGAAAAAAAACCCTACAAAACCAAATAAGGGACACTCAGAAGCACACACTGTCCCTGGAAAGACTGTCTGCTGCCTGGCTAGGTGGAGTGGGGCCAGCCACGTCCCCGCTGGACCACAGAGGACCACGAGGACTGTGCACGTGCTTGGTCTGACTTCAATGCCAACAGCTTGTGACATGGAGCTTGGCCCTTCCCTCACCTAGAATCAGCCCTGTAGGTCTTGCCTGGGGAGGTTCCAAGGCTGAACTTAAGGCCAGGCTTTAAGCTGGAATGTGGTGCAGGTTTGGACCCTTCCCTCAAAGGATGCCCAGGGAGGATGCGTGGAGCGGGGCTGCGGTCCCCAGGCTATTGCTATACTCTCTTCCAGAGGGATAAAAGAACATTTATCCTCCTTGCAGGGCTGGGGACTCCCACTCTGGGGCTGCAACTAGACTGGAAACTGCTCCAAGTTTCATCAGCAGACTTGGAAAGGCAAGTGGGAGAACAGGGAGCTCAGCACTGCTGGGCCCAGCAAAGGCCCCGGGAGGGATGCTTGCTCACCCTGGAGCCCCAAGAGCAGCTCACCCCCACACCATTTAAGAGTAGCTTCAACCTACATCTATCAGGGATGCCTCCTTGAGATTCAACCAGGTTGCTGGGTTGGAACCTCAAGGAGCAGAGGTCCGCAAACAGCTGAATCCTGTCCCCCCACCAAACCCTTGTAGATGCCAACAGACCCCACCACCTGCAGGAAGAGCAGCGTTAGCTCCCAAAATCACCCCAGGGAGCATAAAAACACAGCCTGGCCTTCCTCCCTCTGGCATCTCACCACAGCATCAGCATCCTCTCCAAGCCCGCTCTCCCCACCAGCCTGGCACCGTGGCAGGTTTATTCCCAGTTTGTCCCTCTCATCCTCCCTGTTGTGCATCCCCGGCCCCTGCGCCAAGGCTCACCTGCACCAAATTTTCATCCAGCTTTCCCACCAGAGCCCAGCGCCGCACGACAAGCACGGTGTGGGAGCACGACGCTCTGGAGGAGGCAATTGCATGTGCAAAGTAAAACCTTCCAGCTGGCCACAGGAGATATTTATTGAATAACCGCGACAGCCACAGCTCCCCATCACCTCCAGGAGCAGTCTCCGGTGAGGCCAGATTTAGCCCCGCTCGCTGGCATTCAGGATGGTTCTCCTGGTGCTGCCAGAGGAAGGTCTCCTGCGGGGGAAACGCCACGCTGCGTTCAATTTGCTCCATCCTCGAGCACCGCGCTGGCTGTCGGCAGAGCGCGAAGCTGAAGTTAATCTATTGGTCTCAGGATGAAGCACCGACTGGCGCTGATTTCCCAGAACTACCCCAGGGCTGAGACTCGTCACCGAGCGGTAATTAGCTCTGGCAGCCACGACACGACCTCGAGCAGAGGGTGCAATCCTGTCCTCCGCAGGGAAATGGCTCCTGTGCCTTGTGGGTGTCTTTATGGCAGCATGGCATTAGTGTGCTGGGGTGTCTCCCAAAGCACCCAGAAGCTGACAGGATCACCCACCCACACCATTCAGGCTTCTCACAGTCCATCAGGGAGACAGAGGCTGTCAACTGGGTGATGGTGACACGCAGCAGGTCCTGAGCCTGAAATCAAAGCAAGCAGGGGCTTTGCCCATCACCGCGTGGGAGGGCAGCACCACGGTGGTACCCAGCTGGAGCCAGGCTGGGGGGCCACCGATGTGCTTCGTGGCAGGAGCAGATTTGGGTTCATCCTCTGTCGTTCCTCATCTCCTCCCGCTCCTGGGGAAGAGATGGCGAGATGCGGGAGCTGGGGGCTTGGAGCCAGCTCACCCCAGGGCTGCAGCACAAGGAGCCTGGGCGCCTCTCCAGCTGCTCCAGAGGTGCAAAACTCCCTTCTCCACCACCCTGCCTGCAGCGAGGCATCCCAGGATGGAGCCAGGCGCTGCCTTAGCGGGTGGCAGGGGAGAAGCACGCATCGTCGCCGAAGAGGATGCCACCCCATAGTTAGGGATGGACTTCCCAGCACATCATCACAGACCAGGGCACAGCACATGCCTTCCCTTGGGATTTCACATGTGAAACAACCCCAGATATCCCTCCAGGGTGCCGGACTAGGGAGCCCCTGGGGGGATGGGAGCAGAGTTTGCAGCCTGGAGCTGCATGGAGCCTGATGAAACACGCCCCAAGCCCGGACCCATACCTTGAAACCAGTGAGCCAGTAAATCCCAGTTCGTGGGACCACCACAAAGATGACATTCATCAGAACCCCGGCAAGGAAAGCCAAGAACTGGAGAGGGAACTGTGAAAGGCGAGAAGGGGAACGCTGCTGGGAGAGGAGCAGAGAAGCCTTTGGGGATGCATTAGCAAGACTTTGCAGGAGGAGATGACACTAACGACCCACAGACACCCCGTGAGGTTGGCGTCTTCCAACAGACCCAGACAAGGCGTGGGTCCTGCTTTCCAAACTGGACCCATTTGGAAAGCGGGAAACCACGTGGCTGTGCCCTCCTCCCAAAACCTGGCTCCTCGGGGCGGGGATCAACCCCTGCTTCCCAAGGGACCTTTGCAAGAGCAGACGCCTGCCCTTCCTCCAGGCTCCTATAATGCACTTTAGGGCTGACCAACAGCATCTCTCAAAGCCATCCCACGGCTGACGCTCGCCCCCAATCTGGCCTTTCCCCAGCCCTTGCCGGTGGGGGCGACTACCGGCAGGCACCCCCCCGCCACGGCCAGCTGCGCGGCACACCGAGGGGCCACCGCCGGCCCGGCAGCAGCTGCCTTGGCCCAGGTTCAAGCACAGCACTGGTTGAGAGCAGCTTGTTATTTCGGTCCTGTGCCGGGGTTATTTTTAGAAAGCGCTGAACACCCCTTCTCCGAAATCACTCCTTGAGGTATGACCTTGCGGTGCTGCAGCCGCTCGGCTCCCAGTCCCACCGCCCCTCTCCTTGGGGAGGGGAGCAGAGTGTCACCCATCCATCTCCCCCGGGGTCCCGGTGACAGAAGCTTCACTGCACCGTGGTGGCAGTGGAGTGGTGGCGGGGGGGGGAGGCGGGGGGGAGATGAAGCCTGAACTACATCTCAACCCCTGACGCCATCCAGGTTTGCTCCCGGTTTCAATTATCACCTGCTGGAGCAGCAGCTGCCAAGTGCTGGGGAACTCAAAGGCAAGTCAACAAGGTCTTGTTGTTTCAGCTGCTCGGGGGCACAGAGCTCCATGTGCCTCCCCCTCCCCAGCACCGCGGGGATGCTGCAGCCCCCCGCTCGCCCCTGTGCATGCAGGGCTGCCGTGCTTCGCATACTTCCCCCATCCCGCTCTCCCGGGCAGGTAAACTCTGCAGGAGCTGCCGAGGGGGGAGCGGAGAGAAACCTCAATAACAAGGGGGGAAAAAAGAGAAAGAAAGGAAAAAAAAAAGCCCCAACAGCCCTGCCGCTGCACAGAGGTTATCCGGGGGACAGAGCAAATAATTGGCGAGGCGAACAATGCATTTTAATTAAACCTCTGCAGGAAACGAGGGGAGGGAATCAAGTTAATTGCACGGAGCGGGAGCAGGAGATTAAAAATGCTCTTTGCTTGGAAGATGGTGGCTCCCATCCACCTTTACTGAGCAAAACAAGGCCACCTTGGGCGGGGGGATGCTGGCAGGGCGGCCCCCCGGGGCCGCTGCAGGGCCCTGCGTGGGGACACGCAGCTCGCTGGGTGCTGCCAGGGCTCGGAGGCAGCGGGTGCCAGCGGGCTCTGGGGGTGCATCATGCTGCTCCCCTGTGCCAGGGGTCGGCGGGGTCCCCAGGGGCGGGTGCTGCCACGGAGGGTGCAGGATGAGCCTGGCCATGGGAGCAGCTCCTGGGAAGTCCTGCAGGGATGGGGGGGGCAGCGCTTGGGGCTGTGGGAGCAGGACTGGGGGACATGTCCCACCACAGCCCGGTCCCTGCCCCAGGGCCATGCTGCTTTGTGCCCTCTGCTCAGCTCGGGGGCTCTCCCCATAGCCCAGGCAAAACCATCAGCCTTTGCTTTTTCCTGCCCTTGATACTTCGGACACTTCTGAGCAGAGAGAGTTTTCTTCAACTATTCCATTTCCAGATCTTACACCTTTTGCTCAAACCCTTGTCTTTACCCCCTCCCTCCATCCCGAATGCGGTGCAAAGGGAGACGCCCTGATTTGCTGCCAGTAGACTGATAACAGCCAGGCAGCTGTGCTCCCCTTCCTACCCAAGAGAGGAAAAAGCATCACAGGCTCCAGGATGCTGGAAGACCCGGCCAGGAGCTGAGCAGGAGCCCCGACGGAGCGCCCCACGCCTAGCACCAGTGCAGGGAAGCACTGCCAGCCCTCCCGGGCACCCACCACCCCGGTGTCTAGGGCATCAACCTCTGCTCCAAGGCAATTTGTGAGCTATCACACTCTGCCCTCCATCCTGGGCTAATTAGCACCAGCCCAGCCCTCCGCCTGCAATGAGAACAGCAATCAGCCCCGCTGTTTGCCTGCTAGGAACAACCTCCCTCCTGCATAAATTTCCCAGGCTGTGGTTTTTAGACTCTGATCCCACATAGCTTTATTCACAAGAGAAGTCCCACTTGGGGCAAGCAAATTACTCCAGCGAGCAAAATTACCCGTGCACAGGATGCACGTACAGGGCACAACACAAGGGGTTTGGTTTTTTTTTTTTTTTTGCACAGCATCGAAACCAAAATAAATCCACTGAGGGAGCTCAAAGCCAAGCCTTGCTGCCGACCACGGGTAAAAGCCGGACAAATTAGAGCAATTAAAGAGAAGAAAGAGACATGTGGACTTTCATACCCACAAACCTCAGGACGCAGTCGGTGGGGGAGAGCAATCCACAATCGCGCACACGCTGCAAAACCAAAGCACATCGCAAAATACTTTCCGTCCTCGGAGGCACAAGCTGTCCCTCCAGGCAGGCAGTGCCACCAGCGTGAGCACGAGGCTGGGACAGCCTGTCCCTGCCACAGCCACCTGGGATGGCTCGTCTGCAGCAGGACACAGGCAGTATTGTACCCGAAGCGGAGGTTTTCGTGCTGGAGATTGAATTGCAGGTCGTCGTCTCCCACCGCGCACAAATGCTGCCCTGATGGGAAACAAGAGCTCGGCAGAGATCTTCCGCCTTTCCCCTGCAGCTGCAATCGGGCAGGCAGAAAAACCACAGTGCTCTGCTTAAACGCTCGCTCTTGCTGCACGAACAAGCTTTCCACCTGAGCAACCATGAGTAACTGGCCAGAAAAACACTGCTGCTTTTGAACAAGCTTAAAATGCATATCGGGAGGGAGGGAATTGTCCAATATTTTCACCCGAAACCTGAGTCAGAGCCAGGAGGGGAAGCCCACCATGCAGACAGCGAGGTGGCTACAGCATCTCCGAGCTGTTCGTTCAGTAAGAGCATCCTAAGTGTGACTAAGGCTGGGAGATTGCTGGATCAGAGCTCAGCATCCCTAGGAAACAGAGGGGAGGTGGGGGCTAAACCAGGAGCACCCTCCCAGCCACCCCCCCACCTTGTTGCTGCCTCTCCACCACCCCTGAGGCTGCCCCAGCCCACCCTGGGGTATTAATTGCAGCCCTGGAGCTGTGCGAGGATCCCCGGCTGCGAGCGGAGGCGTGGGCACGCTCGCCTCTACGTGCCACGCTCCGGGGACAGGGACATTTGGCAGCTGCCTGCAGGGAAGGTGCCTGAAGTGCTGCTTGCTGTGGGAACATGAGTCAGAGCTCCCCGGTGCAAGAGCCTGACGTCTCCCTCCTGCTCATTTATTCAGCACGTCAAATATTTGCGTCTGGTGCAACTGCGCAGGGCATGTTATTCAGGAGCTTTTTTTCCCCTTTTCTGCTGGCAGTGACAGCTTACAAAAAAACACCACAGTGCCATCTTGGGAAACTTGGCCTCCCAGTGAAGCATGTTTGAGCATCCTTTTCCTCACCTGCTTCAGCGACCGGCTCCTCTCCAAGCATCCCCTCTGCAGGGACTGGCGAGCCCCGCAGGGACCAGGAGGAGCTGGATGCTAAACCCCCTGGGCAAAAGCAACCGCTCTGTGGGGCTGCAATGGGAAAAAGGCAATTTCAGACCCATTTCCAGCGCTGTTTGAGTGACAGCAAAGCCTGGAGACTGCGGGCACTGAGCATTGGCCCTGCCTGTCCCTCCTGTCCCCTGCCCTGTCGAAGCACCCTGCCTGGAAGCAGCACACGCAGCGGCAGGAGAGGCCAGCCAAGGAAAACTGCTCAGTTTTGCCTCCCTTTGGCAAGGAAGCGGCTTTGCTGGCTGCCAGCCCATAGTAATCCCCGGGGGACCTCAAGTTTTTTGTTTTTGTGCCACATCCCTGGATTTCTTATTTGTAGGGCTTCTCACACCCTGAATGCCCGATCCCCAGGGAGGAGGAGGAGGTGTTTGTCTCCGATTAATTACTCAAGGCTGGAGAAGGTGCCCTTGTGCAGAGGTGACATGAGAGGCCCCACGTCCCACCTGGCCCCTCCCAGGGTTTCTGTCCTGTGGTTGCAGCTAAAAATGTCCTGTTTCATGAGGGAACTGCAGGAAAGGCTCATAAAACAGGAACTTCGGGATGCAGCTGAGCAGATCGGCCACCCGCATGGTGTGCTGCTGGATAAACACAGCATGCTGCAGGGGAAAAAAACCCACATGCCTCCACCCTATTTGTAAGAGGAAAATCACCCTTCAGCCTCCGCTTGCATTCCCAGCTAGGACACGTGCTCAGCTGCTTTGGGCCTTTGAAAGAGTTTCCCAAGATCAGGGCTGGGATTTCTTGCTGGTGGGGACTCTGGAGCCTGCTCCCCCCAGGCATGCATCCTCTTCCTGGGGTCTGCGGGAAGCCACAATGCATGAAAAAGCCCCAGGGCTGGAATAAACCTGCAAACAGCTTTTGCAGCTCTGTCAGAAATAGCATCAGGAGCAGCAGTGCCGTAGCTGATGCTCTGCTTTGCCAAAGAGGACGTGTATCACCAGTGCTCGGCAGCCGTCTGATGCTGTTCCTTATGCTTGGTGTCTCCTGTGGACCCACAAGTGAGCCCTGGCAGAGCCCACACACGCTGGGACGATGCTCGGCACAGCAAATCCCTCAGTGCATGGCGCAGATTTGCTGTGCCAGCCGTGCTGCTGGCAGAGGGGGAAAGAGAGGAACTGCCTTATGGGCTTGTCCCGCGTTAGCGCTGCGTCCTCTCCACCAAGAAGACATCCTCAAGCATCGTACTCAACCAGCTCCAGAGGGATCTGCTGGGAGAGAAGGCGTGCTGGCAGGAAAGCACTGGGATTTTCCAGTTTATCCAGCCTCTACAGAGCAGCACATCCTGCTCTGCCTGCAGAGGGGCAAGTTAGGCTGAGCCCATGGCAAAGGCTGCTCACAGCTGAGCTCGATGCCCTTTGGGGAACCAGCAGTGGAAAAATAATAAATAAATAAACAAAAAGCAGTCCTGGGGTGAGAATAACTCAGCCAAAACACCACCAGGCACCTCCCTGGCTGGCTGAGAAGCTGCAGTGACCTTGGCCAAACACAGTGTCTAGGATTCAAAGTGCAGCTTGAGAGGATGTGACTCACATCTGGGATGTGGTCGCAAAGGACAGATGTGTTTCGTTACTGTCCAGGGCCCTATCTGCAGCTCTGTCTGTGCACGCAGTGACTCAGCCTTGCCTTCGAGCCCTTCTGAAAGAGCAGCCACAGCACATCTCTTCCCAGCAGCATCCCTGTGCTGCCGTAAAACAGATTTGTGAAATTCAGGCTCCTGCAAGGGAAAAAAATAAAATGGAATCAATCAAAGTCATGTTTCTCCATGGGAATCTTCCAACTTCAATTGTAAATCATTCAGAGAAGGATAAAATCAAGTGCTTTAGTGGTGGGATCTATCTCTCTAAGTTCAGAGTTTAAACACCAAACATCCCCCCATTCCAGCGGAAGGACACCAACGAGTCCCCTGGGTTTTCTTAACACTTACCATAGGACAAGAGGAAACATCTCCTGGAGAAGGTCCATGTCTGGAGGGAGGAATAAGGAGATTTCAGCAGATCTCACTCCTACAACTCCAAAGAAATTCAGCAGCATTTAGTGGAGAGAGCCCTAAAGCACTGAGCTAAGGCTGAGACACCCCATCTTAGACATCAGAGAATCTAAAGAGGGGAACCCTACAGCCAGCTAAGCATGGCACATGACTTCTGTGCAAAACCCAGGCCCCAGACCCCCCCCACCTTGGGTAGCATGTGTCCCTACCCCAATTACTCCCACAAGCAGCCTTTTTCACACTCACCTGCACTATTTACCCGCCGCTGCCCGCGCGCCCTGCGGCAACACGGCTGGTACCGAGGAGAGCAGATGGAGCCACATCTACCGGGAATTTTTTCCCGGGCAGACCCTGGCTTTGAAGGCACCAACAGCCGTATATTTTTGCTTAAACACCCGTACGCCAGACTGGGCCAAGCGCTGCCTGACCTGGGGGCCAGAAAGCTGGGAGCCAGCAATGCAGTTCACTTGGCAGACACTTGATGGGGCTACGAAACCGATTACCGGCGCACCTGGCAGGAGCGGGGGGTGCAAAACTGCCTCTGCCAGATGTTTTGGGGTCCAGCTTTGCTGGCGTTGCAACAGCTGCCAGCACCCGTGCGGGATGCGGGCAGCCGGTGCTTGGCAGCTCCGCTTTGGCCTTCGGTCACTCTGCAGCTGAGCGAGGATTGCAGCACCTGGGCAAAGCTGGAGGTTTTAACCCCAAAAGATTTGCCGTCGTCTGTTTTGAGAAGCGCTGTGGCGATGGAAAGGGAGAGCAGGCAGCTCCGGCAGCATCTCCGGCAGCATCGCCTTGCAAAGCGCTGATTAAGTTTTATGCTGCTGTTGCAAGACGAGGCGACCTTGCTACCTCCTGACTCACCGCTGCCTCAACCCAGGCCCTTTGCAGGCTGCTGCAGTGGGCACTGGAGGGATTTTCCCATGTTTCAGCCCAAAGCAAGGGGAGGATGGGGAGATGCAGTCCCAAAGCAGAGCCCGAGCACGGTGAGAGGTGCAGCCCCGCATTGCGGAGCCCGCTGCGGGCGAGGGCCAGCCCTGAATTCCCTGAATGCTGCTGTCAAACTTTCCAGCACGGCTTTAAATACACCAGCCCTTGCCTGGCTCCAGCTGGCCGAGCAAGCTGGCAGCAGCGTGCGGATGAGAGCAGCTAGGAAGAGTCAAAGCATCGCCTGCTCAAGAAAAAAAAAAAAAGATTAAGAGACGGTCCCCATAAATCATGAGCTAGTTACTGACAGAGAGGACTCTCCTCCCTCTTGCTCCACACGCTGCGGCACAAATTATGGCCCCAACTTAGCTGTTGTTCAGTGATGAACATCTGAAAAGGCTGTGACAGATGAGAAAAGGGATGATTTAACAGCCATAAATCCAGCCAGCTTAGAGGTGTTTTTACAACCAAGCCCATCTTGAATCCCCTCTGTTATGAATAGTTATCACTCCCAGACACTACTACAATGGAAAGATTTTTAACAGCTTTAATAGAGATGCAATAAAACCCCCAGAGCCCAGCAAGCAAACGTCCTTTTTATCCCTCGAGGGAGGGAGAGGAGGCTGAGAGCCACTTGCTGCACTCAGGCTTGAAAGCTCAGAGCCAGAGGCCACCAAGCCACCACTAACCCCTGGGTTTAATGGGTGGGTGTCGCCATCTGAGGACTGTATCGGCTTTCCTAAAGCCATTGTATGAATGGTGTAATTAATATGCCACAGAAACGGCTGGGGACACAAGCTGTGCCCTTGGTGTACAGCACCTTCCTCCTCTGGTGCTGCTTTTACCTCTGCCAGGATCTCCTCCTGCAGTTACCCAAATCACAGCTGATTTAACCCACCCTTGGGGATTTAAAATGAGGTTGGTCTCAGCTCGGCCAAAGACACACCTGAGTAGGGTGCAGTCCCTCAGCTGCCCCTCACCTCCTTAATGCCCCTTGTCTCTCACGTTACGTGGGCTCAGTGACTCCCACCCAGCAGCAGGACAGGGTTGCTGCTCCCTAGTGCTTCAGGGATGTGTCCCAGCTCAGGGTTAAGGATCTCACTCCCTCTTGCTATGCATGTAGCCTCTCCTCACCATTCTGCAAGTGCAGGCTGCACCCAGCCTGCAAAATCAGCGGCCGGGAGGTGCTGGGGGTGCACCCACTGCAAAGGGCATCCGGCGCTGAGCAAATACCTGAGGAATAAGCACCTCCTTATACACACAAGCTTATCAGGTGAGGTGATAAGTAATTCATTGGACAGAGGGAACAAAAGCCGTCCAAGGGCACATGGCTTCTGATTCTCTGTAGCTGGTCAGCCCATTCCCACGTAAAACCCCAGGTTTTTTTACATCTGAGCACGGACCGTGGGGCTGATGCGTTTTCCCTCCTCCAATGGTGAATCTATGGAGTGCTCCGAGGAAGGTAGTTAAAAAAATGGAAGGAGCAGGGCATGCTGCTTCCTAAGAGAAATGTGGCCGTGAAACCCTGCTCCTGGCCATGGAGAGAGAACCCAGCACTGCAGGGCAGGGAACAGGCTCAGCTTGGCCATACGGAGACCCAAGGGGATGCGGTCTCTGAAGCCTGGGTGGAGGATGACACTCCCAGCCCATTAATCTAAGGGAACATCTTTTTTTAATGAGATAATACTGAGTAATTGATTCTTAAATACACCGAAATCAAATGTCCCGAGGCCAGAGCAGGATCCCAGCTTCATCGTCAGATCAACAGCGGCTGGCAGAGATTGAGCGCACAGGGGAAAAGAAAATAAAAATTAAACCTCCTTCGTGTGCCTAGTTGGCTCCGGGGCAAACGCTAACATTTCTTTAAAAGGTGCATCAATTTTTCCCTATTAAAAAAGTAGGTCATCAAAAGGAAGAAGCCAGTGGGGGGCTGGGCTGGGGAAGGCACCAGGGACCATCGAGGCCAAGCAGGCAGCGTGGAGAAAATCTATCTGATTAAAACACATGACAACGGCTGAGCAAGAAAGTAATTTTTAAGACAATTTATTCCAATCTCTCTTTCTCACCCCATCCTTCACACAGTCCCAGTTGGGAAGGGTTTACAGATATTTTTTATTTTATTTTAATATTGTTTTTTTTTA
This sequence comes from Phalacrocorax carbo, assembly GCF_963921805.1. Lineage (NCBI taxonomy): Eukaryota > Metazoa > Chordata > Aves > Suliformes > Phalacrocoracidae > Phalacrocorax > Phalacrocorax carbo. Next base: position 43,574,701 of record NC_087520.1, read on the forward strand.
GAAAAATACACATGCAAATAATATATATTTTACTGCTGAACTTTTTTACATGTTGGAAAAAAAATAATAATAAAGAAACAAAGCAGGATTTCAGGAAGGCCCGAGTGGGGACAGAGGTGGGGATGCCACGGGGATGGGATACGCCAGGATGCAGGTCTCGGTGCTGAGCTGCCTGATGCTTGTGCTCCAGCACAGCCTTTCCAGCCGAAAAGTGTTTGTCACAAAGTGCACGTTAGTCCCCTCTGGCAGCCCCTGGCCCTGACAAAATCCTTTCTTCACTAATTCTGCCCAGATTTGGGAATGGCCAAGGGAAAGCCAGTGCTGGATCTGATCCTTCCTCCGACACCCGGCATAGAGCAGAGTCCCAGCTCCGTGCTGGCAGGAGCCAGAGCTTCCAAAATGCAGGCAGCAAGGGAAGCCCAGCTTAGGGAAAAAGCATCATTTTGATGCTAGGAAATGACACCAGAAACTAAGAGCTACATGGAAAAACCGCTGCTATGCTATTTATCTTAAGGGATAGAGCTGACAGCACGGGGGAAAACGGGCTGATGGTCCCTTGAAACCTGGACTCGTGTTCCAGGACAATGTTTTTGGGGTGAGACCGAGTGCTGGACTGGAGGGGCTGGGGTCTTCTGACCCCATGGACAGAGCCGACCGGGTCCCATCAGAGCAGGGATGTCCCCAGCTTCTCCGCAAATGCCATGCAAGGTCTGTGGGGAAAAACCAGATACGCTGCATACCAGGTAGCTGCCATCACTCGAGCGGAACAGGAGTTGTACTTAAGACAGGGCTATTTCAGGTTTGATTGATGATCAGCTGGAGCGAAGGGGCTGGCAAGGGAGAGGGCAGCGAGGTGCAGCCTGGGGTAGGAGGGTGATTAATGCAATACCATGGCTGCTGCAGGAAGCCAGGAGGCTTCAGGAAAGGCCACAAGCCCACAGCAGCCCCGATGCTGACGATGCAGCAGGGAGTGGGTGCAGGGGGAAATTGCCCTGCAGCTGCTTTGCTGCCTCCTCCCAAGCTGCTTTCAGGTGGTGCTCCTCTGCCTCCTCTCCCAGCAGTCCCACCCAAGGCCATGGCTTTCTTCCTGCTGATCCAGGCTAACGATGTGGAGCAAACTGTGTTTTCTCTCTGCCCAGAGGTATAAAACCACACAGGCAGTGCAGGGAAGGTTTCCCAAGGGAAGGATTTCCCCCCACCTCCCAAGGAGCCTTATACCAAGGAAGGCAGCAGCACTTTGCCAGCTCCATCCCTGCTCCCAGCAAGCCCCTGCACTGCCCATGTCCCCAGGCAGCGGTGACACCTCTGGATACACCACTGCCAAACTGACCCCAAGCCTCCCGTCGGCTGCTGCATATCCCAAGCATCGCCATCCTCAGCAGCTGGCTCCTGCCTTGCCAGAGCAAACCCACTTGCTACGAACGCCTGGTGCCTCACTACGGAGGGAGATGGGTCAAACCAGAGGCAGAGTCGGCTGCTCCCCCCCAACAGTGGCTTCCCCCGGCGGCTGGATGCGGCCCCTGCCCTCACCTCCTGTATCCCTGGTCCAGATCCAGCCTCTGTTGTGCTCGCCAAGCAGATGCCAGCAGGGAAAGGCAGCAGGACACTCACAGCCTTGGATTCCTCCGGATTTACCACCATCCACGGCAGCCTCGGAAGGGCATCAAGCAGCAAACGCATTTGGCAGCGCTGCACTCGCTGCCGTTGTGTTGTGAAACACCGGAGACGACAGGCAGTGTTTCACGGCAGGGCTGGAGACACGGCGGTCCAGCTCCCATAGACACACGGGGGGATGCAGCAGTCACTCTCTTTTTGCTTTTCTCTTTGTTTTTTGTTATTTTGGTTTTGTCTTTTTTTTTTTTTTTTTAACTAACAAAATACACTTTTGGGACTGTCTACTCCGAAAATAGATCTGGGAGGGTCTGGCGAGGGAAGGAGGGGGACTGTTTGGCTTCTATTTCTACCAGCTGTCCTGGTGCAGCTCTAAAGTTTGGATCATGCAGGTTTTATTGCAGCTTGTGTGTTTGATTTTTTTTTAGGTAGCCCAGCTTCGGCTTCAGGTAGCCCCAGAGTTGGGTTTCTCTCCCCTCCCCACCCACTCTGGCCACCGTCTCTCCGCCGCCGTGCCAGCCAGGCGGTTATTCGGTGGCCATCTGCTTGATGTGGTCGCTGAGCAGCTTGTATTGCTCTGTGGAGGAGAGAGAAAAGGGTGCTGGGAGGGTGCAGAAGCCAGGCAGACGGGCTCCATCCCTCCGGGACCCCACAAAGCGGGTGCGCATCCCCCAGTGTCACCCCTACCTTCATCCAAATTGCCGATGGTCGCCTGCTTCTTCAGGAAGTCGCTGCAGAGCTTCTTGTTCAGGCCGAACGCCAGCATGTTGTGAATGAAGGTGCTGAGGAAGGACAGAGATGCTCTTAGTGAGGGAAGGGCCAGGCTGCTCTTTCTTCTCCCCACCTTCCTCTTCCTCTCTGCAGCCCCTTGTAGCAGGTGCTGGGATGATGCTTGGCTGTGGGAGACCGTGCTAGGTCCCTGCAGTGCCCAGATTTGCAATGTAAGGGACAGGAGCAGGTCCTGGGAAGAAGCGTCAAGCATCCTCTGCACCATAACAGATGTCCCCAGAACATCTGTAAGGTGTCCCACCCACAGCTGGCGAGGAGACACCAGGGAGCCCGGCTGCAGGAGGGATGGTCCCCGAGCCCTGCTCACCCCAGCTGCCCGAAGGTGATGTTCTCATTGAAGCGGAGGCTGTCATCACGCTCCTCCTGCGTCATGTGGCACCACTTCTCCCTGCAAGGCACAAACCCGTCTGGCACCACCGTCACCCCGGGATCCCCTGTGTGCATCCCTCCCCGCTCCCCGGGGCCACCACGGTGCCCGAGGACAGGAGGCCACCGAGCACCTGCCAGCGGTGCTGGATGAGCTCGCACACCTGCATCCATCCACAGATCTCTTGCTCCGGGGAAAAGCAAGAGACCCCCCCAGGAAAAAGTCTTCTTCAACCTTAGTTTTCTCCTGAAGGCCCTGATTAAGAGCTAGGAAATAGCATTGGCCTCTCCAGCACAGAGCTCGTGTCTCTCACCTTTGATGCCATCATTTCAGCAGGGGGGACAAGCGAGAAGCAGGGGGGTTTCAGCTCTTGGGGATGGCTGTCCCAGCAGGGCTCTGCTGAAGCCCCCACCTACCAGGCACCTCTCCCCATCTGCAGCGGGGCTTCAACTCCCCAAGGCCCTAGGAAGCTGCTCCCCAAACATACCTCCCCCCTCCGACAGCATGGGGGGGCTCCCATACCCCTCCCCACGGCCCCACTCGGGGGCTGAAGTCTGGAATCACAGCACTGCCCGGAGGATGCTTTGGCTCCACTCTGGCTCCCTGGCAAATGCAACCGCAGCATTGCCTTAAAGGAAGGGTTTTTAAGCTCTAGATGTTTGCAACCAAGTCTAGGCAGTGGCAGGAGTCTCCATCCAGGTGTCCCATTTGCAGGTCTTTGGGAATAAAGCCTGTGTCATGGAAATATCACTATGGTGGTGCAACGCTCAGGTGGTGGCGGGGGGGCTCAGTGCATGCACGCCAGGGAAACTACAGCTCCAGGGTGAAGCCAGCCCCCTTCTGAGAAGTCAGGTGAGGTTACAGCCAAGGATAAGAGCAGGAAAAGCAAGGAAAAACAGGGATAGGTAGAAGAAGAATAGCTCTATGGAGGAGAAGGAAGAGAACACCAGGAGCGACCGCAGGCTTGCAGCTCGTGGTAGCTCGCCGGCACGCCGAGTGGGATCAGATGAGCTGTGTCGGGTGAAAACAGCACTGGGAAGAAGGGTGTCTTGCAGTAAATTCAGTCATGTTAGCTCAGCCCCAGTGCACCTTCGTGTTGCTCAAACTGGAAAAGGATGAGTGCTCAGTCAGGCCAACCCCACAAAGGGGAGCCTGTTCTCACGCAAGTCAGCCCAGACCGGGCGTGAGAAAGCTGCTGGGCTGAGCCTTTGGTCTCCAGGGGTAGCTGCTATATTTATAGGGCTCTGGAAACTTATATATGTTTAAAGGGATTTTTTTTTAAAAAAAAAAGGTGTAATTTCTCCCAGGTAAATCTTACGATGGCAAATAAAAACCACATCCAAACCTGGAGGTTAAAAAGAAAAAAGAATCAAATTAAGGGGCTTTGAAATCTGGAAGCAAAGCTTCACAGGACTCACTGGCCCACTTACAGAAGAAGCATATTTGTAACTATTTTTTTCCTGCCTTTTTATGTTTTTGAGGGAGGAAGGGGAGGAAAAAAATATATCAAAGTGCCCAAGAAAAATTTGCTGTGCTTCTGGCTTGTTAGTCAGGAGTAACATACCTGGGAAGGGGGAAAGCCCACATGTGGCATTACTCAAACACTTTGATCTTTATAGCGGCACGGCGGGGCAGGCGCAGGGGTGCGTAACCCCACGGGCTGTGCTAACACCTTGCCTGTATTTCAGGGTACCCAGGAAAGCCTCGCCGTGGCAGGGCAGTGGCGAGAACCATGCTGGTGAGACGTGGCTTTGGCCGCTTGGCATCACTCATCTTTCAGCAGCAGCATTTCACCCCGCACAGCTAACCTGAGCAATGCTCTGTCTGAGCAATATTTAAGTTATCTAGCTGTCGGTGCATGCCTTAGCCACGTGGAAGATTTACTGCCAAGCTTCAAAGAGCCCTCATCCTCTTGCTGGTGCCATCACTTCAAGTGATTTGCTCCAAGATCGAATATCCCACGCTCCGGCAACAGGGCAATGACTCTCCCTGCTCCCCAATTCCAGCTGGGAGCATGGATGGATGCGGCTGCTTTTGAGCTTTGCGGCCCGGAAGATGCGCTCGCCATCGCGACATGCAGCCCTGTTTGCATTTTTCTTTTTATCTAGGGATGGCAGCACAAGAGTGCGTTTAAAAAAAAAATAGAAGGACCAGCTTTTCCAGCTGGCAAAGGATCCTCGGCACATCTACGCGGCAGCAGAAGCCAGGAGCAAGCGGGAAGGACAGGAGAGGGGGATGCTTTCTCCACGAAGAGACTCAGTTCATGTCCAAACCCTGCCTGGGGAGCCGTTCCCTGTACAAGCCCTTGGCTTCCCCAGCAGCTGGGTACCTGATTCCCACAGTAAAATATCACAGCTTGAAACCGGTCAGGTTTCTTTTTAAAAAGCCGCATTAAAGCAGAACCAATCTCAACCTTTCTGGCCCTTTTGAGGTGGTGATGCACATGAAGTCAAACCTCCGATGGCCATTCCTTTGTGGTGGAGAACGGCCTTTGAGAGCCCCCCTGAAACACGTTATCCCCCTCCCCAGGGCAGGATTTGGACCTGAAGTGAGCGTCGGCCTCTGGACACTAATGCACCGAAGTACGGGGACAGACACACCTCTTCTCCTCTTCCTCCCCAGCGTCCCCTCTGGAGTGGCAGCAGAAACGGGGCCGACAAAAGTGGTGCGTGAAAGATCATGCAAGACAGAGGGATGGAGGGGAAAGGAGAGAAGAAGAGATGGAAGAAGGTCGTTAGAGGCAGAGAGGAAAGAGAGAAAAAGAGGAGTTTAGTTCTGATTCCTTCCCCCATCCCTGCCCTCCCCACCAAGAGGAGAAAAAACCTCCCCAGCTCTCACTGCAGCCCTGGGAGGACGCAGCCCGGCCACCCCAGCAACGTCCTGGCCACCCCACAGAGATGGTCACCATCACAAACCCATCACCACAGACCCTGCAGACGCCTGCCACGGTCAAGTACTATCCCTGGCGTTTCAAACCCAGCCCTTGGGATGGCAGCCCTCACCAACCAACTCCTCCTGCCAGGGTTTCTAATCCTCAGTCCAGCAAGCAGCATCCCCGTTCACCCAGTGGCTTCCATTATCCTCTCCAGAGGATTGGCGGGGGGGTCACCACCACCTTCCAACCCCCCTGAGATACTCGGAGTATTCCAGGCTGCAGCTCCCGAAGCTCCTTCGTTTCTGCAGCGGAGGCAGACTCAGCCATCAGATTAATTGAGAAAGGCACTTGGAGCAGAGCAGCTGCCGGTGGCATATGTCCTTGTGAGACATTTGCTGCTGCTAATTTGGGGCTTAATCAAAGCAAATGCAGTTATGGTTACATTACTGTTCAATAGGTTCTTTCAGTGGCTTTCTTGGAAAAAAAGAAAAGCAATAAAGGGGAAAGCAGAGATTGATCGGTGCTCTGAGCCTGGCAGAGCATCCCGCAGTGTGAGCCAGGGCTGCCTTGGATTAGCTCGGGTTTGGGGAGGATGCAGAAGGGCTGGTTGCTTCAAGAATTGCCATCGCTGCTCAGAAAAGGGGCTGTTCAAATGCTCCAAGCTCAACAACTCTCACCCCAAGAACTCAAGGCCTCAAAGCACAGGCACGCAGCGGGACGGTCTGGCTTTGGAGGGGTGAAACTGCGGTCAAGAGAGGAGTGAATTGCTTGAGCCCTTGCGGCAGGTCCATGAGGAAGCAGGAGATGGGCATGAGCCTGGCGAGCGTTTCTCCCACCCTTGCATCCCATGGTGTCCCCATGCCTGAGCACCCAGATTCTCCCTGCACAGAGCCACCCTCCGAAACAAGCAGCCCCTTCCCTTTGCAGGGTTTATCCTGATCCTCCCAGCCCTCGGGGCTGACCACACTGCTGTCTCCAGCTCTCATCCTTGCTGGCTGCCTGGGGTCGGTCCCCACACTGCACTGCAGCACTTCCACAGCCCTCCCGGGGACAGCCAGTCCCAGGGCATCCCCTCCCCATCCGCTGCACCTCCCCGAAGAGCTGCACCAAGCACTTTTTCCCAGATCTGCTTGCAAAGTAAGCATCAACAGCCTGAATCCTGGCTGGGTTTTCTGGACACACTTCTGGGACTTGCAAAAACAACACAAAACAAGCAGGAGAACCTTCATGCTTCCAAATCCCTAAGAGGATGCACATCGCCTTCCTGCTCCCAAATCCTTAAGAAGATGCGCGTCTGCCTGGCCGAGGAAAGGGATTATTTCCCTTGCTCTCCTGCCCAGCCCGGAGCCCCGTGGCCCCGGCAGTTTTGCAATCAGGGGTGGAAAGCAGAGCGTTTCCCCATGATCAGAAATGCTTAGGGCTGTTAGCAGCAGAGGGGAATGCCAGGGGCTGGAGGGGACACGGCGTCTCCTCTTCCCACGGGGACATGTCCTACCTGGTGGTGGGGGACCTCTTCCTTCGCTCACAGTGCACGGCGTCGAAGAAGGCAGCATTCCAAAACCGCAGGTTGTGCCTGCAGGGAGGGAGGGAGATGTTGGGGACAGCCACCCCCCATCTCCCCCAGACCCCTTCCAGGGCCAAAGCGATGATTCCAGAGTGGGCTAAGCAAATCGGGCAGATTTGGACCATTTGTGGACCAGCTCCTTGTGTGTCTGCAAACACACTCTTGTTAGCACAAGGGCTGTGCAAAAACCACGGTCAGGTCTTTTTAGGGGCAGCAGCAGCTTAAAAGCACTCATGAAATTCTGGGGAATGTGTGGGCAAGGACAAATCCCTCCCACTGGGGAGGCCAATGCCTGGCAGGAGCCAGCTCGCCCCAGGCAGGCTTTACCAGATCGGCTGCTGCTTGAGGTGCATGTACAGGTAGATCTTCTCCCCTTTCTTCTCCTCCTCTGGGCTCTGCACAGAAACTGTGGGGACACACAGTTACATGCCGAGGCCTGGATGACTCCCACCTTCCCACCCACGCACAGACTTTGTGCCCCCCCATCCCCCAAAGCTCGGCATCCAAGCAGCCGTGAGGGCAAAGTCTGCAAACCAAATAATCATCCCCAACACATCCCCAGCAACATGAAGAGGAGTTTTGGATGTCCCAGGAGGATGCTTGAGCAACTGGACCTCTGGTTCGGTAGCACATGTGGCTACCAGGGTGGCAACTGGAGCAGCACGAAGGCACAGGGGTGGTGGATGCCCAAACCTCTGCAACCTGGTGCCACTGAGGACAAGATGCCACAATATGGGACAAGGGCTGAGATTGCTCCAAAGCAAGGGGCTGTGAAGCTCTTTTGGAGCACTTCTTTAGGAGCTCAGAGGAGACAGCACCAGTCCCTCTTGCCCTTCTCCCCACCCCACACCTCTGAGAATGCCAGGCATCTCATACCACTCGCAGTCCTCACTCCTTCCCCAGAGATGCCTTGACCATGCCTAATTCAGCAATGCTGGCTCCACTCACCCGTCTTCTTCAGCTTCTCCTTTGGTTTGTCCTCACCTTCGCTGTGGCACAGAAATTAGCGTCAGGTCCCGAAAAGCCTGTCCCCCTGACAGCCCATGCAGCAAAGCCCCCCATGGTGGGGGGAGCACCTTCATTTGAAAGACCCACTGTCCCCAGGGCCAGAAAGGTGGCCGAGAGACTGTGATGTCCATCCCAGTTGGACCCAGTACAGAGATGATGCAGAAGACCACAAATCAAGAGCACCATCTCCTGGAACCACATATCTCCATGCCCAAGGGACACGGGACTCCCAGACCATGAGACGCCCAATGACCGAAGTCATTGGGATCAGGCTAGAGACCGTCTTCCCATGGCCGTGATAACCCCTGGTTCATACTGGCCTTACACCCAGGAGTTTTCTGGCTTGGTCATGTTACAGCCACCTGCCCACCCAATGGAGGGGTACCCACTCATTCTTTTTGGTGGTAGGACCCTTCAGTTTGGTCTCCAGGCCCCCGAAGAAGCCTTTAACATTCTCTGTCTTGGCTGACGTGTTTTTCAGCAGCCGCTCTGCGATGTCCTTCTTCTCCGCCAGCCAGCTGTTTGCCGACTTCAGGTACGAGTCGATGCTGCCCATGGGCTTCTCCTTGGCCTCCAAGGGCAGCGCGTGGGTCTTGCCTGTGGGCAACATGGCAGAAGCTCAGCTAGCCCCATGGTCCTGGGTGCTGCCAGCTACTGGGGACCTGCTCCCAGCTACAAGATACACTGTGGAGACCAGGAGCGAGACAGAAACGACCCAGACACGGTCCCATCCCAATTCCTGTAGGTCTTTATTCTCCCCCCATTTTGGATAGAATATCCAGCCTCCCCATGGAGAAGTGAGCACCACACACCAAGCAATGAGCCAAGGTGCTTCTGCGCTGAGGGTTTCACATCTCCAAGGTTGGGGAACATCTGGGGATCACCACATACAAACATCCCCGGCTAGAAGCAATGACAAACCAGCATGAGCATGAGGTACCACCTCAGCGAGGGTCTCCGGCAGGTTTGCATAGCTTGTGGGCCATGGAGGCTCTTTTCTGCTCAATATTGGAGTTGGCCAACGTAAGCTTGGGTACCCTCCATCACCCTTCCCATGCACAGGGCACACTTCACCACCAGTCTCCAGCACAAGCAAAGCCCATGGGTGCAGGCACCTCTTACCCACGTAGTAGTAGGTGAAACACATGGTCATGAGGTTCTTGGCAGGGCTGAAGTCATCCATCTGGTGACACCTGACACGGAGGGAGGATTCAGTGAAGGCACCCAGCGGTGGCAACCCAAGCAGCCTCATGGCTGCTTCCCCTCAAGCCGTGACTCTGATCTCAGGGGCTTTGGGTGATTGCAACGAAGCCCCAAACCCCCACAACTTACTCAAACAGCACGAGGGCGAATGACTGCATCAGGCGGTAGAAGGTCTGCTCCGAGACGCACTTGGAGTTGCAGCGCTGCAGGCACAAAGGCCAGGGTTTAGCACAGCCCTGCGGGGCACCTGCCTGCTGCAAGCAGCAAGGGCAACCCCAGTTCCCCCCCGCGGGACCCCCTGCCGCAGGGCGGTGGGCAGAGAGCACAGGCGGTCAGGCCTCCCTCTTGGAGACGGCGGTTTGCCCCTCTGAATTGTTTTTCTAGGGAATAGGATGTTTCTGAGTGCTGATGGGATTTCATTTTAAATAAAACAGATGACTTTTCTCCCACATTGCAACAAGCACATGTTTAACTGCCTCAAGATGCATTTATCCACTTCTGTATCTCCCTGTCCTAAAGTTCCTCCCTTTCCCCGAGTTCCTGCCCTCCAAAGATATTGCTTAGGGTCATTGCTAAATTCCCATGGCCTAAGCCTCCAGCCCAGGCTGCTGCAAAGCCCTGGTACAGGATCACTGCTCCTTTGCCCATCCCTCTCCTTACCTGGGCGCTCACATATCTCGCAAACCACTCCCTGCCCTTCCCATCCTCGCCGCTGCAGAGCTCACCAAACCTGGCCTTCTCTTCTTGGTCCAAATCCTCTCTGAAATGGGGAAAAAGAAAAAAAAAACTATTAAAGTTGAGGATGTGGCTGGCATCCCCTATCCAGCCAGCCCCCACGTCATCCCTCTTGGCAGGAGCGTCCTGGTGCTGCAATGCCGGGAGGAAGGCAGAGGAAGAGGGGAAGGAAGCATCCATGTTGTCATCCTCCAGCTCACACTGCTCTTTTGTTCCTTCCTGGCAGGGGGGAAACCAAAGGGAGAGGGAGAAGGGAAGAGCCAAAGACAGCCCAAGCAGAAGCTGAGCTCCAGAGACAGGCACTCTGCCCCAGAGCAAAAACAAGCCCTGTTGCTGCTCGTCATGCTCAGTTTGCTCAATCCTGCTTGGCACGCTGAGCCGCGGCGTTATGGAGACCACAGCGATGGGAGCTGGGGGGGATGCAGAGCTGGGGGGGAAGCCGGGGGCTGCCGTGGAGTCCCAGGGCATGCACAAGCTGCTGACATTTGTACAGGCAGCAGCAGAGGTGCCCAGCAGGGGAGAGGAGCTGGGGACCCCCGCCATGGCAAGACCCCAGCATAGGAAAGGGGAGAAAGAAGACGGGAGGGAAGCTGGGGGTGAAAGATGAGCTGGAGCATGCCCAAGAGAGGGGTGCAAGTCAGACCCCGCATCCCCCCCTTAGCTCCGATGCTGTGTTATGGTGGAGAGCAACAAGCTGCGTTAGCCAAGCACGGGGAAGGACACAAACCGATGCTCCCGGAGTGGGAAAGCAGCCAGATCGCATCCCGCAGGATGTCCCCTGGCAGCAGGCTCGGCGGCGCTGGCCGGCCCCGCTCGCTCACCCCCCGGTGAAGATCTTCTCCACGTAGTGCCGCATGAACTCCCGGCGCTCGGCCGTCGCCTCGTCCCGGGCCGACTCGGTGCTCTGGCTGGAGGAGAAGGACTCGTTGGAGGAGGAGCGGTGGTAGCCACCCCAGAGCCTGGGAGAGTCACCCATGTCGTTCTCGCTGTCCGCTGACTCGGTGGCATCGCTCTCCTCCCCAGCTGCGTCCCCCTCATCCCCCAGGCGCCCGTTGCCGCTGGGAGCAGCGGGAGGGGAGGGCTCCGAGGGGATGCAGGTGGGTGTTTCAGCATCAAAATCAATGAGGTTCCCTACGGGCACGTCCAAGGGGGCCTCCATGGCTCTCCTGGGGGGACTCAGTCCTTGTCCTTGTCCTTCTGCTGCTCACTGGGACAATGAGGCCATCGCCAGAAGAATGCCTGGGACAATGGGCTGGCTAAGGCAGGCAGGTCCTTCTGCGGGGTGCCAGGTTACTGCAGGACATCTGAAAGACAGGGGGAGGACAAGAGTGAGGAGGGCACCCTGGGAACTGCCGCCATGGACCTTGGGTGAGGTCACCTCAGGCTACCACCTACAATATCTACAGGATCCCAATAGGATGTTGGGAGTCTAGAAAGGTCCCGGTTGACTGTAAGCTGGCAAACAAGATCTTCAAGAAGGGCAACAGGGATGAACCTGGTAACTACAGGCCCGTCAGTCTCACTTCTGTGCCTGGCGAAACTATGGAGATTATTCTGGGAGTTATCGAAAAATACCTGAAAGGCAACGCAGTCGTTGGTCCCAGCCAGCACAGGTTCATGAGGGGAAAGTCCTGCCTAACGAACTTAATTTCTTTCTATGACAAGGCCACCCACCTAGCTGGCCAAGGGAGGCCAGTTGATGTAATCTCTCTGGATTTCAGTAAAACTTTCGATACTGTCTCTCACAGTATCCTCCTGGACAAAATGCCCAGCACACAGCTGGATAAACACGTAACGCAGCGGGTGAGCAATGGGCTGGTGGGTTGGGCTCAAAGGGTCACAGTAAATGGGGTTACATCAGGCTGGTGGCCAGGGATCCGTCTTGGGGCCGGTACTCTTTAGTGTCTTCATAAGTGACTTGGATGCAGGAATGGAAGGGATACTAATTAGGTTTGCTGATGACACAAAATTGGGATGCTGCTGACACTCTCGAGGGCGAGAGGCCCTGCAGAGGGACCTGGACAGGCCGGAGAGCTGGGAGTCACCAACCGTATGGAGCTTAACAAGGGCAAGTGCCGGGTGTTGCCCCTGGGGCGCGTCAGCCCCGGCTGTACAGACAGATGGGGGCACGAGGGGCTGGGGAGCAGCTCTGCGGGGACCTGGGGGCTCTGGTCTGTGGCAGGCTGAACACGAGCCACCAGCGTGCCCTGGCAGCCCAGGGGGCCAGCCGTGCCCTGGGGGGCACCGAGCCCTGCATCGCAGCCGGGCGAGGGGGGGATTGTCCCGCTCTGCCCCGCACTGGGGCGGCCTCCCCTCGAGCGCTGTGGGCAGCGTTGGGTGCCACAGGACATGGAGGGTATAAAGGTACTGGAGAGTGTCCCGAGGAGGGCACGGAGCTGGGGAAGGGTTTAGAGGGGAAACCGTACGAGGAGCGGCTGGAGTCCCTTGGGTTGTTCAGCTGGAGCAGAGGGGGCCGAGGGCAGCCTCATGGCGCTCTGCAGCCCCCTCCCGAGGGCAGGAGGAGGGGCAGGGCTGGTCTCTGCTCTCTGGTGACCAAGGCCAGGCCCGAGGGAACGGCAGGGAGATGTGCCAGGGGAGGGTTAGGCTGGGCATTAGGGGAAGGTCCTTCCCCCCGAGGGTGGTGGAGCCCTGGAACAGGCTCCCCAGGGAGGCATCACGGCACCAGCCTGGTGATATTCCAGAAGCCCTTGGACAGGGCCCTCAGAGACACGGTGTGAATTTGGGGTGTCCTGTGCAGGGACGGGGGCTGGGCTCAGTGAGCCTTGTGGGTCTCTCCCAGCTCAGGGCATTCTATGATCCCATCAGCAGCAGAGAGGGACAGGACACAGGCACACCAGGCAGACAGAGGTGGCTGTTCTCCATCAGCCACGTGATTAAGCAAACCCATGCAGTACTTGTGTGCTTTCTGCACCATTCAAGTGGTGTTTTCATCCTTTAGGCCAGAAAAGAGATAGTTTTAGCCCAAGCTCCATATGCCACATTTAGGATGTGACATCTCACAGCCCAATGGACAAACTGGGCCAGTGTGAGCCAGCAGCTGGCAAAAATGCTGGAGACTTCCCACATCAGCCCCAGAGAAGCATCCTCCTCTCTCCTCACAGGTCTGTCTGACCCCATTTGGAAATGGGACCGTCTCCAGGGTGGAGCACCCCAGTGCACCAACTTGGTTAAACTGGGAATGTAAAGGATCGAGTCAAAGGAAACTGTAATGGGAGGTGGATGTAGCACTCTGGGCTGTGATTAGATTAATTAGTTTTGGTGTCCAACCCAGATTGCAAAGGCACTGGAAAGCAGGTACAGCAGCCATAGGCAGCTCTGCTCTCCAGAGAGCGTGGGGAGCACAGGCCGGCGATGGACCGCGATGCTCTGGTGCACGCACATCCCGGGTGGTACCCAGCAGCTGCAAAAGGGGCAAAGAAGGGGCTGCCCTGAAGCTGCCTCTTCATCAGAGAATCACTCATGTCCTCAGCAAGCATGTTTCTGCCCCAGCAGATGGCAAGAGATGCCTTCTGAGAAGCGAGCCTGGTAGGAGCAGCCATGCTGCAGCGGCCAGGCGTGGGGCCAGCGAGGGGCAAGGCAGCACGGCACAGGAGCAGGGCCAGCAGCACGGGTGAAGCAGTGGCAACCCCGGAGAAGCACCACAGCAGCGCTTGCCGCAGCCCAGCTGCCTTCAAGGAAACTGATCCCACGGCACAGGCAACCACCCCCAAAGCAAAAAGAACGCCAGCTTTCTTTAAGTGTCTCACCAAGACGAGCATGCTGTCCCAGCTCTGGGGTTGGGAAAATAAGCCTTCGACTGCAGGAGGAGCAGCTCTCCCAGCAGTGCCCTCCTCCTCCCCAGGGCCCCTTTGGGTCAGTGGGGTGCTGGAGGTGCTGGGACCCACAGGACAGAGAGGGAGCCACACCACTGCACTCTCCCTGAGCATCAGACAGCTCATCACCCTGGCTGGGAAAAGCCCGTCACCCGAGTCTCCAGGGCTAAGAGATGGCAGGGATAGAAAGGGGTTGCGCAGGGGAGACTGCCTAGGGCAGAAACTCATGCACCCACATGCACCCAACACCAAGCAGTCACCTTCCCCCTCCGCTGGCACCCTGCTCTCCCACCCTCCCTCACACCGAACCCCACACACACACCTAAACCCGGGTCCTGGGAGAGCTGCGAGGACGCTGCTGCAGTCAGCAAGCCGCCGAGAGCATCGGCCGATGGGCAGAGAGGAGCAGGCGAGAGGCTGCGGCACAGGAGGGACTGGCAGCGTGCCCACGGGGAGCCAGCTAGCCGCAGCCCGGCTCAGTCCCCCCGGGCAGCACAATCCCCTCCAAACCAGCCCCTCCAGCTGCACGGACGACTCTGCGCTTCATCCATCCGCCCCCAGACCTTCCCACTCCCAAGGCAGCTTCAAAGTCCCTTTTTGCAGGGATGGAGCCGGGTCCTCCTCCACCAGTCCCTCCAGCACCTGCAGGTTTGGGCTCAGAGCTGCCTCCTCACAACGCTGGCAGTGCAATCTCGTTTCTGACCACCCCCCCTGTATTTTAACAGGAGGCAGGCCAGGATGCACGCAACGGACCTTCACACAGCCCTGCTTTGCAGCATGTGCCTCCCTCCCTGAGCTGTACCTCGGCTTTTGCCCCATGCACCGCGTTCAGGAGCATGCCTGGAAGCAGAAGGTAGGTCTGCAAATTGATCTGTCAGAGCTTTTTGAGACTAATTCTCAGTTCTACACTTAATGGAAGGGAATTGGTGGGGACAACAAATCCTCCTGCCCAGGTAACAGCCACTGTATGGGTGTGACACCCAAAAATGTCCCGAGCAAAAGACTTCGTGCAAGTAACCTATGAGCTGGGCATTCCTTGGCATGTGGCAGCCCCAGATGTCCCCTTTCATGTGCAGCCTGTAAAGAAACTGCAGAAATTCCTCTACTTCAGAGGAATCCTTATAAGTATCCATCCAAGCCAGAACTGCTCCCACTAAGCAACTTGGAGACGACAGCATTTCTGCACTGGTACTTTGCAAACTGGGGGGCACAGCCCATCCCAGAGCTGCTGGTCAGCCCCTTCCCACCCACAGCCTGCCCTTGGGCTGCCACCCATCCTGTGCACGGCCGAGAGTAGAGCTTTGCAGAAGCTGCCTCAAGCAACACACAGCATAGGAGCAAGACATAGCCAAGATCAGGGAGGTCCAGCTCTAGAAAACAAATATAAATGAAGATGCATCGCTCAGACATCAGCTCTGGCTCTGGGCAGGTCTGTCCTGCCCCAGAAACCCAGCATCAGCACACCAGCAGCACGGCAAAGAGACAGCCGCATCCAGGAGGATATACTTCTCCAGACATCACCAGGAAGAAAATAGGGTTGTGCTGGGGCAACAGTGGCCCCTTTTTTGCCCAGGAGGGACAGAGAGGCATCCCCAGGCTCCCTGCCAGATGTGCACAGCTGGCAGATGCCATCACTGCCCAGCCAGCCTCTGCCCACCCCGTCCCCTCCAGGCAGCGGGCCAGGGGCTGCTCTGCTCGTAGCGGTTTGTAGGAGCTCGCACGCAGCTCTCAGCACACTCCACTGCCCGAACAACTGCTCTAAAACACACTGACCCGCGTTTTCTCCTACATCCCTCATGCCTTTCTTCAGGTACACACACCCCATGACCCTCTGGGAGAGAGGAGTTGGGGTGCAGGCTGAGCAAGACCCCAGCACTCACGTTGGGTGTAAGGAGCATTGCAGGCTCAGCAGAAACCTAGCCAGGGCTGCAGGCAGCATCAGTAAGTGCATTCTGCTCGCAGTGGGCCAGAAAGGGTTTAACCGCTTGCTGACCAGCTCATGATATAGCCCTGACCTTGAACAAAGGCCACAAGAAGTGTTCCGTGGTGCTGGCAGCTGCTGTGGGTGCCCAGGCTTCCCAAGCATCTCCACAGCCTCCAAGGTTGTTGGGTTCTCAGCACAGAGCCCAGAAGAACTTTAAAAAAAAAAACAAAACAAGCCCTGTACCCACTCCACAACCCAGTCATTGTTCCAGCGGAACAAACCTGGGAAAGAAATAGCCAAAATACAAACCAAGAGCCCCAGATCCTGCAGCCTGAGCTCTCGGCTCCATCCGCACGTGGAGATCATCCCGGCTGTACGTCCCACCACCGCTCAGGCACAGCCCAGGGGATCCTGCTCCTGGCTTGCCACCGCTGGGTTGAGTTTGAGAGCGAACGAGGGCTCTGGAGTAAAAAGGGGCTTTTGGGCTGTTCAGGAGCCTGACTGCAACACCACAAGCTTCAACATCTTTCAACTCCTGGAGTTCTTGGGCTGCCTTTAACCATGAAGCTCAACCAGCCAGACAATGTAGCATGTAGCTGACTATGGCCTTTCTTGCAAGCATCTTCCAGCACATCTGTATTCCCCATGGGCAGCTGGCATACAACAAATCCACATCTTCCTACTGGAGACACCATCCCAGGAATAGCAGCAACCCCTAAAGAGTTGGCTGGAGCCCTGCACAGACTGACAGGCAGCTCCGAGTGCCACATCAGAGGATGTTCAGGTGGCAGGAGATATCCTGAGGCAGGGATATCAATTTTAAAATGACTAAAATCTCATGACATCTCCTGGCCTGGGCTGTTTTCCTTTCACCTCTCCCTGCCTGACAAGCAGCCATTCGCCCACCGGGTAGTTGCACTTGTCATCCCTACTGCCCAGCATCCTGCAGATGCCACAGGAAATTTGTGGTGCCCTGAAAGTTTGGAAAATGCCTGTTCTTACTAAAAAGAAATGCTGAGGTAGCTCTGAATGCTGCGCCTATAGATGCATATACAAGTGCAAGCAGCTTTCATCTATGATCTGCCTTTGAATCCAGCATTTCTGGCCCATCATAATCAGGGAACTGCCCAGTTTTGCTGCTTCCTCCACCTGCATCAGCCCCGTGACATCTCAGCTACCTGAGAAGGGGGAAAAGCCTGCTGACGTCCCAGCACATGGGCACTGCAAGAACTGTGGGTGGCGTGCGACCCACCATGCCCAGGTACCCTGGGGTAACGATGCTGCCGGCGCCAGGGATGAACAAAACCAAGTTGGTTTGTCCAGCTCTGAGCCCCAGGGCTGCCGGCAGGTCATCACCCCAAGGAATTAGGCAGGGAGGGACGGGAGGTGTCTCAAGGTTCTGCCCTGAGACAGGTGTGTGTAAGCCCAGAAGGGACCCATGGGGTGTTTAAACCTGGTGCCAGGAGATGGAGGGAGTAGTGAGGACCTGGGATGGAAAGCAGTGGAGCTGGGGATGAGGGCGGACTTTTTCTGTCCTGTTTCAGAGGAATGTCGCAGCTTTGCCATCCTCATCTCACCCTGGTCCCAGCACATCCTTTCCAGGGGACAGGACCGCCCAGTCTAAGTTTGCAGTTGAATTCCTTCTCCTCGCAAAGCCTGGGGAAATGACACACTGGGAAAAAAAATGATCACCCCCAAAGCCTCACTGAGTGATGCTGAACTGGCACCCACAGGACTGAGACCAGAAACCAGCGATGATAAAGGACACGACACAGCCTGGCTTCGAGCACAGCCTTTGGGACCCTCCTTGCTCATGTGCTGCTGCCAGCACCGGTGCAAGCAACGCACCGAGGGCATGATGCTCTCCCCCAGGCAAGAGCCTTGGCTCCACTCTGAGGACTGCTATTACCCTGCGAGGTGAGTGCCACTAAACCCAAAAATCCCCCTCCCACCAGCACCACAGACCCCGTCATCCCACCCAAACCCAGCAGCCGCCTGGACCCCCACAGCAGCTCTCACCATGCTGGCAGCCTGTGTCCCCGTGCCACGAGGTGTCCTGGTACCTCCTGCCAGGCAAGCCCGCATTTTCCCGGGATTTCAGGCTGGGATGCTTTCTCCCAGCATCCTTAAAAACTGCATGGAGTTCAGGACATCCTGCTGAGGTCGGGTATGCTGCAGGACCTCAGCAATTCATGCCTGGGAAGCAGCATCCAATTCCAGTTTGCTGTGATGGAAATCCCAGCAGGGAGCAGGATTCAGCTAGTCCGTGTCCCAGCTCTCCTCACTCCCTGGCCATGGGGCTTGGCCCACAGCGAGCCCCATGTCCCCAGAGCTGGATGACAAACTCAGCTAATCCTCATTATCAGCTCAGGCCGTGGGCGGCATCCTGCATAATGGCAGCGCTCGAACCCACACTCGCATCTGCGTCCTACATGGAGATGGTGCTCCAGCCTGGAGCTGACAGGCACGATTAAAGACTGTAATTAAAACAAAGAAACCTCTGGCTGTCTTCTCGCAGCTACAAGAGTCCATCCCTCCGCTCCCTGGGTGCTGGGATGGCACCTGGACGCATAGTGCAAGGGCTCCGAAAGCCCCTGGGGACATTCAGCCCACTTGTATCCCCTACTAGAGATGCTGCTCCAGGGAGGGGGAAAAGACAATTAAATATTCTTGCAGGACTCAGCTTGGCAGCCCAGAGGGGATGGCTCTGCTCCTTCGGCCACCATGCACCAACACAGCCGCGAGCCTCGCCGAGATCTCCAGCAGTGCATCCATGCCACGCCAAGGGCTACATTCGTCCCCACTGCTGCCCAGAGCCAGAGGAGCCGTGCCGGGGTGAGAAAGATGCTCCCGCAGCACGTAGGCAGATCCGGCCCTGGCCATGGCAGGGCTTGGCCTTGCTCTGCAGCAAAGGTGGTTTAAACACATCCCACGTCTCCGTTTCCCAGCCGTGTCAGGGGACATGTCCTCCCTAACCTGCAGGAAGGGGGATGGTGCATTTCGACCTCCTCCCACTGACTCTCCTGCCCTGGAGAGGACACAGCCACATCACAGGGGGGACACAGGGAGTCATCGCTGCTTGGAGGGACAGGGCAAAAATGCCATTTCTCAGAGCTGGCACTTTTCCACGCTGCAGCCTGCCACGGAGACCCACGCTCCTCTCACCCACCCCCCGCAAGAGCACATCCAGATCCCTGTAATCGCCCACCGTGCAGCCGGACCGTGGGGTCCCACGCAGACACCCTGCTTGCGCGGCGGCTGCTGCAGCAGCTCCGGGTACCCGCACGCCCCGGGGACACCGTGCAGCTGCCCACCTCCAACCCACCCGTGGGTCCATCCTGACAAAGCACCTCTGCACCGGTGAGAAGGGCCTCATCGGGCGCTGAGCCAGCCCAGCACTGCTCTGCAAAGGCACCGTGGGCAAAGCTTTGTTTCTGCCAAGGAAAACTCCCTGTGCCGTAAGGGAACAGGCTGTTTCCTCCAGAGGAACTGGTCAGTCTTGTTCCCAGCGTCTCTCCCACAGTGTGAACACCCCAGCAGCAGGGTCATGGCTGAAGGACACAGACCTGAGTGCCAGATCCCTGAAACCACCCTAAATCCAGAGGTACCTCACCTACCCCTCCTCCCAAAGTGCCCCACGAACATTTAAATGCACAAACCTCTTTGCTTAAATGAGCCCTGGGACTTAGGGAAGCTGAAACTGCCCCACACTGCGTTTGCTCAGCCCTGCTGCAGAATTGCTCTGATCCCTGCACTGGCAGCAAGGACACGCTCCCCTTTTTATCAGGGCTTAAGCTGCGTCCTCGCCAAGGCACAGCTGTGCTACCCCGACTGCAGGCACTGCCCAGCCACTTCACAGGTGGGGAAGTTACAGCCCTGAAACTTAATAAAAATAATTCCCTGACCACCAGGGAGGCTGTGAGCTGAGACCTGCGCTCAGCTGTGCTCGCACGGGCAGAGCAGAGACCGCACAAACTCGGTGCATGCCAGAATCAGCACCCAGCACTGCGCTAAGACAGGGAGAGCCAGAGAGTGGGGTGAGAGCCTGCGGCTGGGGTCCCATCCCCTGGCAGCCCCTGATGCAGGATTTTTGGCAGGTGATGTGAACACCATTTGTCCCCTGGGTCTCCTCCCCAGCTGTGGCTTTTCTCCTGGCTCCAGCATTGCTCTGCGGGGTTCTGCTGCCTGCTGGGTCAGGCAGCCACAGGCAGGGCCCTTCCCCTTCTCAAAGCTAGCACTAACCCACGCGGGTCACTTTACAAAGCCAGCTCGCTCAGCCTTAATAAAGGAGCCGTTTCAAGACAATCTGAAACCCAGCAAGCTCCCAACTTGCCCCCGCTTTGCAAAAAGCCCTTTCTTCCTGCTGCCATCAGACACCAGATGGCAGCTCCCCGTTCGCCTGGACTTTAGAAGAGAATTAAACGTCTCTTGAATAGACCTGTGCTGCGTAAGCCTGGCTTTTGTGCTGAGCAGCGGCTTCTCCTTTAATGTTCGCCAGCGGCCCAGCTTTCACCCCCCCGCCACGCACACGCATCCCCAGGGAGCCCCAAAATGGAGCTATTTATTCAGTAATTCCCATTTTCACCTGGCAAAATTTCACCCAGGAACCCCAGGGGATGGGCTGTGTTTTGGAAATGACCCTGAAAGGCACAGGAGGGTTTCCCCTGCCCTGAACACACTCAGCCCCCCACTCCCACGGGAGACGATGCCTCCAGCCTCCGCTACTGGCTTCACGGTTAAAGATGCAGCCGGCAGAGCAGCGCAGCCGAAGCCTTCTGCTGATGGAGCCCAGGGACCCGTGGGGCACCCGGGGACCCTCCATCCTACCCGGGGAGGATGAACGCATCCAATCGCCAGGCTAGGTTTAAAGAGAGGATGGCGATGCCTCGGCGGCTGGGCCACGAGAAAGCTGGTTATCACGTCCCAGCATGAGATGGGGAAAGAGGACGGATTAAACCTCAGCAGGGGGGACCATACTGCCGTGCCGAGGCCTGTCCTCGCGCGGGGTCAAAGCGGAGCTGGCGTCCCCCGCTTGCTGCCCTCCCTCCCCTTGCTTTTTACCTGCACCCAGGAGCCTCGGCGCACCTTCGCTCGCCGGCGGGTCAGCGGCATCCAGCGAGGCTGGGTCCAGCGTGGCCGGCACGCCGGGGAGCAGCCAAGGCGGGCAACACGGGGACGATGCGATCCCTCCCTCCGGAGCCCAGGCGCATCGCGTCCCCCCCCGGGTGCCCACGCAGGCACGCACAGCTGCGCGCAGAGCTCGGCTGGCTGCAGCGCCGGCTCGGAGGAAGGGGAAGGAAAAAGCTCATTGTGTAATTTCGCCACGGTTTTCACGGCCGGACGAGCGCCGATGTCTCCTGAGAGCCACGCCGGCCCCTTTCCTGCAGTGCAGGGTAAGCGTGCAGCCCCTGCAAGAGGGCTTGCCTTACTGGGGAGGGGGTCATCACCCCCCCAAAACAGCCTGTCCAACCCCCTGCGCACACAGACATTTGAAATATTAATTAAGATTACGGGGATCCCCACCAAAGGGGAATTCTCCAGCCCTTTCCGTCACCTTTAGCTTGTTTTTAAGCCTCCCCATCACTCAGACCCCTGAGGACTGTGAGTTACCTGCTCTGCTCCTCCCAAGATGAGCCACTCCAGGGAAAAAAACCAAACAACTGAAGGAGAAAAGCCCAGTGGGGAGGAGAAACCGGGTGCAAGCAGCCGGCACAGCATGCGCTGGGACGAGGGCGGCACTCGGGGGCAAGACCTCTGGGAGGGATGTCCCAGAGGGGGTGTTACGTGCCCGGGTGGCAATTTTGGGGTGCTCACGGCAGGGAGTCTCTGATACAAAGAGAAGCAAATGATGGTGTAGAGGCCCTCTGCCTCTGCCAGGGCATCTCAGCCCTCCCAAAAGGACCCTGTCACTTGGCCAGCCACTGCCCGCGTTAACCCAATGGGATCTCTCCGAAGGGAGGTGCTTTGGGGGAGCAACAGCCCCCCCAGCCCTGCAGCACTGCCCAGGCAGTGACACGCACCCTGTGACAGCGAGGGGAGGCTGGAAACCCCCCGTGTCACCATGGCATCTCCTGTCCTACTTATCCTTCCTGCTCCAGCATCACCCGACCCAGAGCAGAGCCCCTTCTCTGATACTGCTCTATCAGAGCATCCCCCAGGGGCAGGGAGCCAACCCAGCGTGCCCTGGAGGACCAGCAGCAACAGCCAGTCCTGCTCTTCTACCCACAGGGAGCAAAAACCAGGCTTGGCTGTAACATCAGCATCTTCCCCACCTTCCAAGAGATGCTGTGGAGGGACAGCCCACGAGCAGCACATCGTATGAACGCAGGGAAATACTGCTGGGCCTGGTGCTGAGGGGATTGCAGCATCCCCGGCAGACCCTGGCCAAACCCAGATGCTGATGCACAAGGGCACCCTTGGAAGACAGTCAAAAGCCTCCGCGTGGCTTTTCAGTCCTTTTGAGCCACACAGGAGAGAGATGGGTGAGTCACTCCTGCCACAGAGCATCCTCGTAGGGAGAGCTCGGATGGTGCCAATTAGCATGAAACTGCTCAATGTCTGACCCGTCCCGGTGGGGAGGGGATGCTGCCTGGCCCCCCACACGCACCAGCGGCAGCCCACGGAGGAAACAACATGTTTGTGACACAAAGTTTGAGCTCAGCAGAAATCCAAGAGCATTACTAATTCACTGTCTGCTGAGGGTGATTATTATAATTAAGTCAGACTTCAGAAATTGCAAGTGACATGTGAAAACACATCCAAGATACCCAATTTTTATATACGATGATGGTGAGGGTTTTACTGCCTTCCCCTTGCCAGCTCTTGCTGGTTGGGTTTTCACGTGGACGTCGGATCTTTAAAGCATGACTTGTAGGTCCTGTTTTTTTATCTGTTTCTTCCGTTGTTGACCGTGGGTTTGCACCGGAGCACGGGGAGACGGAAACCCCAGAGATGTGTCGGCACGCACGTTCCTGGCGCCGAACCAAACCCAGCCTCCGGCACCGGGACGGGAGACGGGCAGTTTTGTACCTGCTCCACCTGCTTCGGTAACTCACAAACCTCCCCAGGAATGATTCACCTTAACGAGGAAAGGAGAGGCCCCGGGCTGCTTGCCAGGGCGCTTGGAGAGCATCCACCCCATGACTCTGCCGTGGCACGCTGCCTCGGCTGGAAGTGGCCAAGGACCAGGGCAGCCCGTCTCCACCAAGGTTCAGGTTGGGTTATTAACCCACCTGCACCTCTATGAGAGGGTTGAGACATTCCAACCAGCTTGTGGAAACCTCTCCACGGTGGTGCCCCCCGCAAAAACACCCTTCTGGGACAGCAGCTACTCGGCGAATTGGAGGGACCCTGCTCCCCAGCTCCATCCCCAGCCAAGCCCTGTCGCCCTCCGCACCCCACACCCACCCTCCAGCACCCATCTCCCTCCTCGGTGCATTTGCAGGGAGCCCCGTGGGCACCCACAGACCCACCGGTGCTGGGGCCCCAGCTGCAGCTCTGCCCCCAGATTGACGTAGGTATTCATCACTCCATTCCCCTTTTTGCAGATAAAGGCTTCGGGGGTGGCTGTGTCTGTCACACACGATAAGTGGCCTATTTTCCTTTCCTGATCACAACACAGCACGACTCCAGCAGTAGGCGGGTGCTGCAAGACAGCCAAGCTCACATCTGCCAGGGACAGCTCTCTGGCACCAGGAGGGAGGCAGAGAGGAGGAATCCGTGCTGAGAAGAGGGTGACGTCCCCACCTACTCAGCGGCTACAAGGAGAAACACCTCTTTTGTGGAAGTTACTGAAGTATTGAGCAATTTTTTGCTTCACGCCCTTGAGCAAAAAGCAGCCCAGGAGAGCAGGGCTGGGCATGAGGCACAGGGGAAGGTGCTGACAGCTCCGGAAAGGAGCCAGGGTTTCAAAGACAGAAGGATGTGATGCAAAATCACTTTGTAAGGAATGGGGGCAGAGCAAGAGCAGGGAAAACCGAGATAAATGCTCTGACAAAAGCCCCAAAGCCCAGGTCCTGCA
Source organism: Phalacrocorax carbo (assembly GCF_963921805.1). Classification (NCBI taxonomy): domain Eukaryota; kingdom Metazoa; phylum Chordata; class Aves; order Suliformes; family Phalacrocoracidae; genus Phalacrocorax; species Phalacrocorax carbo. The sequence goes on from NC_087520.1 coordinate 43,598,630, forward strand.
TGCAAACTCCATAGGGCGAGGCTGACCCCGTGGTGTGAGTTGTACCCCCAAAAAGAGGGGCAGCTCCTCTGCTGCAGCTGGACGTGTCTGCGGCTGCAGTCTGGGCCCACGAGCACACCCAGCGCACCGCAAAAGCACGCTGGGGTGGGACAGGGGCAACAAGACACTTCAACACCACAGTCACTTGCACAAGAAATTAATCTGCGTTAAAAAGACCCACAATGGTATGAAAACATCCAAGCCCCAAAGGATACTGACCCTCCACGATCTCATGGGCCGAGGGATTTGGTTCAGACTGACAAGACAAGGAAGATGTCGGGTCCCTGGTGCATACCTAGCCCTGTCCTCCCATGCCCTCTCACAGCCCAGACCACCCCGCACCGTGGCCGTCCCGCACCGTCTCCCCTGCACCCAGCCCAGGAGCCCCTGGCTGTTCACTGAGCCCTTCAAACCCAACACCCCAGCATAAACATACAACGCAACAGCATGTTGCAACACCGCATACGGTTGTGACACGGCTGCTAAAAACCTAAATAAGCCGCTCTTCCAGACTGGCCCTCTGCAAATCCGTCCTAATCCAATCTGGTTTATGGCATTAAGCTGGACCCTCCCGTCCTGAACGCCCCTTTTTGCACAACAGTTGGGAAAATCCTCACGTTTCCTTATTCCTGGTTGAATCTCTGATGCGGAGATCACCAGAGCTTCCTTCTCCTCACTTATGGAAGTGTCTAAGGATGAGGAGCCACCTGTGCTCCCAGCTTCGCACCCCGCTGGCACATCCCATGCGTGGCACACCACCGGTCCGGGCATGGGGAACCATCTCCCCTGCGCCGGCTGTAACGGAGCCGATCGCAGCTGAATGCAGCCAGGCGCTGGCGAGCAGCTTCTCCTTTGCCGGGTATTTCTGTGGTTTAAAACACGGGGTTTTCTCCACCTTAGCCAGGCACAGCGGAGGAGCTAGAGGGGACAAGCCCTGCACTGACCTCCAGCACGCCCCGGCAAATCACAGCTGAGATCCAGGTTATGAAACAAGCCCGAAAACACAGCAATTTGGTGCATTATTCACGCAGAGCAGAAGATGCCAGAACACACGCCCCCCACCACGGCGCAGTTCAGGTGATGCTCTGCCCTCCCCGGGGCCACCCCGCGGCTGGATCCCACAGGGGGACACACCTGCACTGCCGACTGCTGCTTACCTCTCCACCGAGCAAAGCAGAGCTTGCCAAAGGCTGTCAAAGACACGCACATCCTCGATGCTGACTTCTTTAGGGAGGAAAAAGCCTCCCCGTGTCTCCCCGGGGTCCTCTCGCTTAGCAAACATCTGCCACAGCACGTGCGTTTGAAGAGCTCAGCGAGGGAAGCGGGCGTCGACAAGTTAGGACGAGGGTGTTATAATTACTCTCAGCCACCCTGTAATCTGCAGAGTGCCGGAAAGTTATGCTATGGAAAAGGAAAGCAGCCGAACCTATTTATATTGCCTTCCCGCGGAGATGCAGATGGCCAGGCTGACACGAGCTCGAGCAACAGGAGCGGGGCTCCTCTCCTCGTGCTTTCCCTGCAAATACGCCTGAATCGTGTTTGGCTCCATCGAACGCTTAACACAGAAATAGCTGGGGCCCGCGTGGGCGTTGCATACGCACCGTTGCTGGCTGCATGGCGAGATGGCCCCAGGGAAGGGCTCCTGCCGCACCTGCAATTTTAATAAATCCCCTGAGAGCTGCTCTTCGCCCTCTCCTTCCTGGTAAGCCAGCCTGTAGGTGCACGGCCAACCACCCACGGAGTGCTGGCAGTGGCAGAGCTGGGAGAAATGAAGATGGTTTTGATCCCTCCTGCCCATGCGAGGCAGCTGGGATGGGCGAGGAGCAAGCGCGGGACTGCTGGGAGTGCAAAGGTTGCGTCAGCGAGCGACAGCTCAGCTTTCTGCTCTCAGGGCGTCACGGGGCTGGGGCGGCAGCAGGGACCTCGCCAGCATGGCGGGGCGGCTCCCAAAGCAGCAGAAGGGGCCTTGGCATGGCGGGATACGCCTCAGTTTGTGCAAACTGCCGGATTTCCCAGGGAAAGGCAGTGTGGGCAGCCCAGCACTGCAGCTCGACGCTGGGCAAAACCCCTCGGCATCTCCATCAGCCTCCCCAAAACATGCCTCTTGCTAATACCTACAGCCCTTGCCCAGCACAGCTCTCATGTTTTATGTCCCCTTTCCCTTTTCTGGCTCGGTTGCTAGAAGGGGTGACAAGCCACGGTTAAGTATCACCTCCAGCCATGCCATCCTACCCAGGCAGAGCGTGGTGCTCCATCACCACCGCACGCACGAGTGCAGCAGATGCTCAGGAGGTGCTGGTGGCTACAGCACCAAAGGGAAGGTCACTGGAAAGATGGTGCGGGTGACTCAAGCCCAGCACCGCGGATGCTCAGGGCACGACATGCTGGCAGAGGACCGAATGCTATTTTTCTGCTTTTATTTCCAAATCCTTGCAAAGATGTGGATTCCTGAGCTGGCAACCTCTCCCCTCCTCTCCTGAGCACCGTGCCTGGGTGTAACCTCCCCACAGACCTCCCTGCTCTCCCAGTCATCTTTCCCAAGGGTCGGCTGATTTAACTTTAACACGGCCAGCATCCTCTGCAACCCTCGATGCGCAGCCTGGCACGTCGGGCATCACCATCAGCCTTCCCGATCGGCAGCACACGGTGCCCAGCAGCGAGCGGGCAGGGACAGGGAGGACGAAAGACCCGTTGCATTTCCAGACAGGAAATTGCTCCTCCCCCAGGGAACCATGTCCCTAATTGTTTTACATTAAGAGCTTCCAAATTCATGAGCACGATAACCAGGAAAAGGAGAAAAGCAATTAAATTAACTCCATGAGCCATGAAAGACAGCTTTGCCTCACGGTCCTGCAGACCTCCGTGACGTTACATGCTCCTTCCTATGGGATGGGGGTGGGATGGGATGGGAGGGGAGGAGATGGTGTGGGATGGATGGTGTGGGATGGGGATGGGGAGGGGATGGGATGGGATGGGGTGGGGTGGGTGGGATGGGGTGGGATGCGATCCAGCCAGTGCCAGTCACCCCCAGGTGACTATTTCTTAACATGCACCAAATCTACACAAACTAAACTCATATTGCACGCACCCACCAAAGCTGCTTCCCTGGCAAAGCCCACTATGCTCCCCTAAAGTGCTTTGTGCGATATAATTTCCTTCCCAGTTACAACAGCCAGCAGTGACTCTCGGCTCTCTGTTTGTGTAAAGCTCTATCACATGCCGGATAACAGCCCAACAAGGAATTTATAAATATAGTCTTTTGAGGCAGTAATTGTCACTCCAGCCATCTGTTAAAATGGAGAGTGAGGCAGCGGCGCAGCAGAGGTAAAAATACAGGGGAAAGTGTTGTAGCGGTGCTGCGGAAGAGCCTCCGAGGGGGAGCAGGGAAGATGCCGTGATTTGGGATCTCACGGAAGCTGCACTTTGATCACTGGCCGTTGATCCTAGGGCTCACCCCGCTCACTGTCCAAAAAATGCCCGATTTCCAAACTACATAAAATTTGCCAACTTTCTCCATTCCACACCTCCTTGCTGCGTGGAGCGCAGGCCGGCCCCCGATATTTTCTCCCAGCAGACTCCAGTGGCTTTGCCAGGTGGAATTAGCCACGTCACAGGTGGACGCCCACCCTCCGAGGGGCTGCTCTGACCCCATCACGCTCCCTGGGGAGCCCCAATTTACCCCAGCACCGATTTACTTTTTACCTTCAAGCCGTGGGCGCTGGCTCCCTGGGGCTGCCCCTTCCAGCGGGCGAGAAGCGTCCGGCAGAAGGCGATGCCCCGCGCACCCCGGCGAGCTCAGTCCCGGGGCGGGCACAGCCTGGCCTTACAGGGACAGCTCTGCAAGCATTTACCGGTGCACAATGATTAATTAAAGCTACGACTGTCAAAAACAGAAGGCAAGCCAGTGACGCACCCAGTGCTCTTCCCTCTCCCCGGCTGCCGCCCTGCTGCCGATGTGCCCCAAGAGCCGCGATGGGAGCTCCCAGAGGGGCTGCATGCCGAAGCGCAGCCCCGGGCAGTGCCGGGGTGGCACTGGAAAGACCTGTTGCTGCTCACGCTGCCGGAGCCACGAGGGCACAGGGCTGGGAGGTGTGGCGGAGGCCAGCGAAGCCAGCGTCACCGCCTCCCGTGCCGTCACCGACACCCCTGCGCTTGGCAAAGGGCTGGAGCAACCTTGGCAGCCGGCAGCGGAGGTGGCTGCATGCATCCCGCAGCCCTGAGCGTGACCCCAAACCCATGCAACCCCCTGAGAGGCCGGGAATACACCCATTTCATCCTGCCCTTGCATAAGGCTGGGTCTGCAGGTCCCTGACCCGTGGGCAGGACCCCCAAGCGCTTGAGGAGCAACACCCCATCCCAAATCCAGAGTCGGTGGGATGCCCTGAGGCAGCTGCTCCCGTGCCCCGGTGCCCATCTCCCACCGCTCTGGCCGCAGGACAAAGCGCCTGCAAATAAGTTCAGCCAGTGGGGAAAAAAAAAAGGCGAAAGAAAAGGCAGCTTTATTTCTCCCTGACATTTAATAACCTTTATTGTCCTCCAAGCAGCGGTTTCCCATCCCAAGAGCTGGCAGCACAGCTGATCTTCCTCCAGGCTGGAAACGCTTTAAAGCCCAGCAGCTGCCCCATCTCCCTGCCCTCCACCAACAGCATGAAACCCCGAAAGGTTCAAAAGGCACAAAACAGAAGGAAACACCACGGGAAGCAGCAGCCCTGGATGCTGGGGCCAGGCTGGCTCCTCCGGAGCTCCCTGCAAACGCTGCATCCCTGCCATCTCCCGTGGCTCCTGGCTTCGCCCCACGGCATTTCCCGGGCTTCTCCAGTAATTTTTCAGCCTTGCTGTGTGCACTGGGCCTGCACAAAAGGTGCCAGGGCCACAGCAGAGCATCCGACCCATTGGATGCGGTAGTTACTAGGCGAGGGGAGAGCCGCTGACAACTCACAGGAGGCAAAAGGAGAAATTAATGGTGCTGCAATTCCCACTGCCTCCGTCATTAGGAGAAGAAAATGCATTCGAGCATCCTCACTTGAATACACAATGTAATTTGTTTCAAGTTTAATATCATCCTCCTTCCCGGAGATGGGCTGAAGCTGGGAAAAGTCTCTGGTTTTATCGGCTGCGCTTCAGGGCAGATGGAAGGCAAAGGAGGGGATTTACAGAGACTTGTATAAAGGGGGGAAAAAAAATCATCTAAACCTGCGCAGCCTTGGTGCTGCAAGAGGCAGTCGGCCGCTAAACTGTTATAGGCATTATCACCTGGAGCTGCTTGCTGATAAAATAGCTAATTAGGCAACATTCAACTCCAGTCTTTTTTGGAGGGTGTGAGTCAGGTTTTCTCCTACAAACCAAACTCTGCAGCACTAGAACTGCCTGGCGTCGCTGTGCTCCTGCACGAGACAGCGGCATCACCTCACCCGAAAGCACGAGTTTTGGGGAAGGACAGGAGAGGGCCGGGGTAATCCCAGTTTTATCTGGGATTTAATGCTTTCCTCGAGCCCCGGGCTTTGCAGAAGGAGGTTGGGATTTTCCCCAGCCCGGCTTGTGGTGTTTCCTCCTCCGGGCCTCTTGTTTGCACAAGCGGCTACAAACGTTTCCTCCTCCCAGCGCCACAAAAAGGCTGCCCGCGCCCCTCGACGTGGCTCTGGGGTGAGCTGCCCGGCTGGGCATTGGCACCCATGACTCCCCAAACCCCAAACCCACCACTAATTAAGGCACCAGATCTGCTCAGCTCGTCCCCCCTCCAAAAGCTGCAGAGCTCCCCTGCACCTTCTGCTTCTGGCTTTTAGTCCAAGAGCACAGCCAGGCCGTCAGCCGTGCCACGCTACGCAATTCAAGTCAGGTCTCCAGGAGCTGCTGAACAAAGAAATAATAAAATACAGACCTGGTGGTCCCACGGCAGCAAAATCGCTGGGCTTTTTCTCCAGGGCTGGAACAAAGAAGAGATAAAACACGCTTGCTCCAGAGCACAGGCAAACAACAGCTTATCACCACGTTAGCAGCCTCAAGGCTATTGCAGGGCTTCAGGAAAAGTATTATTCCTCTCCGCTCACGGTAAAGTTTCTATTTTTGGCCCCTCCGTCACACGGAGCTGCTGCCTTCACCCTCACTGGGCTGGGAAACCAGCCAGCCCCGCAGCCCCGAGGGATCCCTGCAAAGCCCGTTTCCTCCACGGCTGCCAAACTCAACCAGCAAAAGGCTAAACTTTCAGTAAAACAGAGATAGTTTATATTAAAGCTGCAGGTTCCTCGCAGTTCGTCTTAGTTTGGGGTTTTTGCTTGTTGTTTGTTTGGTTTTTTTTTTCCCTTGAAATGACTTATTTCCTCGCAGATCAACCTGGCGGAGACCCAACACATCAGCCCACAGCAGGCCCTGCACAGCATCGCCACCGACAACCCAGATTTGCAGAGGGAGTTCAATCAGGGGGGCTGAAATGCATCTGCCTGCAGATGCCAAAGGGCATCGGGCCGGGGGAACGCCGCGAGCCTGGGCTGGCTGCGGCAGGGAGGCTGCCGTGCCCTCGGCGTGCTGCTGGGGAGGCTGTCCGGGGAAAGCGGGCACCGGCTGGGGGGTGTTTTGATGCTGGGGAGGGTCCGGCCAGGGCTACCAGAGGGCTTGGGGCTGGCGTTGGCGTCCCAGGGATGCTTGTCTGGCTCAGAGGGGAGGATACCTGAAGGGTGGCTGCAAAAGAGCAGAGCCAGACTTCGTGCTGGACTTTGCAATGATACTTTAGGGGGTTCAGGGTGGAAAATGGTGGATTCTCTGTCCTCAGGGGGAGTAGAAAAAGCCGCAGCTGATCTGACCCGGTGCTGGCGACAGCCCTGCATGGTGGGCAAGAGACCGCCAGGTCCTTCTGCCAACACATCTGTGATGCTCTCCTCCCTGCGCCACGTTTTCCTTGGCCAGAGAGAACAGATACATTCATTTTATCTCTCCGCTGGTTCTGCTTTCCAGATCTCATCAGTTAGCCTTGGTTGCAGAGCTGCCACCACGCCGCTGCAATGCCCAAATCCAAACACTAAATACATTGAAAAGGAACATTTTTGATAATTACGTTCTGTAGAACTGTGGGATCTGTAATTGAGGGTGAAATTACGTCCAGGATGAATTTCAGTACTGAAAATAGCATGATAAATTAGCTCAGCTTTTTCCTGGTTGACTCAGCTAATCCTTCAGACGCCAACAGACAGATTTGATCGTATCGTCTCTCCTTGGGCTCAGTAAATACGAAGGCCAAGTCGTGGCAGCTGCAGAAGATATATACAGAGCTGCCGCCTGCAATATATAGTCTGCCCTTATTTCTGAATGCACCACAGCTCGGCAGCAGAGCTGAACAGAGGTCGCTCACACTCCTGTTTTGATTTATGAATATGGATTTTGTTGGTTAAGCCATTAGGAGCGGTGATGAAGCAATTCAGTGTACATCCTGAACTGCAGCTTGCCTCATTTGAAGCCCACTCTGCAGAACATTCTCCACGTCTTCCCCCTGCAACACCGTTCATGCAGGGAAGATTATATTAAGCTTTGTCTGTAATGCTGTAATTCCACCTTGCTGCCCTGAGCCCTCTCCTGTGTGAAACAGCCCAGCTGCAGGCAAGGAAATGGTTGCAGAATGGGATTGGCAGAGAACTCGCACCTGGGCCCAGCGGGAGAAGCTGATATCCCACACAAGAGGCTTAAAGAATAAGCGTTAAATCTTCTGGGACCCCAGTGGGGACCCTGCTCTGGCTGTTTGCGGTGCCGCCCCAATGCCTCCATCCACCCCGGGGGACTTGGGGATGCCCCTGGCGGCGCTGGGGGTGACCCCATCCCGCCCTGCTCCGTGGTCAGCGCTCCCCTCGGAGCGGCACTTACACACCCCTCTGGGGCAAAGCACTCGAGAGGAGAGTTACCATCGCAGGCACGGCTCGCTGAGCGGCCGAGCATCGCTCCCCGGAGAAGCCCAAACCGGTTAGATCCTTCTTCCAAGGTCGTATTCCCCATTCCCGGGTCAGCACGTCCCAGCCCCATTCCGCAGGGCTTTGTACCAGCGTGGGGTAAGAAACAGGCTGTGCCCGGGAGGCCTCGCTGTGCAATTAGAGAAAACAAAGAGGGAGATGGGAATTGTACGTACAGCGTGGCAAGGGCTGGGGTACAGCCTCTGCCGCCTGGCTCCCAGCTGGCTGCCGGCTCTGAGCCGCATTTTTTCCCCCATCGCTGCCGAATCTGCTTGTTTTGGAGAAGAGAAGGCTCCCCCCGGCTGGTGATTGCCTCCAGCTGCCCTCATGTCAGGCACCGCGCGGTACAGGGCCAATTTGGCACCTTCTCCCTAACGAACCAGCACGAGCCAAGATGTGGATGAAACAAATGCGTTATCAGCACGGGAGCCTTTGGGAAGGGTCCCAGCGAGGGCAGTTTTCCCACTTAGAGCACCTAAAGCAGCAAGCAAGATGCTCAGAAAGGAACACAAATAATATCCAAGATCTCTCCCTTCCAGAGCGGCAGAAAATTAAATTTCCACATTATTTATTCGAGCAACTCACAGAACTCCTAAATGGAGCGGATCAGTCGCAGCCATCTAGCGCATCACTTGCCAGCCGTCCCCTCCTCATTTGTTTTTAATTAGCAGCAACACGCAGGGGGCTGAGCCAGGCAGCGCTAGCACTGCTGATACAGTGACAGATAACAGAGCTCGCCTCCTCCAGCCGGGATTACGGGACATCAGGCACTTGGCTGCAAATCACCCCCTAATATGCTGGGAGCAAGGGTGGGATAAATGCACTGGAGCAGGTAACAAGGTCACTGCAAAAAGGACACTCGCTCTGTGTCTTGGGTATTATGGTGACGAGGATTGAGGGATACGGGGTCAAACAAGACTCCCTGGGAAGAGCAGTGACCGCACCAACCAAGGTGAGCTGCAAGACCTGCCCCAGCCCGTGACTAATTTGGGTTCCTGGAGGTGAGGCGAGGGATGAGAAGGTGAGAAAAAGCCTCAGGGAGAAGCCAGTCACCGAGAAAAACACTGCAAATAGAGGTGAGACATGAAGGCTGAAAGGGAGAGGGAGGGGAGTGAATTTAAATATAAATTTACAGCAGTTGCAGCCTCCCTGGCTCAGGGGTGGCACGAAACGTTCAGGGTCACTGAGATGGGTTTGGGTTGTCTCCCGGGTACCGGAGCGGAAAAGATAGCTGATGGGACCTGGTTCGCATGGGACCAGGTTGGAGATGGGTGGGTGACAGGAAAGATGCACCAGCTCGCCCTTCTCCCAGGCTGACCCCAGCGCAACCCACCAGCCCCGATGGGAGGCCCAGCCCCAACAGGGATAAGCGTTGTCCCCCCAGCCTGGACCCTGCCTGTGCTGGGGGTGTGCCGGGGCCACCAACAGCCTGGACTGACAGACAACCAGACAGAGCGCATGGTGAGGGAGCAGGAAGCAGGGAAGGAAGTGCATCAGGTCGGCTAACCAGCTGCTTATTGAATAATTCACAGGGAACTGATGGCTGGAGACCCCCATCACCCTTGCTGCCCTTCGCAGCAGTGCTTTGCTTCACCTCGTGCTGTGTTCCCGCAGAGGTCAGCGCTTCGTTACCTGGCTCAGCCCTTCCCAGTCGTTTTTGGTGGGAAAAACCACCGTCCCCACAGCTCCCTGGGCCAGGCACGCTCCAGGCGTGGCTGCTGGCCAACCCACGTGCCGGGGTCCCCCTGCTAGCACCCACATGCTGCGACACTGCCGCAGCGAGGGCACATAAGGCTGCCCATCAGCAGGCCGCTGCAGAAACAGAGGGCAGCAGTGGAGCATCCTGGGGGTGCCTGGCTCCCAGGGGTGCTGCCACCCAGTCCCCTGGGGTGCTCAGGTCGTGCGGGTGCCTGGCTCCGGGGGTGCTGCCACCCGGTCTCCTGGGTTGCCCAGCTCCTAGGGTTGCTGCCATCCAGTCTCCTGGGATGCTCAGGTCCTTTGGGTGCCGGCTCCTGGGGGTGGTGCCACCCGGTCCCCTGGGGTGCTCAGTACCCTGCGTGTCCATGTCCCATGGGTGCCTGGGTCCCTGTCTCCTGGGTTGCCCAGCTCTTAGGGGTGCTGCCACCCTGTCCCCTGGGGTGTTCAGTCCTGTGGTGTGCCCAGGTCCTGTGGGTGCCTGGCTCTGGGGGTGCTGGCACCTGGTCCCCTGGGTTGCCCAGCTCCCAGGGGTGCTGCCACCCGGTCTCCTGGGGTGCTCAGTCCCCTGGGGTGCCCAGGTCCTGTGGGTGCCTGGCTCCTGGGGGTGCTGCCACCCAGTCTCCTGGGGTGCCCAGCTCCTAGGGGTGCTGCCACCCAGTCTCCTCGGGTGCCCAGGTCTCATGGGTGCCTGGCTCCAGGGGTGCTGCCACCTGGTCCCCTGGGATGCTCAGTCCCCTGGGGTGCCCAGGTCTCATGGGTGCCTGGCTCCAGGGGTGCTGCCACCTGGTCCCTGGGTTGCCCAGCTCCCAGGGGTGCTGCCACCCGGTCTCCTGGGGTGCTCAGTCCCCTGGGGTGCCCAGGTCCTGTGGGTGCCTGGCTCTGGGGGTGCTGCCACCTGGTCCCCTGGGTTGCCCAGCTCCCAGGGGTGCTGCCACCCGGTCTCCTGGGGTGCTCAGTCCCCTGGGGTTCCCAGGTCCTGTGGGTGCCTGGCTCTGGGGGTGCTGCCACCTGGTCCCCTGGGTTGCCCAGCTCCCAGGGGTGCTGCCACCCTGTCCCCTGGGGTGCTCAGTCCCCTGGGGTGCCCAGGTCCTGTGGGTGCCTGGCTCCTGGGGGTGCTGCCACCCGGTCCCCGGGGTGCCCCTGGGGTCCCCAGTCCCGCAGGTGCCGCGGTGCGTGTCCCCACGAGTCCGTGCCCGCGGGGGCCCCGAGCCCACGGGTGTCCGTGCCCGGTCTCCGCGCGCCCCCTGGCGGTCGCGACGCGCCACAGCACCGGCTGCCCGCGGCCCCCGGGGGCCCCTCGCCCCGGAGGGGGTGACTGCTCCCAAGGGAAAGGCTAAAAGGGACGGCGTGGCATCAACTCCCTGGTCCCGCAGGCGCAGCCAGGCGCGTGGGGGAGGCAGCCGCAGAGGGGCCCACGCAGGTCCGGCACACGCGTTAATTACAGCAAGAACGCGTCAGCGGGGAGGGCAGCGCGCGAGCAAAAGGCTGACAAGTCCAAGGAACCACAGAAAGAGCTCCTGAGTCTTTAATTAGCCATGTAGAGCTTGCCACTAATTAACCTTTTGCACCGGGAAGAGGAGGAAGCAGCAAAGCCCCGGTGGGAAGCAGGGTGAGCAAAGCACGCACCGAATTGCTCATCCTCCTCCCAGCCTGTGCGCCAGGGAGAGATGCGGAGAGGAGAGGGCAGACCCAAGCTTGGGAAGCCGAGCATTCCCCTCATTTGGGTGCCTCCAAAGGCTTGGAAACTGGGAAACAGCAGCCCTCGGACCAAGGGGTGAGGTGGGTAAGGGTCCTCCCTCCTGCCCTGGACTCAACACGGGGCCTCCCAGCCTCTAATGCAGCCCCTGGGGGTGACTGTGGGGGTCCATCCCCCTCCATCCCCTCCTGCACCAGGAGGGTAGGCAGATGATGCTCTGCTTTCACACGAGGGAAAGAGCTCAGGGTAAAACAGATGGCTGATAAGCAGAGAACAGTGAAAAACTCCAACCCTCCCAAGCAGCACTGACTAAAGCCTCTGTTCCAGCCCGTCCCCAGGGAGCAGGGAGATCAGGGCCAAGACAGAGCACGAGATGGTGTTTCACACAGCTCAAGGGTGCTGATGCTCTGGATAAGCTTACACAACACCTGGCCCAAACTCCTTTTGGCTCGCCAGGACGGTCAGTCGGCACGAGGCTCCAGACCTGCCCAGCAACACGCGTCTCCCAACAGCCAAAAACAAAACAAGCATTAGGCGGGAAGGCAGATGTGCTGCAGAGAGGGGGAATGGCAAAACCTGGTGTTGCTTCCACACCCCATCCTTACCCCAGGGCAGGAGTTGGGCCCACGCAGGGAACTCATTTCCAGGCACATACTTGCAGAATTAAGAAGGGAGACCCACGTTCCTTCCTGGCTGGAACCAAGAGACCTCTGGCTCTTTGTTAAGGCACCAAAACCTTGTGGTTTTTAGAAACAAGCCAAGCAGAAAGAAGCCGCATCACCACAAACAGCAGCAGCCGCCTCTTTGCTGGAGCAGAGACGCAGCCCTGAGAGGAGATTAAGACCCAGCTGCAAACACTGTCCCCAAGCCAGCGTGGGATGCGCCTGTTCGCAGCCACCATCTTCCCACAGAGGGAAGAAAGAAAATCACCCCAGTTTCTAAGCTAACGGGGACAACCCTCTGCCTGTTCCACAGTTAACAGCCCGTAACTGGCCGTGACGCTTGGGACTTTACCCCTAGCAGATAGAAAAAGCAGTTCATCCATCGCCGAGCTGGGAGGAGGAACCCACCTGCCGGGGAACGTCTCTGCCAGGTCCCAGGTACCTCCTCGCTCCCCGGCCAGGGGCCGCGGCGAAGGAGGCGAGTGAGGCTTAGCCCCGCGCTGCCCTGCTCCTCTCCAGGAGGTGTTCAGCTGCCCAGCACCGAACCTTCACATCTCCGCGTTTCTTTGGAAGGAGAAGGAGGGTTGCAATCCAACATTTGGGAGGTACATGTCATCGGCATTCAGAAATGCTGCCACTTGAGAAACTACATTTGTACTCCTCGAAGGCCAAACATATGGTAGGAGTTACTCTATGCTTATTAGACATGTTTTACTATTTTCCCTTGCTAAGGCTTGAGTGGCAGTAGATCGTATACAGAACTCGTAAAGGAGCAGGGTCAGATGTGCCTTTAGCACCAGAAAATTAACACATGGGATTAGGGGAAGGCATGGGTGGTTAAAAAAAAGGGGAGAGTGGAAGCGGTCACAAGTTCACAGGGGGCTGCGCTCGAGGAGCTGTAACAGGGCACTCTGGCCTTGATTAACTCCGGCCTTAAAGCAGGGCCACTTCCAGATTAAAAGTTCATTTGTGAACTCTGGTAGTTTAGCGCTCCATGGCCAAGGTTTGTTCTCAGGAATAATCATCCGCCAAGAAATTCACCGGCAGAGTCGGGCTGCATAACTGGAAGCACGACATCCACTCCAGCGACGCGGGACTCGGGCCCTTCGCCCCAACGCGGGGACTCGGCGGCACCTCCTGGCACGCGACCGGACACGAGACCTGCTGCACCGCGGACGAACGGCTCCTCGGTGGCAGCCGCGCTCGCGCCACCAGTTCTCCCCTTTCAATGGAATCACTCTTTTGGAAAAGCGGCGAACGCGGTTCAGACCTGAGGTGGGTGTGAATTTGAAGCGGGGCAGGGAAACCGTGAAAAAAGGAGTAAGAAACACAACGACTCTTAGCCTGATTCCATAAAGAAGGGGGCTTGCACCATCACGCTGCCTCCCCCTCCTCATCCCTCATGTTAGTTTTGTGCCAGCTGATTACTTTCAGATTAAAAACAAAATCAGGGTTACCACACGGGTCCTTTCAGGAGGAGGAAGCTGTGGCTGGGAGGGCAGAAAGACATCGTCAGGGCTCTGCCGGCCCCAGCATCTGCTGCGGGAGGGGGCCGGGGACCGCAGGCACCCCGGGGGCAGGAGCTGCGCGCGGCAGACGCGGGGGGAAGAAGAGAAAACAGGGACGAGGGAAGAGCTGGGGTTTCGCAGCATGAGGTGTGGGGGTGTGTGCCTCGCATCTTCAGGAAATCGGTTTATCTGCTCACCGAGTACCCAAACAAGGGAAAATTGATTCTTATCACACCGTGGAAGACAGGCGGCTGCATGTCAGGCGGGTGGAATTCACCCACTGCTTTCCTTTGGAAGAGAAAAAAAAAAAAAAAAAAGAAGCAAACAGAAGTAGGTTCACAAAACTTTCCTTTTTATTATTTGAAACTGGAAAAGGCTCCTTGGGTAACAATGATCAGGTGTAAAAGTAACACACATTTTGCTCAGCTTTCTGCTACCTGGGATGAAGTAGGCCAAGTGCTGCGATGTCACTTTTGGCTTTTATACAGCCTGTTCCTCTCAAACCCACAAATAAAAGGACAAGCAAAGCCCCATCCCTCAGACAGGGGAGCAGACCGGGCAGGCGAGTCGTTTAAACTGCCGTTATCACGTTCCACGTGGATGTTTGTGGCATGAAACAGAGGTGTTTGATGTCAAATGGCATTTTAGAATGAAAAGCTCACCTCTTCCCTCGGCACCAACCCTCTGTATGAAGCAGGGATCTGGTGTTTCACCTTTGTTTTTAATAAGTACCACGGGGTACTTTAGAGAGACTTACTGACACTCAAAGCCTACAGGAGATGCCCAGATGAATCCATCGGTATCATGTTAAAGTGGTGAGTGCAAAATACACACAGAAACAGGGTACACCTGCTTAGGGGAAGTAGGAGTATTAATCGATGCAAAAAAGTGCAGGTTGCTTTAATTAAGCTAATGAACACAACCGATCCGAGTGCTCTTTTCCTCAAAAATTAAAAAGACTGCAATCCAAACAAAACCCAGAATCGTACATTTTGATTTAGCACACACAGAAAAAAAAAAGTCAGCGGCACTCACAGTTTGGTAACTCATCTTCCACTCCACCGCCTGATCACACATCTCAAGTATTTCACCGTCCAGCTGGTAGGTTATGCTGGCTGGCCTGCGGCGCAAAGGCCAGCACGCAATCCTTCGGCAGCTGAACACAACAGAAGATTATTGGCCGGGTGAGCAACCGGCTACAAGACAGAGTTAATACATTATCACTTCCTAAACTAGCAAGTTGAGATTATACAACCCATTTCCACACAACACCCAACACTCCCGTTAAGTTCCGCTAGTTTTAAATTAATACAAAGCAATAAAAAGCCATCCTGGTTTGAAAGTAAACATTGAGCCAGCTGCATTTTGGTTTTTTCCTGGTAGCTTACACCTCCAAGCAAGCTTGCACATGAATTTGCTTCCTCCCCCAGTACAAGCTTCCTAAAACATTGCCACCCGACCTCTTGTCCCATGCCAGAGCAGCCGCGGCAGTGCCGCTCTGCTCACTCCAGAGGTAAGCTGACAGCCAAAAGTTGCAAGGAATCCCGTCCCTTTTTTTTATTGAGGAGGAAGAAAAAACCCTGACAAGTCCATGCGGACTGCAGTGAGTCTCCCACAACCACAACGCCTGATCACAGCGTATTTATAGCTATGAAATCAGGCCCAAGGCAAACAAACTGGCTGGATGAAGATCTTTGATGCTTCTGTTTTCCAGCTGGCCAAACCCATGTGTTTTGACAACACAGAAAGCGTGATCTAGGAGCACAACACAGCCCGAGCACATAAGCCAGTCACTTGCTTATTGTTCCTGAGCTAGAATTAAGCCCTAGGTCTGGCTGTGGCTGTTGGGGCAATGCTGCTCTGCAGCCTCATTGCAAGTGCTTTGTTTATTCCACGAGGCTTCTGCCAAGAGAGTATTCCTACCCCTGACAAGTTGTTTTCCATCTTCCCCAGCACTTTCCACCCATCTGGGATCAAGAAATAAAGCCAGTTGTCCCCAAGATTTTCTACAGAGCGAACAGGACGAGGGCACGTCGGCACCAGAAATTTATCACCATCTGCAAGGCACCGCCACGCGTTATCCCTGTCAACAGCTCACAGAAATATCCCAACAAGCTGGACAACTAGGGTTCAGGAAACAAGCAGGGCACGCACCGAGACATACTGCACAAGGGGGTGGTACAGCCCAAACCAAACAGGAACAAGGACAGCAAAATACGGTTCCGCTAGCGCTGCTTCCCACAGGTACCATGAGGGAAGGCAGGAGCGGGGCTGCGGTCGCATCCCCCTCGGCCACGGGCGATGCTCGGATCCAGACTGCCTCCCATTAAGTCTGGCTGCACTCCTCTCGTTCGTTCCCCTCTCCCAAAGCTTTCAGAGCTGTGAATTATAACCCCTCATCGTGTTATTCTGCATTTCTCTGAAACCACTGACGTAGCCACGCACAAAGGAACCAGCAAAGGCACAGGAGCACCCAGAGCATTTATGCCAGTCTCTCCAAATTCGCCGTCTTGACAGCTTTCCTCACCCGAAGCCAAATCAGAGGGAATTTTCTTCTGAAATGCCACAAAAGCCTGCCAGGCTTTGAGGAGCAGAAGGTGAGAAGAGAAGGCAGAGGAGGAGTATTAGTACAAAATTTGCTACTTTCATTGCCTTTGCTCTAGACAGAATAAAGCCATGTTTTATCAGCGGTTTTGCCTTTAATCAGGACTAGCACATTCTGACATTTTGAGGCCAATCAGGTACGCTATAAATAAAGAGATGCTGCTACAGGGACAAAGCTGAGCCGTGCAAAGCTCCGGCAGGGCATCGAGCCCCTGCAAAGCCCTTCTCTCCAGCCAGCCAAGCAGGTCTCGCCCTCAGAAGGGAGACCCTTAACACTGCCACTGAAAAGGTTCAGAAGGGACAAGCTACAAGCAGAACAACCGTCTGGAGAACAGCAGATGCACCACCTGTACCAACAGCCAACCAACAGGTCCTCTCCCAAGTGACAAAGCACACCTGTATTCAGCACCGAGCAAAACACTCCGGCCATCTGCTAGCCATGGGTTTGCACTCCCCAGCAGACTCCTGGTATCAAGGGGAATTTAAGCTGCACGTAACAACTACTAAAAGCATTTTAAGCGGAACATAACTCCACCGCCTTTACACACTGAGCCAGCCCAACACAGCAGGTTACAGGGAGGAGACTGGCTGCAGAGCCAGCGGCTCTACTTATGAGACAGTGACTCGGGTCTCAGGCCAGGCGCTCGTAGTGCATTCAGTACAGTCTGGATTTTTAATCTTACTTAAAAAAACCCAAAACTATTAAGTCAGTTACGTAAAACTTCAGGATTTTTGTTTTTTGGGGTGAGTGGGGACACCAAAAGAAGGAGGAATCCACAATCAGAACTCTGGATCCATTTGCGGCTGAAGCAGAGCTGGTTTTAAGGACAAGCGACTGAAACAGCTGCGCAAGGGGACCTCTCTCATCCCTTTAGGCTGTTAAGGAGAATACAAAGCAGCCAACATACCGGCTGCACCAGCCTAACAGCAGGCTCCAAGATAAACTGGCCACCCAGATGCCAAAGAGACTCCTAATGTCTTTAGGTATCCCAGAAATCTGCACCACCAAGCTGGAAACCTCCGCCTGCAAGATTAAGCGGGTGCTCTCCCGCACACGGCTCAGCAGCTGCAGCAAAAGGCTGAGATGCCCGATTTTAGCTTCAGCTCACCTCCCTGCCCGCACACCGAGGCTCAGAGACCTGCCACCCGTTCCCTCTCCCGGCCCTGCGCGATGGGGTGAGATCCAAGGCAACTCCTCCCTCTGCCGATGCCGACAGAACGCCCCTAACAGGCTGCTCAGAAACAACCTGCTTTTTATAGCTTATTCACTAGAACGGTAATAGCACTTCAGACCCTCACCTCTAACACTGCGGCAGGTTTTCCGCTACTGACAGAGCAGTAGGAAACAAAGGGAAAAAATCACCTTCAAATTCCCAGAGGTTTGTAAAACTATATCCAAAGAGAGAGGAATTAATCCTGTGAGTGACGTGACCTTCTGCTCAAAGCCTCTGCTGGAGACTCGGTTCTCACGCAGCTTGAGGGAAAGCTCAAGAGCCAGAAATGGCAAAAAGCCCTCGTGAGAGCGAGAATAAAAGCTGCTCGGAGTCATTGAAACCAGGCAGTGACTGAAACTACTCCATAGAAGGGGGCCGAATCCTCCCAGCACAACACATGTACACACACATTTACAAACCAAAACCTGAAGAAGACGTAAAGGCAGAGTTTTGTTAGATACTGGCAGGGGGAAGAGAAGAAACCTGGAGTTTATCGTCACAGCCAGAGAGCAACCGCAACGAAGGATCTATTTTGCCTGTAATCAAGAGCTTCCTTACATACGGCTCTCTTCCCTCCACACAAGGGTGCCGATCATCTCTTCCTACACGGGATTAATAATACACGCTGATGCAAATGCTGATGATTTATTGCACAACTCACGGTCTGTAGATTAGCACTGGCCAGGATTTTCCTGCATGGGACAGTCTATGGGGAATCTGCTTCCTCACCCGCAGCCCACACTTCCCAGCAGAGCTCAAATCTGCCGAACATCGGTAACATGGAAAGAAATTAAGCCCAGGAGCTTTCTGTGGAAGCGGCGATCATCTGGGATGAAACAAGTGCAACTAGAAAGGGAACAGAAGGGTCCTGTGAGTGGAGCAGCAGCACCCACCTGGCAGCACCAACCACAAAAGGCGCCAGAACAAGCCACAGCAATGTTAAGAGAACCCCTCGTCGCTCCTTCAGACTGCGTAGGGCAACCTGATACAAGAACAACACGTAACTGGGGTCACATCAGTACCAGCAGCACACGGCACCTTCTGCTGCCCATCACAGGACGCAGTAGGCTGCATTTGGGTTTACTTCAGTTTTCTTTTTTTCCCTTCCTTTACATTTCAGGCCCAGTTTAAAAGATCTGAGGTGAACCTTTCAGGTACAAAACCAGTTCTGAATGCACCAGCTTCTGCAGTTTACACTCATTTCCAGTTCTGTACCCAGTTCCTACAAGAAAGAAGAGTCCTCTCCTCTGTGCTCAGGAAGACACTCAGACCTGGAGCCCCAGGGACAGCACATCCACTAAGCTCCAGAAGCCAGGACAACGCTATGCATGCTGTCATTTGCAGTGGGAATCCCCCCCTTGCTGCCAAGCTGAGGGAATTTCTCAAAAGGAAACCACCCACTCCAGTTACTGAGCCAAGGATGCAGGTATCACACCAGCCTCTCTGACAACGCTGCACCCAGAGAAAGGTTTCTGGAGAGGAGGACGTGCTTTGTCACGGCTGACGCAATTTATCATTAAGCAGCCAGCCAGTCTACAGCAGACCACGCAGGTTTTCTGGAGGGCAAAGTAAGTCTCCCAGGAGGGCAGATCAGCCTAGAGAGCAGCAAAGGCTTAAATGAGTCCCCTTCCCTAGAAGAAGAGCTCTTTCCACAGGAGACTGCTAATGGTCGGAGCAGAGGGCTTGTGTCCATCCAGTCAATTAGATGTTCTTCTGATCCAGCTCTGACCTTGAGTTATTTTTGTTCCAATACATTCTTTTTGAAATAAGAAAGGTCTGTTTCCTCCTCTGCAGGATCCCTTCGGCTATACAAAGCTATGTTACAGACTGGGTAATGAGGACTGCTAGGGAGCAGTGGGGGGGTGGCAGGGAGGAAAGGGCAGTCACGGATATTTTAACTGGGATGTGTACATTTTGGGGTAAAAAGGCTTTATTAAAAGTGCATGCTTTTATTCAGAGGTACCGAGAGCAAGGAATCCCCATCCCAGCCCTGGCTGAGGAGCGCAGCAGCCTTTGCAACCCCTAGCCCTGTCCATCACCAATCACCCATCAAGTAGCCAGCGACTGAATGTTCTTCAGCATTTCATCAAAAGCCTCACGGGAAGGCGCTTCGGCATTCTGGAAGGAGACCTTGATCCGGCTGTAGAGACTGAAGGACTTCAGCTCCAGCCAGATGAATCCAAAGCGATCGTCATCAAAGAGAACAAAAACGCCTGGTGTTCGCTCGGGGCTGGTGAAGCCGTGGCCAGCAATAAGCCCCGTCCCATAAAAACTGCAAGAAGAGAAGAACAGCAAAAAAAAGATGGGAGGACAGTCGTAATTACCCAATGTGTCATAAAAATTAAAAAAAAAAACCAAAACCAAACACAAAGGAATGATCAAGCCATTGTGAAACACAGCCAGGTGCTACAGAACAGGGAGTTTTACACTCAGTTCTTATCAACAGTGTGTTGTGTGGTACCACTTTAAGAAAAGAAACACTCCGTTGCTATTTGAAGGTTGCTGCTTTTGGCTCTTCTAATTAGCACCTGCACACCAAGGCTGAATTTTTCTGTAGTTCAGCCCATTAATCCATCTGAGATTTACTTCTGCAACTCAAGGATCAACCCAGGCCTGGACAATCCTCACAGAAAAGGAAAGGCACGTGGAGAGGGTGACCAGAGAGGCAAACCTTGCGACAAAACCCAGGGGGAAGGGAAAGAAATAAAAATCTAAAAAAAGAAAAATCTAACCGGAGCTGGGGAGGACTAAAGGTCAGCCTAACCTCCAAGCAAGCAGCAGGTGGAGCAGGGTTTTATTCAAACACAACTCAGTTGTGACAGCAGGGGCCTTCTGGGATTAACCAGCTATTGGTAGGTTTTTCCATGAGCACAGATGTTTGGCTGAAGGTCACCTGCCTAAGCGTCAGCTTTTGGGCTCTTTTTCCACACTTCATTTAGTATGCTGCTCGCTGACTCCAGGTCCCATTCAACAAGGCTCTCTGCATATTTGCACCTACAGCTTAGGGTGCTCAGCACCTTCCAGAGCTTGCCCCAAGGCACCAGAGGCCAGGGAGGGGTGCGAGAGAGCACCGCGTTCCCACAGCCAAGGAACACAAATGACACATGCAGAAATAGGAAGCAGCTTGAACAGATCTCCAAACATACTAGCTGGGCAGCTCTGGGAAACAAAACATAGAAAAAAAAGGGGTGTGTGGAATACAGGAGAGGTGCTAGCCTTAGAATTAAGAGGATAAAATCTTACAAGGAAGCAGGGTGGCAGATGACAGTGAGGTAAGAAAGAGAGGGAGCAAACAAGAGCATGGGAGATAGGGCAGCAGCAGCAAATCTGAGCACAAGGGGCTGGGAGATAAAAGGGCAAATACAGGATACGCCTCAGACTCCCGCTGCTTCTGTTTCAAAGTGACTGGCACGACTAGGCTATAAAACCACTAGTCCCCGTTACCAGATTCGGCAGGTCCGGGGATAATCTTCATTCCTTGATATGACTCCCATGGGCAGCACGAAGGGCTGGGAAGCTGGTGCCTTGTCCTGGGTTGTCCCCTCCGCCCCAGCTGCAGTCTCTTCCCCCTCAGCACCTTCTCCTTCCAGGGGCTTTGCTGCAGGCTGGGAGGCAGCCTGCTGGGAGCGGTCCTCTTCCTCCTGCCAGTGTTCCCGCTCCTGCTCCTCCCGACGCACCTGCTCCTGGACCTCCAGGACGATGCGAGAGAGCTCACTGAAATCGCGAAGGTTCTCGATGTCGGGCAGCTGGAGAGGATGCGCCAGGTCGATCTCCACAGTCTGCTGCCCAGCTGGGATGTTGGGATCTCCCTAGCGACAGGAAGCAACAGCACGGCTGCAGAGGCAGGGTGCTACAGAGTTCAGACCTGTATCCTCCCCACATCCATCATCTGACTTCTACATAGTTCACCCTATTCTACAATCACCAAGTTGGCAACATTCCCCCACCCTCAGACCTTTTTCACTGTCCCCGGGCTGTCTACATCACCTCTGCCTTCCCCCACCCAGAAACAGAACTTTAAAGCAAAAGCTACGAGCCAGGCTGTACTTGCAAGGGTGAAAGAAAGCCAAAGCTGCAACTCCATTTTGTCAGAATCCCTCCCTGCAAAGAGGAAGGAGCTCGCTAGCCTGCCTTCAGTGAAGAGCTGCCAACGTTTGGTACCCGCTCCTCAGACACGTGCGAGTGATCTCCAGTGACCTGCTACCAGCTGCTCACAGAAAGCAGCTGGAAGGGAGAGAAAAGGCGGGGGAGCCAGGTGGCGTCACGAGAAACTTTGCAGAGCAGGTTCTAGTTACTCTGCACGTGTTAAGATTCACCCAATGCCACCAATCCCCAGGAAGAACAGGGTTTGGGGTGGCAACAACTGACCACCGCCCAGACAGAGATCCATGGCATCGAAAATACCTTGACAAGCATCTGAGAGAAAAGAAAATACACTCACGGTGATTTTAGTCCCCTTCGCTTTCTTTCCATGAAAACTCAGCATGACGATCTCCAGCCCGTGGCTCCCATATGTTCCCTTGAAGAGACCTGGCTTTATGAGGTCGTCAGGGCTGCTAGGAGGGAGGTAGATGCGTCGGTATGTCAAGCAGTTGCTGTGCAAAAACCAAAAGGTTAGAGAGGTTAAGAGAGAATTCCTCAACACAAAGAACATGTTTGCAGTCTGCTCCTCCAGGCAGCTGTCATCAAGGGACAGGCGGGATCTGTGTTTTCAGCAATACCAACAAGCTTAACATTTCGCTTTAGATCTATGCGAGCACTCCCTCCCTTCAGTTCTCTCTACCAGTCCTTATTAGCACACCAGGAGGCTCCTGCAGCAAGGTCACAATAAATCTCCTCACTCCCTGGGATTTCTGGAGAACCTAAGAGTGAAGCATATTTAACCATCTGCTACAGCGAGGTGCCTGCTATTAGAAGTCAGCAGTGATGGTTAAACCCCCCCCCCCCACGTTCTCTGATTTCTGCCTAGCCCACTACAAAGGATACTGCTTACTAATATGGATAATAAGCAGATAGCTCCTTGGGATCACGGGTATTTGCTCTGTCTTCAAATTAAAGACAGTTAAATGACTCAAAGCCACCTTACTGTGCACAGCTATTGTATAGAACTTGGAACCTTGTTATTACCGCTGTCATTACACCTCATCCCTCTGTAAAACGGGAAAGCACCGTACTTCACCGTATTTTTGCACAGGCCTGCAGAGACACAACGTTCCTCTGGCTGTTAAAGCCCATTGCAAGCACCCCATCTTTGGAACAAATAAGCCACTGTGCTCCTGAAGTTGCCACAGCCTCAATACCTAGAAAGAGCTGGTGCCCTTACTCGTATTGGCTGGTGTAGATGAACTTCATCAAGATGAGCTCTTGCATGTGTTCATGGAAGATGTCTTCCAGAGTCCGACCCCATTCTTCCCTTAGCCACGTCCGGAATTCCTGCAGCACAGGAAGAAGCCAAAAGGGGGAAGATAAAAGCATTCCCTTTGCGACAGTGATGTACCACAACATGACTTCACCTCGTCAGCACGATCCACCAGCAGAGCCACAGAGTGGGCATAATCTCTGCCAAAGGCAAAGGATCATGGCTGGATTTGGGAACAAGCCCGTGTTGCTACAGAGCTGGCCTGGAAATACGCTTAACAAGTAGTGATAACGGTAACTGCCCTGTGCTTGCCAGACTCCACACAACAAACATGCTTCCCTTCAAATAAATCACAGGTAGAACCAATATGCCTCCTCAGAATAAAACCATAAGCATCACCCGTTACTGCAAAGTAGCTGATCTGCTACTACTTTACATCCTGACTTACCTTGCAGTAACTCATTTGTGTGCCCATAAGCTGACTCCTGTGTCCTATCGTGGCATGTTAAACATGCTTTTGAAAGGCACTGAAGATTTAGGTTAAATCCTGCTGATTTAATACCGATGCATCTAAATCCAAAGAGTGCTTTGAAAACATCTCCTCAAGTACCTCTACACAGCTCTGACAAGTTAATACCCTACCACGAGTTAGCGTGATAACAGCTTACACTAAGATTGCAGCCCACCAAGTGATATTCCAAACCTGCTTTCTTTATCTTCTAAAGCCAGATCCTCCAATTACCATAATGCCACGCACACTTAACGCAGTGCTTTGAAAGTATTAAAGCATTTCTCATCTGCTACAGAACCAGAAAACACTTAACTAAACCTTTCACCCAGCTGTTTCCCATCAGTAGACAGACATTTTAAAGCATTTGTTTGAAGCAACTGAAGTATCACATTTGTCACGTTTAACTAGCTGGCAGCAAACATCACTACCTGGAACAGGTATTAGCTGAGGCTTCTCATCCCGACATTTATACCTGCACCTTAAAACATGTAGTTTGAGTCAGGAATCTGCCTTACTGGATATAACTGACACAGTGTCGTGGTTTAGCCCCAGGCAGCAACCAAGCACCAACGCAGCCACTCGCTCACTCCCCCCTGGTGGGACGGGGGAGAGAATTGGAAGAGTAAAAGTGAAAAAGCTCATGAGCTGAGATAAAGACAGTTTAATGAGTAAAGCAAAAGCTGCGCACACGCAAGCAAAGCAAAACAAGGAATTCCTTCCCTCCTTCCCGTGGGCAGGCGGGTGTTCAGCCGTCTCCAGGAAAGCAGGGCTCCATCACGACTAACGGTGACTTGGGAAGACAAACAGCCTAAATTTGAGTATCTCCCCCTTCCTCCTTCCCCCAGCTCTATGTGCTGAGCCTGATGCCACATGGTGTGGGACATCCCTGGGGTCATCAGTGGGGGTCACTGTCCCGGCCATGTCCCCTCCCAACCCCTTGTGCCCCCCCAGCCCCTCGCTGGTGGGGTAGGGTGAGGGGAAGGAAAGGCCTTGGCTCTGTGCAAGCCCTGCTCAGCAGGAGTGAAAACATCCCTGGGTTATCAACGCTGTTTCCAGCACAAATCCAAACCACAGCCCCATGCTAGCTATTAGGAAGAAAATTAACTGTATCCCAGCCCTAACCAGCCCAAGGACATACAAGCAGCCTTAACGCAGACTCTTGGCAAAGCACTCTTACCTCTTGCCTTCCACCTGACATCCGATGGTGATCTGTCTGGTTGCATTTCGTGGAGAACTCGTCCTTCTTTACAATCTGTAGTTACCACAGAGAAGAATTTAACAGGTTACAGACCTGTTTAGAGACGCTTAGGAAGATGTAACAAGCAGCTTAGAGTAAATGCTTTACACAAGTGTTACTGAATTTGCTACAACAGAGAAATCATAAAGTGACCCCGAGTGCATCAGCTATGGAACAGAGGAATAAAACCCCAGTGCATTCTAATGAAAGATACTGGATCTAAGTCGCTTCTATATTTGAGCTTCCTTCTCCAAAGAAAAAGGAAACAACCTCTCAGGAAGCGTTTCAAAGCACCCAATATACTGAACGGATGCTACATCACCCTCCCAAGGTCTCACCTTAAAGAGCTGTAAAAGAGAACAAGTCTGTGTCTGCTTGGACACATCCACCAGCTGCACGAGGCCATTTTCCCCCAGCCTGTACATGTACTGGTGCTCTCACCCTCCCACCCTGTTCCAGCCCAACGGAAGACAGTATAACAGCCTTGCTGTACTATTGCCAGCAAACAAATTCAGAGCACGGAAAAGCCCACACAACTTGTCAGACACATAATGAGCGTAAAGCTGGCATCCACACATACAACAAGGTGGTGAAAGCAACATCCCTTAAATAAAATTCTCATACAGTTTTTTTCTGAAATCACTTCCAGAGCCAATGTTCATGCGCGCGCGCACACACACACACACACACACACACACACACTGCACTTAGGACAGATGTTGAAAGAGCTAGAGCTCACCTGGATGTGGCCGTTATGAGGTCCCTTATGACCATACATACACTCAACCGTTGCACATTTCCTCTCCATGAGATGAATCCTGAAGAGAGGTTTGAATCTCATGGGATCATCAACGTGAGGGTCATGAGGTGGCAAGTACATCCACCCGATGATGAACAAACCGTCTACCTGCAGGGGGACGGGAGACAAAGAATACAAGATCAGCCTTGCATGCTTTCTGTTGAGTTTGCAGCAAACAACTCCAGGGCCTATTCCGCAACAGAACAGGAGCTGCAGAACAGCTTGCTGCATTTCCAAACTGCTTTCCAGCCATTAAACCAGACCACATGCACTCACAGCACACCCTTGGTGAAGAGGGAGAGGGTTTCTTTACGAGGCTTTCTGCACCACTGGAAAACAATCAGGCCTTTATTACTGCAAACGACTTTGTGACGGGTGCTTGGTGCGCAGGATCCAGAGGGAGAGACCGCACTGAAGAGACCACACAGCTAGACAAACTCTAATTGGTTTGAGGGCTCATGCTGGCAGATACTCGAATAGACGAATTCTGCTTCTCATGATTATCCACGCCTTTTGGACAAGGAATTATTTGGCTCTATTACTCACAGACAGCACAGGAAGCAACAATCTCCTCTGCTGAGAGGTACAAGTGCCAGCCCTCTTCCTGCATGCCTAACAGAATCCTTCCCCTCAAGCCCTGCAATTCCAGAGAAAGGATATTTTCTAAGCAGAGAGATCTGAGACAAAAGCAGAGCAGCACCACAGAGGCACACTTGTCTTTATAAGGTCACAATATCATCTAAGTATTGGTGCACTTGGATGCACTCTTATACCAGTTCATGGAACAGAATCTTACAAAACTCAAAGGCCTCATGATTTGTTATGCTTCAACCTGTCAGCTATTGACCCTCGGTGCAAAGAGCAAGGGCTTCAGGCAAACTTCTGGCCCAGCTCTCACCAGCGCAGAGTCAAGTGTTGTTCATCAACTGCTCTCCCCAGCAGCACAAGAGCTGCCAGGCTCCACGGGTCTTGCACCAGTCATGCACCAATATTGCTACATCTGATGCATTAGTCTTAGACATGGCTGGTGAAAAGCACAGCAAACTACAGGAGGGAGAGGTGCACGAACACAAGCACAAAACCCTCTGCAAAATGTTCAGCTGCAGGCCAAGAATGTGCAGTAAGCGATGGGCCAATGCTGAAGCCTTTGCTGTACTCGATGCACAAGGAATGGACTCCTGTGCCAGCCACTGGAATATCAGCATTAAACTCTAAATCAAGCCTTTCCCACTGCTCGTGTTTTCTGCGTGCTTCTGCGGCTGTTTGGAGCACAGCTGAAAAACAAAAAGACTGTCTGGAGAAAGGCGGCGATGATTTAAAGATCCAAGAAGCAGCCTCTGGGTCTCAGTCACTTGCTTGAGGGATGACTGTTGGGACTTCTCAATAGCACGGAGATGGCAACCAGGTCTAGAAAGCGGTATACAAAAGACTCATCAGTCCTCGACACCACAGCCCCCAGAATGAGGTGCTCACTCACCACCACGTTCAGCAGTCCCCCATAGGGCCCGATGTCCGGCTGCCATAATCCCAGGATGTGTCGGTATCGGTGCAGCACTAGGGAACAGTGAGACACTGAAGTGAGCACATCAAGCTAAGGAATTGGGATTTGGGGAAATAAAATAAAAGGAAGACTGCTACCAGACTGCGCACAACACTGGCCAATACCACCCACAACTGCCTTTCCTAAGGAAAACCGGTTACACCCAACCACAGCCAGGCAGTTCTGAACTGAGGCCTCCCACCAGTTCACACAAATTTATGTTTTTTCTCTGTAGCCCTGCTCCTGGCCCAGTGCAGGGGCAGGAGTTAGTTTCCAGGACTTTTACAGAACCAGACACCTCTCCAGGAATTCTCAGAAAACTTTTGCGACATGGTCCCGTTAATGCAAATCACATGATATACCCAGAGCTAAAAACAAGTAAAGTATCTGCCATCTCCAGTTACCAAAAACACACCTGATGCCTCAGACCGCAAAGCAACAGAAAATAATGAAGGGCACAAAAGCAGTAAGGGAAATGTGAATATTTTCAAAGAATTTCCCCACCCTGTAGAGACAAACTTGTCTCCAGAGCTAAGCATCCTTAAAAACAGCCACTGAGAGAGCACGGGCAAAGCGCACAGACCATGCCAGTTCAGGAGATCTGGTGATGTTACCGGGTCAGTAACAGCCTTAAAAATTCTAAGTAAGCTGCTACGTTTCAGCAGTGCCTAAAAGCTGCTTCCAAGTCCCTCTCAAAGCCTACTGCAGCAGGTGAGGCTTCCCCATTTCTCCACTCAGAGCTGGGTGCACTTTCAATCCCAGCGAAATTGAAAGACAAGGAGGAATATTTTCAGCAAGCAGGAGAAAATGCCCATTACAGAACGATCTTAACTAAGCTTTCCTCAAGAGAGGAGGTTTGAGATGCTACTTGCCTCCAGTCCTCACATGTTCAGCCATGAATTCTGTCCACACAATTTCCTGAAGTGACCAGTAATTACCTTCACATGAAGACATTACACAAAAGCTGGCATTTTGGGTGGGAAGAAGAGGATGGAGATTATTTCTAAGATGGCAAGAAGATACTACACTTGCCTTACGATGACGTTCGTGGCCACGTCAGAAGGCCACAGGACTGGCTTGAATAATGGGTTTTGCTTTGCATCAATTTATAGGAAGAACTGTATTTCAGTGCAGCTGTTACAACAGCTTTGTTTCATTAACTGCTTAAGATAGCAAGAACTATAGGAGTGTTTTCATTACACCAAAGCAGAGAACTTCCACAGAGGTTTAGGACAGCGGGGAGGGTTGTCCAGAGCTGCTGCCAACTGGCCTGGAGGAGCCTTTTTCCTGTGCAGTAAACAATTTAAGATTGATGGCCTGATTTCACCCAAGTGAACCGACTGCAGCACAAACAGCTCTACAGCAAGCAAGCAAACCACATTCCCAGTCTTCTCGTCTCAGTTTAGTAATTACATATTAATAAATGGTATGTGCATAAGCCGCTCCACCCACCACAATCTGCCTTCTACCCTGTCTGGCATGGAGCTGATAAAACCCAGCTTTTTATATATATATATTTTTAGGACAGAAAACTTGGTGCTAAGCTATCCAAGAGTGATGAGGATGTTCCTCCTCCCCCAGCTCCTATCAGAAGCGCTTGTAGCTACAGCTCTGAAATCGATGGACTTTCCAATAGCACCAAAAGTATCTGCTTGACAAGGCAAGCCCTTCCACTCCAAGGCACATGCCCGTCGAGGGCAGTTTGTGTGCTCCCTTTGAGTAAACAGCCGGCTCCAGCCACAGCTCGGGTCACCAGGAGCTGAGTTTGGGAAACGTGGCTGAGTCACAGACAGAGCCTGCTTCACCATCTGCCCCGACCACCCAGAAAACTGGGGCTGCAAAGGGGGGAAGGAGGCAAAAAAATCCCATTCACCTCCAGAAGAATCCTACCCACTGGAGAGCAGCTTCTGTGCTTAGCTTGCACCACTACTGTGGGCAGCTCTTCTTTTTTTTTTTACTTTTTTTGAAAAGCCAGCTGTTTGGCACCACAGAATTCTCCAGATGAGCTGACGGGATACAGGCAGCAATGCGAGCAGCACTTTACCCAGCCTCACCCCCCCTACACACCAACGCCCACAGCAGGGACACCTTAAGGGACACGCCGTCTCCCTCACTTGCTCAGGGTGCTGTGGCCTCCTCCTCCTCCTGTTCTTTCAGGAAAGGAAGTTACTAGGGAAAATGCTGGTACTTGGCCAAAGGCCCAAACAAGTCTCAAAGCAAAAGCACAGCTCCATTTTCAGGCTTGGGGCGTCTCTGGGCTCCAACGAGCCAGCAGCTACATTCATTCCAGGAAGAATCTGATGAATTCCAGCTCTGGCTCTCCCTGGCGGGAGACAGGATGGATCTGATAGTCATTTTCCTCCCTGTTCCTCGAAAGAAAACAGCACTTGGGTCTTTCTCCAAGGTTTTCCTTTGCTATGCATGCTGCCTGTTTTTCTCAATCCGGAAGAAGCTTCTTGCCTACCCAAATTTCTGAGCCCAAATCCTGCCAAACGGAGCAAAAATACATCCACCGGACACTTCAGTACAACTCCCACTCAGCCTGGATAATGCCGATGCTGCCATAAGTAGCCCTGCACGCTCTTCAGATGGGAAAGCAGCCCAAATCCAGCTGGGGATGGGCCAGGCAAAGCAGTGCGTGCCCGAGCTCCCATCAACAGAAAGCTGCCTGGGAAAGGTGTAACGCCTGTGCTCTTTGTTAGAGTTAGACCCAGGACACTGCGCAGATCACCGCGATTCAAGCAAGCATCACAGCGCTGGCACACCACAGACACCATAGGTGTGAACAGACAAGTTACAACCCCAGAACAGGTTGTTAAAACAGGAGGAGAGCAGATGCTTTCAGATGTTACTGTTTTAACTAAATCTCGTTTTATTACCTGTGTCCAGCTTGGGCAGCACAGGCAGAGAAATGCAAAAAGCCTAACGTGGGAGCTTTCAGTGAAATCTGCAGCCTATAAGCAGAGGTAGCTCACTTGGACTGGAAAAGACCTAATCCACTACAACTCTCTTGGACTCTCAGGATGCAGCAAGATATCTAGAAGCAAAATGAGTTGGAACAATGTAAGCAGTTACTGCCCTCCAGCTGGTGATAACTGACCTGCTAGTGGAAAGAGCTAAGTGTCAGCCAGGCTCACTTAAAACCCTGGGGAAAGCGATCTGAGCTGACCTGGCTAACGCTGCATGAATATGAATTAGGGAGCACTCACATGGTAAATCCTGGCAACACGGTCTTAATACACAGGAGGGGGAAAAGAGGGAAATGGGCAATCGCATATTAAACCACACTGGCTGCTCCCTAAGTAATACAACACACCCCTAGAGAAAAGGGGCATGAGACATCACAAGTTTGGGACTGCAGCTAAAGAATTAACAACTGAGGGAACAGCACAAAATGCCATTTCAGAGCCACCACAAATGGTACGTTTGGAGCAAACACCCAGGTAACAATCAACAAAGGAATCCCTCATCCATGCTTGACTGCTTTCTTTAGCACAGGTAAGTCTGCAGCATCCACTCCACTCATTAACATGTGCAAAAAACTACATTCCCAAGCACCAGTGAGTTAGGAACTTGAGCCTGCAGAACTATGCAGACCCAAAGAAGCATTAGAGACAGCTCAACACGCCCTCCAAGCACCAAGCAGTACTGGCTTCCTTAATCAACGTAAACTAATCAGTATTTCCCCACCTGCAGAACAGTGAGCGTTTTACTCCAACGTTTTACTGTTCTTCCCTCAACACAACATCAGGAGGGAAAGAACTGTTTACCCAGAGCAGCTTCTGGACTGAGAAAGGCAAATCACAGTCTCTGAAGCATGAGCAGAATGCTTCCGAGAGAGGGAGATGGTGGTTAAAAGGATACACTGGGCAGGGAGGGAATTAGTATGGGACCCCTCAGCATTTTTCACTGGGAAGGGCTGTGGAACTAAATGCAGCTCATCTGGATCAAGACAAAGCTTTTTTCCAGTCCACAGCTTATTTGAACTTGCTTATGGAAGCCCTCACCAGGGTACCTGAGTACTTCCTTCTAAGAGAGAAGCAATCCATGATGAACAGAGTGAGTGCTCCCCTACTGTGAACAGAGACCCTCCTTTTGCACCCAGTCAGGACAATTTTCTAACTCAAAGCACTTCAAAAGCAGACCAACATACCTCACTGCCTGCCCTACTCCCGCCATCACTGTCAGAACGCTCCACTAACGTACAACAGAAAGAACTGACTAACCAGCACCCTCCGTACTGTCCCAAGGTCCACCCCAAAAAAAATTGCTTCAAGCAACGTCACACTCCATGCAGCATCTTGTGTGTGCTTAGTGCAGGAAGCATCAGCCAGCAGGAGGTACGTACGGCAGGTGTAAACATCTCTGTACTCCATGTGCTCGTAGTCGGGAAGGATTTTCATAAAACGCCCCGACTTCACTCGTGGGTTTATACCTGAACAGACACAGCAGGGTAAGTACCAGCAAACTCTGCTCCACTGTAACCAGCACGTAACAGTACGATGAATCTGGACCAGCCACGCAGGAGAGTCAAGCTCGCTTTTGACTGTACTCCCAGTTGTGGTGCACCGTTTGTTTCCATCAGCCCCAGGCTCAGGTATACTCGGTTGGCAGGATTAACTCACACAGAACTCGGCGTGTTCAAGATTCCCACAGACAATATCTACAAATGGCATCTGGTGAATTCCAAGTGGAAGCAGGGTCCCCCTCAAACTCTGCAGCATGACTGTAACGAGCACCACTGTCTCCGTAAGACCATGTAGGCCAAGTAGCTACAAAGATGGTAGCCCAGGCCTTGGATTAGTTACATTTTCTAGCACTTAGGCTCAGTTCCCCATTTCCCACTCTACTTCTTACAGAATCCCACTCAGTAGACAGAAAAGTGCATGTGAGTCCTGCCAGCAGCCCCAAATTAACTCTTCTGCAATTAAAGAAGTTTATAGGACAGTAGAGAAAACAGGGTCACACCACTAGGAAACTGTTCCACTAAGTGTTTGTAACAGGGCAAACGGCTGAATCTGAGCAGGAGAGCTAAGATGGTGCATCCCTGAAAGCCAGAAAACAGCTGCCAAGCATTCTGACTTCAGAGTAACCATTGCTAGTTAGGATTGCCGAATGGATATGGACAGCCTTTACTCCCAAATACAATAAAGTCTGTCACAGAGGTGGTTCTCACACGCCAAGTGCCACTCTTTGCTAATGGATACTATGGACTCAGAAACTACTTTGGTGCAGAGGAAGACTGGAAACATCTGTGTAAGGCAGATTCTGTTGAGGGCTATTAAACCAACAAACTGCGTAAGACTGGAAATCCCCCAACCTGAAAACAGCCAGAAGCTGGGAGAGTACTTAGGAAAGTATTAAATAGGCTTGCCCTCTTCTTGGTCTTCCCTGGGTGACTCACAGCCATGGCTGGGAGATACAGGACTGGGCTAGAGAGAGACCATTGTGCAGAGCCAGTAAGGCCATTTTTACATATAACTTGTCTATTAAAAAAAGCACTAACCATCTCTTTAATATACCTGAACCATGGAACTATAGGAATGAAAAAGTCTACAGGTCATGAAGACATGTTCTGCCATTTAGGACTGGCAATGCAGAATTAAGATCTGATATGGTATGTGCTGTATGCCTGCTGCCACACCAGTGTCATACAGAGATACCGGATTGAACGGGAAGGAAGGGAGGCCTCAAGCACTAACAAGACTTCTCTGTGGGCATTTAAGTGCTGGCTCAGCATCTCTCAACCCTCCCACCTAGGAAAATTAAACAGTTCCGGTCTCAGTGTATAAATAGGTACAGAGGGACACTAGGTGATGAAATAATTTGCCCGTGGGTGCTCAGCAAGCCTATTACAGATGGGATTAAAACCGTTCTACCTGTTCTTTTTTCCAGCATTAAGATCAATGCTTGAGCTCATCAAATACAGTACATGTAGGAGCTGAGCCAGATTTTGGATCTGCAAAGCCTACACAGACCTCTCGTGACCGTAACTTGGGTCATTTACAGCTTTTGTTTCATAAAGCAGGACCTTATTTGAGCAGCCAGAAGCCATAGTTCATGTGCTGCAGGTTAAATCTTGTTCTTTATCCTACAGACCACAGGCAACTCCCTTACAAAATCTGTGGTGGGGATCCAAGACCACACAGCCTGGCAGTGCTGGTACGGGAGCTCTTGGGGGGCTTCGTGAGGCTCCCTGAGCAACCAGTTCAGCTTCTGACTGCAAAGGGCAAGATCTGGTGACAGGGAGACAGCCTCACCATGGATCCAGGCCTCAGCCTACCTTGGTTTCCCTCCTCTGATGATGCCCCCCGCCTCCTCCCCGCCCTAAGAGAGGAGGTGCGCATCTACCTTGCAGAAGGCATGCTGGGTCTAAGGAGCTGGGGTCCCACTCCCACAGATGTTCCTAAAACACACCAACACCTCAGCAGAGGCCCAGCCCTGCCAGGCTCTCCTCCTACAGAAGCAACCCAGAGGAACGCTCATCCCTTTACCTACAGCACTTTCCTGCTATTGGCACATAAAACGGCATCCTTTCACTGAGACAGAAACTCAGCTACACTGGGGCACAGGAAGCCTCCAGCTATGAAAAATATCAGTTCATTCCTTAGCAAGATCTAAAAATGGCAAAACAGGGAAGGATGAAAAACCCTTCATTATAAATTTAAAGTACGTGCTCTTTTCCTACATCCCAATTCTTCACATCTGCTTAGTATTAAATAAAACCCCAAAAATGGCAACTTCACAGTTTAAACCCCTGCCATTAGAAAGTAAGTCCAAGTAAATTATACTGTCGAAGTTTAATAAATATTCAACGTGTATATGCTTTCAAAACTGGTACTGAGCAAGGACACACAGATCTTTATGAGCTTCATCACTTACGTTTGGCATAAACGTCTTGACAGGACACTCCCGTGATCTCCAATTTCCGCAAGTTTTCACAGACGCCATATTCTGCAATGACACAAATAATAACGTCAGCTCTGGCACAAAGGTGTTTGCTACCCATGATCTTGGTATCTGCTGTCTGAGCAAAATGAAATCTTATTAGGTGCATTCTTGGAAGCTGCCACATTAGTCCAAGAATCTTACTGCTGCTTTGAAGAGAAACAGAAAACTAGATGTAATTATATTGCAGTTTGGGAACCTAACATATTTTACAAGCAATGCCTGCAACAAACACACCATAAGGAACATACAAACACAGCAAAGTTACAGATGCTTACACCTAGACCAGAAAGAGCGTGAAATGTGGAAGATGTACTCATTCCAGCTGGGACTGTATGCCCGTTTAGATCAAATCATGATTGTGTGTAGTAATTATCTACTCCCACTGAGGCATCCAACAGGGAAAACTGCTTATTAGGATCTTAAGGAAAAGGTCACAGACTTTAAAAAGAATGAAATGGAGACATAAAAACAGGCATCAGCATGTACAAGTATGGTTACACTTGAAAGCAGATCAGATTGAGATGGGTCTGTTCTACGCTCAAACGCCTTTGATTGCTTACAGAACACCCTGAAAACAAAGCAAACCAGAGATCTTCAAGGCAGCTTTGAAGCAGAAAATGAGATTCTCTCATTTCATTTTCAGGAAGTCAATGCCAAACTTCTAAGAAACTTAAAAAACATAAAAGCAAGTACTAACATCTCAGTGCAAGAAAGCCTTAGAAGACCAGAGGGAGGAAATGAGAGGAGGGAGATCCCAAAAAATCATCAGCAACCAAAACCACCCTGCTGCAGTGGCCCCGTTAGATCTCAGTAAGGAAAACTACCTTCCTTGACATCAAAGACATCTATACCACAGATCAAACGCCAGCTTTCCTTCGCAATGCCGAACACCTGCCAGATACTTGATGCAAAAGCATATCTCTTTAGACCCTCATCAAGCCATTAAATGCGAAACTTACTCCTTGGTTGAGCTTCCTTGAATTAACCATCTACTGTGGCTGCCAAATACCCCTGCCTAATGCTGGTAACCTGCTGCAAACTGAGAACTCATTTCTCATCTATGAGAAAAACAGAAGCTTCCCTGAATGAATGCAGCCTCCTCCTGTCTATAAATACACTTGTGGTACACGTACACAATGATAAAGCTTCCTGTCAGCCCGCCTACGGGGAATACAGGTCCTGCATTACATCGCTTCGGGTAAGCGGCAAGTTCGATACAGGTAAGAGTGGGCAGAAGGTACAAACACGTTGCCCTTCACTAGAAGATGCAGAGGTCGGCGGCAACGTCCCTTCTGACTTCTGCAGCAAAAGCCAGAGGAAGCTCTAAGCATTATCAAACACAAGGCGGGATGAGGAAGCACAATCAGCCAGAGAGCAGGCAGACGAGCCTGCAGGAGGCTACATCCAGCCCAGCACAAACAAGCTGTTTAGCGCTGGGCTACAGCCAGCTGCCCCGACACAGCCGCTCTGCAGATTCGCGAAACCAGAGCTCTGCCGGAGGCTGGAAATTCAGACCCACCCCGCAGGTCACCCCCTGTCTATCCCTCCAGACTGACTTCTCACGGCTTTCAACCGCCGGTCTGCACATGTACACAAGTGGGTATGTATTTGGTAATTACATTAAAGGGACGGAGGGAACAGTATGTTTCCTCAGCTGATCAGAAAGTTAGAGACCTTTATACGATGACAGAAACAGTGTGGTCATAGCCTGCTGTTTGGAAACAGCCAGCTCCTTCCATATAAACAAATCCTCACCTGGCCACAGAATCAGTAAGATGCACGCTTTGCGCAGCAGGCTTTGCAGCTAGATTAAATTCAGTGTCATTGAAGGTATTTATACTGCATCAGAAAGGGAGGAGACATGCAGAGGATCCTGCTCCGTGTTGCTCTCTAACAGCGGTACTAGCACAGTGACGTTCTCTCTTCCTCCAGAAGGCGCTGATTTTTTGCGCAGCATTTTCCCTAGTAGATCTGTAAATCACTTTGGGCGCAGTCTCAGCGCAGTGCCACGACAGAGCCACTACCAGCAGGTATCCTGGAAAACCAGGGTGTGGTGGGAAGTGATCTGATGTTAAAGCTCTATCGCAGTTTCATGCAAGGGCTCGATAACCTGCAGCGAAATCTGACAAAAGCAAAACCACTACTAAAGGTGCATTTCCTAACTTTGGTAGTTCAAATCTTTCCTGGAAAGATTCAAAGTTCTCCCAAGAAATAGCAAGCTCCTTTAAAAGAAAACAAAAAGACAAAAAATTTGGAATTTAGATATTGCTACATGCTATTTGACATTAGCCATCCAAGGCTTATAAGAATGTATTATCAAGAAGAAAAATCTCATTTTAGTGTGCTTTAACACTCATCTCATTTTATGATAACTAGCCCTTACCCTGTTTTGTTCGGCAGACGACTACAAAGAGTCAAAATCCCAGAGTGATGGCTTAACTCTGGGTAAGTGCAGCACTTAAGCTCTTCTGACCCATGAGCTGTTAACATCATGATGGCCGCTGGATGGGAAAAAAAACATCAGTCTCTCGGCTCACGGTGCCTACAAAAAACTCCAAATAGCGTAAGCAAGAAAGCTGGCCATCTCTTCTTAACCCAGAAGACAAGAGGGATGTAAAATTAACAGTAATTAGAGCTTCAAGATAGTTACAGAAAAATAAAACCGATAAGGGTTTCTTTACAGAGAATAGAAAGCTTTTTCCAAGAAAGCTTTGACGGGCTCAAGCTTCCTGGGAAATTCCACTTCAGTGCAATTAAGTCTATTTTAAGGAAACATATCTCAGCGCAACAGCTCACCGAGTAAAGTATTTTAAGGAGTTAATAGTCACAGAGATTCACACATGAAATTTATACGGTTAGAAAATGGCTACTTAATCCTGCTTCAAAAGCAAGGATGGAAATTGGGTTTAAAGTTCTTACCTGACCAGCTGAAAGGCCTGTTTGATTAGGTTTATAAGAAGTGCTTGAAAGATGTACCAAACACACAGTGACACGGTGCTGTTTCCATGGTCACATGCACTGGAACGTAAAGGACTTGGGAAGGCAGTCTCCATTTATTATGAACTGCACTAATACTTTTGCAAGTGTAATTTACACCCTGGCCTGCTCTCACCATATCCTCTTCTAAGCCTCACGTTCCCTTCGCCTTGGTACAAGACGCCGTGTCACACACCTCCCTCCGTGCAGCCTACACAAGTTTAAAACAAAACAAAGTTCTTTAAACTCAGGTAGGGAAGAGCCCCTGTAATCGCACCAAAGACCAAATTATTGCTTTTTCTATCTCAGCATGGCAATGCCAGCAAGCAGGTGCAAGCACTGTACGCGGACATCCACAGCTCAGAGGATACGAGGATGTCTGGTAAAGCTTGACACGCTTACCCTTGCTAAGCTTCCACTGTGCCCTGACTAATCAAGGCCTCCAATTATTCCTGGATAAATGTGTGTTTACAAGGCTACACACAGAACAGAAAGCATAGAGACTTACTGGATTATTCCAAAGACCACAAAAATGGGAGATTCTCAGGCTAGCATCTCCAAAATACCAGGTGGACATGTTTGGAACCAGCTTCTTGTTTCCAAAGGCTGAACTATCAGATTAAAATACACCAAATACTTTCCCAAACATTTCTCCCCGGAGAAGGCTTGTAGTTACCGCCGAGATATTTTGCAGCTGCGAATAAGGAGCTGAGCAAAAGGAGATTTGATCTGCGACAAATTGAAGCGTTGCAGAAACCCTACAGCAAAAGATGGGTAGCTTCAGATCTACAGCTTACAACAGATCTCAAGAAGACCCTCTGAAGGATGGCTACGGCTAGTGAGCACCTGCTGTTAGCAGCGAGGAACAGCAAACCATCACCAAGCTGTAATCTAGAAGCCAAGGAATGTGGTCAGAGATGAAGAAAAGCCCATGATGGTTCACCAAAGAAACACGCTATCCAATGCTTTAACCTCTCATAAAGGGAGATCAGAGCCTTGTGACTTGTTAAAACCACCTTCGCATTTACTAGGGTGCGGCACTACAAGAAATTGTTCCGGTTGCGGGAGCAGTTGTACATCAAACTCCTGCGTGGATTCTCCAGAGTCTTGTAAGGCCTGAACTCCGTGCAACAGTCCCCTCACTGAGTGTACAAACCCAATCTCCCACTCTTCTCCACAGGCACCTCTTTCTGTACAACTTGCTGTGGGTTAGTGTCTTTGATACCTGGGCTGACATTTCTCAGCAGGCCCAAAAGCTGCTGGAGGTTGTTTTCACAAACAAAAGCCTTTTCATCCGAGCTCTGGATCTGGTTATACTGAATTACTGGTCTGTTTCCAGGTGTTCTGCTGCGCTTGTGCGGTTTTATTTTAAGATGAAAGTGGTTACCATTTAAAATGGACTATCAGGTGTTAATCAAGGTAGGTCAGGCCACCAGCCAGGGTGAAACACGCTTTAATTCTGCTCCCACTGCAGAGATCAGCAATCTCCTATTTATAGAAAACACAAAAGTGACTGCAACCCTCTTCTTGCCAAAGAAGCAATTCAGAGACATTGTTTACCCCAAACAGTTGCAATGATAAAAGGACAACAGCCCTAACAGCCATGCCAGCGTTACACAACTAGTTCTGGTTAATCCCAGCACACTCCCAGTTCACAATCACCAGCAAAAGCCACTCCGCTTTCAGGAAGGCAAGTCCTCTGGACGCTCGCATTAATCACAACATGTTCTCGAGACGGGTCTGCAGCTGAGTTGGCCCACAACAGCACAAGAGCAAGATACCAATGCTCAACGGACTGAGGGCCCCAGCTGACTTGGGCAACGGCCAGGCTTTTGCTTACATTCAGCACTGCTCCTGTCCAAGACGAAGGGAATAAACAGCTAAAACAAAGCATTGCCTTTCTTGTCTCTTTACTGTTGCACATTACTGAGAACACAAGTAGTGTTGCATATGCAACCGACAGAGTTGAAGTCTACCAGTTACTTCCTCAAAGAGCTCAGCTCTGGAACGACATCGGTAGGCTTCAGAGTGAATAAGATATCAGTACAAGGAGTATGCTAGGAGAGGCACACATGCTCTCGGCTCTGTTTCTAGGACTTGCAGCTTCACAAGACTCCTTACTATGCCACACTTAAACTCAGGCAGGTACAAGCACACACTTAAGAACCATCCTCAGCTGGGAAGCGCCTTGTTTTTGAAAGAGATCACAAAAAGTAATTACATTTTATGTTTGACTATCACACAGTCACCAATGTACAGAAACACAGTACAGGATATTCTTAATTTTATACATGTATTCATATACTAATACCTGATGTCCATATACGTCCTCAGGTAGTTGCGCTCATCACACAGTCGCACGCTCACATTTGAACACACTCAGTAGCTGAGCACATGCAACGTATCGCTGAAATATATGCAGAGAATTAACCGCAAAGTATGCAAACTCCATCAAATGGTGACCGATTTTATACCCACGTGTACAAACACTCAAACTCACAGTACTACCACAACAGTAGTTACTTACAGGCTGTGCAGAGCAATGCAAAAACTGTGAACAGAGCAAGACGACCAGATTTGGAACCGCTTGGAGAACCATGACTAGTTAAAAGACTGCACTAAGTTTCACAGACCGAGTAAGTTTTTTCCACCAAGAACCCGACCCTTATCTGATCAGCACAGCTTGCACGCCGTGCCTTTGGTACAAGATCTACCTCAATCGCACCAGCAGTCCACCAGCACACTCTGACAGAGGCTGGAACGGGTACGGTGGGGAAACACAAGGAACAGTGTGCAAAAAGAGAAGAAAAATTTGTTTTGATGCACCTCGCACCCTGTAGCTAGCTAAGGGCCTTGAGACAGGAATCTAGTCTTAATACTCTCCCTTCCTGTCCAGTTTAGCTTCGCCATACAAAGCCCACTGTTTCTTTACATTTCAACTAAGCTTTTAAAAATGGCTTTATCCACTGGCAAGAAAAGCCATGGGGCAGTCGTGAATTTACTAAATAAGTTTAATTGCCCATCAGGCCTAATTTAGTGGTTCCTTTACAAGACAATCTAGCCTATATTTACAAATTATATACATTTCTATAGAAACATTTTGTCAGGATCATAACTTATCAAAATAATTAACCAGAGAAGCTTTGCAAACCATTAATGAAATGGACAGAGATCCATGAGGGCTCTATGTCAGTAGAGGAGTATAAGGAAAGAACAAACGCCATTTTATTAGCCTGCCTCCAAAAAACAACATTACATTACTGGGACAAGGGGATCATCCCACGCTGAACTGAGAAATAAGAATGCTTTGGTACACGTTTTCTAGGTCCAGCCTTTGTACTGTCCAAGGGTTCTTGGACAGCGCTCATAAGGCAGGAGCTCATTCTTGCAAGGTTTAATGTATCTGATCAGACCCCACTGCCTATGGCGGGCAGCCACTCCGACATACCTAAACTCTTCATCCCGATGCCCTCACTGGTATTAAAAACAGAAAACAAACAACAACCACAAAATATACATGACTTCATGTGCTGGCAGCAGATGCACCTGGCAGGATCCCACTAGGAAGGGAGATGATGAGCACAGCCAGACAGCCCTCGGAGGGCGGGACAGCCGCTGGATTAACAAACAGGGGACACAGAACCACACTGATGTGAGGAAAAGGATGAGGAGCAAAGACTAAGAATCGCAACCTAAGAGAGCAGGGTCACAGCAGCGCAGAACTGAGGCACTACTGAAAAAAAAATACCCCCAAGCCTTTGCGTTACTGCAGCGCAGCATCCTTGCAACAGGCACTCCCCAGGGAACGCACGTGCAAACCAGGAACCCCTCCGAACCCAACACTGTACTTCCCGGAGGGGACAGGAACGATGACCTTAGCCAGCCCTGCCCTCCTTCATCTGCCCACAGACCCCGGCGGGCCCCCTGCTCCCGCTCTACCTGCGGTGCCCCCATGGCTCCAGGACCCCCACCTGCAGACCCAAGGACTCCTTTCTTCCCCAGTTCAACCCCATTCTGCTGGGGCTGATCATTCCCTTTCCTCACTGCCTGAAATCCTCCATCCTCAGGATTCACCAAGGACACCCTACATGGAGGCACCACCTGCCAGGGCCTGGGCCCATCCCCAGCCGGGGAACAACCCCAGCGTGATACCCTTCGCTCCAGCTGCTCACCCATCACCCCTCTTGCAGCAAGTGCCACCAAGCCGGGACTGCACCCCAAAGGCCCCGGGATCTGCGCTCTCCTCCACCCTCCACACACGCAGCCCTGCATGCACCGCACCCCCAGACCTCACGCACCTTTTTGCATCCCTTTAGGGACCCCCGCTCCACACCCCATCACCTCCCGATACCCTCCGGGTCCTCCTGCACCCTCTGGGACCCCCGCGGCCACCTCCTCCAGGACCCCCACCCTCACCTCCCCTCTGCACCCTCCAGGAACCCCCCACCCTGCACCCCCAGTCTCACGCCCTCTCTGCACCCTCCGGGACCCCCACCCTGCGCTCCCGGGGTCATCCCCTCTCTGCAACCTCCGGGACCCCCAACCCGCACCCCCGGGGTCATCCCCTCTCTGCACCCTCCGGGACCCCCAACCCGCATCCCCGGGGTCATCCCCTCTCTGCACCCTCCGGGACCCCCAACCCGCACCCCCGGGGCCACCCCTCTCTGCACCCTCCGGGACCCCCAACCCGCACCTCCGGGGCCACCCCTCTCTGCATCCTCCGGGACCCCCAACCCGCACCCCCGGGGCCACCCCTCTCTGCACCCTCCGGGACCCCCAACCCGCACCCC
The DNA here is from genome assembly GCF_963921805.1 of Phalacrocorax carbo. Lineage (NCBI taxonomy): Eukaryota > Metazoa > Chordata > Aves > Suliformes > Phalacrocoracidae > Phalacrocorax > Phalacrocorax carbo. The sequence goes on from NC_087520.1 coordinate 43,640,145, forward strand.
CGGGGCCACCCCTCTCTGCACCCTCCGGGACCCCCAACCCGCACCCCCGGGGCCACCCCTCTCTGCATCCTCCGGGACCCCCAACCCGCACCCCCGGGGCCACCCCTCTCTGCACCCTCCGGGACCCCCAACCCGCACCTCCGGGGCCACCCCTCTCTGCACCCTCCGGGACCCCCAACCCGCACTCCCGGGGCCACCCTCTCCGGGCGCCCCCGGCCCCCCGCCCCGGGGCGGGCGGTACCTTCGCGGCAGCGCCGCCGCCAGATCGTGTCGGTGCGGAGGATGCGGCGGAAGGTGGTGCAGACGCGGGCCAGGCTGGGCAGGTCGGTACCGGGCAGGGAGCCGAAGATCTGCACCAGGAGCTCCGGGGGCAGCTCCAGGAGCGAGAGCGGGGCCCGCCCGGCCGGGCCGGCCCCGGCGGGGTGCGGCGCGGGCCGGCCGCCTTCGATGCGCTCCGCCGCTTCCTCGTCCTCCGCGGCGGCCCCGCCGCCCGCCTCCTCGGGGTCGGTGTCGGTGTCGGGCTCGCTGTCGCCGGCACCGCCTCGCCGCTGCTCCCGCGCCGCCCCCCGCCGGCGGCAGCCGCGGGCCGGGCCCACCCCGCAGAGCCGGGCACACACCGCCATGGCCGCGGCCGCTCTGCCCGGCGGGGCGGTGCGCGCTGCCGCCGCCCTCGCCGCCTCGCCACGCCCCGGTAGGCAACGGGCGTGCCGCGGCCGTTATCCCCGCCTTCCCTCCCGGCCACAGCCCTCAGCGCCGCGACGGCTCGCCCCCTAGCGCGGTGGGGGACCGAGCGCCTGCCGGGGCGGCCGGTGGCGGGCCGCCCGGGACCGGTGACGGGCTGCCGGGCCACCCTCCGCCGCCCCGGTACCGCCCCGGTGCCGCCCCGGTGCCGCAATTCTGTTAAAAAAAAATGGGGGGGAATATGTCCCTCTTCCCTGGGAGGAGAAAAAGGAGGAAACCACTATTGCCCCGTGTGAGGATCGAACTCACGACCTTCAGATTATGAGACTGACGCGCTACCTACTGCGCTAACGAGGCTCCTCGGACAGCCAGCTCCCGCGCGGCGCTCTCCTGCCTCCCTCCTGCCGCCGCCGCGGGGCCTCGCCGGTGCTCGCACCCTGCTACTGCCCGTTACCGGGGAACCCCGCTGCTTTGCAAATGACTCCTCTTCTGCAGAAGACACCTGTTTTGGGTTTTTTTTTCCCCCTCCAAATTCATCCGTTTCCCATGCTTTTCCACAAGACAGGCCTGACATTTCTCGCAAATGGCTCCTCTTTCCTGTGCTGTTCTGCAAGAGAGACCTTGGCTTTGGGGTTTTGTGGTTCGTTTTTTTTTTTTTGGCAAATGTCTCCTCTTTCCCATTGTGTTCTGCAAAACATTCCTGAAAGAGCTCTTCAGGGTTCCTCAATGTCCTCATCCAGCTCCACTGGCCAGGCACAGACTGCCAGGGCTGCGTCGACAACGCACTCATAATGAAATAAAGTTGTTTCCACCTAATTACAAAAATTAAAGGCAACCTTATTTTCCTCTCTGCTGTGAAGAGTCGCTGTTTGGCTGGGATTTCAGCTGTGAAATGAACGTCATCCACTGAAGGGCTCAGCAGAAGAGGGTCCCCTGCGATGCCGGCAGCAGCACTGCCCTGAATCCTAATCGAGCGGCCTCACCCCCAGTGAGGGTCTCAAAGCAGCGGTCACCATGACAATCAAGCTACGGATACCTAAACTGGAAGAAGACAGGAAAATAGACATTTAACTCATAGAATCATAGAATGGTTTGTGTTGGAAGGGACCTTTAGAGCCCATCTAGTCCAACCCCCTGCAGTGAGCAGGGACATCTTCAACTAGACCAGGTTGCTCAGAGCCCCGACCAGCCCGGCCTTGAACGTTTCCAGGGCTGGGGCATTGACCACCATGGGCAACCTGGGCCAGGGTTTCACCACCCTCAGTGTAAAAACATTTTTTCCTTATATCCAGTCTAAATCTATCCTCCATTAGCTTCAAACCATTACCCCTTGTCCTGTCACAACAGGCCTTGCTAAAGAGGTCACCCCCACCCTTCCCACAGCCCCCCTTTAAGCACTGGGAGGCCGCAATAAGGTCTCCCCGCAGCCTTCTCCTCCCCAGGCTGAACAACCCCAGCTCTCCCAGCCCGGCCTCGCAGCAGAGGGGCTCCAGCCCTCGGAGCATTTCTGTGCCCCCCCTGGCCCCGCTCCAGCAGCCCCGTGTCTGTCCCGTGCTGAGGAGCCCCGAGCTGGAGGCGGCGCTGCGGGGGGGGTCTCACAGAGAGGGGCAGGGGGGCAGCACCCCCTCCCTCGCCCTGCTGCCCGCGCTGCTGGGGGTGCAGCCCCAGGCACGGGTGGGTGTCTGGGCTGTGAGCGCACATCACCGGCTCATGTCCAGCCTTTCATCCACCAGCACCCCCGAGTCCTTCTCCGCAGGGCTGCTCTCCATCCCCCCATCCCCCAGCCTGTATGGATACCGGGGGTTGCCCCGGCCCAGGTGCAGGACCTTGTACTTGGCCTTGTTGAACCTCACGAGGTTCTCCCAGGCCCACGCCTCCAGCTTGTCCAGGTCTCTCTGGATGACATCCCGTCCTTCTGGTGTGTCACCTGCACCACTCAGCTTGGTGTCATCTGCAAACTTGCTGAGGGTAGACACAGTCCCACTGTCTGTGTCACTGAAGAAGATATTAAATAGTACCAGTCCCAGAAAAATCTCCAAACCTTGCCCACAGGAACCACTGTAGGGAGGCTGTTCACCTTCAGAGGAACAAGTGGCAGAAGACGAAGGAGGAACAGACCTTTGGACATCAGTCCCACCGGACACGAAGAGATGACTGGGTTGCATTGGACAGCCCAAGGATTCTGCCGAGGGTCTAATGGGCAGCTTCTGTTGCCACTGGGATAAGACCCTGATTTCCAAGGATCCACTGGCCATGTATTCGGAACGATCAGATGATGAGTCCAGGCCACAAGGTTTGTGGTATGAACAAAATTGCTGTAACCACAGGATGAGCAAATGCACGGCTTCTTACAGCCTGAACCGCTGCATTCCTCCCTCCAACACGTGCAGCACGGGGATGTCATTTTTAATAGTGTGTTAATCATTAGGGCTTCAGTGACGGATGAGTTTAGTGCCTACGATTCTGATTAAATTAAGAAAAGCTGCTCCGAGCGTCTAAAACAAGGCACATGGACAATGAGTCACCTAAACCAAGCATCAACTGTTTGGAAATATGTCTGTAGCTGTTTTCCACCTGTACTGAATCACATGGTTTTTCCCCCCCCCCACGTTACGTTACGCTCAGCTGGCACTCAAAGTTTCTGACACAGCTCTCGAAGACCTTGTCACGTCTGTTTGTTTAGGAATGGATGGATTCATGGAGAGGACAGAAGAAGTACTGATGGCAAGGATTTTCGTGTGAATGAAACAAAAGATGTCCTTGGTGACATTGCCTCGAGCAGAAACTCGGCAGTCTACAGCACACACATGCTTCTCCCTCTTTGGTATTTTCTATTTTTATAGATGAAGAGGGAGAAGGGGAAAAGTCTGTCCGCCTGAAAGGCAGTGCCCACCTCCACGATGCACTGGTGTCCCCTGGCAGGGAGCAAAGCCCAGCGAAGTCAGAGGCAATTCAAGCCTTGTGGGCTCTCAGTGCTGGGGGTGACCGCGTGTCCCTTCCCCACAGAGCAGAGTGGGGGAGTCCCAGCCTCTCATTGTATTAGAGAGGAGAAACAGTCACTGTCTCCACTCCGGGTCTCAAGACCCAGACAGAAAAGGTGCTGTTCTCGCAGAGCATCACGCAATATTTACAAGCAGAGAGCTTGGAGGCCGGGCACAGCGAAGGTCCTTGGGGCCCAGAAGGCAGCGAGCTGGTGCAGAACGGGGTGCTTATAACTAAATGGAACTTACAACTCCAGCGTTTACCACCCTGTCATCAGGCTGCAAAACAGGCACTTTCTCCTCTGTGTCACTGAATCCATTATCTGAATCGAGCGGCTTCATTTGTGACGATAAGGAGAACAGTAAAAGTGCGTTATCATCATCTCCTACCCTCTGCGGCGCTACCAAATGTCTGAGCACCTTTCTTCGTAAACATCACCACAATAATAGCCCAGAGCTTTCCAGTCCTGCTGTTTCAGGCAGGCAGCTTGCAGCCGTTACCACAGGACTCTTGAAAAAGGATGTACCAAAAGGGGAAATTTTATTCTTTTATTTCCCTTCAGCAATTAAGGAGCTGTTGCAGCTCTCGCTATAGTCAATTAGTCTTCACGCTCACTCTAAAGGGCTTTGGATTTGTCCCAAAGTTAGTGTCCTCATTTTCTGTAATCCTGGAAGTGTTTACGCCTTCCCAGCCTCTGAGCGGGGACGAGCCAGCTGATGGCATACCCAGCCAATTATAACCTGAACAGCTAGGAGAGAATTATTTATTTTCCATTTGGCAAGAGGGACAGAAAAGTATGGCAAGACAGGCCGAGACAGATGAACAAACCTTCTTTGCAAGCCCTGTTTGCCACACAAAGTATTTGCAGCATGTTTTTTTGGCATAAGCCTGCAGTGCAGTTTCTGCTTGGTGATAAGCATCGTTGCAGGCAGGACACTTCAAAGAGAGAATATTTCAATGGAAAGACGAAAGATTTTTGCTTTGGGTTTTGTGATTTACATCTCAGATATTCTTTTCTTCCTATTTTAAGCTGGAAAATAGCTCTTCTCATCCAGATTTTAGCATTTCCCACCTTATTGCTTTCTGTCTGGACGTTGATCTCACCAGATTTTGCAGGATAAAGTGATCAGTGGACAGACCAGGCTCTTCAGGGAAAAATCCAGAGCACTGCAGAAAATGCTGAAGATGACTCAGGAAGCGTTTTGCATCCTTCTGCTTTAGAGCTGAGCTCAGTGCCCTCTCTTTATGAAAGAAGGTATGGTCTTTCTTCAACATACTGTCCTTGCACTGAGGTATTAGTTATGATCAGCTGCGGTCATGAGTGTTTGGGGTCACCAAAGACTTTACAGCACTCCTACAAGAAGCAGTTGTTGTTCTTTCTGCTTTGGCCACGGTCCAGCCTGAGCAATTTCATTGTGCTCAACACCTCCGGCAGCTCAGTTCACAGAAGCATTATCCGGCCCAGGACAGATCACGGGACAGGCAGTCAGGTGTCGGAGATGCTATTACTGGTTTGGCTGCTGAGCAATGGTTGTGCAATCGCAGGCAGCTCACTGAACCTCTGCATGCCCTGGTTCCTCACGATGTAAATAAGGAGGGTGTTTACTGAAGCCACAGGCTACGTAGTACTTGGTTAATATTTGAATATGTGTGGAGTTGCTTAAATCCTAGGAGTATTAAAAATCAGTGGCAGAATTTGTTGCATGCTGTGTTATTCCACAATTTCCCTGCTATGCCTCCCCATTCACACTGTCGTTACTGCTTGCCAAGAGGTTATGGATCTTTTTGCGTGAAAGGAAGTACACAAACATCAGTTATCGTTGCTTACACCAACTCATTTACTGTGTTTCCTTGTGAAACCAGTGGCTCCCATTGCAAACTTGATCCTGAAGCCAATAAACATTTGCTGGAACAGCAGCAGTGACTGATGTTGGGGTTATGGTACGTGGCAATGATGTCTTGGGCAATACCCCTTGCAGGGGGACTGCAATGAGTTCATAGCCCAACATTCTAAGAAAATTATGTTTTTGTGATGGCATCGCATACGCCCGTGTGTTATCTTGGATTTACCCTGCAGAAAAGCATCTAATAATCTCGGAAGTGTTGTATTCCAAAAGTCTTGTGAAATAGGTGGTCAGGTAGAGGAGACAGTGTTAGCGTTCCCACTGAGGGACAGGCTCAGCTGTTGTTAGACCTCAGAGAAAACCCACCCAGGGAAAATGTTCTGTGACTGGGTTTTTTTTTTAGTTTCAGTTTTCTCCAATTACACTTTTACATCCCCATGAAAGAGAGATATCTTTTCATTCTCATCGCTTCTCCCTAGAGTTCTCCTAACTTGGAAGGTGACTTCCGCAGAGAAATTTGAAGTTTGGGACTTTGTCCATAGGGCAGTCACCACCTTAAGGCAAAGTTAAGACTAAAACTTCTCAGAAGAGTTATTTTAAGTTACGGCAAACATTCACGACAACCTGAGTCTACCTGAAAATCTCCAATAGCAGCTGAGCAATGACTGCACACTGCATTAAAAAAATCAAGGGCCACATTGATCTTTAGCTGCACTAGATCAATAAGAACAATTCATGAGAAATTAACTGAGGGAAGGTATTTCGATTCAGGTTTAAATGCAAGTTACTCTCAGCACAGTGCCCTTCCTCTTATTTTATGGGGATTTTCTCTCCGTGTTTCTGGTGAATTTAATACTGCTGACAGCTGCTGAGCTAATAGCCCCAGACACTAAAGTGCTTTCTTCCAGCAAGGGTGTAGCACTGCAGAGGAATAGCTTCGTCTATTCACTGTAAAAAGCCTTTTCAGTACTGTTGTACCAGAGAAATGAGAGGATGGTTTATAATTTTGATTGTGAAATGCACTCGCTTTGTTGTGAGGCAGCTCATATGGAAAAAAACATGAAGAGTGGGATTTTTTCCCCAGGGAAATGCTGTAAATATCAGCTGGGGTTTGGAGTCACCCTTCATACTGGCTTTTTAACAAAAAAAACCCTCCAACCTTCTGGAAGATATAACAGTTGGGAAAGCCTGGCTTTTCTTTAGACTTAAGACTTAGTTTATAGGGTGCAGACACAGGATCTGAGCTGGAATCCAAACCCAGCCTGTGCTATAACCTGCTTTGTAAGTTTGGGCAACTCACCTCTCTTTTGCTTCATGAAAAATTAGGGCTGACGGGTATTGTAAGGGATTATTTACCCCATCCTTCTCCCCGAGATAAGAACAAGTCTCCCTAGACCGTTCAGAACAGATGTTTTACTAATTCCGTGTTCAATACAAATATCTGACGGTGACTATTCTGCTTTCCTAGGCAATTTGTTGCCGTCCTCAAATATTCTTACCCTTAACCCAATGTCTAATTTCTATTGCCTTTTTCAAGATGTAAGCTCATTATTTCTTGTCCTAGACTCACTGCATGCAAAGAGCTAATTCCCTCCTGCTCTGCAGCAACCTTTTGCATTTTTGAAGATGATATAATGTCTCCTTTCAGTTACGTCTTCTCTTCTCCTGACTGAATGCTTTGTAAAGTGTTCTAAGACTAGAATGAAAATGCTCTGCAGGCTAGATTTTTAAAAGGCTCTGTTCCAATGCAGTCGCTAATTTTGAAGGAAACGCATTTTCAAAAGCAGCATTTTCTCACTAGGGATGGAGAATCGCGCTTAGGCAGAGCTGGTCCCAAAGCCTATGTCCATGCTGTCACTCCAACTGCGCCTAACACCTTTCTCAAATCCAGACTTGCCAACTGTCTGTGCTGTCGACACGCAGACATAGGCAAAGGCTGAGATGAGGAGGGAAAGGTCAAGCAAGTCTCGGTGTGGATCTAAGTTTTCCTTCTCACAGTCTCTGCAGATTATTCATGAGCAGAACGTGATAGCCCAGCCTGTCAGCAGATACTCTGACTGTGGCTCTTCCTAAGCACCATATGGATGCTTTCAGCCTGAGCTGCAGCCCTGCTAACAGTTGGTAGCATGGATGAAAAACGCACGACATGCAGCGCTCGGCATTGTCGGCCCTGCCACTGGGACTCACCTGCGCACCCCAAAAGCAATGCTACTTGTTTTCACCGGGGCTTGTCCTCCTGTCTGTGGCCACGCAGCTTGTGGCGGCCCCTGAAATACAATTCCAAGAGGATGGCGGCATTTCCTTAGCCCAGAAAATGTTTTTTTTTTTAAGGCATTAATTTAAATAAGAAGGAATTATGTTAAAACAGAAATCTGGGATTGCTAGTTTCAGCTGTATTGTCAGCCTTTTATCACCCACTATGTCTCACCAGCTGTCCCTGGACAGTGATGTGACGGATAAAGCATTCACAGACCTTAGGGCTGTTTCTCTTCCCTTGATTAGTCACACCTTTAATGGTCTCATATTATAATTATACAGCCACTGGAACTGTATGACCCTGAATCACAAAATTAGGTAACAAAACCTCATTCCAGTGTGTGAAGGCAGCATCACTCTAACTTCAATGCATTGTTCCACCTTCAAAAAATGCACAACCCCTGATAATCTCGAAGCTGGTTAGAAAATGGTCCTTCTCCCTGTACTCATAAGGACACTGCTGGCTGCAACTCCCTGTCCCTTCAGCCGCAGGAGTTGGACTGTACAGCGAGATTGTGTAGCCCTATTGCTGCAAAATTGTTCTTATATTTCAAAACACGGTGCTGGGAACATATGTGAGAGGAAAAGAAAGGAAGGCAGCTGAAAGTCTACAGCCAACAGCTTGTGTCAGAAAGCTGCTAAAGGAGAAAACAGTTGGGCATTTTTAATCGCGACGCGGTATCTGCAGGATGAACGCAAGCACAAACTTGGCTTGCGACTGAAATTGTTTGCGATCTAATCAATTCCTGACAAACTGCACGAGCCCGAGTGGTGAGCTTCAAAGTGAATTGGAACACCTGCCCCTAAAATTTTGTTCCCCGAATGCAAACTTTGCCACGGCCTCCTCATAGTCATGTCTATGTGTGCCGAAGGCAAGCTGAAGTCAAACTGAAGGCAAATCACTAAATTTGCACCTCTGCATCGAGGCAAAGTCGCTTAAGAGCACATGTTGTTGAGTGGGGGACATGGTGGGCCATTTTGAGGTGCCACGGCTGCGTGTTGCTGAGGGGTAACATGGCAGGGCACTCTGAGGCGGCCATGGCCGTGTGATGCCGAGGGCGGACACTGGCACAGCGCTTTTAGGCAGCCACGGCTGTATGTTGCTGAGGGGGGACATGGCAGGGCACTCTGAGGCGGCCATGGCCATGTGCGGCTGAGGAGGAGCATGTCAGGGCACTGAGGCGGCCATGGCCATGTGTGGCTGAGGGTGGACACTGGCAGGGCACTGAGGCGGCCATGGCCGTGTGTGGCTGAGGGTGGACACTGGCAGGGCACTGAGGCGGCCATGGCCGTGTGTGGCTGAGGGTGGACACTGGCAGGGCACTGAGGCGGCCATGGCTGTGTGTCACTAAGTGGGTACACTGGCAGGGCACTGAGGCGGCCATGGCTGTGTGTCACTAAGTGGGTACACTGGCAGGGCACTGAGGCGGCCATGGCCGTGTGTGGCTGAGGGTGGACACTGGCAGGGCACTGAGGCGGCCATGACCGCGTGCCCCGCGGGACGAGCGCCGGGGTACTGCAGCCAGCCGGGGGCGGCGGCCGGTCCGCCCCGCCACACTCAAGATGTCGGCGTCGCCGCGGCCGTGCTCGCCCCGCCCCGCCGTGACGCGCGGCGTCAGCTGACGGCGGAGCCGCCGGTGGTGGCGGCGGGGGGCGGGCGCCGGCACTCGGAGTCGTCCGCCTCCGCCGCGCAGAGCCGCCGCCGGGCCTCAGGCCGAGCCGCCGCCGCCATGCCCTCGGAGAAGAGCTTCAAGCAGCGCCGCACCTTCGGTGAGCTCCCCGGGGAGGGAGGCAGCGGGGAGGGGTCGCTGACAGGGCTCCCCCCGGCTCCCTCCGGGCCGCGTCGCTCGGCGGGCGGGCCGCGGGGGCGGCCGGCGGGGGCTGCGCTCGCTGCGGGGCGGCGGAGGGGCGGGAATCGGCGGAGCGGGGAGCGGGCTGATCTCCTGAGGAGCCGCGGGGACCCCCGGGCCGGGGCCGGCTCCCGCTGACAGCGGGTGTCCGCGGGCGGAGCGGGCCCGGCGGCCCTCCCCAGGTCACCGGCGTGGCCGTGCCGCTCCGCCGAGGGCTGCGCGGGGGTCCCCGGCTGCCGGGGCCCCAAGGGAATCGCCGCCTGCTCGGGGCTGAAATGGAAACAGACCCCGGCCCGGCGTCCGCTGCGGACACGGCCGTGGGGCTTGTTCCGCCCCGGCGAGGGTCTGCGTTGAGGGGCGAGAGCCTGGAAGTTTGGGTCAGGGGTCTTTTTTGGGTGTCCCGGGGGCGGTGAGCGAGGTGTGGAGGTGGGTGGGAGCGCGGCGCCGAGGTGAGCTCCGCGCTGCCTTGGGAGAGGGGCTCGGGGTGGGGAGATGGCCTCTCCGCATCGTCCATTATCGACCGCAAAATTCCCAGGAGCCTGGAAACATCCCTTTGCGTCGTGTGCCAGGAGCTGGGCCTGCCCGTCCCTCCCGACGTGTCTGCTCAGCGTCCACCTTCGTCCGCGCTATTGACAGGAGAATTAAGCTCCACTTGCAGTTTGGTACTTGGCACGGCGTGAGGAATTCTCTGCTCGGGGAGTTGCGAGTGGGCTGGGATGTTTGCCTCCCGACTCCGTTTAGTTATTGGAAACTAGCAAGGCATCGAAAAGAGCTGTGTAATGATGGCTGGGGAAATGAGATTAGCCTCTTTCTAGAAGGAACAGCCTTGATAGAGCGGTGCCAACACCTCTTTCAGTGCTTAGGATGGGACCAAAGCAATCAGAGAGCTCAGTATCTGTTCGTGTGTGTCGGTGAGGTAGGCTGAAATGCTCCGAGGGTAACAACAACTGGCAGCGTAACCTATTTCTGCGTGAACTATAAAATCCCGTACGTAAAATGGAATTGGTGGAAGTAATTGATCCAGATTTTCTTTTCCTTCTGCCTTTGGGTTCGAGTCAAGCTGCTTAAGAGAGCTTTCTGCTGTGCCCACCCATGCCTTTGCTGTTCCGTTAGACATAAGCTCTTCTCCGCATTGAAGCGGGCAGAATTTTGATCTAACAGAGTCTGTGCCTAAGCTGCCTCTTTTCTTCGAGTCTTCCAAAACTGTTTTTGACCCCATCGCCTGTCGGCAGCCTCTGTTGCAGGTATTAAGTTCAGCTAGGATGGCAGCCAAGCAGTTGCCACTGCAACTAATGTCGTCAGAGAACAGTGTTTATCTGTAGCTGACTGAAGCCTGATTTTGAACACACCATGTACAATAATCTCAATAATTTGTCCGGTTTATGTTCCTTCTACTCCAGGGAGTTCTGCTGAATAATGCTGCCGTGAACAAACCTGTCTCAGTCGAAAAGTTATACTTCTCTGTGCTTGCTAGGTTGATGGCTGGTCTCATCCACTCCCCATATCTCTTGTGTTTCTGGTTAATCTTAAAAAGTATTTTAATTAGCTGGTAATCTCTGCCCTTGAAGTGTTAATGCTGGTCTGTAAGAGCGCAGCTTGTGCCGTGCGATGTGAAGCAGGATGGCTTTCGGGTTCTCGCTCTCGCAGTCAGGTGAAGGCTTTGCATACTCCTTGCCTTAGTTCTGCCTGATTCACCTCCAGCTTAAAACCGTGATTCACGTGAGTTGCATTTCCTTACTGGGCGAGTAAAAAGGCTCATGGATGTATTTCATGCACACAGACTTAGTATGGGCTAATGGAGAGCTGAGTGATGTTATTGCTGAGTGACGGGGCAGGCAGCGTGTCCTGCGCATTAGCACACCAGCAAGGAGCTGGGCGGGCGGGTGCTGGTCTAAGCTCTTCCTCTCCCGTAAGCAGCCCCTCTCCCTAGATAGGTGTTCGTAAAGCTGTGATGCAACAGTAAATCTTCTCTCTGAGAGGTGTTTATAAGATGGACGTGGCCTGGAAAGCCGTGGCCCGCTGAAAAGAGCTGGAGAGGTTAAAATCAAGTTCACCGAATCTGAAAGTAGGCAGGGTATAAGCAGATGCAAGTGCCTCTAAAAGCAACCCTGTCTGTTTACTTTGGCTCAGGCTTGTACTTTAGCCTGGTTTATAATATCTGTGCTATTAATATTTAGGTCTGAGGAGAGGTGAACTTTATCCTGAAAACTGGCACAGAGAGCACTGAACTGTCTAGGTAGACGAGAACCTACCAACAGCTTCCGCAACAATGGGTGCGGCGTAATCAAAATAGAAAACTGTAATTCGGTAACGCTAGAACGCACGGCGTAAGCTGATGCTGCCAGGCTTCGGCTAGTCTTAGGTCTCAAGTAATTGTTGACAACTTCCTCTTCTGGGATCTCGCAGAAATAGTACAGGATATTTAGTCATTGACTTGGGTGGTGTAATTTGATGCCATAATTTTATGAGTTTAAATATCTGCTTCAGTGGGTAGAAAATGGGGGTGGGGGGGTCCATCTCCTTTAACACTTTCTAGGAGTCCCAGGCAGTGTGCAGGCAGTACTTGTCACCTTGGCTTAAAGAGCAAAGTACCATCTGTCAAAGGAGAGGTTTTACTTGTGACAGTGCTGTCCCATTTGAAAACTACTTGGATTTGCTTTTGTGGCTTTTACTAAGATGCAGTCCCTCCCTCCAGCGGTGGAGAAATAAAGTAATAACAGCATTCAGTGTGGATGCTTGAAAAGACTTGTTTTTAATCTCTTGCAGAGCAGAGAGTGGAAGATGTCCGACTGATTCGAGATCAGCATCCGACTAAAATACCGGTAAGTCTGGTTCTTTTCATTTTTCACTTCAATTTCCAGTCTCATGTTCCTTTTAGTAGTTAGAAACCTGTAAAAGAGCTGTCCTGATGAGACCAAATTAATAGTTGGCCGTTTGGCATCATTAAGTCTGGATTTCAGAAACATTCTCAAACGAGCAACTGGCAGTCAGTGTGCTAGAGCAAGGTGCTAGCTGGGGACTGGAGGAAACGGCGTTTCCTGTGTACTGAAGTTGCGTGTTGTAACTTGAAAGAGAACCATGCCCCGGCTGAGCTCTGAGATTCTCCTGAGTGTTCAGCTCTTCTCATCTCCGTGTTTTTCTTCTCGAAAAGAAGAGGCTGCAAAGGCTAACCAAGAAGAATACACAGTAACGTAGAGGCAGACACGGCTTTTGTCACCAATTTGTGCTGCAAATGCCAGAAACGCCTGCCTTCCAGGAAACAGGCCTTTGCTTGAGGTCTCCAGATATGCTGCTTGGCTCTCAAACCCCCTCCACCTAGTGCTGGGCCACCTCAGAGAGGGGATCAGCCCTCACCTTGCCGCTCTTCTTTAGCTGGTCAGCTCTAAATGCTGCCTGAGTTTTTATTTTCTTTTATTTATGGCATCCCCAAGGTTACAAGTGCAAAACAAAGGATCCTAGGAAGCAAAAGGCACGGATCATGAGCTATTGCTGATGAGTTTTTCGCAGCTGGTGGGCTTTTGTGCGATGTCCGTCCCCGCAGTAAGCAATAAGTGCAGCCGTCCTTATGGCCATTTGGTGGAACAGGGGAAGCGTCAGGAGATTTTGGGGGACAGAAGAGAGAACTTAATCGGGCGCCTTGGCCTTTGGTTTGCAGTCACGAGAGCTGAGTGGAAATTCTTCTGTGAACAAGCTCTCTGCAGTTCCAGTGCAAGTTCATTAACAGAAGGAGTTGTTGCCTCCACGTCAAATAGAAACCGAAAGGTTTTCAGTTTCCCTTTAGCTTTAACGTACATCGCCTCGAAGCTGCTGCTGCTGTTTGCCTGTGATGTTGGATATGGGAGGAAGTAATATTTTATAGCAGAGATTTTCTGACTTTCCTGGAATGTGCAGCTTTCGCAAAAGGCCCTTTCCTAACAAATCTGTGTCCTGACAGAAGATTGTTTTTTCACCCACCTTTCGCAGATCACTTAGCTGTAGTCCCCAAGTCTGTGACCACAGATGGAAAACCATTGATTTATAGCAAAGCTCTCATTTGAAGTCAGCCGCGGCCTTATTACTAGCAAAAATTGAGAGGTACCTAAGCAATTTGCCAAAGATGCAAACTCACAACTCGGGCAGAGGCCTGCTGGGATCCCTGGAGGCTTGCTGCGGTTGCCTGTCCATGCCCTAGCTTGAGTCATTGCCTCGTTATTATCATTAGCAGTTCTGGATGAGATAAGATGGCAATGTCACGCTAGATGGTAAATCCCTCCCGTGCTGCCAACATCCTTCAGTTTGCTGTTGGAAATATTATCTATTGGTTATGGTCTACCTTTTAAAAAATGGTGTTGGTTTTTTTTTTTTCCAGAATGAGCCAGCATTTCTTTAAATGGGTGTAAGGAAGTATTTCTCTAATATAATTAAATTGGCTCAATATCTCTTCACCTGTGCAACTTCTGAATATCAACACAGCCAGACCCCGTGAGTGTGGAAATGATCCAAGTGGATGGTGTCACGTAGCTACCGTTGATGCAAAACTGACAAAGCCCACATGGCTGTGGAAACGGGAGCGCACAAATTCTGAGATCATTTCTGAAAAGCAGGAACTATATACAGTTGCTGGGCAGGGTGCTCCTTATATTGGCAAATCTGCAATTTCCTCATGAATCGAGTAGTTACTACATAACAATCTTGACAGAATTACTGGTTCCTAAGCGTGCTGTCTTGCAATTAAGGAGGAAGAATTTCTCTCCTTTGAGGCTTTATACCCCAAAGTAGCCTTCTTTCATGCATTAGAGTAACCATGGAAGGTGAATGGAAGAGCGTACTGATCTGGAGCTGTAGTTCTTAGAAAGAGATGGCCTGAAACTGGAGAAATTCTAGTGAAAACTGGTTCAGTTTGCAGACTTTGTAGCAGCCCAAGCCCCCAGTCAGCCACTGCAATGTGTTAGAGGGAAGCGGGCTTTATCTTTCCTTGGGTTTCCTTGTTGCTGGGTAGTTCGGTGCTAGATTAAGTGATTCCAGGTAACAAATTTTTCTAAAACTGCACTGAAGCCACGGACGTTTGCTGTTAAATCCCTGTTTTTCACCTCTTCATGCAGTGGCTCCTGCAAACAGAACCAGAGGGGCAGGAGAAGATAAATATAATTGTTCCTTTTCCATTTCGAGATACTGCGTTCACAGATGAAGGGAAATGGAGTTTAGCAAAAACGCTTGTACTTTGCTGTGTGTAACGTGGAAGGGGGAGGTAAGGGCACCAGGCACCGCTCCTGCCTTTCACACCTTCCGCTCCTTTCTTTTTGTGCTTCTTTTTAGGTCATCATTGAAAGGTACAAGGGAGAGAAGCAGCTTCCAGTTTTGGATAAGACCAAGTTCCTGGTGCCAGATCATGTCAACATGAGTGAGCTAATCAAAATCATCAGGTAGTATGCTGTGTAAGATTTCAGTGTGAGCTGCATCAACCTCAGACTATGATCCTTTGTTAATTCCCCACCTGGCCTATGCATCTGAGAGCTCTTTAAATGGAGAGTTAATCTAACGAGCGCTTGGTATCATCGCTAGGACAGATTCCTGAGAAGGTGCTCTTCCTTTGGCTTTGCTGCAAAAAAACTTGGAAAAGAGCTGAGCTGTTAGTCTGTTTTCGAGAGAAATAACTGGTTCCCAGGGGGGTAGGAGGGAGTCTGGGGCCGTGAATGCCTGTCTAACGTGGGTGCATCTGGCCCAGGGTCCCAGCGCTTCCTGCTTGCCTATTTTAGGATGCCTTCTTGGTGTTCTGCCTGGGAGTCCCTCTCCGGAGTGCCTGCCTCTTCCCACCCGCTGCAGGGGGAGCTTGGGCTCATAGCCAGAGCTCTGAGCTGTCGCATCCTTTGATGGTGAAATGAGGTTTCCCTCAGTGACAGTGTTGAGGCCTGAAAAACCCACGCTCTGACCAGTGTCATCTTCTCCCAGCTGTTTCGCGCAGACTGTGGCTTGAGTAGCGCTCCGCTCTGGTGCTTGGAGCTTTGTGTAGAAGAAAAGGCAAAGGGGAAGTAGCCACGGAGGGGAAGTCGTGCGGCCTAAAATTGGTCAGAAGTTCTGCTGAAAGTGCGTTCCTCCTGGCTTAATGTCAAGAAGGAATATTTGATTAGTAAGAGTTCTCAAGCAGTAAACGTGGAAGTTAGTAGCAAACCAGAGTTGGCGTTTTGTTGGTCGCGGTATAGCAGGAAGCTGGTTCTTGGAGGCCACAGGCTGTAATAACTGAGAGTTGTCCCACGTGTCCAAACAGTCCCCTGCCTCCGAGGCTTGTACAAAAACTCTATCGCAAGCAAATCCCAGCTCTTACATGAGTAAGAAAGTGAGATAGGGTTTTGGAAGCAGGAACCAGATTGCTCAAGTCTTCCAGAATTTCTCATGAACATTAAAGGCCCTGGGCAAAAAGGTTAACAGCCAGCTGCAGGATTTTCCCCACCTTTTTTCCTTTGGCTTCGTTGTTAATAGGTGACTTGGTACCAGCTGGACTTGGTCCTCAGCCAGCTCCTCTTGTGCATAGCAAAGCCTGTCCTTCCCAGCCCTCAGAGAGCCGCTGCCTTCTCCCAGCCTGCTGTCTCGGGAGCGATCAGAGCTTGGTCTTGGGAGGGTCCTTTTCCAGAGCTGTGGCTGGGCAGCTAAATAAATCCTTGTTTCCAGCCGCTGCTGCCCCTCAGCAGCCAGCAGAAGCGGCAGGGAGCTCTTCTCATCTGTTCTTTCTTTGATTGCACCTTCACGCATCCAAGTTCCTCTTTGTGAAGCAGTAGGAGAGCTCCTCTCTGCAGACCTGCTTTCCAGCAGGCAGTTTAGCAGAAATACCTATTTCTCCCCAACCGGAGTGAACGATCCAAGGGAAACCCCGAAGCTGGGTGTTCACTGCGCCGCGCAGTCTTGTGAAGCCTGTCGCGCTCTGCCCTCCCGCGATGCTTCTCCTGGGAGGTGGAGAAGACAGGGTGAGGTGCTCCAGAGGTTACAGAGCTGGTGACAGAGCGAGTTTAAAAGGTCCAGGGCCTTCTCACAGAAGCTCTGCCCGTCCTCCCTCCCTGTCTTCACTCGGATCCCTCAGGGTCAGCCCGAGTTTGCGTTCCCAGTGAGATGCCGGTGAGCTAAGCCGTGAGCCGCGCGTTTGCTGGGTGTGCAGGCACCGTCCTGGCAGGGAGCACCTCCTCCTTTTCGCTCCAGGTTAATGCCCTTCTGGAGCGTGGCTTTTCCAGCGAAATCGGGGCTTCTGTCGGTGTATTTGATGGGACTTAGTAAGTGAAATTAATACAGCTTTGAGGTGGGAAGCAAATGCCTTCTCCAGTGGCGGGGCTGCTTCGGGTGGGGACAGCCTCCTGCTGTCGGCGGGGGAGGCCTTGGTTGTGCCCTCTGTCCTAAAGCCTTTGTTAGCGCGAGTGGAAACACACGGTCACCCCAGTGAAACTCCCTCCTCCCTCCGCTCCCCCCAACAGGCGACGCCTGCAGCTCAACTCCAACCAGGCGTTCTTCCTCCTGGTGAACGGACACAGCATGGTGAGCGTTTCCACGCCCATTTCCGAGGTGTACGAGAGCGAGAAGGACGAGGATGGGTTCCTGTACATGGTGTACGCCTCTCAGGAGACTTTCGGAGTGCAATCTTCTGCCTAAGACGCGCAAGCGGCTTCTAGCCTAGGATTTCGGTTTACCCTTGGCCATCACCCCCACTCTTCCCCACACACACCCCAGGGAAAGAAACGGATGTCACCTCCGCTCTCAGTACCTTAGCGTAGTCTTGCTTTAGCAGGTGTCTCATCTTACCTTGCCTTGTTTGTGACTATTAAACAGTACAGACGAGCACCTCCAGCTTTGAAACCTGCTGTAATATTCCACACAGGCACATTTACCTTTCTGGACTTTATGAATGGAACCCAATTGTGCACGTGACGATTGCGAACAAAGGGAAACCCGATTGACTTATTAATGAACAAACAGGCACCAGGGAGGAGCTAAAGGGTTTCGTGTGACAGTTTTCTGGAAAAACCTCCCTATGATTCCTTAAAGATTATTTCTTTTTTTTTTTTTTTTCGAATGGGAAGGCTTTTCATGAGAGCAAATACGTTTTAATGTTCCAAAGCGAAGCTTTGTCTTCTGCAGCCCGATGAGCTGCGGTGAGTTAAGGCACGCGCTTGGGCTGAGCCGGGGGAGGACAACTCTTTTTTTTTTTGTGTGTCCGTTTTTTTGTTTTTATGGCACCGCAAACTTAGGAGTGGTGCCAGTTTCTGGAAAAATAAAAAATAAAAAATAATAATTAAAAAAAAACAAACTCATACCAAACACCACAGCTTTATTGTAGATTTAGGAAGTGTTTAACTGTAAAATGCACACCTGGACAGGCGACACTGAAATAAACTCCAGTCTGTTACGACTTTCCAATCCCTGTGTGTTCAGTGAAACACTGTTGTTCATATGAGCTCGCTTCCAGAAGGTCACCCCTCCCTCGCCCGGAGGTTTGCCGCTCCCTCACCCGGCAGAGAGCCCGCTGGGAGGATCCCTCCCTCCTGTCCTCGCCGTCTCCGTCCGCTCGGCACGGCGGGTAGGTTGAAGCCCTCCGAGGCAAACGGCTTTTGTTTTATGCGCCTCCGTTCCGGCTGGGACTGGGACGTGCCGCAGGAATTGCCGACCCACGCCGCCCGACCAGTCTGTCGCTCGTTTTGCCTGTTGCCACCGAGGCGGGGGCGGTCAGGGGGAACCGCTGGCGGGAGCAGCTCACGGCCAGGAGTTGCTGTCGCGAGTTGGCGAACAAATTGTATTACTTTTTTGTTTCCTTTTCTCAATTCCATCGCTGAAGGCTCCTGCCACTTTGCGCGGGGTTTGGAAAATCTCGGTGTCAGTACTGGCCTGAGCAGGGAGGCAGCCTGTGCAGAGGAAAGCAATCTCATAGGACCTGTTATTTTTTTTCCTCTAGAGTTGTTGTCAAGTGACGTGTAGCAGGATGAGATTACTCTTGTATATTATGTGTCTGTGAACTAACTACATCTGTTACTGGAAGCTAAACTTACTATAACGGGGGGGGGGGGGAAAGAAGCAATACTACTGCGTCTTGGCACTCTAGCTCAAAAAAGGTGTACAATTTGTACCCACCTACACCTCTTTGCATGCATCTCGTTCACAACGCTTACTTCTGATTTTTTTTTATTGTTCTTTGTGTTTTTACTCCAACGTAAACTTTTAAATGCAGCTTGTTCTATGTTTAGTTTTGTTCGTGTAAGAAATTGTTTAACTCATAACTGACAACCAGACTTGTAATTACGACGTGATTGACTGATATTCCTGTACAAATGTTGCTTTTTTAAAATTAATACAGTGCTGATATGGATGGATTACATCCCAACTTAATTATGGCTTGCGTGGTTATTTCTAGGCAGCTTTTTAAAGTCGAATCTCTATAAGGCAGGGCACAGAGAGGTCCGTTCCACCTGCCTCAGGACGCTCAAGGAGGCGAACAAGGTCCTGCTGACAGCGACTTCTACGGGAACCTGTGGCTCGGCGTTCCCAGCTCGGAGCGGGAGCTGCCGCCCTCCAGGAGGGATTTCGGGTGGAATCACCCTGTTAAAGGGTTCTGCTCTGGAGCCGGGCCCACCCGGGGCGCGCCTGCCCGCGGGTGGGTTCCCAAATCGCGCTCACCCGCCCTCGCAGCTTCAGAACCCGCTGCAGACGTGCCCCGCGCGAGGGCTGAGCCGAGCTGGCGGAGCGGAGCCCGCAGGCGGTCCTGCGGAGCAGGGCGCGGAGCTTTCCCCGCTCAGCCTCCCCCCCGGCGCCGCCTGCCCTGCGAAGCCCGCTTCGGGCGTGCGTTGGCAGCTGGAGCCCGGCTCTCGGTAACGAAGGGCAAGCGCCAGCCCTTTCGGAGCCCTCGCAAGCGCTGTCGTAGATCTGCGATGCGCGAGCAGATGTCTGGGGGTGGAGAGACAGTAAGAGTAATAACGGGAATTTAAAAAAGCCCCTGGAATCAGCCAAGCTGGAGAAGCCCCCAAACAGATGAAGCCCCTTTAAATAAAAAAAAAAAAAAAAAGAAGTTCTGTTTAAGTCTTTATTTTCCATACATTAAATTTACTCGATAAAAACATTCTAAAAATGTACAATTTTACTTTTAACAAAGTATAATAAAACATAAAAATCCCAATACCAGAATACTTGACATTTACAATTCAAAATCAAATTAGCTGAATATTAAATATTTACAAAACTATTTAAAATATTTATAAAGTTACATGCACAATTCGTAATACTAGAATTGACCGAAGTAAAAGAAATGGCTCAAATGGGAGCAGGAGTTTCCTTCATTCCTAGCGGAAAAGTTATGTCCAAGAGAAGCTGTTAATCTGCACTTGAAAACACACAGGATTTGCTTTCTGCTTCAGTACCGACACGTTTCTTGCTTATGTAAGAAAAATTTCAGAGAGCAAACGGGTAGTTCCAAGGGTTTATCGCAAGAGACGGCGGCGGGCCGGGCTACCGCGGCCACGACCACCAGAAGTGTTCGCCCGACTCTTGCGAGAGCTCCGTTTCATGGATTTCTGTCCAGATTTGCCCACATCCATCCTTCAGCGGGTGTCCTACGCTACCCCGAACCCACCGCTCCGAGTGCCCGTGGCCGCCGATACGCAGGCAGCTAGCCCGGAGGCAGGGGTTCCCCGACGATGGCATTTCTGTTTTGGGGAGGAGTGTCGCTCTGCCGAATACCGCAGACCGCCGTTAGTTTCTGAGTACCTTCGCCCTGAAGCTTGCCAGCGAGAGAGAACATGAAACAGAATCTGGGGTAACGGGAAAGGACTAGTGTTAAATCTTTGCTTTCAGAAGCCTGGCGCTTAATTTGCCAAGATTTAATGACCATGGCATGAAAAAATTTCACAAGAAAGTGGAGCAAGACGTGTTATTTTAAAGGAGAAGTATTGTGCAACGCTCTGATCAACACCTCGCTCGCTAAAACAAGGCTTCCCTCTTCGCCCTCCTGCTGCTGAGCATCGAGCCTGGCCCATTTATTAACGCTTGAGGTGCAGACGGCCGGTGCGAGGAGGAGCTCGCTGGAAATCCCATCCTGTTTCGAGTGCGTCCATCACCAACGCTCCCAACTGGAAAACGCGTCCGAAACTGCACCGCACGTCGCTCGCTCCCCCGAGGGGAGACTCGTCGCTAACTCCTCCATGCCCCTGCAGGGAGAGGACTTGGGATTCCCTTCCGTCTCTCATTTAAAAATCCTTTCTATTCCGCCGTGAGATCCATTTTGAGGGCTAATTCTTCTGATACTTTTAGGACAAAGATAGGAATAAATAGCGTTCTTGGAAATCTCCATCTTTCAATGTATAAAAATAGGTTTTAAGAACTGGTTCTTTCAGCCGGTGAAGCTGGAACAACTATTTTAAAACAAGCTGCCTTCCTTTTTTGGGGGTGATGGGGGTGGAAAAAGGTGGGTTTGTGCCTTTTAAAAACAGATTAAGGATTATTTTACGGAACTAAAGTGCTCTGTTGGGACTTACCAACTTTGGTTGTTCTTGGTACAGAGTGGACAGCGTTCACTAGCAGATCTGAAGCCGCAGCTCGCTCTGATTTAGGGCAAGGCTCTGCAATTGCTGCTGGCTCGAGCATTTCTCTCTTAGACTTGAGTTGCTTTAAGGTACTCAAGACTTCTGAATTGGAACTAACTCTAAAACCAGACTTCACCATTTAAAAACGTTACCTAAAAATACACAGAAACCGCTTTAAGAAACATCAGCCTTAACTTTACACAAAGGAAACAATCCCAAAGCAAGCTCTGAAGAAAGGAAGGAAACAGTTTGCCGGACAGAAGTTCAGGTTTACAGTCCTTTTGTTACCGGTTTCGACTCTGTGATGAATTTTAGACAAGACTGGGCGCCCAGCCGCGGGCACTACACCA
Organism: Phalacrocorax carbo; assembly: GCF_963921805.1. Classification (NCBI taxonomy): domain Eukaryota; kingdom Metazoa; phylum Chordata; class Aves; order Suliformes; family Phalacrocoracidae; genus Phalacrocorax; species Phalacrocorax carbo. Next base: position 43,661,633 of record NC_087520.1, read on the forward strand.
AAACACAACCGGCACAGATACTGTTTTTGCTGTTGATTTTTCCTGTTTTGAGAGGGTTTTTAACACTTGCATGTGTGTTGAAATACAGTTTATTTAAATACCATTCAGTTTTAAAATACTGTTTTAAAAAAGTGGAAAAAAACTAAACGTTAAGGTTTGGCTTTCAGCACATGTTCCAGGCCACTGGAGAGACCCTCAAAGCTGTAAATAGTAAACATCGTCACCGAAAACTGCACGTTTCCTTCAGCGTGATGACAGATTGTTCCTACCATTGTCTCGAGCTCATTAAGGCAAAGTAAATTGCATTGTCAGTTTTCACCGCTTTAGTGTTGTAGGTCTGACAGTTGTTCCTTAGGACACAGGTAACCTCCTCCAACGCAGGCAGAGCGAACGCAAGCGTTTCAGTGTGCGCCGCACCGCGGGGCGCGCGAGCGGGGCTGAGAATACACAAATCTGGTCATTTTTTTTCATTGCATAGGAATAAAAATTCTTTTTTTTTTTTTTTTTAAAAAAACCCCAAACATTACGCAAATTTAGATTTTGGTTTCCACGAAGCCAAATCCACTACGAGCTGCAGGTTGCTACCCGGGCTGAGTTTGGTTTCTGGCCATCTCACGTTACCGCGCCTCTCCGGTGATGCTCCCGTATCCTGCGTGCCTCCCCAGCCAGGCTGGCGACCGCCCGCTGAGAAAGCGGGACTGAAGGACGGCCCAGAGCGTTTCTTTCCTACCAACGCGGTCCAGGAAGGTCTCGACTGTCAAGCTACTGCGTTCCCCCCTCTCACTGACGTTGCATTGCTAAGGCCCGACCTCCTCGGGGCGGCTCTGCTCCGCTTCAAAACCTCCTCCTCGGATAGGGCTTCCCTCCCTTCCGAGCGAAAGTCAGCCGCGCCACTACAAATACGATCCATCCTGGTGTGGTTTAAATTGGTGTAAGAAATACCTCCAAGTGTAAACAAGGCTTCAGACTTTAAAGGTGTCTTCCAAATTACAGTATGCAAATATACCTCTATGTCAGACATTTTAGAGAAGGCCTCACCCATGTAATGCTGTCAGATTCCTCGGGTGAGCCATGAGGATTAGTATCTTCTTTCAACCAGACAGGACCAAACTGTTTCAAATGAGCAGTTCAAGGTTTGTTTGGCTTCCTCTCAAGTCCTAATTTAGATTTGTCACCCACAAATTATGTACGCTAAGTAGTTAACACCAAAGCTAGTCATCTACAATCTATTGCAACGAAGGAGGCTGACAATAAATCCTTCAAAGTCTTGATAATAATGAAGTTTACTACCTTTTACATGTTTGACTTCTACCACTTCTGAATCCTGTAGCAAAAGCCTTGGGGTAGGAGTCAAAGGTTTCTTGTTTTTGTTTTTTTGTTTTGTTTTTTTTATATATAAAGTAAAGCAAAAGTTTACAAACTCTGCTGCCAGAGTTGTGGTTTGTTTTTTTTTTTCAGGATGGTTTAAAATTCATTTACAAAAGCAGAATAATAAGGTTTCTGTGAAAGAGACCTATATACAGTAACAGGACGTAAAGGTTGTTTTGTGTATTACAAGAAAATATCCTTGAAGCCTTTATGACTCTGGAGTCTCTGGGACTTGGACCCTTGGAAACTAAGTTTATTCTGCTGCTGGGAACCCAGCACTATCTAGTAATAAGTGAGACAATGAAGCACAAGTTTGTTTCCAGAAGGAACCGAAACTGCCGTGTGTGTTCTTTTGGAAGGGAAAGGAGAGACTTACTTCAGATTTTTATTGTGTAGTTAAGTCACATAGCCTGCTGGTGCCAATTTTTAAAAATTGGAACTTCTTTGCCTCTTGCACTGGTCTCAGAGTGACACTGTCTGCTCAAAGTGCAGAAAGCTTGAAGAGTTTTACATTCTTCTGTAGTGCAATCCTTAAAAATCCCAGAGATTAGTGCCTGATCACTTTTGAAAAAAAGTAGACGTTTTACCTAGCCCAGGGGTGCCAAAGTCCTTCTGGCGAACGGCCGCTCCTACCTTCAGCCTCCACTTCAGAACGTAGCTGCCCTGTAGTTAAGATGTTTCACCTTAGGAAAGTCCACATACGGCAACATTCTCCAGCAAAAAAAGTACAATGGATGTTGTAATTGCAAGAGAGAACGCAGCTGGCCAGCTCCACTGTCCATCCAGTCCGCATCGGTCCTACGACACGCGGTCAGAAGTTCCAACAAGATCCAAGCTTGAATTTGGCAATCAAAAATGGGTTTGATGCACCCCCTAAGCTAGATTTTCTACCTAATCTAATAAAGTAAAGCACCTTTGGATTAAAAAATACATTAAGCTTAACAGCAACTGGACGTCTCAGTTTTGTATTTCAATCTCCTTATACCTCCATGGCTTACAGTATTTTCTTGCCAGATGATAAAATATCAGTCTGTGGAGTCAAGACTTTCAGAGGGAGGAGCGTACTTCAGCCTAAACGTACCTGGGGGAGAGGAAACAGAAGAATTAAGCACCAACCTTCTCGCATTCATCACATCTCAGACCTTTCCAAAAAAAATCCTGCTGCTTTTTAGACACCTAACGCAGCGTTACAGCGTCCCGCCAGCTTGCCGCGCCGCCGAGAAGCTGCAGAAGAGGCTGACAAGGGTGTCTGCAGCTGGCGGAAATGAAAATCAAAGCATAGCTTTACGCAGTAGAAGTGACCGGCTTCGATGTAGTTTTAGGGCCGGCAAAAATTCGTTTGGGAGAGTTTACGTGCAAATTTAATTAAATGAAATGAAATTCAGCTTAAAGAGACAGCAGGCGATATTCCTGAAGTTCTCCGGATTAGGACTGACAGGGCAGCCTCACTTCTTCCCCACTATCAAAAAAATTAGCCACAAACCCCCCACTAATTAGTTACATTTTAGCACTGCTGTAAATTGCTGCCTCAAAACCAGGCGCTTGTCAATTTAGAGTGGTCAAACACTTAAGACCTCGTCTGCGCCCTACAAAACCAGACAGACACCACAGACAAGACCCAATGCAGAATACAAGACCTCAGCGCTCCTCGCTCCAGGCAAAAGTTTGACTTTAATTTTTTTAAGCCTGTGCAAATTATCTCGACACAATATGGCAATCGAAAGAAAAAAGAAAAACAGGACTCGAAAGCGCTCTCGGTAAAGTAATCTTTCTCTTGTAGCTATTTCCCCTGCCTGGAAATAAGGATTTCAGCTCTCTCCTGGAGAAGCCTGTGCTGTAACCGAGTAAGCAACAGGCCCTGCAAAGTAAGTATAGCGGCAAACATGGGACCTCCGAGAGCGATTGAACAGCAGTTCGTCATTTACGTTATTATTTTGGGTAGGAAGGGAAAGGGGGAAGAGAGATGTTCAGTTTTAAACTTCCTGGGGAACTTGCAATTACAAAAGATGACCCTGATGACAAGGGGTAAGCAGCAACAACAATTCTTCTGCAATCTGTCCGCAGTAGCTCCCTCCCTCCCTCCGTGCGTGGTTCTCCCCTTCCCAGAACCCAACGCACCCCCCGCAGAGCACCTGGGTCCGACCCAGGGCCTTACTTGGGCCCTGCCCTCGCCTTGGGTCTCCACAAAAATAAGTTTCAACTTTTGTAGACACAGCTCAAACCCACCGCCTTCCAAGAAGAGGGTGAGCTTTTTTTTTTTAATGCAAGTCAGGAATGAAGAGGCGGCCCTTGGATCGCCTCCCTCCGCCCTCGGGGTACGCGGCCGTTCCCCCTCGGCTAAACGCGACGCTCCGTGTAAGCCACGTCCCGCGTCAGCCCCTCCGCCGGCTTTTACCTTGTCGATTGAAATCCATGGGAGGCTGTTTGCAGTCCTGAGCTCTGTGACCACTGGCCCCACAGTTGTAACAGGAGAGATTCCCATTTTTTTTGTGACTCGAACCATTGCTGTTTCCCATCATTCCCTGTGCCTGATACACCCCCGCTGTCCCTGCCATAAAGTTCTGCATTGGCGGTACGGCAAACGTCGACTGCCCAGTCATTACGGAGTCCGGTGCGATACCGCTGTTGTAGGCGGTGTGGACCACCGGGAAAGTCGTGCTGCTGTTGTACTGCTGCGTGTTGATGTAGCCGTTACTACACAAAGGGCTGAAGGGCAGAAATGGAAAAGTAAACATTGAAGGTCCTGAAAACGGGTGTTGGAAATAGTTGGCGTAGCTGACGGTCATACCACTCGAGCCACAGTTCCCGCTACACCCGCAGGAGCTGCACACCATGCACCCGGGCGGCTGCGGCTGCTGCTGCTGGTGGTGGTGGTGGTGATGGTTCTGGTTTGGTACCGGGATGCTCCCTGCGGATCCGCTGCTGCTGCTGCTGCTGCTACTGCTGCTGCTGCTGCTGCTGTAGAAGTTGTTCTCGGCAACAGATGAGAGCGTGGGGCTGGAGCTGGGTGCGGGGCAGCTGGGCAAATTCGCCATGGTCGCAAACGACGTGGAGGGGTGGCTGCTGGAGGAGGCTGCGTTACTGTTTGCGCAGAAGCTGCCTTGCATTGGCGCCACTGGCACGCTGCTCATTGCGGAAAAGGCAACTTTGGTGTTGGCTGTGTACAGAGCAGTCCGAGGATTTATTATTGCAGGGGACACCGTTATTTGCATATTACTGGAGCAGGAAGTCTGTCCGGCAATGGCAGAATCAGTAGGAAGAGACGAAGACACCAGGAGTTTGATGGGCGGACGAGCCACGTGGAAGACCGTGCTGGATGTTACGGTGGCAGCAGTACTAGTTTCTACTATTAATCCTGGCTGCTGAGCTGTTTTTATCACTCTGTCCAGAGCCGAAGCATGTACAACTTTGGTTCGAGGACCAAAGTTAATAGTAGATGTGGGCGAGCTGTTCTCAGCAGCCCCCGACAGCACTTGTAAGGGCTGGTGGGGAGAAGACGCAGACATTACATCCACCACCGTGTTTCCAAAGCTCTTCTCCATTTTTATGCTGCCCCTAGGACCAGGAGAAACTTTATTTCTTTCTTCTAAAGATAAAAGCGAATGCATAGACGATGAAAGTAACTTCATGTCTGCATTGCCACGGTCTGATTTATGCACCGAATTTAGCATCCGGATGGGGGTGATGTGAGTAGAGGCCGCTGACATCATTTGCATCGGCAGAGCGTGGTGGCCGGACGGATTGGAGCCTGCATCGTTTTGCACTGGTAAGACCTGAGCCGTGGGTCTGGCAGAGCTCGAAGTGAAATGATTCAGTAACATCACTGGCTTCTCCTTTTCTGAACCGTCTAAGTGAATCTCTAAACCTATGGGACAGAAAACATCTATAAATACATATAAATACTAGACAAAGCCAGGCGGCACACAGGCACCCTCTATGGTCGTTTCTGCTTACGTCTCTCGTTCTCCTCGGCGCTGTCTGAGCTCTCTTCCCGTGTCTGGATCCCCATGGGGCTGGAAGAAGAGCTGGAGTACTCGGAAGAGCTGCCCTCCCGGGGCAGCGGGTGGGCCGGCTGATCCACATCCACTCGCAGCTCTGCGGATACAGGGTGCGCGAGCAATCAGGGAACGCGAGCAGGAGGGGCAACACCTACTTGACAGGTCCTAATTACAACTGTTTCACGACACCATCTAACATACGGCCATGCTCAAGATTTACAGATAGGCATCAGCTAAGCAGCAGGATGCGTAAGGGTGGCTGACTAGTGCGGCTAACCATTGGCACAGCAACCGTACAGGGGCAGCTATTTTTTATTGCACTCCATGTACACAGGAACCGGACATTTTGGTGGCTCCCTATTAAGCCGATGGCATTTTGGAAGATAAAGCTTATGACAGGTTGTTGAAAAAGCAGTGTAAGAAGGAGCTTGCTCTTGTGCAAGGGCATATTCAGCCCCAAGAGCACAGCAGTGTCCTCTGCTCCTCTTTCTTACCTGCAGCATGGTTGCCACGAATACTCTGGATGGGCCCTACGTGCGTAGTAGGGGGAACCCTTGCCACACCGCTGCTGGTAACTGAAGAGGGTGTTGTGGGGTTTAGGCACCGCTTCTCTGATTTCTCTCTATAGGGTGATGGAGAAAGGGATGAAGAAACAAAAACTGGCTAAAGCACAATAGATAAATCAATTTCTGAATGAACCTGAGGCAGACAAAACCCACTAATTCCACTTTCATCCACCTTGAGTTTTGTTTCAGGCAGGATGAGTAATCATCCAGTAAAATATTATGCTAATTTCAAATGGAAACATTTGGAAATGACATCAATCTCGACCATAGCTTCTTGCCAGCAGTTACATTTGGACTATTTGCCACCTGATTACAATACTAATGCTCTTATTTGTACAAGGTGAAAACATCAGACGGTGACTAAATTCTATCACACATTACGTAAGCGCGTCCCAAACCTAGCCAGGCACCCCAAAGCCAAAGAAAAGCCAAATGCAGTCCAAAGTGTTCATTTTCTAAACACACTCTGGGAAAACTAAGACTGATGAAAAACACTGTCAAGGAGCTTTGATAAATGGGCGTGGATTTGGATTTTTTTAATTGCTTTTTAAGTAACTGCAGTAGCTTTGGAATAAACATTTCTCTCTAAGTAGAGAGACAAAAAAAATAGGACAATCTGTTGCATCGGTTTCCCCAGAGGGCTATTAATATTGCACAGAGCGCTGGCCTTCTTTGTATCACCTTCACCACATAAAGCTGTGATCTTCCTGAGACCAGGGTTACCTGCAACAGCCCTGACTGTCAGTGGTTTGTCCCCATACAATGTTAGAAGTCCAGACGTTGTACGGGCGTCATCTGGCAACCTCGCACGCCAGCTCCGGCAGTCAGCAGGGGCCTGAGCGGCCGCAGCTGCCACAGCTGGCGTGGGTCACCGCAGGACACCGAGGAGGCTCTCCAAGTAGCTGTGCTCCATCCACACTGACTGGAAGCCAACAAAAATTGTCGGGTCTTACGAAGAAGCCGTCCTGCTGGGCATCCTGGCTTTCTGTGTGCATCACCTGAGCTTGCAAACCCTACAGCTCAGTGCCTGGCTTGCCCGATTCCCTCCTACCCCATCAATCTCAGGTGGGGGTAAGCCCAACATCTAAACGGGCTTTGCACACCTGCTTTATGATATCTATTATACAAGTTTTTTAAAAGCCCTCGGGAAAAGTACATATCTTTTGTAAATGATTTTAAAAAATGCCCCCCTCCTTTGAAGAGCTGTCGACGTGACAGGTGAAGACGGGCATTTACGTTACGACTGGGTCGCCATATCCCTTTAAAACAGAGTTCACAAATCCTTTGCACGCAGTTATCTTTATCACAGCCCTAACAGGCAACAATAAACCAGTAAGTACTAAACATGATCTAATAAACCTCCGTTTCAAGAGCTTTTCAAAGGAACCGACAACTGAAGAGGAAGGGAGATAAGCATTATCCACACTCACAGATGGGAATCCTGAGAGGTTTATGGTCTGGAAAGCAAAGACCGTTGTAAAACTCACAATAAATACCTTATGACCTTAAAATGACGGTTTTTCCCCAGCACTTACTTCTCCAACTCTAGCTGGGTCTTGAGCTTCTTCTTTGCTCCCATGGTGAGGGATTCAAACTTATTCAGATCTTCCTCAGTAAGACTCAGAAACTTGTAAAGAAAAAAAATGTGTGCTTAGTTTTACAGCCTGAAATATTCTTATTTACATTTTCAGGAAAGATCCATTCTGAAAGGCAACTTTAAAGCCTTTTTTTTTTTTAAACATATGTTAATTTAAGGAAAACTCTCTACTCCAGTTTTAGATTATAGAATCAGCGTAGAATAGAAGCGTGGGGGACTGGAATGAAAGAAAGAACATCCATAGATTAAATTTAATTAGGTGTGTGCTTATATTAACTATTCATTCACAATAAAGCTGAAGTAATCCGTGTACATATTAAAATAGAACTTTGTGCTACAAATGAGTTTAAGGATCTAGTTCTCTTAAAAAAAATCACTCCAGTTTTCCTAGTTGTGCCATTTGACACAGAACTCAATGGCAGTCCCCTCATCAGTTTAACTGGAAACTATACTCCAAAATTAAATTTGATAATAAAATATAGACATAGAATATGAAAGTAAAAGATACGTTCATAACATAATGTTATGAGAATTAAAGCCAAAGTATGCATAATAATACTTTTTTTTCTTAAAACACACTAGACTATGCACAGTTTTGCTGCTTTATTAAAGAAAAGAACACCGTATGTTTCCCTTCACATAAAGAAAATAAAATCAGACTACTCTGGTAACAGATTCTAATTAAATACACACAACATGCTACAGCCAGCACAAAGCCATCCTCATTTAGACCTGGCTCAACCTAAGTTCTTAGTCCACTGGAGGGCGTGCAAGGCTCAAAGACAGTAAGAGGACACGAATTTTACAGATGGAGCTGGGTAAATGCTGTAAAAGTATTCTATTTAGATAAAATCCAGCACACATCAGTATCATTGGTGACTCTTACTATGCAAATACATAAGGGATTATTTTTCCGCAAGAATTTTTTGCAGAAAACAAAACCCTCACATTCACTTGCAGGTCCGTGTGCACGCTAACGTTCATGTCAGCAGTCTCTCTGAATTTATTTTTTAAAAGTAAGGATAACCAAAGATTTTGGGAGAAAAATCAATCAAGAAGCAGAAATTTTTTAAAAAATCAACAAGTTTTAGTTATCTACTGCACATCAAAGGGATGAACAGGGAGCCAAAGCAGAGCCCTTAGGACGGCATTCAAGCATTCGGTGAAGAACGCTGGAACAGGCGGCAGCTGTTGAACAGCCCGGACGCAACACAGATCAAAACCAGAAAGAAGGTTTTCATCAAAACATTACTGCTTCAAGAGAGCGCAAACCTTCGCAGCATTTGCCAGTAACTTCTGCAAGTCTCAGTGCAGATGTTTGCAGCCTCTCTCTCCGCACTAGAAAACACAGGGATAATTTAAAAGCTGGCTCCCTTTTCTTAATCCGCTGCCCTACCTTCTCCATCGTGAGCTGTTTGAAGACAGGATAGTATTTGTGCAACCGCAGTTTCCTGAGCCAGTCTAAGATCCCGTTTTGCTCCTGTGTCTGAGGGGTCTGTGGACTGGAAGACATTAACATGGGTGAAGAAGAGGTGTCCATCTGGGTGCGATAGGCCAGCGATGAGCCAGTGCCTCCTGCATGGGAACAGTGGGGTAGTGCAACGGGAGCAGCAGCCGAGTGCTGAACATGATTCTGAGAAGACTGAATGCCAGCCACTCCACATATAGGTCTGCAAAATAGCAATGTAATTCGATTTAGCACACTGAGAATATCTGCCACCCAGAGCTCAGCTCCTACGGCCATACAAGCCTACCACTTTCCAGGATTTCTGGTAAAACCTGTGCTGTTTGATCCAAGTTAGAGATTTGTACCTGTGCTGTTCAATAGCGCAATACAGACGGTGCCGTTTATGGCAAATAGCGAGCCTTATCTTCAGCTTAAGCAGAGGACTCCTAGAATCACCGACAATGTATGTTCTACTACTTCTCTGTGATTTAAAAAAGGTTTAGAGAGAATGGCCGTGGTTCCGCTTTGCATTATCAAAAAGAAGCCCAAATTAACCCCGTGGAATTTTTTTTTTTTACATATCGAAGTGGCAAAATAACCCACAATATTGGCTCCTTGGAGGGTCTTGTTAGAGTAAATGAAAATTGCCTGTTCAGAGAATGAGCTCCGAGGTTGCTAAATCCTAACAGAAGGCAAGAGTTTCTTGCCTTCTTTTCCCCAAGGCTGACTTCTACCTCTCTTAGACGACATTTCCTTCCTCCCTCTGAAAGGAAAACCCCTGCTGTACAAGGGAACACGCAAATATGCTGCAGAGAGAAAAAAACCTTTCATGGATGCTCTAGTCTCCCTTTGCCCACAAAGACTTATACGAGCGATGACCAGATCTGTGCCTACAACTTGGATTAATTCCTTTAAGTATGTGACTGAGATCATTACGACTCGCGCAGTAAGCAGCGGATCACAAAGAAATCATCCACCACCGCGGCTCAACATTGAAGCGTTGATGCCAGATAGTAGTTACAGCTTCAAACGTTTTGAGAAACGCTGCTTAGAACGGGCGTGCCTAGGTTTTAGTGCCAGCAGGAACACTGCAGTTGTCTGATCTCACCTCCCACGTAACGCTGGTCAAAAGGTTTCCCTAAATTCTCCCCTGAACATACGCATTTCTTAGGACCAGAGAGCCACTGCTGATTTCACAGCCGCCAACGACGGAGATTCTGTCACAACCCTAGAAAGACTGGTCCAATGGTAACTACATTTTATATGCTTTAATTTTGAAGCCAAAGTTGAATTCTATCCTCCATTTCCAGTATTATACCATGTTATATTTTGACTTGCAGATTGCCTGGTACCTAAGTTTTGCTCTCTTTGCCATCAACTCACTGCAAAACTTCTCTTCAGGCTATTACCCACACTGAGCTCTTGCAGTTGTTATGACAAGGCACATTTTCTTAAGGCATTTAAGGAACAAACAAATGCCAACGCTAGGAATGCTACTGCCTTACACCAATATTCTCACCGTTTGCCTGTTTTGGGCAGACCACACGCTAAGGCTAGAATTTCTTAAAATCTTCTACAGATGCATATGGAAGCGTAGACGTCAATAAATCCCCAAGAGGAGACACATGATTACCTACGTAATGGGGTTGTACAACTAACCAGAACAAACGTAAACAAGAGAAATATTTTACCTTCCAGATGTTCCCAGCGTAGTTCCTACTTTGTAAAGGGAGGGGTTGCCGGGATCTAAAAAACAGGGAACAGAAGTTACATCAGTTTATGAAACGTACATCAGTAAATAAAGTTTAAGAATGATTTTTTAGTAAACTTACTTGAACTCTGAAGTTGCTGTGAAGGAGATGAAGTGCTGAAGAACTTCCTAACGTGGTCATTTTTCACCACATGGGAAGGTAACGGTGCCAAATACCTGCATGTTCAAAAGCAAACAGCCCCCCTCAGTTCCGTTACGTTTGATTTGCAGCTGCCTTTGCAATCTGATTGCAGACTGCGCAGGAAATTTTGAAATTACATTTGAAATTTTCAAGCAAAAACATAAAAACCCTTTCAAATTAATAACACCATGCAAATCCAGTGCAAAATAGGCTTGAAACGCATGGATATTGTTATCCTTAATACTCCTTAAACACCTTACCATTGTGTTGCGTTCACTGATGAGTGTTTCAGTAAAGATGCTTAGTTTGGGAACGCTGAACGCTTGTAAAGCAGATAACGTTCAAATATAAACTTGAAAATTTCCTTTCAAATTCATGAATCTGACGACCATAAAATATAGATATAGCTTATTTAATTTTCTCCTCTTCGAGATAAACAGCAGATGCAGAGTCTGGCAGCGCAGGGAAAAAGGCTGTAAAACTTATGTCACATTTTCCCTGGGATCGCTGTGCCTCTTGGGGAGAAAAAAGGCAATCTCCTAAAACTTTGCAGTGTATGAAGCGTATTCTATCAACATGACTAGACTTCTTGTTGTTACGCAAACCGGACTGCCTTTTGCCAAATCTTCTATAGCTTTGAAAAGGTATAAAAAGTTGATAAAGAAAGAGCATTTTTGACTGTATCTTTGTACTTGTTTTTTTTTTTAAAAAAACCTTTTGAGTAAAAAACAATCCAACTATACACACACACTCCAGCCTGCTTTCCACCTTGAAAAAAATCACAGTTCATTTCTGAATTTTTCAGACATGTAGCACTTAACATAACAAGCCAGCTTCTTCCTCTGCTCCAAAGATACAACCGTTGCTGTGTAAACGCAGATTGCTGTTCTATTAACCCAGATTTGTAGCGACTGTTGCTAAACAGCGACGGCAGCGCCATGCGTTCGCTCTTACCCCACCTAATTCGCATCAATCGGCTGTGATCCTCAAAGCACAGAAGGGACCGTTTGAAGTGTTAACGCTGTTTGCTGTGAAAAATAATTGAGGCATGCACCTGCTGGCTCAGGCTATGGAAAAACAATACCCACTGTGGCTCTGCCAACGGTGGACAAAAGTCCGCCCTGACTTAGGGAAAAGATGCTTAGCAGAAGCTCTAGTAGAAGTTAATTACTATTTTAAAATGTCATTTAATACTTCGCATAGATAAAGGCAGTAGTAGCTGAAAATCCTTTCAGTCCCTCCAATTTCCCAAGCAAAACTACTTCAGTATTTAGGAAGAAAGAACTGATGCGACCTGCCACAGATGATGATTTTTAAAATTGTGGTTTAGATTAGATAATGGCCAGGTGATCTGTGATAACGTCAGCAGGTACTATCGAAGGCTTCAAAACATTTTCAGCTGTTAATGGCTTCCAAAAACTTAATGGCTATAATACCTACCTACATTTTTTTAAATTAAAGTAAAATAAACACCACAACAACCTAAAACAACTGAGATAATAAAAAACTCTGCGAAAGGGTTGGGGGGAAAAAAATCCCCACAACCCATCCCTCAATTCAGAAGGATGACTTTTCAGGCAACTGTTTCTTCCTGAGTTTTGGGAGTTTTTTTAAAAGCAGTTTTGGCTATTTTTTTGAGCCCAAACCAAGCTTCTGCAAAGCCAATGATCCACTATTTGTTTTCAACAAGGAATGAGGAAATACAATTTCTCCAGGAAGCTTAATACAGAATATTATTACCATATGTATTTCTGAAGCAAGAATTCCTGAAAAATTCTTATGCACTGGAATTAGTAGAACATCATGAAATACTGCTTCGGATCCAGCTCGCTCTTGAAAGTAATTTAGAATATTAATATAATGTTTTTTTGCCTGTTTCTTTCTTCCACTTGGTGAAAAAAGCCAAGCGTCCAGATTGAAAAAAAAAAAAAACCACAACAAAAAAACCGAGCATACCTAAGGTCCGATTCCAGGTCCATGTGGTTCCGTTCTAGGTAAAATGAATCTGGACCAGCTAGGCAAGGAATGAATTTCTCCAAGTTTTCTTCAGGATACAGCTGAGATAGCTAGAGGCAGATATTACAAACAAGTGAAATGAAGACTCGTTACTCATATGAGATTCAAGGCACAGCAATTTGTAAGTCAAACATTTTATGAAATTCCATCTGTGTATTATCCCAGTACATTTTGAAAAGTGTCACTGAACAAAATTACATAGAGGGACAAAACATCTCTCCGTTTTCAAGCTATTTGCATATCGCCTTTACCTTTGAAATAAATTCAGTCACTTCAGTGGAAGATTTGGTTACCGACGTCACTGAAGAATCAGACCACAGGACCTTAAGAAGTAAAAAGCATTCAGTTTAGTAACTAGTAGTCAGGGATTTCAGTTTGGTTCCAAAAAGATCAATAGTAGGTATCAAGTGTCCCCCAGAGCCTGCAAGAAAGCTTTTAAGGTGTGACATCAAGAAGGAAAAACTTTTTTTGTGCACAAGTAACTATTATTCGGTCCCCCCTCGCTGCCCAGTCCTCACTGTTATTATACTTAACTATTCTGAATGCTTAAAAAAGCACTTCATAGTTGACGCAGCCGCTGTACACGTCCAGTATTAAGGAACAGACTACTAGGTAATGGAAATTTTTCCTTATTATTGTTAAAGGAAACAGCTGGTTTGTAGAATCCGATGTACAATACAAACAACTCGCCACAGCACAACAGTGCCTATTTATGATTAATCGACTCCATATGCCACACAAAGCTGAAGACGGCAGCAAATCACCCCAACTGCAAAAAAAAAAGGCAAAACCTTAGAAGTGAAAGCTGCAGTGACTGCTCTAGCTACGCTCTTTAGACACCATCTTGTATACGCCCTAGAAAAAGGAAATAGTTCAGTATCTCTTCCCATACGCTTTCTGCATGAAGTCATTACATTCTTAGATACAGAGGCATTTATTGGTTGTTGGATGATTAGTTTAACTGAGCCAAAAGTCAGGATTTCTCGGCACGAAGAATATCAGTGTGAGACTGGCCAATGACAAGTCCCCGCAGACTTAAGGTATCTATTAAAAGCGTTTGGAAGCCATATGGACCTTCAGCAGTTCTATAGGGGAAGAAGCTGGGTTTGTGCGTTTAAGAATCAGGAGGCCATCTTCTCACATGACACTAGTTTCAATGACAACTGAAAACATACACAAAGTTTTTCCAGCCATCAGAATGCTGCCAAAGAGACTGGTGAGAGGAGAGTATTTCAAAATATATTACATAATGGAGGAATTTCCTCTCTGCAGAGCTGTTACACAAAAAGTAAAGGGGGGGAGGGAAGAAGAAAGAAAACTTAAGCAGTTTCTGGTTTTACAAATCCTGTGGGGTTTTTGTTTTGTTTTTTTTTTTGAAGTTTGTGATAAACTAATACGTCTTTAAATTAATGAGACATTTCAGAAAATACAGGACAAACTACTTCTTTCTAATTTTGTAATAACCCGGCATTTGTTACAGCTTATGTTTTGCTAACTTGTTATAAATTTCAATACTTATAAAACAATAATGTGAACTGTAAATGCAGGAACAATAGCATTGCCAAGCAATGCTGAAAACACTAAACTGCTCCATCTATTGACCTTCTATTCCCAAGCTACTAAACAAAACATTTAATAGTTGGGTTTCTAACCCAGCAAACAGCAATTTATTAGCTCAGCTACGCTATGTACTGTTCTTTCAGCTTACAAGCTGTCAAGTGAAATACTGGTAAAAGTAATTTCAGGTATTTATAGAAAAAGATATTCCACAAGATAGTAATATGTAACTGGAGCCTAGACAACTGCATGCTTCACAAAGATTTTCAAAACCCCTTGAAAAAGTCCTTTCTATTATTAATGACATTTGGAACAATCATGGGATTTAGAAAATTCAGAACATTATCCATGAATCAAGTCATGCAGAGGTTAATGCTGTCAACGTCACAAGAAAATGCTGAACTGATGCTCTGTCTTGGGTGGTAGTTTGAAGGAGCACCTTTTTTTTTAAAGTTGTAGAAAATTGAAATTCTACTGTCCATTTTCCTTTGGGTTCTCCTTTTCTCACCAACGGTTTGGCTCTGTTGCCTCATTAAGCAAAGCAAAGACATTTTCTGGGCTCTGCATTCTGAATTTTGGAAGACGTTGTTCCAACTAGATGGGAGAACAGCAGTTTGTCATTCTTTCGCGCCAGCACCCAGAATCCAGTCTCTGCTATTAGCACAACGTTTCACAGAATGAAGTCATCCCTCCACAGAAATTGTAAGCAATGACCGAACCTCCAAAAGCTGTGTAAAAACAGGGAGGAGGAAGCCACTTCTCCTAGCAGCTTGTGGCTAACCACTCTCATTCCAGAGAAACTATTCTCACTTCCACTTTGAATTAGTCTGGCTCCAATTTGCAGACAACGGTTCCCGTCGTGCCTTTTTCTGCTAGATTAACGTCCCTTTTACCATAAAATATTTTCTTCCCTTTGAAAACGCTTTTATATGATACCCAAGTCATCTTTCAGTCAAGTTCTTTAACTCTCTCACTACATGGCATTTTCCTCAAGCCTTGAATCATTTCCATAGCTATGTTCTGTATTCAACAGCCCTTTGAAAGCCAGTAACACCTGAACCCTATGTCACAGCCTCACACTCCCTTCAATACCGAGCACGAAGATAAATGACCATCCTACCCCTTCTCCCGTACGTGCAGCACTGACCCAGGAGTCTACATTCTCTTTGCCCAGATGAAGATTTAAATTCTTCCATCCCTGCACACAGATACCCATTCTGTAAGCACAGCATGATAGTTTTCCCCTAAACGTATATTTTGCCACAACCTGCTGCATTAGAGTATTGTTACTTTGCCTGTGTCCCACTCTGCCTCATCCCCAAATAGTCATCAACAACAATTTACAACTACTTCCAAATCACTGATTATAAAATATGACTAGCATCTATCCCCAACGAGCTCCGCTAGACTGGTTTCTGGGATCTAAAAATAAGGTTTGAAAATTTAACTCCTCCTTAAGCATTATCCTCCCTTCTTTCATAGTGGGAACAAAAAACCCAATCACAGAAACTTACCTCAAAGGAATATTCAACATTTCTTTCATTCTTCTTGTGTGTCAGTCCCTTTAGCTCCACTTTTTCAACACTCACTATGAAAAAACAAAGAGATAAGAAGAATGAGGAAGATAATCTTAAATGCATGCAAAAGGGCTGGCTCTTTGGTAGTGCTGGGACCTGCTCGGAGAGCATCGGGCGACCCGCGGCAGTGCCACGGGTGCACAGCTCAGGCTTGCCTCGCTCGGCAGATAGGAAGGTCGATACCGCTGCTCCGTGATGCTTTCCATTCTAGCCTCAGCAAGGCTTCGTTTCAAACAGCACCCAAACAACAGATTAAACGCCAAGTTTTTTATTTCCTCATGGCCTTATCACGGCACTAATCGGCGTAATAACAGACTGCTACGCAAACGTGCGTGGATCTATGTTACTAACATCATAGGCAAGTACCATCCCTCTGAGGGAAACTGGCACACAGAGAAACAAACATGGGCAAAAGTCTCCATGTTTTCAGGGGCTGGTTTTGCAAGGAGTTTAGTGTTTCATGGAAAATTTCAGCCTCAATTACTGCAATTGGAGTAAGTTGTAAGCAAAACCAGGATCTTACTGTGGAAAGGGTTGAACAACAGTACAGGTCACGGCTTCCATCTCTACATGATCTCAGGCGTCCCATATTTGATATGCTAAATTCTTGGAGACTCTCACTCCCCAATACGCACAGATCAGAAATTCCACCATGCTAAAATTTAAGATTATTTTACTGACTTTCTATTTCTCTTGCAAATTTCTCCTGCCTTTTGACTGCACACATAGGGATACACGCACAGATTTTTTTCACACAAAAAGCCAATTTACATTAGCTTAAAAATTCAAAAGCAATTATACTAGAAGTCACTAGAATTTCACCTCCGAGTGACAGGTGCGTGAAGGGATGCGTGCTGTGTATATTGTGTTTCACTTAGCGGTCCTAACGAGCAAAACCCAGAGCCCTGCCATTTTGTTTCTGGGGAATCACTATTTACCAGATGTTTACCTGTTTTCAAGACTATTTATATGCTACATTACCTGTAAGACTCAAATGTGTATTTATCACATATTTTCCTTGTAATGTAACTGCACGACCACAGTTGCAGCGCAAACGTCACAGCAACAACATCACAACAGGCAACCTGTTTGATCGCTGTTCCCCACGGTGGGACTTCAGCCAAAGCCACCCTATCGCCAGTCTGCAGCTTGATTTGCCTCGACCTGGAAACAATCGTGACCTGAAGTCTTCACCGTGGAGACTGAACAATTTTTGTTGTGCCCTCATTCAAAAAGTGTTACAACCTAGGTCTTGGCTGCTTTAAAGATCTCCTCTTTGAGCCTTAGTTATTTGCAGTCAAAATTTTTAGAGCTGGCAAGTTTTAAATAGATCTACAGATATATCTTGGGGAGATTCCGATTGGACACCAGAGGGACATTTTTCACAGTGAGGACAGTCACCACTGGAATCATCTCCCCAGGGAAGGGGTTGGCTCGGCCACGTTGGGCACCTTCAGGAGTCGCCTGGACAGGGTGCTGGGCCATCGTGTCTAGGCTGGGCTCTTCCCAGAAAGGTTGGGCTAGATGATCCCTGAGGTCCCTTCCCACATGGGATTCTGGGATTCTGCGATTTGTGCCTGTCTTTAAATTACAGAATTAACATCCCTTTTACAATCATCTCAACCATTCCTTCTCCCTGTAATTCCTAGTTACAATAACATAAATCCCTGAGTTTATGAATAATGTCAGTTCATCACTTACTACTTTCTCCTGCATATTATGCTTTTTGTAGAGACTTGCTCCGCTTAAAGTTTTCACTGGATTCCTCTCATGCTTCTGAAATGATTTTACAGTACTACCGCGCTGTCACATTGCATGCTGAGCACCACGGGAATAAATCTTCTGTGTGCCAAATAATTGATGAACTATCTAGACAGTATGTAGTGGCATGAAGATTTAAATATGCACATGGTTCAGAGGTTTTCTTGCCATTTGAAGAAAAATCTACCTTGGTACGCTTATTTAAGGGAATTGAGGGCACCCTTAACTGTGATCACAGTTAAAATACACTGAATATTGATCAGAATTGCATGTACTTCAGAATTATAATCGGAAAGAACTTGCAGAGGGGATATTGAGAGGGGGTGTCACCACACTGCTGGTGAAACAGCTGAGGAATGTGCAAATAACTTGTAGAAAGCCTCGCGTCAACTGCTGCAGCGTCTGGTTTTGGAGTAGGACAAAGGAAGCCAGAAAGACATAGCAAGTGTTACTTAACATTTGTCATCGATAGCAAATCCAGTGTCGCTTTACCAAAACTGTTATCATGGGCATTTCTACAGTATTCAGATACCACCTCTTCCATCTATTCTTTCTTCCTCCACAGTAAGTCAAGCAAAATAGGATTACTATCAGTATAAAATAAAGCTATTTCTGTTTTACTATGTGTTAATAACAAACTTTAACTCACCTCGTAGATTTTGTTGTGCTGACAGTTACGTGACCTTTTCATGCTAAAGTGCTGGTCTGAATGTGTCCAGTTAAATTCACTGCAGCAGATTATATTATCCTCTGGAAAACGACTGCAATTAGCAAAGTGAACCCTTAGGTAGGTATTTCTGCAGTGATCCTGAACCGAACCTTGTAAGATTAGGTCTGATCTAGAGCATAAAATATAGTTCATGCAGCAGCAATATGCTTCTAGGGACAACTGGCTGGGACACTTCTAATGTCATACAAAGTGCTCCAGTAACTTTCTCCCAATACTGTGAAAAATACCATCTGCCAAAAAAATTCTAGAGTTCTTGTTTAATTCATCAAGTTGTATGTTTTTGTTATGTGGTCTCTCACATACTCTTTGTGTTATTTAGCTTGTGGTTGATTTTATTAAAATAGCCTTCCTAAACTTACGAAGCTTTACTCTATTCAGAGCAATCATACAAAATTCAGGAAGAAAAACGTGCCACCTACCAGGCAGGAGTGAGTGGATATTAAATGTGCTGTCTAACAAATTGTAAAGTAAAAACAAGAATTTATTTTTTTTTTACTGTATTTACTCTCAAGCACATGGGAAATTGCTCAAAGAGCTGCCTCTACCCAATATTGCTATCAACAATTCCACAACCAGAAAAAACTTTGTACGAAATTAAGGACACATGATACTGTGTCTTTTCAGGATGCTGAATTCAGCAAAACTCAAGCTTCCCAACCCAGGGGATAAAAAGAAAAAAGTTAACGTTTCTAATTCAGAAGATAGCCAGAGCAAGTATATTTGCACGACCTTAAATCTGAACTTTAGGTCTGGAACTAATCAATGGGAACTCATCCACAAGCAGTCCAAGCTCTGCTCTCCACATTAGGCTTTGTTGTTGTGCACGGGACAGGAAGGGAGCACAGCAGCTTAGCAGGGCATTAGCCATGATACAAGACCTCAGAGATGTACCCTTCCGTCTGCTCCCCTCTCCCAGATCCAAGAGAAGTGCTTGTATGTGTACGTGTACATGCCTCCCTCGCTGCCAGGCTAAGCTGCACTGGCAGAGGCACAGAAGGCTTTGCATTGTGGAGATTTATCCATAATTATCTGGGAAATTAAGGCAGGTAAGTGAAACAGCAGGATGAGATCACAATTGACATGTGAACGGTGTACAGAAATATGGAGGAGGTTTGTGGAACTTCAGTGCTGTAGGAGAGGCTCCCATCAAGGCTGTGGCACCCCCGCGTTACAAGTGTCCTGTGGCACCATTCAGAAAAGGGCAGAGTACTGGGGCATCACCACACAGCCCTAAGCATGCACACGTAGTTACTAGGAATCAGATTTAAGTAGCTGAACCTTTGTCTTTTGCTGAACTCTACTTTGAAAGAGCAACATAAAGCACAAACACATCTTTATTCACTTGCAGAGATTGTCTGTAATCAAATTTCTTAAAGTAATAAAAAATTATTTGCCACATTCTTCATGTAGTTTTCAATTGTACACAGAATTGTATCAAGTATGGAAGCTTACGTCTGAAATACTGCAGCAGAGGCAGTCAGTTCCTCTGACGGGTGATTTCCAAGTCATCTCTTCTCCTTTCCAAATAGTGCTTCCGCCCCTGCACTGTTCCAAAACACCCAGGTAAAACAGAGCCAGTGACTTTGAAGACACTTTATTCAGTCGTGTTTTCCTACTCCAGCCTGGGATTCTTACCCATTTGGCTGATATTAGTGCATTTGTCATCTGATCAGTGAAGGTTTCTCTGAAGGCGCAGTCAACTCCTTCCCTCTTCTCACGACCAGTTATTATACCCTCTGGCTTTCTTGATGCCAGCCATTGCCCAGCCTCTCCCTCTGAAAGAGCAGGATCCTGGACCTTCTCCTCCTCCTAAAATGTCAGCAGCTACATGAAGTGAAAGACCAATTCAAACACTTTAGGATTAACCACTCCTGGCCAGTCAAGGTCAGGGTAAAACATGCAGTGGATGTGGGCAAGAGCAGTAAAGACATTTTTGGAAGCCACCATAATATCCCACTGTAGGTTGTGGTGGGGTTTAACTCCCTTTTTTCAACTTCTGGATCAAGTCACTGTTCACCAGTAAAAGGACTACAGAGATCAATGCCTCAAGCCACACAGAATTTGTGTTCCTCCCAAAAAGGTAAAAATTTCAAGACAATCACAAGCGTTGGTTGAAGGCTAGCCCTTTTTCATGATATCTAATACTTGAGCACTAACACCAGAACTCTGTAATTAAATCAAACACCCATTCCGTCTTTAACCAGTTGTACTGTGCACATCAGTATAATCTGTACCAGTATGTTTTACCTTTAAATTTCACAAATAGCTTTACACAGCACCTTTTTTTTTTTAGCAATTCTCTTTACCAAAAGAAAACATGCATGAGCATCTAGAGGGTGGGGTGTTTTTTCGCACAAAACTAGATAAAACTACAGACAAGACTGCAAGCCAGGAGCACATCACGAGAGCCGAGCAACTGGGTTAAAGTGAATGACATTGAAACGACCAGGAAGAATTTACCACCCAGGCTGAAAGTGTAATTTCTACTCCACAGCTAGCTAGTCATTCTCCTTTTCATTAAATCACTGCCTGTAGGTTCAGTTTACATGGCCTGTAGCACAGAAACCCTGTTCTCCAGCATTCAGGTGGCAAAATGTGAGTGTCATGAGACTGGGTTGAACCTGTGCAGCTCCTGTGACATGGTACTTGGCAAAAAAAAAAACAAACCAGAAACGCTACAAATTATTTTTAAGCAGGGGAAAAAACGCAAGTAAAATTCTTTAGTTTGTGTTACGATTATGTACTTGGGCCTCCTCTATAAATTGATGCTTCTGGATTTAAAGACTTACTAATTTTCATTTATGAAGTTGTACCTTCATGGAAATAAGCACTTGGGCACAAATACAGCAACTGACTTTTTGCAGAAAAGGTCTACCTAACAAAAAGGAACTAATAAAATACTTTCCACATCCTTGTTTACACAGAAGTGGTAACCAAAAAATGCAACACCAAGACTTTCACATGCCATCTCCTCTTGTTTTTTGTTGTTTGTTTTTTTTTTAATACTTCAAAAGCAGCATTACTCAATTACTGTTGCCCATTAGACATCAGAAGGTAATCCCAAGTGACTGCACAAAACCCCACCGCCTCCCCGCTCAACCCTCAAACCCACCAGTATTTACATTCCCAAACATACAGGCAAAAGTGAGGAAAAAAAAACAGGAAAAAGTTTATTTGCTAGTTTCAAAGCATATTTATGGCAACAAAGCACATGAAATTACCAGGTTTGGTCTTTGGTTTTTTTAAACAAAAAGATTAATGGATCAAGTGAACTGAAGCTAAGAAACTGCTTATAAAGTATCGGCTTAGGAGGGTTCTTTGCCTGTTTTTCAGCAAGCTTCCTGCTTCCACGTTTCTGATCTCTTTAAAGCTTTTTATCTAGGCTATGATGGAGGATTTAAAAAAAACCCTAAGAGATACTCTTCTTACCAACAAATACATTGATCCTCTTCTGCCACAAACATACAAGACCAAGTTTTCTAATCAACTAAGTTACTTTTTTCCCTAGCCTCATACGCCTCAAAACTTAATTTTTTTCATTAACTGGAATACTGGAGGCCTGAAGAAAACTTGCACAATCAAATATTAGTTTTTCAAAGCACATACAGAAATGGTTGGCCGGAGCCTGCAAGATTAACAGCAAGCTGCAGTCAGTGCAAATTGAGACCTAAATAACTCGGGTATTGATCAGTATCTTTCAGGTTGCTGAGAGCTTCATGTTAATGTTAAGTCCCAGGATCTCAAATCAGGTAAATCTCATGTTTATTTACTACAATTCGTTTCAACAAATCAGACCACAACAATATTAGCTTGTAATAGCTTTGTCATTAAAGCCAAAAAAGAACCGGCACTGTTGATCTGTTCTTCAGAGGCAGGTTTCAGTGGAAGAGCGTCCCCAGGGCCTCACTTCGTAAAAAGCTTACATGAACTTGGCCCTAATAGCCTCTGAATCACTAAATACTACGAAGAAGATGACACTGAAACCATTCAGCTTGAACACTGCTCTATTCAACACCCAATACACACACCTTGGACTGTTTCACGACACATTAACTCAAACTATTCCTTTTAGGTAAGAGATATCCAATCTGCATCAAAATATTGATGGGCCAGGGTCCAAATAATGGAATAACAAGAGATGCTCGGTGGTATGTAATGTTCGTACTTAGCAGAAACCGTGCTTCTGGGGAGTGAAAGAACATGAAAAGGCAGGTCATATAATAGTCTTAATATGCAAGAGTATCAAGCGATTAAAGTGTAAGAGGTAAGTTTAAGTGACAAACCCACATAGCGCAGCTACCAGCTTGTCTATCTATAGCTATGCCAGATGGAAAAATTGCTTCCACTCGAGAGCATCAAGAACTGTTCAGAGTATTTCCTTAAAAGTGAGGGAAGACATGTAAGGAAGTAACATCACTTTCGAAACCACTTATTCTACTCCTTCTAGAAAAAGTCAAATATGGGAAAGGATGGAGTGATTCTTTCTACAGTTCACTACATTTTGTCAGGTAAGAATGACCTTTCATTATTATATTAGTAGTGAAGAAAAATGGCATCTCATTCTCAGAGCTCTCCAGGCACAGCAGAGTAACTTATTATCTTAACCTGTTTTCACATAATACAGTGGTTATGGATTGAGAAAACATGTGAAGGTGTAATTGAAACACTTAACGTGATCCCAAACCCTTATGCAAGTAAAGCTGCTGCTTGCTAAGAAACATTTAAACTGAACCAAAGTTATGTAGAACTTACATCCCCCCTCCAAAAGAGGGCAGAAGAAATTTTGGTTGGTATGAAAACACAGTAAGATCTTTGCTTTTTCTTCCTGCACAAGGTCTTCAAATATTCCACGAAGCCTGACCCATCAAGGAAATCAAAAACTGTGTTCCAGGGAGAAGACTACTGCATTTACAGTATCTTTGAAACTTAGCAATGGCCACAGCAATGAAAAAATCATTGAAACACTCTTGAAAAGAAGTCACACATTCACTTGAGACTCCAAATGGAGCAGTCACTTTCTGATTCGCAAATTCTTTAAACCAAGTATCCTGCAGGAACTAATTCTGCCTGGCTAACACAAATTCAGGAGACAGGACTAATTACCATCACGCCTTTCATTTAGAAAAACAAAGGAGGGAAAATTTAGCAGAAAAGGGGCCTCTACTTTTCCCCATCCCTGCCAACTGAAGCTGGTGAAGCAGGGTCTGTCATAGTCCACGACCCAAGAACTACTGGCCAGCGGTTACTGAGCACATCACATCGCTGCTGCTCCCTGCATTTCTACTTTCTGGCCTTTACTTCAAGATTAAGTTTGTGGTTCCTTAAAAAGTCAATGCTAAGTTGGTCTTTTCATAAGAGAGCTGATTTTGTGGCGAGAAAAGGGAGAAAACAGAACTCAGTTTAAAGACTTGTTCGGACCCAGTTCAGCCTCATAATAGGGCCCACTGTCTGGTTTTTCTGCTAGTGACTCTTCAGATGCAAAGTAGAAGAGCAGACAGCAGCTTTTCCATGGTGTTTGCTTAAAAAGGAAGCTACCGCTAGGAAAAAACTCATAACCAAACAGAACAGTTTTACTAGTTAGCAAGAAAGCGTTCTGGCTGGCTGCTGCCTCTACAAAAACACACAGGAAGACACTGGAAATTAAAGCTTCATGGACATAAAATTTCTGTTAGCAGCAACATTAGTGGGAGAAACGCTGTCAGAACTGCCATTTTTCTTTAAGAAATAAGGGTTCTTCCAATTTAGAGAATATTTAAGATCAAACCCAACACATACTTACAACATGAGCTTAAGTGACAAGTTAATGCTACTTTAAAAGCAAGACTGAAGACTATGAACTGCAATATTCCATTGGAAATAATTACACTGCTTTTTTGTTTTTAAAAATCAAGAATATTAGCTTACTTCTGGCAGCATAAAAGAAGCAATAATACACTGGGATTATATCGCTCACCCCCAAACTAGTAGTTTTCATGTTCCTGCTATTTCCTCAGTTTGGCTTATTTAACTTGCCAACTAAGTGACCTTTTTATGTTTCTCTAAAAAAAGGCAGATATTAAAAAAATATCTGTATATCTTAGCTTTCAAGATTTTAATTGAATGCATACACTGTTTTGAGTAATACTGAATGATACTGTCAGCACTTCAGCAGACCACAAATCCAATCAACCTAAAGAATGGTTTCGCAACTTCACTGGATTCAAAAGCTTAAATAAAACAAAAAGCTGTCTGCACTGAAGGCTGGAGAAGACTCCCATCTGGACAGGAAGATGTAAAACCCAGAAGAATCAGTCAGCTGCTTTCAAAAAAATCAAGATACAGCTTCAAACGCTAATTTGAAGGTTTTTCTTACCAAATACTTCAGGCCAAGAGTACTAACTCCTGCATTACTGCTGCTGAACTGCCTGCCATTGCCACTGAACAGACAACTGCCTTACAAGCTGCATTTTTTCTTTTCTAATGCCAGAAAAAGCTTTTACGGAATAAATTATCCCGAAAGGGCTGCTGTATTGGACATATTTGTGTAACAGCTCCACCGCCTTACTAAATCTGAGCACCAACACATGTCACTAAACAGGTGCTGTGCCTTGAAACATATACTCACCAAGGATATGCTGTTGAAATATATATAATAATGCTCTGGGCAGAAAGAGACCTATGATACAGTGCCAAGAAAGGCTGCAAGGGTTTGACATTAGTTAGGGACAACTGAGCAACAGGTAAAACTCCTTAATTCAAGTAGCTCTAATCAAGCGAAGATGTAGCTCTTTGTAATGTCAGGCACAACACAGCTGAAAAGGAATCCTTAACTATGTTTTTAATACCACAGAAACACTGTGGCATTTTCAAGCATGATTTTAGGTAAACACTCTCAACACTGAAGGCTTAAAGGTATCCTACAACAAATTCAGAGACACTAATCACAGTGCTTGAGATTAAGCATGTGCTCAGGTTTGGCTGCTTGGGGGCCGGGGGCTGCTTGTTTTTTAAAGGACTTTGGAATTTAAGTTGTAAAATATATTTACTGCCTGATTCCCCAAGCTGGCTAATGCTACACGTAACTGCAGCTAATAAAGTATTTTCTTTCGATATTAACTGAGAAAAGCATATCTAAGTTACAAATGCAGCTGTGTACTTCATTTGCTTAGAAATCCGGCCCAATGACTCATCTTCCTTCTTCTATTTAACAACAGTAGACTTCTTGGAGGAACGCGCAGCTCATTTTGAGAAGTACTTCTGCAAAAAAGTGACTGTAAGCCCAAACGCTCGGTTTGAAGGCAGCTTCAGTAACCACTAACATACATTCTTGTACAGGCAATTAAAATAAGCAGGCTGCCCATATCTAATTACGCAGCCCAGGCTAGTAAAAATATCTCTGCCATCAAGACGGATGTTCAACTTTGTATATAAATACTTTTACTTACTGGATAAGTAACATGCAGTTGTATATTTAATCTAGTTTTATCTGATCAAGTGATTATTTTATTTACTGTTCTTAGATCACTTTTAAACAAAATCTTGGCTTTGTATCCTATTTTTAAGGGAAGGTTAGCTCATCCTAGATGAGTCTTATGCTTCCCTAGAAAGGATTTTCTCTGGCACATAACTCACTGAACCCCCGCAAACCCAAGGCGAGCCAGATGATTAGTTCTAATCCGAATGCTGTATTTGCCTACAAAACTAAAAATGCAAAGTCAGTTTGCCATGGAAAACACTCTTGGTAGTGTAGGCCCCTTCCCTAACCACAGGTTTTGTGCTAAAGTGTACCAAACCCCAGGCTTCACTAAATCCCAAACATCACCGGAGGAAACAAACGCAATGCAGCTGAAGCCTCTGAAGTGTCTGCATGGAACAGACGCTTACCCTGAGCTTAGATAGGGAACACAAGCCTCGCCGATGCACCCTGAAAGGAAACCAGATGGGGAAAGCATGACACATCAGGTAGTCACCACAGCTGGGAATCTGAGCTGGCATTTGCTTTGAAGTTTTGAGCAATGTCCTAAATACAGATGGACAAATCGAGTCTCACACCAACACACAGACCCACCAGTAAAATAATGCAAGATGCCACCTTTGAGTGCAGTTTGAACTAACAACAAGCCTCCTTTTGAGGGATGAGGAAAATGGGAACTGAGTTAAGGTTGCCTACTACCCATTAGCTTTCCTTCATCACACAATATTTTACTCATTTAAGCCTTCTAGGTTCCACTCAGACAATTATAATCCACTGTTATTCTTAAAAAGACCCAGTCCCCACTGCATAAAACCAATTACAGTTGTAATCAATCACAGTTGCATCCAATGAAGATTTGCCCAGCAACACTTTAAGCTTAAAAGCCACCAAGTCAGGACCAGAACGTTACATATATTAATTATACATATTATATAAACATGTTTATACTTTTTTCCACAGCACAAGTACAGATTGTGGGCTGCAGCATGTAACCATATATCGGCATAGAAGGACCCGTCAGTGAGATTATAAGGCAGCAGCTGCTCAGCCAGCATGCCCTGGCTTGAAGGGCAATCTGGTGATAAAACACCAGAGCGCTGAGATCAGATGGCCGGCTGCTCCAACCTTGGCCGAAGGATTTCTTCAGCTACCTAAGAGAGTTAAGAGTTTCCAACTCTGAAGCAAAAATACAGCAGAAATGTGCATTTCAAACTCAAAGGCACACGAACGCATGCAGCTAGTCCGACTTGAAAGACAGCTTCTCCAGACCAGCATAGTTTAATGCTCATGTAAATAAGCACGTGCTGTTTTCTGCATTTTTGAGAGCAGTATCAGCATCTTGAAACTCATGACTAAGGCTGCAATAACAAGCAAGCATGAGCAGCAAGGACAAAGTAATTTTATATCACTTCAATTTTTTTCCCCTAAAGAATTATAGCATGAAAGCCTTGTTAACAGTGAAAAAATATTCTGTTAGCATACTATGTAAAAACACCAGACTAAGGGACTAATCTAGAATAGGCAAAATCTTGAGTACATACAGTCTTGCCAAGAGCCACAAATGCATTCAAGTGCTTAGTTCAGTGAGAAACAAATATCCCTCTGCACAGCCATTTCTGTGAGGTTCTCCTTTTGTTGGCAGTTATGTCCTCGTACATTTTCAGGTCTCTGGTCTCAGGCTTTAATATTCTTGTTCCCTTTCATACTTTGTGTAAGTCATTGTTCCTTCATTCTGGATCCCAGACAAGATTTGACCAGTAATTCAAAGAGACAAAAAAGTTCTAATCCAGCATTTAAGCTTATTTTGAGATACTGTACAACTACAAGACAACTGTTTCTGTAACACATCTATGAAGCAAATACAAAAGGGAAGAGAAGACTAAAGTAGATTTTACCAGTATTTGCCAAGGCAGTGAGAGCGCCCAGGAACTCGAGTGAAAAGAACAGAAACAAAACCCAAACCCCATCCACTAAAAACCTCAAAGCCTTGAAGCTTTGACTCTCTCCACACTTGCCACTGGATTCTTCAGTATGCAGTACAGAATGAAGCAAAACACTTCTGCAGTAGTGGGATATCTAGCAAATCCCTGAACTATTTAACAACAGGAACAGGAAGGAACACAAGCTTTGAGATCCCCAAGCCATTAATACCTATTTCACACCTACTGGTTTTGCGGACAAAGTTCACTTACTGCACTCTTCCAAAGGGCTGTTTACAAGAAAAATAAGGTCTGAATGCTTTGCAAATATGATGGTCCAACTGTATCTCTGCTTGGAAGATGCGCATTGAATAATTCATCCACAGAAGTGGAAAACACAACAGAGATAATCTTCTAAGGTACTGTTGTGTTTTATGCCATTTCCTTTCAGCTGCGTATATTAATGATGTAATTATAGCAGGGCTACCCCTTTGAGTTACCGTTAAAAATAGCAGCCGCACCATACGCTGATGAAACGCATCCACTCCAGGCAGTGAAGTAATGCAGCAAGTCCACTGCCTTTTTTTCCAGGGAGATGAAAGAACAAGTCAGAATGCAAATCAAATATTAACCTTTTAGCTTAGTGTTTCCAGGCACCTGAGAAATAAGATTTTCTTTAATCAAAACCATTGTTTTGCATAATTACAGCCTATGGCTTTCCAGCATAAAAGAGCAAGAGAAAATGCAATTAGAAATGAAATCTGACAAAGCGCCTCAGCAATGCTAAAGCTGACTATTTGTCTCATCCTCTACTTGTGTGGCACACAGTACCAGATACACCATACGGATCAGAGCCACAGTTCCTCTATTGCAGGAACGCGTCTGACAGCACTACCATCAAACGCTTAAAGAAAGCGCGAGATACCTGCCTATACGCAGGTTTGGGCAGTATGACCCCTTCAACTTCCCCCCACTTCCACTATCTGCAATCCCCAAATGAGATTTTTAATTCTCAACTTACTTCTTAGCATCAACCCATGAACAACTCTAGATGCTTTCATTACCCATACAGCTGTCAGATCTCATAATCCACATCTCAATATCCGGCTCTGCTCAGGCATTTTTCAACAGATGCAGTTTATGAAAACTACATTAAGCCTGCATTAAACAGAAGAACCCAACTTCCTTTAAACAACTCCAAATCAAATTGAATCAATACACAGAATTTCACTGCTTTGACTGTTCTCAGCTTCATTCATTCTTCATTTTGATCCTATTTATGATGAACCCAATGTTAAAAGCACCATTTTCTCGTTTGCTTATTAGCAGAACGAGGTGTAAGTTAGTGAAGGCACATATAATTTAAGAAATAACATCTAACTATTTAAGCAAAAGAAAGGGGAGGAACTCACTTCTGTCTACAAAGAGTGTCCAAAGAGTCTTTCTGGCCATCAGTTAGAAAAATCCCAAGCATTTTGCCATAAACGTGAGGGTTTTTTCCCTCAGACAGCTATACAAACATTAAGCCAGCCCTGATGCGAAGCAAGAACTACCCTAGCTTGATGGATATATAAACAAGACTACAGTAAATCCCAGGCAAAGCCATATCTAGAATACAAGAATCTATAACTCTTGCACAGTGATCCTCCAAGGACATGAGGCACCGATTCCTTCTGACTTTGATTCTGCAGTCCAAAAATGAAATAAAATCACCCACTGCCTTCTGAACTGTGACTCGAGGCTGGCATCAGCTGGCAGTCAAAGTGCAGCAGAACACTGTAAAAAACACGACCAGTTTCCCTGCCTCGAACTGCACAGATCCTGCAGTCAGACTTGTGAGCTACCATTTGCAAAAGGTCTCTCACTAGCGTATTATTACATTCGTTGTTTCTGCTTTGCAGTCCATCTGTTCCCTTGTGCCAGATACTGAATGTGAGAAATCATGATCACTTCCACGGAAATAAAGTGCTGTCATTTACTAAATAAGGTCACTTCCAGATTAGAAAGAAGGGAAGCAGAGTAAAGAAATATTTGCTCTAGTAGTAGAAGCAGCAAAGAAAATTGCTGGCAAAGTAAACAACTTTTTTCTGTGACATGTTCTCATCTTTCCTCTCCACCCACCTCCTCATTTTCAAGCCAGACCAACATGTCATGGCAGTGCTCAGCACTAAGGATAACGCTTCTCCTCCTGTGACTTACTGCCCTACTTGAAACCAGGATTTATTGTTTTCATTCCCCAATATCACCAGTTTCCCTAATGTTATCTCAAGTCCTACAATATCTGGTATCTTTTCCCTACCATAGTCTGATTCTTTCACAAATTACCCACCTCCCACATCTGTAGAGAAAAGCCCCAGCATGAGAATCCTAATGCTGACATCAAAAGTCAAGCAAGAAACCCAAGATTTACTTGAAGTTCTCATGAATTTTCATTATGACAATATTTCTAACTGTATATGCAACTGCCTGTAAAAACTCCAGCTACCTATGGATAAAATTATTGTACTTTAGGCCTATTGCCCTCAGGGAGCCACTGTTCGGAGAAGAAAGTAATCTAAATGTAAAGGTATATGAAAATAAAAAATGTGCTTTGGAAAATAGGGGATTAAACAATAAACTGATAAAGGAGGGGGAAGAACATCTACCAGCTAGCAACTAACTAGCTAGAAAAGCTTCTTAAGCATGCCATACACAAGAAAATGACCGTTTAGTTGTAAGTACACTTGTGACAGTATGTAAAAAAAATGGGCAAGGACATTATGGTTTTCTAGGAATACAGGTGAATCACTCCTATTTTCTTTTTTCAAGTGATCTTTTTTCCCCCATTCAATTTAGTTTAGAGGAAATGTAAGACTAGGTAGGATAAGCAAACCGTTTATTTTAAGTTCTTGTATCCCTCTGTTTAACATGGCAGCAAAAAGGGTTATTTCAAAACAGACACTTCCAGATGTTAAAGGGTGTTAAGTTCTAAAGAGATGCAATGAACAGCTGAGCATTTCTGAACATTTCACACATCCCTTAATCTTCAAGGAGCAGACACAGAAATGTCTGCTCCTAGTGAACTATTTGCCATCAGGTTGCAGCAGGAATTGCCAGGAGACCAGAATCAGCAGTTAATGTTCACCTTCATTTTTTCCTCTCTAAGTCCTCCATGACATGTTTTCTATCTTTCTATAAGCTTTTGAATTTCAAATGTCCTCTCCCTCCACCGCCTGCCTTTAGAAAGGCTTTTCAGTACAAGCGCAGGTTTAAGCAGTAGTTCCACCAAGGCATACACCAGGTAAAGTTTTCACAACTCATTTTGCTCTGCTACATCTTTTAAGAAGATGCGCTGCATTAAGCCATTACCTAAAGGTTTGGGAAAAACGGGTTTTGCTCATTTAACGCCATTTTATTTAAAAGCCCACATTCCTTATGTTGTTTCCATCACTGACAGAAGGTCACACTATTGGTTCCATAGCTGTTGAGGTAACGGCTATTAATTTCACCTGCATTAACAACTAATGTGCCATAGCAGGGCCCTCCAGGAATTCAGTCATGAACTGTCAATGCGAGGGAGTCCTAGAAGTGCACATGGCTAAGTGTTGTTGCCTCCTGCCCTTCTGAAGAGCCATGGACAAAGGCAAATAGCATTAAATAAGAATTGTCTCACATTAGATATTGACATTATCCAAGATCAGGAATCTGCCTGAGGAATGCATTACAGTGAGGTCAACTCCTGGCACAGCTGAATTTACCAACACACTATGCTTAGAATTTGTATTTTTCAGACTAGCTTTGTTCTAATTCATTGTAAACAGAAGTATCATCCAACTCCCACTAAAACCAAACAGAACAGGCTTCAGAGTACTCAAAATCAAGTCTTTCATTGTCAAACCTTACTTTAACAGAAAGCTCGTCATTTTCCAATGTTTAATAAGAACATTATATTGCCCAGTACACAAATTCAGAACACATCTTTATATAACGTAAGAATAAAAGCAAGATTAATTAGTAAGGAGCAAAAGGAAGCCTTTTTCCCCATGGACCCATGCTGTATGTCTCCTCTCTTCTGTGGAGTCTCCAGCCCCATACCCCCCACGACAGACCTACAACAACGCTACTTTCCAGATCTATCACATCTACCTTAAATTTTCCCACGTTTTCCACATATTCTCTAAATGTGCACCTGTAACTAGCTACCTTCCTTCCCCAGGCACACTTATGATTGCAAGACACCTGCCTCTCTTGCACACCCATTTACTTCTGCAGGACGCCAGTTCAGTCTCGCATCCCCTACAGCGATGCGCGCAGGGCTTTTGAGCTGCCAACTGGGCAATGATCAGCACACATTGCCTCTAGTCCAGAAAAAACAAACACAATGCACGGCTGGGCAGACAAAACAGGATAAGGGCTGAACTGTTCTTGCCTCTCCTCTCTGGAAGCATGAATGAGTCTCTTCTATCCAGACTCTACTGTAAATAAAAACTCCAAATACCTCCCTCAAATTTCAATTAATTTAATCAACAGACTCAACAGTTAATAAGATAGGGACTGACAGAGCTGCCCGAGCAGAGTGATTGCATCACCTTTACTGAGGAAAGACCAGCAAGAAGCCCAAACAAGACTGAAGAAAAAGAACCACTCAGCAGATTCAAGATCATGCCCTTAGGTATATACTTGATAACAGCATTATTTTAGGTGAATATGTGAACAAGGCATATGGTGTATACACAATTAAAACTGCTTACAGGAAATTTGCGTTAGAGAGTCTCCTGTCATACGAACTCAAGGAAGAGCCATGGGTAAATATATACAGCATGAGTTTCCATCAAAGCCAACTCGCTGCAGCTCTTGGCCAAGCGGCAGACCTTTTAGTCTTAATGTAAAGTGCCTGTGCACCACAAAGGGCTGCCCTCCCGAAGGAATCCAGGCCATGAATTACAAACTGGAGTAAGAAGCACCTTTAAGTATTTGCACAAAAAGGTCATGACCATTATTGCATGAGTAGGCAGATCAGAAGCCTACTTTTCATTCAGTTAGAAAAGTTCCTATGCTGCTCTCCCCTCCCTTTCTGTCTGTGATAGCAATCCCAGATCGCTCCTAACATGTCTTGTTATGTGGAAAGGGAAGAAACGAGGGTGACAAAGAAATACTAACTCTGACCTCTAGACAGTACAAGAGTTAACTTATTAACAGTTAACAACATAAATTTGCCAGAGTCCAAGTGCAGCCCCAGGAGTGTGGAACTCTACTCCCACCTCTGACACAGCCCAAGGCTGAGCTACCCCACCTGACCTCTGGCTTTGGGGACATAAAATGGCCTTCCATGCCTGCCTACATAAGCAGAGTAAAACCACACCATCAGTAAAAACTTGAGATAAAACACAATGTTTCTGATTTAAAAGAAAAACTCATGAGTGTTGTCTTTATTGCAATATTAAACCTCCAACCTTAATTGAACTCCACCTACTCAAGTTCAAACTGCACAGTTTATGCAACATGCAGGCTTCAAGATATTTCCTAACATGCAATAATCTTCTAGCACAGGGGAAAATATGCAATATGAAAACTTTAAGTACACTAATCCTTGGATTTGATTGCTAGAATTAACTCTAAATGCTTGATACTAATAAAACAACTAGTATATTAGAGACAGTAAGTCGGGAATGCTACGCCTCGTGTGTGATCTTACCAACCTACGCTGCTGAAGTTTAGAAGCAGAATTCTACTTCAGAAACAAAATGAACACAGACATATAGAAACAGCTGAAAAATTATATACAGTTGGTAAAGGGAGATTTTTCCTGAAGGATTATCATAGCCTAAATATTTCTTTAAGCCCTACCCTAACAGTAGTTGACCCAATATTGTTGGAGATGATGTATTTACTTAAAAATAGAATAATCCAGCTATACAACTGGTGCAGAACAAGGCACTATAACGTCTGGACTCTGAACCAAAAGGATTTCAGAGCTTTTTTTCCCTCGCCTTGTATTTTTTCCCTGCTTCAATAGGCTGAACAACTGGTGTCAAATGTTTCAGGAGGAAGAGACTGTTGATTGCCATTAACTAAGAGCTCCTGCAGTCTAGTTTCTTGTGGAAGAAGAATGAATCAAGGAAGCGGGACACAAAAAAGGTGCAAGACCACAGAAATACATTTTGCCAGGGAAAAAAAACTGGGTAGCAAAAATAGTGGTTAGAAGTTCTGGATAGCTTACACCACACACACCTGCTGACTACTGTAATGAAACAATTTAGATACCAAATCTTGCTGCACATAACAATCACCTTAACCTACCTGCAATTCACATCCTGAGGTCACCAGAATCACTGCAAACAAGGATATATTTTGCACCATAATATTAATCCAAAATTAAATCAATAAATTACTGAGATGCATTCTCTCTAAAGTTTGTTTTTCTCATGTCCACAGACTGCACCTCCTTTTGTCCAGTAAGTTGTGCTATTCCTTGTATTTATTCTAGCCTGGGCCACTGTCAAGGCTTTGCAGGACCCTGTATGGGAACTAAGAGAGTACCTTCAATTAAGCAAGAAGTTTTACTGTGCTCAGCAAGAGCGCTAAATGGAGTACAGATTGTAGAATAAAGCCTACTGTACCCATCTGAGATCTAAAAGCTTTACTCCTCTGTCCACAGAATGCAGTTTGTGCCTATCATTAGACGCATGTGTTGCAGGAATTGTGATTCAGCTTCACTATATAAGGATCATATTTCAACAGTTGCTTCATTTAAAACCAGACTGGCTTGCAGACAATTTTGAGGTTTTGTGTGGCAACAGCGGAAAGGCAAGATAAATACACAGGAAACACAAGAATAGGGGAATTTTTGTCGCTTCGCAGAAAATGAGACTTGTTCAGTCGAGGAAACCATCTTCCAGACTGCTTTATGGAGGGGAACAGTGGTGAGTGACACCTGCAAAGCCTCATAGCAGTAAGGAACATCTTATAAATACCAACACAGAACTTCCACTGCAGAAATATAAAAGAAGTGGCTGTGACAAATCAAAATTTTACTCAGTATTATGAGAAATTACAGTACAAAGACTGCACAGTCCTCATACTGTAATGTTCTGCAACTTACATTGCCTTTATAATAAAGATTCTTTTGTTCTGCACTTCAACATCTGGTCTAATGTACTTTATTCCACTGTGCTTTTGGAAAATATGCTGCGGTCGCTGACCATGTTTAACACATTGCTAAAATATGTCACATGCACAGAGTAGTACTTGCCTAGAGTGCTATCCACCTAATGGCCAAATCGTTCTGCCTAGAACCTTACAGTAAGAGTAGTTAATAACATCTCTGGTGTACAGGAAATTCCTACAAAATAATACAAAACAAGCTGAATTTTTCATTCAGCTTTGATAACCATGACTACTCTCTTTCGGGAATTGCCACACAAGGTGGGAACAACTCTACATCCATAGGCTTGTTACAAATGAGCTCTGTGAATGGGACTTCCCATAGGTCAGATAGCTCCTTCTGGACTTTGGGATAACAACTGAATTTCCCTTAGCTACCAGCAAAACAAAAGTTGCTAATGAATATACTCTTTTTAACCAGTGACCTTTAACCATGTAATGGTTTTAGCTGGGATACAGTTAATTTTTCTTCACTGTAGCTGGCATAGTGCTGTGTTTTGGATTTAGTATGAAAATAATGTTAATAACACACTGATGTTTTAGTGGTTGCTGGGTAGTGCTTATACTAGTCAAGGACTTTTCTGGCTTCCCATGCTCTACTGTGTGCACAAGAAGCCAGAAGGGGAGGGGGCACAGCCGAGAGAGCTGGTCCAAATTGGCCAAAGGGATATTCCACATCATATGACATCATGCCCAGTATACTAACTGGGGGGAGCTGGCTGGGGGATGCAGCGATCACGGCTCAAGGACCGGCGGCGTCGGTCAGCAGGTGATGAGCAGTTGCATCACTTGTGGGGTTTTTTTCCCCTCCCTCTTTTTCTGGGCTTAATTTCTCTCATTATTTTCCTTTTTATTGCCATCATTATTGTTATTCTTACCATTATTGCTATTACTATTTTATTTTAATTCTTAAACTGCTCTTATCTCAACCCATGAGTTTTCTTGCTTTTGCTCTTCCGATTCTCTCCCCTGTCCCACTGGGGTGGGGGGAGTGAGCGAGTGGCTGCGTGGTGCTGAGTTCCTGACTGGGTGACTGAAAGGTTCTGAGGTGGCTCCCCAGAAAATGTACGGTAGAATCCTAAATTTAAGAGAACCAGCGCCTTTATCAGAATCCCTCCAAGTAAGTTTGCGGACTTCGTTGGCATTATGCTGGGAAACACAAACCCGCTCAGAGGAGGGGCATCACTACACAGCTGCACTGCTGCTAAAGTACGTGCCTAACCAGGCAAGCATTTGGAAGCATGAAATCTCATCTTTGAAACTGGAATCAACATTTCTGACACTGACACCTTCTGCAGCTATATTTGCACTAGTTCAATTCTTGTCATATTGCAGAAAAGCGCCCAGGGGAACACAAGGAAGACAGGGTGGCACTAAGCTCTCCCAGTATGCAAAAATTGCCCAAGCTTCATTGGAATGTGATTGTTTTGTTCGAATCAGTGTTAAGACTGCAGTTAAAACCTGACTACGTTCTAGAAACAGTGGAAGAGAGACAGAAAGATCTAGCAACACACCCCTCCTGGAATTTCAATCACATGTAACACAAGAATCTATCTGTATTTGCCTCTGTTCTCCTTGACCAGTGAGATGTGTCAATATTTTAAAACCTGTAAAAAAGCCTGCCTGAAGCTTACAAGCACAACAATAGCCAGTCCCTGAGAACACGGAAAGTCTCCACTTCCTGAAGTTACCCCCAGTTAAAATAACCCACATCTGTGAAAACAGGTTTGAACAATCCCAAATCACCGATCAAAAAATATGAGCAAAAAGCAGTTCATACTGCATGTTACAGCTATTGGACTTCCAAAGAGGTCCACATCCTTTACATCAGTACCCATCTGCATTTTTTCTAAACTTGCGTAGGCCAAATCTTTGAACTTTATTTTACAGACGAAAAGTCCAGATAAAGCACAGATACCTATCATGCTTACGTCAACAGATACAGGACCTTCCTTCCTAGTGTCACAACTCTTTACTCTGCAGAAATGTCCCCCTGGTTGACCCTGCTTTATAGCACTGATACGTGCAGAAGGGAGAAGGGGCTTTAGCTGAGACCGAAGGACCAGCGTAAAGGAATTGGTGACTTTTGCTAAACATTGATAGGCACATCAAAATATTGCTTTGCCCCCAGCTGGTCACCACTCCCAAGAACTTGGGCATTACAGCACAGATCCAGTACCCCAATGCCCAACAGTGCTCCCACGGTTAGCTACGCCTCTGAGATACGAGGAGAGGTTTATGGACTTCAGACTGACAGTTGTTTTATAAATTCATTTCCCAAGGCAGCAATATTCCATGAAGATAGGATGGCGAAATTGTTCAGAAGTTATATATTTGACAAGCCTCTACACGAAGATGCATGGATGTTTCCAGCTAACCACCTAATGCAAACACAAGTGCATACAGACTTCCACCACAGCCTGTTAAAGAGTATTCAGCAATATACTCACCTCTTACCTCTCTCCCATATAGTAACTTGAAATATTTTATGCTAAAAGCAAAGTGTGGATTAGGGAAAATACAGCCACTGATAGCTTTCAGGTCCAAGCCTACTACAGACCCATTCACTGTTCAACTATATACAGAGTATGTCACATTACTGACACTTCTACAAATCGGGATTAAAACCATTCACCAGATTAATACAAACTGTCTCTAATCCAACTAAGCACAACGGATACTGCAACTTTGTGGGCTCACTAGAAAATACCAACACAAGAATTACACAACCAGTCAGACAACCTGTCCATCCCATACTCTGATGACTGAATTTCATGTGCTCTACGTTAAAAAGTTAGCGGGTGCTGCTAAATTAAGAGATGTCTCCATTTGCTATGAGAATTAGAAATCTGTAAGCGAGCAATGGTGGCTCCAGGCTGGCAAATAATCTTCACTTGTACTCCAACCTTAAGAGGCAGAACTCCTGACCAGACAGATTATCATGTGCCAAGGAGAACTCAATACAACCTTTGCTGCTGGTGAACCAGAAAGCAGAGTATCAGTGAGGAAACTGTATTTGTTCCACAACCCCTTTTCCCAACTATCACGAAGGCAATCTATAAATGAAAAAGCTAAATTCTCTGAAAACTAAGCAGGTATTTTAGAAGAGGAAAAACAGATCAGAGGAAAACCTAATTAATTTTCACAGTGTACCATGACTAATCTTGGCATATATGGTACTGGAATAGCAATCACAAAGTGAAAACAGCGTTGAACCCTGTCCTATTTTTAATCAGATGAAAGCCACAAACCTAGCCATGCTTCTGCTTAGTGTTGCATTTTCTTCTACCCTGATAGCTTTTACAGCTGGAGAAATAGCTACTTACAGCACTATTCTGCTGTAAAAAAAATTATTGCTACTTACAGCTACTGGAATTATAGTTGAGCATGTCACAGAAAAGGAGGTCTGGCGGAGGCAAGCAAGAACCTTTCCTTGGGACATTTAACCCTTTCCAACCTGTGTCATTCCTCTGAGCAAAGAGGTGTTTTGAAATTCCTGATCGCCATTTGCATGGTATTGAACTATATTTGCAAGGTTACGCAGCAAGCCAGTGGCAGAAAAGGAAACAGAACTCTGGAGACCAATTCCAAATAAAAAAAAATAGTCATTTATGTGGTCCATGACAATATTTTTAATGACATTTGAAGGCAATACACTAGTGCTGCTAATGTGATGGTATATTTCCCCTGCATTAGTTCTGCCATACAGAGCTATTTTTATTAATACCACAAAGAGTTCATAAAAGCTGTTCTACACAAACAGCAGCTCATAGTTCAAGGACTTTCCTCACTTAACAGTGCTTTTTGTGTGTGTCAAACAAAAATACTGTTAGTCACATTTTAACCTAGACATTTTAATACTTGTAATCATAGCCTGAAGTGTGGAAATGGAATGTATTTATTAATTCAAATTTGCTAAGCCCAGTTTTTAGCTAGGACAGCATGTGACATAGCATTACAAAAGTAAGACTTATTTTGTAACAACATTCAGGGTGCACACTTGTGCTGAGAAATGTGAGCTCCCTCTCCTGTCTTCCACTCTTCTTCCCTCAGTTTCTCACTTACACATGCTTGGGAACCAAGAGAAAGGCGGAAGTGGAAGCCTAACTGCTGTTTGAAATGCCTTCTCCCCAGTAAGGCACCACTCGCCACCATATGCTTCATCCAAGAAATAACCTGCTACTGCAAGGAAGAGAGGTGGAGTGTCAGAGATAGTCACTCTTCGGGAATATAATACTTCATGAGAGCTAAGCTGGTATTTCAACTCATAAGGAACTTTCTTACTTATTTCCCAACAGAATAAGCATACTTGTCTCTCGCCGACCATTTTTCACTGATGTGCTAACACTTCCTACGAAAACCCTTCTAGGACTTCCTTTGCTCAAACAAACCCAGAAGTAATAAAGCAAGATTCCAGTCTCCAATCGCAATTAAAATAATGCTAATCGCCATCAGGAGATATGAGTTTGTTCCCCCATTGGAAGTACACATGCAGAGAAGGACACACCTTTGGAGTGTTTCCCCGAAGGCCTCTTGGGTAATGACTCCTCAATGGAATGTGTTGATGTATGTAGTACATTTTCCAAACTGTTACTGACACTGTTGATGGGGGTCTCTGACCTTGGATTGACCTGGAAAGAAAAAACACAAAAATCCAATAAAATAAACTGAGGGAATGCACAAATATCACACCTTCCTCCGGAGTGAGCAGAACCCCCTTGTTGACAGTTAGATGTTTGCTTCTTTTAAAACCAAGGGGCATTACTATTGATATTCCACAAGTAACAGTTCAGGGAAGTTGTTTTAGTCAGCAGCTATTCACAAATCTAGATTATCTTGGCTAATCTAATAAAGCTACTTAAAGTATAATTCTTTTTTAAACAATAGTCACACAGCAGTCAATTGTAGAGACATTGCAAGACCCTTAACCTCTCCACACCGCAGTTCTTAACTTTTCAACAAGAAAACTAGGGGAAAAGGGCTCTTGGAAAATACCATTTGTA
The DNA here is from genome assembly GCF_963921805.1 of Phalacrocorax carbo. Taxonomy (NCBI): domain Eukaryota; kingdom Metazoa; phylum Chordata; class Aves; order Suliformes; family Phalacrocoracidae; genus Phalacrocorax; species Phalacrocorax carbo. The sequence goes on from NC_087520.1 coordinate 43,701,660, forward strand.
TGTCACCTATCTACACGGATGCAGACTCAAGGCGCTTCAAAGTATTTCCACACAGATTACATGGAATGAATTTCTAATTCGCAAAACTAATTTTCTTGTCTTTGCCATTTAAAAACCTGCTATCATGAACACATTTCAATGAAGAAATGCACACTAAAGATGCCGAGGCAGAAGGCTGCATCATCAAAACCGACTTCATGGGCTAATACATACCTTCTAAACTGCATTTAGCATAAGAAAACATATTTTCACCGTTACTTAGAACTACAGAGTCAAACAAGTCATTAGAAAAAGCAGAACTGAACATTGCCCACTTCAACTGCTGTCCACAAGAACATTCACAATTATGCAGCAACACAAAAACATCTATTACTTGTAATACAACGTTCAGCGCCTGCCTCATAAGCAAGGTAATTACTCTTGTTTTCCAGGTAATGAGAAGCAGAAGTGGATGAACAGTTACATTAGCAGTACTGCACACTAGGGTTTAAAGATATTTAAGAGGAAAGTGTGCTTTAAAGAGGTAGTTAAGAGTAACAAAAGCACTCACACTAACTAATGCATAACCTGAATTTCAATTGCCACATTTTGAATGCACCTCAAATCCTGGTACGGGGAGTTGTAATTAGAACTTAACACGGATTTTGGCCTTTCACAAATCACAGGAGAAAATGTGAATCTCAACATAACAAAAGAAGCTATCCTTTATTCACCGTAACTAACACCAGCAACTGCAGGTGCCCATAAGGAAAAAGGCTCACTCAGATCCTGATTACTTGAGAGACTGCCATGAGTTAGGACAATTTACACTTAAAACAATACTTTGCTCACCCTACCATGAGTCTTACATCTTGACATCTGTTGGAACACACAATGCAAGTCAAAAGCAGCACATGCCGACCTATATACGATTTCCTATTGTAAGCTCCATTTTAAGACTGACATTTACAGATTTATATGCAGTTTAAGGCACAAGCGAAAGACTTGGTATACTTGACATCCATAAAAAAGCTTACATGTGCAAAGAAATCAATCCAGGAAGACCAACGAGTGTCAGAAAAAGCAGGATTACAAGCACCTGCTTTCCTTTTCAGCACCGTTAGTCTACTTTTTGACCAAAAATAAAGTTTACTTGTGTGCTTCGTCAGCACAGCTTTCCACCAATAACGAAGACTTAATATCAAGCTTTCACATTAGAATGACTAGCCATTAAACGTGAAGCTTGGGGGGAGGCTGGGGAATAGTTTAAATCTCCTTGCCAAAGTCAGTCTTTACCAAAGCTTATCTCACACTGCCTCTCTCCTGGAGCTCATTAAACTCTCCCTCCAGCGGATTGCTGCGGAGAGGAAGTTCCAGCGGACTGAGCAATGACACCACCATCCTCTTGGCAATGGGAGATTTCAGGAGAGCAACTCAGTAACAGAGCAAGCTAGAAAATCAGATTCAGGCTAGACTATGTTATCCTAAATAACTAGGTTCTACATATTCAGAACAATCTGCAAATATAAGCACTTACGGTACTTGGAACTGAGTAAGAACACAGCCACACGGTTTCAGGGAAGTCTCTAAACAAGCAGTTTGCTACAATATATTGCCTCCTCTCTTGTATTCCCTTCTCCCCACTATCCTTACAGTAAGCATTGCGTGCAGTTTAAAATTTGCATTTTGTTTATCCATAACCTCCAATTCTTTCCATAAAGATTTAATTTTTATATACTTGGTAAAGATTAATTTAGCCCATATGTCTTGGCTGACTGAGCTCATATGCTATCTGATTCAGTCGCACATCAAAGCAAAGCAGTTTCAAATTGGCCTAGAAAAATCACAAAGCTCTGATTAGTTCCAAATGGAGCACTTTGTTAGTGAGCTGAATGGTGTTATAACCAGTGAATCTGACTGCTTAAAGCTTTCATTCCAAATTTTAAATAATTTTTTCCACCAACTTAAACATACCAATATTGCAAAGGTTTGGATTTGTTTAGGAAAAGTAAAATAATGAAAAATGTTTTGCAAATCAAAGTTTTATTTCCAAAATAGTAACAGCTTTTTTTTTTTCTTTTTTTTTGAGGCCAAGGAAAACACAGATAAACAATAACCCATCAGCTATGAGCTGCAGAAGATACTGTCCTGGGAGGGTTTAGAAAGAACACTCGCAAAAGCTTAAAAGTAGATGCCCAGGAAGGACTTGTCCAAATTCAGCTGTAGAAACTCAGTGTCAGGTGAATTCTGGGAGGAATGTTCACCATGTCTGAACACTACTGCAAGCCTCTGTTTAGGCTCAGCACAACCAACTACTAATAAGTAGTCACTATATTCTGAATAAAGAACAAGGCATTCCAGAGAGATAAAGAGCCTGAGAAGTGGTAAGCAAATTGCTTTGGACCTTTAAGGATCTGTAACATCTCTGAAGAAAGGCAAGATGCCATTAAAGAAAAAGCACCTGCTGTTCAAGAACTGTTAAAGGCTTGTTTTCTGAAGCAGCAACGGTCCATAGTGAAGGTGGATAAGCTGGCATCATGGAAACCAGAAACGTTCAGGTCATATATCATAACAAACCACAGGAGTGACGTGTTAGAAATGCAGAAAAATTCACAAATCATTCAAGGTCTCAGAAGACACAGCATCAGACAGTTGAACTTTGGGTTTTTTGACTTAAATTATTTGAGAACATCAGCAGAAACAGTCCATGAAGACAAATCAAATACAACAGCAATGACAGAGAATTAAAGCAATAGGAATATTCTTCACTATGCCTAATGCACAGCATTTTGTAGAGGGCCAGGGAGAAGGAAAGCCTTCTGTTACACCTATCGAAGTTTCATTAGATTATTCATAAATTGTTTTCACATCAGTGGCCTGTAGGCATATTCAATGACTCTAGAAGATCACCACTCAAATGGGCGCAGAAGAGATTCTTAAATTATTTTTACTCAACCCTCTCTACAACTACCTGAAAGGTGCTTTAGTGAGGGGGCGGAGGTTGGTCTCTCCTCCCAAGTCACTAGTGATGGGACGAGAGGAAATGGCCTCAAGCTGCATCAGGGGAGGTTTGGATGGGATATAAGGAGAAATGTCCTCACTGCCAGAGTGGTCAGGCCCTGGCACAGGCTGCCCAGAGAGGTGGGGGAGTCACCGTCCCTGGGGGGGTTCAAACACTGTGCAGATGTGGCACTTGGGGACATGGTTTAGGAAGCCTGGTAGTGTTGGGCTGACAGTTGGACTTGATGACCCTAGAGGTCTTTTCCAACCTTAACGATTCTATGATTCTATAATGTTGCATCCAGTCCCTCTGTAGCAAAGCATCTTGCTCACAGATGTGCTTCTGATTTTCCAGATGAAAACCTAGCTTGTCTCTTGAATTTCAAGCTAAATTAGTACCCATAACTGAAAATAATACAGAAAATTCATCACTACTTAATGAATAACTGAGGCTCAGCCTGAACTCTTCTGTGCCTCATTCTCCATAGTAATAAAGACAGTATCAAAACTGGTATCAGCTACTGAAGAGCACATCCTTCCCAACAAGGGCCAGACAGAAGGATCACAGAATGCCACCCTGAAGCCCTCCACACCCAGGAGTTAACCAGAAAGAGAAACAATTGCTTTGACTCAGAGGTCAAGGACAAATGTATCACGGTATCAGAAGGCATTGCTAGAATTTTAGCCATTATCACATTTTTCCCTTATCACCTGCCAGCAAACAATAACATTTTTCTCAGCAGAGTGCAGTGATTTTCTTCTCAGCATCAGATATGTACTAGCAGGCGTAGATGATCTTGGGACACTGAAAAAACTTCTAGAAGGCTCTCCAGAACCCTTGATCCAACAAAAAGCACACAGAAAGAAAAAAATGGGAGCATGTGGTGTTTCTCTTTCAGCAATTGCTCCCTGAAGTGGCTCTGCTGCTATCCAAGATGGTGGAAGACAATATGGAAAACCGTAAATCTGTGCAGCCAGATTCAGTAACTCTCAGCTTTGCTCCCCAAGGACAGTGCCTAACATTTAATATGGCAAAGTCTTTCATATAAATAACAGGACTGATAGAAGTCAAACTTAATGTGGTAAGAATTTTACCAAGACAGCAATTATATGTTCCTTTTAAAAATAACTAAACAGAACGCAGAAAATTCATGGTTTAATAGCGAAGTATTTGCTGACTTAGTTTGAAGTGGAGCCAATACTAACAAATCAACATAGCTTACTACCTAAAGTGTAACATGGCTTATAATTTAAGGAAACAATGATCCGAGGGAATAAAATACAGATTTCTATTCCTCGTTAGGTATGAAATTTAGGGCATGTGTTACACAGGAAATGTGAAGAAAATATAAAAGCAATGAGTCAAGTGAGATACTAGGGCTGCAGCTAAAAGCCACATGAACACTTTCTCTCACTGATCACGCAGGGAAAAACTTTTTCACATCATGTTCAGTTTTTTCAAAAGCTGCCAGCGATATCCTGGGCAAGGCCCATAGATAAATGCTCCTGCCACTATTTGCTTTGGAAGTCGCCATTAAAAGAGGTTTTTCATAATCGTAAACTGACCTTCACGACCTGCACCATGAGGCTGATGCAGATAACATGCAAGGTTGTACTCAGGAACCAGAGTACTGAAGTCTGGGCAGGAGAAAAAAACCCAGTCAACTCCATTCACTCCTGCCAGTTTCATATTAGAGAGCATTAACAGCAGCTTATTTTGAGGTTAACACCAAGGTCTTTAACACAGTGCAATCCTGTTTGCAAAAATGCTCTAGCAGAGGCTTGATGGCAAGGATACAGCCCTTGCACGCTTAGGCAGATAAGCTGCTATTTCCCAACGCAGCGACATTAACTCTGGTTCCCAAACAATTTGAAAAAAAAAACCTGCATTGCTAACACTCAGATGTCAGTCTACCATTGCATGAGATGTTTCTGGCTCAGACTTTGGCTACTGAACAAAGAGCAACCAATGCAAGGACCTGAAACTCCAAATCTTCTGAGACTACAAAAACCAGGAGGAGCAAGACCGAGCAAACATCTTCCTCTTAGTAGCAAGAAGCCATTAATCTGCCCAGCTGCTTGTGAAACCATAGCCTCAGGCACCAGTTCTGCATTTACTTATATATGCAAATACCTGACTGTTCTCCTACTGGAAGAACAAAATTTAAAACTACTCCGTTTGAAGACTTGAGCTCTTCCACAGGGATGTTTAAGGGACAGTCGCAAACACACGCAATTTTTCACATACCTAGTGAAGTCCTCAACACTACCCCACACTTAAATTTACATGAGTTTAGTTGCTTTGTTGGACTGGGACATGAATGCAACTGCAAGTGTTTGGTTTGTGCTAGGAATTCATGCAGTTCCAGCAGCCAGGGTCTACTAAAAAAGATGTAAGCACCAGGTGCAAACAAGTCAGGTGTGTCCATATTTCTCAACAGCTACAAAAGGTCCCACACCTCATAGGAAGCTGGTTAAAAGGTATCCCGCTTTAAACACAAAGGGTGAAGAGGCAATTCACAGTATAATGGGATAATAGATCAGATGCTTTTGTCCTATGAGACTATTACTGGAATGAAATGAGGCATGCAGTACTTAAATGCTACAGGACAATCACACCTGCTACAAGGCTCCATTAGAGCTCCAGTAGAGCAGATAGTCTATAAAATACAACCCAGGCTTTTTTGGTCTAAGTCATTTCCACTAAAAATCCTTTGCTTAAAAAATTGTGACTACTCTGTTAATACTAGGAACATAAATCTACGATAGAGTAACTGGAGTTTAACTACATTGCGCTGCGTGTTCGCCATTCCAGACAGTCAAAAGCAGCATTTGAAAACATCTGGCAAACTGTAGTTTGTGCAAAGACGTGCACTCGCCCTGTCAGCCAAACAAGCAAAGCTGCGCTCTGCAAAGACGTTTCAGAATTCTTGATATTAGCTAATGCACTCCTCTGCCACCACCACAGTCTCCAACAGTTAACCTTGTGAGTTTGCCAAGAAGCCAGAATATGTGGGATTTCCCACTGAAAAGTCAGACTGAGTTAAAGTTTGAACTCTAAAGGGAAAACTCTCTATTAAAGCCAACAGAAAAACCCCAAGTATTAATACAAATAAGCTACAAAACAACAGCCTGTTTCATCTACCTGATCTTCCGTGATTTACGACAGCTTACTGGACAGGCTGCAAGGGCAACCAGTTCACTCACTCGATGCTAATTCAAGGCACTTTAATTCTATTCTGCTGCTGCACCAAGCATATTTCAAAAAAGATAAATGACAAGAGAGGTATTTTATTTTTCCTTCAAAACAAAAAGAAATCAAATCTCAATTTTACAAACCAATTCTTAAAACCACCTCAAAATCAGAACAGGTAACTGCTTATAACCAGACCTTGAAAGAGGTACTACTGCTCTGTATCTCAGCACTGATATACAAGTATGGCCCTGTTTCTTCACCTGGATGCTACCACAAGCTAAAAGCAGAGCCACCAGAAGGAAAGGTTACCTTAAACTTCCCAAGAGAATTCAAAGTGTAACATGGTCCTATCTGCTCTAGAAGCCTTCGGCCCTTAATGACATCTGCCTTTAAAACATGATGTTGACTTTAGAGCTACCATACTTACATTGCCAGCATACAGGCGGGAAATAGCCCCCACGGGGCCAGTACCTACATTTAGGAGGTAAAAAGATAGTCAAAGCAGCAATTTTAAAATCCAACAAAATATAATCCAAGCAATGCTACCATAGCCTTTCCCCAGTAGAATGGTTCATTGTCACTCGGGTCTCTTCTGCAGCAATTCACATATTAACAAGGTTGGCAGAAGTTGTCTGACAAGTCACAAATTCACTGACCTGTATTTCTCCCTCCTTCCCCCCTCAATATCCACTTAAGTAATGGCTTGAGTGTAATAAAACTAGTTACAGTGGAAAAACAAAGACCCTGAAAAATAATTCATAATATGCATGAAAAATGTTCACTTTCACTATTTATCATCATGACTTGGCAGGCCTTTCATTAAAATTAAGATCTTACTTTTAAGTAATAGATCTTATTTCTGGATCACTTCAGCTATTTACCAAAATCCTGAAACCCTATACTGGCCAGAACACCTGTTAAAAAGAATGCTTATTATTGGATAATCATACCAATGGGACCAAAGAAAAAAAATCCTATTTTAGACTGAGGAAAGAGCAAGGAATTTAGATGTTTGCCCATTACAAAAGCCATGCAAAGAAATACTGATCTGCACTGTATCAACAGCTCTGCTAGATTCAATACCCATTTCAAATCTAAATAGGGAACAACTTCAATTCAACTTGCTGCAATTCTTTTGCCAAAGAATAAAGTCAAATTCTAGTTTAAACATGACAATGGTTCTCATTTCTACAGACAAATTAGATCTAGCTTTTCTAGAATAAGATTCTGTGTATTCACAACAGCTCTTACCTATATTCTTGGGAATAGCATTCCTATATTTGCCTTGTTTTAGGAGAAAAAGCACTTGAGAGCAAGTAGTAAAACGGACACTGCAGTATTTGAATATAGACGAGCACAGAAAGGTATCACTGGTACTGCAGCACTGAAGCCCATAAAAGAATTGGAGCTCTACCCTGCTAGAAAGATGCAGCCCTATACCTGATATCCAGCTAAAAGATGACAGGATCTCAGTTTTAGCAATTCCAACATTTAAAAAAAGCTAAACCAAATGGTTAAATACTTCCAAACAAGGGTGCTGTTCAGTACCTTTGAAGTTAAGACACTGGAATGCTTGTTAGGTGTGGTTAACTGCTGCTGGCTCCGCTTTTCCAAGCAGGACCTGCATACAGCTTGTACACTGATTCAGTTAAACCAGTCTGAAGTCTGGTACAGTTCAAAACATCCAACACCTTACCATAGGCATTTTTATTCCAGAAGAGATGAGGCCTACTTCATCGTTGCTTAACTGAGAACTAAGAGTTACAAGGTGATTAGCAGAAAAAAAAGTAAATTAAAAAAGTGAAGTGGAACGCACTGTTAAAACAAAAACTTCGTTCAGCCTGTGCAAAAAATGGGAAAACAGTTCACGGAAAAAACATCATCATTATTAGCTCAACACAAATTTTTTGGCTGCTCTGTGCCTGATGTTTGGATGTACACTTCATTTCCCAAGGAAACTCAAAACTCATTTAGGTTCTTAAATACAAATTCATCCTGCAACATACGATCAGGCAAAGTGAATTAGTTGGTAATTAACACCGTTCCTACACAAGATCATTGTCTTCCAAGGTTTCCTTTACATGTTAAGCTCATTTCTGGAAATATCACAGATTTGAGACTGAACCATTTTAACAGAGTCACAAAAACTTTCAGACAAGAATATCAGTAAGAAACGAGCCAGAACTGGAAGCCTCACATTTCTTAACTGGGACATCAAGAGGCGTGTGTAATCCGTGTTGTTCAAGTACCCAGAATACTAAAAGGACATGCAAAGATTGGCACATGTCACCCGCTGGAAGCTACAAGACCTGCCCCTACAGCTCCCAAGGTTAGATTCGTGTGTTTTTGAAAATGAGATCATTCCTGAGACAGCAACTACTGATATCAGTGAGTAAACACCTCTAATCCCAGCTAGCAACCGCTATTAACATGGTAATCTACTAAAGCTATGAAATAGCTGGGTTAGGAGGCCAAAAATTAGGTTTTTCACAATTTATTCTATCCCTGCAAAGCTTGCATAAAAGCCATAAAGGCAGCCAAGATAGATCACTTAATAGCTAGATTGCTTCTCCATGAGTACTTAAGGACTCAGTTTCAACCCAAAAAGTAATAGTTTTCCAGCTCATCATTCCACAGATGAAATAAAAATCCCTGAATATTTCAAAAGATGGTGTATGTAACTTCAATCACCTGTAGCAAACAGTGCAGGAGGGTGAAGGACTTTGAAAAGGACCCCTGAGAACATCAGGTCTACACAGCTCCCAATACAGAGTCTTTAGTCATTTCTAAGTTTTAGATGAGCCTATGGAATTAGTGCAGGTGAAAAATAGCATCTTATGCTATAAACCTGAAATAGCCGTTGGTGCAGTATTTGGAAGCTGACTAGGCAAGAGCCCTTTTTCCCATTCACAAGGTATCAGCCTGAAAACAGCCACATAACTACAGTGTCACTGACTCTTATTTCCTTTCAGCTGCGAACAAACTGTAGTCAGACCTACTATTTATGACCCTGGTTCTGCAGCTGAAGCCACAACCAGATCACGGCACTAACCGCGCTGAAGAGCAGGCACGAAGCAGCCAAAGCATTATCTTAGTTCCCTGTTTTTACAGAATGATCTCAATGAGTAGATGAAACAACTCCAAGAAATACAGGGTGACAGATTCATAACTTTTCCTCTAGTTCTGGAAATTATGTCCTCAGTGTTACTAAAACATGTAGATTTGAGAGAAGTTAGCCCGTGCAGAGATTCATACTGTTATGCCTAGGCGAGTGCCAGTATCTAAGCAGGTCCTGTTATGCCGTTATCTACAAGGCATAGGCCTAAGGGTTCTGTAAAGACAGCAGCACTACAGCCTCAAAACAACCAAGAATGAATAAAAACATTAAGTTTTTCACCTATAACTAAAAAAGATATTACTTTTCACAAGTTCTACGCAACAGAAGTCTTGAACAGGTTGTTCAAGATGTTGGGAGACAGTTTTGAGGCATTTCTCCCTTCTCAGTGGGTCACAAATTCAGCAGTTGCAATTTGCCTATGAAAGTACCTGGACTCGTACATAAACAGCAGGAGACATTTGGCTACAGGCTTTCATGTACCCTGATGCTTCCAGCTCCACCTCCTCTACAAGGAGAGCAGCAGTTTGCGGCTCTAAGCACTACACATGAGCACAGAAATGAGCCTTCAGATGCTAGGCTCTAAGCCCTGGGCCAGAAAACCATTCTACCTCCTTTGTGGCAAAGGTGTAGAAGATAGCTGAACAGGCAGGCATCTTAAGGTACAAAACCAGCCTGAAAACTCAGTTGCATCGCTCCCAGTTAAAAATAACCCCATTACAGTTAATCCCAGGATCAGAAGTTTTTAAAGACCTGATTCTTTAGATATATGCCTGGGCTTCATTTGAAGACAATTTGCACTGTTTAAAATTTTAAAAGCTCTACAAGCACCTTTGATTTTATGCCTACAAGCATAAAGTTTGAAGAATCCACGACCCAAAACCTGTAAGCGTTGGCACCATTCAAAACCAGAAGAAAAATACAGGACAAAACAAGGGGCAGAAACGATCATCTTCGCAGAGACTAAAGCAATAGCCTGCTGTAGAGAGGGCAGCGTTCTCCCTACACAGGGCAGGGAAACAATGTTCATTTTGTACTATCAAGTAGAAACCATGAATCTAAAGTTACTGACCTACTTAAAGCCAGCCACAGCCACCTTTGCCTGTAAAGTTAAGACTCATATAATCCAAGAGTAATCTCAAAAAGCACAAATTAGAGCAAAAATATACGGGCAGCTAGCTGCTTTGCGCTTCCTTGTAGTCAGCAACTGCAGACAGTAAGAGACAGCAAAAAGCAGCTGTTTGCATCACTAACCAACTTTAAACGTGGTCACCTACCCCAAAGCAACTCAAAGAATCATGAAGTGTTTACAGTAATTTTGTGTCAACTGTTTGTTCTCTTCACTGTTATACACAATTTATTTTTGAGAGATTTCACTGTAAGATGTGCAAGAGCTAGGAGATGGAAAGAGGATTGCAAGCTCCAATCCTCTGGAAAAAAGTTGTAGCTAATATCAAGTTGGGTCATATTTTAATAGGCCTGACTAAGCAGAAGCAGCACACTGCCATTTGTTTCTGCAAAGAAACCAAAGAGGACTGTTCAACTTTTTTGTTGCATCTCCCTAAATAAACAAGTTAAACATAAATCATCAGGAATTGTAACAGACCTCTAGTACAGAAAAACAGGTAGTCACACAAGTGACGGTCCCTATTCCCATACTCAGCACAAGGGAAATGCTGAAGGATAACTAGCCCTGCTCACAGAGAGTTCCCTATTTGCATGCCATTACTCATCCACTCCATTCCAGCTTCCAAAGTTTCCTCAGGACCTCAAAAAGTGACCACTTCACGAGCTCATTTTCTAAGGATGAGCCCTTGAGAATTCAGGAGCAGCATTCATACCATTTAACACATAGCCTTGACTTCAAGTACCAGCTTAGTGTAGCTCAAGCTGTAGTAAAGCAACAGGAGTGATGAGAGAGTGCTGGCTCTGGGAAAGAAATTCTCCTCCAATTCCAAAGAGGATGAAGAGCGCAGGACTCTTGGCAGGAGGCAGCCCAGCGCGGCTCACTTTCTCTTGACATCTGCATTGTGTTTTTTTTCTAGGTGATGTTACAACACAAGTATTGTCACAACATAACTTGCTAACATCACAAGATCTAAGCCCACAGTGTTGGAATTTATTTGTACGTATTTAAATGGGGCTGAATGGAGAAAAAGACATTGTTTTTTCCACTCGCTTCATCCAACTCCTCTTCTAAGCCAACTGCTTACTCTAAAAGTAGCAAAATTACCCGGCTATCAGCATCAAAAACAATTTAACCATCTTAGAAATCTGCATCTGTTCAAACAAAATGCGTATTCCAGACACTGTGGGGCAATCCTGAGTCAGAGTCCTGAGTCCTCAGTCAAAAAAGCAGTCACCTTTTTGTGCCCTCTCACCTATTCTGTACTAGGTAACCAGTGCTCTTTGACACCAATTTATTTTTTAAAAATTGTACTTTTAAAGAGGCAACCCCTCAATGAGTCCAGAAGAGGAAAAAACCCACAGTAATCAAGTGACTGTCCTCTATGCCTTATTGCTGGCACAAAAAATGGTAGGATGGATTCTCCGTCCATCTTAGATTGACATAAATAGTGCCGGAGTTTTTCAGCTACATAAATCATGCGCTATTTGTGAAGCTTTGAAAGCGTGCTCTAAAAAATGTTCCTGTCTGCGTAATTTTATCTTCTTTTTTTGCTCATCTTATTTTGGAAAACTTGTACATGATTTGCAGTCTTTCCTCTCAAACCTAGGGTCCATGCATCTTTTGAACAAGGGAAGTTGCAAGTAGTTAAGTATCTGAAAAGCTTTTTCTGGTTTTAATTATACCCTTCTACATTCTGTGTGAAATATTCTTTCCATCTACATTTTATTCACGTAGAGGTTTAAACCAAATAAAGAGGTATTCCCATACCCTGTTCTTTCCCCTTAAAACAGAAGGTCAGGAACAAGCACTGTTTAAAGACATAGGAAGGGAAGATTAAGAGAAATATGAAGTTTACTAATACTCATCTAAATTTTACAGTTAAAGCAGCAACATTCAAAGAAACATGAAATTGGAAGGAAATTGTATTCAGGGGAAGAGCGAGTGTACATTTCTAACTCGGTCTGAAATTCAATGCTCAAGTTAATGGAATCTGTACTGAAACAGATTTAGTTAGGATACTCCTCCAATGCAGGGGTTTTTGCAGCCTTTAGGTACACACCATCTTTCCCCGGAGAAAGGTAACGTGGTTTTTTTGCTGACTGAGTGCCTACATCCTGAGAAGCTACAGCCCCTTAACTGATCACACGCACCCACTTAGCTGGTATGTAGTCTGAACTTCAAAGCAGGTTAAATTCAGTCAAGAATACACTTTGACTCCCTAATTTGTAGCAGGCTAAGAGCTCTTCAGCAGTCACTAACACATCTAATTACTAACAGCACCTCTTAAAAATGTTACTGTCTAGCTTAATTGCTGGCAATTGAATGAACCACTAGCAAGTTGATGATGGTGAACCACTGACACCAGGATCAATACCCGAGAGATTCAGGGTGACAGGAAACCACAGTATTTCTTTGAGATTAGTACCAGAAACTCAAAACATTTGCCATCGCATTCATCTAAACAAAACCCAGATTCACTAAGATGCCTTTGCCACTGGACAGCTACTCCCAAAGCTGATCTTTTCCAACTTCTTCCAGGGAAACTTTTAAAGAGATGCTTGCTCCCAAATCTAGGGATATTACATGTTTGTTTCCCTACTAAATCACTGGTCATCCATGCAACCGGCAGGACTGCCCCCTCAGCCCATGTATTGCCAGAAGAAATCAGTTAAGGTTTATACAGCTGCCTGTTGATCAGCTTGTGAACCCTTTCTCATTTAAATGTCACGAGCCCATAAAAACTCCATGCACCCCCCCTCCTCTTTTCGCCCTCGGTTGACTATTCCCCATCATCAACCAAGCAAGTGATCTCTGCCAGTCTCCTTGGCTGCCATTTATCACTAGAACGCCCGTACTGAAGGCAAGATTTTAAATCCGAGCTGAAGACACACCCCAGTGCCCTGCAGCAGAGCGATTACGGTGTGCAAAAGCAGGATACCCACCTTATGGCAGCCAGGATAGGTTGCCATGGTGTTGAGGGTAGAGGTGCTGGGATTCTTGCTGGTGCTGGCCATGATGTTCTGGATCTGGGTGAGCTCTTGCCTCAGCACCTGTTTCTGGTGGAAGCTGAAAGCAGGGTGGTTGGATGCCATCGTGAAGAGCAACAGGAACTCATCGCCAGTGCGGCCCTCGTTGAGTTGCAGCCCATAGTTGTTGATGACCGAATCGATATGGGTGAGGGTACGGAAGAGGACCCCAGCCGCCTCTCGGTGGGCAGACCCGAGCAGGGCGAGAGAGACCAAAAGTTTGCTGCGTACCACCTCGTCCGTCAGGTTGGTGAGGCTGCCCAGGTCAGCGGGGTTGTTGGCCTTGATTTCGGAGTCGCGCAGAGAGTGGTAGTCCTTGCGGGCCAGGTCCTCCAGGCAGGCGCCCAGGAAGCGCAGCTCCAGCGGGATGCAGAGGTCCAGGAGGCCGCAGAGGAACTCCACACGCTGCGGCGAGGGCAGCTCGGAGAACCAGCGGTACACGCCGTCCCGCTGCAGCCGCGGGCACCGCTTCTCCACCATGGTGCTTCTCCTACCCCCGGCCCGGAGGGAGCACACCCTGCTAGGGGCGGCGAGGCCGGGCGGCGGCGCCCCGACACCCCCCGAGCGGCCCCCTCCGCGCTCCCGCCCCCCCGGCAAACCCGCCCCCCGGGGGGCGAGGGGGCCCGGCGGCGAGGGGCGCGGAGGGCAGCCCCCAGCGGCGGGCAGGGCCGGGCCGGGCCCCACCGGGGGTGGCCGCCGGCGGCGCCGCGGGGGGAGCAGGCCCGAAGGCTGAGGCGCGGCCTGGCCGCGGGGTCCCCGCCCGGCAGGGCCCGGCGGCCCCGAGCAGGCCTCTGCCTTCCCCGCGTCCTCCCTCACGGGGCGGCTCCTTCTCTCAGCCGGGCGCCGGTCGCCTCCATCCTCCGCGCAAGCCCGTCCCGCCGCGCTGGGCCCCGCCGCTGCCGCCGGAGCCGCCCCGCCGCCACCACCACAACCGCGGGAAATAATCCCTCGCTGGAAGGTTCAGCGAGCGGGCGGAGGGGGACGTGAACGGTGCGCGGCGGAGGGATCCCGCGGTGAGCAGTCCCAGCCGGCCGCGGAGCGGGGAAGGGGGGGAGAGAGAGGAAGGAGCGGCGGAGCGGCTTCACTCCCGGCCTGACCCCGCGGCGGGCCCCACCCACCGCCCTGCCGATTGGTCGAGCCGTCTACTCGCACTTAGGGATTGGCTGCTGGCGCACTCCTCCCCGCCCCTTTCCTTGCGTACAGGAGAGGGGGCTCGAGGGGCTGTCAATCGCCAGCTTATAACCCTCCCCCTTACTCCCTCCCCTGTCGCTGATTGGTCGAGAGGACGGCTAAATAGGAGAGGGGCGGGAACAGGCGCCTTTTGTGTGCGGCCGCTCGCTGCGGTGGGTTTGGGCGGGGGGACGCGGGCGGGCGCTCCGGCTGCCCGTGGAGGCCGGGGCTGAGGCGGTGACCCCCGTCAGGGCCGCGCTGTGCCTTGCCCAGCTCCAGACAACCACCCCCTCTAAGAGAAGTTGTGGTGGCTGATTCGGGCCTGGGGCTCCTGTCCCCCACCCCAGGGCAAGGGTTGTCCCTGCGGCCAGGCCAGCGCTGCCCTGACTGACTTTAAGTCATGTTTGACCAGCTTCATCCCCTCAATGGTTTATTAAGGATGAAATTCCTGTCTTCATTCCTTCCCCACTGACTCCAAGAGCGCTCGCTAGCCGTGCTCTTTGCTCCCTCCGGTGTGGTAATAGCCTCTTCCCAGACTTTCCTGTCAAAAGCATCCTGGTTTCAGCCACGAGGAGCCTTGCGGAGTAGAAAAGGGGATGGCTACGATGCCCTCTTCCCTTAGCTGTTGTTCTAGGGTGGCGAAGAGCTCAAGGGTGGAGCAGATGGGTGCAGCATGGCATGGGACACCGGCTGGGTGCGGGATGCCAACATCCCCGTAAAGCTTCTGGCACCAGCAGTTGCCTGAGCAGCCTCACCGAACCAAGCTGCATTCAAGGCCAGTTTGTCAGTTGACTTAAAATTGTCTTTAAATACAGTGTAGAAACAAAAGAGACACTAAAGCCCTCTTAAAATGGTTATTTTCCCCACCCACTCTGCATTCCCACTCTCCATTCTAAACCGGGATTCTGGCTGACAGCAGGGTAGCATTGCACGTGTTGAAGCAGCTTTATCGGCTTCAGATTTGCCTACGGATGGCATCCGGCAGCCAAGAGGCAGACACATAATTTCTTTTTTCCCATGATGTTTTTCCATGGGACTCGGCTGCACGTCAGTTGTAGCCCAGTGGCCAGACTGCACATCGACTAGATAATTGATACGGGTGGAGATCTTTAAGTGGAGCGGGCCAGGAATAACACTTTTAAATGCAGCCCCGGGCAGGCAAAGGATGATTCCAGACTTGATTTTTATATTATTGTAATCTCCTTGGAAGATGGACCGTATCTTTTATTTTAGCAGGTGCAACATCGCTGCAACGCAGATAAACGAAAAAGCCACTGCTGATGTTTTTATAAGCACAATCGCATTTTGGCTTGAGCTGGTCTTTATGGGAGGTACACGATGCCCAAATGCGGGCTGCTTTGTGTCAGGTGAGTTGCATGAACGCTTGTGTTGGTATTGTATAAGAGAAAAACGTTTATTCCTTTGGGTGGTGGTTTATTGGAAATCTCATTACACACCTTGCTAAGACGAACGGCTGCACCACAAAAATTCCAAATGCCGGTAGTTTATCCTTTTTTATTTCCCTGTGGAATATCGTAGACTATCAACTGCATTTATTGAGGTCCTACTGGAATGCAAGAGTAAGCAGTCAAAGGACACTTACTGGGGCTGCATAATGTCATATATTGTAAAGCTACACAAGTCTCCTTCTGTTTTGCGGAGTCCTGCTGTGAGAGGGTCCTTGAAAATCCCACAGCCTCTCCATCTCCTTTCCTTGTAGTGATCCGTCACTGAGCGCAAACCATATGCGCTTCCTTTTCCTGCCGTGCCCAGTATTGTCCCTCAGAGGAAGGGATATGCAGAAAACAGAGGAAGTGCTCTCAGTCCCTTAGGAGATGTTTGCATTGAATGGAAGCACAGGCCAGGCAGTAGGCATAGGGACGCCAAGCCCTTTGGTGGCCTTTCTGCTTACATTGGTGTCTCTATCCCAGCATTAATCCATCCTGAAAGCACTATGCTGTGCTCATAGTCAGGTATCTGATGATTGCCTGGCCTGTAGCAAGCTGAAAGTTTAAACTTTTCTGCCTGGGAACCAGGTCTAGGCCTGAGCCCAAATGAAAGTTTGAATGAGAATTTTTGCTGCTGAAGAGCGAGTCTGTGGTTTACGGCCAGAGAGGAAATTGTTTGTCTTCAGTGCCAGACAGTAAGACAAACTCTAATCTGAAGTGTAGTATACGAAGTGGGAGCCCTTTCTCTGATTAGAAGTGGCTTTGGGTGAAGCCCGAGGAAACCGAAAGGAGCATGACATATAATTCTGTCACAAGCCACCAAGAATTCCTGGCTAGCCAGCGGGCAAAGCAAGGAACTGTCCTCAGCAAGATAAATCAACTTTGTATGAGCTCGTGTTACCACTTGCTCAAGACAGCAGGTTGTGAGTGAAGGTCGTTCTGGGGTGCCTGTACAGCCGCGTTCCCCGCAAGAGCACAGCCCTCGGGACACCAAAACCGGCTCCTTGTTTCATCCCCAGATCATCCCATTTCCTGCATCTTCTCTCATCCTGTAAATTCTCCTTGTGCGTGTTTGAGACGAACAGCTGGGGAAGATTTCTCGTCAGAGTAAGCAGCAACCACAACCGAAAGTGCAGTTATTTTCCTCTTTTTGTATTTTCAGAATGTGCAGAGGCTGTAACTGAATGTCGCAGTCAGGAGAGGGGAGACGGTCCATTTCTTCAACACTGGACACATCTACTTCAGTTCTCGCCTGCTGTCTTGAGGGTCTGAATTCTTGTACTCGAATTTCCTCGATCCTGTTTAACCAAGGAGCCTGGCTCAAGTGTTTAGTTTCCTTTAAACAACATGTCCGAGCAAACATAGCCAAATCCACCAAGAAAATTTCTCCTTTATGTGGGTTTGACTCAGTGCAACATGGAATGTCCAAAAGCATATAAAAATTAACTGAAATAATTCAATGTGAGGTGGGCAACTGAGTCATGTGTGAAAGGAGCTGTTTCACTTTTTTGTGCACCCACAGAGCCAGCAGGAGACAAGAACCTCTACCACTGAAACGAGAGGGGAAGCTTTATTTCGGAGGCTGCTGGTTAAAAGGCCAGTTGAGTTACCCAGATCTCGCTCATGGCCAGTGCTCCCAGCCCACAGGATTCCTCCACTGGGACCTTTTCAGAGCTTTTGCCTATCACCTTTCAAAGTTCTCCGGTTCCTTTAGGAGGCTGTTCAACGCCTGTCATTAAACGGGCAGAGGTTTTTGCATGCTTGGCATTTTCAGGCCTCCTAAATGCAGCTTAAATCTTCGCACTTCTGCCAGAAATTAAACCTGGAAATTCTAAGTCTTCTCCCGAAATGACTTGCAAAGCCATAGATGAACCTGCTGCTGGCTCGGTCTCGCAGGGTATGAGTTAGCTGTGATGGGCATCCTTCCCTTGCATGAGTTCCACCCAAAGCCATCTCTCCTCTCTGCTGGGACTGAGTGCTGTCCCAGGACAATATGCTGAGAGAAAGCATTCTTCTGTAAATCGATGTCCATAAAACCCAACAGACAAGCTGTGGGCTGAGTGGGGCCTCTGTGGACTTTCACCTTGGAGCTTCTGGCTCCTTTTGTGGCACCCAGCACTGCCTCCTTGCATTTCCTCCTCTCAGTCCTGCCTCCCACAAAGTTTCCGCGGCTGATCATCCCCTGCCTCTCCCCACATCCCCTTCCTGGCTGCCCTCTTCCAAAACCTCGCTCCCCATCGCCTGGTAGAACTGCCAGGCGTCTGCCTCCCCCATTCCCCTTCCCCACTTAGTGAAATTTTTTGATCCTGCAGCTCCATCCTAGACTCCCCTGTTTCCTTTTCTGCTGGGCCACAGTGAGAGACAGAAGCAATAGCGTTGCATGCCGTCTGCGCCGTTATACGGAAGGGAAAGATAAATATTGCTGTTGCACATTTACTCAAATACTTCTGTGCACACGGGTTATTTCCTGTAAGGTTTCTCGCAGATGCTGAAATCGGAGCTCTTGGATTTGAAAAAACAAACAAACCCCAGCTTTAAAGCACATAGAAAAATATCACGTGGGCTTTGGGAAAAGGCAAAAAAGAAAAAAAGGAGAAAACGAAGCCAGATGTCGGGCCTGCAGCATCCCATGTGGTTCGCCTTTCAAATAATAAACCGAACGCGTTTGGTTTGGACGGCGTTGGTGGAAGGTGTCCTTGCTGTGTGACGGCAGCAAAAGCAGGGTGGATTAAAGGCTGGCAGTGATGTGTCGGGGATGTGGGTGTGCATGCACGCGTGTGCGTGTGAGTGTCACTGCCCTCTGCCGATAGACTCTGGCAGGCACAGACGTGTCTTTAAATAGGGATTTTTCAGGGCTTTTTTCCAGCCGAAGGCGTAAGCGATAGACTTGCCTCTCCCTGAGTAAGGGTCGATCACCACCCTGCCTCATCTGCCACCTTTCAAAGCTCAAAGTGCGAGTCAGCCATGAACTTCCCTCACCCTTGCGTCCCCCGTGTCCCTTCCCCTGCGGGACAGCCCTGGCACGTCCCTTCTTGGCCCCAGAAGCCAGGCAGACCTCTGGCTTTGTGCGATTCCCCGTGGGGCTTGCCTCAGCATGAAAATCCACCGTCCCTGGCTGCCAAAAACGCTTTCCCCCGTTCCCTTCCCTTTCTCCTTACATCCGTCTCAGAAACTGCTGCAGAAGAAACACTGTCTTTCGGTGCTCGTGCTTTGACCTGTCCCTCCCTCTCTTGCTCTGCGTGGCTGGAAGGACAGGGATGTCTCAGCCTTTGCTGAAGCTACAGCCTCCCTGTCCCCACCATCCCAGTTGCAGGGCAGTCATTTCCTTGCGATTCCTGCTCTGAATTCTTCCTTGCTTTAATCTCACCCCAGAAAGGTCACATTTTGGGTGACTCTTTACAAAACAAGAGGGTGTTGCAATTGTTTTCAGTTTCCTTTTGCTTGAGCTAGCACAGCTGTTGCCACGTCGGGGGCCAGGTTGCCGGAGCCCACGTTCGCCCTGTGCGCAGGGTGCTGCTCCGGCAGCCTGGCAGGGACATGCAGCAACCCGGAGCGGAGCTCTCCTCCCCTGTCCGCAGGCTGCTTCCAACTCTCATCCATTATACAATGTTAATTTACTCTTGGCTACAGCCAAATCACTTTACAGCTGGAAAAGAAAAGTCTGGAAGTATTTGTTGACTATTCCAGTGACATTCCTTGGGCTGTTTTCACATCATATCCCCCCTCTCTCTGTATCAGTATTCCACTAACCGGCTAAAACAGTTTAAAATGCTCAAGGAGAAAGCACGAGGAAGAAAAGGAGCGGGCACAAGTATTTGCCGAGTGTGCACGTAAAGTTCAGTGTTTCTTTGCAACATTTGAAGTTCACGATACACTTGGTTACAGAAATAGCAGCTTGGGCAAGAGAGATAATGTCATTTGCCCTACCTGCTAGCCCCACGCTTCACACGCTTCTGCGCAAACCTCTAATATTTACATGTCGCTATGCGCGCTGGAATTGCACGCTAGGGATGATTTCCTGAAGAAACCCACAAATAACTTCTGAATGATGACCAAAATGAGAAAATTGGGATTGGTTCACAGGCAATTCATGAATAGAAAAAGAGATGAAATTAGCTGAATGAACTGTTCATTATGCATTATTCAGCCAGCTGTACTAATTAGTGCCTTAAGGACTGTTCCTGTTCCACTGCAGCCAGCTCCAGAACTCCTTTTGATTTCAGTGGGAGCAGGACAGAGCCCTCGGAGAATGGGCCTGGTGCCGGCTTCCTCTGCAATGACTTTTTTTTTTTTTCCCCTTTGACTATTGCTTATTGATTCCAACTTTTTGTGTCTTCTGTTAAAAGGGCTACTTCTAATCTGTCCGTCTCGATGATCAATTAATCGCAGGAAAAGAAACGTGCCGTCGGTCCCAGAGTGTGTGTGTTATGCCCGATGTGTTCTCTGCAGTGGAAGGTTTTTCTTCTGTATTCTTTTGCTTTGCTTTTATCCAGACAAGGTGACACCGAGGGGCACAGGAGCTTGAAAGCCTTTTGGAAAATATGAATCAATCCAGAATGGTCACTAGGGCAGAAGGTGCAAGAATTAAATGTTTGCACTCTGAGCCCAGAATTTGCAACTGGACATTTATGGGTTTTTTTTTCCCTTTGTAAGGATAATGTTTACGGTGTTTCTCTCCCACCAAAAAGTTCCTACAGCACAGTTTTGCTCTGAATGTGGCGATGTTAGAAAAATACATCAGTTCGAACTGGTGCGTGTGCCTTTGTCAGAGCTGCCTCGTGTAAGACCAGCCTCAACAGCAGACTGCTTTGCCCTGCTTTGAGATTTATAACACACAGGTAACAGATTTATAACACACGGTATTGCCTGCATGGGTCTCTCCATCAGACCACTTGTGTTAGTGACCAGAATAACGTGCTTTATGGCTTGCTTTTCTTACCATGGGCAAGGCAACACCTTCAGGAGAAGCAAAACCTGATTCTGGTGTCACTCACGGGAGACTGCAATGTCATTCCGCTTCCTATTTTAGTCTGGGTTGCAAAGCCAGTTAATGGGGAGAGGCACAACTGCAGACCATCATCCACATGATCTTTCCTGCTGGTGATAAGGCTAGGGAGAACCCAGCCTGACATTCAGATCTGGGGTTGAACTTGTAGGGTTCACCTTTAAATGGATTACCCCAGCCTTGCTGCAGAGCCCTTCTCTCCCCCAGCCCAAGGCAGAGGTGTCTTCGCTGGGGACTATGGCCGGGTAGTGACTTCCCATTTACATGCAGACACATGCAAATTTTGCCCAAGTCTATCCATGTCATAACAGACGTCCTTTTTTCTCCCAGTTCTTTTGATCCCTCGGCGAGCAGCAGCAAAGCAGCTCCACGGTGCTGATGGTGGGTTTCTGCCCCAGCCTGACCCAACCAAGGTGGAGCTGCTGGTGGGTTTCCTTCCCAGCAATTCAGTAAAATTGCCTGCTGGGAAGGGAGCAGAGGATGTCCCACCAGCTGAGCCTGGAGGAATCTCCACAGCCCGGCTCTTTGGGCTTCGCTCCACTGACTGCCTAAAATGGATATAATGGAACCTTAGAGTGGAATTTATTTTCTTCCTAAGACCGTCCTTAAAATAACAAACACCAGAAAACTGGTGACACGCGGTACATCTGAATAACATGGACCGTCTGTCTTTAAGAGAAGAAACTCCAAATAACTTTTTGATTTGTGTTTCTTTTCTTCTCCTTCCTCTTCTCCTTCCCCTCACTACTATATACAAATCTGTTTTGCAAGCTCAAAACCACCAGCTCTCTCTCCCCTGACAAGCTTGTTTTTATGCCATGTGATAGTTATTTAATTTCCTCTTTGCTTCTAAGACAGCTAATATTTATCTTTCCTTATGGGATTGCGTCTTTGTTTATAGGCTGATGTCAAGGGGTAAGGACAGCACTTCTTTAGATCCAGCAGACCAAATTCCTGCCCTCTGACTGCGTCTCATGGAATAACATCTTCCCCTGCAGGCAGTCTCGCAGCAGCCAACGGTCCCAGTTCGGGAAGGCAATTAGGATTAAAATATGTGTTTAAAGTTAGCACACGTAGAAGTCCTTTTCTAAATAGGGACGCTCTCTGAAGCAGAGCCAGTGGAGTCACTGGTATGGCAGGCAAGGTTCAATATGCAGGAGGCTGTTAAAATCTGGCCCATCGTTAGCTGCTTAATTGCTTCCCCAGGAACAGCAAGGCTGTGAAAACAATGGCTAATGGCCATTTCTCCTTCTTTTTCAAGACGACCAATTAAACACAGAGTTTAAACGTATGTAAAATGAAGATTGCAAGGCACCTCTTCCAACAATTCGATTGAAATCAATATGACCCTTAGCAAAGGCAGGATCTTACCAGGCGGTGTGTTTTGCCGGTTTTCCTTTGTTCAAAGCTACGCTCTAAACCGAGTTAGGAACCATCTTTTCCTCATTAAATTTGTTTCCTTTCAGCACTGATCCTCTCGCTTCATTACCCCATGCAATTTTTTTAAAGCCCTCATAGCTAATATCACAACTATAGATCTAGGGTTTATTTATAGCCCTAAACTCCGCAGAGAGCTGTGTGTCTTGTTGCTGTGGAAACTGGGATTCTAAAAGTAAAAGGATTTTAAAGGGATTTTAGAAGAGACCTGCTGAATTTGAGTACTAGCTTTCACTTCCAGAGGTCTGTGTTCAACTGTGCCTTAAACTTGCCAGTAAAATACATCTGATGGTCTCAGCAGCCCTCAGGGGATACCGGTCCTCTATGCTTTTTTGTGATCTGGTGCTTTGCAGCCTGGTTCTTGCTCTCTGTTGTGAGGCAAAAGATGCACGGGTAGCTATCGGGGTGTCAAACTCTGGGTGTCGGCAATGGCATATTGCCAGGCTCGGGGCAGTTTGCTTTTTTTCTTTCACTTTCATTGTTTTTGGAGCCTTTTGCCGAGAAAAATACCACCTTACACGGTGCTAAGTTTGCAGACCTCTTGCACACTGCGATAAATTCAGAGCTTTGAGACCAACGTGGATAGGTGTTTCCTAGAAATTACATTTTACTGTATTAAACAGTTATTTAAATTATTTTATTTATCTCTGGGTGTAGTGTGTAAAGGACAAGAGCATGATTGGTGGACTGGGTCCTACTCCGCACCCTCTATTGGCAAGTCAGCTATGGCAGAAATGCCATGCCTTACCTGGGGCAGGGATCTCACTGAGCCACCCAAGGAAAAAACAGTCCTTCCCCATGGCCCATCTAAGGATCCTCAGCCCGAAGCCAAGCTCCTGCATGAGATGCCAAAAGCCGGCAGCATGACGCCCCCTCCGCCTGGCCGTGACCTGCGCGAGGCTGCTGGCTCATCGCAGGAACGCTGTGCTTGCCACCACCCCGGCTGTTTCTGTGCCTGTAAATGTCAGGTGTCCCCCACCCCCAAATCTTTCGAGAGCTCTGCCAAAGGGCTGCGTGCAGAACTTCTCTGGCGATGGGTGTCACTTTCTAGCAAGAGCTAAGCTTTAAAATAACCTTATAATTCAAACAGTAATTCTGTTTACGAATTTCTGACAATCCAGAGCCCAGTCTAACCTGAGCAGAGATTTGAGATGCTCCCAGGCTGCCAAGCTTGGAAAAACATCCTGGAAAATGCCACCCTATTGATGTGGCCAAGGGAGAGGAGGGGGAAAGGGAAGGACAGGCAATGTAACAAGACTAGCCCACTAGCGTGTGTCTTAAATTCACGAACAAGGCACAAATGTCAGAGCTGATTAGCTATTGCCTTGCATTTCCATAAGTAAAGCAGCAATCCCTGTGCGCCCTGGCGTCCGGGGCGTGGGGCGCGATCACCAGGCAGCCTCTCCTTCCCCAGAGCAGCCTTGACATTTGTTCAGCGCATTCTCCCGGTCCGTGCTGGCACGGGGTGTATCGTGCCTGGCTAGAAGTTATTACTGTGATATTAGATTAAAAATAGAAACGCAGGAGCCAAGACTCACAGACCGAGGGAACAGTAATTCAGTGACTTATCTTTTCCATTAGAGGGTGCCAGGAACCTACTGTTGCTGCAGACCCCAGAAATCATGGAAAACGTGACTTTGTCCTGTACATTTTGGGACCAGGCGAATCGTGCCCATTTTGGGCACCCGATCATTGTACTGCCCAAGCAGACCAACTAAAGTAACTGGACTGCCGTGCTGAAATGCGACGGGGAAGGGTTGATGGGGCAGCTGTAAATCAAAAGCACATGGGCAGGTGAGAGCCCGCAGCAAACTCAGTGAGACGAAGCCCTCCTCACACTGCTGTGCGTGAGCAGGAGCATCAGCTGGGGATGGGAGAGGCCTTTACTGGGCTTCATCTGGTGCTGATGAGATTTGGGTCAAGTCCAGCGTTCCCCACTTTAGGTTGTCTCTATATAGGAGGTAGTGACAACAGGAGAGACGTGCAAAGAGCTGGCTTTGCTCAGCCTGGAAACTAGGGTTGTTAGACCCAAAACACACATAATCGGGGTTGCGGCATCCTTTTGGATGCTTGCAAGGAAAAGGAGGTGACTGACACTTGTCAGGGTGGCCCCTGCGTCATCAGTCCCTTCTCAGAAAAGGAAAACCTTCCTGCAGCATTTCCCAGCCCTTCAACTGTGAAATGTCAGGGGTCTCTCCTGGATCTCCTCTGCATGGTGGGTGTTTTACCAGGAAGATGGGTGTTTTGAAGAACGGAACTTGGAGAGCATGGGATCTCAACACCGCCAAGGGATTCTGGGCGCTACTTGAATAGGAAATCCTCATACAAACCCCAAGTATTAACCACAAAAAATGAAAGAACAGGTGATAGCTCTAGCAGGAAAAAATAGTTTGTATGGCTATCTCTTGTGCTCTGGGTCTAGTGGTGAGGACAGACAGCGAAGGATGGGGCTCACGTCTTCTAGTCTGAGCCTGCCAAAAATCACCCAACCTCAGGTATGACACGAACCGCCCAGTTATCAAAAGGAGCCGCTTCTCCATCCCAGAGATTCCACTTTGGAGGGGCAGAATAGCCTCAGGTCTGCGCTGTATGCAGCAGACACCCAGCACTGTTTTAATCCTTCCTTGGTTGGCAGGGTGTGTGCAGCTCTCCAGCTCTCAAAGTGCAGTGTGTTTGACCACTGAAGCAAGCGGCGGGACTTGGTCTCCCCTTCTCAACACAGGTGTTGCTATATTATTAGCCACAACCATCTATGGGGTTAAAAAAAATGGCAGTCCAAAGAAATTAGGATATGAGTCTTAACAGCATGCGATTAAACACGTAAGATGAATTTTTAAAAAGGGAAGGCAACCCAGTCCTCCCAAGTTAGGCTCTTGAAAAGGAGTGCAGACTTTGGGAGAGAGCATGGCAGAGCAGGCTTAAAGACTCCTTTTTTAGTTTTGAACTTTGGAAAAACAATTCCAAGATCTGTAGTTTTGTGGGAAGAGTGTTAGCGAAGATGTTCAGATCAGTTAGCTGCTCTCAGCAGCGTGAAGACCCTGGCTCTTGTTTCTGCCTCTAAGGCCACCGAAGGAAAGAGCTGAGATGGCCACACGTGGGCCACTCGCTCCTGTCTTTATGCCTGGTGCAGCTGCAGGGGGCCACGCTGGTGCTCACGCATGGAAAAAGCAAGATGAATCCTTGGACTGGGAGGCATCTTTGTCCTTGGCCTGCCTCTGCGGTGGTTCACGGTGCAATGCTGGGCAGATCCATCCCCGTGCCTCGCTTTCCCCATCTGCTGGTCCAGCACAGTCCTCTTCTGGGGCATGTGGCTTCCTGTTGGGTAAGTTAACCAGGGGATATGAAGCTTTTCAGGATCGGTGGCTGGAAGGCAATAGGTAGTAGCCGTGATGGGACGGGAGGGCTAGTGTGTCTAGATCCCAAAGCCCAGTGCTGCTTGGCTCTGTCACATGCTGACAGCTTTTCCTGTGGACTTCAGCCAACGTGGCTCAGGGTTTGGAGCCGTCTGCTCCTGTCCCACCGCAGTGGGGTGATTCAGAGCAGATGGGATGAAGGGCTGACCCTGAGGCTGGTGCAAGACTGATCTGTGCTTTCCTGCCTGGGACTTCAGTGTAAAGCAGGAGCAGCAGTGTCTTGACCAGGTTGGTGAGGGAAATGTCAGCAGCCAGCACACGGCCTGTTGTTCTCCCAGCTCTGGGAGGAAGCTAGTCCTTCTGGACCCAAAAGTTAGCATCATGTGCCAGCAATTATTTTTGGGTGACAAATGAAAAAAACAGGGGTGGTAAAAGAGCAAGTGACTTGTCTGAGACAGCAGTTTTGCAATAAAACTTTGTCTAAGTGCTCGTGTTTGCTGAGGCCATCCTTTTGGTCACAGTGGTTTCCCCGCTGTCGCAAGGATGGAAACTCTGGTTCACATGCGGTCCATGTGGAGCACAGGCGGACCTCCATGGGCAGCTCGTCTCCGGCTGCTGCCTTGCTGCCGTGGCCATGGCGCAAGAAGAAACTCACCACCCAAGTCTCCAGTCCCTCTCATACCTCTGAAGCACTCTGATTTCATGGGACGGGAATAGCAAATTCCCGGGCTGCAGTCACATCCTCATGGAAAGAGCCACTGAAAGATGGTGTTACCTTACACTGCTGAAGCGTCTTTCTTCCCAAAACGATCCCGAAGCATTTTGTAGAGTAAATATAAACCAGAGGTATGTGGGGAGGAGCATGGGGCGAGACTCACAGCTCAGAGCGGCACAGCTCAGCAGTTTAGGATAGGAAGGGAAAATACTCACGACGTCTGACTACATCGGAGGGAGCGCAGGCCAGCAGAGTGTACAGCACAGCAATTGGCAAATCTGGGGCTTGGCCAAGAAAATAAACATAGGAAATACTTGAGACTGATGAAAACCATGGGCAGCCTGCTCTTGTTTAAAGAGGTCTTTTTGGGACACTGAAACAGATGCCCGTTGCAGACGGAGTGAGATCCCAGATCTGTTCAAACTCGTGGCGAAACCTTCATTGATTTCCGCTGGGCCAGGATTTCATTTCAGAGGGTTCTGGTTTTAGCCAGGATGTGATTTCCCCTTTTTAGGCCATGCCCCTCTGCCACCCCCTGCCCAGCAAGGAAAGCAGGCTGTTGCAGTTTCAGAGGTTTGTACACAGATTTAGGGATGGATCCTGTACGGGGCTGAGTGCTGCCAGCATGTCAGCAGGCGCGAAGGATGCTCTGCTGCACTCCAGAGCTATGTGTAAGCACGTAGGGTCAATACCTTCGGAGCTGAAGACCAAAACTGAGTGCTCAGCAGCTCTGGTAATCAGTTGGGTGCCTGCATGCAGCTTGGAAGTTGGATGCAGTTTGAAAGCCAGTTTCTTCCAAATTTTCATTTTCAACAAATAATTTGGAGGCTTTTCACTCCAGAGTTTGACTTGGGCCCCTTACTTTAAAAATTCAGACCCCTCTATGTTCTTCAGTTTCCTAATGAAGATGGCAGGCCCTGGGGCATTCGAGATAAGGGAGAAATTGAAGCAGGTATTCATTTGGCACTGACTTTCAGTCTGAGACCTTCTCCAGAATTAACCATCTGAACCATTAACCATTAACCATTCACAGGCTCTTTAAAATCTTGGTGACTTTAATCACAAAGGGAAGGATCAAGCAATACTGGTAAATATGTGCAGAGGGTAAAGGAGGAGCTTGGGGTGATTGTGAGAAGAGCATTTCTAGGAGGAGGAAGCCCAAAGAAGATTTTATTCCCAGCTGAAAATGAAACTGGGTAAGAAGCGAACAAGACAGAGGACAGGGAAGGTAACCTCCAGCTCCGCTCCTTTCAGGGAGCTCCGTTCATCCCATTGTGTCTGGGATGAGCAGTGGACTTTCAGTCCAAATCCAAATTTTCCCCCACTTCAGAAGAGTTCCCAGCTGGGATTTATCACCACTGCGTGCTCCCGGGATGCTCCGTTTCGGCAGGACCAAGGTGCGCGTTTCATCACAGTGAACATTCAAATACCTTTTCCTTCTTCATCCCCGCTGCCTCCCGTGCTTTGTGCGCAGGGTGTCGCTTGACAGTGACAGCTGAGGTAATCTGGTGGTTTAGGATTCTCATGGCTTGATTTCTAAAAGTCTCGCTGTTCTAGGGCGACATTCCTTTATCCCTTGCCCTTTCTTTTCCTGCTGGATTATCCCATGTTAATAGGTACCACGTAATACAGTCTGTTGTTAACTACTCCTGAATCCTGCTTGCTGATTCCTTAAGCAGATCTTGAAACCCCGTGAATCTGGCTTTGAGTTTTGTGGAGGTTTGTTTTGTGGTTTGCTTTTTCTTTAAACACGACGCATGAAATGTGTAGGATAGCTTTCTACCCCGGCTTTTCGGGAGCAAAGGAATTCCGTGTGTTTAGACAGTCCAGATGTGCTATTCCAGACTGCAGAGTGCATCTGCTTAAACCCTCTGTAAAAGAGGCCGTAAGAAACCTTGTTTAAAAAGCTGCATCAGCTATGGAGGAAATCCTTCCATTGCTGTTTATCTGCTCAGAAAAAAAGATCCTTGAACACTCTTGCGTGACAGGATTTCATAAGAAAAGAACATGAGTAACGTCAACATTGTTACATCACTGTGTCTTCTTGCTTCAATGAAAGACATTTCTTCTGTGTTATGAATTATAAATCTCTATTGCTACAGTCCAAACAATTCTGGGAACTACTGCCACTGGCTTTCTGAACGCAGGAAAATACACTGTCCTCACCATCTGCAATGCTCGAAGCATTTCCAAACATTCATTATTCACATAGAAATTTGTACATCAGCATCTCCATTAAACTGAAAACAATCCCTTTTTTCTAATCAGGTGCCAAACTACTTTGTTACTCGGTTGATTCCTGAGTGTCCATGGTTTTAAGCTTAATGTTTGGCTTTGCTGAGGCTGGCGAGTGGCAGGTGATCCTGCAGAGAGGTCGACCCATCCTAAAATTCCTATGCTCCGAGGTAGCAACTGATCACAATGAACTGATCAATGACCAGCCAGCGCTGGTTCACGATGAGCTGTGGAGCGCCGATAGTCTTCTGTTGTCCTGAAAACTGGGAAAGGGCCTTATTTCTTCCAGCAAGAGCCAATCCTGATCCTGGGGTTCAGAGGCGGCACCTTTTCCAAAGGGTCGTCCCAGTGGAGCGAGAGTTTCTTTCTGAACCGTGACGGTGTGACAGCAGCGGTACTGCCTTTCTGTGACCACTGCCAAACCGTGTCATCGGTCCCTGCCTCGGTTTCTCCATTGCTGAAATCAGGTATTGATATTCAGTCCATTGGGAGCTTGAGAAAGAAAAGAGAAAGCCATTTTGACCAACACTTGTAACCCTCAGCTCCAGAAGTCTTTCCAAATTAAGAAAAGGTGACTTTCTGCAGCTGTTAAGAAAAGCTGGAAAAAACCAAGTTCTTTCCAGAAAACACCCTGCATGTCCCCAAAACAAACAAAAAAACCTCTCTGAGTTGTTTATTTTTTAAAATCTCATGCGGGTTGAATCCTGTCCCAAGACCGAGGCGGGACAGAGGGAGCAGACGTGGCTTTTGCCACTAGGTTCGGCAAAGCTTTGGGATGTAACTCGTCCGGGGCGGGCAGGCTGACGAGCCCCGCGTTAGCTCCTCTGGCCCTTGCCACCAGCAGCGGGCAGGAGCAGCCTTTGCACGTGGCAGTGATGAAGATGGAAACCAGCATGCCAAGTCGTTTTCCAAAGCAGGTTTCTTCTCTTCACATTATGTCAGCCGCATTTCCTGACAAGACCAGCAGGAACACGCGGGTGACAGATGTCCCTTAATTATCGGCAGCGTTCCCGCTCCTTGGTCTCAGACATAAAATTCAGAGGCTTGAAATGAAGGCCGTGTTTTGTTTGGTTAAGACTGGCTACCTCGGTTTTATTTACCAGCACCTTTCAGCTACGGAAAATTAGTCACCCTGGGTTTTCTGCCATGCCAAGGGGTATGCCAGCCCTCCACGAGAGCGGCGGGCGGGCGAGCAGGGTGGAAAATACGGGGAGATGTGGGTGGTTGGGGAAGCCGAGCCCCTTCAAATAAATTATGTTATTGTATTGCCGATTGCAGAGGTTTGTCATCTGGGCTGAGAAGGGCAAAGCGGCGCCGCTCTGCGTGGCAGGCTGCGGCTTGCAGAGCGCTGACCCTGAGAAGGATCTGGGTTTCATCGTGAACAAACAGCTCGACACGCATTTATTGTAGGGTGATCCAGTAAAATAAAAGGGCAAATGAGGCATCTTGGGGAGAAATCACATGTTTTCCTTTCGCTTTCTTTTTCAGCTTCCAACATTACAGTGGGCAAAAGCTACCTCTGTCCCTCAGCAAACCTCACGGAGGGGTGGAGGGAGGGAAGGAGGATGATGCCACCACCTGCAGAGCCACATACTGCTCCTTTTCCCCTTGTGTATTTGCTTCGCGGGCCTTTACCCAGGATAGCAGGTTGACTTTGCCGAGCACGCTTGCTGGGTATGTTCCACAGCACGTAGGAACTCAAATCTGGTCATTATCCATCTACCAATTTATTTAAACCTGCAGCAACATGGTTTTTCCCCCAGCCTGAATGCCAAATGACCTGTATTACCTGCTCATCTTTCTTTGCCCGTACTGCAAAACACCTCACGCACACCTCTGCCTCCTCCGCGTCGATCTCAACTTGTTTGTCCCTTCCAGCTGATTGCAGCCCTATTCCTTCGCTCCTGGAAGCGCACGAAACAGCCGTGCTCGGAGGAGGTCTCTGTCCTGCCTGCCTGTGGTTCCCACACCCCCCCAGCTCCTCCTTCGGGCTGCCTGCTGGGTGCTGGGGAGAATATAGGCCTGGGGGAAAAGATCCATCTGGCCACAAGGAAGAAAGCATCATAACACATTTCACGGTCCCGGCATTGCAAATCTTCCCTCCCATGTGCTCAGTTGATCAGGATCAGCTTCTTTGCTGCTGTTTTTGTGCCTCTTGATTTCCACACGGAAACTAGCTCTATTTTTACCCAGCTAAAGCTGATTAGATTTGCAGTAATTGGCAGGATAAACAGACACATACTGTATGCAGCAGGTTAATGCGATACGTTCAGTGACCAGTAAATGCACTTAGCCCATGCCCAGCACAGAGAAGACAATCAAGGTAATATATTGTACACATGCCTGCAACATGCCCATTAGCCATCCCTGTCCTTCCTCCCTCTGCAAACCCATTTCCCCTCTGAGACAATGAGTGTTATTGCAGAATGCAAAACATTTCATCGTTCTCTCCCGAGCCCTTTGCAAACCGGTATTAAACCCAAGGACACGCAGGAGTTTCTCTTTCTGGTTAACCCGGGTCTTGACTTTTGTTGACCTGTGAGAGATCATTAGCACTGAAGCAGCCAAATATTAAAAAAGAAAAACGCTACTTACAACTGGAAGGCTGACCTTCTTCAAGTAATATAATTTCCAACCATTTCAATCACTTTCATAAGCTACAGTCTACCGGAAGATTAGCAGTAGTGCTGCTTGCTGCAGTATCATTCTGCTCTTTAATTGGTTTTTGGGGTAATTTAGCTGGAGACCAAGTAGATAAGAGAAGACTTGGGGACAACATCAGGTGATTGTATACTCCTGGAATTCAATTAACTGGGGGAGGAAATGAGCGGGAAGCAAAATTGAAAATCATTCCAGTTTCCAAAGCTGCGTATTTCAATCTAATGCCGTCAGACCTCGGGAATACTCTGCCTCTTGTGCTTGGTGGTGGTGGCAAGGTGGTGGCCGTACCACCCGTCCAAGCCCAGGAGAGACACGCAAGACGAGCAGTCCTCAAAAAACTTATGAGCCAGGGTGGGAGGTGCCCTGTTTATTTAAAACCCTCCGTATCGAGTCTGATCCCATCCCAAAGGGCTCCCCATCCCTCCGACTGCTGCAGGACCCCACACCAGCCTTGGGGGTTTGAGCCACTGACTCCTACCCCTGCTGACAGAGATGTGTTTTCTGGGTGTCCTACTGTGCAGGGGGATATAGAGAATAATAATTAAAAAAAGAATTAAAAAAAAGAGTAACAATAATAATAAAAAAGAGCTGGATTTAGAGACTAAAACCCTCCTCTTTCCTCTCCCCAGGTTGCTCTGATCCCCAGCGTTTAGCTCCTCTGCATGTGCTGGTGCTACAGGCAGGATATTCAGACCACCTTCGCCAGGGATGCTGCAGCCCAAAGCCGCTCACCCGCGATGCCTCTGGCCACACGCTTGACGCTCACTCGCTGTTTACAACTGTACTTGGAGCCCCCACAGTTACGCAGCTTTAATCTATTTAATGCAGGCCCTGTTGATTTTGTATTGTTTCCCGACCTGTCTGTCGCAGGGGCCCAAGCCAAGGGCTGTGCGGAAAGCTAAGGATATCGCATCGGTACCTCTACCTCACACCCTCGTAACCTCGTCGGCGAAAGGCAGTGAGCTCACCACTCCCTATTTCCCTCGAGCTCCTGTTTGCCACTCGTTACACCGCCCTCTTTTAATTCTCTACCTACCAAGTTCAGTGTTAGTGGTTCGATTGTCCAAGATCCCTCCCAGGCTTCAAGGCTTAAAGTCGGCGGCGTCCTCTTCCCCCCTCCAAGCGTGGGCACAGCGCTGGCTTTTTCCCAGTCCTCTAGTACTTCCAATGGCTGTTCCAAGACCTACTGAAAATCACCATTAACCATCCAGACAGGTCCTTGGCCACCTCCTTTACGACTCTTGCAAGTTATTCAGGTCTGCTGGTTTAAAAATATCGAGCTCCATCAGCTTGCTGTTCAGCGTACCTCCTATGTACTCTTGGAAAGTATTTCATTAGGACGTTGTCTTTTTTCCACCAGATACCAGGAAGAAACATGCACTGAGCATTTCTGCCTTTTCTATGTTATGGATAAATCTCCCGTTTCTGTGGAGTATCGGCCCACTGCTAATGCAAGGCTCCTTTTCTTGAAAATCTTGGAAAATATCCTTCTGTCTTTAATTTCCCCAGCTTCTGAGGTCTGTTAATTGCTACCAGTTTCCTTTTTCTTCTTTTTGTGAGTTTATATTTTATGTGTTAGTCTTGGTGGCGCTTTTACTTCCTTTTCAAGCCACGTTGTTTGTTTTTTTTAACAAAGACTCCTGTATGCGGTGCTGCTTTTTCGGTAAAAAGTTCTTAAAGGCTTCTCCCTTTTCAACACATTTTACATTTCAAATATTTCTCCAAATTGACTTGACTTGTTGTCCTGGTTTCAGCTGGGATAGAGTTAATTCTCTTCGTAGCAGCTCGTATGGGGCTGTGGTTGGGATTTGTGCTGAAAACAGTGTTGATAATGTGGGGATGCTTTAGTCGTTGCTGAGCAGTGCTTACACTAGGCAAGGACTTTTCCAGCTCCCCACGCTCTGCTGGAGGCACAGGGGGTCGGGAGGGGACACGGCCGGGACAGTGACCCCAGCTGACCCCAGGGATGTCCCACACCACACGGCGTCAGGCTCGGCACATAGAGCTGGGGAAGGAAGAGGAAGGGGGGGACACATTCGGGGTGATGGCGTTTGCCTTCCCCGGTCACCGTTACGTGTGACGGAGCCCTGCTGCCCTGGGATGGCTGAGCACCCCCTGCCCGTGGGGAGGAGGGAATGAATGCCTTGGTGTGCTTTGCTTGTGTGCGCGGCTTTTGCTTTAATTATTAAATTAAATTAATCATTAAACTGTTTTTATGTCAACCCACGAGTTTTCTCACTTTTACTCTTCCAATTCTCTCCCCATCCCACTGGGAGGGAGGGAGCGAGCGGCTGGGTGAGGCTCAGTTGCTGACTGGGGCTAAACCACGACAATTGTAATTATTTTCTGCTTTGCGAAACAGGACCTTTTAAAGTCCAAAGAATATATATATATATTTATTTTAAAAATATACAAAAATATAAATATATATATATATAACTGCTTTGAGCTTTACTTCGCTTGCACATAACAAATGTAATCAAGCCATGATCGCTTGTGCCTAGTACACTGAGAAATTCATCTTCACCTGCCACGGCGAGGTTGAGTGTGGAATTCCCTCATGTTGCAAGCAATATTTTTTGCATTAGGAAATTATCTTTTTTTTTCCCCCTGAAATGCTAAGGATATTTCAATACTGGCAGCTCTGGACTTCCAGCATCCATCACTCGGTCCGAACCCCCCATGATCACAACATTTTTCTTAGATATTATGGATGTGGCTGCTTAAAGAAGGAGATTGCGTTGAGTCCCTGTTGCAGACCATTCTGGCCTCGTGCTTTATTTCCCAGGATATTGATCCAGAAACACCACAGATCATTTATTTCCATGTTGCTAATGACTTGGAACCAGCCTCGCACCGCCGGTGCTCAGGAGAAGGAGATACCTGCTCCCCAACCAGTCCCAGCGGGATGTGGATCAGGACTGGCAGATCAAGACCTCCAAGCAGGGGTGGAAATCAAATGGAGAAGGTGGTTATAATGCAGGGCTGCAATACTCCAGCCAGAGAAAACTCCACCCTGTGGCATTAGGAGCGGAGTTGCCGTGTGTATTCAGCAATCCCGCCTTGTGCCGGTGGTTTTTGCCGCTGCAGTTAATTCTCTTTGCCTCCTGTGATTTCCCCATTGTATTTTTGGGGGGGAGGCGAGTGTGGACCTGTGCCCTCATTCCTCCTCCGTTACGTTACCAGGCTAACGTGCTGCTGGCTTGGCTGGCCACAGAACCCCCCCAGGAGCTTTTCCCCTTGAGGTGGAGGTCAGCTGAGCTGTACAGCTCCACCACGGATGGCCTCACCCTGGGAAAACACAAACCTCCCTACACCACTTAAACAACTTGGTATTTAATTCCACATTTAGATAAATGTGGAATTTATCCTTTTTCCTTTCTTTCCCTGTGAAACAGTGACGATTTTTTTAAAGATCGCTTTGATGTGCTGCCCCTTCAGCATCATCTTAGCATCCCCAGGAGCTGCCTGCAATTTGTGAGGTCCTGCGAAGCCCTGCTGCTAGTGCCAAACAACCGTCCTCCCCCGTGGATGGTGGCCCACTGAGTTGAGAAGCCTTCGATCGCACCTCGCGGCTGGGCTCCGGGAGGCCAGCATGCCATCCCTCCTCCTCCTCCTCCTCTCCCCATCCTCTGTTGTGCTTTGCAGGATCAAATTCCCAGAAAAAGCTGCCCGCCTTCCTGGCATGCTGGAGATGTTTTTCTGGACAGCTGGACTTCTAGAGCTACATCCCGCTATTCTCACGCTGAGGATGCTGCGGCAGCGTGGATTCCTCCAGCTAATCCTCCCTCTCCCTTTGCTCTGTGGCAGATTTTTTTCCTTCTTAAGCACAGCCAAACTTCCCGGCAGGTTTTCTGCGAAGGCTGGGTCTCCCCGATGCCCTGCGCTTGTCTTTCTGAACCACGTTGTACATCAGAAACCGTTGCCTGCCTGCATCCCCGCCCCTCCCTGAGCCGCCCCGCTGGGCTGCGCCCCGCTCTTTGCAGGGCGAGGCAGGTTTCTGCACACAAGGGCGGGATGGGATCCACCGGAGATCTGTGCCTTTCCATCACTTTTTATCTGCAAGACACCCCAGGAATAGGCAGGTGTTAACTGTATTCTCTGTATTTTGCATCGCTCCCGCTGCCCAGTGCTATTTTGTCTTCTCCCATCCACGCTTAGTTACTCATCATAAGCTGATTTGCTTTTTCTTGTACTTTTAAAGAATTTTTCTTTTATCCCAGATGTTGTCTCACTCCCTTCATCCACACCTGCCCTGGGTTATTAGAAAAACAAAATTTGCCAGCCCTGTCTAACACTGCCCAGACCCTTTGGGGAAATGTCTCCGGCATTAGCCGCGTGTGCTGGAGAAATCCCGCTGCGGTTTAAGGGCAGCAACTGCGGAGGTCAGCCCGGCGCTCGCCGGCGGCAAAAGCATCTTCCAGAGGGAAAAACCCGCGGGTGTTTGGGGCTGGTGTGCAGCGTAATCTGGATTTTCCTCTCCATGAGCCTCCTGCACATCAGCAGCACCGAGGAAATATGAACTGGTCTGGAAAGGACTCCCCAGGGCAGAAGGACTGCAAATGATCGGGGCGTGAGTTTTTGTTTTAAACTAAATTCTGAACTTTGGGTTAAGTCTGCGAAAAAACGGATTTATTTGGGAATAGGCTCAGGGACAGCAGCGTGGCTGCGTTGTGGCTGGCCACCTCACCACGATCGCTCCGGCGTCTGTAATCGTCCATCCAGCCCCTTCCTCTGTGTTTCCTTTATTTGGCTGCCAGCGTGGCTTTTTGCAAGTTTTGGAGCCCATCTTAAACCCTTTAATCACCAAGATGGCCCTTTCTGACCAAACCCGGCCCACGGGACAGCAAGACAGGCCACGGGCACACCACGAAACCAGTGGTTCATGAAATGAAGACGTAACACGTGGCTGCATTTTTAGTGTAGAACCTGCCCCCTCGTCGGACACAAAGGCGCTGCTCCTAAAATAATCCTCATTTTAAAACCACGCACCACCCCCATCGCCCTACACCAGCACTTGTCACTGGTAAATCTCGTTTCTCTCT
This sequence comes from Phalacrocorax carbo, assembly GCF_963921805.1. Lineage (NCBI taxonomy): Eukaryota > Metazoa > Chordata > Aves > Suliformes > Phalacrocoracidae > Phalacrocorax > Phalacrocorax carbo. The sequence goes on from NC_087520.1 coordinate 43,738,174, forward strand.
CTGCTTCCTCGGCAGATTGTTATTAGTGATTTCTTTTTCACCAGGTACCGTTAAACACGCTGTTATTTTAAATACCTATTTTACGAGGAGCGCGTTGGTCGGAGGTGCATCGCACCTTGGCGCGTGCCGAGGCTTTAGCCTCTGGTCTCTCCACCCCATTTAACTCCACAGAAGGAATAGCTGGCCATTAATTACCACGCCAATTAACATGTAAAACTACTATAACCATGAAAAACTACTGAGAAAACAACAGAAGGGGGCTGGGATTTCTTTTTTTTTTTTCTCTGCCAGAATTTTTATATGTGTTTAAGCAACTTCAGTTGTAGTGTTTTTCTTGGAAAGTTTGGGGGTTTCCACCCAAAGTCTCTCTCCATGAAAAAAAAATGGGAGTTTGCAGTTGCCAAAAAATGCAGTACCTGAAGTGTGGGATTTTAAGAAGAAAAAAAAACCAAACACAACCCCCCTCCCCAACGTTTAACGTTCTCGCATTCACAAAGGACTCGGTGTAGTTTGAAAAGATATTTTCAACTGAAAAAAAAACACTTCAGTGGGAAAATTTCCACCCACTCTGGTTGCATCTCTTCCCTCCAGGTTTGAGAGAGAGAGAGGAAGGCTTCCTTCCAGGCGAGGGTGGCGATGTGTTTCAATAGATGGACAAGAAAATGCATCGATACAGGGGAAAAAATAAACAGCCTGAGTGAGAAGACGCAGCCTGAAACTTCCTACTAGGTGGGCAACCGAGGCAGGTACGGGGCGTAACCGTCCCTCCCAGTGGGGGTGCACCTGCCTGAATCCCGCGGGTTTCCAGCACCAGGGTTTATACAGCTCATTTTTTTTTCCCTTGGAGTCCTGGCTGAGCTGAGTCTCGAATCCGAGCCGATAGTCTTGGCTCAAAACTAGCCCTCCAGTAACGCCGGCAGCGATGGCAGGATGCAAGTGCGAGCCTGGCAGTCCTGCCGGAGATTTTCTGGAGGAGCCGTGTTTTCATGCATTGCCCAAATTTTGCTTTATAGGCACTTGTGAGCATCTTTTTAATTTTTGTTAAGCAGAGCTCCCCCTTTAATACTTGTGCACTCGTGTATTAATACAAATATAGGTAGCCCTGCCTGCACACAGACCCGCACAAGCACCCCGCTGCTGCAAATATCTGGCACGCTTAGAAACAAGGGGATGCGTCGCCGGACCAGGACCCCGCGTGCTCCGGAGGCACGAAGCGAGCTGTCCCTACCGCCTGGGAAGGATTTCACATCTTCAGCAATCCCAGGAAAAAAAAAAAACAACCACAATTAATCTGCGGATAGGACTGGCGAGGGCCTCCTGCTGGTTTGCACCTTCCCGATGGATAGGCAGGATCCCGATGAGGTGCTCTGTGTCGGAGGGAGGGGACCGAGGTGCGCAGCGGCCCAGCCGGGAGGGGATACAGCCCGGACCGCTGCCATAAACCCTGAGCGGCCTTTGCATGAATAAATAATATGTGTTGCAGTTGCAGTGTGCTGGACCCGGCACGGAGCAAAGTCTGCCCGGAGACTTGGCGTTGGCGGCGCTGAACGAGGCGTTTGGCCCTTTCTCATCGTGTGTGTCCCACCCCCAACCCACCCACCCACCTGCAAATGGGGACCCCCGGGCCTGGCAGGGGGCGGCCGCCCCTCGTCGCATTGAAGAGCGGCGGGAGCGGGGCGGGGGAGGCGTGAAGGGATAAATAAAAATCCGGGAGCATCCTGGAGCTGCGACGAGGTGGCGGGGGGCTGTGGGGGGCTGCGGCCTGGCTGGGGAGGGAGGCGAAGGCGACGCAGTTCCTGTCTCTTTAAATCCACCCTGAGCCAGGAGCTGGGAGATGAGGCAGAGCAGAAAGCTCAGGATCCCTGCTCATTAATAAGCAGGATTTATCCCCGTAGGGAGCCGGGAAGGAGGGGGGAGGCCGTGGGGTGAGCGGAGGCCCTCTGCCCCCCGTCTTTTCCGACGCCCCCCCAGCCCCTCACCCCGGCATCCAGCCCTCGCTCCGAGCATCCAGCCCTCGCTCCGAGCATCCTCCGGCCGAGATGCGGGACCCGCCGGGCGAGGCGAGCGGGTACCCCCGGGAGTGAGGTTTGCTGGGGGCGGAGTGGCGGCGGTGGGGAGGAGGAGGAGGAGGAGGAGGAGGAAGAAGGGGAGGGGGGGTGAGGGAGGCGATGGCGGGTTTTTAGGGCGCGGGGTGCGTGCGCGTTGCCAGGGCCGGAGCGGGAGAGGCCGGGGGAGCCGGGCGGGAGGGCGGCGGAGCACCGCATTGCTGCTGAGCCCCCGCGCCGCCCCGCCATGCCGCCGCTCCCGCCGCCCCCCCCGGCCCTGCGCCGGAGCCAGCCCGCCCGCCCGGGCAGCCCCGCCCGGGGGGCGCAGCGGGGGCTCTGAGCCTTTCGGGGGGCGCCGGGCTGCGGAGCCCAGCCTCGCTTTTATTTTTTCCTTCTCTTGGCATTTGGCCTCTTTTTTTTTTTTCTTCTTCTTTTTTTTTTTTTTTTTTTTTTCCCCTCCTTCCCCCCCACCCCCGTTCCCTGCCTTGGATGGTTTTTAGGTGGAGTCGTTTGCACCAAAACCCAATAGCTGCTGCTGTTCTTGCTGCTATTTTTTTTTTTTTTTTTTTTAATGATACTGTTTCCACAGCAGGGGAAGAGAGAACTGATCCTGAACATACTCCCAGAGAATGAATAATCACAAGAAACTGGCTTAAGCAGCTCCCTGGATCTGGTGCATGATTTCGATCGAGTTTGATTCGATTTGAATTTTTTAAAAAATTTTTTTCCCCAAGTCATCGCTCGTATTTTATTTCCTGCATTATTTTTTTTTTTTTTTCACCTTTTGGGGGATTTGCAAACCGAATTACATGCATGTCCAGTGGGGGAAGGTTTAATTTTGACGATGGAGGGTCGTACTGTGGAGGCTGGGAGGACGGAAAGGCTCATGGCCACGGAATCTGTACTGGCCCGAAGGGTCAAGGTGAATATTCGGGCTCCTGGAGTCACGGCTTTGAGGTGCTGGGGGTCTACACTTGGCCCAGTGGCAACACTTACCAGGGCACCTGGGCGCAGGGCAAGCGCCATGGCATTGGCATGGAGAGCAAGGGGAAGTGGGTGTACAAAGGAGAGTGGACCCATGGATTTAAGGGACGGTACGGGGTCCGAGAATGCACTGGAAACGGGGCCAAGTACGAAGGCACCTGGAGCAATGGATTACAGGATGGCTACGGGACAGAGACCTACTCGGATGGAGGTAGGTGCTGCATTGATACCTTCGCGGCCAGGGCGGGCGGTGGTGCGGGGGTACAAACCTCCGAGCGGGGACCCTGGTTTTAAGCTGGAGTCTGTGAGTTTGCAACCTGCTACCTTGGAGCGAGGGATGCTCGTACCTCGCAGGAGATAAGGAACCAGCCCAGTATGGCATCAGTTCTTTGCCACAGGTAGCCCCATATGTTCAGCGGGTCTCTGGGCGCCGGGTCCTCCCCCCCCCGCCTCTCCTCGACCTGGCTTTTTGGGGAGAGGAGCCTTCTGCGCTGGTGGGGGGACGCCCAGCTCCCGCCCAGGGCGGGTCGGAGGACAGGGTGGGCCAAGCCGTCAGGGGAACGACCCAAGTTGCACGTGGGGTTCGCCGTTCTGCACCACTGGAACCTGTAGGATTTTGCACCAAAGCAACCCCGGGGCAGAGGGGAGGTGAGGGCGTGGGGGGGTGGGGAGCCAGGGCAGATGGGTGCAGCCCTGGTGCTTCAAATGCTTCCAGCGAGGGGCTGGGGTCTTTGCACACCCTGCAGCCCCTCCAAACGCAGCCCCATACTTCATAATACCAGGCAAAAGACTTTAATTCAGACAAGAGTCTTTCTTACACTCCTAGTTTACGGCTTAATGCTTAGCGTAGGGGCTCAGAGGGATCACCAGAGCTATTCTCTGCCGTCAACACGGCTTAACGAGATGTTGAGGAGAAACTGGAATTGAATAAAAAACAAGAAAACCCAATTGGAGTGATCAAAAAAAAAAATTGCTGGACTAACAAGCTTTAAGGCCGAACTAGGAGAAACAGCTGGTGCTGTGCTGTAAGTGGCTGTATCATCCTCTCTCATGTTTTGTGGCTACTTCCATCTAAATTGCCACCATAATACGAGGCAGGCCTACCTGCCGGCAGCCGGGGGCATTCGCCAGCGCTGCCCCGTTGTTTTGCTGGCAAACGCATCCATCTAAAGCAGGCTTTTATTTTTTTATTATTTTTTTAAGACGTTACCGTTTTCCAGGACTGCTACATTAAGGAAATTACAGCGTCGGTGAGGTCTATCGCAGCCTTCCTGAAAGGTGCTGCAAGACCTTTAGAAAACCCAGTTTTGCTGCTTTGTGATTACGGAGGGAGGCAAGATTAAACGTTGCCAGCGTCTGCTCTTGAAGGGAGAGGTGGAACAATCTCTTGATTTTTAATGATAATTTTGTGCTGGCAGCTTTCTCCTAAAGGAAATTATAGCTGCAACCTTTTGTTTCAACTGCCTGGAATAATACCGGGGGTCTGAGCTGGAATCTGCCGAGTGTGTGTTTGCAAGCCATCGATAAATCCCAGCAGTCCTTCAGTTGAGAATAAAGCTTGGTCAGAGAATAATCGCGGTCTCCCACGTTCAAAGCGGTCAGGAGGGGCTGTGGGGAGGGTTTCTGCGTGCTCCCAACGCGAGTGCCGTCGCCCTGCTCCCCTCCTGGCGCCCAGCCCCTGCCGGGGAGGTTTGCAGGAAGGCAGACAGAAGTCTTGACAAACTACAGGTCTCCGAGGGCTGGGTGTTGCAGGGCTGGCCCTGTCCCCAGGCACGCACGTGTCCCCACCCCGGCACGCTCCCCGTCAGCTGCAGCACGGCAGCTCTTTGGGAAACCTGGGGAGCATCTCCAAATCGGGGTGGCTTACCAGCAGCTTCACCGTTTCTGAGAACCTACCAGAAGCAAAGAGCTTTTCCTTCCATCTTGTCAGGCCAGCCTGGCTTCTTGGTGTTTGGGAACCAAAAAGCTATACTGCATGTTTATCATTTCAGGAGGGGGTTAAGAGGGTCAGTGGGAGAAAAGGGCAGGGTCTGTAGCAAAATGCTTCCCCCCCCCAGGGACTCTGCAAACCATCCTGGGAGGAGGGGGCGGCCGTGCTGGGGGAATGCGGAGCGATGGTACCTGTGGCCAAGCCCACCCTGCTGCCGGGAGCAGGGACGGGCCACGCACACCCCGACCGGGCTCCGCCACACCAGCTTTCCCCCCATTTCGGTTGGGCACTTGCCACGGCGTGACTGAATCCAGCTGAAATTGCACATTCTCCAACTCAGTTGCAAGCACCCAGAGGCCGTGGCCCTTTCCCAGTTGCCTGTCTCCATTCTGGGTGGAAACCACCAAAGTTGAGCATCTCCAGCCTTCTGGACCCCGAACCTTAATGAACTTTGTGCGTTTGGATACAAGGAGCTGGTGTGTGCAGGAGCTCTGCTGGAAGAGTGGCTGCGTAGCTATTGCACCGGGGAGGCAACTGTTGGGAAGGATGTTTCTCATTAATCTATTCAAGTTATTACCTTCATCAAACTGAAGTATCCTAGAATCCTCGCCCCAGCATCTGTCACTTGCCACCCACAGATAAATATTCATCCCTTGCATATTTTTTTTTAGCACATCAACCAGGGCTAGGGGATGGGTCCCTAAATGCGCAGCGAGGCTCAGGAAGCGAGATGCCCCAGAATTCATGGGTTTCACTCCAGTTTTACCGTTTCCTTGCACAACAGTGGGTAAGGGCAAACCTCGACACTCCACCAACCGTTGCCAGCGCTATCTTGGGGAGCGATATTTTGCGTGACCGATGCACGCGTGTTGATGTGTTGGGCTTGGACGTAGGGTGTGGCATGCGGTGGCCTGAGCCATGATGCCACCCCCACCCCACCCCGGCAGCCGTCCTGGCTCTGCTCGCCGCCCCGGGTACCGTCCCCCCCCACGCCAGGTGCTCACGCCTGCCACGCTCACACGCATGCACGCTTCCCCCACATGCAGCTTGCAGATCTCGCACCTCCCACGCGGACACACTCATCGCCATGCACACACGCCTCTCCTCCCCACGCCGAGACGCCGCTTCGCCCCTCCGCTCGCATACCCACACGCACGTGGTCTGCCCCCAGCCCGGCGCCAGCGCTCTCCGACCCATGCACGCGCCGGATGAACGCAAACCGCGCTCCCTGAGCCGTGCGGGTACGTGTCCGTTGATGCAAACCTATTGCACAGAGCCCAGATAAGCAAATACAGCCTCGCTGTTCCCCCAGGAGCCCACACTTTGCCAAATCTCCCTGGCACCACGGCGTGGCCAACCCAGTCCTGCACCTGAGGCGCACACCTGCACTGTCCTGGCTTTCCCCTGCACGCGTGCACTCCCTCGGAGCCCCCCAAACCACGATACTGCTAACATGTCCTTATCTTCCTGCCAAAACCCCCTGCCACCTCCTGCCCCCATCCAGAAGCACCCTGATATTACATAAACCAGGCTTCTGAGGATTGCTCCAGTCGGGTGCTGGAGTTGCACCGCTCGTTTGCTGGGCCTGATTCAGGCCGGCTGCAGAGCGGGAGCAGGATTGCTCCCTCGCTTCAGGTGAAAGGGGCTGCATCCACCTGGATCGGCCCCGATGTGAGCCGGAGCCGCGGGAGCTGGTGGAACCTCTCCGGAGCAGAGGGTTGGGGATTTCCTCCCACTGGAGACCCTCTCCTGAGCAGGTCTGGAGATCAGGAGACATCCCAGCTGGTTCCTGCCTTTCTGTAACTCCGTGGATGCTTTGGAAATACTCAGTGATCGTACCCTGGGGACAGTTTGAGTTGTAACTGCAGGCTTGCCATGGGAATGTGCATAGGGTTTGGGTTTTGCTGCTGAAACCGTGGCTGTGGGGGTGGAATAGATGGGGTGGATGAAGAAAGCCCCAAATCTGCTTTTGCCCTTTCCATCCCTGCCAAAGCTGTTTTTCTCCTCCCTCCACCTCTCCCCAGCTGAGCGTTTGGGATCCGAGACCAGGCAGGGACTAGCCCATCCCTCGGGTCCCCAGTGCCCGGCCAGCCCTCGGGGAACGGCCCGCGGTGCATCAGGACCGTGCCGGCTCCCTCCTGCTGCCGCCCCCGCGCCCCATCCCGGGTGCCCACGTGCTCCACGCAGCCTTATTTCTCAGGAGGGCTACCCCAAAACGGCCGGGCAGTCGCATCGCGGTGTTCATCTTGTGTAATCCTCCGTGCCCACTCACCTAAATGAATCATCCCTTTGATAGGTGAGTGAAATATAATTAGTGTTTTCATTGTTAGCACCGTGTGAGTAGGCAAGTGGGTTTTCTTGGCCCGGGTTGGGAAATTTTCGTGCTTTGCAAGCAATGGGGAGAGGGAAGCGGTGCGGTGGGAGCTGTCGGCGTGGGCTCTCTCACAGCTTGTCCTGCCCGGGCAGGAGCCCTGGCGGCTCCGTGCCCCACTTTCCCCACCTCTGCAGTGGCACCGGTGACACCTCCAGCCGCTCTCTTAGCCGGTGCTACCAACCAAACGGCTTGGAGGTGGTTGAGGAGATGAAAAACATGAAATATTTTGCAAAAGCAGGCCCCTTGCCGGTGTAAAGGGTTGCTCCGGGGGGATGGACCGGGGGATGCCACAGGGGACCTGCCTATCGGGAAGGGGCCGCAGCCCCCTCGCCAGAGCCGAGAGGTGGGTTTGGATGAACGACCACCGGCTGGTGCCGCTAAGGGCAGCGGCATCACCGGGGGCTGCCTCCTGCCTAACTCCGTACCGGGCTTTTTCACAGGTTCCTCCACAGCTGCAGGGAACCAACTAGGGAGGGCAAATTTCCTTACGATCTATTCATAGCGCAGATGTCAGAATTACCTTAAAAGTATCAGCTCTCGTCTTATTTTGCTGCCGGGAAGGAATTGTTGATGCATTTTAAATAGTGGGTGGAAACAAGCAAATACAAACGCGCCCTGATCCCCGAGCCTCCCGGTTCCTGCAGAATCCAGGCACAGCCCGAGCTGGTCCTAGTGACCCCCTTAAGACCCTGCTAATAAAAAAAAGCAAGGTATGAACTGTGTTTATGAAGTGTCTTGCTATCTAGATTTAGTAGAAAAGATGCTTACAGTGGTTATAGGAGAGCAATGACTGAAACATGAGGACCCGCCGAACATAGAAAAATGAATCAAAATACTTAATGAAGATTCTGACCAGCATCATTAAAAATAAATGATATGAACTCATGGTAATTACTTATCTCACTGGAACACGCTGCTTAGTTTCAGGTACAGCTCAGGACAGAGGAAGAAGGATTTTGACCTCAGGGAAAAGTACATGAGATAGAAGTTGCCAGACGAGCTTAGACCCTCACTCCATCTTCTCCAGTATTTTATCCGGCACGTGATGCTCCAGGGGCTGGTGGAGGACCCCAACCTTGGGGGGTGCTGACCCCTCACACGCCTCTCCCTGACCCAGAATAGATGGAGACTTAACTCCTGCAGCACAATTTTAATATCCTTTCACTGGGGATGCTGGGGTGGGCTTCTCATGGCTTTTAATGCAAATCTCAGGATATTTGCATGTGATTTGATATCCCATGGGGCTCCTCGTGGTTGGGTGACATCTGCTCCTGTAGCTGAGCATTTTTTTTCCTTGAAGCTCCAGCTTGTGGAATCATGTGATTTTTGCAAGATTTTCAGCTTCATTTTTGAAGCAAGGTTTCCACCCAGACTATTGCAGGAAAGTCATTCTTACAGGCTTGGAAACCAGCAGACGAGAGCTAAAAATGCCTTCTGTTTAAAAATGCCTTGATTTTAAAATGAACCTGATTAATTTTGAATGCTTTGAGCCAGGTAACGCTGATGTAGATGAATGATCTGTATTAATGTAGGCATGACTTGAAGATACAGAACCCGGGCAGGACGGGGCTGGTGATGGTCTTACAGGGGGCAACGCTGTGCTTTAGCATCTGTCTTGTCAGATTTTGCAGTTTTTGCCTGCCTGGGGTCTGGCTTTGGCATTGCCTGAAGTCCTGACCAAGAAAGGATTGGTTTTTTGCAGGAGTTTGCAATAGTTACAGGAGAGTCTTGATGCTGCTTTGCCCCAGCAATAAGCTGTTTAACTTACAGTTAAAGTATTTGCTAACATAAAGGGGGAGCTTGGAGAAAAAAACCCACTTGAATCGCAAGTGTTTATATTTTGGGGTTTGATATTGGCTTTTCAAAGACAGATCCTGGCCTTTGAATCAAAAATCCTTAAAAATTGCGATCGATGCATAAGCATTGCCTTAGAACAGCCGCTTCTTTCCCAAAATTATTCCCTGAAGAGGTTCCACTTACTCTTAACATACAGCGCAGCATCATGAATTTTCATGAATGAGTGAACAGCCAGAGCAAGGTCCCTAAGTCTGCAGATATTCACACCAAGATGATCACTATAAAGATATGAATTCCTGCTCAGGGCATCACTTTGGGTCTGCAAGGTGTCTCCCTGGGCTGAATAAGGGACTGATTGTTTATTTCACAGGAAATAAAGAAATCCTGCTCTCGCCTCGTCCCACCCTTCGCCATCCCTACTCCTGGTGCAGCCCCGTATCCACAGTCCATGGGGAGCTCAGCCTCATCCCGTGGGGCTGAGCATCTCCCACACCTCGCGAGGGATGCAGCCCCCCAAAAGCCGGCACCAGCACACAGCGCCGTTTCTGAGTGCTGGAGAATTAGCTTTACTCCCATGAGCTCTGCTGAGAAATGGGGTGAGATCACAGAGTTTGTGATGAGGATTAGAGCGCTGGAGGATTAACGGACTAAGCATTAGCCCGATTTCACTCTGCTTTGTGAGAGGAGCACATTAGCCCTAATAAAGGTGCTGAGCAATATGTTAATGTGTTTCGCATCCCTCGTGTTAAAGCCTCATCCTGGTTTTGGCCTCAGTCAGTGGCTGAATCTGCAGGGATTCAGCTGCCCTGGGCAAAACTATGGGCCCTGTTTCCCCAGGGGATGATGCTCCCCTGACTTACCCTGGCTCCGGCGGGCCTGGCGCTTCCCATTCCCAGGAAGACTAGAAATTTCTTCCTTTGGTTCTTCCCTTTTGAGAAGCTGTATTTCCTCTGACTCCAGGACCTGGTGCTTTAGCAAAAATCGCGACCGGCCTGAGACGCATTATGAGCCCCATCAGAATTAGCGATGCTGAGATTTGATTGTCATTATAATGGTTTGAAGCATTTCTCCAAATGCTGGCTGGAAAAGGCAATTACCGACGAACACAAACAGGCTCGAGGGAAGCAGGAGATACAGAAGCAAGGAGGGAGAAGAGGGAGGGGAGTCTCAGGACAGACTCGGATTTTCCTGCACAATGGTGGAGAGCGAATTGAGTTTTCCCCCTTCCAAGCAAGCAGCTGAAATGCCTTGGAAGCCATTGTCAGGTGAGCCCAAACTTAGTCGTGGCTCTAGGGGGGTGCTCCTCTCGCAGATGTTATCCAAACTGAGTTTCCATAAGTGATTTTTTCTGGAGTGTCTTCTCCTTAACATTATAAGGGCGCGTATTCATTGCCAGCCAGTCCCTGTGGAAAATGGCTTAATTCCTGCAGCTGGGGTTATCTTCAGAGGTAGGACGTCAGCTTTGGGGCTTTGCCCCGTTCCCTGCCCTGCCATAGGTTTGCTGTAGGCTGTGCACAGCCACTTCGTGCCCGCAGCAGAAGGAGCACACACTTCGTTTTCTTGGAGGAGCTTGTCCTTTGTCTCGCTCTGTGCCTCAGTTTCCCAACTATACGTGCAAACATCAGCAGCCTTTGCAATACCGTGACGCACATTAATGTTTGCCAGTGAGGGAAGCAGCTTCATTCTGCTGCTCTCCTGACTGCCAAGTATCTTTGGGGCAGGCATCGTGGCAATAAGAGTATAAAGGACTCCCCATGTTTTGGATGGGACTCATATCCCCCCGACGAGCATTCTCACCACATGTGAACCTGCCTTTCAGATGATTTTCTCGATGGGGAACAGTTGAACAATCCCTGTTCTGTGGTGTTTCAGCCTGAGTTACTTTACATTGTTATTTGCACCCACAGAGGAGGAGGCAGATTCCCTGACCGTGGTATGAGGCTGTATAAATCCATCTCCTCCCTCCAGCCCCCAGCTCTTGCTGCTGCAGAGGTGCCCAGCGAGGCAGGGCCAGCCCTGCACCCATCCCTACCTGGTTGTAAAGTGATCGGTACATCATCCAAACCCAACAACTCCCCTGGTTTGTTTCCTTAGATGGAGGGTCCCTGCCATTTAGCTTTTAGATATGCAAGCTAACCATGCTGATATGAGCTGCAGCCTTGTAATGATTTAGTATTTGTTGAGCCCCAGCAATAGACTTAATGCTACCCAGCACACAGGCAAAGCAGCCCATGACCGCTCTGCTCCAGTCCTCTTCTCTCTTCTCTCTGCTCTGCTCTTCTCCCTTGTCCTTTCCCTCTTCCCCTTCTCTCCTCCACGGATGCCTAGACCTCCCTGTGCCCGTCGTGTATGTATGTATCCAGCCTCGCATTGAGCAATATGACTAACATCCATCACGTGTTCGTGCCTGCAGATTATATTTGCATACTCAAAAACCCATACTTTATTTCTTCCCCTGTGTAAGCAGTTACCAGAGCGTATTTTTGGCAAATTAGCAGCCACAGCAGAAGCATCTGACTGTGTTTTTAGCATGGCTTGTTGATGGTCAGAGGCATGGAGAGCCTTGGCAGGGCTGGGAGGGGAGGCAATTTGCTGCCGATGCTGTATCCATGCGGCGTTGCACGCACGCACCATCACTGATTCCCACCTTTCACGGTGGGCAACGCAGGTGGCAAGTCTTGGACCTCCATATCACACCAGTGTGGGATTTAGGTGAGCATCTGGGGGGCGATTGCTGCTTTTCAACCGGCAGCTGGGGACGGGGCAGGGAATGCGAGTCACCCAGCGCAATGCCTTGTCCTGCTGCTGGGAGGGATAGTGCGGGAAGGACGGCTCTTGGGATGTCTTGGCAGCAAACGTGCGCCCGTGTGCATGCTCGGGAGGACCCATACATCCAGTCAGCAGGTTTGGGAGGGGCACATTTTTACCAGCGAGGCCCCCTGATTGCTGGACATCAGCTGGGGTGGCCAACAAGGATGTACCCATCAACACAGTGTCAGGACTGAGGCCGAATGAGCATCCTCCAGTCTTTTCTTTTCTCTCAGACATCTTCTCTTTGGGATAGAAGTTTGTGAGATGCTAAACGTGATTTCTGCATGAATCCTCCCTGGGCCTTTCTGATATCGAATAGCTGGAAAGTGATACTTATAAAACTTGCTCCTTCTGTCATAATTCTGGCCTAATTATTGCCATCGGACGTCTTTAATTAATATGCTGCAGAGTTCAGAGGCAAGAGCGGGGGTGAGCATACCAGGAAGGATCATTTGCAAGATAAACTATCAATTTGCAAGGTCTAATTACTTCAGCTTGGTTTGGAAAAGTGGGTGGGCACTTTGGACAACTCAGACCTCGCTCCCGATTTTTGCTGAGTGGAGAAAGCGAGCTGGGAGGTTTGGATCACTGCCGTTGCCAAACACGGTCACCGTAACAAGCGGATCTGGCTGCGCTTCAAGGATGGGACAGAGGCTACAGAGGAACCTGCTCTTTGAAGCCTGCTGCTCCCATGTTCTGTGAAAACCTGGGTAGCTGCGCCCGTGTCGCTGATTATTTTACCGAATCTGGAAATACCTTGTATTGACCCATGGTGGTGGGTTATTAGTGGGTTGTTGTTTTTTAAGTCAGGATTAGTGAGGGGTAAGGAATATTTTTCTAAGCATTTGACTTTTCCCAAGGTCATGTCGTGATAATAATATGTATGTGACCCTGGGCCTCGAAATACTTTACGACACCCTAGAAAACCGCTTGAATGTCTCCATTTGAGAAACTGAAGTGGGGCAAGTCAGGTCAGGTCTGTGCAAGCCCTCCCCATGTGCTTCACCCCACGTGCTTGCCAAGGGCTTCGTCCTGCAGGACACAGAACCATCTCGGTTTGGGAAAAGCCTGTGAGCAGCCTTCAGTCCATAAAGCTTGTACTTAATGGTGTTCCTGGACTGGAGCCAGAGGGCTCAGCAGCCTGCAAAATGCCAGATCCTTGGGTACAGGGGGAGGGAGGAAAGAAAATGCAGCTATTCCAACCCCAAAAAATCCTGACTCCTGTCTCCTTCCAGTGCCATGGTGAAGATGGACCAGGTTTATATCCAAGTGCATGATCCCACCTTCAGCCAAGGGAAACCTCATGTATGTTGCTGGGCTGGGAGCAGCCCATCATCCTCCCTTGGGGCTTCCCCCTGAATCGTTCAAAAGCCACCCATTGCTCTGGCATGCCCTAAGGTGCTGCTTATTTGTCTGAAAGCCGGCGTCCCCTGGGCATCGTTGCTGGTCTTTGCCATCTCTCGTAATCAGGAGAGGACTGCGGGTGGCAGGCGGCCCCCCGGCTCGGGGCAGCCCGTGGCAAAGCCGGGGGCTTCCCACCCTGTGGCACCTCTCACCTTCACCTGCTGAGTGCAGCGCTGTAGGCCATCTCCATCTGGGCTAGAAAGGCTTTTTTCTAGAGGTTTCAGGTCTCCTTTCCCTCCCCATTTAATTCTTACATGCAAAAGGCACCTGGTGTGGAGGCAAATGGCATCAATGAAGAGACTCTTCTTCTTGCTCAAGGTTTCAGGCTGGTGGGCTGCATGTGGGAAGAGCAAGCCATGAGCTGGTTGCCTCTTCCCAGCCATGGTGAAGACCCTGTCTGCAAAAGCGAGCAGCTCCCTCCACGGTCCTGGGCCCACGAGCACCCCCGCAAGCCCCACCGCAGCGGCTGTACCCCGGGGAGATGAGCTGGAGCTGGAGCTGGGTACCCTCCTTCCCTGCTCCCCAGGAAAAAAAAACCAACATGGGCAAAGCCGAGAAAATGAACAGAAACCCGTCATTCTTCCTGGTGTCTGTGATGCCTCCCATCCTCCCGGAGCACTTTGCTAATAGGAACTAGTTAGTCTTCCCAATACCCACCTGAATTGCTGAGTGCAGCTGCATTATCCCTGTTTCCCGCAGGGAATGTGGAAGTGATGAGGCTGCGCCCAGCCAGCTCACCACCGGCTTTGCGCGGGGTCCCGCTCGCCGCCCCGTTTCTGCAAGGTACAAACGAGGGCGAGCCCTGATTTCAGGGATTTTGGCATTGTGGGGACAACAGGAGCAGCCCTGCAGACTCTCTGCTCTCTTCCCAGAACGAATTTTAGCCTCCTGAGCCAAACGCTGAGAAAGCGCTGAATAACTGCAACAAATTAGATTACTTTTTGGTACTTGTCATTTCTCAAAACATATGATCTTCTGCTGAAGCATCAGGAACGATGCTTTGGAGGCTAGTGACTTCCCGCTTTCTGCTTTCAGCTTGGCTGGCTCCAGCCAAGGATGGGGCTCTGCATGGTCCTCAAGGCAATAGAAATTCCTGCAGGAGTTTTAAAAGCTGTTTGGAAACAACCCAGCCTTGCTCCAAGGGGAGCCAGCCAAAAAAAAAACCCCACCCCGGGCTTAAGAACACAAGTGAAAGTGGCCAACAACCGCATGGCTCAATTTCTTCTCCATAGTTCTATCCCATCATCAATTTCCTCATCTTCCTTGAGAGCCCGTTTCCTTTCTCACCTCTAATCTGGTATTTCCAAAAGAGGAATATTCTCGCCCACCCATCTTTCAGGAGGACTTCAGTTATTTTCTCCCAGCCTCAGGTTATGCCCCCTCCTTCTCTCTGCTCTGTACGTGTGCACACCCGCAGCCACATCCCCACCCTTCTTGGCATCACCTTTATCTTGGCTAAATCCTGCTGGAGCAATTACACCAGGAGCCAAGAAATCTCCCCCAGGGTAAAACCGCAGCGAGCGAGAGCACAACCTGCGTATTCCCTCGGGCTCTGATTTTGCTGCCATTATGACAAATGGCACAATTCCCATTCCCAGGGCAGAATCAGGCTCTTTTCAGCAGGATCGTGGTGGTGGCTGAGATTTCTTGGCTTGGCTGTCCAGTTCTCTCCTATCATGCATCTGCTCTTGTCTGCTATTTGCACCCAGCCCCAGCCCTGGCCGCACAGCTAGGCTGCCTGCACAGTGCTGCCCTGACCGCGTAATGGATGCTGCATTTTCCCCGATGCAATCGCTCCATTAATCGCATGCAATTAATGCTTTGGGAAGCATTTTGCAAATATTGATAGTAAGGGAAGAGCTACCACCCAGAAATGGTTGCTGCTTTGGTTGTATTACCATAGTAAGCCACGAATTACCTAGCTCAGGAGGATTTTCTTTCTGCGTCCAAGACTTTTTTGGCTGCTGTTTGTCCTTTTTGCGCAGTGCAAAAGGGCCACGCGGAAGGGGGATGGATATTTGTGGCATCTTGGAGGCATCCATAAGAGTGACCTGCGTGGCTGGGGGGAAGAGGTTGGCCCATTTTCCTCCCCAGCAATTCTCCTCCATCCTGGTGGCTTTGCCTCTTTTCCGTAGTGCCCAGCTTGGGCAATGCAATCAGCCTGTGGCCAGCGTTGCGGTAGTGTTGGCTTGCTCCCTGCTTCCCATCCCAACGGGGGCACGTCCCCCTCTTGTGCACAGTGAAAGAGGCTGTCTGCTCTTCTGCCCCGACCCTGGGAGGCGCTCAGCTCTCTGCATTTGCACTGAAGTCCTTCAGGACCTCTGTTCAGCACCTCAGCAGATCAGTCTGGGGACCTTTTCCATCAGACGTGCTCGTCCTGTCACACCCAGCCCCATCCTACTGTCCCCACTGCACGGGCTTCCCATTGCACGCTCCCTTTTCGGCTCCCTGGCTCTGAAACAGCTGTAGCCAATCCATCCTGGCACGTAAAGGGGAAAACCATGAAATCCTGTTTCCCCTGCAGGGAGGAAGGGTCTCCAGGCTCCTTGTGAGATTAAGCTTTGTGCATATATCTGCAAATGTTAGGGGGGCAGAGGTTAAGCTGAGCAGTGGAAGGGGAGGAGGTGACAGTGCTTAGCAATGCAGATCAGATGGCTCTGAGACCTTCCAGTATTCATGGCCAAATCCTGGGATATTTAGGGGTTTAAAACATAATGAAGTCAGATGAAGGACGGGTGAGGAAGGACAGATGAACTCATCTCCCTGGAAGGAAGCTCTTTGATCTGCTGGTGGCCGTGACAGTGGCCAGGTGTCTGGTGGCCATAGCGGAGGTGACTGTGCCCTCCAAGGCAATCCCCAAAGGCAATCCGTGCTGCTGCCTCCAGCAGGGAAGCCATCAGGACAGCGACGACACCCACGAAAGCAGACTTGGGGTTCGGGTTTGGTCTCTGCTGGGGAGTTGCCCCATGACGCTGGGAGGCCGGGCCAGGCGGATGGGGTGGCTCCTCAAGTCCTTGCCCCCTCTGCTTAGAAAGATCAACCTTTCCAGGGAGATGCAGCGATTGCTCCTGGCAGCTGTGCAATCCCAGGAGTGGGTTTTAAGGCCATGCAAAGATGACAGCTTCCCGGGCACCTCTGCCTTGCTGGAGATACACACAGGCACTCGCTGCAGCTGTAACCTGCTGTGACCAATTTGCCGCCTCTGCTCCAGCTGAGATGTGCTGTCACGCCTGCTCCGAGTGCTTTGTTCTGCTCTTTGCCGCTGCCTCTGGTTTGCAGCAAAGGGCCATGCTTGCTTTACGGTGCTTCGGTTTAATCCGGTTTTCAGTTCAGCTGCAGATTTGCTAGGAGACAGGGAGGTCAAGGGACCTGCCTGGGGCCAGGGACCGAGTCAAGTGCTTCAGCCAAGGGAAAAGGAGACCAGGACTTGGGCAGGGCAGGCTCTGGCAGATCTCATGCAGGATCTTTTCTCCCTGTCCCCTTGCACACACTGGCATCTTGCCCTGAAAACCCTTGAATCCATCTCTAGAGGAAACAGGAGACTGAGCACGGTGCGAGGGCATCCTGAGCCATCTCGGGGGCTCTGTTTGCAGGGGTGTTCGGGGCGTTGGGGAAAATCCCTCTCACCAGCTGTTTCCCATCACCCCCAGTAGGCTGTCCTGCCAAGATGCTCTGGGAAGGAGCCAGAAAGGGGAGCGAGGTGGTGCCAGGTGTACAGGGAATGGATGGACCAATGACTTGGTGGGCTCTCCCCTGCCACAGGCACCGTTCCAGGGTGCCAGTGGGCATGGGGAGAGCCGTGGGTGCACGGCATCGGTTGTTGCTGGTCCTTTGAGACATCAAAGCGGGCTGCAGCGGGGCAAGCCAGCCTCACTGCTCAAACCCAATGAAAGGAGGTGTCCGATGTCTCCACTGAGCCGTTCGCCACCCATCTTGCCAGTTGTCCCACATCCTTCTCCCCACCAGCACTGCCACCACCTCCTTGCCCTGCCCTGCCAGTGCCTGCCATAATCCCAGTGCTCTCCCCCCTCCACGGTGCTAATCCTATAAATCCGCAGTAAATCCTGCCTGCCTGGCCCTGCCTTTCCATGTCGTTTCTCTGAGGTAGTCTTCGTGGGGTCCCCCAGCTAGGAGCTGGCATTTTTTTGGGGTGTACAAGACCCAGATAATGTAGCACCTTGGGGGGTTGCTTGCATCGGAGCACCAGGAAGGATGCCCGAGCCCTGGGGGGGTTTGTGCAAAGTGCTGGTGGCTATTAAATAAGATAGCTGATGCACCCCAAAATGCATCCCAAAATGTGCCTGGGTGCTGGTTCCATGCTCTCAGTAAGCTGTTCCTGTCTCAGCAGGAGATGCTCCAGCACGTACCCATCTCCAGAGCTACTGCTGAGCCCTGGGAACCGGGCGGTGGAAACCCCTCAGGCAGTCCTGGGGGTAGGATTGAGATGGGGAGTGAAACGGAGCAGAAGGATGCATAGCTGTAGGGTTGGGATCGATCCTTGCAGCAAGAGCAGGATTTATCTGAGATGGAGATGGGGATGGACAGCACAGCCCCTTTTAATAATCCTTTCTGCTGGGCTGCTGGAAAAAGTTGACAGGGAAAACGCTGCAGCAAAGTGGATAGGTCTCGGGGAATGATATTTTTGCTGCCAGAAGAGCTGGCTCAGGTGGACCTGATGGGTTGCTCATGTCTACGAATCGCAGCCTGATTGCTAAGCGCAAAGAGCATCTTGTGCAGAGAGGGGCTGGAAAGCCTCTCTCAGACCGAGCTCGCGGTAATCATCTGGGCTGTTTTTATCGGGGCCGTTTCGGTTTGATTCCCACAAGGTTCACTATTTCAGCAAGTCTATTTTAAGACTCCTTTGGTGTGCGGGAGCGGGACTGGAGCGAAGGGAGGCCCTGATGCTGCCAGGTGTTGCCTGTGCCTGTCCCAGCACGGGACCTTGCTCTTTGCATCACCAGCTGGGGATGGGAGGCAGCAGGGCAGCCTGGGACTGGGACTGGCTGCAGCATCCCAGTAGCACCAGTACCAGGCAAGTAGCTGTCCTCAGGCTCATCAATCCGCCCCACAAGAGCTTAGGCGGGCAGTGAATCACTGCATCTTGAGCAAGCCCAAAAAAGATTAAGCCGGCCTAAGAATAAAAACGAGCCCCGCAGTTCAGCCGGCTGAGATAAAATGAGAATGCGTGCCAATCGCCGAGCTCCGGGAGGGGAAGGGATTATAAACCCCGGGCAGATTATGGCCGTGTGTTTCGGTACACAGGGCAGGCGTTATGCTCCCGTTGCGCATCCCAGGCTGGATGGCTTTCTTGTGCCTCCATTCCCGGTGCTGCGGTGAGGTCCTGTGTGCATTTCATCCCGCTAATGACCAGTTAAACAACTCCAGTAAGTGCCCGTGCAAATGCAGGAGTTCAAAGAGGGGAATAACCAAATGGATCTCTCCCCGTGAGGCCTTTACTTCTATAGAGCCACTCCCTTCCGCTACACGCCAGATGAAAGGCACTATGCATATAAATAAATGCATTGTAGTATACCATCCGCCTTGGTCACTGCTGGCAGCGTGGACGGGATCGGAGTCTGCTCCCAGATAAGGATTCCCCTACCCTGTCTCCCCGCTCCCTTCCCTTTCAAATTAGGGGTTGATCTAAGGGGCAGTTCCTCGAAGCATCGCTCGGTGATGCCTTGGCTGGTCTCTAATATTTCCGCGCTGCAGCTGGAGTGCATGCCTGCAATCCAACCAAGATGTTATTTTTTCCTCCCACGACGTGACATTGCAATCCTCGTCACGGAGATGGGACTGGGATGCAGAGCTGCACTTTGCTGCTCCCGCTAACAAAGGGCTCGCAGAGTTTGATGCCGTTAGCTGTTCGCAGCGTGCCATGCCGTGAAACCCCTCTTTGCTTTTGTCTCCTCTTCCCAGGGACATACCAGGGCCAGTGGGTCGGAGGGATGCGCCAGGGTTACGGCGTCCGGCAGAGCGTTCCCTACGGCATGGCTGCGGTTATCAGGTCACCCCTGAGGACATCCATCAACTCCCTGCGCAGCGAGCACACCAACGGCACGGCGCTGCACCCCGACTCCTCGCCGGCGGTGGCCGGCAGCCCTGCCGTCTCCCGGGGTGGCTTCGTCCTCATGGCCCACAGCGACGCCGAGATCCTCAAGAGCAAGAAGAAAGGCATCTTTCGGCGGTCGCTGCTGAGCGGGCTCAAGCTCCGTAAGTCTGAGTCCAAGAGCTCCTTGGCCAGCCAGCGGAGCAAGCAGAGCTCTTTCCGGAGCGAAGCTGGGATGAGCACGGTCAGCTCCACCGCCAGCGACATCAACTCCACCATCAGCCTGGGCGAGGGCGAAGCCGAGCTCTCCGTCATCGAAGACGACATCGACGCCACCACCACTGAGATCTACGTCGGCGAGTGGAAGAACGACAAGCGGTCGGGTTTCGGGGTGAGCCAGCGCTCGGACGGGCTGAAATATGAGGGAGAATGGGCCAACAACAAGCGCCACGGCTATGGCTGCATGACCTTCCCCGACGGCACCAAGGAGGAGGGCAAGTACAAGCAGAACGTCCTGGTCAGCGGCAAGAGGAAGAACCTCATCCCGCTGCGGGCCAGCAAGATCCGCGAGAAGGTGGATCGGGCCGTCGAGGCGGCCGAGCGGGCGGCCACCATCGCCAAGCAGAAAGCGGAGATCGCGGCATCCAGGTAAGGTGGTCCCCGTCCCGATGCGGCATCTCAGCCGGGGTCCCTCCCCGATGGCCGCGGTTTGATGGGAGAAGTGGGATGGGACTTTTTGCAGTAGTAGGTGCTTGAGGGGTGGTATTTTAGGGAGGCAGGCAAGCGTGGCAGCGGGCGTCTGCCAGCGCGGGCAGCAGTCGGTGCTATCTGGACCCCAAAGCCGGAGTGGGCAGTGTCCTGGAACGCCAAGCCGCTGGGCTTGCCCAAGCCTCATGGGTGGTGTTCAAAATGGGGTGGATCCAAGCTGAATTATCCCTCTGCTGACTGTGAGCGAGCTGGGGATGCGTGACCTTCCCGAACCAGCCACCGAGGCCGTGCAGGGTCACCCAGAGCAGTGCGTTCACTGCAGCCTGTGCAGGGGGTGGTTGTACTGTGGTGGGACTGCACTTGTGGGTCACGGTGTGGGGCTCGCAGGCTGATAGCTGTCAGTTAGGAGGTACTGGGTTATTTACCCTGTTTCTCCCTAGCCTTTTTAATAAGCATGATGATACCCTTAGCAGAAGAGCTCCTGAGATGCTGTTTGCCTGTATCCTCTGTCTGACTTATAGCCAAGAGGAACCATCCCAGCCTGTGCTGGGAGGATTCCCAGCTATTTCTGTTCCCAAAAGAGGTTTTGAGTGGAAAAGCAGTCAAATTGCTGGCTGCAGCCGATGCTTGGGGAGGGTTTGCCCTGCCTGAGGCTCTGCTAGAAAGCAGCACATCTGAGTGCCCAAATAATCCCTACAAGCCTCAAGAAGTCCCCACTCCCTGGGCTGGATGTAGCCATCATGGAACTGCTCAGTGATTCAGAGCAGGGACCTGATCTGGCTGAAAACCAGCAGGAGAGAGGGGAAAAGGGGCTGTGTCTACTTCAGGTTGAAATAGGGTCCAACTCCCAGCTTAAAGCAGGGCCAACTCAAGCACCTTCTAGCTGGTCCCCAAAACGCGCTTGGAGTTTTGTGACTTGCCAGCAAGGTCCCAGAGAAGAGGTGAGCTGAGGAGGAAAGGCTCCTCCGCCGAATTCAGAGCTCTTATTATTATTTTTTAGGGTTGGTTTAATGGAGCATGGTCATTCCTTTCTGGTTTCTGAGCAAGTGCTACATATAGCAGCCAGGCTCGGGGAAAAGGACTTAGGGGAAAAACCCAGGTACCTCCTCAGTCGCCTGTGCTGGATTAATTGTTGGGTCTGGATCATTTGTATGCAGAGTCATACCTGAAATCTTGATCAGAATGTCTGCCGATGACTTCTCTGCAATGTGAATGAGACTCCCAGGCCTGCTTTGGGAGCATATTTGAGCTTGATGATGTTTTCGAGCTGATGTTGTACCAAATTGTTGTCAAAGCTTTGAAAAAAAGAAGTTCCCACTAGATTGCCAGGTAGGAAACAGACTGCAGAGCAGCAGAAAGACCAGATCTTTCCCTGTGATCTGGGGATGTGAATGCCTCCAAACAAAGGCCTGAATCCTGGAAATGGGGAGCTTTAGTCTGCCTTGGGATGCCGCGTCTGAGAACCTGAGCAACCTCTGTCCCCAGGCAGTAATTGTCGTAGAAATCCATGAGAGATGGAGTTGGAAGAGATATGACCCCCCCCCATGTTGGAAATACTTTAATGAACTCCTGGAATAGAATGTTCCATCTTCTAATTATGACAGAGAAGGAAAACAATGAAATTAGATAACAATGCCAGGACATGAATGCCTTCCTCCCCTGTACCGGCCCGAGTAACGCGGTCCTGAGCTCTGCGGAGAGCAGCAGCAGTGCTGGGAGGGAGGATGCAGCCCGTGACCACGCGTGTGCATGGAGGAGGAGAAAAGCTGTGGGATTTGGGGACTACCCAGAGGACCCCTTTAATCATCAGTGGAGATGCAAAGAAATAAATGAATGGGAGTGCATGGCTTCGAGGTTACTCCATCAGAGACTGACCCTGGTGCCACCAGAAAATGCTCTGTGAACAACCTGACAGCTCCATCCCACAGCCTGGCTCCCTCCGCTGTTTGTGCTCGGTCTTAACTAGTCTGTTCTTGACTAGATGCATGGGGAGGAAAGCCAGCGCCGGGAGCCCAGGGCTTTGCTCTTTTTATGGCACAGCTGTCGCCTCCGGTGCACAAGGGCTGCTGGTGTGTTGAAAAGCCCTTTATCGATCGGCTGCGCCGCCCACCTCTCGCTGCGCGAGCTGGGGACAGACAGACTCCAGCGTGACGCGCCCTGTGCATTAGTGCTGGGTTACCAACCGCGAGCGACATCCGTCCCAGGAGGTTTTGCTGCCTGTGTTAATGGTTTATGTTGAGACCCCAAAACCTATCAAAAAAGAGCCAAATCATTCGGCTATGCCTGGGCGAGATTGCAGGATTTAGGCTTTGCTGGAGACGCAGGGCGGGTGGGTTTAGGCGGGCATACAGGCTTAACCCCAAGCCTTGGATGGTGTCTTGGGTTTGCAATTCGGCTGCACGCAGGAGAGGCCCAAGGGCTTTGAAATGCAGGCAGGGAGAGCTGTTTTGTCTGAACCCCACGACCCTTGAGCTCGAACTCTTCCCCTTTGCGAGGGTTTTTGCACGGTCTCTCCTCGGGTGCGTCCCAGCCTGCAGACCCAGAAGAGAGCAAGGTTTTACAAACCTAGAACCAGCTAGAAAGGCTTTCATGTAATTAGTCTGATTAATTTTAAAGCTTCTGAAGGAATAAACACTCCCCTGCATTGCCCACACCAAACTGCATCGTCCAAACGGGGAGAAATGCACAGAATAGGCAGTGGGTGCATTGGCGGAGGAACCCTGATGCTCATTTTGGAGGCTTTGGGGCTCAGGGGTGCAATATTCCCCACCTAATACCAACATAAGCTCTGGCTTACCAGCACCTGGGGATTTTATAACAGCGCTGGTGTGTGGCAGCATGTGTGTGTGTGCGTGTGAGAGTGTGTGTATTCTCTTCTGTCTAATAATATGGCTGAGTTCACTCTGCAGCCTTTCCCTTGGTGGGGGAAAATATGTGCCCACCCACGTATTTCATTAAATTTGTAAGAATTCAGTATTTTTGAAAACTCTACCGCTCTGTCAGATTTGGTTGGAATTGGCCAACACGTTCAAAAGTTATTAGTGTGGGAGTGATGGCATATAGATATATAAACAGCACAATCACATAAGTAAGCCCCATTTCCTGAGGAAAGTAGGCTAAAAACATAGTGTACTGAAGACAAGTAAATTGGATTCTTAACGTTGTTTTAGCCTGAACAGAGCACAATTCTATCTCTGACACAGAAAAGTAAGCTCATTTAAGGAACAGTTTTTAGGTGCAGTGGATGATTCTCCTAAATTTTCTTTGATGCGATTAAAATGAAATAACGCTTTCTCTCCTCTTATATCTCCCATTCGCTGAAATAATTTGTGTAAAGTCAATGGGTGAGAAGGGCTCTGAATCAGGCCTGAAAAACTACTGTTGATATCAACGATCGGTTTTCAGAGGTAGCCAGGGAGGGAGCCCTTAAAATGAAGGTGCAGGGTGTCTCCTTTGTGCTCTGGGGTGCTCCGTTCCCCTCTCATATGAGCCAATAGTCATCGGTCTTTCTGCTGCTACCCTGGAAGGGTAAAGGATGCACCGGCTCCCACCTCATTAGTGATAACGTTGCTACCTAAGGCGAATTGTCGATAGGCGCTGGTGTGTCATGGGCAACTAAAATATAATATCCAGGCAAGAGAGGTGGGCCACAAAGCTCATCCTCACCCCTCGGCTTTCGGCACAGCGCTGGACATGGAGGACAGATGCACGAGGATCATCGGGGGGAGCTCGGGACTGACTCCAGGTCTCCGCGACGGATGACGGCAGTTTTAAAGCAAGGCAGACAGACCCTAATTCTCTCCAGGATTTCCTTCTTCTACCACAGTTCAAGGTTTTTTAATTAATGGCTGGACTACTGATGAGAGGAAGGGCTGTTACCAGTGCTAGGGATATGAGTCCCAGGGACAGGCAGCTCCTCTCCAACACGAGGTTCATGGGGCCCCGTTGTTCAGCACCTTAAATAACAGCTCCCCGGAGCCACCGATGCCCTAGCACCCTGGAGGGGATGCTGTTCTCAGGTTAGTCCTAAGTAATGCACTTCCAGGCATAATTATAGCCGAGCCATTCACCAACAATGAGAAAAATATAATTAAGCTCAACAGTCTCAGGAGGAGTTGGACTACAAATTAGCACAGTGTCATTCAACTTCAGAAAGGGAAACTGGAGGAAAAAAAAAAAGAAAAAGGAAGTGAATAAAGACAACCTGGCAGCGAGGACGCGTAAAGGAAAATGTTTGGACTCAGCATGGATGCTCCTTCAGGATGCTGCAGTGAGGGCGAAGCATCCGTCCGCGTTTGACATACAATGGGGAGCAGGGAGGCAAGAAAAGCCCCGGAGAGCTGAACAGCAAAGCGCAGAAGGTTGGTTGAGCCAAACAGGTATTTTCTTCAGAAAAATGGAAATGCAGCCCGGGCAAAACCCACAGAAGAAAATAGATTCTGCAGTTCTGGTCCCAAACATTTTAAGTTGCGGTAATGTCACTACCGGCAGTACACCGAGCCATAATAATGCTGCTTAATGCTCTCTCAGGCCTATGCCTGCAGCTTTGCAATTGTACTTAGCTGCATTTGATTTAAGGTTTCTGCTGGCTTTTCTGATGCCTGGGGAAGGTGGCTGCAGGGCTCCTGCATTAGTCTCGCCCTAATCCTGGCCTCGTGCTGCCGGAGGGGCTTTTGCTGCGGATGGAGAAGGGGGAGGAGGAGGGATGTGAGTTAAGGGGAATGCTGTGGCCCCAAAAGGGTTACGTGTCCCCTTCCTCGGGTCAGGATGGTGGGGACAAGCGGGCAGCAGACTGAAGCCGAAATGGGTCACAGCTGAAGGGGCTGAGCGAATGCTTCAGGGATCAGACCAAGTCTGTCAGGGCCTCCCACCACCTTGTCCAGCCCCTTTTTGGGCTGAGTCTGGGGAGGGGTTGGTTTCCTCTACTTATGGCCCTTTGAAGAAGCGCTGTCCCTTTCCCTGCTGAGGCCATGCAAGAGTTCAGCATCTGCAGCTCCCTGTGGTAGGTGTTTGCCGGCTGGAGCTTGGGGCTGTACAGAAATCATCTCTGCCCATTAGTTGGGGACTGATGGGGTCAGTGATGGCATCATCTGGTACCTGCTGGGTCTCATGCAGGGAAAGCGTGACTCTTCCATCCCTTCCCAGTCTCTCCATCCTCTCCTCGAGGAGCGCAGAGGGCAGAGCAACAGGGAGAAAAACACCGCCGGGATGGATGGGGGTGACTCGAAGGCTAAAAATCAGCTGGGGCAGGAGGTAATTCTCTTTATAGCAGCATTTTCTGTCTCCCTCCTGCTCTCCTTCCCTCCCAGACAGCCCCTGTGCAATGCAGAGAGGAGCAAAGCCCAGGGCTGGCAGCCTCCGACGGGCTTTACCATTGACAGCGAGCTGAGCAGGGCTGCGGCAGAGCACGCCGACTTTCCTCCCTGCCAGCTCCTTCCCTCTGCCACCTCCCTCACCTCCTCCTGCCCAGGCACAAGCTCCGGCGTGTTGACAGGGGTCAGGCGATACCGCGGCAGCAGAGATTAGGATCAGCTGTTATTCCTCCCTTTCGTGTGTCGGTGTCAGCTGCGATGACACGGGTGCCTCTGACTCACGGCAAGCACAATTTCCACCTCTAGTCCAGGACACTCGAGGAACAGCGGATCTCCGGATGGCATCCCGGAGCATCGTGTCCTTACCCATTGCCGGCTCTTGCGAGACCCACTGTCTGCACCGTGACTGTTTAAGTCCTCCTACAATGCCAATTTAATAACTTCCTGCTCAGACAGGACTTACAGCGTTAAGCCCTTTTGCGGCTGTGTCAAAAGTCAGGACTAGCTCACGCAGGTCCAGCTCTGCGTGTCCCCGACTGCCACGGTGCAGAGGTGGAGGGGCACATCCGTGCACAGACGTGAACAGGCTGGAAAATTAAGTGCCTTTCAGAGGAGTGATGCTTTACAAAGTAATCCAACTGGAAAAACCTCAGCAGGGTCTTTTTTAGCTTCTAGGAGAGCAGCTCGGCATGGGTTTCTCTAGTCCCTCTCCCTTTATTGCTCTCCCAGCCTTCACAAATGCTGCTCCCAACTTGGTGGCTCCCACTGGTTTCCCTGTCCACCAAACTGAGTATGAACTAAAACACCCCGGCTCCGTGGCCCGGGTGTGCAGCGAGCTTTCGTTTAATCATTTCCAACATTGCTAGGTCGTGATGAAGTAACAGGGGCAGCCCGTTGGCTTCACCGTGACCCCCGCCAGCTCTGCCCTCCTCCTCCCTGCGCTCGTCGGGGAAGGTCTCCGAAATCCGTGCGGTCCTGGCAGGCACGGTCCGTGTTGCGGCAGGCCTGCAGCAGAGCACAGCTGGAGGGGATGGTTTTGCTGTAGAGAGAAGCAGGAGACGGTTCTTGGGGTGCGGGAGGAAGCGAAATGCCTGGCGGCAGAGCCGGGATGGGAGACCTGTGCTGGTGCCGGGGCGCGATGTGCCGGTGCCTGCTCGGCGGTTGCTTTTGCAGTGGGACCAGATGGAAACGGGCAGGGATGGCACCGGCTGGCAGCGAGGCAGGGAGGATGGGAGGGTGATTCACTCCTGGCAGCCGCCGCTTCCACGGGAAGGGGCTGCCCCGGAGAGCTGGACAGGAGGCGGAGGGCAGCGCAAGGGGCTGAAGGGGAGGCTGCCTCGTCGTCGTCGTCGTCCTCCTCCTCCTCCTCCCTGGCATCATGTGGCAGCCCATCGCAGCCCGGATCATCTGCCTCGTTTCTAATCCAAGCCTTTTACCAGCTTTGTGCATGGGCTGAGCGGCTGGTGCTGCCGTCCTGCTAGGGCTGGCCCTGCTGCAGAATCAGCCCTTCTTGGGAGCTGGTGCGGGATGATTTCAGCCTCCCGAGCTGTGCTAGATCCCCCCACTAACACATTAGCCTCCTGTCTGCCCTGACTGCCAGCACAGCACAGGGAAGAAGGAATGAGCTGAAGAAGAGGATGGTGAAGCCTCTTCTCCTCTACGCTGATGCCAGCAGGAGGGGAGTGGGGTGCTGTCGCCCACTAGCTTTCGGGTGGAGCAGCTCTTCATCAGAGAGCAAAAAAAATAAAATGAAAAGCCAACCACCACAACAAAAGCCAGCCCCTGATTTTCCTTTCTGCTGCTTTTCCTATTCAACGAGCAGAAACTGCAGCGTTGCTTTTCTCAGCTATCTTCAGGAGGGAAGGGAGAGATCCTCCCCCAGCCTGCGCAGCTGCCTGGCAGGCAGGCTGGCTCGCAGCCCCATCGCTCTCCTCCATCCTCATCCTCACCCTCCGTGGGGTGCAAGGAGACTGGTGGGGCTACATGCAAACCTGCAGCCAAGCCCAAGGGCTAGATGCGGGGGATGCTGACTGTAGCATCCCAGCCCCTTGCTGCCATGTCCTGCCACCCTAAAGACCCCGGCCGCGTTGGTGGGAGCTGCTGC
Organism: Phalacrocorax carbo; assembly: GCF_963921805.1. Lineage (NCBI taxonomy): Eukaryota > Metazoa > Chordata > Aves > Suliformes > Phalacrocoracidae > Phalacrocorax > Phalacrocorax carbo. Next base: position 43,765,692 of record NC_087520.1, read on the forward strand.
GCCGTGTCCCTGCCCGCTCCCAAGCTGCACCCCGACGCTGCAGCACACCGAAGCTTTGATAGCAGAGGAGAGCCATGGGGAAGGTTTGGGGTCCCCACACTACAGCTACGCTGCCTTCCCATCTCTCAAGAGAGGCCTGCATGCTTTTTTCCTCTCCCAGCTCCCGTTTTGGGTTTACTGGCAGGCGCTCCTGCCAGCTGCATTGCTCCCGCCCCAGCCACCCACCCACCCGCTTCCCTGCAGCAACAGCCCCAACACCCCCATGCTCCTGTACCCCCTGAAGCTCCTTCTTCCCCGGAGAGAGGCAAAAGCAATATCAGGAGAGCAACCGAGATGAACATGCAGACCTAGACAAAAATATTGAGTATTTTCCTTGCTGGCATTCATGAGCATCACTTCCCCCGACAGCCAGAGATGGGGATGCCAGGGGGACTGGCACTGCCGTGGGGGTCCCCGATCCCTTGGTGCTCTTGTCGTTCGTTTGAAAAGCCTCTAGCAATGAGCTTTCAGTCACCTCCCCAACACAGGACAAATGACAAGCTGTCTTGGCTTCCTAATCCAGGAAATTAAAGGATTTGACCATAGACCCTTCTAAGCGAATTTTCCCCCTGAAAATCCCAGGGGGATTTAACCCATGGATTGGACCGATTATCCCTTTAAAGTTGTGACTAAGAAAGGTCCCAATTCTTCAGGGTGCTGAGCGCCCTAAAATCCCATTGCAGTGGTGACATGGCCATGTCCAGTGCTCAGCCCACCATCTGCCGAGACCTTCTTTTCACTTTTATCCCAGGTCCGCTGCCCCTTTTCAGCAGTGGGCAGCAGCCCTTCGCTGCCTGCTCGCTGCCGACAGGGACAGCAGAGCCTCGCTGCAACCACGGCCCGAATCTGCCCCGTCCCATCCCTTTGCGTTGCCCTCCAGGGACATGGCACATTATTTGGGCACTCTTGGTTTTCCTGGTTCAGCATGAGGAGCAGCACGGGAGACTGGGTGCACCCTGATGGGAACTGGGTGGGCTCCGTGCCGGCAGCACTGGCTCCTGTTCATGGACCTTGACGGCAGAAGTGAGCACAGGACCAGGCCATAGAGTTTTGCTGAATTCATTCTGCTCAATTAAAGCACATCTGGTATCCATCCTCAAAGCAAAACCTGCTGGAGATGGTGAACCCAAGCAAGGCTGGGTCAGTGGACACCCCTCGTGTCATCCTCGTGAGCCTCGGTGGTTCGATGATGCCGCCCTGAACCCTGAGTAGCTGTTCCTCAGGGTTGGACTCCCTTCTTGAGAAGATATAGGGTTGTAGGCTCAGAGCTGGACACAGTGGCCACGGTGGATGTCTCACAGCCACCCTGCTGGCAGGTGGCCACGGCCGGTCCCCACCCAACACGACAAGATCCCTGGGGAGCTTCAAACAGGCAGGTGGCAGCTCTTCCCCAACCTTCGGTCCTGGGGACAAACCTTCTGGGAAAGTGGAGGGTCTCCAAGGGGAGAGGTGTGGGGCAGGACTCGGGCAGGGGCTGGTAGCCCTCCAGCACACCTGAATTGTATAAACGGCCTCTCTGGGGAAGCAGGCTGCAGCCTTCTCTCCATTATCTGGCTGTGTCTCTCTGTCTGAGCTGTCTCTCATCACCATAGCACGGAGGTGAAGCATAAATAATTAAAAGCCCAGATTCTCGCCTGGCAGAGCCAGGCTCTGAGTCCCTTCCCCTGTTGTGGTGCTGGCTGCTTAAATGGAAATTTTCACGGGCTTTGCCTTCGAGGCAGCACAGACCTGCAAACCCGGGGGCATCTGCTGGCCTCGGGGCACGCTGGTGTTTGGGGACCAGAAAGGGCACCCGCTGCCCCAGGGGGTCCCTGATGGCAGCACCCCACCCAGAGGATCCCGCAGGGTGCTTGGGATGCACTGGGATGAGCAGCACCCACCAGCAGAGGATGAAAGCTGGGTGCAGGCAGGCAGCGGGGCTGAGCGGGCAAACCCCACTGCAGACCCAGCAGCTCATGCGTGGGCCCCCCCCTTGAGAAGCCTCATGAGAAGTGGGATATTTAGGGGTGCAGGCTGGCTTTTGGGCTCCTGGGTGCTCAAAACCCCCCAGGCAACAGAGGGAAGAGACCCTTGCAGACAGCGGGGATGGGGAAAGTGGCTCCTGGGTGGTCTCTGAAGTTTGAGGCAGGCAGGAGCTGCTCGTTGCTGTGGCAACTGGGATGATATATTCCCCCCCCCAGTCGGCAGGGCTGCGGCTGGCACTCACACCGCACAGGGGTCTGCCCACCCCTGCCTGGCTGCCCAGGGCTGAGCACAGCCCCGGGGACACCCCCAGCCCCTCTACCCAGGGCCTGCACCCACCAGGGCTGCGGAGGATGCGGGGAACTGGGCGACGATGCCGCGGGGCCGGGTCAGCCCCAGGCAGCGTTCAAAACAACAAGAAATATCACCAAACACTCCTGTCCCCTCCACCCCTCCCCTGGGGGCTGGAGCTGCAGAGACGGGTGACGGCAGTCTGGCGCTGAACATATTTCTGCAGTATTTTAGCATCTGATGTTGCTTTTATTAGGGCTGGTTTGGTGGGTACCGTTTCCAGCTGAGATTTCTGTGCAGGTCTACGTCCACCCAAACCACGCGGGGCTCGTCTGCATTGGGGGATGGTGGTACCCTGGGTTTGGGGCATGGCCAGGCGAGGTCCTCGTCCCCACTCAGCACCTTCCAGGACGGCGTTAAGCAATGGGGTTAAGGGGATGCTGTCTGTGGCACGCTTTCCTTGGGGAACATTTTTGCTCTGGGTTAGTATTTTCTCATCACCCCTGGGTGTGCAGATGTGGGAGCTGGACGTGGCAGTGGGGGATGATGCTGCCGTGTCCCACACGTGGCTCTCTCCAACTAGCTGCTTTGGGGCCAGTTGCCCCTTACAGCAGAGAGAAGCTTCCCCAGTATCACTGGGCCCATCCTGGCAAGGCTGGATGTGGCAAGAGGTGCACGGAGTGGTCCCCATGTCCAGCATCTCGCTCCAGGTGGGGAATCAGCCTCCTCCCAGCTGTGTTGAGCGAGACACGGATGTATTTGCTTTCCAAGTATCTCTTAGAGCCCTGGTGGTAGAAATATGGTTTTCTATCACTCGGAGGACCGAACTCGTTTAACCCATCCCTTAAACCCCTGTCATGTCACCCAGAAAAGAGTCCTCTCTCCTACCCCACAGGGCTGGAGGCAGCAGAGAAGTCCCGGAGGACGAGGCTAGATATCAATCACGTCTCCTCCAACAGCTGGAGAGCATCTGTCAGCGCTTCTGAGGCCATTTCAGCTCCATGTCTTGGCATGAGTGCAGGCTGTGCTGGAACTAAAATATTAAATTCAGTTAAACGAGTTTGTCGTTGACTGTGGATGAAGTTTTTTTGCAGTTTGCTCTGAATTGGCGGGGGACGTTGCTGTTGGGTGTTGGCTGGTTAAAAAGGTACACGGCCAGAGGTACGTCATGGATTGTCCCTGTCCATGAGCCCGTCACCGGGGGAAAGGAGCACCATGAGCTCAGTGTTGTGCTGCCTCTTTTGGGCTTTTGTGGCTCCAGCAGCCGGAAAAAAAAATTGCCTGGAACATGCATTTGCCGAATGTCTGTTTTGCTTGAGGTGACCAAAACTTGTGAACCTGCCGGCGCATTTCAGCCAAAACCCGAACAGGGTGAAGGGTCAGGAAAGGGAAAAAGACTCTTCCTTGTGGTTCTGTTGTGTTGTGCTTCAGAGTTTGGTTTGACTTGGGTTTTTTTAGCATCAAAATGAAACTGAAATTAAATGGACTGATCTGCTTTTCTTACTTGTCATCACCTCCCTCACCTGGAGTTTTTTGCTTGAACTCCCCAAATTCTCTCAGTCTGAGCACTTTCCCCGTGGCTGTAGGGAAAAGCCCCTAATGCTTCCCAAGGGGTTGGGCTGTGCCGATGGTGCCTCAAAGGGATTCGAGGGCTTCGCTGGAGGCAGACCAGAGGCTCCCTTGGCTCCTTTTGCCCATGGCCTCATTGAGTTTCTCTTTCTGTGCTGCATTTTGCACCTTTGGCATTGAGGTTTCCACCCCACTCTTCAATCCCATGTGTGGCATCAGCCAAACGAGGAGGTCACTGTGAAAAACAGGGAGGGGTGGGCTCTTTTGGGGAGCCTTCTGGTGATGGAGGCCTAGGTGGGATGCTGAGGGTCCACCAAATCCACACCTTTTGATCTGTAGCCTGGTGCAGGTCATGGCAGGAGGAGGCACCTGGTACCCTCCAGGTCACACTGAGACAGCCTTTTTCTAACAGCCTTCGTTCATCCTAAGGTTGCTCCAAATTTGTGTCTGGACAGGGGGTGATCATGTCCCGACCACATCTCTACCCTCCTCTCCTCAATAAATCCAGGAGGATGGGTAAAGTCAGTCCAAGCCACCTATCCAGACCCATCTCGGCCAAGCCTCCCACCAAAAACCTGGCATTTCCCCGGCATAACAAGTAGCCCCAACATGCAGGGACAGGCTCACGAGGGTTTTGGCGGTGCCGCCTTCGGAGCCAGCCTTGCCCAGAGACAGGGCAATGCAAGGAATGCAGGATCCAGCCTGAAGTCATTACAGTCAGCAGCATGTACCGCCAAACTCAACGCTGCACATGTCCAAGCAGGCTGAGTTATGGCTGCTCGGGGAGCTGTAACTTGGCCTGTTGTGCATTTAAAAATCTCCACCCGAATGCGGCATTGATGTAGGGCTTTTCTGCTGTTCTGTTTTTGCATTTAATACAGACAGTATAGATCTGCAGTGTGCAGATGATCCAGCTCTGCCCAGGTTCCTTGGAGACTTTGTGCCTTCGCTTGCTTTTTCTAGGGCTTTTTCTTCTTTGTTTTTTCTTCTCCAAGGTTTGTTAGTGATTTCTTCCAACCTGTTTTGGCTCCTGCCTGAAAGTGGCAGGGCTGTTTGTAATGCGCTATTTTTGCACAGGGTTAGAGGAGCATTTGTGGCGTGGTCGTGCCTTTGGGACGCGTGCGTGGAGAGCTATGTGCTGGCACTCTGCGAGAGCAGGGGAGGAAGAGCAGGACGTCAGTGTTTCCCGTTTCCTCTCGCACTATCCAAATGGGCAGTCACCTTTTCCGTTATGGACATGACAATTATCCAGTAAAACCATGGAAACCTGCCCCTTCCAAACCATGACAGCTGGAAGGCAGGCAGGATTCCCCCCCCGCTCACTCCTTTCCCTCCCTTGAAGCTAACTTTTCCCAAACCCTGCTCCGAGCAGGTTCCTGCAGGTTTTGCATCACCACCCATCACTTTCCACACGCTCCCAGCATTGCTGAAATGTTCTCATGCCTTCCCCAGTTTATAAGAAAAGGGGAAACTCCATCCCCGGAGCTGGAGTTTGCTCTTGCTGCCTCTGTGTCTGGTCTGGAGGAGGGGAGTTCCCCAGGGTCGGCTGCATCCCGGGGTGGCCCATTGCGGCCGTGTTTGAGCCCTTTCCACGGAGCCAGCAAAGTGGCAGGTCTGGAGCGAGGCCAAACCCGCCTCCTTTGGCCGGACAGGCTGGGGCAGGAGTGGGGACGATGGCATCAAAGCTGTCCTTTTCCCAAGGCAAAGCCCAGCTCCTGCACACAGGTCTGGGCTGGCACCGAAGCACCGGGACAGGCAGGTACTGCCTGGCCACATCACTCGCCTGCATCCTGCGTAGCTTCATTATAAGTGACAGATGGCAGGAGATGACACTCCCTCTCCAGATGTTAATTATCTTGCGAGCTGTAAATAACATCTCAGGGCAGCCTGGCACATCGTTTCTGGTGCAAAAGGCCCATCGGCTTTGCCCTTGCCGGGGACAAAAAATTAGGAGGGAAACCCACTGGGAGGGAAATGCACAGGTCTGCCTGGCTCTGCTTATTCTGCGTGCCCCTTGGCCGGAGGGAGATGCTGGCAGCATCCCGGCTGAGGGTGGCAGATGTGCCTTTGGGTACCAGCTCCACCTGGCCCAGCCCTTGGAAGTCGACAGAGTTTGATTTTCTTGTGCCAAGGCTGGTATTTTTTGTTTAGCAACAACAGGGGTAAAATAAACAAATCAGAGCAGCCCCAATTTGGGTTGATGGCAGTAAGGTGAGCTGGAGAGGATGGTGGCGTTACGGCCCTTCAGCCGCTCTCACCCTTCTCCGCCGGGAAGGACCCGGCTCGGGGTCCCGGGGGATGCGCGGGGGTGGGAGCAGCCCAGACGGTCACGATGCAACTCGCTGCCTGCTGCGGTTTGGGCCACGTTTCTGCCAGGATTTTGGGAGCGTGACATCTGATTGTGGCTCGTCCCTGTCCCCCAAGTCACCATGACCTTGCACCATTACACGTTGTGGATTCAGTTCTCCAGCAAAACTCGTTTTGTCTACTTAAACGCAAGGACACAGCCTGGGATATTTTTTTTTCCTTACTCGGGTTAAAAACAAAACGGTATTTCAGTGCAAAATGGCAAATGACGCCGTGGTGAATTCACTCTCCATTTGTAAGCTCCAAAAATAAAAAGGTAGAGAAGAGTTTGGCACAGGTGCCTGGAGCAACAAGCTAAATGGGAACTGGCTCCATCCCCGTTTCAGCGAATTTCGGAGACCCCGTGCGTGCTGTGCCCCATTGGCACCTGCTCTCCATGAGGTCTCCCAGCTGGCTTGGGAATGGTTTCCCCCCGTAACGTTACATTTCCTGGTGTAAAACCACGGGGAAACTCAGTTTTGGGCTTTTGACTGCAACATTTTCCATGTTTCTCTGTATTTCGCTTTCCTGGGCTATAACAAAAGCATGCATCAGGTATTTCTTTCAGGATTCAAGGGTTTGACTATTTTTATTTTTAATTCAGAACTTTTCTCTTGAAACATAACATTCAGAGCAATTTTTTCAGAGCCTGCAATAACCACCCCCTCTGCCCCGTGCCATCCCAGCCATCCCCAAGCCTTCCCTCTTGCTGCCTCGCTGATGGGAGGTTCCCCCTCCTCCTCCCGGCGCTCATCGCTCCCCGCCACCACGCAGAGCTCAGGCAGGGGTGGTCCATCCTCCCACCCCAAAATCTCCATCCAGAGCCGAGAAGTCTGGCAGTGGGCGCAGGGAAGCCAGGCTTTCTCTTTGCTATGCACAGCACCTGCTTTCTGTCTGGCTGCAAAGAGCCAGAGCGGACGTTTTTGGCTGCATTACGTCATGTCAGAGGTCACATTAGCTGCTTTTTTCTCTTGATTAAGAATTCCAGCGATGGGAGGGTGGAGGAAAAAGCAGACGGAGGAAGCGGGCAAGGCAAATATGCTTGCGATAAGCAGGTAAATGGGAATTTATGCACAGATAGCTAATTGGTGTGTCTAATATTCCACCCCCTGAGTACCGGCACTGTATTACTGCCTTCACAAATCACTCGAGGAAAGCCTAGTGCAATAACAACCAAGCCAGGAGAGCTGTGAAAAGAGTCAAGCTGGAATTAAGAGTGGGTTTTATCGGGGCAATAAATGCCAGATAGGGAAAATAACAAACAGGTTGTTAATTGCTGCCATCTCCCCACTCCCTGAAGAAAATGTCTAGACAGAGCCTGGCCCTGGGTCGCGCCTACCCCAGCCCTTGCAGTTATTGTGGCAGACTTCTGGGGCCAGAGAGGTGCTGGATGTGGGATGCGGTGCCCGAAGAAGGCTGCCGAGCCGAAGCCCGTGCAAGGGGCAAAGGGAGGCAGGATGGGCGCTGCAGCCCTCCCCAGCTCTGCCCTAAATCAGAGATGCTCCCGCAGAGGTAGAAGCCAGACAGTCTGCAGCGGCTATTAATAATTCAGTCCCAATTTGTCCCATCTAGGAGAGCATGAAGACCAGCCAAGCCTCCCTTCCTTACAGGCAGGGTTTGAGATACTGCCCCGAGCAGGCAGAGCCTCTTTCCGCCTCCCCATCCCTGGTGCTGGCTGCAGCTATCGATCCCACGCCGGCACGGTCGGCAGCTGGGAGCGCCCGTGCTTCGCTGCGGGGTGCGGAGCGATGCGATAGCCTTGGGAGAGGGTTGCATCAGCGCTCACCCTCTCCCCTCGGCTCTGGGCTTCGGTTACCAGCATCGATCACTCGGGGACTTTTGCTTTGTGTTTCTTGGTGTGTCTTGGCTTGATGCAGTGAGGGCTGGATCCTGCTCTCCGCTGTGCCGGTGGGAGCGTAAAATAACCCCTGGCGAGTCAACGCAGTTGAGGGGCTCGTGCTCTCGCAAGCCTGGTTTTTGCACGGGGGGGTGGTTGGACTAAAAAAAATTCCTTTTCCTTGTCCAGCCATCCCTTTCCAGGACAAAGCGCATCCCCACGGTTCCCTGTGCGCCCCTGAGCCAGCCCAGCTGCTGCCGCCGCTGCTTTTCGCGTGCAAAGGCAGAGGGGAGAGCAAAGCACCAAGTCTTAAACGCCCTGCAAATGCTCTCCTTGAATTTTTCCTGAAGTATTTTCTTGCAGCTAGTGCATGTTTTAATTGAATTTCGCCATTTGAAAAATACGTGGACGTCTGTGATGGGGGGAGAAAACATCGCTCCTATAGGAAGATAAAGATGCATTTCAAAAAACCAAAAAGCTGCCTGATTACATATTGACCTGAGAGACAAAGCGAATCCAATGGAGCCAGCCTGGCCCCTTAGGAAAACTTGAGGCTGTTCATTATGTCCCAGGATGAGCTCACTGGCTGGTTAACCCCATCCTCACCGCTTGCGAGTGCCTGCGGGCCAGCAGCGCTCATCTGCTGAAGCCAAGCCTTCAGTGAAGATGGCACATGGCAGGTTTGCGTGTTTTCCCCTTCTATTCCGTAGGAGGAGTTAAAAAACCTGCATGCAAAAAGACTTTAATAATAGTTTTACTAATTTCCTTTTTATCTCAGCTTTCTTAATTAATTTCTAAGCTCTGGACAGTCAGATCAGTCTGTCTGTCACTCCAGCCCCTCCACCTGACCTAAGCAAAGGCAAAACAAGGGGGAGAAGTCAAAGAACCCCTTTGTAGTTACCAGGAGCTTGATTTTTTTTGAGCTCCCTTGAAGGAGGGTTGATTTGTAGGTATACCAACAAGGTAGAAAAGATTAAACCCTGATAGTCCTGTTGAAATGAGCTTGGTATTGATCAAAGGGTTTAGGGCTTGTTGCAATCTCGTGTGTTGGGAGGAGTTGGGACTATCTGGACAGCTCAGGGAGGTTTCCATCAGCTCTCAGCATGGGACGGAGGAGGGCTGGGGAGCTCTATCCCTGCAGCAGGATCCCGACAAACACAAGCAATAAAGCAGCATTTTTGTACTTCCCTGTCAAGCTTAAACCCTGCCAGGCAAGAAACCCCTCGGCCGAGCTTTGGGTTGACGGGGACGCCAGAGAAGCAAGGAGTTTGCCTGCACAAGAACAGAAGTCCCCCAGCAAGAGCTGCCACGTGAATTTTGGAAAACAGACCTTCTTGTCCAGAAATCTTGCACAAATGATGCTTTTCCACCTTTAAGCCACAAATAATGCGGATTTCCCCCTGCGCCCAGCACACAGCTTCCTTGGGCCCAGACATGCTTTTGCTCAAAGTGTCTGTTACCTGTTTTTATCGAAGAAGAGCCTGTTTCTCATACGGGAATGCAAGAAAAAAAGGAGCAAGGATGGTGAGTCCCTCATCTGGATCCCGCTCGCCCTTAGCACTCAGATAAAGTTGGGTGGAGGGTGAAGGACTCAGAAATGAAACAGGTTTCTTGTGGCACCAGGTGCTGTCCCTGCAATTACAGGTATCATGCTTATGGCTCCCGAACAGACCCGTCTCCATCCAGAAATGTTTCTGGTGGTCTGTAAACTTGCTCTAATTTCCAGCCTCGTTTTTAAGCAGTTTGTCCCACATGTCCTGCCAAAGTAGTCCAGTAACCTGAACACCACTCAAACCTTGCCTGGTTTTCATTTTGCTTCGTTTCTTCCTGAGACCATCAGGTGCCACAGATTTCACTGAGAGTTCACCCCTTTTTGGTTAAACCAGCCCCGAGCATCGGATATGCAGCAGAAGCTCCTTGCGCCTGCAAAGCCAGACCAGAGTCGCTGTTGGCATTCCTAAAAAGCCAAGTTCTTCCTTTCAAATCAGTTTATTCCAGCTTCTTATAGATTAGCCAGCGTTAATAAACTTGGCATTACAAACCACTTGCAGGTATTATCCCTTGTCCTGTCAGTCCTGGCCAAATCACAAGTGATCTGCAAAGGTTTACAGAAATCTGTTTGGTTGCAATTTTTCCTTGCCTCCTGCCAGCTCTCCTTGCCAGTTTGACCACTTGCCCAGTCATCCTCTGAGAAGAGTGAGTCAGCTGGGCAAAAAATTAATAAATAAAATATCCCAAGCCAGTCCCAGTGTGGACTCCCTGCCCCAACCCAAACCGGACCCTTGGGTCTCGAGAGCTATAAACCACCCCTACCATCACCCTCTGGCTCTTCCCAGCCCCGTCCTTGCTGAAACACCCTCCCCGAGTTCAGCTTGGACGACCAAGTGCACTAAAATGAGATTTAGAGGGTGTAACCAGCTTCAAAAGTCCCTCTGCGCTTGCGCGTGCTGATGTTCAGCGAGCTCTGGCCATCCCCATCACCCCGGATGCGTCTCTTCTTCTCCCCTGCTCATCCACCGATGGCAGAAGAAACCCAGACGAGCACCTCTGAGCCGATGTGCATCTTTTAATCAGCGCAGACATGACGAGAGGGGCACTGTGCTCTTGCAAACAACAGCTTTCAGCCGGTGGGCTCGTTACAGGATGCAGAACACCACGGGAGGTAACGAAGGAGCCATGCAAGAAGATCTGCTTCATCCCTCCCAGCTGTGATGAATCCATAGGGAAGGATCCAACCTTATTTTGACTGCGGTTTCCAGGACGGCGTCTCTGTCCGGGAAAGATTTATGGCAGCGCTTACGGCAGGAGGAGAAGAGTGATTAGATCAGGCTCCGTCTATGTGTTGGGGAGAAAGACCCGCTTTACAAGGAAATAAACTCAAGCAATTAACTGGGGAATTAAGATTTAGCGCACGCCACGAGCAGCAGGCATGTATAAAGGAGACAGCTGTTAAATTTAGTATGTGACAAAGTCATGCGAACACTAACTGGATTACTTGCATTTATTTGGGAATACTTATGTATTTTATTATGCAACGTATAGATCACCATAATTCTGCTTTTCACTCCGCCGCCGCCGCTCCGCCAAGCATCTTAGAGAGCATTACAAACAATTAAGCCTGCCTGCGCCTCTGCGCAGCGCTCCGTGTTATATCCGCTTTGTGGGCATTGAGTATATTTTAAATCAGAGGTGGCTTAATTAATGTGATTGATTTTTAACTCTTTCTGGGCCAAAGCCCCTAGTTGTGGCTCTTCCTGGGCTGATGGTGGACTCCACAGGGATGAACTAGTCCAGAAGACGCTGGAGTGAGTTTTCCAGGGATGGAAATCCATCAGTCCCCCAGGGATGGTGATTTTGACCCATTTTGGTGAAAAAAAGGGGAGGTGATGAATGTTGGAGAGGGAGCATGGCTTGGGTGGTGGCTCCACATATGGTCTTCCAGCGTCACCTCCCGCTCTGCAGACGCCTTCGTGTGTCCCCAGGACCCTTGGAAGTGGCACAAGCTGCTTTTCAGCGCTCCCAGCCTCCGTCCCTGGCAAGAAGTGACAGATAGCTGCCTCCAGTTGCATCTCCAGGGAGGAGTTTAGGGGGGCGGCGGGTAATCCTGCCTGCTGAGTTTGGTCCAGACACTATCAGACGTTATTAAGCCTTTGTATCAGGCCAGAAGGGACCAGCAGCCTGCTGTAAAGATGTGCTGCAGTATGGGAGGGACAGTCCCTTTCCTGAACAGTTTCCAGTCTGAGGAGACAACAGAGGGCTAGATGGATGCAGGACCTTCAGGAGCCGACGTCCAGACCGCAGAGAAGCGCCCGTGGAAGATGCCAGACATTTTAACAACCTCAAAGAGTCAGCATCTTAATTTTAAGCCTCAGGTGGCAGCGTTCTTGGCACTGGCATGGTCTGATCGGTGGGTCTCACGCCCCAGCCTTTCCCACCGGCCACACTTGTGCCAAAAATGGGAGCAGTTTGCACCTCCTCTCCCAGCCGTTCACTGCAGCTCCTGCTTGGAGCATCCTTGCTCCTCCTAAAAGAGCTGAACTGGGCTGTCTGTCAGGGGATGGGGCTGTAACATGCTTGTTCACTCCTCCAACCCTGCATGAGTGTGGAGCAGAGTGAGCGCCGGAGCCAGGCGGGGTAAAAAAAAACAAACAAACAAACAACATTTGAAACCAGTTTTTGGTTGCATCGGTCACGGAGGACATGAGGGACCTGCAGCAGCACCGCCGCAGTCCCGCCGCCACCTTTGGTAGCTTCAGGGAGATCAGGTCATATCCGCTCCCTCGGCTACTCCAAAGCAGCCAATTTATATAAATAAAGCATTTATTAGAGCAAAGACAACTTGTCAGCACTTGAAAACAAGTGACAGGTTGGCTCTGGGAGCAGGGACCAGGCGTCTCGCCGGGGCTCAGAGAGGTGACAGCACACAGACGCACGCACACCCGGTTTCCTATCCCCGGCTTGTGCTGCACGATGCAACGCCAGGCACATTACTAGCCCTATTTTCCATTTATAGGAGCCTGTCAGAAATGGCACTCCTCTCTGAGCAGATGTCAAAAAATTAGAGGGAATTCAGAGAGCGGCAGAAAGGAGGAAAAAAAAAAAAATGATTAAAGGGCCTGATGATACGGAGGGCCTGATTTTGGAGGGAAAAGAAATCAGCTGAGCTATTTATAACACTGCCTGCACCAGCGTGGGGAGGAACAGGCATTTTTTTTAAAGTGCCTCGATAGCTCAGCTAAGGGGAAGGGGCAAACCAGCCTCCGAAGGATGCTCGCAGGAACGCTGCGGAGGGGCCGTATAAAAGGGTGTAAAACCGGAGCGATGGGATGAAACACCTTTAAACGCGAGTGTCTGGGGAGTCGCCAGTAACGGGTGGGTGCAGGGGACAGTCACTCACCCAGCGTGGAAGAAAATGCCCCAATAAAGGTGCATTAAGGGGTGTAAGAGGCAAGCCCCCGCTCCTATCTCTGCTCTCGGTGACACACCGCGCTTGTATTTACATCCAGCGTTTTACGCAAAATGTGTGGCGGCGGGGGTGGAAATCTTCACTTTTTTGATCCAAAAGCAAATGTTTATTGTTAAAAAAAAAACCACCTCACTGGCTTTAAATCGAGGCCCTCAGGCCCAGAGGCTCACGGGAGATGCACACAGAGGTTGCTGCAGCCAGCTGCCAGGCTGGGGTCCTCTGTGGAGGGATGCGTGATGGAGGGGACCAGCCTGCTTCGGGCGGATGCATCCCCAAGGGAACAAAGCATCCTGTCCCCATTTCCAAATTGCCTGGGAATTTGCAGGCTGAGAAGCAGTTCATGAAGGTGTTATGGATGTAGCATCACCCGTTTCCCAACAAGCCGCAGCTCCCGGCGGCAGCTCCTCCATCATGGGCAAAGGGGGCCGGAGCAAAGGGTTTTCGTGGGGGCAATTTGGGTTTCTCCGTGCCTCGGTCTGCAGAGGGAAGCTGCCTCACGCGGTCCTTGTCTCTCTGCTTGCCTTGCAGGACCTCTCACTCCAGGGCCAAGGCGGAGGCGGCTGTGACGGCGGCGCAGAAAGCTCAGGAGGAAGCGCGGATCGCCAGGATCACTGCCAAAGAGTTTTCGCCTTCCTTCCAGCACAGGGAAAACGGTCAGTGCGTGCTGCCGCGCCGGCCGGCCCCACGGACGTGGCTTCTGTCCCGTGCCGTGCCCGGCCCTGCAAAGACCCAAAACCACCAAAAATGAGCCCTGCGCAGAGGCTCGGTCTGTGCCTGTAGCTCCCGGTCCTCACCAGGACTCTTGGGGTGAGAAATCGCCCCGTAACGCCAGCTTTCGGAGGATTTAGCACAACACTTTCAATATTCAGCACTTTCCCTCCGTGCAGGCCTGTCATTACAGGGATCTCCTCTTTTCACACCAAAACACCCCCATGTTTTTAATTCATAGACCTTGATGGTTGCACAGAAAAACCCAACACGAGCTCCAAAAGCAAAATGCAAACAGAAATGGCCCCAGAGGTGGTCACCGATTTTACCCCCGTGGCTTTTAGAGCCTAGTTCCTGATTCCTTGTGAACGCTTGGGCTGGCAGAGCCGGGGCAGCGCGTGTTGGCACCTAATCCTTCACCTGGGTGTGCAAAGCAGTTACGTGGGCGTGCAAAGGCGTCAGACAAATGCCCGTTTGGGGTTTGCCTGGTGGCTCTTCCTTCCCTCCATCACCTTTGACGTTTCTTCCTGGTTTGTCCAAATTTTTTGCTCACTGCCGAGAGGCTCGGGCTCAGCAAAGGCTCGGGGAGGAGGAAGCTGAAGCGAAGCCGTGGTTAGGTAGGGGCTCTGCAACCGGTGGATACACGGGGAGGATTTGCCCTGTGAAGGCTGTGCCTATCCAGGAGCGAGAGGGGCTGCTGCGAGTGGGAGTGGAAAGCTCCAAGTCCCCACAGCAATAATTAACATAGTAATTAATATATGTGAATGGTTTTATTCAAAAGTTTTCCTGCACCAAACCCTCATTAGGCAGCATCTATCATTATTTTTCTCCCCCTTCCAGCTCTCTAACTGAAGATTACTCATTCAGCTTAATTGCTCCAGGGGCTGGTGTCGGTGACTCATGTCGGCAGCGCCGTTCCCCAGGCCAGGGAAACGGGATCGTTGCATCTTTTAGACCAGCCAGCCCATGCACGAGTCCTCACTTAACCGTGGCGCGGAGGCTGCGGGGGTGGCTGGGGGCATCCCACAGCTTGGCAGCGATGAGCCAGACGGGGTTCAGGTCTGGCTCCGGCTGTGGCCCTGCCTGAGCTGGGGTGGTGCATGTAGCAGAGCCCCATCTGAGACACGGCTACATGCACATGGGCGTTTTCGGGGGGCAGAGCCCCTCGCAGCTGAGCCCCCACGCGGCGCTCAGCTCGCTGGAAGAAGGTGCAGCCCTGTTCAAACACCTCTCGGCATTTCTCCTCCTGCAGAGGCCCGATTTGTATATCGGAGATCTGAGCTTTTTTTTGCAGGGCTGCGTGGTCCCAGGGGCTTCTTCAGCCCTGAGATGTTCCTCATCTCCATTTCCTCTTGCCAAGAGACTTTGCTGTTTTAAATCACCTCTTGAAAAGATATTTTTAGGTAATACATTTTTTACTAGCTCCTAGACGGGGACATGGTGCTTGACTTGTGCTGGGGCTTGTGTTTCCAGTGCTCACGTCTGGGTGGGTTGTGTGTGAGTGAAGCCGGGGAGGGGGGGGGAAGGAGTTTCCACTTAAAGCACATTAAAAAACACACCATCCAAGATATGTCAGGAAACCTGGGAGCACTCGCGGACCAAGTCAGGCAGATAATAGCTGTGAGCAGCCGTGCCCCCCCCCACCCCAACCCTGTAACCTCAGGTTGCAGATGGCCAGGGCGAGCTGCCGCCGCACTGCACAGCATTGCACGGGCTGTACATGCCCACCTGGCACGGCGCTGCATGCCACCCCCCCCTGCTCAGCATCGTGGGTGCTGGATGTGCCCCCTCTTGCATGGCATCGCGAGTGCTCTACATGCACCCCTTGCACAGCGCTGGGGGTGCTCTATGCGCCCGCCTTGCACGGCATCGTGGGTGCTGTCCGTGCCCACTTTGCACAGCGTCGTGGGGGCTGTGTGCCACCCACCTTCACAGCATCACAGGGGTTTTCATGCCCACCTCAACGCCAGCCCCGCAGGCGTCCTGGCCCAGAGCATCCCCGCAGCGCCACACTTATTTAAACAGACAGACTCCAGACCGGCAGGCACCGGCTCCGGCTCCAGCAACCCCAGACATGCCACAGCACTGCTGCAAGGCCTTTACCTGGAAAAAGCAAAAAATATCTTTGTTCAGCACCCTACATCACGCTCTCTGCTATGGTTTTCCATCTCTCTGCTGGGGGCGGGGATCTTCCACATCCCCATCACGCTCGCTGGCGTTATGCCTCCCCGGTTCCCGGCTGTGCCGGACGCCCCTGCCCGTGGCTGCCAGCGGGGTCAGCCCACAGGTTGGCTGGTGCCGGTGAAGTGACCCCCCCCGATGCGACGGCAGCGCATCGGTGGCAGATCGGCACCGCTCCCAAAACCCATACGTGGGTCATCAGGGGCACCGCAGCACCCGGGGGCACGTGCTTGGCTTTGAAGGCGCCACGGCCGGGCAAAGCTGCCTCAATCCTGCTGGAAATCCAGATTTGGTGCTCTGCATCCTCCTTTGCGCTCTCACAACTGTTCTTCCAGGAACATCACGTGCTCCATGACTAATTTTAGCTCAGAATAATTGTTGCACATCCTCGGGTGTCGAAAGCCGGCAAGACGGCACCCTGCATCTGTCAAGTTCCTCCACAAGGAAATGCCTGCATCGCCGCAGGGTGCCGGGCTGGAGGGGCAGCCGTGCCCCAGCACTGCTGGCCCCTGCTCATCCACAAGCCCCAGCCAGGGGCTGCAAAAACCTCGGGAATTAACCCATGGAGAGGCAGAATTAGCTGAGCTCATTGCAGGTTCACGTGGGAAAGATTTAGGACGAGAGGGTGCTTAATAACGTGGTCTCTGGGGTGAGGGTGCTGGAGCATCATTGGGCTTTCTCGCCTCCATCACGGGGCTCAGGGGGCCGGGGAAGATTGGGGTTGGAGCTAAGATGCAGGAGCAGCGAGTGTAGTGAGGCTGTGGCTGTTTGTGCCACTCCAGACTGGCTTTGGAGCCACTGGAGCTGGTGGGAAGCTTTCAAGTCCCTGCACCTCCAGCCTGAGACAAACAGGGACACCCCAAGTCTTGGGCGAGCCCCTTTCGATAACTGGCTTTGCAGCTTTTTCATACGAAGCTGTTTATTTCCTCCCTGCCTCAGTTTCCCACCTGTGAAATGGGAAGGTGGCTGGAATGGGAACGTCTCAACAACAGCCACAAAATCAGTCTGTGTTTTTCCCCAGAGACAGTTATTCTGCATGAAAATGGAGGGGGGGAACTCCCCCTTCCTCCTTCACCACAATTCCCCACCAGTACGAGGATTGCTCAGGGGCCCCAGATAAATCCTGGGAGGTTCAGTCTCCCACAGACAAACAGGGACACAGGGAACAAACTAAGACTGAACTATCCGAGTATTGTCCCAAAACACGAACAGAATTTCCTGTGGCAAATGATAAAAAAAAAAATTGCCAGTCATTAGAAGACCAATTTCCCATCGAGAAATTGCTTCTGTAGGACATTTCCAAGCAGCCTTGCTACTATTTACCTCCCCTGCAAGAGCTTCGATGGGGACATCGGTCCCCATGCTCCCGGCGTGCCCCACGTGTATCCAGACCACGGTGTGGCGGGACATGGCGATGGCTGGGGGCGAAGGCACGTCCCGGCGGCAGCAGCTCCCCACGAAGATGTGATAGAGAAAATTACTCAGCAGAAGTGGCGAGATTAGAGCAGGCGCTTCAGAGCATTTATTTTTAAACTATGGTAAGAAATTGAGTTCTTCCTTTTTTGAGACTCATTTCTTGTCTCGCCATAGCAATTGCAATTAGATGCATTTCAGGGGCATTAGGCAGTTAATATATTTATCAAATTATTCACGTAATTTAGCATAGCTTTAGCTGGGAACAGCTATGCCTTGGTAGAGTAAAATGAGGATTAACCACTATTGCACCCCCGTGAAATAATTCAGTGTTTCACCAATGATTAATAAGTTGCAGGGATGTTTTTTATTGTCCGGAGAAGTGACATGTTTCTTGCCAGGTGGTCACCTCCAGCAGAAGACACTCAGCTGCTCTCGAAGTCCCCGTCCCCAGGGAGACACCGCCTGGGGCTCGGGGCTCAAAGGGAACGAAGGGCATTCAGCACGATGAAATAAGGGTGATGGTGTGTCTTGTACTCGTGTAGCCCTGAACATGCTACCTGGCTCCTGCCTAAGCCCGTGAGGCACAGCCACCCATGTGCCCTCCATCACATCCAGCAAGGGGGGGCTGAGTGGGGAAATGTCCGTGCCCTCCCTGTCCGTATGAGGCAGGAAAACTGTTCGACACGTGGTTTGCGGGCTTATTTTTTAATGAGAGGCTTGCACATCTGCCCAGATGGGACCATCTCCGTGTGAAAGCTTCGAGGTGAGATTCCCCTTCCAAAACCATGCAGCTGTGAAGGCGATGGGTTTCCCATCCAGGGAGGGGTGCGAAGGCTGCCGGCAGCGGACCAGGCACGGGGTGATCCCAGCAGCGCCCGGCACGCACGAGCAGAGGGCTCGGGGTGAGCCGTAGGCTGCCACCAGCTGCATCTCAGATTTCCCCTCTCGTGTCTGCAAACTGGGTTTGGAGCGGGTGGGAAAAGGTGCTCAGATGGATCCCCCCAAAAAATGGCCAATGCACATGAACATAACCCCCTTAGTGGGGTTGGAGCGAGGCGTGCACAGCGTGGGAATGGTGCAGCGGAGCGACGCAGGCTGCTTTCGTGTGGGGCTGGAAGCTGCTGCCTCCCTGCGACCCACCCGGGAAAGCAGGGCTGCAGGCAGAGCGCAGGCAGGGCCCGAGCACCCGCTCCTCTGCCTGCACGGGGCTCCGGGCAGCTCTGCACCGTAAGCGGCTTCCCCACATCGCTGGGGATGCAAAACTATTGCAAGTCCTTCTGCTTGTAATAGATACACACGGTGCTCCACGCAGGTGCCCAGGCAAGCAGCGTGCCTGCCCGCAGCAGGGCAGGCGGGAGCTGCGGGTGCTAAAGGAGCAGCTGCCCTTGAGCCTGTTTGAATGAGCTGGAAGTGAGAGCCATGGTGGTGCCAGGTGGTTTCTGAAAGAGCTGGTAGCCCTTGGGTTTACAGCAGTGGAGAAACACAACCTTAATGCACAATGCCCCTGTCTTGACAACACCGGCAGCTGATGCCAAACCATCTCCCGTGCCGGGCTGCAGCCGCTTCTGCCGCGCTGCTCTGCGGATGCTGGGGGTGATAATAGGTTTGGTGTAAAACCAACGATGCCTTTTCTCTTGATCTAGTGGCAGAAGCTGCTTATTGTGCTCCGCTGCTGCTGTCCTGATCTTGCCCTGTGGTTTCCCTGCCGTCCAACACTCTCAGCCTTATTCTTCAACATGAAAAACCTAGTGGGCGCCCGCAGAATAGAAATAATCCTGTTGCTTTTCTCTTTCCCTCTCTCTTTTCTCTTAACCACTACACAAAAAGGGCTCGAATGCCAGAGACCGAAGCGCCAGAACTCGAGCGATGACATTGAGGTCCTCTCCACCGGGACGCCTCTCCAACAAGAGAGCCCTGAGCTGTACCGCAAAGGGACCACCCCGTCCGACCTGACCCCCGATGACAGCCCGCTGCAGAGCTTCCCTGCCAGTCCCTCCTCCACGCCGCCCCTGGGTCCTTCCTGCAGGAACAAGAGCGCTCACTTCTCCAGGCAGGTCTCGGTGGATGAAGAGAGGGGTGGGGAGATCCAGATGTTGCTGGAGGGACGTGGCGGGGATTACTTGCGCCCCAACAGCTGGAGCGAAGAGAAGGTCGGCGGGACTCGCGGCGTGAGAAGCGGGACACTGCGCAGCGGTCAGCTGGGGTCAGCCTCCGTCCCTGAAGACTACAGAGGTCGGAGCGGAGGACACAAACACTCGGCCTCCAACCACAAGCAAAGAGAGAGGTGGACAGATTCCCCAGCCACGGTTTCATGGACTTCCCACCATAGGTCCCACAACCACAGCTCAGGGAGCTCCAAACTGCTTGAGCTGGATGAGGAGAAGATGAGCAATTATGAGATGGAGATGAAGCCCCTTATGAGGATGGATTCTTATATGCAAGAGATTCACACCCAAAAAAGACACTATAGCAAAGGGGGACCCTGCAGGAGCATGGCTGACGACCACCGCGGGGAAGACCGGGGCTTCGGGGTTCAGAGACTGAGGTCTAAGTCCCAGAACAAAGAGAATTTCAGGCCAGCTTCCTCTGCTGAGCCCACGGTGCAGAAACTAGAAAACCTGAGATTTGGGGACAAAGCTGAACCTCGGCTACTAAGGTGGGACTTAACCTTCTCCCCGCCACAGAAATCCTTACCTGTTGCACTAGAATCTGAAGAGGACAATGGGGATGCGCTCAAATCCAGTACGGTAAGTAGGCAAAGTCGTGTGCTGAAATCTGGCCGAGAAACCCGGTGCGGAGCCGCTGTGGAACTGCAGCGGAGTGGGAAGGGAGGTCGCTCTGCCAGCAGAGCTGACCCCCGAATTACGGTGGGTTTGTGCCTTGAATCCCCCCTCCTCCCTTCTCCCATCCTGCGTAATAGCGTGTGCTGGAAGTTGGTGCGGGGTTTCCTCCGCAGACTTAGTGGGAACAGCAGGTTTTTCACTGGAGGATGAGAGCAGCGAGTTTGATTTTGTTTTGCATCCCAGCCCCGGGACCAGCAATAAAAACACATTATTGCTGGGATTTTGAGTATTCGCCTGGTGCAAAAGGTGCAGGAGTAGGCAAGGTGGTGGTGGTGCTCCCTGTGGCTAGGTTATGGCAACAGAACTTCACGCTGGCCCGAGAGCGTGGCGGGACCCTGTTGCAACATCGGTGCTTAAATCCTGGTGCGTCAACCTGCAGCATCTCTCCGTCACTCGGCCGCCGTGTGACGGCACTGCCTGTTGAAGCAGTGGCCTCGTCACCGCGGTACTGGAGACCCGACCCAGGTGGAGGAGGGAACCGTGGTCATGGAGCAGGGGACACTGCAAAGGGGTTGCATTCCTGAGCTGACCGATGCTCGGGTTTTCCTCTACCGATCTGCACAGTTCAATACAGCTCGTGTTTCTTTGGTGTGCGGATGCCGCTGAGCCGGGAGGGGGTATGAGCCCCTCAGTGGCGGGATGCAATGTGAAAGGGCCTTGGCAAACTGCTGCCAAGAGGATGCAATTCAGGAAGGATACGTAGGCAGGGAAAGCAACGGGCAAGTACAGCAAGGGGAGTGGGCTATTAGAGCTCTGCAAATCGGTGCTACAGCAGGTACAGCCAAACATCAGCCCGCACTATTACTCTACTGTGAAGAGCACAAGTGTGCTTTCTAAGCAGGAGCATAGCTTGTGGGACCTGCAGGACAACCCCTCGTGAGACATCCAGTCCTGGGCTCCTCGTCTTGGGAGAAATAAGGAGGTGTTGGGCATTAACAGCTGGCTGCTGGGAAGAGCTGGAGGTGTTCAGGCTAGAGAAGAGGAGACAGAGCGAACTTCAAACACAAAAAACCAGCTGCTGCAAAGTGGAAGGGAATAATCTATTCTCAACTAACAGAATTAATGGGCTTAAATTCAAGCATTAGAGGCAGTGGTTGGCCATTAGCCGTTCCTAGTGAGTTGAGGGCTGGAATAAATTGCCTAAGGAGGCTGTGGTGCCTGGGAGGGAGGAGGTGGTTGAAGACCTGGTTGGACATCTGCAGCTCAGGTATAGCTTGGATAGAGCTGAACCTGCCATGGGAGAAGGCTGAGCTGTGTGATTTTCAGGTCCTTTCCAGCCCTGGCTTTTGAGCATCCCTGGACTTACCACTGAGAGCAGCGTCCTCACTTATCCTCCCCGTTGGTTTGGCGTTGCTAGGGGAGGTGATGGCGAGGTCTGATGGGAGCAGTGGGGAAGCCAACACCGCTCCAGATTCCCTCTTGTCAAGTCAGTGCCAAACACAGGGCAGGGCTGGCAGGGTCCTGTGCTGCTGGACGTCCCACAGCCCAGGCCAGACCTGCACAGGAGCAACGGAAAGCCTGTAACGCTCAGGCGGTGACATTTCAGGCTCTGGCAGAAGAAAGGAGCTAAATCACCCTGTCAGGGTAGCAGAAGATGATGCTTGGTTGTTTGCGAGACAGAGGTCATGAAACCGAAATGACATTTGTCAGTCATGTCAAAAGTTCGGGCTAGAGGCATCGTGGTCTGAAATATATGATTACTGTTGCCGCCCCTCCAGCATCCCCGCGCCCGCAGCCGCCTGCCGACAGCTCTGCCAGCAGAGCAAAGGTGCTGGCACCTGCGGCCAAGGGAGGAGAGCGCACGGGTGGGCGAGAGGAGGGAGCGGTGACATCTGCAGCCGGGATGCGGGAAGGACTAAACTACAGATCTGCCACAGTTTCCCTGCGGTGGCTGTGGATAAATCACCCCCACACAGAGCCCTGTAGCTTTCTGGCTTCCTATTCATCTTGCAAGCTTCGGCGCAGGCTCGAAAGCACCCACACGGTGTGTTTGCCAGTGGACTGCGCTGTAGGACATGTCTTGCCAGCCCAGAAAAAAAAGAGGGCTTCAAATGAAGCCAGCCCTGAGCACACACCCGTGTGCAAACAGGCGGGTGCCGAGTCCAGACCGGGCTGTCCTTACCTGCTAGTGTAGATGCCTGTGAAGCACTAGGAAAATGACAGGCAGCATTAGGAGCCTGACAGGCTTTCAGAGGGGAAAGCAGCAGCAGTAATTGCATGGACATGAACCCTGTTGAACTCCGTGGGACTCACAGGTGGTCCGGCACCTTTGCTAACGTGACCTCACATGGCGACAGGGGGCTGGGAGAGGCACGGGCCCCAAACGGGGAGTGAAACCATCATTCCTCCTCGCTGAGAGCCAAGCGCTCCTCGGGCAGATGGCTGGCACAAGCGGTCCCGGTGCCTCTCCCCAAGTCAGACGCGCTGCCGAGGCTCCCACCTCGCAGGCGGACCCCAGCCTGCACGGCTCGGCCGTCATACATAAACCTCCCGCCCGGGGACCAGGGCTTGAGCTGCAGCGCTGGAGGTAAATAGCCACTAATGCAACACAACATTAATGGCTATTTCGAGTGAGTCCCAGGCAGTAATGAAGGGGCACAGCCTGCATGGAAAAGCGCACAGAAAAGCCATTAGGATGCACATCATACTTTTTAAGTGCTGTAGCTGTGAAGCAGCATGTTCAGTTTTCTCACATTCATAACCGAGGGTGGAACAGATGGCGAAGGTTTGGGAGGAAGCTAATGTAATACAGAGGAAGAGATAATATGTGGATTTAAATAACCTACGATGCCAGCAACAATTTGTTCTAGCAAGAAGTGCGCCGTGCTAGCAGGGTTTTGTTCCATGGGGCCTGGCGGGGAGCGGGGTCATCGGACAGGAGCAGGGGAAGGAGGTGTAGGGGAGGAATGGGAGGTGCAGCCTCCTGCCTAGCGCCGTGACCTTGCCTGCACCTGCCATCCAGGGTCTCAAAGCATTTCAAACTTCAGTGAGTGTAGTGAGTCCCTGAGGAAGAGGAGGGGGAGGCTAAGGGGGAAGGATTTATCCCACAGGGCCCACATCCACCTCCATCTGTGCGCGCTCAGTGACACAGGGCGCTCACATGCCTAGTCCTGCAAAAAACCCCTGCCTCCTGCTCATGCACCAGATCGTTTCAAGCAGAATTAAGGCTCCCCAACTTTCCCAAAGCCCCATTCCTCATGCCAGCCTGAAATACCCCTCCCCTTCCGACTCCCAGCAGCTCGCCTCCAGCGTGCAGGCGAACCGCAGCTCCCGGGAAAGGCCGGCTGCGCGCACGCGTGTGCGTGCACGCGTGTGTGCCCACGCCGTTTCAGCTTGCATGACAGCCTGCTTCCCTGTGATCCACAGCACTGCCATCTGTGACGCTGCTCACTGAAAAGGGCATTTCTCATCTCGCAGGCAGCTGGGCTGTTTCGGAAAGGTGCCTGCCAACGAACGGGAAGGATGCTCTTAGCTGAGGAGGGCTATTTTTGCCCTACCTGGAGTATCCCTGTGCAGGACTAAGGTCACCCTCACAGGTTAGCTTGTTTTAAAAATAATCTGCCATAAACCAGCTCTACACACGCCGTCAGTGAGCCCGGTGAGTTGGCTCTGCGTTGGAGTGCCAGCTCCAGCTTCAGGAGCAAGCACACCTCTGGCAGTGCTTGCAGGAACAGGGTGGGGATGCTGGTCTTGCAAAATTATCTTAAAATTATCACTTCTCTTCCCGCACCTCTTGATTTCTGTCCTAGAAATGAGGCTGGAACAGCTGGGGAGGTTCCTTGGTGTCCAGCTTCTTGCAGTGTGTGCCCAGGTCGGGATGCAGACCTCCGTAGAGGAGTCAAACGTGTAGGTTGCTAGATGAGCTTATATGGACCTTGTTGTTCTCGGTCATTTTACACCAGTCCCTTAAAAAGAGGCTCACAGAACCCCCCTTCTTTGGGGCGGCACATCAGTAATTGAAAATTGCTTTTATAAAGGTCATTTCTTGAGGTCACCACTCAATAACACCAATGAAATTCGGCGCTGCTTGGTGTTCACTATCAGGGGACTTTGGGGTTTCAGGGTCATCAAGCTGGCGCTACAGTCATACAAACACTTTAAAATTACTTTTAAAGCCACCTGATCTTTCTGTGTCTCTGTGTGCACTGACCCCTGCACGCTCAGAGCAAACTCACATCACTTGTCATCGTTCGGGCAGATGAAAACGGAAACCAATGCGCCAGGACCGGTGTCGGCGTTGTTGGATTAAGGGACTTATATGAACGTCACCATCCTTCCTGGCCTTAAAGGCCTACGAGGCTCAGAGCTCAAGCCTGTGCCAAATGCTTCACAGGTTCCTAGAGCCTTTGAGAAGATCTAAAACGGGAAAGGAAAAAAGGAATTGTTGAGACACTGGAGAGGGAGAGAGGCTTTCTAAAATGCCAGCAACCCTTTTATCCATCAGCACTAAACACTTCACATTTTTAGGGTTGGGGGGGAAGAATACATCTCCTTTTCTGCAGGCGCTGAACATCTGCAGCTTCTAAAGGGGAAAAGAAGTGTTTTAGGCACAGAGGTCCTCAGCATGCCTGCGAGAAGGGCCAGTGTTCAGGCACACACGGAGCCTGATTCATCTGCCTGTCCTCATTTAGCAGGAGCAATCACGGGTATTTAGATTAAGACTTCTAGGGACACGTTGTGGTCTCACTAAAGGCATCCTGGAGATGTGAGCAGGCTGGAGACTTGGCCCTTTAAAATCCCCTTGTCTCATCTCACTGAGAAAGCCTGACGGTAGGGCAGCAGCCAAAAAAAAACCCACCCCAGCCACCCCTGACATTTTCTTCCGTTGTCACATGTTGTCGGGTAAAATCTCAGTGGTCTCAGCTGTTTGCTAACGGTACTGCTTCTTACTGCAAACAAACCAGGGGAAACCGTTGCAGCAAATGGAGTTTGCAAGGCATCTGCTGGGTTAGGGATCTCAGAGAGACCCCCTTGTCGCCTCCAGGTACCCGCCGGGGAGGCGGGGAGGGACTCCAGCAGCCGCAGCGTCTTCCTCGCTCGCTTTCTGCGCGAGGGGCGTATTTTCCATCAAGATATTCTGAGCAGGTTTTGCTGTCGCTGGGGAAAGTGAGGAGGAGGCAGCCAATCTGCAGCCAGCGCAGGGCTGCGCCGGAGCGCGCCGTGCAGCCGGAGCCGGGGCCGACGGAGGGTACCCGGCCAGGGGGCTCAGCCCAGGCTTCCAGGGAGCAAGGTGGGGGGTCGGCGGGGGGGGTGGGGGATGGAGGGCAGCAACTCGCCCCAGAAATGGCACCTCGCTGCCGATGCGGGTGACGGATGCTCCCTTTTCTGGCGATTGTGGGGTTATTCTTGAAGGGATTGACCTCAGGGGGAGCGTTTTCTTCAAAAAAGTTAGGCACCTTTAGCCCTAAAGGGTGTAAAATGAGTTTAAAATAGCAGCTGGCTGTTGTCTCTGTCCTGAGCAGGCACCCACTGTTTGAATAGTGAAACTTCACCTGCACCTTAGACCAGGCTCAATGCCATGCACAGAGATGCTCCCATCTATCTGCTTTTGGACCACCCTGCTGGGAAAGGGGCCTGGGGACTTTTTTTGTGGTTATCCTCCTGGGGACTAAACCCCGTGGCTTATCCCTGTGTTCCTCTAAGCCTTCCCACTTCAGGACTTTCCATTATTTCCCCATCAGGAGCCTTCCCCAGGTCTCCTAACGCAGGCGTGTCTGGGCTTCCCTTATTTCTCTCATCTCAACCAAGCAGGTTCAAAGCCCAATCCCAAATGGCCGTGGCACGTACACACATCCATACATACATAAGCTATAATTTCATGGGGATAAGGAGAAGGGTCAGCCCTGCAGACACCCTGTCGCCATCACACCCTTCGAGATGAGCCAGGTCTGAGCAGGGGCTGCGGCGTGCGCGGGAAGAGCCCTCGCACGCGCAAAGCAAATGCTTTGGGGGCTGTTTCTTTTTAAAACAAATAATTATTGGAAACTGTTCTTCCTTTAATCTCTTTCATGTACAGACATCGCAGGCATTATTTGTAACAACACAGAGTAAATAATGTTCAGAGAGAAATGTGATGCTTGACAGCGTCCTTTAAAAACCCTTTTAATCTCGGGGGCCCTTTGATGTACCTGAAAAGATCACCTCGCTGACTTTGCTCCTGTCATCCTGGATTCACCTTGGGGTTTTGAGCCCAGCTCCACATCTTCTTCTAGCTTGGAATAAGTTGGGGTCAAACGCTGGCTTTTGACCGCACGAGAACGAATAAAGTTAAACCGGAGCTACAGCTCCAAACAGGCAGCTGGCTGCCAGCCGCGCGGGCACCTGTAACGCGAGGACTGAGCCAGAGGCGACACGGCAGTTCATTAAGAGACACCATCACGGGATAAATCCCTGCGTTCACTTTAGCCACTGGTATTTTTTCTGCAGAAGCAGGTTTTTCCATACCGCCCCACTCAGGCGCACACTGGTGGCAGGTGCCCGTTCCTCTTACAGGGGCGCATTCAGCATCTCCTGGGCTCCCTTCCTCGAGTCACAGGAGATGCTGTAATACGCTGGAGAAAGCAAAGCAAATCCCTCATGTTTCTTTTGCTAAATGCTCCTTAACCGTTTCACAGCAGCCTGTTCCTGACAATTATGAGACAATTCAGCGCAAATGTCTAAGTTTTCAGCACTTTCCACAGTGCTGAGGCTGGAAAACAATGCACATATATGTTTTGCTGATCCAGGTCCTTAGTAATTACACTTGATAGATCCCAGAGGGATTCCAAGGTAACCTGCACTATGGTTTCCATGGCAGACAGACAGAGCTTGTACCCTGCGATAACAGATAGTAATGGATTGTTAATGCTTAATTAATTATGCTACAGTTGTATTTGTAACAGCTGTCCCTTGTATTCCCAGTAAGACTCTTGAGTTGCGACACGACAGTTAAAGGATAAAACCAAACAAGACGGAAGGGCAGGAATGGTGGTGCTCGGCCGCAGTGTGCCAAAAACCGCAGGCTGGGAGAAACCTTCGCTCCTTACTTCTACAGCTACGATTACTGTTATTATCCCTGCGCCACGACAAGGGTTTATTCACATTTTAGTGCTTCCATGGGTTTGGGTCTACGTTCCAGCTCTCTAAACTTTGGAGGAAATCTTAAAAGTCCTTGGAGACTATCCCTGTTTACACAGAAGCAGCCTTTCACCTAGCTAATACTGGTGCATGTTGCCCATCCTTGGCAGGTGTTTTCCTCCTCATATGAAGGAGCCCAGGGATCTTATTACAAAAAAAAATAAAAATAAAAAATCCCAGTCCCAGAGCTGCCTCGTTTTGCTGATGAAATTTGCCATCGCCCGGTGCGCTGGATGATGCTTAGGCGCACCAGAGCTTGATTTAATTTTTCCTTTCCTGGAGCCAGGCTGGTAACCATTCTGGGTGGGATTCGTCTCACGTCACTTGGTCTCCAGACAGCCTAGCTGGTTAGCGCAGACTAGATGTCTAACATTTAGACAGCCAAAATTGGGTGAGAGGATGCTGCCAACCGGCGTCTGCTTCCCAGTAAAGCAGGTTCTGGACTGGCGGGCACTGTGCTGGGAGGAAGGACGGCGTTTCGCAGCGGAGCCCCGTCTACTGAATGACAGGCAGGGTGGTTTAAACAAATCTCTGCAGCTCCTGACAGCCTCCTTTAGCACTACTATTTCAGGGCTAAAGACAGTGTTGTAGCTTTTTAAAAAAACAAAAGATAAAAAAGAAGAGCTTTGCGGGCTCCTTGCTGTCCGGGACACACAAACCCCAGGCTCTGAAAATCAGCTCGGCCTCTAGCTTTCTAGCACCCCAGAGCCTGTGATACCACTAGCCTCAGGGATTTCTCTGGGCTTTTCTAAATCTGAAGAAGGCCGAAGATGAGATAAAGCACCACCGAACTACTAAAGGAACATGCAAAGCTGCAAATCGAGGGCTATCGCTCTTCTTTCTAAGGGGGGGTGGCTCACGACAGAGGGCTAGGATGTGGCGTGAAGAGTTGTAAAGGCTGCGTGATCTAAAATGCTGGCTGTAGCTGCAGTAAAAGGGAGTTCACTGACCTATTGCCAGGCTGGGCTCAGCAAAATCGTCTCTGCCGAAGCACAAACCCAGACGCGATTCATCTGCTGCCTGGGCACTGAGCAGGAATCGCTTCTTAGAAACAGATGACACATATCCCAGGACATCCTTGCCATCAAAGGGGAGAAGGGCAAGCGATTCCCCTGAGCAGAGGTTAAAGCACAAAGACCTTACAAGTTAGAAATAAGCCAGACATAAGCATTTAGAAGTGCAGCAGGATTCGTAATTGGAGCTAAAACAGAAGCTTCAGAGTCGCAAAGCTGCTTATCCACCAGCTGCCACAGGCAGGACTCCAGCCCCTGCTAAGGTACTCCAGCGTCTCACGGGGGGGAGCAGCCACACCTGCAACTGCTGCATGGAGAGCCCTCGCTGGCGGTAGCGCGGGGAAGAGGGTGCTGAGGAAAGGGAACTGTAAAAAGGAAGCGGAATTCGTAGGCTGTCAGACAGTCGGATCTGAGCTGCTCATTTTGCAGAGACCCCTCCCCTCCCAGGTCATCCTATTTGTGGGATGCTTTTGCTGGCAAATGTGGAAGACCCCGCATGTGCGGTGGCAAAGCAAGCATTGAACAGAGGCTGCAAGCTGCAGATAGGTGCAGGCTGAACCAGGGAGATGAGCAAAACATCCATCCATGGGAACCCAGTTGCTGCTGATGCGAGCGGGTAGGCGCACGTTGCTTCGTTTGTTGACTCCCCCCCCCGCCCCATTTTTCTAGATGAGGGCAGGACTTTGATGTACTGGGGTATAAACGCAGGGCGTGCTCCCTCCCTGGGCACCATCCCATCAGCATCCTCTCAACACAAGTACCAAAGGGTTGTGATTTTGGCCAGTCCTAACAGGTCCATCTCAAAGTGTCCACATTTGTGAAGGTAAAGCTCAAATTTAAGAGGCAGCCGGTCCTGCCCTGTGCTTTTTGTCAGGGAGGAGAAAGCAGCCTCCAGATTATCCCGGGCTCACGTCAGCTGGTGTACAACTTTGCCTCCTTCATGGTATGGAAATGATCTAGCAGTCTGAGCAGAGCAGGGGCAGAAATGGTGGCTGCTTTTTTGGCAGGGGAAATCAAACGGCGAGCGGACGAAGGCTCATGCAAATACAAGCGCGAGCAGTTAAGTCCTGCCCTGGCTGCGAGGTGCAGGGAACCGAATGCATTTTGTGTCTCTGAGTGCCCTGCCAACAGAAACAATGACAGCGATAATCACTTGCAATCTGTTATTATATTAACACGAGCTCAAAAATTGTAAAACCCAATAATCTTTTGAAATGAAGCTAAAACCACCCTCCCCCCCCCACCCCAAATGTAAATAACACACCGCATCGCAGTGCTTGGCAGCGGCAGGGCTGGGGGGGAGGAGTGGTAACAGGGGGGTGGTTTCTGCCTTTGAAAGGCTTTGCGTGGTGCAGGCGGAGAGATTTGCTGGAAGCAGTCAGGCGTGGATACCTGGCTGCCAGGAGAGGCTCTCCGCAATCCCTCCATTTGGTTGGCTTCCTTTGACCCTGTTGCTAAGCTACAAATATGCTTTTCCAGCAAGCTCCAGCATCCTCGCTCCCACCCACTCCCAAATGCGAACTGAATCAGCCTGCTCAGAAGAGAAATGATCTCCGGCCAGCAAGGAGGGCTTTTTTTCCCCCCCCCCTCTTTTTCCCAGCAGCTCCACAGAGCGGCACAAGGACTTGCATAGAAAGGGCGCCCACCCCTGCCCCATGCCAACCCAACGGCCACAGGAGCTTTGCTACAAGGACAAGAGCATAGGGAAAAGCATTTATGCCATTCCGGGCGATTAAAGCTGGCACGGCTCCGTTGCAGCAAGAATAGACGAGGATACCAGCTACGCCGAGAAATAGCTACCACCTACCCGCACACACACTTGCTCACCCTGATGCCAGCCACGTTAACACTTTAGGACAGCAAATGTTTTATGGCAGGGACGAGGTGGCAGGGTGGATGTTTTTCTGACCGGTGTTCTGCAGAAAGATGCGTTGGAGGGTCGTCTGCAGTGCCGACGCCGGCGGCCTCTTCCCATCATTGCTGGGATGCTAACGGGGTCCAGCAGCCGCGGCCACATCACGTCCCACCCAAGTTGTCTGGGCTGCCTTTATGCTCGGTGGGAAGCAGTGGATGCTTCTGGGGTGCGCTTCAAACCCAGCCGACGGTGGGTGGCTGACACGGGCCAGCTGCAACGGTTTCCACGCAGTCCCCAGCAGCTTAACATGAACCTCAGGGAAGGTTGTTAGAGCCTTCCTAAAATGTTGCCTTAACATAGACCGCTGTATGTTGGCCTGACTTTTGCCGTTATCAGGATACTTGCACGAGCAATCGTGTCCATTGGGAGATGTCCTCTAAAGACTCCTCCAAACCATCCCCAAACAGCTACATGATCCGATATAAACTTTTCCTTTTCATTGATGACCCTGGGTAAGCCACCGATTTTAGCTAATCTTTTAAGGCCAGATTTCCAACGTACATGACATGGGGGGGTCCGTAAGCGACCGCTGTCTTCATCGATGGGTCCGGTGGGCGTGCGTCCAGAGCTCACACTGGGACTTACGTGCCGTTGTGCTAATGCATGACAGCAAACAGAGTCTGCCCCAAGACTCGCAGGTACACCTGTCTATTGAGGCAAATGGATGGAGAGTAAGTGTTGAAGTGGCTCAGAAAAGCAGGAGTCCGGCAGCTTCGTTGTCACTCAGGCCTAAGAGGGACAGTGCTACCAGGGAATCTGTGGGCCCCAAGAATGCCTTGGGGCTATGGGTCAGTGTCGGGAGGGAGGAAAGGGGCTCCTGGCAGAGCCCGGTTCACTTCTGTTGGTGAAAAAGGAGCGGGATTTTGTCTGCCTTGGCAGAATGGGAGGGCTGCCTTCGGAGGACATTGTGCCCAGATGAAAGAGGTAGGGGTCACCTGTTTATTGTCACAGGGACGGAGGCAATAGATCTGGGTTTAGTCCCTGCTTCTGCTGTTCGCTCTCCTCTAAGGGGAAGATCTTTATTCACACCTTCCTCACTAAGGCAGCAGCCGGCAAAACTTCAGCGAGGGTTACCAAGCACTTTGGGATTGTTTTGGGGTGTAAACGGGCCGTTTGGGGTCTGCTCACCTGCAGACCTGCCCTGCGGTATCCAGGACCCAGCACAGCGCCCGACCCATGCTACAAGGCAACCTTAGAGGGACTTTCAATGCACCTTCTAACTCCTTCTCCTTCTCTTTCTCTTCCAGGGCTCAGCTCCCATCCTGGTAGTCATGGTGATCTTACTAAATATTGGAGTCGCCATTTTGTTTATTAACTTTTTCATCTAATTCAAGACTGTCTTGTTTGCAAAAATAACAGTTACATGTATGAATGGGGGAAAAAAACAAAAACAAAAACAAACAACAACAACAAAAAGGGAAAAATCGTAACTCGAACTGTCCTACGACAATTTCCAAGTCTTTTCACAGAAGAACAACAAACGATCGAGTCTCACTCACAGTTTGCCTTTTTTCCTGGGTAATGTTTTTTGGATTTTAGCCAAAATTCTTTGCTTGTATAACACTATGCTGTGTGGCATGGCAAAATGCTATCAACACTCTGCCCCCCCAACACTGGAAAGGATAAGAAGGAATCCCAACAAAATAAAACCTCATTTCCCTTCCCCTCACCCCCCAAAAATATATTCGTAACAACAGTAATGAACCCCAAAACGGAGACTAGATGAGGGGACCATGGGGGAGATTTTGTCTGAAGTATGTACGGCCCCTGGGATGCTCCAGGCTGAGTTTCCCAGGGAAATCCACAACAGCTTTAATGGTAAGGTAAATGGGAGAGAAAGGCCAAACCAGGCTTTCCTTCCGTCTCCCTTCGCAAAGCAGAAACGTTGCCGTGGGAAGGAGGAGAGGAGGAGCACGGGGAAGGCATGAACGCTGTCTAGATGTGAAAGATGGGACAAAGGCAATGGGCCCCGTTTTGTTATTTAAAACAAAGCAGCAATTGGTGTTTTGCTAAATTTCTTGGGGCAGGGGGGGATTAGGGAACACAAGGTGTGAGCAGCAGCCCCACCGCCCTCCTGCCGTCACTCCTCTTCCCCAGGCTGCTCCCCCCGCCATAGCAAGGCTGGAAAACCACCCAGTGCTACTTTTAATTCACAGCCAATTTGTCCTGGGTAAAAATATGGACCCAGATTGCCCCCCAAAAACCATGCAAGCACCTTCAGCACCACGAATTGAGTAGCTGCTGGTCATTGTGCCGTGCTCACCAACACGCGAGGAGCAGCCTTACTTGAGCATCCCATCCCAAATACAGGCGCGCACCGAGATGCCGGGGAGCAGACTGGTGGGGAGGGACTGGGGAGAGAGGGCTCAACTCTGATCCACTTAGGGTACAATAAAACAAAATAAAGCAAAATAAGATAAAACTGTTTTTCAAAGGCATCTGGGGAGGAGCACTGGAGCATGTCCCAGAGAGGAGGGAGCGGGTGGTGGGTTTGTCTCTTACATCTTGCTGTGGACTGTTTCAGACATCATGCTTGGGCTCTGAGCATGTAGTATTTTGCACTTTGTAATGCAGGATGTATATTCCAGCTTCCAACATGTCCCTGTAAAAAAAAAAAAAAAGAAAAAAAAAGAAAAAAAAGAAAAACAAAAAACCAAACATCATTGGCAATGGCAGCCTCTGAGGATGTATTCTTTTCTTTTTTTTTTTTTTCCTATGTCACTTAATTTGTTTGTTTATACCATCTTTGTAATATGCCTGCCTTGATTTTCTCCCCTCCCCTGTCCCCACTGATAATATGCATACTCATTAAAGATGCCGTATCCCTGTTCTGAGCTGTTATGGTCCCAATGACGAGAGCGTGGTCTCAGCTCAATTGCTTGGAAATGGCCGACGTCCCCTTGCTTTTCAGAAACGACTGTACCGTTTCTTCCCCTCCCCGCGCCGCCTTTCCCCGCCGTGGGGATGGGCTTTGCCGGTGGCCCACCACGACCAGGTACGGTTCAAAGGGTTTGTTCGGGATTTGGGACGTCCAGGGACCAAATTCCACCCTCAGTTCTACCCACTGCAGCTCCGTTCGACAGGAGAAGGGATGCGAGTGCGGCAGCAACCTGAGGCTGGGATGAAACCCACACACAGATATATCTGGGGGGGGGAAGGAAGGAGGGAAAAAGATCTTCCTCGACATTTCACATACAGAGTTGTTGGGTACAGCCCTGACTTGTGGACTCAGCTTTGCTTTGCTTCTGTTTTAGCTGTTTCTCTGCTACCTTTTCAGCAGATTTCTTATTACACTGCACTGGATTGCTATATTTTTAACCAGAAATAAACTAAGGATTAGAGCATGTGCCAGTTAAATTCAGTTCTTCTCCTTACATGGTCTTATTCCCTCCTGTCGCAGTTTTTCTTCCTCTTTTTCTCCCTTTCTCTTTTCAGGCAGAGGGCTATGGGTGGACAGGTAAATGGTAACTGAAGGCAGCGAGACCCTCAGTAACTTTTTAATTTAATTTTCTGCAGTAACCGTCCCTCGTCTTTTGTTGGTTTTTAATTTCCTTTTGAGTCCTTATTCATCTTTTTTACTCTTGAAATGAACCAAATAACAGCATATAGTGACTGCAGCCCTAGGCACTCATCCACGTGTTTCATAATTCTGGTTGCGATGCTTTGTAACGACTCTCGAGGACTATTTTTGTACATTCGAGTGCACGACAAAGGTCCCGCCAGGAGCAGGTTAAACGGTTACACGCAAACACAGTACGCTACTTAGATGTATATAAAGCAGCAGGAAAAGGCCTCTCATTATCAACAAAATAAAAGTACTAGTGATTTCCTAACTAGCTTTTTCACACCGGTGACCGACTAGTTCTTCCAGCTCTCGCCCGTGTACCAGCAGCTACGTACAAACACAAATGCAACTTGGATTTTTCATCTCTCTGTTCCACGGGATAAAACCTCAGTCGAGCTGAGGTTTGTTCAGTATGAAAGATAGCTGAAGACTAATATTAATTGGCTCCCAAACCACGTGTTTAAAAATAATGATTCCTTTATTAATCACGGGGAGCTGAGCAATTTGTCTTAGTTCTGGGCTATTCACATTTGCCCAAGGCCAGAAATATTCCTGAGAAGTAGCCCAGAGAGAGAGGTAATTCAGTATATTTCCCTGTCTTATGAGCCCTGGATTTATGCAGATGTACTAAGGCACATTAAAACATCATTCATCGTGGCGCATA
This sequence comes from Phalacrocorax carbo, assembly GCF_963921805.1. Taxonomy (NCBI): domain Eukaryota; kingdom Metazoa; phylum Chordata; class Aves; order Suliformes; family Phalacrocoracidae; genus Phalacrocorax; species Phalacrocorax carbo. The sequence continues at coordinate 43,800,123 of NC_087520.1, forward strand.
AATCTACTTAAATTGTCCATACGTGCCGTTTTATGTCCACACCGACAGATGTATGTGAACAGTTGAAGGTTTATATCTTTTTTTTTTTTTTTAAGGCTGCAATGGCGTTTTTATGTTCCTACAGTGGAACAAGCAGCACCTGAAGCACCAGGAGGGGCTGGGGCTCAAGGAACCGGCCCACCTCCTGCCAGCGCAGTAAAGCTGTTGGGAAAAGGGCACCTGTCCCTCCCCGGGGACAGCCAGGTCCTCCGGCCAGCCCCCACCGGTGGGAGCGATGGGCTGGGTCGCCCCCACATCTCTGGGGAAGGCAAGAAGGAAGGAATATAGAAAATCTTCCGCCTGCTCGTGCCACGTCACCTTCTCACCAGCCCATCTGGCGTCTGGTTTGCTTGTACCCGAGACCCAGATTCTCAAGCGCGCTGGGACTCTCCAGGGCCTGATCTTTCAGAGATACTGAGCTGTTGCAGCATCTCTTTACCTTGTGTGGAGTTATGAAGTACCGCTGGGCGGGGGGGGAAATCCAGACTGCAACAGAAGGGGAGGGGCGAGAGGAGAAATAATGTCATATGAGTGATAAAGGTCTTAACTGAAACCCGAGGACTAATTACATGTCCTGACAGGCTTCGGGAAATTAAGGGAGGATGGAAAAGCGGGAATTTTTAAAAGCTGTCATAGGGTGAGGTTGGCTGGAGATCTGTGCTAAAGCAGAACAGAGCAGAGGGCGGACTGGGTCTCCTGCCCGTGCCGCACAGCTTTGCTGCACGCGGGTAAATTGCTCACAGAGAAGATGGGCTTTGCAGACTCCTGACGTGGTGGCAACTTTTCCTGGCGCAGGGAAACGGGTCACCTCCTCGCACAGCCCCTAAATGAATTGCATCAGCCATGTTGTTGCCTACCACTGGCCTTCATGGCAAGGCTCCCTGACCAGCTCTGTGCTGAGCCCAAGACTTGAATCATTGCTGAAGACAACGCTGAGTACAGCAAGCACTAGACACGTGCCTTTGAATAACACATCCACCAGGACTATGCTTCCCTCAGAGGCACTTCAAGCTTGTGAGTTCCTTTTATTGGTCTATTTTGACTAATATTAACCCACAGGCACTCAGATTCAGCTCTACCACCAACCTGTTTTTCCAGGGTATGCGTAATCACCTCATTACCATGCCAAGCCGGGGAGTTTCAACAGGCAATGAGCCCCCATGGCTACTAATCAGCGCCCAAAGGTCTGAATATGTAACTCCATTTGAGCCGCGTCCCTTCACTCGAGGCATCTCAGAGGTCACGCTCTGTAATGTTAAAGGAAATGTCACTTTCTAGATGCTGAGAGCTGCTGAGCAATGCCCAGAAGTTTTTGTTGGATGGATGGCTTTGAAATGCTGTGGCGAGTTGCGCAGGCCCCATCTGGAGGTGCCAGTCGAAGATAAACCTTAGAGAGACTCACGTTCACGCCCAGGTGTTATTTGCTCCAATATATGGCTACCTAGTAGACTCACAATCATTATCACCTGCCTATTTCCTCTTATCCCCAATCTGGGTACGCTAGTAACAGCGCTGATAGTCCAGCAAGGCTCAGGCTCTCTTACAGACTCACTTGTTAGTTTTAACATGGTAAGAACACGGACATCCAACCCCTCGCCTCCTCTGTAAGGGCAGCCGCCCCCGCCCCAGCAGCAGCTGCATTGTGGTACAGGTGTTTGGTCTCATTGGAAGGCAGAGCTGTGAGAATTACCCCTGCAAGCAGCAGGAGCACTGCTCCCCAACCCCTTCAGCGTGGAGCTTGTTTCAAAGCTCTTCTCTTGCTCGTCTGTAATGTTAAGTCACTGTGGGTTAGTGACGAGGGATGCTGCAGCTGTTGGGCCAACAGCTGTTTCCCAACAGAAGCTAAAGCGTTTGATATGCTCCCATTCCCAGTCCCCCATCCCTCAGAGACCCGCATTTGTAAGAACGCGTGTGTCCTCAGCCTTTCTGTCTTGCTGACAGACACAAAATGCTCAGGGCTGATCAGTACTGGTGGGACCCACCCACGGTATTGCTGGAGCAAGAAAGTGGAAGTTTTGCAGCTACAAAACAGAGGCTGAATGAATCCAGATCCTCTCCAAGATGAACGAGGAAGGACGAGATCAGCCCAGTGCGTGCAGAGCACGACAAGCCTGACAAACAAGCCACTGGCCAGCAGAAGAGTTTAGGACTGGTTTATCTCCATAAGCCACCACAGCAGGTAGGCGACGCTGCAAGGAGACCAGCAACTCAGCGTGATCCAACTAAGCCTTCACTATTAGCAAAATCCCACGAGCAGAGATGCTAGGAACAGTCTTTCCACCTACAAACAGCATTTGTCTCTGGGTCAGCCCAATTACCCCGAGTGCTTTCTGATAAACTCCACAGCAAGGTTCATTCACTTCCACGCTCGTCACACCGCAACACACACGCTGACGTGGGGAGGAACAACCCCATGTGGTACAAGCTAAGCTTGAGTTAGACGTGAAACCACTGACCCTCTACTGTGGCCTTTTTTGTGCCACCCCTAACGTAAAATGCACTTCAGCTGGCACTCTCCTTCATTCCTTTTCCCTTCCTAGCTGTGCATGTAAATGTAATAAGACATCTAATTTCATTGTGTTACTTACAGTGCAGTTACAGTATGCGTGTGGCCCAAAAGAAAAGGGATTTTACAGAATACCTTTTCCTCAAGGAGTGAGTACTTTCAGCCTTGTCTTTTAGCTGAAAAAAACCCCAACAGCTTGTTTCCAGCTACAATAACAAACTGAGGTCTCTCTCTCCTACGTAAATGTTTATACGTTCATCCCTTTACAATGAGATGGGGAAAAGCAATGGTCTGATGGATGCCAAGGGAATAACTGAACTTTATCTGGGCGTTCACACATTAAAAAAGGTACATGCTGTTCTTTGTCCGCATCAGACAAGAATAACTACTCTTAGGACAGACACCGCTGAAGTTACTTGGTTCCTGGTTTTCCCCCAAGTTCTAGCCCCAGCCCTTCTCTTGGGTATCATTTTAGGCAAGCCGCTTCACTGACGTGTCTGCCTGGAAAATACCTTCCTCTTTAAGGTACGTTTGGACCCAATACAAGAAAAACAACCAGATATCTGATCCAGGCTTCAGGGGAGTTTCAGCCGACGCTCGGAAAAGCAAGGTACCATTACAGCTTGATACCAAAGTATCAGAGCTTGCATTTCATAAGACCACGGCAGAGCCCATCACACTCTGACCTCACCTGTAGGCACTTAACGTAGTAATAATAACCAGTCATCCCTGCTTAGGTGAGAAGTTTACCTTTCCTCAGAGCTTTCATTTGCTCAACCAACATGTGACAACTTCCAAGGCTTCCACAGTTACACCAGCAAAAGATGGGCTGGGGTGTCCAGGCAGATCTTCGGCTGTCGCTGGCCGCAGGGCTCAAGGGAGTGCTGCATTTGTCTTGCTCATTCTGCTGAGCAGCGGCTGCAGACGCTCCAGAATTACTTTCCGCCTCCAGTGAGACCGGACGCTGTGTGGGTTTCAGTGCCCATGCAGGCTGTTCCAATTACAGTGCTACAGCCTCGTTTTGTCAGAGCTGACAATTAAGCTTCGATTTTCAGGCCAGGACAGTTTGCCACGGCAGCATCCTCTCATCATACAGCCTAAGGATAGCCACCAGAGCCTCCTGAACCAAGCCGTACGACCAACCGCAGCCCATGCTGCCTCACCCAAAAGCCCAGCTCTGGGAGGAACTGAACCAAGCCGCACGCCCAGGTCAGCCCAAGCTCACGGCAGAGCAATGACAGCCCTGGGAAGCCGTCGTCTCCCCTGCAACCCATCCCCAAAGCCTCCTCTCCCTCAGCTCTGGGAGGCAGGCAGTGTGCTCCCTGCGGGAGGCGGCACAAACGCGCTGCTGCGCCGATCGCAGGAGCGGGAGCGGCCCATCCTGACTCACAGGTTCCTTGGAAGCATATCTCTTCCAGTCTATGCCTTCTCCAGTCACACTTGGCTTGGCACAGAGCACAACAAGGACTACGTTCCAGAGCCCTTGAGGAAAAGATGAAAGGAAAAACCTCAGATTATTGTTGCACACACTCCAGCTCATCTGATGCATCTAGTTCCCTCATCCAACAGTCTACCACAGAAGGGGGAGGGCGAGTCTTTTCCTGCGGCTGCAGCAGCACTGTACAAAGCCATCCTTCATCCTTGGCACTGCTGCAACCTGGCTTCAGCTCAGGGAAAAAATTCTTTCAGGGTATGTATCTGTATTTGAAAAGGCAAAAAATGATAAAGTACATGTGGCAAAAAGTGTGCTTTCCCCTGTCTGGCTGGGCCTTTGGAATGGAGCCTTGCGCACAGGTGCAGTGATTTTAAACCTACTATTTCCCATAAATAAATAAAATTAATAATAATTAAAACAAAATCTGCAAATGCAACTCTGGCAGATTCCCCAAAACTTTGCAGAGAAAGCCATGGACATCACACATACAAAAAGGATCCAGTATCAGTGAGATCAGGGTATTGTAAACTAACCCAAGTGACAGGACAACAGGGCAACTGATGCTGTCAGCCAAGCAAGTGCTACAGATTCTTTTCTAGGATATCAAAAAATGGTTTGTTTTCACTCCTCCCGTTATTTTGCATAGAAGGTACCTCTCTATCAAATGTTTTTATCTTGACAATTAAATCACATTGGCAGCCTGCTTTATTTAATCTTTATTACATCCCAATTAGCCTTACAGAACCCAGCACTGCTCTCCAGAGAGCCGACTCCCCGGTGATGTCCCTGCCAAAACAATACCCATGGCACCCTGGATTTCTCTGCACAAGGACAGCCAGTGCCTTCTGGTGTCAACTCAAGTCATCACTTGTTTGCTGCAACAGACACACTTGTATCCCCATCTGTTGTCCCTATGGACCACAGCACTGCTGGAAAGAAAGCGATGCCTTGAGAAGCGCTGAGCCAGGAAGCAGGGGTGGAAGAAAAAAGTCCTTTGAGAGTGTCACCCCACTCCCTCCTATCCTCAACATGCCATCAGGTCTCAAGGTAAGACATTTTACTGGTCATAAAGAGTTCACTTGCAAGACAACTGCTTTCTTGGCCTACATGTGAGAAACTGAACCGGGAGATTCCACAAGCAAAGGCAAAACCTGCTACAGCTAACCCTAAAAAGAGGCTTCTACTGTTACATGCACCAGGGGTTCCAGCGGCTCTCATACAGACGAGGTATGAGAGGATTCCCAGGCTTCTCCAGGCAGTGCAGCCACGGCTCAGGGCTGCTGGTGCATCTTATCACCACTACCTGCCTATTTTCCAGTGGGAACAGTGATCCCTCTTCCACAGTGGGAGAAAGAGAAGTAGAAACCTAAGATGGGATTAACTGAGAAAACCAAAATAATGTAACCAAGTTTATTGCAGAAACCCTTGTGGACACGTTCTGGCCCCAGACAGGGTAGGGAATTGGGACTAGTGAACCACTTTGTCTTGAAAGACTCAAAACAACTTTTGAACAAAAATACGGCAGCATTATATATGCCAGTCTCAGCAGAACAAATCCTTGGACAGCAACCCTGCTCCTGAAGACCCTCCCCTCAGTCTCCAGGGGAATAACAGCATATCCAGAGCATTAATCAAGTAGGCATACTGAGACCGCTCAGCCCAGAGGCACTCAGAGTAGGCAAAGCTGGAGTGCCAGCCTTCCGGACACGCTGACTGCCTGGCACAGCAGGCTGAGTTCAGTGGGACTAACCACTGCTTCCAGCATGGTTCTTTACTCATGGAACAGCCTCAGCAACATCTAGACTGAATCTTCGTAGAAAGTCTTTGCCATGGCATGTGCCACTTTTACCACTTTCTTCTCCTTGGCATCCGGGCCCATGTTGCTGCGGGCTAGTTTAATCCAATACTGCTCCGTCCTGGAGAGATAGTCTGCGTGCTTCTCATCGGGCTGAACAGATGGGTGTTGTTCCTCTCCTAGTACACAATGGGAAGAAGACAGAAAGAGAGGTCACAAACAGCTAATGAAGGCAATCTGCTCTTCCATGTGTCAACCCGGCCAAGACTACTCTTCAGCTAATGTGTTTAAATGTAACAGCCTAAAACCTACCAGTAACCTATGAAATTTCTCCTCTGCCCCAAGAGCAGTGTACTGAAAAAGCTTTGCTTTTGCTGGAAAACGCACCCGGATGCCAGTGAGGCTTTCCAGGCTGGCAGCAGTACTAGCAGGTATTGTGCTAAACCCCCCTTCACATTGAGACAACATTCATCTTGATCATTACCTTCCTCATCTTCACTCTCCTCTTCAGAGCTCTCCTCATCCTCTTCCCCTCCCTCTGCACCTTCCATATCATCATCCTCTTCATCCGATTCTGACTCCTCCAGCCATTCTTGTGCTTCTTAGATGAGAAAGAAAATAGAAGAAATAAGTAAAAGCTGTTTTCCACTCCTACACTCAGAACTGCCACGGAGGATGCCAGGGCAAGGTCAGACATATGTCCTCCTTCAGAGCCCTGCTATATTCATTGCCCTCACAGATCCACCCACTGTACAGGGCCTGGCTCTGACAGGGAGCAGCAGGAAGAGATGAGATAGAGTCAGGAGGAAGAAAACAGCATAGAAAAGCTGTGGAAGAAAAGCTTTCAGAGCAGAGCTCACTCCGTGCAGGGATCACAAAGCTCTGGACCAGACAGGTTTCTGCAGAGACTGTGACCAAAAGACAGTGCATATCACATACTCCCAAGCTTTTTCATAGAATCAGAATCATTAAGGTTGGAAAAGACCTCTAGGATCATCAAGGCCAAACCCCAACCCAACACTACCAGGCTTCCTAAACCATGGCCCCAAGTGCCATGTCTGCACAGTGTTTGAACCCCCCCAGGGACGGTGACTCCCCCACCTCTCTGGGCAGCCTGTGCCAGGGCCTGACCACTCTTGCAGTGAAGACATTTCTCCTTATATCCCATCCAAACCTCCCCTGACGCAGCCTGAGGCCATTTCCTCTCGTCCCATCACTAATGACTTGGGAGCAGAGACCAACCCCCACCTCACTACAGCACCTTTCAGGTAGTTGTAGAGAGCCACTGTCCAGGAAAAATCTCTACTCGAAGGTTCTCATCACCACCCCTTGAGGAAGCTCCATAGTTAATTTTTTTCACTCCCCCTAGCATAGTTTTGTTACACTAAAGACAGAGAGATCCCACCATTATAGCTTACTTGGGTCCATCTCCACTAGCACCTTCCACTCTTCCATCTTGTGTAGGTCAATGCTGTAGAGGTCGCTCAGGGTGAACTGGCGATCGCCCACCTCAAACATTCCCCCATACACATAGAGAACCCCGTGCTTCACCGCCAACATGGCATTCGAACGTGGGCATGGCTCCACTTGCTGGCCCAAGGTTCCATCTTCCTCCTCCTCCCCCTCCGATTCAGACCTCTCCTTCTCTTCTGCAGGTCCAGAAATCACCTGCTTGATTGTCATGACAGTCCCGTCTTCTGCCACCACCTCTTTGACTATCTCCACCGGGCCTTGTGGAGGTTGCTTCTCCATCTCCTCATCTCCAGCACCCTCTGCCTCAGCCTGTCTGCCACGTCTTCGCTTCCTCTTCTCTGATTTTGGTCCCTGTTGACAGGAACAAGGAACAGAAGGAGACCGTGTGTGAATTGTGTGCCCCTAATAGGATGTACAGCAGTTAATACAAATACTGTGGATGCTGCTGGGAGGGAGGGGGGAGAATCCAATTATTTTTCACTCCAGTAGTAAGTCTCGAGTGATAGATGCAAGCTCCCACTCGGCATGAACTTCTACCAGCCATTAAAGGAGCAATGAAACTCCTGAAGAACCCATGGCACAGAGTTGCTTCCTCTATTAATGGCAAGATGTGCTGAAAGGACAGAAAACAGCTCTTTTGCTCTCTATCTTGCAGATGCACGCAAACACACACAGAGTTCACTAGTCTGTGATAGGAGCAAGAGAAAATAACCCACCATTCTGTGAAATCAAAACAATTGCTGGGTGCTAAATTACAGGGCATTACCAGGAAGCACTCCAGGTCCTCAAAGTACTGTATGAAATGGCTGGAAAACAGTCAGCTAGGAAGGCAGAAGCAAACATCTGAGTGCATGTTTGTCTGTTATTATGTGATTGACTTCTCCTTTTTGAGAACAAAGCCAGAAACGGTGGGGCTGGAAAGAAGCAAGTTAAACCAGGTCATTTGCACCTCACTTCCCCCTTAAGAGTAGTTCAAACAAAATCAAAGATCTGAGCTGAGGGCCATGTTTCTGAAGTTCTTATGAGCCAAGGTTAATATTTCATCTCTTCTTTCATCAACACTGGGGAAGAGAAGGAGGCTTTTTGAGCCCAAAGCAACACAAGGTCTCTTCACAGTAGCTTTTACTGAACTACGTTATGTCAGACTTACACATCTGACCTGGAGCTGCCTCCAGTAAAACACCAGAACCATGTTTTCATGCTGCTTTGTTTCATTTTGCATTACACAACAATAGGGCACATGCAGCCTGACTCCTGGGAGGGGCGACTGTGTCCTGAACCACTCTTGCTTTGTGCCCAAGCTTCAGGGCCCAGTCTTCCCCTCTCCCCAGCAGGGCGACAGTCTGCTTCACACTGTGGGTGCCAGGCATGGAGAGCATAAGGAGCTACATGGCAGGGAAGGAGAGGGGCAGCATAAAGTCAAAGAATTCAGTTGGTCTGAGCAAAAACCTGCTAGAGTTGCACATCCCCAGCTTCATTTCTACAGCCTCTCCCCCTCTTCACCATCAGTGGGTCACAGAGCAAAGCAGCAGCCACACCTGGTGGCTCAGCTTCTGGAGCACCCTGAGTTATTAGAAACAGAGGCTTGCTCCACACTGCGAGAAAGTTGTACGAGGCCAAAAAAGGCCGAAAGGACATGTGTCAGACGATCAAGGAGAATGAACTGAATATATCTGTGCTATTTTTAAAATGAAACCTTGAGCTGTCCAGGAAACCAGCGGTTTTTCCCGATGTCATAGAAATAAATATCATTGAAGAAGTCCCCTTCAATGCTCTCTTCCTCCTCTTCATCATGCACGCCTCCAAACAGAAGGGAGCGGTTATTGGGACCAAGCGCCACGGAGAAGCCAGACCTGGGAGTGGGTTTCACTCCAGATGGGTTGAGCCGACTCCATGCCCACTTGTCTGGTAATGGATAAAAGCAAATATGAGCATCAGCAAAGGAGAATCCTGATTGTTTTTCTATCTTCCAAGGCCTTTCAGTACTCCAGCAAGGAGCTCAACGACCCATTTTTGGACAGTCTCAGAACTGCACAGTGCACCTTCAACAACAACATTAATCAGAATCGCTTGCGTTTCCACTTCAATCATGCAGCCAATCTGCGCATCACTTTACCCTTAGAAAGCTGTTGTGTCTTCAGCAAAAGCAAATGCAGAGAGCTACCTTCAGGGTATGCTTTCTGGGGTAAGGGGCCTCTTGAAAGGCGTATACACCTTTACAGGAGGGTGGAAGTCAAACCAGGATCAATTATAGCCTTTGAGTACTGAGGAAAGGTAGCTCCGTTACCCCACTGAGCCCACCCTACACCACTTCTCTCCACAGGCCCCTTCTACTACAGTATCTTATCTGCCAACTTGCACCCCTGCCTTAACCCCAGGAATAAGTACAGCTCATTGTAAGGAGACCCAACCACACTTTACAAAAAAGAGCTCAGTAGCGGGTAAAGGCTTGTGCTTTAAACCCTCCGCTTTTGCTCCAATCCTTTCTACTCCGGATTCAGAGCAAATCCCTGAAATACAGGCTGGCAGAAGCATACACACTGGCTAGGCACTGCGCTTCTGAAGGAACCACAATTTCAACCAGATAAACTGTAAATAGGACATAATGCAAGCAGGGTCTGGAATCCAGACAATACATGTGACCCAACCCTCCTCCCCAAATCCCACTTTAAAATGGTTAGGTTTAAAGAAATCACTCGCAATTTTAACATTTTAGAAATTCAGCTCAAGGAAGATTGTCCCATTCCCTGAGCCAAGGACAAAGGACACTCTCTCCTAAGGACAATGATGGAATTCCTATTTCTGGGGACATTCACAGACAAAACAACCAATCAACTAAAAACCGCTCTTGATAATACCCCTGCACTAGATAATCTAATGAGACCAACCCCCAGTCTTCTCTCTTAAGAGTCTCTAAGTGTGACACCACTACCAAAGCGAGTTTGTCAACACAGGAATTTCCAGTGTGGAGAATTCTGCAATCCTGAAGGATTTGCTGTTGTGAAATAGAAGAGCAGTGATCAAAATGTCCCAGAGAACAGGAATTTCAAAATGTTGTTTTAATTCCCTCCCACATACAAAGCAAAAAAAATCCCTAAAATATCTTTCTTGTAGTTTTTCCTGAAGCTGCCTGTGCAGGCCAGAGCTTCTCACATAGTTATGCAAGAAGCCTGGAGACCCTCCACGCCATCTCAGACTATTCCAGGACCAACTGGGAGGTGTCAACATAGGTGATGCTGTGAGCTAGAAGCAATTCTCTAACAAAAAGCATACCCCAACCTTCCTCCAGAGCTCTGCCAGTTTCTCAGCAGCAACAATCCCCCAGCGTGTCACTGTGCCAGAGCTACCATTTACGTTAGCTCTGAAATCAAGTCACCTGAGCTGAGAACCACAACTCCTTACAGCCTTTGGCTAACCAGAAAGCTTTGCTCAGCAAAACACACACAGCCTCATCTTTTCAGGCTGTAAAATGGAGTGCGAGAAGGGGACAGAACTGCTGTGCCACGTAGTCTGCTGCAGCAACAAGCGCCCACTTCCCATTTCCCTTTGCAGAGCGCAACAGCGAGGCATTCTGCGTGCATGTGTGATGGCCTGTCTTCCTTCTCCAGCACACATAAACAAAGAACATAATTTCTCCAATATCCCCCTGCAACTGCTGTTTCCTTCACCCTAGCTCCTTTCTTTTGAAGCTAGAGTCACAGTACACAAGTGAACTTAGCTACTCCTGGGAAGAAGAAATATTTAAATCAACTCATCTGCTGCGTTTAGCCCCAGAGCAAACACTGGGGCATAGTGCTTTTCATTAAAAGGGAAATTTTGTTCGAGGCTTGGGGGTTTTTTGGTCTGTTATTCAAAGGAAGAGAGAGGATTTGCATTCACAGTCCTGCAGCATCACAGCCCTCCTAGCTGCAGCAGTAGCTTACCTTCCTCCCTGCCTGCACCTTCAGTCTTCAGCAGGAACATATCTGTATGCAGGGTGCCTTTGTCAACGTCTTTCTTAATTCTCTGCAGAGAAGAGAAAGACAGGGACGCTCAGTGAAACAGTTTCAGGGGCTCAAAACACAGAAGGTCCAACATCTTCAAGGCTTAGAAAGTCACCCACAGCAGAATGGCGGTATGTGCCATTCTGAACTCACCACCCCACAGATAAGCCCCATCACAGCCCGAACCTGTACATTCTTGGGCTGAAAACGCAAACATGGTGACTGGGGCAAGAAGTCCCAGGGGTGGTCACGCTGTGGCTCTTGGAGCATCAGGCAGCTCACAACCACAGTGTTCAAACCAGGACTGCTTCCTGTGGTGAGCCACAGCCAACTTCTGCCTGTGACACCCAGGCAGGGCTCTCCAGGTTGCACCACAGATCCTGGGACTCGTGGCTGTAAGAGGACTACAGGACGCAGTTTAAGGGCAGGAATTCTGGTAGAGAAGAGAAATAAATTGTGACAAGGGATTAAAACAGATTGTTTTGCGAAAGGAAGGGTGGGCAGCGCTAAGGAAACAGGAGTCCCAAGGTCCTGCCTTCCACTCTGCCACAGACAGTATCAGGTGCTCTCAATCTCAAGGGACTAATTTAACATCTGTGCCTCTGCTTCTCTAGCTGTAAAAGAGAGCAGATACCCACTCCACCAAGGTGGCACACAACAACTTTCCACAGGGCTTGCAAGGCCCTCTGGGATTCTGCCCTTGAATGTTGAGCAGAAGCTCAGAGCGTCTGTGCTGTATCATCTGCAAGGCCCAAGTTTACGTACAAATCTGTGACTAGCACGCAGGCTTTCAGTCCCTGCCACCCCCCACCTCCATCCCACTACAAGAGAAGCAGAGGTGACAGCTCGCTCTCTGCACCACAGCCTGACTGCAGCTGTCATTTTTAGCATTCAGGGCCCCACAGAGCCTTGAGCAACAGTTTTTTTTTCTCCTAAACAGAAACAGAACAGAAGGCCCCACTTCCACCCCTACTAAAGGCAACAGCAAGACAGCAGCAAGAGCAGGATCAAGCCTCAGTTGAGGCAATTAAATGCATAATTTTAAATGCGATTTTCCCTTGCTCCTTTCAGTGTAAGCCCCTGTACTCCAGCACTCATAGCAACATGCAGCATTTGAAAGCAGCACTATGCAACACCACTGTAGGAGGTCTTTTAATAATGTCATTATCCACCCATCCTTCATGCAGAGCTCCTACTTCCTTGTAATTCCCTTCCTCCTGGGAGCAATGGCATTGCTATGCTGTGTAAGCGCTTCCAAGATGCGGGCAGTGGATCCCAGCAGAAGCTGGGAGGGATGGGTCCAGTCCTCAGGAAGATGAGCAGGGCTGGGGTGCACCTGAGAGCCCAACAGCACAGTGCTCTCCTGCTCTTGCTGCACAACTGTGCCCAGCCCTGGGCCTTGCACTTGACAGGTTTTGTCATTGCAGGGTACGCTGCGCTGTTACTGCATGGCCCGGGATCCCATCCGTAGGAATGGTGTTCAATTTTCAGAAAGGCAGAAGAGGGGAAAGTGTGTTTCAGGCATTGCACAACACCTCTGTAACTTGGAGGATGCTCAGGAGCCCTGGGGGAAGGCTGATAACGAAGTGCTGGAGGTTAAGAGGAGAACTCTGCTCACAGTGCGGCAGAAAGGAAGCTTCAGTTAACTTAAAGACCAGGGTTTGTCTGTAGGGCTGTCTTGGGAAATTTATTAGTTTAGGCTGTGGCTCACGTGTCATCTTGCTCTCCACTTGCACCTAAGCGTGCCCATTAGTGAACTGAGAGACACATACTCCTCAGGACAGAATGTCTACACTGCAGAGATCCTCTTCTGTGCAACCACTTCAATGAAGTCAACAACTTCACTATTCCACCTAGTGTCCTCAAGCAACAGAGCATCAGGCACGCAAGGGACTGGAAGCCTGTAGCAACAAGAATCAGTGAAAGTCCTGTTTTCTGAATAAGAGTTTATACCAGTGATGACTCTTTCAGTCCCTGCCAGTTCTCCAGCACATGGAATAGAAACAAGACAAGTTTTTCTATTGATGAGTGGTTCTGAGGTGTAGCTAGAGGAGCTCTGGTATTGGAAACGTGGTCAGAGGGGCTGGGAGCTGCCCACTTTGAACAGACCCTTGAGAGAGAGCTGTCAGGGCAGGAAGGGAACAAAATGCCTTCTAGGAAAGGTGCTGTTAAGTATCGAGTACACCAATTCATAGCCTGACGGCACACGTACTGTGACATCTAAAGCAGCAGCACTCAGGTTCAAAGGGCTGTGAGTCACTGTGCCAAGCAAGTGCCATCCTCTGGCAATGTCACACTTCGCTGTCTCTGTCACACAGGTCTTGAGTGGCAGAGGTCGCCACCGAGCTGCAGGCTGCTGACAGCTGAGATACAGCAGCTTTTTTAGTCTGTCCCTTGCCTTAATCAAACACCCTTCCAAGCCTCACCTGAGCAAAGAGCTGTCAAGGGTGGATGGGCAGAGGAGAGGGAGGGAGACAGACAGACAGGCAGGAGCCTTTACACCTTACATGACATGCACCCCAGTCCACTAACAATAACAAAAACGGTGGTTATTTCCTCCCCAGTCCCAGGTAGGCTGCAATTTGTCCTTAAATGCTAGACAGGGCACACATTCTTATGTGCAGGGGACACACGAGCTAAGGGTACAGGAGCACAGTAAGATGTGCGCTGTCTGCACGAAAGGAGGGGAAATAACAAACACAGAGAGAGCAGTTGGCTTCGCTATCGTACAAGCTGCGTAGAATAACTGCATTATTTTTCTCCTGAAAACCACACGGCTCCCTGTAGTAAACACGCTGCATATGCAACGTGACAAAGCTTCTTGGGCTGAGAAAACCCCAATGAGGTGGAGTGGGAGTTAGTTATTTGTTGTCAAAGAGATGCCTGTTTCCCCCAACTCACACTGGCTCAAAACCAGACATTTCACCAGCAAGCAGTACACTGCCACTGGAGAGATCAACCCCCTCACACCCAGGACAGCCGCCTGCCCTGAGCAAATTGCTCCACCAGTCACAAGAGGCTCCTGTTTCCCCCCACTGTCCTTCTTGCCTTGAAGTTCCACGTGTTTGCTTTCAAGTACAAAACTGATTTGGATATGAACAGACTACTGTTTGCACATACAGGTAGACTAGCAAGTTACATGAGCTTTACAGGCAGCAGCCAAAAAAAAGACACCCTACCTCCACTGACAGACAGCAAGATGCCTGTTTATTCCCCTCCAAAGAGCAAGGAAACTGAGGCACGGAGAGCTGTTCTTGAGAAGAAGGGGCATCAGCATTCCCAGTGTATAACATGCTAAACATGTCCGATAAAAAGAGATCAACAATGGCAAAATACATCCAATTAGCAGAAGTCCTTAGCAGGCAGAACTACAGAGTCCCACTAGACCTTGCAATTCAGCCAAACACAGCAGAATCCAATTCAGCTTTGCAAAGCTTGCCACTTAAAAAAAATCCCCATACCCCAAAAAACCCCACACGCTAGTCATCTTTGGAATCCAAAAGCCCTGCACACATGTAATGCCAGCCCTCCCATGGCTTGTGGGCTGCTTGCACCTGCAAGGTAGAGCTCTGTTAGCCTCCGACACCTCCTGGCTGCATTTGCCGTGCCAGTCAGGCACAGCGCGCTCACGTTGCCTAGCAATAGAGAGGTCTCATTGCCTTATACAGCCAAAAATGCAGCTTGCCGCACCAAGCCCCATCCCCAGCATGAGAAACGGGCAAAGACATCTTTAAGATCAGCAGGAGAGCAAGGCTGAGCTCCTTGCAGGATTCTGAGGCACATTTTAGGCAGAGCTGATAAGGTCCACAACATCCCCTTCTGTAATGGATCGCAGTAGCTGCCTTTATAATTTCTCGGCTGAAGATGAAACAGGGACACCATTGTGCTAAGAATTGTGCATTTTAAGATATTAGGCACGCTCTTATCAGTTTGTGCACCAACATCTCAAGTTAGTCACACTCAGGGTTGTAAAGCTCCTTTTTCACCATTTGCATCGCGGTTGTTCACCACGTGAACAGCAAAGTCTAGTGACTGGCACAGGCAAAGGCATGCCTGGGTACCAAGGTTCGTGTCCTGGCTCTCTCTGCAAGCACTGGAGTGCCTTAGACAAGCCACTTGATCTTTCCCGCCTCTGTTTCCCCAGCTATGAAAGAGACTTTCTTATTCAGGTTACATCAAAGGAATTCAGCCACATGGCCCGGGCTGACAGACGTTACTGAAAACTGACCCTCCACGCTCAGTTCTCCATGGAAGTCCAGAAAAATCAAAGCAGGAACCAAAGCCCTCTGCTTCTCCCTTCCCAGCTCACGACGACTGCTGACCAGACTGAGGACGGGCAGATTGATCGCTCAGTCAGGGGAACATCTCTGGCGATAGTGTTGCTCAAGCTTTACAGAGCACCAACAGCCAGCTGGGTACAACGATGCCTACAGTTCCACCCACAACCATGAACCTCCTGGGCTTACATCTCTTTTTGCCCTCAGTAAAGTGATTTATACCACACCACACAGCTATTTTGGTACAGTAGTTCAAGGCAGATTTACAAGGGCTAAGGGCACGACAGGATATAATGCGTCAGAACTGCACATCACAGGAAAGCAGCCTCACCACATCACAACTCTCCTCTAGCAACAGGACAGCCATATCATGCTGATATTAAAACAGAGGAGCTATTATGATTTCTACTCCTCTTGCCTCCAAATCTATTCACACCATACACGTGCTTGGTAGCAACTCTGGCCTCAGGAGGCCTCCACACAAACCTGCACCTTTTTTTACAGGACACATGCAACTTAGTACTGCCTCTTATTAGAAGAGAAGTCTCTACATGACTTGGTGAATGGCGCTTTGCTTGGACACCTGTCTGGTTTCATATGCAAAAATGTCTTCATGTGCCCAGAACCGTCTTCATAGCACTCCTGGATGTAGCATCTGCCTCTCTAATTGGAGACAAGGAATAGGTCTTCTCCTGCTCCTGTCCAGCTCCAATTAAGTATTGTTTCCTCCACCTTCTACCTCTTATTTCTCCCAAGAGTACCCTGGCCAATGACTTGGGGAGAAGTACACAAGCCAAACACACTTCCTTCAATTCAAAGCAAACCCAGAGAGACTCAGCTCCACAATCAGCTATAAGTAAAGATACAATAAGAGTTAAATAGCCACACGTTAATGAAGCTGTGCTTCTCCTGGAGGAGCTAAATCTTGCTGAATTAAATTTTCAGGACCGTGCTAAAGGTTTGTTGCCTTTGCATCTCAGGAAAGCTGCAGAGAGAGACAATTCTGTCCAGTACTTTGGTCCTTTTGTAGCTCAGCTGCACCACCCCTGCCTGAAAGGTCACTGTGTTACAGAATACACAAGCAAAGTCCCTGTTCGGAATGGCACATCAGAGAGAAGCAGACTTAGCTCTCTGTGTTACAAAGGAAGTAGATTCATTACAGGAGTGGTGGTTTTAATCTACAAGGTGTTTTCTAAGCTGGAGAGGAACTGCACCCACCTCTTATCCTTGCTCAGTGTCCTGCATAAAGGCTGAGGGCAGCTTTGTGTTCCCCCATCCCTTCTACTTCATTTTTAGTAGCTCAAAACAACCCAGAGCAGTGTGACAGAGCCCACTCTCATAAAGTGGAATAAAACCAACCGCAAACATGCGTCAACTTTTATATTTCCATGGGGCTCAGTGGGCACTTGAACCCCAGCTGCTTTCAGTAGCCACGAGAGATCCACATCTAGTGTAGCATGCAGGCTCATGCTTCCTTCCCACCCTCAAGAATGAGGAAACAGGACAGAGAAAGGAAGAGGACAAAGCCCTTTTGGATAGAAAATGCCTCTGTATTGTTACTGCTATTTAATCAAATGCACATCTGATGAGATAGAGCCCTAAGCACAGGCCGTGAGGAGGCACAAATGCTTCTAAATATATGGACAGACTTATCTTCACTCCCCTTTCCCTGCTTTTCTTCTTTGTTCATTTATTCACATCAGAAGAACAACGCGTCCTCCTCCCCCAGCGACGCACTGCTGGAAGCAATGCCTTTCCACTGAGACAGTAGCAGCAGGATCCGGGTCTTCTGTCTGCATTTGCAACATTAAAAGCTTTTGCAGGAGTCTTTTGCTCAATGAAATATTTACTTCCTCCCACCCAGCATGGAGACAGGGATACTTGGTCAATGAGGACATACGGTTGAAAGGGCTATCCAGTATAAATTACCATGATTAACAAAGCAAGAAGCAGAGCAGAGGAAGCCTGGTGCTCATCAAAAGCCTTCTTTGGTTTATTAAGTTTGCTAACTTGTGCCACTCCCTTAACCCTTTCACCGATTCAGGAAAATATTAGTCTCCTGGCAACTGCTGCTTTTAACCTAGATGTGCTGGAATACACACGTGTACTACCTGAGAATGCTTTAAGTTGGAGTAACCACCACTGTTGCCAAAATTGCCATTTCTCCCAGTTATTTATTCCTACCACCATGATATCACCTCCTTATATTGGATTAGATTAGCAGGGAAAATAGAAAATCATTTTGATCAAGATAAGCTCCTTGATCAGCACACGATTGCATGAGGAAAGGCGCAATTAGAAGACAAGATGCCTCTTTTGGTAGCAGTACTGATTCACGGCAGCCTGAACCATCCTGCATACGAACAATCCAAGGGCACAACTGCACATTTGCTCCAAGCTGGCATAACCACAGGCTAACACACCCCCTTGTTACCAGTGGGTTTTGGCCATCTGGCAGCTGCCTGACACACGGAAACTTCATCAGTCAGAGCAGCGGGCAGTTGTGTGACGAGATCACCAAATCTCACGCTGGAGACAAGGCTTGCAAAGCTGAGCAGAAGGAAGCTCTAAGCCCATTGCCCTCTCCCAGCAGTCAAAACACAGCCAACACATGTTAAGACCATCATATTCAGGTGACTTCACCTCATTTAGGCGACTTCAGTTCGTCGTATTTTAGTTTTCACTTTAGCCCCATAGGTTTTCCATCAGCTATTCTGTTTAGCATCCAGGAAATACTGCACTGGCTTACCACAAAGTCCCTCCTACCTGTTTGGAGTAGCCTCCATAGATGATTATGCTGCCCTCAGGAGTGGTAGCCATTTGACACCCAGATCTTGGAGCAGGCCCAATCCCCGATGGGGTCAGCTTGCTCCAGGTGAAGGAGTCCAGGTTGAAGGCATACACATCATTGTAATAGATGTAATCTCTAGGGAGAGCAAATTGGCACACACGGATTTTTATAGTGGTCACCGTTTAGGACACAATAAAAAAAAACACTTCAGGAACAGCACCAGGAACCCCTGAAGAGGTGCAACACCTTATTCAATTCCTTGCATTTATGGCTTTTCTCCTTCCATAGCCATAGCAATGTAGAGAAACTATGTTCGGGTGAAGGTTACCATTTCAGGGCAACAATTCGCATTTGACAAAGCTCCTTTAAGCAAGGCCTCTCTGGGTTCTTGTTTGCTTATGTCGTTCCTTACTACAACAGAGGTTTCACCAACTTTTCCCTGTTAGCATGGTCCAAGGTAACTTAAACCAGAACACACAAGACCAAAACAGGTTAGAGCTCTGTCTGTCTAGGGGGGTGGGAAAGATATACATATGCCCTGTTCTCCTTCTACTAGCCAGTTCACATATTGCTAAGGGAAAATGCTCCGCACAGGTTAAACTCCCAAGGATGCTGCCAAATCTAGAGTGGGCTCTGCAACTTGCGCTGTGCTCTGAGGAGCTGCGGTTCTGCTGCTTGCTGTCTCTGAGACAATACGTAGCTCAGCTCTCTTCACAGTCCCCATGACAGCATAGCTGTGACCTCACGTAGTAGGTGAGAGCCTACTGGAGAAGATGTTTCTAGGAAGACAAGGCTCTCTGACAACATTCAGAGGCCAAAAGTGATGCATTGAGCTTTAGCTACAAGGATGAGTAGCTACTTCAGTGGGTAGCTAAGTGGTACAATGGTTTCTCAAACACCTGAAGACTTTAAATCAAGATGACTTCTCTTTCTAACATAAAAGTCTAGATCAGCAACAGTACTGCTGAGGATAATCTCTCCATTAAAGCCCAGCTTTCTGTTACTGGTGAAATTCTGATTTATTTTTTTTCACAGAGGATTCAGGATCGCCAGCCATCCTGCAGTAACCCACCTCGCGCTCTCATGGAAACCTCCAAAGACGATCAGCTGTCTTTTGCTAGCAACCATACGATGTCCACTTCGTCCAGAGGGACCTCCTGATGCCCTGAAATGCAAAGAAATTCCACTTATCAGCAAAGTTCCCTTTCCTGTTAGTGTATCAATCAATTTTTATTGACATCATTGGCAGCTGGGCTGGCTGAGTTCAGATTCTCTTCTCCTGGAATGGGAAGCCATGGGGAACTTTGTTGCCTTAATACATATGTATGCTTTTCTCCAGAACAGTGTGTGTGTGCTCTTCCTGTGACTCTCGGTATTTGCAACACAGGCATTCTGCAGTAATAATTTTATTCCTAGTGATAAGCCAGCTAGTCTCTAACAGCACCCAAAGTCTTTAAGTCTTTTCTGCTATGACTCAGGAGCTAATCCTTCAGGAGGGTTTAATGAATAGCAGTTAACTACTGCAAGTGCAAGAAGGCACTTCAGACAGAGATGTTTTCTCCAAGCGCCAAGTGAGAGCCAGGGACTGGCTCCGACATCCACTTTCCCTCAACGTCTTCGGAAATCATGTACCTGTACTGTCTTCACTCATCTATCCACAGTTAGGATACAACATCAAACCAGTGAGAAGACTTTGTAAATTACTTAGATTTCCTCAAGAATAAAGGCATTGCAGCAAAACAGGTCACTGTTATTATCTTACACATTAAAAAGCAGCTACGCCTCCCTGTTCTGCTCTTTGAAGCCCTCCTGACCTTTCAGTTAAATGCGCCACTTCCATTTCCAGAAACAAGCAACAACGCCCCATCTGTCACATCCAAACAGTTCAGGCAAAGCCATGCAGCTGGCAATGACATTCCTGAGAGGCAACAAAGATGTGTATCCTTCATGTTCACCTACAGACTGAGCATCATATCAGAGAACAAAAACAACTCCAAGAACTCTCAAAACAAAGGCAACTTTAGGCCAAACTGCAGAGGAAACAGGGTTTTGCTTTGTGTGTTCTCTGTCCCCATGGATTAATCTATCCCATTTTCAGTCTCGCTGAGGAGTCTCCCAAAGTGCACAGAATTAGCACCATTGAACTCAGCAAGACTCCTCAAATAGGTAGTGTTAACACGGATTAAGTGGTTGCAGAATCACTGCCTAAATGAGAAGCCTGCTCACCGTTGAAAACAACAGCAAAACCTAAACCGACAACCCCACTGCTATGCTTTAACTGGCAGCAGGTAGCTGTGAAGAGTGGTGATAGATTTCTGTGGAGAGAAAAAAATGAGGGCCCTTATTCACCATCAGAAATGACAATCTCACACCAGTCATAATGAAAAACTCCAAGCAGAACAGCAGCGTTTAGGTAAGACTGAATTAATATTGATTGCTTGGAGTTCTTATTCTAAAAGAGAGTAGGGTTTTCTAGGCATTTACTAGATTTTTAAGTATCACCCTGCAGAACAGCACCCCTAGTATTAATTTCATCAAGATCTGAAACCATTTTTTTCTCTTCTGTAACAAAGCTCCCACGTTATTATTCCAAAGGATGGTATCTTTTAAAAATCTTTTTTTTTTTTAAAGGAAAGAAGGAATTAGAAATCACCATTGACAACAAAATCCTGTTCTCAGAGAATATCTTCTGCCTCGTTTCTCAGAAAGGTTTCCTCCAAGTCAAAAATCAATTCTGAACAATAAAAAGTTTATTTATTGATGCGTCTGTTTTAATAAACAAGTTCTCAAGTGTACAATTAACTCAAAGTCACAAACAAAAACATCCAGCCTGGGGCCTGAGCCGAATTCAGAGAAGTCTCACTAGCACCAGCACCACTTGCTCTCAATCGCAAGGCTGTTCTCCCCTTTCTTTAGACTAGATATACCAGCTACACGAACATGGTTCCAGGGGGCCTCACCCTGCACAGTATTGTATCTTCTCTTATGTACTGTATTACCTGCCTTGTATTATCTCTTGGCCTTAGCTTTACACATTGCAGGAATGGACTATACAGGAAAGTTTATAGCCTTTGATGTAAGGACACGCCCTCCTAAACTTGCAACAACTGCTCTTCGAAAGTAGTTTTACACAGAGATACTCATACAGCCAAGGCCCTTTGTCCCCAGTCTCCAAACACAACACTGGAAAAGCCAAACGGCACAGCCAAGCAGGACTGGCAGTAACGCATAAGCGCGCTGCTGCTGCAGAAGGCGCCTGCTGCAAGCTCGAAGACTTGTTTCCCAAGTGCAAGCTGTCTCCTTTTACCTGTATCATTGCTCATGGTCCAAAACAAGCATTTTGGAAATGGTTTCACAGACTTTATGATTAATACTCTACTTCATGGGGTTGACACCAGAAAGCAGACATGTGGGAGGGAGCTGTAAATTCTCCAGACTTTTTTTAAAAATAGATTAAAATGTAAGTCTGGATAAGGACTGGCTCTACACATGTACAGCATGAGTCTGATCAGAACTGCTCCATAAGGGATTTGCTTTTTCTTCGGGAGTTACTCTGGGACTTATAGTAACATAACAGACCTGAATCCAGCCCCCAGATTCAAGAATTAAAGATTTACGTGTCACAAGAACTACAGACTGCATAAGTGAGTTACCTTTTCATTTAGTCCTTCATACAGAGGACGCTCAGATGAATTTCAGAACCTTTCCTTAATAATGAAAACGATGATGGATAGAACAACCCATCAAAGGGGCATTTCAGGACAAAGCACTTTTATCCTCTGGTACTCGAGGCGGCTGAAGCCCAGGACTTCAGCGTTCAGTTTTACATCTCACTTGTGAATGCAAACAGGCGTTCTGTTCAATGGCACACACTGAGAGCACACCCGTGTGTTCACATACTCAGTTAGGAAGTATGCAAGTGAACACGCAATTGGCACAAGGCGCAAAATCCTCAAATCGAATCCCTTGCAAAGACAATCAACAGTTATAGATTTGGCTCCTGATCTACCAAAGAACAAGCTCCCAAGGCTCACTTCTGGGCTGACAGAGGAAGTCTGCTCAATGGTACACTAAAATACCCTTCTTTAAGCTCTTCTACCTTGTGTTGCAGGACCTGATCTTTCCGGTGACAGACAGCACGTGAGCAAGGAGAGCCATCAATCAGAAACAAACCTATGCTGAAAGGCATCCTGCACTGCAGTGACTGCTCCAGTTGTCTCTGTAAACAGCGTTCAACATACACTTGTGAAACGCTATCCTGAAATATTTATAGCACCACATCTCACAAAACTGTTCTGGGAAGTATCGTTAACGTTCCACTATTAAAGGGAAGGGAGCCATACAGGCTGAAAAGCATGACAAAGAACTACACAGAAGCGGGATCTACCAGTTCCCAGGCACAACCCTGAAGCGTGATGCTCCCTGTCCCTCTTTGAGGTAGTGCGCTGGGCCACACAGAGCTGAATAAGGCAGTTCTTTCTAGTAAGGAATGAGGCAATTAAGTTAAATTTCTGCTTAGCTCTAAGGCAGAGCAACAAACAGATTGTGCTCTGAGGCAACCTCGTGCATCACATACGTGATATGGTGGTTCCAACAAGTCAAAGTCAGTTTTTGGCAAGTCTTCTAATGGGCTGGGATTTGTTGTGTTTGGACCATCTTTGTGCATGCAAAATGCAAGTAAATACAGCTATATATTGCTAAACACAGCAATTTTTAACTCTGTCAAGCAGACTGGCACCACTGTGCTCTGTGCTAGGAGATAATGGAGATCTACTTCCCCAGCAGCCTTCACAGGCACAGCACAGGGGTGTTTTATTCACAGGGATGAGTTATTCAAGGTTTTCTCTTCAGAAGTGTTTTACAGCACCAAGATAGTCTGCGGCATGAACCATAGGCAAGGAAGGACAACGTAATTGTCTGAAGTCTAAGCTGTGGGGCTGGAATAACTAGATGTCCTAGAACTGCAAGTTCAGATCACAGCAGGGTCGTCTTAACTCTCCAATCCACGCAAACCAACACTTTCAAACCCACCTGAATTGGGGCACAAGTGATTCTTCCCATGTCAAACAAACAGAAACTTTGTCTCTCTTGTCCAGGTGTTTCTTAATGAATAATTGTGTTACTCTATTACTTACACTAAAAATTACATCTTCCAAACCCAACTCAATGCTAGTCTGTACCCCAAATGTCCATCGCCAGGCATTTACTCAGATAACACTGCTACCACATTGGACACGTAGAATTACTGCTTGGCCTGCTTTGTGAAGGCTTGTTGTACCAAGGCTGGTGCCCCACCTTGACCCAAAAAAGCCTGCACAATCTGCCCCCTCCATTTAGTCTTCCCAAACGTAGACGTTCACTCTCCCAATACCGCTAGGCCTCAAAAGCTGACCCCTACTCTCACCAGTCATCCCAGCTGGTTAATGGCAACCCAAAATAAGCAAGTGCTTGACTTCAGACAGACATGAGAAACCTATGTGGAAAAATGACAGCATCAATGGGGTTCCCTGGCAAGAGAAGCGAAATGCTGAAGGAAGTGAAATGCAGCACGTGTTATGATCATAGTTTTAGAAGAAGTAGGGGGAAAAAATCCCTCGTACAACTCAAAAATCATCTCTGCCCTTTCCTCTTCCCCTTTCCAAGCAGACTGTAATCAAGATGCCATATGGAAAAGCAAAGAGGCTGCAGAAACTTGATTTTCACACTCAGTCAGGTTAGCATTAAAACAAAGACATCCCCTCCCAGCCTCCTCCTCCAGATGCCTCATTAATGCAGCTCTTGGAGCTCTGCCCAAGGATGGGGAGGAGATGCAGTTTGTTTTATTCGAACACTGGGACCAGGGCACAGGCATTTTCAAAGTTCCAGCAAGGCTGAAAGACAGACATCCACCCAAACACATCAGGAAGCTCAAATGGAGTAGATCCTGCGCGAGGCAGGGAGAGAGAAAAGATCATCTCTCCAGGGCACTTCCGCCCATATAATTTATGATGTTCACTTCGAAAATGTATATCCTTTTAGCTACTAAGACACAATGAAGTATCAGTGTCTCCATATGCACTGTGGCATGGCAGCCAAGTGCATGGCAGACAACCAACACCTGGGGATGGAGGGTAGCTCCGGGCAGCCCTAGGTGGGACTAGGAACTCACCTTGCCAAACTGGCTCTCTCCTCACTAACTCAAATGACCCATCACAACAAAATCTCCTGCCACGGTTTTAGTCCTGGAGGCCTGGGACTGCTGGGGGCATCCTACAACTCGCAGCGCATGCAAACTTCATGCTCAGCTCGAGGGAGGGAACAGGTGCTTTTGCAGTGTAAGTTAGAGTCAGCATCCCTGAGGCTGCTCTCTTCCACAGGATAAGATGTAGGACGACTAGAGCCTCATAACCACCACCTTGTTCCCTCTTCCCAGGCAGGCCAGGTACTGCAGCGTTTGTTCTGGGAGCAGAAAACCCTAAATCAGCTCTACAGCAGCGCATCTGCAAACCCACGAGAGAACAATCTGCGCCATCAGTGGCAGAGCTAACGAAGCCTCATCTGGATTCTCGGATGGCGCACAAAAAATAATCTCCCGCCCTCGCTCTCCCTGCACCTGGGTATTAATACTGCTCTCCGGTGAGGGTTTTTTCAACCAAGAGTTTGGCTCAAATGTCAACCTTTTCTCTCAGCAGGGGCTCTACGGCGAGCATCACTTCCTCCCCCCAACCTGCTTACATGAAACCAGTAGGGATGTAACACATTTGAGCTCATCCCCTTTATTTGGCTGAGACTGAGCAAGGGATTCAGAAGTTATTTTGGGGGAGCTGGGAGGGGTACAGTCACAGTCATTACGTCAGCTTCTGCCTAACAACAATAGGCAGATCAGCCTGTACAGTGACAGATCTTTATCATCCTTGCACCTCTTAAAGAGCCCTCCATCATTTTGGAGGGTTTCTCTCACCCCCACTTCTGAAACAAGCAGGGCTGACTAGTTAATCTGGCTTCCTGTAACATGACAAATTACAGCTGTTATTAGATTAACACTGCCAGGTCTGAAGCCAAGAACCACACTGATGAACAGGAAACAGCCACTCATGAATTGAACAGCTTTCCCTCAGTCTCCCAGAGCTACTCAAAAGGACGATCCCTGGATTCTCACAAAGCAGTCGACTCCTGGGATCCCGTGCTGTGAAGCATCCTTCTAACACAGCCTGTTCTGGACTCCTTGGATTCTTGCACTTTGGCTGTACCTTCCCCTGTACCTTCCAGGTCAGAGTGCCTTCAGCGCTACATTAATATGAGCAAAATCAAACCTCTAAATTTCCCCCTTTTCAGGCAATATTGATGCTCCCATTTTGCAGGGAGGGGGGAAAAAGGCAGACATGTGCAATGACGCACTGTGTGGCCTCAGGCATGTGCCAAGGTAGAGCCAGGGTATCCATCTCTGCACAGCTCAGTCCTAAACCACCCTCTCAACTACTGTGCAAGAGGCAGACACAACAGGCACCTGCACTTTGTAAGCAGGTGAAAAGTGATCAACCTAGGTGGGAAGCCCTAAATCTGCCTAAGGAAGGCATGGAATTCATAACCAGGAGCTCGACAGGTGAAACAACAGATGAGCAAGTGTTCAAAAGCTGCTGCCTTCCCAACCGCCACCTCAACGGTCAGCTGCACCAGAGTTGCAGCCCTCCCAAAGCTGCGCTCTCACTAATCCCACAGTCAAGACAGCCCCGAAGCCCAACAGAAAGTCTATGTCACAGTCACATCTCCTGCCTCTGAGTCCACTGGATGGCCCACCAGACCTCTTTTTCTCTCATGCTAATATAACATGAGCAGCAAAACCGAGAAGCCAAAAGTTAAGGAAACATGAGCAGAGGACTTTAGGCCAGATCTACAGAAGATATTTAGACACCTTAACTCCTGTCAGAAACTAGCAGGGCTTTTGGCATCTACTTACCTTGAAAGGTTTGAATTATTGGCTTGTTTATCCCAAAGAATCTTGAGGCAATGAATGCCAGGTATCAGGAGTGAAGTTGGCTCTGTGGATAGACACAAGCTGTCTTCTCAAGCAATGGTAAAATTGGGTGAGGCCCTTGTACCGGTCTTCTACAGCCCAGCCAGGAGGAGCCCAGGCAGATGGAGTAACAAGTACTGTTCAGAAGTTGGACATCTACACCCACCATGGCTGGGAGGACAGAGCAACGTTCATAATACTCTTTCTTTCAGTTAAGTAACACCCACACAAACCCATGCTCCAAACATCACTTATTAAATAAAATAGCTTTGGCCTCAGTAGACCTGGAATACATCTCATTTCCACATCTTTCTGGAAGCTGTCCTCTCCACCGTTTCTAGGATGGACACCTTTGTACTCAAGGGACAGATAAGTGCACAGCAGAGAAATCACAACACTACACCCGGAATCAAACTCAGATTATGCTGACACAGTTCCTCATGAAGTCAACATCGTTGACTTGAGAACACATCACTTACTTGATCTGCTCCCAGGTCTTGGTAGCCAAATGCAGGACCCAGAGATCCTTGTAATGATAGAACTGTTCCCCGTTGGGAGATGCAAACTCCCCGCCAAACACCCACAGCTGCCCGCCGGCTGTGGGCACCACCGCCGCCTGCCAGGAGAAGGAAGAGCTGGATCAAACAGGGGTTTAGAAACCAGAGACAGGAGAACTTTCAGTCAAATGTGCAGCTGCCTCCTAATACCAGAGAGCAGACAAGTGGCAGCGGCTGCTGCTGCCTTGCTTGGCAACAGGAGCTCTCTGGGGCTGAAAGAAGGGCAATTTTAAATGCATGTTCCTTATTGTTAAGCACACCTTCTCTATAGCAAAGGAGAGTCAGCCAAGGAGCTGGGTTCTTCCCACCTCCTAGCATCTTGAGTTCCAGTTCTACAAATTCAAAGTTCCCTGGGAAGAATCTTGGGATTTAGTTTAACAACAATTGTTCAAATCTCTCTGTTCACCAAAGGGAAACCTCTCCACTGCTAAGGCTCAGCAACACTTCACCCATCCTTTAGTCATATGAATAGTGTCCTGAGAAAGACATACTGGGGCTGATGAACTCTGAGCCATGGGAGGAACGTGGGCACGTCCTGCCTCCAAGACGCATCTAACATCCCAGCACCGGGCAGGCAGAGTAATCCAGGGAAAAGTCTTCAAAAAGGCAATTAACGGTGCACAATTTCCCTTTGCAGTTTTTGTAGGTTATAAAACAAACGGTAAAGAAGCCAAGCTGCAGCACAAGTCCAAACCTGACACTTCCCAAGATCTGAAAAGAATTACTGCTGCCTGTGAAGGAAAAAAAAAAACAAAACACAAAAAAAACCCACCCAAACCAAAAAAAACCCCAAACAAATCCAAACGAACCAATCCAAACGAACCAAACAAAAAACCCAGCTACAGAAGGAAACGCACAGCATTTGGACAGGAGGAGACTGTTACTGCTTTGATTAGGGCGAGCAGCGGGGAGGAAAGTATCAAAGGGGATTTTCATTTTTTGTGTGGTTTTTTTTTGGCACAGAGCAGCACCAACACACTGTTGGGATGCAAGCTGACAGTTAAACACACAGAGAAGGCAGCAAGACCCTATTTCATCAAAATTATCTATGTAAGGACTAAGAAGTAAGGAATCCCAAAAAGGAAACAATGTGACTATGCAAATTTCTTCCTTGACTGGGACCTCTTGGGCTGTTTACACTATAAATAAATTCTTCCACCGGTGTTTTTTCCAGGGCACCCATCACAGATCAACACTGGGATAATGATCTCGTTCTTCAGAAGGTCTCTGCTACCTGCCTGTCTTTCCCAGCAAGCAGCAAAGAAGATTTTTAGCATCAGACACATGACCATGCCCTGACATAAACCAGCCTAGACATGCAATGATTAAACACATGAGAAAATACAGGGTGTGATTGCAAGCAGGATTAGTGGGAACACGAAGTTACCTAAACAAAGGGGATACACGCCTGATTTTCATGGGTAACTAGTGCTTGAAAGCTTAAGGGGAAGGTATATGCAACAGCCTGCTCATACTTGTCTGTGACCTTTTGAAGAGCTGGCTCAAAATTCATTACAAAGCCAAACCTTTTCCTCAAACAACTGACGACACCGATCCATAGCTATTCTCACCTCAGCTCTGTTGAACTGATGTAATGAAGCCAGTGTAACTCAAACAGAAGATCGTGTGTCAGAGACCAGAAATGACAAATAAGACTGAAAACATGCTCATACAAACCCACGGGCACACTTCTGTTTACCTTTGAGTTAATACAGAATATGCATTAAAAATAAAGTCACAATGAAGACAACAAACCAGTCAACTAATGAGGCTGAACTGTCTCCTGTGTGACTATAATTAATTATCAGACAGAAAACTTATTGTTGAAGCAGGACTCCTCAGACAGGTTTGTCATTTTATTTTTGTTGTAATCCCGCTGCAGCTCCCTGATGCACAGCCTGCCTGCTCGGTTCAGATTCAGCTGCTAGACAGCCACCTGCTGGCTACCAACCCCAAACAAGCTCCTCTCAACTCCACACCCGCAAAGAAACCTCCTTCTCACCTAGGGAAACAGGACTTGAATTTATGGTTTCCTTGTAGAATCTGGCCTCTGAAATCAAGTTCTATTTTAAGCATGACAAGGTAGCCCAAAAATCAAGTCAGAACCTTACAATTCAAGAAAGGACACACAGCTCAGAGGAAGGCTGGCATTTACATGTAGCATAACTAGGGTGTATGAACCTAACCAGGGTATCGGATCTTACCAGGAAGCTCTAAAGGGCTTTGGCCATGAATAGGAAAATAACATTCACATCCTGTATGGCAGCTTTTGAAATGTACCAGTCACCCAGCCACTTGCTGCGACAGGTAAGATAATCTATCAGGCAGCTGGCGAGGGCCAAAGACCTGCAAAAAATATGAGTCTTTGGTCCAGTTTCTAATGTGCAGGTGTTCACATAAAGTAAACAAACCCAAATCCTTCAACACCACAACCAGCCAGCGACCTTAGTGACACAGGCACCAGAGAGGTGAATTCTCAGGGAGTGCCATGATATCCCGCAGAAAAATTCAGACAACTTTGTCTATTGCCTTTGCAGACAAAAGAAAAAGAGCCCATCTGCCATGGCGGGCCCGGGGAAGAAGCACAACCCAAAGGCACGACACACACAGTCAGTGCTAGAGGTCCATCGTGTTGTACAGTTGGGACACTTGGCAAAGCCCAAGCGCTACGTGCTAGCAGGGATACCCTACAGTAACAAGTCTTTCACATGCTGGAGTGGCAGTATGTAGGCCTGTGGGCGTTAAGGAAATAATCATGCACAGCAACTCTGCCATTCATAGCACTTTGGGTAAATTCAAAGTTACAGCCTGACCAGCATTTTGAAAATTCAGTGCCATCCTGGGATTACGGATGGTTGAGCTGGTCCCTATATAATGCCGCAAAGGGAGTTCATCTTCAAAAGAAGAGTCTCCC
Source organism: Phalacrocorax carbo (assembly GCF_963921805.1). NCBI lineage: Eukaryota > Metazoa > Chordata > Aves > Suliformes > Phalacrocoracidae > Phalacrocorax > Phalacrocorax carbo. The sequence goes on from NC_087520.1 coordinate 43,829,886, forward strand.
CCATGAGTCCTGCTTGGGTCCTGCCAACCCATCGGATAACAACCCTAAATCTTCATTCAGCTCTAACAATTCCAGAGGCCACCCAGTGATCAGCGCAAGCACCTTTGACAGGCTTGTACAGGCCCCCTCAGCAGAAGAGGTGAAGTGACACCATTGGCAGCCCATTACAAGGGGACGGAAGAGAACCCAGAAACCCTTGTGGGGAGCAGGGGAAAAATCAACTCCCATCCATCTTTAATGCAGCATTAGTACAATTCCAACTGCTGCTCTGGCACCCAGTACTTTACCTGATGAGCACAACGCCTTGGTGGTGGGTTGGGGATCTCTACTTTAGACCAGCTGTTCTTCCGGATGTTGTAAACATACAGTTCATTATACAGGTACGTCTGTTAGAGAGCAAGAGAAAATGCACATCACCACAGCTCTCCAGTGAGCAGAGTCAGTCTATCCAAGCACAGGCACCCCTGAGGGTTACCCGTGAGTCTTGGGGAGGAGCACACCACTAGCTTTGCAATCAACAGCTCACCTGCCTGATGAGGCAGGGAAGGAGGACAACCACCTCCTCCGCTAGACTGGGAGTCAGCAACTTTATCAGTGATCCACTGGACTGGACTGTTCTTTCCCAAACCTTTGGTTAAGCTTGTGATAGCTCAAGATCTGAGGACTTAAGAAACTGGAGTTTAACACAGATATGCAGGTTAAAGTTGCCCAAACTGCTGCTCAACTCCAGAGACAGGAACAGCTTAAGGTAGTGATGCAAGCAGAATTAGTTCAGTACATCACACTGGGTGTGACTAAGGTGGCCAAATATCATTGGCAGGCTTGAGTTTTCATGCTAGAGTATGTACAATTTCTTAGGATTATAAAGACCAGTTTGCCTCCAGGAGCACAATGAACATTTGCAACTTGCAGAAATTCAGTAGCGAGAGTGCCCACTTGCAAATATTTGCTACTGTACACATCTCCAAGGCAGACAATGCCTCACCAGCTGCAAAACTGCAGAAGTATCTTGTTTTGAAAGGTGGAAGGGGGAGATTCTTCAATAGTTATCAAAAATTAGGGGCAGATATGGCTACAATTAAGTCTGGAGAAATTATGAAGCCCTGAAATATTGATGCTGAGACAATCACTCTGACTCCTTAATGGGTTCTAACATGTCTCCTTCCTGCCAACTCTTCAGGCATGAGACAGTATCACGGCAGAATTAAAAGGCTATTTTGCTCTCATTCAGGGACAAATACATATTTTATGATGGCTGCCTTAAATTTCACTTCAAATGAGACTCATGCAAACTACAGTAAAAGGCAGGGAGAGGGTAGAATAAAGAAGAAAAAATTTAAGTATACATTACTTTTTGGCCATTGAAATATTCACCTCCAAAAAGGATCAATTCGTCTTTCTCAGGGTGAGCAGAGAGGGAGCCGTTCAGCCTGCAAAAGAAAGAAGAATGGCCAAAACAGTAGATGTACAAGAGTCTTGAAGCTCAGAAGCCTTTAAATCAGCCAGCGCTAGCACCTCTGCCCTCTAGCCACAAAGGTCTCTCCATCATCTGCCAAATTACTAGGCTGTGATATTCACCCCAGGGCTAAAAACTTCTCAAAGAAATTAACTTCTTAAAAACTTCCAGCAAGATTAATTTGGCACTGTCTGAAATCTTCTCCTATTCTGGGAGCATGCGTTACACTGTTCATTTAGCATTCCTTTTGACGTGAGCTCTTGAATTTTAATGCTGGTGTGTCGAGAACAAAAATTAGTTTTATGGGGGCACATAACTATGGGTAGAACTGGGCTGTCTCATATCAACTTATCTGCGTCACTATTCTGCAGTCACCACTGGTCATTGCTCATCTACACACCACCAAAGTGTTGTGCACCACACGGAGACAGACCCCTACCACTCCCAAGGAGAAACTAACGGACCACTGTAACACCCCTGTGAGTTAACAGTAGCGTACTGACGTGTCCCACCACATGGAGAGGAAAACAGATATCACAGAGAAAGGCCACAGGAAACAGAAATACAGAACTTAGAGGTAGGTGGAACCCAAGCTATACTTGATATATCAAGTGCCTTGTATCTCATGAGACATCCTTTTGCCTCTGAAGTCCTTTCAGCTTTCTAGGCCAAATCCAAAACTTCCTCTTACCTTTTGTTTTTCCTGTAATCTAACCCTCTTTGCCTCCTTTGTACTGATAGGACGATTAAAAAGCAGATTTTAAGGCCAAAGATAGCTTTTGGCCCTTTTTTAACCAGGGATGCAATATACCAGCTATTTCATAACTCCAGATACCAGCTACGCCAGATATTATGCTTTCCATTCTCGAGAAATAACTTTACATGCATAAATTCCATTAAAGGCACCATCAACCGCTGTATAACTGATGGCCAAAGCCTCATACAATCTCTTACCTGGGTGAGGGCGGTGGGCAGGATGACTCAATTACTTGGGTCTTTTTAGCATCCAAACTCTGGAATTCTGCTATCAGGGCTTCGAGATCCTCCTGAAAGTAAAAAGCCAGACATGAGTTCCTTGACATGCACAGAGCCACCGGTACACCACATGAAACCAGCGCTCACCCTCACAATTTTTAAAACAAACAAACAAAACTGCCTGCTTAGGTTCCCTTCATTCAGCTACAAGAAATGGATCCTGAGTATTTCCACATATGCTTTAAAGACTGGTCTCCCCTAAAACACTAACAAGTTGCTCAGAAGAGTCCTAAAAGGATGGTATGCAAAGTGCATTTAGTGCACACCTGCTATTCCTGCAGCAGACACACCGCACAAATCAGCAAGTAAACGCCCATCATTTAAGCCCTAACAAAGTGATCAGCAGCTATATGCTACAGTCCAGCTAGTACTTTGTCTGCAACAGAAAAATGCCTAAATGGAAGTAGAAACTCTTTTCTATTCCCAGCTCATACTTTAACTGGAGAGAAACCTGCACGTATTTGTACTCCCTTTCAACTTCTGTCAATTTAAAATACGATCTGCCTCCAAAACTGCAGATACACCTAGTTGCAAGGGCAGAAGTAGGATCGCAGCTAGGGGGAGTTTCTGATCCATGGTCTCTCCTACAACCCCCATTGCCCACCACCTCCCTTCAGTTAACCTTTCTGAAGGTGCAGTCAAAGCAGGTATTTCCAGAATCTGGGGATTTTGCCTCTGCAGCACGGCATCAGCTCTCCCTGCAGCCAGCATACATGCACACCAGCACCTTCCATGCCTTAAGTTTTGCATTATGCTGGTAACACCATGTTTTGACCAGGGAAAGGTAGCTGTTTTGAGGCCTAAATAAAAGCACCCACTATAGGAGTGAGGGAAACAAACATTCTAATTTGCTTTTAAGACAAGAAGAAAAGGATGGGGGAGAGGGAAGGCAAGGAGCCTTGAACTGCATTTTCTTGGCCTCCTTTTACACCTGCTGTCACACACTGCACCCAGCTTTTCAGTGATATGGCAAAAATCTTCCTGGTAGCAGTTTTCATTGCACCCCTTACCCCCTTTTCCCAAGCACCCTGGCACACGGGCACTGAGGGGTCCGCAGCCCTGACATGCTGACCCACTGGCATGGGGAAAGAGCACCACCTTTTCACCAGGACCGCACTAATGCTAACCTTAAAAGCTTCACAAGGTGAGCACTGACCTCAAAACCCCTCTGCCTGCACATCTCATACCCAGCTGATAACCTGCGGGTCCCTAAGTCACTTAATCAAATTACAGCCAGTTGTGTTTGGATACAGTCATTAAAGCTAAGTTGGTCTGCCAAATAACAGCCTGTAAGAATATCAGGGTGAATTTTACTCTGTTAGTATAGGCAAATATAGAACAGTTTACCTGGAATCAGTGGATACTGTGAGCTTATATCATCACAAGCAAGGACAGAATGTGGATTACCACCTAATACCATAAAGAAAGCTTTAGCAGTATTTTTCCCATTTCTTGAAGTCACAAATATTTTTCAGGTTGTCATCGGTGTGTCAGAAAGAGAAGACGATGACACCCACAGCCCTTTTCTTAAGGGCAACAGTATGCAAAATGTGACCTTATATGCTCTGTCCTGTGTCAGTCCTTATATTCACCCCAGAAGTCTTTCCACTGCATCTTTTCTAGAACTTGTCTTCTTTGTGTTTCTATTTTCCCACAAAATAGCATTTTCTTCCCTTGTGAAGTTGTTTGGGTGTTTTTTACAGCAAAAATACCAGAACACCTGGAGCAGTATCAGAAGGTGTTTTGTGGGATTTTAGGGTTTTTGGCCAGGGGGTCATCTTCTCTCCCACGATACTATCTGCTTGGCCCCAGCCTTATCATTACGTTACAAAACCCCTGATGCCCAGATGTCATGAAGGTCTGGTTGTCAAGCACAGGCAACCCGCAGATGCGGCCATAATCATTTGTGGACTCAACATCTTCTAGTCACCATAAATAAAACTCGTTTTATCAAGGACAGTAACCAGAGGTCGTTAAGAAAACTTTGGATGATACAAAATACGGCTGCACACCTGCTTAGCAGCACAAGTCGTTTAACCCTCAAAAACTAGCAGGTGTACTGTAGAGAGAAGGCTACAACTTATAGTTACAAAACCACACGCTCCTTTGCTTTCAACTCAAAACAACCCTGCCGCCAGCCCGCTCCTCCGACCTCCCCGCGCCTCACTAAACGCCCCGAGCCCTACAGCGGGCCCAAGGGAGCACCGCAACGCCCCAGCGCGGGCCCAGGCCCCCCGGGACAGGGCTACCGCAGCCCCCCGCTCCCGCCCCTCACCTCCTCCTTCTTGGCTCTGCGGGACACCTTCTTTTCCATCTTCGCGGCCGTCTTCTCGGCCCCCTTCCCCTTCTTCTCCCGCTTCCCCTTCTTCCCCATGGCTGAGAGGCCGGGCTAGGCCGCGCTGGGAGCACCGCGCTCGCCGCGCCGCGCTGGCCGCCCCTGGCGCGCCGCGGGGCGGACAACGGCGTCCGCTTCGGCCCGGGGCTTCCAGGCCGCGGCCCGCCTCCTCCCGGAGCGGCGTGGCCGCGGGGGCCCTCTGCAGGCCCGGCGGCCTCGGCTCGGCCGCCACCGGCCCGCCGCCTTCCCGCCAGCGGCGCCCCGCTGCGGGCTGGGGCTGAGGCAGTGCTGCGAGCGGTGGCTGCCTAGGCCCGGCCCCCCGAGCCCTGCCGAGCGGGGAGAGGCCTTAACGCCGCTTCACGCACTGCCTGCCACCCATCCTCGGAGCCCAGACCCCCTTTTGACTCATGTCCCCATTTATTCCTGCCCTGAGGAGACCATCGAGCCCACAAAATGGCCCCCTCCCCTCACACAAAATGGCCCCTCCTAGAGAGGCAGAGGACTTAGCCAGGTCTGGGGTGAGGCCCTGCATAGAAATAAAAATAAACTGCGGGTTGATAAACCTTGGGGGTTGGGGATTAGACAAGGTGGGGGGCTTTTTTCAGATGCAAAGTTTTGGAAATGGGGTTTTATCCAGGCTGGTCCCAGAGACCTCTGGCATCAGAGAGATGAAGGAAACGGCAGGCACTGCGAGGTGACACCAGGCAGCTGCTTTTTTCTCTCGATGGTGGGGAAGGAATAATGACAATTTCACTTTTTATGTGGTATTTCATGTAGATGCTGAGCCCAGGTAGAATTTCTGGGGAAATGCCAACTTTGAACATATAACCAGCAGTAATATTGTAAATATGGGTTCAAGCACATCTCTGATCTGTCAGTTTCCTTTCATCGCCCTGCACTTTAAAATTGCCTTTGTGATTGTTTCTCCATTCCAGGGAAGAAGAATAATCATTATGTTTTTTACTGAATTCCCACAAAAACCCACATTGCCTGGAAGCCAGGTGGTTTTCGTTGCTGTCCAACCCACCGCCTAACTCAAAAACCAGTGAGGTTTTTCATCCTTCACTGAAGGTACAGCTCAATGCCCACCAAGTTAACACAAACATCCAGTACGTGCTGTGGAAATTGCAGGTGGATCCTATGTTTTGAACGTCCTCCTACACTTGAACCTCAGGTCTTAGAAACAGAGCCCCAAAGCACAAAGGGAAGAGCTGGGAAAATATTTTGAGGTTGCAGACAACGTACATCCAGAGCAGTGTTTTGTTTGCCTGGTGTCAATGTTTATGTCCAGGAAGTGAACAGAAAGCTATGGAGACACCAGGTCAAGTGAATGGGGCAATTTCTCAGCCAACATAAGATGCAGGAGCTCTGCTGAGTTCCCTGGCGCTACACACAAGCTAGGAAGTCTCCCTGCTGCTTCTTGGTCTTTAACCTCAAAAAGACACCAGTATGTGAAAACACATCCCCTTCTCATGTCTACAGGAGTTTGGTCACTGATTCCTCTGGGGCCAGACCTTCTAACCCTTTTTAGGAGGACTTTGAAATAAAAAAGGCCTCATCTTTGTGAAACACACTCTTGAAGTCTTCACCAGCCATCAGTTTACCGGGGGAGCAAGGAGTCTTTCACCTCCTGCACACCCTGCTCCTCCTGTCTCCAGGCATCAGCCTTTTTGATGCTGCAGCATTCATGGGTATTTCCATAACTGAGTGGGTGGAGAGCCTCAGCTCTGTACGCTCAGATTACATTCTCAAAACTTTATTTTCCATATTTCTGAGTGTAGTTTCAGATGTTCAGGGTCATTCGGAGCTAGCCACCATGTGGGGAACTGCATGGGGTAGAACATTCTTGGTATGAGTTCTCTGATCTCTTGAACTATATAATCTAGTTTCTCATGGTTTATGTGAAAAAAGATGATGAAAGAAAACTTTGCACTGCACATTGAAAATACAAAGCACAATACAAGCATGAAACAGGGCGTGAACTTCTCAGGAATAAATATACCCCAGCCCCACCACAGTGTAGAAATCCTGCTGCAGCAATAGTGGCAACTGTTAAGAGATGCATCTTCCTTGAAGGGATCCGATGGACACCTTGACTGCATAGATGAGACTAAAAATTGTGCCACAAGAGCACCAATGCCCCAAAACATGAATTTAAGACTCCAAAACTGACTAAGGTGAACCCTTTTCACAGGCTTCCCATCGCCCTGAACGGGAAGGGCCGCTCCACATTCCCACACGGCATGCACAGATGTACTCCACACATTCACACAAACATCTTCACCCAGCTGGCAGACAGATGTGCGCTCCCAAACGTGGCCGAGTTCAGGCGCGCACACACATGCTGCCACACACAGATGTCCTCACACTCTCATTTCTGTTATGTCTCGGTTTAGTTTCCGCTTTGTTTTGAGGAACATAGCACAAGCTCGACTTTGCCTGTGTTTGCACATTTTGTTCTACTGCTATGAAGTTGTCCTATGCTATTATATCTGGCAGCCCATCTCCAGTTCTGACCTATACAAAGAGCACATGGCTTTTACTTTGTTATTTTTTTATAGTCTGGAATATGCTCATTCAACAGGATGGTAAATCCAGCTGTATCAGCAAAGTAAAGAATAACAGGCATGAAAGCTTCAGAAAAGACTCAAAAGCTTTTTCCCACAAGTCTTCTTTGTGCTCTAACACTTGATTTATTTTTCCCTTGTTAATGCTTTCTGAAGCCAGTAGCAAGGAAGGAATTAATGACACAGATTATGCGGGAGGACATGCTGACAGCACAGTAACTAAATCAACCAAAAACGCATTGCAATTGTAGGAAGAGCTGGTGTGTTAGAGTATACTGACACTGTCTTTATGGAAAGATGAGAATGAAGATAAGCCCCGTAAACAGAGAGGACCGTGGGGCTGCTGAGTGGGGACTGCTTCAGCCATGCTGGGATCCACCGCAACGGGATTTTGGTGTAGGCCCTGCAGAGCAAGAGGAGAATGCTGCCAGGGAACACAAAGTCATGCCTGCATAATGCCCAGGAACACCAGTGTGTTGGAGGACATCAGCAGACTCGGGGCTCCAAGTGCCACATGTGCCCTGGGACATGTCAGGAAGCACAGGAAAAAATATTTCCTTTGACTGCTGCGTGGTGTATAACTCATGCAGGAAAGCTTCATGTAACAAGTCAAAAGCCCAGGTCCGTCTGTCTCCTCCAGGCTTGGGCCACAATTTTCCTCTCCGCACATATAAAATAGGGAGGAGAAAACCACAAAAAAATATGACCTCCAGGCTCTGGTGACAGCATTTCAGAGTCATTCATCTCCAAAGGCAAATATGGCTGAGGGTCAAGGAAGGGCACATGCATAGCCAAGGCTTGTTTTGGAAAGAGTCCCTCATATCAGAAAGTCTGGGGCTTTATCCTGGCCATGCTCCCCGTCCAGCGGAGGCCCCTCAATCCCTGCTTATGCATGTAGCACCTGAAAGTGGATTTGGACCAAGCAGGCAGCTGCTGCAAGACAGCAATGGTACTTTGCTCCATTCAGGCTTATTTATAACCAGAAGCTGATAATATCTCATGGCCATTCAGTTGGCTTCCTGAATTTTCTGTTTTGAAATTGCTGCTTTAATATCTTGAAAACAGAGGAAGCAGAGGAAGACAGAGGCTTCCCTGGAGGAAGGTACGAAGCGTGGCTTCATTCAGATACAGATCCCAAGGGACATCAATCTAAATCCATCAGCAAATTATCACACTTGAAGCCACAGATTCTCAGTGAATCTGCAAAAGCCCTTACTTTTGCCATTCCAGTGGGACTTCATTGGGTTTTCTGTGTTTTTGGAAAGAAAATTGCAGAGAAAGAATTAAAAAGCAAGACAGAGCAGGAGAGCTGTTTAGAAAGTCTCATTTCTGATCATTAATAATGGTGCAGTATTCCCAATTAAGGATGTTAGAGCACTGTGGTATTATAGCACTAATTATTAACATCAGTACCAGTAATAATGAAGATGGCCACTCCAGCTAACATATAGAAAACACCTGCAGGTACAAAAAACCCCCACAGACTCAGTAAAATAAAGTTTCATCCGAATCCACCACTGATGGAGAGCTAATAAGAAAGAATGTCTCCATCACTGATCCAGAACAAATGAGCTTGCTTCTCCCCTCTCTGAGCTTAGGCTTTAAATGCAGATGCTTCCATCTAAGCACTAAAATGAACAGCTAATACCTAAAATAGTAAGTTTGGTTTTAACATCAAACTGAGCTGCACCACGCTATATTTCTGCACGCATGAAGCTTGCCCAGCCTGGGTGTGCTGGCTTTGTTTTAATGAATTTACTCACAGAGAAGCCTGGTAGATGGAGAGCAGGAAGCATTAATACATGTTTCCCACTGTAACGTTTCATTCTTCAGCATCACGCAAGGCTCTTGTGGGAGATAGCTCTAGGTCTGAAAGCAAGGTCATTTTGCACAAGCAGCATTTCTAGCATCAAAGATGGAAGAGGAGCCTTCTCAGGGCAGTAAAATACCCAGCTCAGTGCTAAGGCTGATCAGCATTTTAAGAGTGGTTGTGTACTGGGAGAATTATATATGTTCTGATTGTGCAAAACAGCTGAAACTGCCTACGAGGGTGATGAGTGAATGCTGATTGCCTTGTACTGCCAGGGATCCTGTTCATGGGGCACACTCCTCCTCTTCCAGCAAGCAGCCCAAGACTGCTAAATTATTTCAGCTGTTCACTGTGAACAGCTGCCACGTGAGAAGGGTCTGCTCCCACTGTTTCCTGAGCGTCTTTCCAATTTACCACCATGCTGATAAGCACCAGAATCCAGAAACTCTTTTCAAAGAAAGGTTTTGCTAACTTCATACAATGACACGTGCATGCATGCATGTATGAGTAAGCACCGGAGGACAGGGCTCTTGGGGAAACTAAGGTTTTCATGCTATTCAAGTCAGCCTCTACAAATTTCCTCGTAGAGCAGCTGAATTCCTCTGCATGTGCCACTGCTTTCTTTTCCTTATCCTATTTAAGACATCATGGATTGCTGCAGGGACTAGTCTTTGCCTCCGCTATTTCACCAGAGCAGATTTGATGTGGTATTTCAAGTGTGTAGGGTGTCTGTGGTGTCACCAAGCCATGGCAGTATTTACCAGCCCAGCCTTGAAGCTGCTCCTGATTAAAATGCTCCAGCAGCTGCACAGAAAATCTCTGTCCAGCTATTGTCACGTCTTTCTGTGCCAGTGGCCCCCATCAATCTGCTCGAGTCAGCGTGCCCGCTCCCAGAACGGCAATGAGAAAGCAGAAATCTTAGACTGCCTTTATGTTTGTCCTAAATCTTCATTAATTAGGCTAGTGAACCATTAATTAGGCTACCTAAGCTTCTTTAGAGATGCTTAATCTTCACTGTAGGGTTCATAGTATTAGGGACGGAGTCTGGCTGATATCAGCTGAAATCCTTTTTCCTCAGGTCATCAGGCCTGCTTTGCTCTTTTCCCATTTATTTATTAACCTGTTTAGATATTTTTCCCCTCATTTATGCACCAAGGTGGTGCGGAGGCACTCCTCTTAAAAGCCAGTGTCCTTGCACAGGTCTCTGGCTCACCTCATCCTGGGGTCAGGGTGTTGTAGAGAGGTTGGGTCCAGGAGCACAGTTTGGGGCTCAGCCCCATTCACAGCACCCTGTGTATTTTTGAATCCATTGTTTCTAAAGAGAAGTATAAATAATTGAGTGAACTGGGTAGAAAAGAAGTGAGTAAAAGGAAACTCCAGAAAGCCTGGGGTGAGAAGTGAGTTCTGGACAGGAAAGGTCATGTTGCTCGTAAGAGCAAAGGAGCCAAAAATACCTTAAAATCCCCTCTCATGTACAGAACCGGTCCCCCCCCATTATTCAAATTCTAAGTCTGATGCAACCCAGACTGGAATGTAGTAAGACTTGTAATGGCTTTTCTGTCCCACCAGATGTCAGCTCCTCTGCAGGGAAGGGCCCTGAGCCGGCTACACGCACCGTGGTGCAAGAATTGCTGAGGCGTTGCATCATCTGCGGAGGTGCAGAGCTCTTGCTAGTGAGAAGCGGATAACCAAGCCCAGGGCCAGGCTTCAGGATACGAGGAGAAAAGCAGCACGATGTACTCAAGCGAAGGGAGGTTGTTTACGTGAAGAAATCCTCTGTATTTCAATCTCTCCAGCTTTCACTGATTCAGGTGGTGCCTCCCTCTTCTTAAATCCTCAGGAATTAGGTGACAGAGAAAGTGGTTCCAGTGGGGACTCAGTATTAAGCTGATGTTTTTGTTTGCCTAAGAACAAGTCCAAGCACATTTGTTTCACCCAGGGAGAGTTATTCTGCCGTGAGGTGCCTGAACAGCCCATGCTTGGTTATTGCGATACACCATCTCCAGAGGCAGAGCGTGCAGTGGGTTTGCAGGTGTTGCTTTCTCTTGGACTCAAAGGACCGGCCACTGCATATGGGTATCAGTCCTGTTTTTCCTCAGTAGGCAGATACAAGTTCACTTAAAAAGAATCGGTGCTTTGTTAACACCTCGCCAACGCTCAGTTCCCATTACAAACCCTTTCATCAGGGGATCTCAGAATATTTTAGAGGAGTGTTTCACTTTAACGGAGGAATACTGGGGGCAAACGATATCCCCAGTAATATGAAGGCAGGCTGTGGCAGAACAGGGATTAGTATCTCTCCTGGCTTTTGTTGCAGTCACCAGGCTAAATACAATGCTCTCATTCAGGTGCTCTCAAGCACTAATTTTCCTCCACCAGTTCGTAAGGGAGCACATCAACCTGGTGTCGGTGGCTCCCTCGGCTTGCTCTCAAGGGGGGGAGACCTTGCCGTAATCTCATGGCAGGTAGGGTGAGGAGGCTGGCTTTTATATTAACGGAGAAAGGTTTAATTTAGACATTAGAGAAAACTTACTGACTGCCAGGCTGGTGAGACATGAGAAGAGACTGTCTGGGGTGGCTGTGAAATTTCCAAAGACGTGTCTAAGACCCTGTGAGGCCAATGTCGGCCAAAGAAGGTTGGAGCGAGTCGACCTGCCCTGTGGCGAGTGGCCACGAGTCACTTCTCACTCTTCTCCCATGCCCAACTTTTACCATTTTTTACAGCTGAGGAAGTAAAGGACATGGACTCACCCTTAGTGTTTGATTTTTACCTACCTCAGCCTGGATAACAGTGGCATCAATGAAATTAATTCTGGTTTATCTTCACAAAAAGCCACTGACCCCGGCCTGATGGGTGAGCAGGTTTTTCCACAACTGATTGGCAGTTGCTTTTCCTGGTAGTGCTACGCGAGCTATTGGGATCCGATTATCTGCTTACTGCCGTACCTGCTGCTGTCACCTAGATTTGACAAGGCTCTACCGGTCTGAGCAATGCACTCTGGAGGGGTTTGGTATGTTCTCCTGCTCCAGTTCAGTCTGGTTTTGTGAGCCCCTCAGTAAAGATAGCTCTACACATCCCTTATCATGGTAAATATTTACCCTTAGGAAATGATGACCCTGGCAAGATTCCTTGCGGTTTTGCAGAAGAAAAGAAAATAGATGTTAATTCTCAGTGGCTTAAAAAGGTACACTTGGGTATATTAACCACTTTCATGAGCAGAAATGTTCTCCTAAAGCAGAAAAACTCCTAAAGCATTAGGCTTTAGGAGAAGGAGCTGCTGTAGTGGGGTCTGTGCTTTGGTCTGGTTGTGGTGGCCATGAGAAGCCGTGCATGGAGCAGGAGATGGGAGATGCATGCCCCATGGTTGTAACTATATCGAGGTGTCTCTTCCTCACTCTTCCCTGTGAACCCCCAAAAACTCAGCGGACCCTCTAAGGTTGGTTAGCAATTTAGGGACCGGGAAGTGTAGGTAAAACTTTCTTTTTGCCTTCCAGCAGAACACCACGTGTCATCTACAAAGCCCACCACCTCATTGCGATACTGTTCCCCTGCACTGACTGCTTGGATAGATTCATACTCCAGCAATTAGTATGATGTTGTTTTTAAAAGCTGACATCACATCCACTTCTGAACATGTTTCAGGGTGCTTTTACAGACATGATGTAATAGATTATTTTTCCCATATCTGTCTATCAGTGACTCGTTTTTTTGAAGAAAAGGTTTAATTTTAACCTCAGGCTGCAATCCCAGTGAAAATAATATCCATTAACAGTTTTTCTGTCACTGTAAGGTGTACTCTTTTCTCTTGGAAATAACCATCTTGGTTTCCTGACCTGTGATGTCATTTCTCTCACTAGAAAAGAAAGAGTCACACAGGAAGGCAAAGACCAGATCTTGGTGATAAGTCACAGTGGGGTTTTTTTCTGTGCCGTTTGAATGGAAAGCACAGCTTTATTTTTAAGATAACCACATGAAAAACAATCTGACGCGCCACACATGATCTGTTCTGCTGATGAAGCAGATGGGAATTAGGTCCCATTAGGTCCCATGTGAAAACCAATATTTACTCTGATATCTGCTGCTGCTCTGCAGTGCTGACTGGCAAGGATCTGGAGTGTAAACTGGGTTTCTATGGTGGCTGTTGACACTCAAGCCAGCTTCACGCTTTCCCACAAGATAAACTGTCACATTATGGGGCGGAGGTGGGAAGCAACCCAGGCGCACAAGGGAGGGAGCGGGAGCGGGAGTGGGGCTGGGCGCCTGGCTCCGGTGGGCTGCAGGATGCCCGTTCTGGGGCTGCTCCTCTCGCCCAGGCTGTCTGCATCGCAGCCAGCGGGAGGGGTGGGTTATATTCCCAGGCAAAGGGTCAGCTCTGATTTAATACAGTCGCTCTTCCCTGCTCTCCAGGTACAAATTGAGAGCCCAGGGCAGGTGCCAGGAAGAGGACACAGGGGATGTGCAATGCCAGCTGCAGAAGCTGCCCATTCTTTGCTGCCTTCATGGACAGACTCCTCCTGCTCACTTGTGGCACTAGGGGATGCCGGTCCCCGAAAAAGAGTACGGGTATTTCAGGATACCATGAAATAAAGATGCTGCACAGCCCACACAGGCCATCTGTACCGCTCTGCTGGCATGGGACATCCAGCAGAGAGGTCTACCAGGAAGGTGTTTTCTTTTGCACAGAGCTGTTAGCTCATGTGAGCCATATTACAGCTTTTTATTACTGAAAATCGGTACGTATCAGCCAAATATGAAGCAAAGCAATCTGGTGATGCTCTGAGCTGCAGAGCAGCTACGAGGAGAGGCTGGCAGCTGTCCCCAGGCACAGACTTGCCTGGCGAAGGGCTCAGCTGGAGGCAGGCATGGGCTGGTGCTGGGATTCCTCATTCCTACTAAATCCCTCACTTTTATCCGCTGCACCTGGGGGCCGGCACGGTTTGAACAAGCCAGTGGTTATTTGTTGGGGAGAGGCAGCGAGCCGAGCACTGCCTGCGCCCGAGGCCACGAGGGCAACCTCACCAAACGCGGTTGGGGAAAATCCTTTAGCTCCAGGTGGTAACTCCATCGGCCTAAATACATGGGGAACTTCACCTGAACGGTGCGGGGAGTTTGGGCTGGCCTTTGAGCAGCAGTATCCAGAGCCCTTCACTTTTCAAAGGCGTTGCAATCCAACCTGAGACGTTGTAGCCCAATTCCTCCTGCCACCCCTGCAGGGTTATTTGTACAGGGGAGGATTGCCAGGTCCTCCGCCTGCCCCACCACCAAACCACGTACCCGGCAGGGAAGCTCTTCCTGACGTGCCTTTTGCTCTTTGATCTAATGCAGGATTAAGATGCCTTTTTCATTCCAGGTCAATTTTCCTCTTTGTCTCCAATTCCCTTTCTCTTCCCAAGCCCTGTTTCCATCACACCTGGCTGGAATTAACCAGCCTTGAGATTAATTTTGTCCTTTCATCTCCATGCTATTTTCTCAGAGATGGGTGGGAGAGGAGTTTCCCCCATGTCTGTGGTTTCTTTCCAACACAGGCCCCGAGGGTTTGACCATGCAGCCGCTGCGGGTTGCCGGTTGCAGCTCCCCATCCCGGCAGGATTTCGGGGGTGAGGACGCGGCAGGTCAACCCTCGCAGCATGCACATCGATGCTCGGAGCAAACCGCCCCGAAACACCAACGCAGCACCGTGATTTGCACCAGCACCAGGACTGGTGCCTGGGAGACCGTGGCACACAAAGCAGGGTATGTAGCTGCACGGAAAGGCTGGAATTCATTTAATAAGGGCAAGGAAAATCAAATGAAAGCATCCTTCCCTGCCTAACCCCCTGCATGAATCAACAGAGCTGGCTTCAGTGTCCAAAAGCTCTCAGGCTGAAGCATTTTTCACAGCACACAGGCGAGAACAGGCCACAACAAGAAGGTGGTTAAAACACCAATAGTTGCAGTAAATTCTGTTTCTGCTGGGGATCTTGTTCTGGAACAAATCAGCCCAATTCTGAGCCACCATTACAGCTCTGCACTGGGCAGCCTCGCGGCTGCTGGGTTGAGTATAAGGCTCCTTTCCTGCAAAAAAAAAAAAAGAGCTTCCTGCGAGGGAAGAAGCAGAGCCCCCAGTTTCGGGGGAGGACGGGGCACAGCTGTGCCTCTGCGGGCACTTTCCCACCCCATAGGCTGCAAAATGGATCCTGCTGTTTTCTTCTGATGCAATGGCCCTTGGTAAGGTCTTGCATCAGACACTGAAGAGGCTGCAAGCCCACGGCCAGAATTAGGCGGGTATAAAAGTGGTTTCGCAGGCTTATTTTTCTGTGCTGAGGGCAGGGAAGAAATCCAGATGGTATTTGGCTGACATAGCAAGAAGAAAAGCCCATAGAGAATATTTTGCAAGATTTTTGGGTTTATCTTGTTTGACTTGGGTGCAGGAGGTTCTCTCAAATTTGGTTTAATGAATAAGACGGGCAACAGCTGTTTAACCTTTGCTCAGCAGTGATAGCACCTTCTCAGAAGCTCCACGGGGTACTAGAAAAAAGACAGATTATTTTTGCTGAAGTTCTCTATGTTTTAATTTAAAATATTGATTCTAATTAAACATGGAAACTGAAAAAAAAGCTAGAGAGGTTTGAGACTTGTAGGCTTTCTAACTAGGAATGCCAGGCCTCTCGCCTTTTTTAGAGAATATTAGAGGTATATGAAGGAAACAAACACGAACAAGAAACAATAGGATTTTTCCATCCCCAAATATTCCTTCTAAAGAAGAAATGTGGCTAGCAAAAATAGTAATTTTTGGTTACTCAGCGGGTCTAATCTACACTGGGATTATTGTGACTTCAAATGGGTCTGGGAACTGGCGTTTTTATTTTGAAGCAATTATCTTCGGTACCTGAGGAAGGCCTGTCCAATTAGCAGCTTGTCAGCCCAGCGCTTTCCCTTTGGCTGCTTTCTCAGGTTCCTGCTCCCCCCTGTGACCGCGCTGTCTGGAGCCACTGCCCATTTCTGCAGTAATTGCACAACCCAACGTGTCACGTGGGAGCTTACACTCCTTACATTGTGGAAAGCCAGCGCCTCTTTGAAAAGACTGTTTCAAGCGACTTTATCAATCTGGATTGTTTTTTTATTTATTTATTTTTCCTAAGGCAAACACAACGTTGGCAAATGGCGAAATGCCATTTAGCAGGAGCAACGCTGCGGACGGACGGACAGACGGGTGGCTTCGGCAGCGTTAGGAGGCTGTGGTTAATAGCAGGGAGCTCAGCCTGGCACGAGCATTCCCAGCCCTGCAAGTTCATCAGGACATCTGGAAAAATCCTCTCAAGATCCGAACAACCAGCTGACTTTAAACATGCAAGAAATGGTGAAGCAGTGGAAAGGTGGTACATTGGCAGCTTATGGTCACCCAAGCATCTTTCCTTTGGGTCCCTGAGGCACGCGGTGGCTTTTTCCTCGATCGAGCCAGCTTTCCCCCGGCAGTGCCCGTGTCCCGGGGACTTGCAGGCAGCCTTCATGGCTGGCAGTGCCTGGCAGAGGGGCAGGGCAGCGTGGCCTGCCAAGTCTGGGCATCCTTTTCAGGTCTTGCAGTGATGTCTGCAAACTGAGCTCCCCCTCGCGTGCCTTTGGCTGGCCCGATCTCCCTCTCGCCACACAACCGCTTCCCCAGCTGCTGTTGGTACAACCCCAAAACGTTCGCCTTGATTTTCTCAAGGCTCGATGTAGAAAGATTACATGTACTGTTGGTTTTATTATCTACGTGCAATTGGTCTGCTGACTTTTGTTTAATGAAAGCCAGGGCCAGCAGCAACCTCATTTCAAGTCCTTGCAGGCCCAAATGTGTTTTGCATATCCTTTATCTCACAGAGACTCGCAGGGCTTTAGTCCCTATCGGCTGAGCAGGAGCTTCACCACCCACCCTTCTCCTGGCAGGGGTAACACATCCCCTCCAGACATTGGGGTTTTTTAATTTGCTTTTAACTGATCTGGTGTCTTTGCAGAAACGCTGCTCTCAGATATAACGTGCGCCAGCACCTCCACGCGGCTCGTTACACCGCAAAACCTCCTGAATACCTGAGATGCCTGGACCTGATTTATGAGCTCTGCAAAGCCAAAGGCTAAGAGGGACGAGCTGCTCTCCCGCCCTTACAACACGCAGCGGTTACACAAGGCGAGGAGCTGCATGGGGAGAGGGGGGAGCCCGTGCTTCTCCCAGACAAGTTAGAGCAGAAATGACCTCACTGAAGTCCGGAGCCAGGCTCCTGGAGACGTTGACCAAACCAGCCAGAAAACTGGTCCAAAGTGGAGAACACGCTCGTGTTCCCACCGTGTAGTTATGCTTTTAGGGTTTGTACAGGCATATTGCCACGTGCTTAGAATTTGCTTATGGCACTTAGCGTGCACAAAGCTCTGAGCCTTTTATTTTTATTACTCATTTTTGTGATAATAATGCTGACTGCTCTGGAGGCTACAAGATTCGTGACTTGATGCTGTTACAGACAGTACCTCATTTTCAGAAGTCCGGAGAGCTTTGATGATGCCCCGCTCAAAGCTTGCTTTGAATTGTGCAAAGAGCCTGGCCACAGCGTGCAGATGGAAAACGTGGTGGCAGAGCACATACAAAGACCTTCTTCTGCTCTGCTCGGTCCGTCGTAGGCAAATGCACCCCTCCCCACCGAGGCAGCTTCGCGACCTGCGTGCGTCCCTGCCGCTGCCGGTGACGTGGTCTAGCTCTGAAGGAGCCCGTGACAAGTGATGACAACCCATGCACAGAAGCTGGGGGAGCAGGGTAGGATCCTCGAGCTGGATCGGTTCAGTGCTTATTGCCCTGGCTGCAAAGGGGAGGGCAGGGAATCAGTTCCAAAAGGAGGTGTTGAAAAGACCTCTTAATATGAAAAAACAATTCTTTTTCTTACATAATCTGCCATCCTGCCTGTTTCCGTTGTCTCAGGCACTGTCCCTCGCCCCGGCATCCTTCCTCTGCTCAGCACCTTGCCAGCTCCATCCTGACTGGGCTGCCGCTCGGCTCTTTGACAGCCAACACCGCTGCCACGGCTCCTGGTGCGCATGGTGGGTAATTGGATTGTGCTGAAAGGGCTTTCAGCTAACCCGAACCCGGGGACAAACTCCCCAAGGCACCTATTTAACAAGACTAAGGCAACAGGTACTTTTTTCTGCTCCAGCAGACTTTGACTGGAAGCTGACTTTCAGGGACAGGGTGCTGGCAGAGCTCTTCATGTGAGCACGAGGTGCCTTGCACGGTGGCCCCAGGGTCTGAAGGGCAATTAGTTAAATTAGGAAAGAGAGGCTCAGGCAAGAGGAATTGTCATTTCTCACTTCCCTAGTCTCTAATTCTACGTAGGGATTCAAACGCGGATTTGTATTCCTCGTTCTGCAGCGTGGATGAAGACCAGAGGAATTTCCAGCACTTCTTGCCCCACCTGATTCAGACAGCACTTTCCATCAGTTCTCGGCAGGCGGGCAAGACCGTTGGCAGCTGGGGAAACCGAGGCACAGCCGGTCACAGTGGTGGCTGCCTGGAGGAGAGCCCAGATTTCCAGATCCCCCCCAACCAGACCACCGTCTCCCCTGCCCTCCATCCCCGCTGGGGGGGTGACAGTCTGAGGTAGGCAGAGAACTTGCATATTCAATAAATATGCAGGGCGGGGGGGGGGAGAAATCTTACAGGTATCTGTAAAAAAACCTTATATTTCAAGGCCTGGTGATCAGGGGGTTAGAGGCATAGTTTTGTTGAAGAACTACAACACCCACTCTTCTACAAATCCTGCGCTGCTGAGCTCTGCCACCTTAAATAGGTCTCCAGCAAAATCAGGACAGACTGGCATGTTCTGAAGAGGTGCCTTTATTTCATGGCTTTTGTACAACAGGTTAACTATTAGCAACTCCTTCTAAAATAAAAGGCTTCCAAGCAGAACTTCCATTGCTTCAATATTAGGGGGACAGTTGTATTGTCGGGCCTATTTTGCTGCAAGGAAGTTTGTCAACATCAATTCTCCTTTTATTAAATTTCCTCATACCTGTATCTCGGTTTTGGTGTATTAATTTATCTGCCTCAGAGGATCCCTTTATTAGTTCTATCCACAATTCCTCGTCAGCTCCTTGCTTTCATTTACGGTTTCAGCCTTGAAGCAGTTCCCAGCCCATGTCACACCACACCCTTAGTGGCTTCTTCCCAATGCAAACATATTTAGTGCCTTTCATGTTTTGCACAAATCTTCAAATAAACAACTGATTTATTGCTTTTTTTTTTTTTTTTTTTTGCTGGACTTGCCTCGAGTTTGCAGTGGCATTTCTACCTTCTGCTTCAAGGGCTCACCCTTCTTTGGTGGCAGACCCCGTGCCTCTCTGTGCTACTCAAACACCTAGGTGCTCCTGGGTTTGGGGAGAAAAATGTCATGTTTTTGGTTCAAGGGAGGAAAAAAAAATCACTCTTGTTGCCCGTGTGTCCTCCAGAAGGGCTGCGTTCCCACACCTGCCCCCTCCCATCACCGCTGCAACCTCTGGCCGGCAGGACAAAAGACCAGCAGCCACAAGGCCGAAGCTGGGGAGATGCGTCTAGACAGCTCGGTGCTGCCTGTGGACCACACTGGGTCCACACGTGTCCCCCACGCAGCGAGTCCTTCCCGGGCAAAGCCCAGCACGGGGCTTCCTCTACCACCATGGGGCTGCTTCTGCCACCACTGATGAATCAATGTCCATCCTCCGGGCACAAAGGCACCGCCGCTGCAGCGGCACCAAAGGAAAGGACAACTGCTAACACTGTTTGGTTTAGAGTCAACAGTGCTGCTGACACTCTCGAGGGCGAGAGGCCCTGCAGAGGGACCTGGACAGGCCGGAGAGCTGGGAGTCACCAACCGTATGGAGCTTAACAAGGGCAAGTGCCGGGTGTTGCCCCTGGGGCGCGTCAGCCCCGGCTGTACAGACAGACGGGGGCACGAGGGGCTGGGGAGCAGCTCTGCGGGGACCTGGGGGCTCTGGTCTGTGGCAGGCTGAACACGAGCCACCAGCGTGCCCTGGCAGCCCAGGGGGCCAGCCGTGCCCTGGGGGGCACCGAGCCCCACATCGCAGCCGGGCGAGGGAGGGGATTGTCCCGCTCTGCCCCGCGCTGGGGCGGCCTCCCCTCGAGTGCTGTGGGCAGGGTTGGGTGCCACAGGACATTAAGGGTATTAAAGCTACTGGAGTGTCCAGGAGGGCTGCGGAGTTGGGGAAGGGTTTAGAGGGGAAACCGTACGAGGAGCGGCTGGAGTCCCTGGGGTTGTTCAGCTGGAGCAGAGGGGGCCGAGGGCAGCCTCATGGCGCTCTGCAGCCCCCTCCCGAGGGCAGGAGGAGGGGCAGGGCTGGTCTCTGCTCTCTGGTGACCAACGCCAGGCCCCGAGGGGATGGCAGGGAGATGTGCCAGGGGAGGGTTAGGCTGGGCATTAGGAGAAGGTCCTTCCCCCAGAGGGTGGTGGAGCCCTGGAACAGGCTCCCCAGGGAGGCATCACGGCACCAGCCTGGCGATATTCCAGAAGCCCTTGGACAGGGCCCTCAGAGACATGGTGTGAATTTGGGGTGTCCTGTGCAGGGACGGGGGCTGGGCTCAGTGAGCCTTGTGGGTCCCTCCCAGCTCAGGGCTATGAATCATTCTATGACTCTATGATTCTAACTGGGGGGGAGCCAAGAGGCAATGCATGGCCAAAGGACGACGTCTCCAGCAGCCATCAGCAATGATCTTTCAGAGAAAACTCCTATGAAACATGAGGCCTGATCCCTTCCCAGGTTCGCCCTTCCAGCCCCGGCCTCACACAGGCAGTGCTGCTTGAGGCCGCGGCTGCACCACGGCTGCTGCTGTTCTAACGAACCCTTTTGTCTGAGCTCCTTTTGAACTTTCATGCACACATAAAAGTTGTCTCAACATCCCCTGACACTGAGCACATGATTAATGCTGCCGTGTGCGAAAAAAAACACTTCCTGCCTTTGTTTCAGGCCGTCTGCCTGAGCACTCGCCCGGTGCTGGTGCGAGAGCAAGTCCAAGTGCTCTCCCTCCTGCAGCCCCCAGCCCCGGTGGGGTGACGGGACCAGCTCAGCGCTCAGGACAGGCACGTGGCGTGACACTACATGGCAGCATTGCAATTTTTCTTTTTCGTTCTCACTTCCGAACGCTTTTCTCATCTGCAGTTTTATTGCCCCGTCAGGAAAGCCCTTGTTGCAACCAACTCTGGATGTGATGAGCCTGTAAAACGCCCGCTCTCCAGGAGGTGCTGCCACCCCTGTCTGTTTCCTCTTCCAGACTGTGTGCGCTGAACTGGCCTGAACCAAGAGAAGATGCATAGGCAAGCTCTGTGGACCACCTCCTTCCATTATTAACTAGTTTTACCAGTGTTTTCTCTCTCCCAAACAATTATTACCAAGATTAATTCCTTTTAAATCCAGTGGGAAGCTCAGCGAGACCTGAGCCTGCTGAAAACCCAAGGACACGAGGCACTGGAAGCGGAGGACTGCCCTCCCTGTATGAAAGCTTTGCGTTTCTCTCCACAATGCTCTTCTCTGTCTCTCTGTTCACTGTACCCTCTACAACAGCTTCTTGCAACCGGTCTGGGCTACTCCTGGACGATTTACCTGTACCGGCACCCTGTTTGCCACCTCCCGTAGCACTGGCATCGCTGCCGCGGCGTGCAGCGGGTTGCACACGCCTGCTGGTAGCACTCGATCTGGTCTGGGAGCCTTTGCTGCTCTTGAAGGCCTCTGAATCCCACAGCTGGAGCTTTGCTCTGAAACACGATGCTTCTATCTGGCAGCAGTTCCTTGGGCTCGCTCCCTGTAAAGGAAGGCTCCAGCATGGGAACTTCTCCAAGCAAGCCTGTAGCAAACACGGATGCAAATAACTCATTTTGTTTCTGTGCTACTGCCTTATCTGTCTGTTAAAGCGCTTCGCGGCACAGCACGGGGCCCTCGGAGTCTCTGGCAGGCCTCCTGCGGGCGCCGCAGCCTCCTCGGGCCGTCAGCGCCCGGCTTCTGAATGTGCTGGTGACTTGTCTCATTGAGGTTTTATATTTAATTCGCTGGAGTTTATTCTCCCTTCTGTTCTCCTTCTTTGGCCACAGCTGTCACTTTTTGAATGATCTCTTAAATCGCTAATGGCACAGGCTATTCTGCTCTTTAGCCATGCTGGCTTTGAGAGATGTTTTCCTTAGATTAGTCTAATTCCTCCACTAAGAGTCTCTAGTGCCGTAGGGGAGAGCCTGTGTGTCCCTTGTCGCACACGTTATCCTTGTCAATGCATTCTCGTTTCTGCACCTCTAATATCTTCCTTTATATATATATATTTAAAGTGAAATGTTACTGTGGTAGCTGGGTTTGGCTTTACGAGGATGTCGGGCCTGAGCACGTGACGCTGCCTTCTCTCTCCCAGAAAACAGCCACAGTGCTCGAGAGTGCATCAAGAATTGCCTCTTCCTTGTGAATTCCCTCATTGTTCAAGACACTGGCTGACTCTAGCACCTAAAATTCACCGCGACATTTGTGCATAACATCTATTGGGCCTGTGTAGGCATCGCTGAAGTCTCCCTTTACTCCTGGGTTTTCTTTGCAGCTCTCCTAAGCTCCGTTTGCATTTCGTGCCCATTTTTCCTCTCGGGGGGTGGGGGTGTGTGTGAACAGAATAGGAAGATTTCTGAGCTCTGCCGACTGCATACCCAAAGTGCAAACCTTCAGGCAACCCTCACACCTCCACCTTTCTGCACGCCTGAGCGTGTCCCCCCCCCACTCCAACCAGGGCTCCTGCAGACAGAGCATCTCGCTAGCGTGGAAGGACGCGGGGAGGAGGGACTGCAGCAGACGATCACTTTCCCCATATGAAGTTTGATACCTCCCTGCTGCTAGACATTCCTTTTGGCTGCAAGCTTCTACCAGCAGCGTGAGCAGCATCTGTCATAAAACCATGCAGACACACGCGGGGCATCCATCTTCTGCTCCCACCTCTTGCCCAAAGCTCGCCCGCTTTCCCATTCCCTTAGATTTAACACATGCAAACCCAGAAACGGTAACTGGAGTTTAAAAAGAGGAGGATGGTGATAGAGGAACGGGTGCTGTCATTGCTAGGCTGTGCTCCCAGGGCCGTCTGCAAGAGGAACGCGTGGAAACCCAGGGCTTGGGTGCTGGTGGATGGGGACTAAACAAGCCAGCTCTTCGCAAAATAAAAGTTTTAGAGGCAAAGACCAGCAACAAGAGTTGTAATTCAGCTTTCTTTGTTAAAAAAAAAAAAACGAAAATGAAACAACAACCCAAAACATAGAACAACCCAAACATTTAACAGATTTGTTAACCACAGACATAAAAGAATCAAGAAATACTTGAAAAAATACATTGCAAGAGACGTCTTGTTTTACAAGGCAATTTGATTAAGTTACTACGGGCTGACCAGCACTCGGTCAGTCGCGGAATAGCTGTGTCAACAGGAACACAAACATTGTAAATAGACAGCGCTTACTGTAGAAGTATTAAGACTAAAAGATATTTACCCCTTAAAATAAATAGAATGTCATCTACAGCAACATTTAAATTAGTAAAATATTTTTAAAGCAACCAAATAAAATTGTAAATCAGATCTAGATTTTTCTTCTGTAGGTTAAGATCCTTTTATTCTTTTTTTAAAAAAAGAAACAAACAACAAAAATATGAACTTTAGAAGAAAGGTATCTCTGAAAAGTCAGATTATTCACTAGAAGTGAATTTCACCCTCCTTTTATTCTGCGGGCCAGCGCAGGGTCCGGGTACCACTTAAAATTCCTCCTTTGCCAGGATTTAGGTGGGACACGGACCTCACCCCGGCCTCTGAACAAATCAGGGCTTTTTTTTTTCCCCCTTCCCTACGTGTGAAATTCACCCCAGCGCAGGAGGCGCAGCCAGACCCCGCAGCCCCGCGTCCCGCTGGCGGGGCCGCGGGAGGGCACCCGAGCCCCTGCAGAGCCCCTGCGCCGAGGTGAACGTCACCCAACGGGAATAGTTTAGGTGTAGATACACAGTCTCTTGTAGGCCATTTAAAAATTAATTAGATATTTAAAAAAATACGTTTGGTGGCTTTTTTTTTCCTCATTAACACTACAACAGCTGGAGGAAGCAACCCCTTCTCACGCAAGGAACAGGGGGCTAAAAGCAAAGAAATAATCCTCCGGGCATCGGCTCCTGACCCAAGCCGCGTTTCCTACGCGCAGCTGAACGGCACTCGGCTTCGACCCGCAGCAGCACCCCACATACGTGCACCCCCCCGCCCCCGCTGCTAGTTCCAGTTCGGGCCGTGTAAACTGGGAAGAAATTCTCAAGTGTGGGCGAAAGCGGTGTAAGGCTGGCCAGCTGTAACTCCTCACAAAGCCACCAGAAACGAAGAGCCCCTCGAGCATCCCCCAGCGCCGAGGTCTCGCGGGATACCCTGGCACGGGCAGGGGTCCCTGGCAGAGGCGCGGGAGCAGATGCCCATCGCCGCAGGGAGCCGGCTGCCGCGCTCGCTGGTCGGCAGCCAAGCGCCGCCGGCTCCAGCCACGCCGGCCCGTCCCGCGGCCAGAGACGCTCGTCGGGCTCCCAGGGCCGGCACAAGGCTGCGATTCAGCCCGTGGGGCTCTGCCGAGGTCACGGCGCTGACCGGCAGACCTCGGCACGAGCCCGCGGGGGACCCGGAGCCGTCTCGCCCCTGGGCTGCCCTTTCCCAAGCTCCAGTAGGAAGCTTTGTTCCAGCCCTTTCTCAGCGGCCAACATCGCCTTCCCCTTTGATCTCATTAGAAACGGAGTTGCGCAACCCGTTGATGGAAAAGCTGGCGTCCCACAAGAATAGCCCCAAACAGCCAGAGCGTTGTGTAACAACAACATTTGGCCGTTTCCTGCTTTTTTATTTATTTTATTTATCTATTAAAGCTCAGGAACACTGTTGCCTCAGCTAATGGCATGGGTACCTTCCCAGGCTGAGAGGAAACCTCCCCCGTGATTCCCTATGGCTGGAGCGAGACTCTGCCACCGCAAACACTGCTCCGTGGTCGGGAAGCCGCGGCCGCGGGGAAGCGCTCTGCTGCAACGCCGCTGCCCCTCGAGGGCTCTGCTCTCGGGGCCGACCCACCGCGGAGGAGCCTGTGGAGGGGCCCGATTTATTCCCCGGCCTGAGCCACCCCCGGGGAGAGGGCTCGGAGAACCACAAAGCCGCTTCTTACGAGTTTCAATCCAGTCGAGGGGTCTTTAAAGTTTGTTCAACAGTGACAGAGTCCCTTTGAACTTAGTATCCACAGAGGGGGCCATTAAAAACAAAAGGATGTTTTCCAGAACGTGGTATCTGAGATGGGAAACACCACAAATACTGCAGGAAGATTAAAAAAAATAAAAAAAAAAAAAAAGATCCACCTAGGATGACTTAAAACCCCCCCATTTTAGGCCAGGAGCATTTTGCAGGGCTGGTTCCCCTCCCAGTTGGGAAGGTTTCTCATTTAGAAAGAGGAACCCAATGCGTAAGGAAGCGCCTGGCCACCGGCTGCTGCCCAGCCCTGCCCCGCTGTTTAGCAATCCCTATGGGATGCTGTTCCGTGAACACCCCTAACAACAGACTGCCTGGCAGCCTAAATACTTAAAAACGAGCCAAGAAGAGCAATAATCGAAGGGGGATTTAGTCAAGGACCAAGGGACTACTGCAGCACAGCCATCCCTTGCAGAAATACGCAGCCACGGCTCCACGGTTGGACTCGATGGTCTTAACCATCTTTTCCAACCTAAATGATTCTATTACTCTGCGACTCCCCTGACATGGCTGCTCCAGCTGGACTTGCAGAATACTGTCACATGAAAAAGATTCACGCGGTACCTCGTTTAACTGTAGCTACTGTTTAGGAAAGCAAACTCACGGTCACTGTGGCCGTATGTGTCCTTTGCGGGAAGGGTTCACCTCCCTTGGTGGACTCCAACAGGCGCGACTGATCACGGGCTTGAAAGAGCACAAGCAAACAGAGAAACAACAGAAAAATCTCACATCCAGCACTGGGAATGATAAGAAATTTTCTGTCAAGTCTCTGCTCTTCCCCTCGCGCTCCGTGACACCTCTCATTCCACGTTTGAGGAAAACGAGCAGCAAGGGGGTCCTTCACGGGGATGTATTCTCTCTTTTTCACACCAAAATCCAGCTGAACGTGGCGAGCCCCCAAGGGCAGCAGACCCTCCTGGTTGCTGATCCGAGTTACAAGCTGGGTAGCTGCTAACAGCGATCTCACCCCTTGGAGTGAAAATTACTTTAGCTGTATTTTCTTTATAAAATGAAATTCCGTTTTACCCCCTCGCTCGTTATCTCCCTAACCTCCAGAAAAAATAACCCAACCTCTTACAGCCACGTCACCAAGCTCTGCTGGAGGGGAACTATCGGGGTCAATGAATCATGGATGAAAGAGATCAGGTTTTTGAAAGGTAGACTTTGAGATGTGAGCTGTGGCCGACCAAATTCAACATTTTTGTCACTCTGTGCTGGTACCTGGTTCGGTTTCTTCCTATACATCTATTGCCATGGAGACGCCGGCGAGATCACCACGAAACATATGGTATCAATGCCAGAGCCAGCAGGTTAGTACAAAAGAAAGATCTTTAGCAGCAAGAGAAGAATCATGAAAATTCATCAAGAGCAAGCAAGCGAGTTAAGGATTTAATTAACGTCAGTTAATTAATAAAAAATATGTCTCACTGTGACATCTCCTCTTTAAAAGCAGCGTGAAAGGTTCACCAAGAGGATATTGTGTCGTGACGGGTCTTTGTCACTCATGAGAGTCATTTAAAGATGTGCCCAAACCAAGCAAGCCCCACGCCTTTGGGAGATTCAGACCTATTTCTGAGCTCTCTGTGGCTTGGACTTGCGTGCTAATTTACATTGGACTGAGGTGGCCGAGTGTTAAAACCCCTTTCCTTCGCATCACAGGTAATTCTGCTGGTATATATTAGCACTGAGAGCCCCTACGTTGAACCCAGGCCCTGCGGGAAACCGACCCCGAAACCATTACAGCCAAAAAACTGCCGACCAAGTGGAAGGTGACAGACTGAGGTCCTCTCTCGATGAAGCAGGTCCAGCACAAGCAGCGATTTCCCATCACTACCTTGCCAAAACATCTCAGCCTTCAGCTGGAAGAGGATTCCAAAAGTTGAGTTCAGGATTTATGGTTCACAACCTTATTTACGCAAATGCCTCTCCGCAGGCACTGGAGTCCGGGATGCTCCAATTCATTGCACGTAGGTCCCCGAACAGCCAGGCACTGGCCATAACTTTGGGTTCTTCTGCACCCAACCCAGCTGCAAGCCTCCACAGATTCACTTCGCTCTAGGAGAGCTCAACACGTGTCAAGCGGCACCTGAGCTGGCTGGGGTATCTCTACGCTGTGCTGCACTGGAATAAGCAACCTGACAGCAAAGGTTCAGCGTGACGATTGTCGCGCCTATTCCTCCTGCACTGCCTCTGAGCGAAGACGCGTGGTTGGCAAAGAACAGCAAAGAGCTGCACGTAGACGCTCGCTGACATAGCCACGGCTTGAACAGAAGCTGCCACCTGCTGTAACGCACGCTGCCTTTTTGCTAAAGAACTTCTTAAAAGGGCAAAGCACGAGCTAGTACCATTGGTGTCCTTAATGCCTCCTCATCCAAAATAACTCTACGCTAAGAGGAGAATCCCGTAGAAAGCATTAGCTCTCGGAGGATCCCGGCTTCCAAACAGCTTAGTTTACAATAATATTGAAGAGAATAAGTAGTTCAACAACCCATTTGCACAAAGCACAAGCACAAAGACCTGTAACAGAGACTGAAGCAGCTCACTTGTGGGACGAAGATGCTTTAGATTTCCAACTACCACCTTGAGCGCAGAGGCATTACGAGCGAGCTGTTCGAGAACTGCAGTCTTGCTGAAAAGGTGAAGCTTTTGACCAAATAAAGCAACATGTTCCTCAGAGGACAGTTTGGATTACTTGAGAACTAGAGGAATTCTGGGTGGGCTCAGGGGTTGGGACTGCACCACCCACAACAGCAAAACAAGATTTCACATGCGGATCGTGGTTTATGCTCAAAGACCACTCCCTGATCGGGGGGATGTTGGTGGGGGCACCTCACCAAGCCAAAGCTGATGCTGCAGTTTTGCACGAAGGAGGAACAGGCCCCCCAGTCCCTGCTTCTTGGAGCCAAACAGACCATCTACAGCAGACTGAGATTAAAGCCAGGCTCCAGCCAGACGGCGACATCTGCCCCTTTCTACGCCCCCAGAGTTGGTCCCACCTCTGCTGCACATCCTAGAAGAGACACAGCTTAACGAAGGGCACCGTGACGGGCAATGCACAGACAGACCCCAGGGAATGAGCCAAGGGAATCCCACCCTTATTTTCTCTTTGCAAATGGTTCAGAGGGGCAAACATGAATCACACCAAAGGCAATGAACGGGGCCGACTGGAGAGCGTGATGTTGCTCATCCCATGCTGGATGATGGCCTATCTACAGAAAAACATGGAGTGAGCAAGACAAGGACTTGGCCTTCTGCTAACTGCAGTTCCCTGGGGTTATCAGGAGGAACCGCATCCTCAGGCCTGCACCGACCCCAGGGCGACGGGACGGGCATTCTGATGGAGAGCATCCCGGAGGACTGGCTCAATAGCAGGGAGATGGCTTGGATCTGAGAGTTAAAAGCCAGGCAGTGGCTGGGGACCCCAAGTGCTCTTGTCAGGAACGCAATCGAAGTCAGATGAGGCATCCCCACATCATTTCTCTGACACTAAATCTGCTCTGCCTTGTCTCACCTAAGTCACTGCCGGGGCACAGAGTCCAAAGCGTCCAGCAGCACGTATTTTGGTGTGAGTTTGTGTGTGTGTGAGCGTGTGAGCCAACATCAGCCAACTGCTGCTTCCCAGCCACCCGCCCTAGACCAGGTAGGCCAGGCTCAGAACCACCCCGCGGCTCTGCGACAGTCGCAGCCCCAGACACAGGCACACTTGTACAGCTGGCAACACTCAAACCGGGCTTGTGAGCAGATCCACCGTCGTCTGGGGGGTCCCAGACCCAAACCAAGTAAACATACACAGAACTGAGGTGCAGCCCTCAGTGTCACACACACACACGCAGGCCGATTGGTCTCGCTGCTGCGGGCAGGCAGGACCCCTTTGAAGCGGCTGAGAGGAATTCCTCCTCCTGGCCCATGTTCGTACCAAGATCTTCCCATCGCAATGCTGCTCATCTGCCAGGCTAAGGATTGGTGACGGAGGGGCTGGAGGAGGCAAGGCAGAGCTGGGGTTATGGTGTCAGACACGAAAAAGCTCCAACAGGGCGCTCCAGTGCCTAGGTTTCGTTTACGAGGGATCAGAACCGTTTTCTCCTTGTGTCGTCTTAAAATAGTATTGTGCGTTTCCTCGAGCTGAATGTCTCTGCTTTTCCTCCTTATGATTCTTGCGGAACCACTTCCATCAGTTTCTGGCAGACGACTGTTGCGGAGACTGCGGGGGAGAGAGCAAAGTTCAGGTCAGAGATCACAAGCAGGGGCCCAACATATATCGTGGTCTCCGTTCATCATACTCTGCCTCTGCCATTTGCCTCCCCACCACGGTTCTGAGCAAGATTAGTCCAAATACAATTTAAGACTTGAAAGCAAATGAGCCACAGGCTACCCTCTGCTTAGGCCCAGCATTTAAATGCGTAACGCTGGGAGCTTTGCTCCTGCAGCAAGGATGCTGTGCTGCCCCGAGGGAGGCGCCGGTACCTCCTGACACCAGTTTTTAATTGAGTGGTGATTCGGTAACTGCGTGCAGATGCCAGAACTGCACGCAGCCACAGCTGAGCCTGGCACGACAGCAGGAGAAGGCATACAAAATACGAGCCGATGCTTTTATTTCCAATTTTGAAGAACTCGGCTGTATGTGCAGCTTCTCTAAAGGCTCGAGTACCCAGGACAGAACCACTCAGCGTACTGAGCACACGCAGAGGCCACCGCCTCGCGCAGGGCAGGGGAAGAGCAAAGGAAGCATTTCAGGGCACCGGAAAGGTGCTAAACTGAAGTTAACTTTATTTTCCCACCCATTAGTTCTGGTGGCTGGTGTCCAAAGACGCCTGTACTTTCTGCTGCTCGGCTGTGTGTTCGGAGATCGCAAGGCAGTCTTGCCAGGTAAAGCCAACGCTAATTCTAACTACCCACAAAGTCAAACGCAGATCGGTTGGAGGTGATCAAATTATCTGCGGTATATGAATATACGCATGTGTTTGAAGTTCATACGTTTATAACTGGACATTTGCAGGATTATCATTCTGTGTTCTCAGAATATTTCCTGTATTACCCTTGCAAGCCTTTGGTGGCGGAAAACAGTTAATATGGTAATTTGCCACCCAGGCACTGCAAAAATGGCTTTTCCAGGAACTGAGCCTAATACTCAGAACAAAAAAAGTGTGAGAGAGAGACACAGAGATGGGGGGAAAGCAAAAAAAGAAAATAACGAGCACTGAGTACTGTTAAAAGCCTTTTTCTTCTTCATAAAAAGCATCCAGCTAAGGCTGGGCATTTCTACTTGTCTGCTTTTCTAGGTCAGCCCGTTGTACGAGAGCTGGGAGGCAGATGGTAGAGTTTAGTTACTTGGACAACACGGATTGACTTTCTTGATTCAGTTGTTCAGGCCGAGGTTACATGTGCCAAGCACAGCCTCTCCATCCCTTGAAACCACACCACGGTGTGGTGTAGGCTGTTGCGAAACCTTATACAAAGATACCTTAAAAACAAACCTCGTAAGAGGAAACGTCCAGGGGATTTTCCCCTCCCTCTGCTCCGCTGGCACGTTTTGATGCCAAGGAGAGCTTTGACTGGATCAGAGATGTTAGCGCTGGCTAAGCGGTGGATCGGGACTGATTCCGGATTTTCAGCAGTCAAATTGAGGCCAACTGTGCTCAGACTTATGCTGTTACTTCTTTTCCCTTCTTACACCACCAGAAAGGGATTCTGGGCTGACAGAAGTCTTGACCCAGTGCTTTTACAGGAGGCAGAAGAAAGGCGACAACGTGCTCAGCGAATTACTCTCCACTGCATAACAACCACCTGTTTGCCAAGATTAAAAAAAAAACCCCATGGTATTTGGCCCAAACGTTGCAATTATCGCCAGTCAGGGTGCGTGTTGGGTGCTTGGCAGATAAGGTAATCATCAGGTTAAAACTTGCTACCGTTAAAGAATTGATAGGAGCCAAGACAACAGAAGCCTCCGCTACACGAAGGAGAGCCAGTGCTACCAGCTGTAGCACGCTCCCCGGGAAGCTGCTATTTCTGGAGCAAAAGCCAAGGCTGTGCCCTTGTTCTTCACTGGTAATACTTACAGATGCCTTGGAGAATCCACTTGGGCTTGTTTTGCCACCAGACCCCGAAGAAGTAAATAGGGATCCCACTGAAGATGATGGCAAAGCCGATGGCACATTCCTTCGGTGTCGTCCAGAAGGAAACAGCAATGAGGAACAAGCAGGCCAGGATGAAGAAAATGGGCAGGCAGATGTTCACCTGAACAAGGACCCGAAGAACAGGTTAGAAGCTCTATCAGGAGAACAGGGTAAACTTTCCAGTGCAGTTTATCTAGCTGTACAGCCCGGGGAGGGAAGGAGTTCGTGTTCCACCACGGACCCCGATGTGGATGGTGCTCCTGTCCGTCCCACTGCTCTGAACAAGGGGACCACGACCTTGAACTGCCATGGGGAAGCTATCGATTTAGGCAGTGCTGTGCACCTATACTGGAGAAAACAGACATAGGCTAACACCTAACACGTACATTTAAAGTGCACAGCAAAACAAAGCATGGAGACGTGGCTTGCCAAGAGCCTTTTTTTGGCCCCCAATTCCATACTTGAATGATCCCTCACAAAAAGCACCTGTACCAAGAGCATCAAACTCAGCAGCAACCACAGCACAAGCCATCGCATCTTCCCGGCAGTTTCTCAGGGGACTCGGCTACACTTGGAGCAGCCAAGCTTTCGGAAGAAAAACCAAAAATCCAAAGGAGACACGCTGCAAAGAGCTCCTTTGGGAGGGCACTGGTACACGTCTGTGAGCTTGTTTCTCTCTGGCTGCTCGTTGCCTGGCAGAGACCTGAGTGTGCTGAGGGATGAGTGAGAAACATGCCTTTAAGGAAGGCAGGCATGCTTGTGGCTGACATGTTCTTGGCCTCCTCCCAGACGGGACACGGTACTGCCAAGCTGGCCAAGGACAAAGAGAACAAAGTTCTCATCTCTGCAGGCGTGGGTTTGTCTGCTTTATTAAAAAACTATTTTAAGTGAATTCCATGATGGCACAGAGTGTTTCACTGAGAGCCACAGCCTGTGATTTGTCCTGGGGAATAAATTAGCCATTGAGAGCTTGCCACTGGGCTACCCCACCAGAACAGCCCGCATCTCTGACACCCAGAGCCTCCTTCACCCTGATGCCCGCCAGGCCACGGCAGCTCTTTGCCCTCCTGCGCCGATTTGCATTCGGCAGATTTCCGGGCAGCAGGAAACACAACACAACACAACGCTTCCCCTGCACGCTTGCGATCCCAGTCTCTCTCCCGTACACGACGAGCAGCCGTACTTGCTGAGCCTTCCCTGGTGCTGGGAAGGGACTCAGGGAGGACCCACCACACAGTTACCCCACTGTTCTCACCCTGATGGGCCTTTCCAGCTCCGGCTTCTTGTAACGCAGCCACATCATGCCGATGATGGCCAGAGCCACGCACAGCCAGTTGAAGAAGCTGAAGAAGTTGATGACTGAGAAAATGTTGTCGGAGAAGGCATAGAGCAGGGTCATGATGCACTGCATCCAGAGGAAAGAAAAGTCATTAGCGAACGGAATAAGCAAAACCACGTATGTTACAACAGGTATTTTAGAAGAACTACCTGCCAGGAAAGAATCAGGACGATTATTTCTTACTTATTTAAGCTATTTTCAACTGGTGCCTGGAGTGATTTTGAAACAGAAGTGGAATGTGAGGATATAATGAGAAGGAGAAGGGTCTGTCTGGAGATGGTGCCCACGTAGCCCCGCTCCAGCCACTCTGACGGGATCCCACCCCTGACCTGTTTCCCACTACCGGCTCGATGCTCCTCACCACAGCCCCAGGTGCTTACCGTAAAGATGAGGGACGGCAGGGGAGTGAGAAGCCTGGGGTGAATCATGGACAGGATTGAAGGCAAGTGTCCTTCTCGGGATCCCACAAAGAACAGCCTGAGGTGGGGGAGACAGAGTGGTTATCACCCCTGCAGCCTTTCAGCCCCGGGCTGGGGTTTGTCTTCAGCACAAAACAAGCGGGGACAGCCCAAGCGCAGTGCTGAGGCAGCAAGCCTGAGATGCCCACGCTCCACGCAGGTTTTCCACCGTAGTGGTGCCTCGCACGATGCCAGCAGCGCCCATTTGCTAGTCACTGGCTCGGGAGTGGGGCCCTCCAGGATCAGACCCCAGCACGGGGCGTTCTGCACATACGCAGCGGAAAGTCCCTGTCTGAGAAGGAAGGCTGGAGACGGACAAAGAATGCAAGAAAAGATGTATTTATATCCTCCTTTCCAGAGAGAGCAATTAAGTGACTTTCCTAAGACAACCCGGGGGACGTGCGTCAGAGCTGGAACCATCTCAGTCCCTGTCCTGCCCCGTCCTTTCTCCCCTTTCTGGAGAGATTCTCAGCCCTGAAGTTCCCTAAGTTTCTGCTTTCCATTAAAGCCACTTTCTCAGGCAACATCACTGAGCCCCAAGCCTGTGTTTGTTTATGTTCTAATAACTTCAACAGGACTTTGCCTGTGGAACAGAAAATTAAGAGCACTGACAGGGTTTCCTTTAAACTGGATATGGTTTTAAAGTCTTAGATGTTTTTTCTGCATTCCCCACATGGCCTCCAGACCCTTTAGACTTTGTGACTCCCCACAGCCACTCTTTGGAGGACAACTCCAAACGAAGAGGCATTAAGCATGACTTGTAAACAAATACCAGAAAATTGAGCAAGAAACCTACCGGGAAGAAGTGAAGAGAGATCCGTTAACTGATCCGAAGCACGATAAGCCAACAAAGACGGGTATCATCCAGGACATGACGCCAAGGTGATAGTTCCCAAAATCCTAAATGGGGGGGCAACAAGACAGATATTTCACACCCAGAATGTCCAAAAGAGCTCACAGCTGCCTACAAAGACTTAATATTTGTAGAAATCTGAACAACTGTCATGGCTTAGTACTGAAGCTGTTGTGGCGTTTTCCTTATTGCCATGTGCTGCTCCTCCTTGCTGAAGAAGCAGGATATTTGATCCCGAATATTGATTTCAAGACTTGCAAAGGCACACAACTACAGCCATGCAACGCAGGCTGGCATCTCCGTTAACTCAGCACTGCGCACGTGCAGGCTGGAGCGGCGCTGGGTACCAACCCGAAGGATGGAGCGCTGGCACCTCAATGGCCCAGATCAGCTTATCCTGGACCGGGAGGTTCCCCCTGAAACACTGAACAATCCTGGTCACACGTATTTTGCAAGGTCAGACCCTGCTGCTCACTTCTGAAGCAACCGGGATTTCAGACCACGGTGACATTTTAATTAATAGAGGTATTATTTTTCTCTCTTAATTAAAACAAGGAAGATACAGAGAGAGAACAATCTAGTTCAGTATTGACTGAATGACCTTTTCCCATAAATATCATGCTCTGGTAACTGATGACAAGTCATGAGGCCAGCAGCAACCTTGCATATACACAAATTAAGATCAGTGTTAACTGTCTGCCCACTCTTACTATTGTCTGTGATTAATCCCACCTGGTATCACACTGTTCTGTCCTGCTCCCAACCCAGTTGCTCTTTATCTCCTGTCAAACATCAGCTTTTTTGTAAGCAGCCATGATCAGCATGGAAGAAACCAGGAGATGCATGCAGAGATTGTAAGTCTGATTTAACCAGCCCTGGAAAACAGATGAGCGACATCAGAAATGCACCTATCTTACCACGGCCACGGCGTCGGACTTCAGCATCTGTTCCGTCGACAGGGTCGTGAAGTAAGCCAAGTTTGTCAGCACATAAACCAGAGTGACTACAGGTAGTGAGATGATGATAGCCAGAGGCAGGTTTCTGGGAAGAAAATACAAATTGTAATGGAGCGCGGCAGTTCAGAGCGGAGAGCTGCTGGTGCCAGGGGTCGGCGGCCCTCCTGAGCCCACTTAAACCTGGCTTGAGCCATTCTGCTCTCCTCTGGCTCTTCAGCATGTCCAGTTTCCCAGCCACCCCCCGAGGAGAGGAGAAGATGCCCACACGGGAAGAGCCCGGAGGCTGACAGATGTAGAGTGAAGGATTATGGCAGAAGGGACTTTTTGCATGGAGAGACTCTGGCTGTCTGGGCAAGCGGCAATCCAAGATCACTGCAAAGGCAACTAATTAAAAATACCCCCCTGCGTCTCTTGCTAGCCAGTGGCATTAGCACATGCTTTCTGTTCTGGGCAGAGAAGCGTTTGTGCTGGGGGGGGTTTCTTGTGGGAGATGGAAAGATCAGGGATTTAGTGGGCGGCTTTTAGGCTCCAACTCTCTGCAGCTGGCTGGACTGATGAAACTCAAAGAAAATGAGTTCAGACACAGCCTGAGTGGGTCTGTAAAGACGAGGCTGTGTTGGTACAGATTTGCCTTTCCAAATGGTCTAACTTCATTTGCGAACGGAAACTGAAAAAGGAAACCCTGCTTGATGCCACGTATAATTGGTCTAGCGGAGCTCAAAACCACGGGAGGAGAGAGTCAAATACCATGACTGCATTCAGAAGACATGAAAATAATTGCAATCTGCAAAAAATTTTTTTATAACTGTGTTTGTCAAGGAAGAGGCGTATCAAATCTTGTGCTTCCCAGCAGGCACTAATCACTGCCAGGGTCAGCCAGGAAAGGGTTCTTGCACAAGTGACCCTGAAGCTTGTGCTGACGGTGCCTCGTAGGCACCTCCTCTGTGAGCAAAAGTGATTTATCAGCAACGCCGTGCTTTGGTGCAGCCCACCCTTATCTCACCCGGTCCCCTGCGTAACCGCGAAGGCATGAGGAGTGCAGAAAGCGGCTGTTGCTCAAGAGAACAGGAAGAGCACGTGACAAACATATGTGCACACCAATCCTATTGGGGGAGTTTATACATGACAGTAATAAAGCCACGAGGGCTTTTTCCTCGCCTGTAATTCAGAGAGGTGCCATGCCAAGGAAGCAGGACTTTCCAGCAACACTGATAATATTAGCAATACAGGAAAGCAGTGTAAGCGACAGCCCTTCTCATAGAGAGATTATTGTTCCCCTTCCCCTATTCCAGGGAGGAAAAACGCCATTAATTTACCTCATTTTCTATTTCCCTAGAAAAAGGCCTCGACTTCTAGGCTGATTAGCAACCCCTGTTACACACGTGAGGAAAGGGCTTCCCAAGAACAAGTTTTCCTCCCAGGGAAGTCGTCGCGGGACACACACCTACCTGTAGGGATTTATCATCTCTTCTGTAACAAAATTCAAGTAATTCCTGTAATTTAAAAAAGAACAGTAGTTAATCCCAGTTAGTCCATGGAGTAAATGAAGCCCTTCATCCTACTCATCTGCAAGGAAATTTCAGGAGGGGTAGAGAGACCGAAACCCGCAGTAAAACTCGTGATGGCTGATGCCTAGTCCAAGACCTACGGCACAAAACCTGCAAAGCGCACGCCCTGGATGGTGCTGGTGGATCAAGCACGCCGTGCTGCCAGCTTCCTTGCAACCGGAGGGGTGATGGCAGGTGAAGAGCTGGACCCACACGCGACAGGGCCACCCTCCAGGCGATAAGGATGGCTGCAGCTGGCCTGTTTTCACAGCAAATTGAACAGGCTCCTTGTGCTCACGAGTGCTCAAAGGGACTGAGGAAGAAGCTCTCCAGGAGCGTCAGTTGGGGGCTCTAAATAATCTGTTGGCGTGTAACAGGAGCAGGTCTTATGAGGAGCGGCTGAGGGGGCTGGGGGGGTTTAGCCTGGAGAAGAGGGGGCTGAGGGGAGCCCTTCTCGCTCTCTGCAGCTGCCTGAGAGGGGCTGGAGTGAGGGGGGGGCTGGTCTCTGCTCCCAAGTCACCAGTGATGGGATGAGAGGGAACGGCCTCAAGCTGCGTCAGGGGAGGTTTGGATGGGATATAAGGAGAAATGTCCTCACTGCCAGAGGGGTCAGGCCCTGGCACAGGCTGCCCAGAGAGGTGGGGGAGTCACCGTCCCTGGGGGGGTTCAAACACTGTGCAGACACAGCACTTCAGGGCATGGTTTAGGAGGCCTGGGGGTGTTGGGTTGGGGGTTGGACTTGATGGTCCTAGAGATGTTTTCCAACCTTAATAACACTATGATTCTATGATCTCTCCTCTGCTAGCTAAACCCACCCTGCTGCCCTCTCTTAACACCACCTAGGAACTGCACCAAGCAACCCATAATCTGCTGCCTCTTCTCAGTCCCATGATCACCACCACTTCTTTGCGCTTCTATGTCCTGGCCAGAAAAAGGGCGTGAAGCGTGACTATTAACATTACTAGAAAACCCGAAGCATCTGCCTCGTTGCCCTGGTTACAAGAAAGATGGGAAGTCCTGGACCACACTCTTCCTGCAAACACAATCTGGGGACAAAGGAATGAACTACAGTATTTAGCACTGAAAAGAGATAAAGGGCTGCATCTTACCATCCTCCGTAGGCAAAGAGACCACTGTACAAAGCTAACACAATGTTCCCCACGCCGAATTCACTGCCTTTGAAGGCGTGCTCAGGAGTCAGGTTTGTCACATCACCTGCAGAAAACAAAAACAAGAGCGGATCGATGCAGATGGACCGTGAACCCCAAGGGCCTTTGTGGGTGCTGAAATGGAGAAACCTGGAGGCAAATGCTGCTCTTAGGATCCTTAATTATCGTGCTGATGCATTTCGGGTTATGCTAGAGAGCATGTGCACGTATTTCTATTGGGCTGATTCCTCCAGTTTTACAGTGTTTAATTCATCCAGAGCAATGCACCGAATAATCAGCCCCAAATATACTTGTCTCAAGCAACTGGCCATTACTGAGTCCTCCGAACTTTCTCACGCTGCAATGTGCTATCACCGAGGTCATCTCCCAGATATCTTCTCCCTGCAAAAAACCCAACATTCTGGGGACCTTCCTGCTAGAAGTTACTATGCAAACAGATATTGTCACATTGTCCTCTCAGCTGAAAGCTGCTTTCATTCGATAAAACCCCAGGACTTCCTCCGCTTCCACCAGCCACCCAGTAAAGCAGAAACCCAGGATTTCCTCTGGTCCCACCAGCCACCTGAGAAAGCAGAGGGTTATGGCAGTCCCTTTGATAGTGGGAAGTCAGGTTCTCTGGGACTTGAATATCAGAAGTTTGCTTCTTTAGGACTTGAATATCAAAAAGTTCCTGTTATGTATCTGCTTTTGAAATAAAACCCCATAAATAGACGACTTGATTGTACCCTTGGTAAGAACTGTCCCTGAGCAGCCAAGGGTTTATTTATTTTGCTTTAAAATGCTCTGCTGTTGTTTTGTTCCCTGCCTTTTGATGTGGAGCCTGGGTGTAGGCCTGGGGTGGTGAAGCCACGCTCCCCTCGGGGAGGACGGACGCGGGGAGCGAGGCAGGATTCAGCAGGGCACGTTTGCATCCAGGGAGCCCTGTCAAAGCCCATGTGATTCCTCTTAGGGTACAGATCTTTACTAATCACCCAAGCAACTCCATCACAAGGCAGTCAGCAGGGCCTGGGGCTTAACCCTTCATCTCCCAGCACAAGGTACCCAGGATGTACATCTGGGGAAAGGAGAGGGATGCTAATATACCTGGCATTTGTCCTCTGGATGGCCTCTCTTCCCATCTCACGCTGGAAACTTTCACTCCCCTATGCCACCAAGAGCCACGCTTGCAGAGGCTGGGTAACTAATAGAGATGCACGGACCTTTTAATGCCCCGCACTCATCTTTCTAGCAGTGGGAAAAGGGGACTTTTCCCGACAGTCTGCTGGTGCATCCTGCATTCATGGAGCTTCGCAAGGGACTGCTCCAAATCTGTGCCAGTGACACAGAGCTGCCCTGTGTGCATGGGAGAGCTACAGCTTGTCTTTCCCCCTCTCCGCCCAACCCTCCAGCTCTATCCCCATCCTTTCCATCCTGGGCATTGCTCCCCTTCACCTCCTTTCTCCCTCCTGCTCCTGCTGAGTCCAAACCAGGGCAAAAATATATTCCCTACCACAGTGTCCCAAATGTTCTCTGTTCACAAAACTACCCAGAAAACCAGCTTCCCTCTGCCTTCCTCCCCACCCGGTTGCCATCCCACGTGCAAGGGGATGCTGTGGGTGTGAGCTGCAGAAAAGCTGGGACCACAGCAGCAGCACATGCACCGGGCAATCAGGTCTGGGGACACCAGTCTTCCAAGGCTCTACTTGTCCAGATCTCACTGCAGATCGCAGTTCTCCACTGGTCTTGCCTTGTCCCTCTCTCCCAGCACCTCCTTGCTAGGAAGGTCTCTTCTGAGTCTGCCTTGCGATACGCTGGTTGTATTTAACGGCCCTTTAGCCAGTGAATCTCCTTAGCAAAGAGCACCAATCGCTTTTTACAAAGTGAGGTTAGAACATGTGCATCAGAGTGTGACAGAAAAGCCAGGAAATGCAGAGCCTGATACAATGCTGCAAGTTTAACCTTAATTCCTGGCTTATAGGTTCAGTCATATAATCTTAATTTAGCATTAATGCCCCAGCTTGGCTGTGAACGGCAAGGCTGAGCAGGAGGTGGGTGTGCATGGTATCACATTCTGCTCCATCCCTTGGGCTCAGCTTTCCTGAGGTTATTTTCTGCCCCTCCTGAATAATTACCAGTCTAATTCTTTCCAGGTCTTTTGTTATGGGAATAAGATGGACTTTTTGTTAACAGTGGCTGTAATGAGCTACTGGAATGGCTCAGGGATGGACTAGGAGAGCAGGGGAGCTCTCCAGGCGTTTCAAACACCCCTCGGGACGTCTCTTCTCAAAGGTCTGCTTGTGCTCTGCCAGTAGCCCGCTCCCACCAGGGCCGAGGGGTCACCACCTCCACCACGTCCGGAGGATGCTCTGATCCAGGAGGAGCCAGGGCACAAGCAGCATCACGCTGCAGGCTCACACCTCCATTTCTTGTCCACAGCTGGACACCAGCTTCCATGGAAAGCCTCTTTCTGTTCGTCACAGGTAAAAAGCTCTTAGGCCAAACGTGGTTTTTGGTGTTTTTCTTTTTAAACTGAGGCATCTGCAGATTTCGCTCTGTGCCTTCTCAAACCTCGCACAGAAACCATGTGCTGCTGCCTCCAAGGAAGGGCTGAGCTGCTGCCCTCGCCCAGCTGGCCAGGGAGGGGAGAGCATCGGCGGTCCCCAGCCCAAAACCACACGCCTGGATTCAGGATGTGCCACCCGCTTGGGATGCACGGGCATCTTCAGCCTCTGGGCAAGGAAGGGTCCAAGCCCACTTCGGTGGCCTGCTGGGCTGTACGGACACTTTGGCTGCGTGTCAGGACCGCCTGTCCTCCAGGACACGAGAGCAAAGAGGCGGGAAAGGCAGCGTGGGACCGCTACGGGAGCGGCGCTGAAGCAAAGACATTAAAACAAAGCCTGGCATTTCATGACGCTGTGGGTGGGCAGGGGTGGCGGACGGAGGGACGGATGGGTGGGACAGGACTAATTACTCACACGCCTTTTCCTTGCACCCGCCGTGGCACGCACCTAACCCATCTCTCTGAAGCACCGAAATGCACCTACTGGCAAAGGAGTGGCGAGTCAGCGTGGAGGCAGCCAGGAGGGGAGGCTAGGTAGGAAGGAGGGGGCTTTTTCTTCCTCCCCAACACCTGAGGAGCTGACACCGCCCTGCCCCTTTCCCTGCCTCACCTAGCAAGAGTTGTAGCTCTCCAAAAACGCGCAGCGAGTTGCTAAACTTCACGTCTCTATGCTCCCATGGTAACACGGGTTCAGTAACATGTCAGAGCATGATTAAATAACTACAGGAGCCGAGATCTATCCCTTCCCACTCCAAGGGGACAAGCTCGTACTCTCAGGTGTCCACATGACGCTCTTCTGCTACAACTTTTGCATCTTTCATGCTTTACCTCTTCCTGGTCGCACGACAGGAGCCTGGGCTCCTTAACAAACATGGTCTGAAGACTGCAGCCCAGCAGGGCAGCCGTCCTCTCCCACCGCCTCCGCAAAGCTCTGACCACCCTGCCGGCCAGCAGATCTCCATAAAGATAATTCATGACCACCAGCGACGCCTTTACAGACGTAACTGGCACCACATTGTACATCTTGGGGCAAAAAAGCCAAGCTCCAGCAGTGATGCCAGAAGGGCATCCCAGATACAGAAAGGGCATCCCAGATACAGTGAGTGAGCTGTGACTGTACCTGTCTTGCCCAGATCTTGTTAGCAGCCAGATCCTTGGAAGAGAAATCCACCACACAGGAACCTCCCATCGTGCAGAAGACCCAGAGGTGCGCTGGAGGCTGAGAAAGCGTCCAGGGAGCACCACGTGTCCCCTTCGTTCTGACACTTACCCACTGATGCTTGCAATCTGCCCCAGCTGGAGACTGGGGGTACTGGGCAGATGGTCCAGCATGGTCATTCTTACCTCCTTCCTCCAACACAAACACCCATTAAGACTCGCTGTGCCAAATGGAGGTATGAACCTCAGTTCCAGACACTCTGCACCTTTCAAGCCTGAACGTGCAGTTCAAGCCTCCAGACTTTGCAGGTTTGCATTGCAGACTTTGGATCAAATCAAGGGTTACCAATCTGCAGGCGAGGCTGCCAAGCGTGGCCTCGACGGCTCCGGTGGAGCGAGAGGTCCGTAAGGGAGAGCGTCCCGGGCAAAGGCGTGCTCTGCCCACCCCCCCGGCTCCCCTGTCCTGCTCTCTAGGCAATGCCCTGCCTGAGCCCGGCACCCCGGCGATCTGAAACCTGGTTTGAACTGGCTGTTCTACTGCACTCTGCTCTACAATTAACCAAATTAAGGTAACAAGCTCTGACATAAACCCCATTTGCTGATCTCGCCAGCTGCCAAGACTCTGCTAATTGCACCGGCAAGCGATGGGTCACCTGGGGCCTTTCTGCAGGAGGGACCTATTTCGGGTCCATGCGCTGCGTGTTCAGACCCTTTCTTTGAAAATGTTCATTTGCTCCCCAGTCATGTCCGTTCCGGTTTTAATAGCACAGCAATCTTCTCTTTCAGAAAGCATTTAATGATAATTAAAGATT
Organism: Phalacrocorax carbo; assembly: GCF_963921805.1. Taxonomy (NCBI): domain Eukaryota; kingdom Metazoa; phylum Chordata; class Aves; order Suliformes; family Phalacrocoracidae; genus Phalacrocorax; species Phalacrocorax carbo. Next base: position 43,872,280 of record NC_087520.1, read on the forward strand.
TTTAACTTGCCTAAACAGTGAGGAGAGGGAACACAGCCATCTAGAGAGCTCAGCCAGAGAAGGAGGGGGGCCCTCAGCGCAGAGGAAACCGAGCCGGGGAGAAATGTGTTGTATAAATGAAAAACCCCAGAGGAGAAGATCAGCTCAGCTGCTGAGCCCCTGCCTGAGAAAAGCAGTGAGAGTTCAGTCGACTGAGTCAGAAAAACAAGGCGGCAAGAAACACACAGGGGCCAGGGTTAAGGACAGCATCTCTTCGGCACCTCGTGGCTCCCCAGGAAACGCACGCTCGGTAGCCACATAAGCTGTTTGCTCCTCTCTGATCGCTGCCACTCTGCAGACAGCTTTGCATTAAACAGTTTTGAGTGGCAGCTGTTAAACTTGGGTCCCATAGCAGATGAGTCTGTAAGGCTGAAAGACACCACCAGAAGCCTTGGACCAGCAGAGAGGGCATCCAAGGAGGAGCCCTGGCTCTCGCCACCAGCTGTGGTGGCACTTCCCCTCATTTCACCGGCTTCCTTCTGTTTTATGGAAAAGTTCCTCTTTCCTCACAGTGCTGGAAAGCTTTCTCAATATTATTTCTCCGCCAGGGTGGAGCCAAGGCTCTGGGCTCCTGGATTTACTCCAACCCACACCCTACTCAAGCTTCACAACTCCTCCCTTTCCAACGGTCCACCAGGACGCTACTTGGTCCCGAAAGCCTCCCCTTACCTTTCCCACCTCCTCTGCATCCTGCTTGTATCACCAAAAATCCCATCACCCTCCTCCTCCTAAGCAAACACCTCCCGATTTTCACAACCTCCGTGTCTACCGGTGTATGAGAAGTAAAGCAGCAGAGCCAGGCGCGGCGGCGCGAGCCCGGCAGCGACGCACAGCACGCCGTGCCTCCTCCGGCAGCCAGAACGCGCCGGGGCAGTGCAGAGACCCTGCGTGAACAGGGTCCCTTTGATCCTTAGCACAGCATGCAAGGTGTAAACCCTAAACAAACCACGCGGTGGGCTTCCAGCCGCTTCCAGAAGCTTGTTTTTTCTTTTCGTATCTGCACAATGGGTTCAGTCCCCGTCCATGGAAACTTGTGATTGAGAATGACAAGAACGAGCCACCTGAGCAGGCTCTGGAGGGGCTAACCAGAGCCAACCAGCTTGACATGCAGGAGAGCCAAGAACATTTGGGGAGGGCAGATCCTCCTGCCTGTCACCCACACCTCTGGCACCACAGGCAAGGCCATTAATTTCAGCCTAGGGGTTGAAGGCTGTGGGAAAGGATCAATATAAAATGCAAGCAGCAGCACACACACACACACACAGAGCTATCGACTGCACTGATACACCTCAGGCACGAAAGACTGCTTCTGCTGCAACCAAAGGCTTCAGAGAGACAGAGAGCGGAGATGCAAAGTAGCAAATGCCAAAGTATTAGCTGCTCTCTGGTTAAATATGTCTGCATTGCTGGGATAGCTGCACTTGGAAAAATGAGAAGCCAAACAGAGTCTCTCATGTCAGCTGCCTTAAAACCCGCTCAGCCCACAACGGCGGCGAGCAGGGGCCCCGTGGCACGTCGGGGATGCGCCCCCCGGCCGCCGGTGCGAGGCACCTACCTTGATCCACCTTAGCATTCGGCGGTTCATTCCGCCTGCCAAAAACGAGCAACACGCTACAACCCACAACTCCTTGGATAAAGCAGCGTTTCAGATGCCAAGGCGCATTTCCACCCTGAAGAGTTAACGCAGCTCTGAGCCTCCGTACGCAACGTTAAACAAACGAGGGTTCCCATCATCGTTAAAGGCCAAGCTTCCAGCGTGTGCATACAGAGCCGCTCAAACTCAGTGATCACAACAAGCGGCACAGGTCACTGACCGACTGCTTCTGTATTTTGGGGCTTTGTTGTTGTTGTTATTAAATGCCTTTTATTTATTTTTGGACAGGCGACTTTGCACATGTAAAATGCAGAAGCCCCGGCAGGCTGAGCTCTATCCTTGAATCTATAATTGCCAAAGTTTTTCTGGGCAGAGAGGGCAAGAAAAAAACCTGTCTGAGCAGAAACGAACCGCTGCGCTCACTCCAAACCGGAGCAGGCGAGCTGCATAGCCCGCTAGCCCGCCGTGCCCACCTGGCCTCGGCATCTGCATCCACCCTTGGCTGGAAAAGAAATCAAAGATTAGAGAGCGAGAGGCCCATAAAACATAATTGTGTTGTATCAACCCTCCACCGTTAAGACGCCTGATTAATCTCCAACATGTGGTTGATGTGATTTAGAGGTGCAGGATGCTGGCAGCTTTCCCAGCTTCCTTGTTCGTGCTCTCCTTCGGTACAGCCTTCCACTCTCCATGTGCTCTGTGAGCAAGAGGGTGAGTAAGGGAAGCACAATAGCTTTCCTTCAAAGCTTACTGCTGGAAAATCACGTTACAGTGGGGTTTCTGGATGCCAGCGTGGCAAGAAACAGCACGGGCAGCTGCAGGGCATGCTTTTCTTGCGATCTTTTGTGCACAAGCCTCAGCCCCAACTTGCAGGGACACACTGAAAAGCTTGAGGGACTTTTACTATCCGTAGGCTTTACCTCCTGCGTGCCAAAGAGGACCTAAAGCGTGAGTTAGTCACGGGCTGGCTGAGTGAACACCCATCTGGCTTGGCTTCGGGCTCCAAACTCCTCTCAGACACCTACAGCTCCACCATCAGTTGATTCTCGGGTCCCAGGTCGCGTCTTAGAGCCAGTCCCTTGGGTGAGCTGGTCCCTCCGGGCACAGACACCAGTGCAAGAGCCGCCCTGCCGCGTCCAACACCACAGCCCGCGCAAAGGCACTGCTGCACCGATCCTCGCTTAGCAAAAAAGCAGGTCACGACTGACGTGGCAGAAAATAAAAACCCCAATAAATCAATTGAAAACAAACGCCTAAACGTCGACCTGCTGATCAGGTTCACTCTTGGGTTCACGTTATGGACACGAGAGATGAGCCTGGGTCAAAGGAAAACTTGTGGCAGATTTCTTTAGCTATGCTAAGTGCTTATCAACCTCTGGAGAGCCGAGCGTGATCAAGTGTAGGTACAAACCCAAGATAATTCAGACAACGACCACTCTTCTTGTCTCTTCGTATCTGCGTGCCATTGTGCCTTGAGACCTGAGGGAGCCTGAGATTTTAATGACCAGCGTGAAATCGAGCTCTCCTGCCCCATCAGCAGGACCCTCCGGAGCAGCCCTGCCCTCCCCATGCTTACAGCTGTATCCCTCGCCATGGCTGCTTGCGGGGCTCACCCGCTCAGCCCCCCGGTCTCACTCCAGATCTGGCTCAAGGGGCTTTTTTGGGACATTTAACTGACGTTGCCACCGAGAGAAGAAAATCAGGTAGGAAAAGAAGAGCGAGTAAACTTTCCCTCCCTCAGGTCTTTCTTAATCACTGTATTTTTCACAAAAAAAAAAAAAAGGCAAAGAAAAAAGTTTGGATAGGGAACTAGCAAAATAACTGCCACAGAGAACGACAGAGACCAAATGGGCATTTTCTAGCAGAAGACAAAGGGATGTGATAAATGGGAGTAGCACCCAGATGTGCACGCACACCCACAGCGCCGAGACGTTGCCTCGCACCTGGAGCGCTTCGACGATATTTTTAGGAGGCTTCACAGCCACGACAAGCACACATTAATGAATGAAGGCTTAAATCTTCATTTCAGCACTTTCAGAAACCCTCCCGTGTCGAGCTCAGAATTTGCCAGCCATAACTACACCTCTAAATACCTTTATACAAAGAGCAAACAATATTGGGTTGGGGGGTGCCAGAGCTGGCTGACGTACGCATCTTTGCAAAGAGAAAACAAGACTAAAAGCAAAACTCTCGGCCCAGGCTAAGTTCTCCATGGCAAATGTCTGGAGTTAAACCTGCCTGTTTTGTCCTTAATTCACCCCGCGCTTGTTCGGCAGATGCAGCTCTGCTGGTCTCTGACAAGCCCAATGAAGGGAGTTAAAATAATGCTGCTGCCATCGAACAGGCGCTCGAGGCACCGTGGATGAGAAGTTTAAGATCAGAAATCAGGCATTAAGAGGGAAAAGGGATAATAAGTTCAATAAACATAATTCAATAAAATGAGTGGTAAATTCTATTTCCCTAAGTCCCAAATGCCCAATTCTCTCTTTTTTTTTTACGCAGACCTGCTGGTGAGGAATCACAGCGAGGGCTGGCGCCCAGCGCGGCAGCGCTCCCCCATCTGCAAACAAACGGCACCTCGCTGCTTGAGCTGCCCAAGGTCAGATAAATGTTTAAGAAACCCGGGGACATTAACAACAGAAAAGAATATATCTGAAACGTGTCTGTGATATGTTTTTAGATTTTTAATGCTTTAATATCAAAACCCATGCTGAATTTCCTCGCATGTAAAAACCATGAGCGTGTCCTTAAAGATTAGCACACTTTTTTGACCGGGTCAAGCCCGGGTTAGTTTTTAAGGCACTGAGAGCTGCAGGGTCAGCGGGTATGAAGAGCACAGCTGCAGACCTAACCACAGCCCTCTGTGTCACACACCCAGTGCGGAAAACATCCCTTAAACCCGCGCAGCCGCTGTCCAAACCGGCTGCACGACCCAGTCCCAGGCATCCCGGTCAAGAATATGGCCAAAAAATACCCAGTGGCGGCCGGACAGAAGGCAGTTTGTGAGAGCTGGTATAACAGAACCAAAAATAAGCCTAGATTTTAGTAACAGGGGAGTGAAAAACCCTGATCCTGTCTATGCTGTAAGTTAGTTATTCTAGTTAAGCGCTGCAGGCTGGTGGGCCGTACACTTGGGGGTCCATATATAAGGCTTCACACACCAACACACTAAGTCCAGGACACTGGACTTTTAAAGCAACACAGCTCTAGCCCCACAAAGGCTTTTAAAAGTATGACTTTTGTATTAGTGAAATAATTGCATCCCAAGCGGGTCAGCTATCCTGAGACAACTTTCAAGTAGTTGAAAGGCCGTCTAAGTAGGAAACCAACTTCTGCCCTCCGTTTGAAGTTGCATGAAAGAAGTGATGTAAAACAGCTGTCCACAGAAAGATCACAAGGAAAGGCAGTTTCTGTGTGGTAACATTGCCACATAGTTCTTTGTCTTGAGATGTTACTGCTTTACTGAACATAATGAAAATATCCAGTGAAAGGCTAAAAAGAAAAAAAGCCAAAAGCCGAAGGCAGGAGGTCAGTACAGAGAAAGACACACTTCTATGAAGTCTCAGAAGTTTCCGTGTTTGAGCAAGAAACTGTGGCATTGCTCCTCTTCTCTGTTTATGGATACTGTAAACATAAACCAGCAGTGGGACGGTAGCCCTTACAGCAAGTTAATCAGCACTGCTCAGGCACTACCTGGAGCGTCATGGGAACACACATCCCCTTCACCGCTGAAACTGCAGCCCCAGACGAATCGACCTGGCGCGTGTTTCACCCCAATAACAGCTGCCGGCTTGGGAATTTACCGACCTGGTAGCGGTAAGTCCTCTTTTGTCCAAAGAGAGTTGGAACTGGTATAAAAGAAAACAAGGGCAGGCAGAGAGCAGCAAAGGCAGGGCACTGTGGTTAGGTACGGCACCCAGCATCGCCCACCTACTCAGAGGTTAAACAGGCTTTTAGAAAAAGGTTACCCATTTGAAAGCATCAGCACTTTAAAAGATGGGGCTGCAGTATTTCGCCTGGAGAATATCCAGCAACTCCGTACGGTGCTACTGACGCGCAGCGCGGCCCCAGAGAGCACCGACACCGCGGCTTCCAGGGGCGCCAGGTCCGTCCCCCTGCTCCAAGGCAGGTTCGACTCACTTAAACCTTTCCCAAGAGGTGTTCATTAACCCATTCCTGTAAATCTCCAGTGAGACAGCCTCCCTGTCCCTACCCGAGCTCTGCAGTACAGTTAAAAGTGTTTTTCTAACGGCTAATTTAAACTTCCCTTGCCTCACACCTTGCACCCATCGTTTTTCGTCCCAGCGAAGATGGGGAGCAGTGCAGCACTTTCCCATTTTAGGTATGCTTTAAGTGATGCTAGTATGCTTTCCTTGAAGAAAAAAGAAGAAAAAAAAGACAGTCTCCTGAAGTATCCCTGCTACATAAATGCATCAAGTTACCTGACATGATTTAAAGAAAAGTTGAGAAAGTTGCAAAACGTGTGTGGAAGCTAAGGGCGGGCATAGGAAAGGAGCCAGCACATTCTTAAGGACTTAACAGAGAGCTTGCAACTTCCATAAGGAGATCAATAAAATCCATGTTGGACCACGGGCAGAATCCCAGGCAGTATGTTGTGAAATAGGAACTCAGACAAGCACTCAGGACAAGGTCTAAACGTGGGCTTTGTGAGGAGCACCCTCTGCAGACCCCATGGTTCCCACTCTGATCCAGTTCACTTTACGTGGAGTGTGGTGCGCACACACTTTGCCTTCAGATGTTATCATCTAACTATTGCTTGTGATCTCGCTACCCGTCACTCTGTCTGAAGTGGCATGGGGGTTTAGCAGGAAACCAAACGTCACATGAAATGGGCTCCACTGCAGGAAGGACACAGGTCACAGCGGCACCTCTCCAGACCTACCACAACTTGAAGCTACAATAGGCTTCATGGGAGGTACAAGGCTTCTGAGGCAGAAGAGTACAGGGTGGGGGCTTCTGTACACAAGAGTGAAATCTCTTATTGGTTACAGATACAATGGAAATATCATCTCTTTAGACCTGAGGAGCCAGAGAAGGCGATTCATCCTCAACAAAAGGACAAAAGAACAGTACAGAGGGAGGGAAGGTGATTTGGGCTCCACAGGACATTAAGGACACAAAGCTGCTACTGGAGAGTGTCCAGAGGAGGGCACGGAGTTGGGGAAGGGTTTAGAGGGGAAACCGTACGAGGAGCGGCTGGAGTCCCTGGGGTTGTTCAGCTGGAGCAGAGGGGGCCGAGGGCAGCCTCATGGCGCTCTGCAGCCCCCTCCCGAGGGCAGGAGGAGGGGCAGGGCTGGTCTCTGCTCTCTGGTGACCAACGCCAGGCCCCGAGGGGATGGCAGGGAGATGTGCCAGGGGAGGGTTAGGCTGGGCATTAGGAGAAGGTCCTTCCCCCAGAGGGTGGTGGAGCCCTGGCACAGGCTCCCCAGGGAGGCATCACGGCACCAGCCTGGCGATGTTCCAGAAGCCCTTGGACAAGGCCCTCAGAGACACGGTGTGAATTTGGGGTGTCCTGTGCGGGGACAGGAGCTGGGCTCGATGGTCCTTGTGGGTCCCTTCCAGCTCAGGGCATTCTATAACTCTATGATTCTGAAGAAGCAAATTAAGATTATTACCTGCAAGCAAAAAACAATTGTAAAGACCTTTTATTGGTAGAATGTTAAAGAACTAACAGAGATTTCTGTTTACTTATCCTTTTCCTTCTAAGAGAGAAAAAAAAAAACTTCAGCAAAGCAGCCTGGGGAGTTATGAAGAGGAAGGAGGTAATTTTTTGTGATAAGCCTCAAACAATGTTCCTGTTGAGCATAGACACTAGATGGAAGAAAATAAAACCTCTGATAAAGCTAGAAATTCTGCGAAGACAGCACTGGCTCCCATAGCTGGGACCGGAATTAAAAAGACCCACGTGCACACACAAACATACGCACACACAGAGGCTTGCCAGTACAGAGCCGGGCGGGACTATCCATAGATTTTATCCACATTTAACAAACAGGGCCTGTACTGTTCCCTAAAGAAAAGTTTATTTTCACAAATCTCGCACAAAAAAAGCACACAGGAAAGCTCACCTGTGTGGGCGAGTCAATCAGATGGGTTTGGGAAAAAATATCTCCCCAAGTTTGAGAGGATTTTTAAGTGTGCTTGAAGAAAACAAGCAAAAATACCAGAATGTTTGCTTTATCTTCCCATTTTTATCTTCTTTTTCAGATGCTAGTTGACAGACATGCATGCTCCTGTCAGCTGAGAGCCCTAATATCGCTGCTCGTCACGCGGCTTCTGCAGCCTTGCCTGACCCCGTGGACCCGATTGAGCTATTCCATACCTGAAGCAGCAAGAAGGGAAACGTAGAGGGGCAGTTTGTGAGAGAATGAACATTACCGGGGGTTGGATTGCAGACGCAGATACTTCGCAGATACTTCTCTATTAGCAGATGGCCCTGACCAGCCACCAGTTACACAAAAGACTTTTGAGAGCCAAAACCTTCTGTCCGTGCAGGCTTGGCAGCCCTGCAATCTCAAAGGGAGAGGCTGCACAGCGACTGAATTAAATGGAAAAGACCTTGGGTGATGTATGCTGGGTTCCAGTAGCATGAAATCCAGCATAACCTCAGCAAGGTAAACATGAAATCTCACAAATAAAATGCACAAAAGCACTCAGCCCTTGGCAAAGCACGAGCTGGAAATATCACCCGAGCACGCAAGAGAACAGACGACGCTTGTAAAGCGCTTCTGCTAGCTCTGAAGTGCTGGGGTTAGCACTCCTGGGCTTTGTCCCTAATGCCCACATCTCTGCTCTGACTGCTCGCCACCTTCAGAAGGAAAAGGAAACATACTCACCCTTTGCAAGCTGCACGAAGCCAAGAACGATGATCAGAGCCAGCGCCAGCAGTTTTGCCGCAGCAAAGGCATCCTGGACACGAGTAGCAGCTTTCACGCTGTAACAGTTCACTGCTGTGAGGAGCACTAGGGGGAAAGGACGAGAGGCACATCAGTTTTCAGTGAAACACTTAAAACCCAAAACAAATTATGACAAACTGGCATTTGCTTTTTGCTAAACCTTAAGCAAACACAAAGAGCCTCTTCCTAAAATAGGAACTTTTCAAAAGCAATGCTATGCAGGCGCCGCACTTCTCTATTCTGTCTTTATTTTGGCAACAGGTGGTTCAAACAGTGCGTGCACTGCCTGGGACGAGGAACTGCCCCTGCTGTATTGGAAAGTACACTTCTGAGGGCATATAAATAAAAGCGGTTACTGCAACCGTTAGCATCAAAGTGCTTGGCTGCGATCCCTGCTACGTCGATCCAATGTAATGCTGCTGCTGTGTGAAAACACCACAGAAATGTCAGGACAAACTTCCAGAGCTGATAAAGAGTTATTTGTACAACAGTAGCACCTAAAAGGCTATCGAGGGCACACCGTGCTGCCCGCCGCAGGAGCGTCCCTGCCCTGACCCATTCGGTGAGCTACGAGGCAAACAGCGCCTGCAGGTCAGCGGCACAGACGGGAAGAGAAGCTGGATCTAAGGAAACCCTCACCCTCCCTTTGTCCCGCTCGGCCAGTGGCGCCGGGCACGGTCGCGCAGGCTTTCCGAGGCGCTCACCAGGGCCGCAGCGATGGCCGTGAGGGCTGCGCGGCGCCGGCCAGCACAACGGCTCGGATTTGCTCTTGTACTTGATTGCACTGCATTCCCCATGCAGCGTTTTGCTTGCCCAGAAGCTCCCGCCACCTACACGTTGCTCTGTGGTTAATGCAACTAATGAAGCCTCATTTCCTACTCTTTCTGCCCCGTTCCCCCATCACCCTCCGCTGTATCGCCTGCTCTTGCCACTACTCAGCGTGGTGCTCCCACCAGGCGAGGGACAGCGTGAACCAGGGCTTGTCTAAAGCCACAAAGCTGCTGACTGGCTGAGTTTCACCTGCTTCAGAAAATATAATGGCTAAAACCTTTACTGCTCTTCCAAATCACTTACTATTTTCGTGCCCTGCTCGCTCCCCGCTCCCCAGAGCCCGTTGCTTGTTATAGAGACAGGCAAATGTCACGCAGAGAATGCCGGTGCCCCACGTGCTGGATGCCCTCCCCTCCTCCTCGTCTCCCTTGCACGGAGCCACCCCTGGCTGCCTCCACCCCAGCTTGTCAGCAGTCCCCAGGGCCGACCGGGCACTGAGCAGCTCGGGGAGGGGCAGATCTCAACCTTTCTTCTTGAACTGGAGGCTCTTCCCCGTGGGATCCTTTCCAGGCTGGCCTCTGTCCTCGTGGCAAAGGCTCTTCCCCACATCCTGCAGCTCATTTTCACAGGACCCCGCTGCCTCGACCAGAGCCGAACAGCTGCTCCCCAAAATATTCAGCTCGGATGAAGATCACCCTCTTCTGAGGTTACAGGCTATATCAGCACTCACGGTGTAAAGCCCAGAGCATTTGACGTAGATATTTCACCCTTAATCAAACGCCCAGAGATACGAGGAGTCTCAGCAGCACCTTCGTCAGGTCACTGATGTCTCCAGGAGTCTCCACGAGCCCATCCTCGTGGGGCTGAGCAGCACGGGGTGCTTCAGAACTGCGGGGGGAGGTGATGGGTAAAGGTGGGAGGCAGAAATACTAGTAGTCGGACAGCGTGTTTACTGCCCAGCAAGAGCACCCAGCGCTTTAAGACCCTCAACACATGCTGAGCATCACAGGGAGAGCCACAACGCACCCCTACTCCGAAGCAAGGTTACCACACAACTAGGGACCGGTGTCCAGCTGAGCGTACCCACGCTGAGCGTTCCTGCACACGCGCAGGGCACAGGCACCCGCTCCCCACGTATTCACCACCTGAGCCCCGGCACGAGGCAGGCTGGGCAGCCTTTGCTCTCTGGCTTGTGGCAGGACCGCGCACGGGAGCTGCTCGCACCCCATCGGCTCGGAGCAAAGGCACGTCCCCGCAGGCTCCCACCCTGCCTCCCAGCAATGGCACAATGAACTGCAAACTGAGAAGTAAAACTGTTGGGAGGAGGAAGGAGTATTTGGGCATTTAAAAGGGTCTTATTGGCTCTCCGCCACCCTGCATCCTGCCCTACCTGTGAGGAAGCAACTGCGTTGGTACGAGTTCAGGGAAGCGCACACAGAGCTCACGCCAGAGCCGTGAATAGCCTTCCTGGAACATACAGGCAGGGACAGGCTCAGGCATACCCACGGGCTGGCTTCAGAGATCTCGGTCTTCAGGGACCGCGGTGTCTGGGTCTGACAGCAACGATTAGACTGTGTTCCCGCTCGAGCGAGCGCTGAGAGCGACAGGACTTTCCGGTGACTCAGAGCACACGCAGGCAAGAAGGGATACGAGTTGCATCATTCATTCACAGGGGTCTAAGAGCCTGCTACGGCCACAGCGCAACAGCAACGCGCATCGCGCCGAGAGGATTTAACGGTCCATATGTTGCTCAGCTAAAGGTCGCTTGTAGGGGATCTTTAGGCAGGGAGGAGCAAAGCCAGTCCCACTGCGGCAGGCTGCACGTCCCGGAACACGATTCCTGCTTTCAGGATCACTGGCCCCCACGAAACCCATAGGATTTCATGTTATCTCAATGCCAGAGCATTTAAAGTTCAGAGAAATGAAAGAGTTGGAAGTTTTTGCAAAGAAAAGCACACGATCCAATATACCCTACAGGAACGAAACCCAGAAGTAAATAAAGAATTCCAGATTTGCTCCTTTCTGTATCATGTCTTTCAATCCCTTTTGGCATTTCGGGGGTGTCTGGGCATTTGGAGTGAGTGAGACTGAAACGACCCAGAGCTGTCTTCACTGGGCCGGACACCCCCGCGCCGAAGGGCTCTCGCACAGGTCACACGACAGCACGAGCTGGGCTTGGGCGGACCTGCTTCAGCACACAGCCAAAAGCGAGCGGTGAGGAACCGCGCCGACAAACCTGCCACATCACACACACCCCGCACACCCCCCCCCCCCAGATTTAAGCCCCTGTCCCTCCACCCTGTGCTCTTCAGGGGAGATATGGTGTATCTAACTAGACGCAGCTGCCCGGGTTGGAGGCTTTTCAGCACGAAGCAGCAGGCCAGCACTGCTGGCGGTTTGCAGGGTCACGGCTCTGTCACCCCGCAGCAAGACTCCGATATCTGCTCCAAACAGTACGCTAAAAGAGGAGTTGTCCAGATATAAAGGGGAGGAGGAAATAAAGGTTAGTGAGGTCGACTTACAGTATGTCTGTGCTACACGGGGTGGTGAGGGGGAGAGAAGAAAACACAGTGAAATATCAATAACACAGATCACAGTTCCTCTGGTGAATCCTAATGGGGAGGATGGGGCGGGAGCCGAGGATCCAGGATTCACTTCGAACAGCAATTATGCTAAAAATAAAACTCCCCTTGTTTACAGAGGGATATTTAAGGGATGAGCCAACACATCTAAAAGCTCACTTTTCCCGTTAGCGGAGACAGCCCTTAGAGGTGTGACAGTGAGATTCTCTTCCCCATTTAGGCATTCTGTTTCTTTGACAATAGCTGCTTCAGCCTCCACATTAAACACTGACTTGCTCGGGGCCGTTTTTCACGTTCTGGTTCTGTACGGAGCCTGCCGGACGGACCGTGGGATGGCGGTGGTGTACATAAAAGGCAAAAGCTTTCTACACAGTCCAAAACTGAAAAGCAATGGAAGCGTCTGTATTCAGCCCTTAAAAATATATCGGTGCCAGATAAACAGGCTCTGTAAAAATAAGAGAACACTTTGGGCCAGAGGCTCTGAACAGGGCTGAGAGTTTCTTCCATGCCAGACGTGATTCAGAGCCCTTCAAGTCACCATCTCTCTGCTTTGCTTTTCGCACCATGTAATAATATTTGTCTTTCCTAAAGGAGTGTGGTGGAGTTACTACACTTGAATGCTTTCAGCATAGGAAGGGCTAAAAACAACCCAGTCTCACCCACCAGAAAGAATGCTACAGGCACCGGGATGAAAAGACAGACCAAGTACATTTTTCAGTAGAACTCCAAGACGAATTCCAGCAGCTGCTCAGCTTCTCAGAAGGGCAGAGGACTGGGCTTTCTTAAAGCAGAAAGTTTGATTCCTTTGATCCGAGGTGCCGCCCCGCGAAGCAGGGGCTGCGGGACTCCTCCTGGCACTGCTCCGTTCACCTCGGATGAACTGCTCCGCACGACGAACGGGAGGAAGCCGCACAGCCACAGCTTTACTATAAAGCAGGGCAATGATACAACGCAGGGAAAGATCGGACGGGCCTGCCCTGATTTCTGCAGCACCCTTCCTAAGGCTACAGGCGCTGGCCATTGTCAGAAGCCAGCTATGCGGCGAGGCAGACCTTTAGTGTGACCCACTGGGGCCGCTCTCGGGCATCATTCTAGGAATAAGGATTTCAGCACGACCTGACGTGACACAGTCCGTCTGATCCAGCAGCCCCTCTCCAAAGGCTTTACATAATTGGGATAATAGGAGCTAGAAAGCTGCAGCAATTGCAAGTGTAAGTGGGAGTGGTTCTATTTATTTACTTATTATATCTGGCAGAAGTAGGGAAGATCCTAGGTTTTGACTACTGTAGAGAGAGCATGCTCGCAAGGTGCCGTTCACCCCTTCATCTCTTCTGGTGACTGCTCTAGCCTAGCTGAGGGTGAGCTTCATTTCAAGATACCAAAGCTACCCCTAACACGAATCCTGAGGCTTTCAAAGAGGAGTTTGGCTTTGTAAAGACAACAGCGGGAGCAGCTTCAGTTATTTACTCTGTCCTAGGAAGTCCCAGCTGGCTTCAGGCATGTCACTTAACCAGCTCCGCTGGCACTCACCTGCAGAGTCAACCAAGGATAAATTGACTAATCCAACATAGGACCCAGAATCTCGCCCCTCCCCTCAATTCACATTTTATGGACATATTCCTTTGAACTCATGTTCCAAGATCCCTCCCAAACACGTTAGGTAACAGTAGGAAGAAATCCCTACAAAGCAGCCACAGAAAGGGATCATAACAATCCCCACATGGAACAAGTCCACGACAAACACGCTATACGTAACAACAGCTCCCGTGCCTACAAAGGAAGGGGAGGATGTCGTAAAGCTGCCCTGCGGGCATGTGGTTCTACACAAAGCAAACAGCCTGTGAGCGGAGCCTTAAAACAGGGCTTGGCATTTATGACGCAACACTTTTGGCAGCTATCCTATAGAAAAAGACAGGGCTGCAGCTCTACCTGGGTAATGGAAGGTGGCCATGGATCTGAGATGGAGTAAAGACAGTGCTCAGGGAGGCTCCATTTGCTAAAAATGCAAACAAGCAGCCGATCCACATCTCTGCACGCTCATCCTCCTCCACAGGGGAAAAAGGGATCCAGTTCCCGCACCGTACGTAACTTGTTGATGGGGAGATGGGAGTTTGCCTAGTCCAAGATCTTTAGCAGCTTTTCAGGTGAAACGTTTCTGAAATGGGTGTAGGAATTCTTGAGGTACTGGCACAGCTGCATTCATGCTGCGTGTGAGGTTACATATGGTTGGAGCCTTGTGCGATGTCACTTTTGTCCTTTATTTCATCTTCTACAGGCTTCCCTGGTCTTGACCTGTGGTCCTTCCCATATAATTCAGTATACGCCTCTATAACAAGGGTAAATGTGTGTAGTGGCTTTCTTCAAAGAAGTAAACTCAATTAACTTGCTGCAAGTTACCCATTAATTCCTATTCATGGTATTACAGGACCAGAACAAAACTGCATAGTAGGGTAGGGAATGTGGAAAGAAAGGGGAAGAATGAAGGGAAATCCTCCACCTCAGCTTCCTCACCTGTAAAACAGGAACCGTAAGACTGCGCATAGAGGATGCACCGTGCAGTGATTCCTGTTTGTAACTCACACGTTTCCAAAGCGCTTGGCCCATACAATTTTAAGACGATGCTTCCATTTACCACCGGCCACTGGATGATGTTGATTTTCTCCTCACAATTACTTACAGACAGTTCTCAGCTCCTTTCCATTGCCCTATCCTACAGCAAAGGCTGCTCCTTTCACTCCTCATGAAGTGCAGATGATGGATGAGCGGTTTTCTCTTCTACCGAAGATGGTGCAACCAGGTTTCAAGCAGAGACGAGGCAAGGTGAGCCCATGGCCACCGTGAAACAAATCACAGGGATGACAGCAGCACGTGGCACAGACCCAAAACGGTCCACGTGCTTGAAAGGGAACTGCTGCCTAAGCCCACAAGAGGTTAGACACACCAGAAATAAAGACTTACTCCGCACAGTACAAACAAGGAATTACACTATACTGACTACAGTGGCTTAAACTACAGGGATGTCAATGCCTTACTACGGCCAGAAACACGCCACTTTGTATTCAGGTGGCTGTGATGCCACGGTGTCTTCCAATAGTCTCCGGTGTCTATTTGTAACAGCCCAACTTAACACGAGACATACACACAAGGACACACACAGCAAATGGTGAGGGAAGTTTCAGCTTGACAGATATTGGGTGAAGACTTGAGCCCTGCAAGGCGGTAAAGAGAAAAAGCAGAAGGCAAACCTTTGCAGGTATTTCTTCAAGGACAAGTCCCTGGAGAAACTTAACAGCGAGGGCAATCGGTCCGTAGAAGGAAAACGCTTAGTGGTACATGAGGCTGCTGGAAAGGAGCACTTGGCCCCGGAGCAAATGTGTCCATATTAAAATCAACTTATAATAATAAACCTACCTGGCAACAGTTTACAGTTTCCTTTTTATTTTTCTCCCCAAAATAGCAATGCCGAGGCATCGGGGGACGGGCGCATCCACGAACAACAGGTGCAAGGAGAAGGCAAAGGCTGCCCTACCACTAGAGTTTAAGGAGATGGATCATCTCCAGACCCACCCCGAGACCACGAACTCTGGATGTCTCCAACAAATGGCCCCAGGCACCCTGAATGTGTCACAGCTCCATCTCCCCGCTGCCTTTCAATTCCAGGAAGCCCCTGGTGCTGAAACAGGCTGGGAGCTGGGAGCCAGAGCAGCTGGTGTGAAGCGGGACGATGCTGGCATTTCATCATGTAGCAGAGCTCCCAGAAGCATCCACACCCTCAAGTTTCCAGAATTCTGCAAGAATAAATTAACAAGCACTCACTTGGCACCTCTCCCTCAAGAGCTGTGCCAACCAGCGCAGCACCATCAGGGCCAAAAGGCAGCACCAGGACTGCCCAGGGGAAGAACTCCACGGCTCAAAGATACTGCAGAGGCTGGATCTCGAGCCTATATAAATGCACCTATCGCTTTGGTACCAAGGTGCCGTAATAACAGCGATACAGTTTACACTCTTCAAATTGTGTGGTACGCGAAAAACTACAAAGAATTCATTAATGCTAGGGGAGCTAACTCCTAGCTGGTGGTGGGAGTTACTCATCTGTCTCCTTAGAAAGAAGCTTGTGTTTTTACTGTCGAAGTTTCTAGACGACATGATGCAGCAATTCCACAAGCCAGGTCATTTTACCACAGGAAGACAAGCAAAATATAGACAAACAACAAACGACACATATATGCAATGGGAGACAAACAACATATATATGGGAGACAAACGTCTAAATGGACAAACAACATATATATGCAATGGGAAAAAGAGGTATATTTCTTCCATTCCCAGCAAATTAAAAGGACCCTGTAACTATCGCACGCTAAACACCTCTTCCACCAAGCCCACCTCATATGAAATATCTTCCTAACAGCAAACAACACTTACTAATATCTTCTGTGCACATGAAGCCCCACAGACATATCACCGTCCTTGCCAGATGGCCAGCTAGCGGACCTGCACGGCACCTTACCCAGCCCACAATGACGGTACGCTGCTACAGAAACCCCCTCCCATGGCTGTCCTGAATCAGGTTCCACAAACCCGCAGGAAGGTTCACCTGGGTCATGAACGTCATGAAAAATTCCAGGCAGGTTTTAGTCTGAATCACCTGTGCCATGCAGCGGGTCAGAATTCAGCTCTGCGTGCTGGCTGGCAAGAAACTGCTTTCTCATGCTTCGCATTCGATCTATTGGCCACATCTGACACTGGGACTATGAGACTATTGGAAATACCTAGTGATGTTGCTTTGAATTAGACTGACCGCGGCGACTTTCTCCGAAAAAGCCTTCCCAATTTGTCCATGTCAGAAGAGAAAGACTCTGAGGGATCTCAGTGGTAGTGTAAATCATTCAAATACAATAAAATTTAATGGGACATTTGTTGTGAGAGCCAAGAGAGGGGTGCCAAGAAATGGAATAGTTGCTTGCTGTGTTACAAGAGTCCTCCAAACCTTCATCCGTGGCGGGAGAGTTCTGCTAGTGTCAGAGGCGATTTTCATTAATGCTACTCTCTCTAATTAAATGCGGATTTAAAAAAAGCAACTTCAGCCTAGCAACATCACCCATACAGCAGGGATTCTGCAAAGACCCCTTCCTTCCACTCTGATCAAACAAATGCATATTTACTGATACAGCTTAGTCATCTAATCCACCTTTCAGGAGGAGGGAAAAAAAAAGAAGTCTTCAAAGCTTCACACCCTGCTTGTCCTGGCAGATTAATTCCAAGTAGCAACGCTGCAGAACAAACACATCTTAAACTGACAAGCAGATGATGTGTTTTCTGCTTGCCATCTAATACCTGATGCGTTCAAAATCTACCCATAGCTTCACTTCAAACTGCTGGTCAAACAGCCAAACCGTCAGCTTTGAAGGAAAACCTTCATACTAAATAAAGACATTCCTGCTTTCAACATGCACGATTTCTAGTTGAAATGCTGACGCTGAATATTCACTTACAGACCAGGGCTATAATTTGGCAAGCATCGAAGGCATGTGTTTATATACTTTTGCCAAACCCTGGATTTGATACCACTCTCCTCGTCTAACTCACGATGTACTCAGGGGGGTGTCGGGCATTTACACTCCCCTACGACATGTGCTATTCGACGTGACTCAGCTCCGCACTGGCTGCTACTAATTCTTCCACTATGAGGCTGTTCACAACAAAAGAGACGAATGAGAAATATATGATCATTTTGCTGGAATTCCATGATGGCAGGAGGAGCGCCCAAAATAATACTCCAGAAGCAGTGATGGAAGTCTAAAGAAATTTTAAAGAAGATTAATACACTGTAGCTTCGGAAGTAGCAGACGTTGCTGCAGCAATATTGGGGTTATTAGTGCCAGATTAGCATATATAACTAAGAAGCAATAAAAGGCTTCAGAAGCTAACAATCAAATCACTGATTTGACATTGAAGATCAAGAAGTAAAATTACAGGCAACTGGCAGGACCTCTCAAGCGTCTGGGGCACAGATTATACTGACAATTATATACTGGAAATTATAGAATAACCCGTTCAGTAGCAGGTGGGGGGGGTGGCAGGCTGCATCTAAGAGTGTGGGTAGGAAGAAAAGTTCAGGTGCTTCGGAAACACCAGGCAAAAACCAGCTCAGGTCTGGAAGCAGCATTATCCCGTCTCCCTTACCTACAGGGAATTTACTGTCCCACAGTTCAAAGACCTCTCACACGTAGGAAATCTGTAAATTAACAAGTGGAAGTAAGAAATCTGCATGTTATCTTTAACTGTATGGCTTGAAACTTTCCATCCTTGAGGCATCTCTAGAACGCGCTGTGCGTTAGGTTGTGCTCTGTGAATTTTTTAATGATTTTTGTTAAGATTATCCGGTTCTAATTCAAGAAACGTAACACAAGTGGCAGCCAGCTGTAAAAGCGAATCTGAGCCACTAGCACTGTAAGAGATCAGAGACGCGCTTTCAGTTGGATGCTGTTCCACGTCACCATTACCTGGACACCACCTCTTCAATGGGGAAATAAAAAACCGACAGGGTTAAACAGTTTTACATGATCCTCCTGCTACGTGAAGATGGTCCTGCAACACATACAAACAAGCTCTCTCAAAACTACACTTGCTACCTAAATATTCTGTTAAAAAGTGTGTAGTTTTTATTCAAAGTGAAGATAAAGTGGAGAAAACAGCAGAAAGAGACGTGCATGTTGGAGGTGCAGTGCAAATGTACATTCATTCCACTGTGATGCTTTCTCAGGAGGAAAAATGAAAGAGGAACCAACAAATGCAACAGATTTTCTTTCATCTACACAGCCTCAACGGGCACCTGAAACACAGAGTACAGGATCCTTAGCAGTGTAGTTCTTTGCCATGTACAATGCTGGTACTGTAATGTAGATGTCATCAAATATGAAAAGCCAGGGTGTAGTAACTGTCCCTCCATCCTCTGTAGAAGGGGTTAAATTGGTTTGATGCATATGCACAAACTCTCAGCTTCATGAACTTTTTCTGTTCAAAAAAGGCTTGGATACCAGGTGGACCTGATGGTTTTTTTATCGCTTCACATTTGCTTTTATGATTTATCAGTCCTAAAAGTATCAGCCACCCAATCTTACAGATCAAATAACACGCAGTTTATGAATTACCCAAGTAACCCGCAGCCTGAAAAGCGTTAAACCAAACTACCTGCAAATTCTTACAACTAGGGAGCGCTGGCTGTTTCGCGGTGAACATCAAATAAGCCACTCTAACAACGAACATCAGGAAGACTTCCCTGTAGTGAATTCCCACACTTTTATTTGCCAACCGTAATAAGCATTCATGTTGTCTTATGGAAGAAGCAGTCTTGCATACCAGCTGCCTGCAGATTACAATCTTGATAGCAGAAAATACCTATTTGTAGTTAAATTCTACTTACCACCCACCTTGCTTCCCTCAGCACCTTGAGGGGAACATAATTCCCCATTCTATTTTTATTTTCTTTCAAGGCCATGATTTATTCAGATTATCTTAATGCCTAGAAATTCAATTTCTGTAGTTCACGGTGACAAACAGCGAACAGCACTTTATTTATTCAACTGTTCAACACCAGTAACACTCAAAGTGGAAACAAATAGCTTTTTGTTATTTCTCCTCTTAGTAGAAACCATGCAGTCAATCGCATTTTATGTTGAGATACAAACTTTGCAGAGTACAGCCGGTACTGTTCTAGATGGCTGGGGTTTGGCTACATAATAAGTCAACTGTATTCTGGCCCAGGGCCCCACATTCCCCTATTGCTTCCTAAGCTGTTCTGCCCCTCTTTGAGATAACTCGTTATCGTATGCTCTAGAGCGTACGCACAAACAGGCCGCTTTTCTTACCCTAGGGCTCTTGGGAAGAAAAAATACCGGACTGGGTAGGGGTATGTTTGGAGCAACCATGTCACAAAGCTGCTTGTTAGTCCATGGAAGTTTTGTGTGACTCGCTAAGTCCTTGGATCAGATTTACTTCACTTATTGTTCCTGGTTCACGATGTGGTTTTGGCACTAGACGGTAGAAAAGCTAAGTCCAAAAATCAAAGTTAGAGAAAACTAACTTGCTAAAGGCAATGCATGATGAACTAACCTTTTGTAGCACAGGAGACAAACGAAAATTTAACCCAAAGCATAAACAAAATAGTAGCCAGCGGTGCCGGAGGGGGGGAGTTTAAAGAAGAAACACATGGAAATGACGCAGATTGGTAGAACTAGCAACTCTTGGTATTTCAAGATAAAGGTTCAAGAACAAATTCTGCTTCAGGAAAACTACTAATTGCTAGCAAAAGAAAGTTGGAGACGCTTATATTACTTATTGGAGAAGCATAATAGACCTGGCATCAAGACATCTCATGCTGCAGTCCGCCCCGTCGCTGAGCAGATCTCGCCACGGGCAAGTCTACTGTACCCCTGGATTTATTTTCTGATCAGCAAAATGGGAACAGACACCCCTCAGCCCACCTATTTTGGGAAAGACCCTGCAGATGAAAAGTTACTTATTATTAGAAACATGTTCTCAAAGACACTGTCAACTACAATCTCTTCTTGCACAGCAAAACTTTGACATAAACCAGGAAGAAAGTCCATCTAATCAATGTTCTAATTCTGTTACCTTCTCAGCAAAAAATGTGCGGGCCATGTGCACGCCCGCCCTTTTTCTTGGTGTCACTGAAGAACCTGCACTGCAGACTGGCAGGAAAGCTCTAAAACCAGATTTTTCACAGGGCCCTTCTTGAGGCAAGAAACTCAACAGCAGAACTATTTTCTAACCCTGCTAAAGCTTTCTTAGTTGGGTAACTACATTGCCTTAATATATGCACTCCACTTTGCTAAAAACTGGGGTGGGAAGTCCACATGCCTGTTAGCTTGCCCTTATGTTCCTAAAAATCTATCGTGGGAATGAGCAAGTTTCAGTCTTGCCCAAAGAAAAGACAATTTGCTGCTCTGCCTGTTATTTATCTACTAGCTAGCCATAAAACATATCTACCAAAGACTCGGTCGGTTTGTGGATGAAGACATTTACAGAAAAGAGATCTTCCCATAATGACCACGTGCTGCAACCTTTGCCTGCCTGCGATCCTCAGAGGGCAAAGGAATCTAACACAGTCTCCCTCTGTACGGCACAAACAAGCAGACTTCTCTTCCCAACCTCAGAATGAAAAAATAAAAAGATCACCTGACTGTAACTTTGTACAGCAAATAAATGCATTATAAAGCCCTCACAAAAAATTATACCCCCTCCCAATATACAGCTTCACAATGGCACAAGAACTACCAGTGGAGTAGAATAGAGACTGCATAGGAAATGAGGGGAGAAAGGTAGAAAATAGTCCTGTATTTAAAGAATGAGGAATGTGGATGGGGAGACTTAGCAGTCACCGGAGGAATGGATAATGGGGCTTCATGGCAAAACCATAGACCTCAAAATGCCAGAGAGATGATAAAAAACGCAGGAGAGAGATATCACCGTGCCATGGCAGGCATCAACGGCCCTACATCCATCACAGCACGACTGAACTTCTCTGCAAGGCAAGATCTCATGAGCTACAACATTCACTAGCAAAAAAAAAACCCCAACAACAAACAGGTTTCAAACAGAGCATCAGCGCACAGACAGCCGAAAACCACCTCATCTCCAAACGGGTGCTGAAAACAGCCAACGCTGCAGCACAGGCCACGCGGTTCAGCACCAGCTGCTCACGCCAAATAAATTTCCCAGCCCTACGTTACCTGAACCTACGGCTGCACATAGACACCCACCCCAGCGCCGCAGGGCTGCGAGGGGACCTCACCCTCCTGTGGGAGGGCAGGAGAAATCCCATTCCAACACACAGGCAAAACGCACGTTGCATTTATGGCACGATGCTCGCCGCGCTGCTGGAAATCAGAGCGGCTCAGTAGCCCGTAACTGGGCAGTGTGGGAATTTTTTGCTCAATGTAATTGGGATGGGGCCACGTTTCCTACTCGTACTACTCAAAACAGTCCCAAAAACCCAGTCTGGAGCCAGTTGAGCGCTGGAGAGGTGATGCGTTTCCTACGGAGCGACGGGCTCAAGGTGGCTAGCTGTTTGGGCTTGGTTTTTGGGGAAGGCGGCGGTGAGCGGGGAGCTACGTGGGGCAGCGGGACAGCAGGCGCCTGGAGAGGGTCTGCGGGTACTTACGGACGCAGAGACAGGCCACCAGCTTGGCAGCCACGTTGGGCACCTGGCAGGTGGGGAAGATGGGCTTGAGCAGGTTGGTGGCGAAGACCAGAGCCACGACGTACTGCGAGGACGGCCGGATGATGAGCAGCTCTATCCAGAGCTTGAGGAAGGCGGGCAGGGAGCCGTACACCTCCAGCATGTAGGCGTAGTCCCCGCCGGATTTGGTGATGGTGGTGCCCAGCTCAGCGTAGCAGAGGGCACCCACGATGGAGAAGGCCCCGCAGACGGCCCACACCACCAGCGAGAGCCCCGGCGAGCCGGCCTCCCGCAGCACGCCGGTGGGGGTGATGAAGATGCCGGAACCGATGATGGTGCCCACGATGATGGCCACGCCGTTGAGCAACGTGATGGAGCGTTGCAGGGTCACCCCTTCCCCCTCAGCGGAGGCGCAGGGCGAGGGCGAGCGGGCGCAGCCGTTCTCCTGCGCCCCGCCGCCCGCCGCCTCCAGCATCTTCTCCATCGCTTGCTTCTCCTCCTGCGCCAAGGAGGAGGCCGAGCCCGCCGGGCTCCTCTTCTTCACGGCGCTGTTGGTGCCGCCGCCGCTGCCCGACATGGTGGCGCGGAGCGGGGGCGCGGAGGGGCGCGGAGGGGCGCGGAGCGGCGCGGAGCAGGGCGGCGGAGCTCCGCCGCCACCATGCAGCCGCCCCTTTTGTTCGGGCGGCGGTGGGCGGCGTGCCGCCAGCACCTCCCGCTGAGGCGGGGAGCGCGGGGCCGGCCGCCTTTCCGGGAGGAGGAGGAGGGGGGAGGAGGGGGGAGGAGGGGGAGGGTGTGGAACCGGCGGCCTTGGCCGCCCCTTTATCGCGGATCTCTTTCGGGGCACCCCCCCTTCCCTGCGCCCCAAGAGGGGGAGCGGAGGGACCGGAGCAGCCCCCCCTCCCCCCCGCCACCGCGGGGGTCTCCTGCCTGTCCCCTGCCGGGGGGGGGCGGGGGGCAGGGGTTTGTTACCATTCATTCTCCGCCCCAGCTGCTCTTACAAAGGTGTGTGTGCGTGTGTGTAACCCTGAAGTTGAGCAAAACCTGCGTCTTCCAGTTCCCCCCCCCCCCAACCCCAGCCGATTTTATCGCCCTTCTATTCGACACTCACACAAGCACAGGCCAAGGCCCAGCTGCTCCAGCACCTGCGCTTCTGCAGAGGCACTGCAGAAAGGCGCCCGCCCTTTCGGATGCAAAAACTACCAAAAATATTTGTTTGGGAAAAAAATAATTTAAAAAATGTTTGCCAATCTAGCAAGGGTGCGGGCAAAACGAGCAATTTCTATCGCAGCACCTCAGCGAAGGCGTGCGATACTCGCCTGGATACCTCACAGGAGTGCCTAAGGAGCCAATTCTTCAGCAAACGCACGCTCCCTCTCGACCTTGTGGGACAGGAGATGAGTTTAGAGGCGAAAGCCTGAAAGCCCCGGTTCTCAACAACCACCATTCCCATTGAGAGGTGGAAGCGGTACCTTCGAGGAGCTGTTGCTCAGCCAAGGGATTAGTTGGTGTCACACACGAGGTTGTGCCCAAGCTCTGAGAGCCAAGGTCCGTGTCCATCCTCCCCCTTGCAAGGGTCGCACACGCTTCAGTACAGGCAGTGGGGTGGGTCAGGAGGTTTTCTGCAAGATACCTCGGAGAAAGGCGAGATCTGCATTCTGGGGAAAGATGTAACGTTTTTAGTAACACTTTCAGGTACCTCTCCCTGGTAACTGGCATCACCAGCAGGTCCAACCTCGCCAGGAGTCCTGAGCATCCCCTAGCAGCGCTGAGCAGAACCTGACACCTAGTGGCTCTTTGCCTCCAAGCCCAGGGGCTTAGAACAGCACTCGCCGCTCCTCAATTTAGATAAACATCCATATCTGGGAAGAAAGCTTAGGGAAAAGTTACCTTTGCACCAAGCACGTTTTGCTAGCTTTCAAAGAGAAATGGGATCCTGAAGAGATTTGCAAACACGATGAAAATTAATTAGAAATAAACAGCAAAACATTTCTCGCGCAATTTTCCCGAAACCCCCAAAGCCTTTCTTTAGCCCCTAGCTTAACATCAGCCCCATCACAGAGGCGACGAGGCTGTAATCTAAATCGATTATTTCTCAAAGTAAGATATACCAACATTTAATTCTTCCTGTATTTCGTACTTTGGCCTACACAAAACATTCACAGGGCCATAAAACTAGAAAAAAACAGGTTCCTACAGCATCAGGGATGATCTCTGTGTTGGCCTCATCACACCAGGGTCCAGCAGACAGGGCTGGAACTGAAATAAGATGTTCACTTCAGATATTTTCAGATGAATGCTTAGTTCGGTGAATAAGTTATTAACACATGGATTTATTTCACCAATGCTCCAGACTGAGCTGTTACCTCAAGGCAAATAAATTAACTGCACGGTGATTGGCATTTCACACCTGCTACTTACCTAATGCACAGAAGCATCCCTTAACTTTCACAAGAATGGGACCAAGTTTGCTTTTTCTTTCTGCATACAGTTCTTCCAAAAGGGAATTTCTTAACAGTCCGACAGCTAAGGGTTTGCAGACTTCGGTCTCCGTTTTGACACCATTTCCATCTGGAAGTCCTGGGATCAAGAGCAATGGAGTAGCAGCGCTGAACTGCCATATTTAAAGTCAACCCCATACTGGACTGGCAAATCAATCAGAGTTAATGCTGCATCTGTTTCTCCATTTGTATTGCTGAGAAAATCCCCGCTTTGCAGTCATGGTGTCAGGGTGCGTTCATATAGCGCTTGGTATCTTCAAAGCACTTCCCAAATGCCAAGTATTATTATCAGTTCTGACCACGAACATTAGCTCTCTTCAGGCCCCCAAGTTATTCTGCAGAATCTTTGAAGACTATTTGATTATACAATCAGTTCTCCATATGCTAATACTCAGGCACTTCGAGTTTGTCACATCAAAAAGAAAGACGGAAAGAATTATTTGTCAGAAAGACAAATAATGACTAATATCAGAAGTAAATTGGCCATTTGTTAGAAGTAATGTGTATGTTGTTAACCATTTATCGGCAGAGCTGCCTTGATCAAAATAAGACTGCCTGCTGGAACCGAAGAAGCCATTTCTTTAGCAAACGCCTCGGCTCTACTAATACAAGAGCTTTTAAGCTTTTTTCGTTGGGTAAATGGAAGTGGTGGTAGCTTTTTTCGTTGGGTAAATGGAAGTGGCGGTAGCTTCTAGAGCCCTTCAACAGCAATAATAGTGGAGCCGTGCCACTCTTTCTTCACGCTGAAGTGGCTTGCCTAGCACACAGGGTACCAAACAGCACACATCACACATCAGGTCAACGCTCAGTTTCATCAAGACCAATTACACAACAGAAAAAGGAGCTTAGGTGCTAAGTCGAGTTTAGTGATCAGTGTCAAACAAAGTAGTTTAGGCAAAGATAGATCCTCAAAATTCAGAATCCCACTTCAGAGGGCCTGCTGCATCTAGCTGAATGTAACAAATAATTAGATAGCCTTCCATCGGTACGGCGGCAACAGAGAGGTCATTGTTCTTTCATTCCAATTATAATACAGTTCAGCAGAGTCTTTCATAGCTTTTAAGTGTCACAGAATGTCTGACATCTGACTGGACTCCGCTCATAATGAATTGGTTCATTCTCAAGAAGGAATTGTATTATTTTCTTGACAGAAAATCTACTTTTTAACTTGGAGAGCTTAATCACACAATGAGATACAGACACAGGTTTCTCTGTGTTTCTTTATTACATAGTCGCACACTAATTTGAATGGTTTAAAATACAGCAGCTAGAAGTTTCTTTACATCAGGTGAAAACCAAAGGAAAAGGCCCGTATCCTAACAGAACAAAAGGCTTTCCCTGTTACACATATTGCCTGCAAGAACAATTACTTCAGTAAATTATGATTAGGCAGATAACATACATGAAAATACACAAGGTAATAACTGCCACAAAAACAAGATGCACAAAGAAAAAAGCAAAGATGTGCCAAGAAATACAAGACATTCAAAATTAAGGCATTCAATTTTTAAAGCAAATACAACAGACTATGAAATTGAGCAGAAAAAAGGGACCCTTCCTCCAAAGTAAGCTGTGTAGAATTCCAGTACTCCAAAAGCCAGTAGATTTTTGTGAAATCAAAGCAGTCTCCATTTCTATAGCTTTCAAAGCCAAAAGATACACTCCTGTCAGACTTGCGGTAAAAAAATAGCAACACAAGCCATCCATGACAGAAGACAACAGACTGGGCAGGTATACGTCATGGCGTACACCTGAAGCGCACTGCTGTGAAAGTTCTGGAATGTAGGAATATGGATCAAACATTCAAACGCCAAATGAAGTCGTTCCAATGGTGAAGACTTCTGAGAGGAGCGATCTTTAGTAGAAATATTGAAAGGCAGTTGGAAGCCAGACCAACATGGATGCAGATCCACGCTCAAGAACCTTCTACTCCCATTTCAATAAGCTGTCCTCAACATTATTTCTATTACAGTCTCTAATCCCTAGTACTTATCACCACAGGAACGCCTCCCAGTACAGTACAAAGTAACGGAAGTGACTACTATGTGTATGCAAACGTGGGCTTTGACCCTTTTGTATTGTACCATCTAAAAGAGCCTAAAGTTTCCTGCACAGACACCTTTCAAATAGAGATTAACTTAGTTGTGCAAAATCATTACAAATATTAGCTCTGGTCCAACCATCAAATCAAATCATTCCCTCCCCCACAACTGAGAGAATAAGGCGAAGGAATTGTATCCCATCTCCCATTTTACATACATGTGCAGGCACAGAGAATTATTTTTCTTTAAGTTAGCTTTTGCAAGGCCAATACAGTCATTGTAACATAGACGTTGAAAAAAAGAAAAAACACCAAAACCCCCTTTCTGTTCATTTCCAGGCTGCCAGTTCCAACAACAACATCCCCTGCAACTGAGATACTGCCTACCTTAACCAGGATGCTACAACACTAACACGTAAATGCAAGACTCAAAACCAGCAAAATAACTGTAACAGAAAATCCCTGTAAAGCTTGTTTTTGTAGCACAGTAGTTAACTTTTTCTACGTTGACCCTGTTTGCAGATATTTGAAATGATCAGTGCTGAAATTGAAATTGGTTAATTTTATGTCAGTATACTTAGATGTGACTAAGTGTGCATGGAGTATAGCTTATTAACTACGTGACTGGATAATACACCTATTCTCTAACAGAACTTCCATGACAACACTTTAACAGTAAACCTCTATGAGATTTTTAAACAGGTCACTGAAAATAGAATATTCAGCATCATCTCTAAGGGATGCATGGTGCTGAGTGTGGTAAAAAGATTTACACGCCAAGGAAGGAAATTTGGTTCCGTGGAGCAAACCTAACCCTTGAGAACTCAGTTGGGTACGAGCGTACTACTGCCTTATGAAGCCTCTGAAGATTAGAAACATTTACACCACGGTAGTTCCCTAAGAACAAAACCTGTATTTTGTATTTGCATATGCTAGGAAAGCTGTATTAGCTAGTGAGACAAGCTAACTAGTGGGACAAGCTCAGTGGATCAGAGGTGCACAAAAACTTGGTGAAAATTGCCAAGGCAACTAAAAAACGTTGAGGAATTTCATGAAGCTTTTTAGAGGACCCATTGGTGTACAATAGGGATACTGATGCAGGCTACCTGTAGCTAGGTGAGTGCTACCAAGTCACCTGTATTTTTAGATGTGAAGGCAACATTAAGATGTCTTTATATTACAGTTTTTCCTAACTACTAATAACAAGTAGCAAAAATCTCAGAGATAGACAAGATACATGCCAGTTCTGAATCACAGCCGTCTTTCTACAGGGTCCTCCTCAGAAAAGCATTTGCGAGACCACCACTGAATGAAAACCTCAAGCTTCACAATTACTAGACCCAGTATGCTCACGCTGAAAGCAAAAGAATTCTTTCCCTTTAGCCAGAACTGTGGGTGTCCCTTCCAAAATTATTTTGGGACCCATCGTTTGCTGGCAAAACCATCACTGATGTGATTCTGCAGACCAGGAATAAAGTAAAAGGTCCATCTCATGATACCAAACACTGCATAGTTCAACTGAGACGGTATCGTTCAACCAAGCCAGTACAGCGGGTATAGTTCTACAGAGCTCAACCAAGGCGGTAAAGTTCAACTGAGCGGTAACGGCTTGGGGGGGGTAATGAAACTGAAGATATATTCTGCCACACTGAATATCCTACACAGTAAAAATAAGTACACTACATTGGGGTAGAAGTGAGATTTTTCTTGTATTTACCACATCATTCTACAGTTAAGTGGCCACATTTCAAATTGCCAAGGGAGAAAGGCACAACCTAACAACAGGCTGAGGTAGAGCTATTCAGGAGGCAAAGGCAGGACCTGGGCACTGAGTTGGTTAAACACAAATATTCAAAAGCCTTCAAATCATCACGGTCACACTAAATAGTGTTAAAGTGCGTTTAAACTGAAAACTTGGACTTAAAAAACCAAAGTATTGATTCTAAAGTTCTGAATCTAGCATTGACAAGCTAGTGTCCTGGCCTCACGCGTGCTGAATCACACCAGCAACCAGTGAGTTTGCTTACTGGCAGAAGCAGACCAAGTAACATCTGTTCTCCAAGAAGGCTCCTCAGATGCAATCAATCAAGATCACATCACTAGTTTACAGACAGACCTGCTCCTCATCAGAAAATGTGTACATTTGGTACATGAATTTCATGCACCGGCACACTGTTAAATCCAGTAAAGCATAAAAAGTCAGTGAGAAAGGTGCTTGAGAGAAAATGATGGCTAGTAGTATACTTCAGAGGTAGATAATACTAGTGGGAATTGGACCGTAACGCTAGGCTAAGGCTCCACAGCTGGCAGCTTACACAACAAGTTTGTCTGGCCCACAAAGAAATTTCAACCACCACTGAACTCCCTTACCATAAGGTGCTATAAATACAATCTGGTCCCCAGTTATCATCAAGCTAGATAACTCTTTTTATAAGAAAAGTACATCTTAAGGCAAAACTTTGAAGAGAGTGCACTGGTGCTCTGTGAGTTACTGGAAAAAACCTTTCAAGTATCTGAATATCTGAATGCTGCATTTTGTCCGTGCTCTCCTAGCACTGGATTAGGTTTCAGAAATTGTTTGGGTTCCTCCGCCAAACCCCACTGGGAGCGTCAGCTGAGCCTTACCTAATTTGCTTTCCTCTGATGTGATCAATTTCCTGGGATCAACTGGGCATTTTCGCCTGATTTGCTGCTCTTGCCAGTCTTGAGACACTGGTGAATTCTCTTCTGCTCTCTTCTCCTGGCACATTATTAAAACAGAAAAGTAAAAGCTGCCAAAGCTAAAGCTTCTACACTTGTTATAAGGTTTTAGAAAAAGTCATCTGGCTCGTGGTGTAGATAGAGTGGACATTCTGTGGCATCCGAACCAAACATGGATCACACAGTCAATAGAATGGGAATTAGATTCTGTAAGTCATTTTTTCCTTCTCCTCTTGTCATCCTGAGCACCAAGAAAAAGGGAAGAAGACAAAGTGACTCTATATGTGAGCAGAGAAGCTAGTTCTCTTCCCAAGCCTCTGAAACAATCTGATCTGATCAGTATTAACACTTTCATTTCTTCACACTTCCTGCTTGCTAACATGTTTGTAGTTGGGATTATTAATTCATGCAAGTCACTGGAAGAGCATTGGAAGAGACACAGAACAATTCAGACAAGAGGCAGGGGAAGAGATCTCCTGCCCTTATTTTTCCTTTAGCTATCAAAATAATTCCTTATCAGTCCCTGCTTTAAAGCAAGTCAATTTGTTAAGGGTTAATATTATTTACTTCTTAAAAGAGGCAAAACTAAGAAACCCACAGCCTCTCTACTGAAGGTCAAATGGCACTTAGAACTGAAACTGGCTGGCTGTGAAACTGTACAGCATACACACGCTGCAGAAAAAAGAAAGTGATTGAAAAATGACATCAGTTATACGCAGGTATTGCAGTCTGGGCTGACATTTCATGGGCCATCTATGGCCTGATCAGCTCAGCATGGTCCGCGGGCTGTACTTCAGTGTTCAAGAGATGCCTGCTTTGGAAGGATGAACGGACGGTGCGATTCATTAACGGCTGAAGAGGGCGAAAGTTGTCTACCATTCTCTTTTCTTCTTCACCATCTGAAGTAAAGAGCAGCATCCGAAATGCCTCCAGCTGCAAATGAGAAATGTCCAATTTTGTGACTTTACTAACTGGAGAATTACTGGAATTCATGACAAAACACAATCATTCATGGCTGGCAAAAAAATAAATCAATGATACTATTATGTTTGCATTCTGAGAAATTTTAGCATAAACTTCTGTCACTCCTCTGTCACTTGCTGGTGAAGATTATGCCACATCATCCATATCAATCGTGCCACCATCCATATCAACACAGAGGATGAATTATCAGCCATCTGCCATCTTTAGGCAAACTAAATCTCAAACGTGGCACGTCTGAGACAGAAGGGATTCCCATTCAAATACAGGAACATATGCCATCTTTAAATAAACCTCTTCAACTTTAACGTATACCCTTCCTGGAGTTCTGTTATCTTATACAGACATGCCTGTGCTGGCACCCAGAAAAGAGGGAACCTCCACAAGCAACAATCTACATAGTAGTTCTCAGTGGTTTGTAGCTGGGGATTAAGATAAAGCATGTGACAGATCAGCTTTTAATGCTCACAAAGGCATTAAAATGTTAAGTAAACGGTGAGCCTTTCTATGCCATAAAAGAATGAGAGTGAAGAAGAGCCAAAGGGGAAAAAAAGAAAGACAAACAAAAAAGGAGAAGAAGTTTCAACTGAAAAGAAGAATGACACACTATGCATTCAGTTCTTTTTGCTCTGTTAACCACCTTCACTTCTTCCTGTCCCTTCATGTAAACTAAAACATTAAGACCAGGTACATGCCTGTTCTTCAGAGTTCGCGTTTGTCTGGAGCATGACTTTCTAGATGGACTAGCTCCATGCAAAAGTGGCATTAGAAAAAAATAAATCAGTATTTTGCCTCATGCCTGTGCACTTGCACTTATTACTCGAAGCCTCAAAGAACAGGGACAACGCACAGATAACTTGCAGTGCCTCTTAAACCATGGACAAATGGTAGATTTTGGGGGGTTGTTCATTTTCACTTGCTTTGCAACAGTCTCCAAGACTTGTTCTATGTTATAACGCCCCTCAAAGTACTCCACTTCTTTGAATAGACAAAAACATCCCCAAAGCTTCCAACAAAAACCACAACTGTACAATTCCAGTGAGTCCTCCTTCTGACTATTTTCTACTTGTCCTTACATCTACCAAGGAATAACGTCACGTTGAAACATGAAGTACTAAAATTAAAAACATTAGAGGGCACATGGTGACGAGTTTGGATTGGTGTCAGAACAGACTATTGACCACAAACTCCTCCACTTGAAATAACTTCTGTAACACAAACATTTGCGGAAACCCTTGTTTGTGTGGCCTTTTTAAGGGGAGATTAAAAAAAGGAATTCAAGGACAGTACAACCAAATAGAGAGTAAATGTGCCTACAAAGGGAAAAGACAACACCCAGTGGGGACTCACTCTATCTCTCACCATCAGAATGGCATGTGAAGGACTCGGAGCCACCCACCACTCGTTCAGTACCTTCAGAGTCCGCCCAAGGGAGGAAGAGAGGATTAGCCCTTGCAGAGACTTCTGTGCAAATGCACGTGGCTATCAAGAATATGCCCAAAACCTGCCCTTTCTCCTCCCTCCCTCCCACAAAAAGGACTGCATCCTGGTAAGGAGAGCAAAATTATGCAGTGTTCCAATAAAAAAACCCTCAGTTTTCAAGGGGAAGCTTCCAGCATAAGGCATGGTTTACCATAGATTAAGATAGAACTCCAGAGAGCTGGAGAAGCACCTTTACCTGCTTACTCAACAGGTCTTAGGTGTTTCAGTATTAGCTGTTAATGTCAGAATACCTCCCCAAACAAATACTGGGTGTGAAGCAGCCACAGATCTCTGTGTATCCTCAGAGAATCACTGGTAGAGGTAAGACAGGTAAGCTACTACTTGTGTGCCTCTTCCCCTCCACAGCAGCAGGCAGTCAAGCAGGTCTAGTGTGATCTGAAAGGTAAGCATGAGATTTACCTGATTTTCATCAACCTCTATTGGCTTCTTCTTGATAATCCATGTGACCGATTCGGTAAGAGGGGGAGTAGTCAGAGAGCCTGCGTAGGTCCAATAATCAGGGCATGAAGGTATCAAACAGGAGGGATCAAAGACATCAAACTCGATAACAGTGTCCTAAACCCCAGAAAGAGTTTATTTTTAAAAACTGTAGTTTGAGGAAAAAAAACTAACAGAAGATTTTTAAAATATCTTAACGTTGAGATTAAATAGCATAGGTGTTATATATGCATATGCAAAATCACATATTGTGAATATTAAGAATGATCTACATAAATATAATTTTAAGCCCCATAAACTTGGACAAAATGCGTAAGCGGGGTTTGGGGCATAAGATGCAGCTAGCGAGCAGACAAAATTTTAATGGCTTGTCCCCACAAGCCATTAGGAACTCAGTGCAGAAGAAACAAGGAGTGCAAAGGAGCAACTGAAGTCTTTGTGGAGCTAGAAGCAAACAGGAAAAACAAAGACTAAATGGTGGAATAACTTCAGGCAGTCCTGCCAGATACACTTACACTGCAAACAATAGTGATTTTACTTTTTACAACATGATTTTAGGGAGTGGGGAGAGGGAAAAGACTAAAATTTTATTTAAATCACATCAAGCATTCATGTCTCCAGAATGCACACTCCCACAAGTGAGATCCAGACAGCACGTAGGAGCTGCAGAGCCCACAATTTCCTACACAAACATTTTACTCCTGGGGTGTTTCCAGGATATACTGCCAATACAGGAAAGGAAGATCCTGTTTTTCCTTAGATAGGCTTTATCAGTTCCCCACAGAGAATGCAAAGTATTACAGTAAAGAATTTTTCAAAAATAGGAAGTTGGATAAGAGATTCTAGACGGGAGCTTTTACTCATCATGTGAGAGAGGAAGGTGCAAGGACATCAGAATGGGTGTGATCTGACCTTCCTCATCCTCCTCACCAGGATGATATTCCCCAGGGTTCAGGGCTTAAGCCAGTGATAATGCTGGCAAGGCAACAAAGGTTCTCACAAGTGCCGATGAGTTGCTGCTGGGTGACCAACACCCTTTGGAAATGAGATCTCTTTCAGGGCAGCCCACACGTCACTTGGCGAGCCTAATCTTTGATACTATGTTGTTTTGGGGTTTGGTGTTTTGGTTTTTTTTTTTTTTAAAAGATCTTGATTTTAGTTTCTTTCATATGCCCTAAAGCACTAAATTCTCATAATGTATAGTCACAAATTTTTGTAGGTCTTTTTGGCACTGAGCTGACTTGTTTGGCATTTATCTGGCAGAATTTTCACTGCACTGCCATAAGTATTTGGGTTTTTTGGATTAAAAAAATTCCTTACTGCGATAAATAATGGCCCAGCGACTTCAACTGGATGTGCTTACAAGCCAGCAAAATTCTTGATGTGTGTTTTTTTGTGTGCACTTTTAAAAAGCAGGAGACACCTGGAGGAGCCTGAGCTGCTCCTGAGCACTACCAGAGACGCAGCACTCCCTCTCCTGGCAGAAGCCAGACATCATCTGCGAAGAGTCCCATTTTCCTAGCAGAAAATTTAGTGTTTAAAAAAAAAAAGCAAACAATAATCTCCTCCTCAAAGATCAGACAAAAATCAGAAAGCCTTAATTCACAGAAAAGCACAGAAAGTTCCTTCCAGTTAAACACCACAAAAGCTAATCCGGTGCCATCTGTTTTCACAGAGGTGGTAGGGCAGGCTTCAGTGAAGGCAGGCGTTAAACATGTGCATGCCCTTCTACGGGGGTACAATCTCAAGAGCATCATTTGTTAAACTGTAAGCTTTCCAAACCTCTAAGTACTCAGTTCCTCCTTAAAAATCAGCTTTCCCCTCCCTCTAGTATAGTCAACAATTCACCCAAGGTATCAGTCAGGCCCCCTACTGACCTTTAAGGAAGAAAGCACTGATTAGTGTTTTCCTGTTCTCCAAGTATTCTTTATGTTGAACGACTGCATTAGCTATCTGATAGCCGGTGGGACACTATAGTAACTGGTGAGACACTTAAAAATACATACCTTGTGTTTAACTGCCGGCAAGGCATCAACCAGTGTCTGCAGCCCTTCATGATGTGCTCCCAGCTGCACAAGACAGGTAGGAGTTAGAGAACCATTAAGCTGACATCCTACATATCTACCTTAATCGGTATTTTTCTGAAAACAACGATGACGACAAAAACGTAGAGGTATTTTGTCCTAAATCGGTTTTAACAAAATGCAAATAAAAAGGCATCATTACAGCTTATTGCACAAAGTGAAATTACCTTTAGAAACACTCCAATAACAGCCAAGCCGTTACCTTCCATTACAGCTTCTTCAAAAGTCGGGTACACAACAGCATTCCAGTGTACTAAATGCAACTGAAATACAAATGAATGAGGAATCAACACACACACAGAGCACAGCAATGATATCCAGACACTTGACTTTTGATCTTTGCTACATTTCGTCCTTTTTCGTCGTGCAATTTGAGACACTACAGTGAGCTACCTCAGAAGTCACGCTGCAAAAATGGGGACCGAAACGTCACTGGGAAATAATGGTACTTCCCAGAAGCACAGAATGGCAGGGGTTGGAAGGGATCTCTGGAGATCATCTTTAAACAACAGCCAAAGACCCATAAACTACTTTTCACACATATGAAAGGGATTTTGTCTGTGGGAGACTGATTACAGAAATGCTAGTTAAAGGCACAAAAAGGGCTCTAGTACAGCTGGAACTGAAGGACTCTTCCAGCTCTTAACAAGAATAGCAGAGCATGCTGTTCTGCTAAGGAACATTCTGCACATAACATGAGCTTCCTCTGCATTGCTTACAGTCCAATGCAAGCATGCCTTTCAGGGGTTCTGTGTATCAAACAGACAGCCAGCACCAGTCCCAAAACTTAGTCACACTGTCCTGCTGTTAATAAATATCTTGCCGACCTGACAGGCATCATTACAAACGCATTTACAGGAGATAAACATCTTCTGATTATTGCTTATTTTTGAGTTTTCAAATTCTCCATCTTTGGCATACAACTGTGTTTATACCTGTCACACTTTCCTCTCTGAGCAACTTCATCTGTATTGCTCTCCACTGGCTCCATCCTTTTTAGTGACTCTCCTGCCGTAGTAGTTAATTACTTAGTAGTACTGCCTTAGTAGTTAATTAACCAAGCAAGTCCAGCAAAGAGCTACGAAGATGCTCAGGGGACTGGAGCATCTCCCTTGGGAGGAAAGGCTGAGAGACCTGGGCTTGTTCAGCCTGGAGAAGAGAAGGCTGAGGGGGGATTTCATAAATACCTATAAATACCTGAAGGGCAGGTGTCAGGAGGATGGGGCCAGGCTCTTTTCAACAGTGCCCAACGCCAGGCCAAGGGGCAACGGGCACAAGCTGGAACACGGGAAGTTCCCCCTGAACATGAGGCCAAACCCCTTCCCTGTGCGGGTGCCAGAGCAGGGGCACAGGCTGCCCAGAGAGGCTGTGGGGTCCCTTCCCTGGAGACATTCACCCCCCGCCTGGACGCGGCCCTGTGCCCCTGCTCTGGGGGTGCCTGCTCACGCAGGGGGTGGGACGGGGTGAGCTCCAGAGGCCCCTTCCAACCCTCACCACTCTGTGATTCTGTGAAATGTTTTGCTAATTTAATAATTGCTTAACAGTTGAAAACAGAAAATGAATTGACCATGATAACCACTACATTACCACAGAACTCTGCTCTACATTATTCTAACAACTTTAAGAAACAAACAAAAAATTGTCGATAACTGGAATAAACTTTCTAACGTTAGCCAAAACATTGGGGTCTCATACACGCGGCGGTTGTTTTGTATACAAAGGACACAGGACCAAGCTTCTTGAGTTACAGGTATGGGTGTGAGAATTAAATAATCTTCCATTTTCTCTTTAAATATTTTTTAAGAGTATTTAGTATGTACTTTGTTCCTCTGCAAGGGTTTAGTAATAATGTTTATTATTAAATAACTAGATATACAATAAATAAAAATTTATTTTAAAGCAGTAAGGTTTGGGAGATTTGGAGGTCCACTAGAGACAGCAGCTGAGGCACAATGCATTCACTGTGCTCCCATAAACAGATCCTACACCTCACATGAACTCTTAGCTTACTGCAGCTCAGAGGTAAAGCACTTACTTTTTTTTTTTTTTAACTGAGATCTGAGCTTGCCCATTTACCTCAATATCTGCTGCCCACCTCATCTGCACAACGTTAGCTGGGACCTGGGAGTTCATGAAGACCTGATGTGCCCTCAGCCTGCTTTCCATCTCATCCTGTTCCACTTCAAAGGGAGGAAGGACTAGCAGAGTTGTGCCCCTCCACCCAGCATGAGCTGGAACAGCAGTGATACTTCGCTCCCTGCCACTGGCTTGTCCGGCAGCTACCCCTGCGAGCATTCAGGGAGAAGCAAATGTAACTGGAACCTTCAGTAACGGGGCCAATGGTTAATGTTAAGACTCTGTTCTCCAGAAAACACAGTTAATATCAACTTCCTAATAAGACAGCAGATGAGCTGTGGCACCTACCAGGTCTGACCCTTAGCAGTAAGCTGCGATTCTTCACGCAGGGAGTTTTCTAGCATGCAGTACAGTACAGTCACAGAGCCTCCAATCCCCCATAGGTATTTGCACTGTTCAGTGTTTTATCTCCTACCTCTGCCGGGTAAAATTTACTGTCAACGGTGTGCTCTGAACCCCACTCATTTATGGCTCCCCAGTGGAAGTGGAACTGCTTCAGCCTGTACTGGTTTTCCAAGGGACCTCCAACGATTACTAAAAGACAAACCAATGCACATGTATTAATAAACATGATTTAGAATTGTCCAGACAAGTAACACAGCAAGATCCTGCTTGAAGTAAGTTTGCTCAGGGAAGAAATCAGGTGGAGCAACTATCTTACCGAAACAGTCCCCTGTCGCTTGGCTGCTTTTACAATTTACTTTGCTACGGCAAAACTGTTCAAGCAAATGCATCACTGTTTTTTCCCTGCAGTCTGAATCAACTATAGAAAATTAAAGATAATAAGCTAAACGGTCTCCTCATCCACCTCCCCTCAAGGGAATTATTGTTATTTTCCAATCCACGTCAAGTTTGGTAGAGTCATAGTAATTACATGTTACGTTCTATGCTCTTCTCTTTGAGCAGGCGTATGAGAACTGCTTTACCAGAAGAAACACATATGGTGACAAAGCAATGAATACATCTATTAAATGACACCGCAGCGAAGCCTCAATATCTATGAAAAATATTTACTTTTCCCAGGACAATACAAGACTTCAAAAATCCAATTTTTCCAGAGAAAAACACAGTACATTGTGTCAAACGTTCAATTCTGCTTTTTTCTCAAGTTACAAAAAGCCACGCATACTACTCTGCTTCAACGCAGCTTTCAGACTGCATAACCAATATTAAGAGATTTCCTGCACAGCCAGAAATATGCTACCACTGTGCCTTTTGTAAACTGCTCAAGCTACACTCCACAAAGCATCTGAAATTACAGTCTGCCTGTGGGCACAATTCTGAGTTTCTGGAAGCTTTAATACACTTTTTAGCCATGAGCAAAGGTAATTTTCAGAAGGCCTCTTATAATTTTGTGAATACACAAATGAAAAAGTCGATGTCTGGTTTCCTGCGTACTGTTGGGTTTTACTCCTTTCCTCCTAACTGAACCAGGAACATCCTGCAAAGCCTTCTTGTTAGTTATTACATCACAACATCTGGTATGAGAGACCAGAATTACTTCCAAAGGGCTAACAACAAATAACGTAGCTGTAGAGACCCATTTGCTGATTTTTACCTCACTGTACGTCATGGTTAGCTTTTACAGCAGACCACTGTGTAAAGTCCATAATCCCAACACTACTTTTGAAAAGAAGTTAATCACTTCAATGCTAAGGAGAAAACAATGAAAGGCATTAAGAGCTTTTCTTGTCTTTTTTTCCCCTGAAAGCCAGCCAGCAGTTTTGAAATTCTAACTAGATAGGCCTGCTCATGGCAAGAGTAAGCTAAAACAAGCTATGCAAATTGACATTTAATTGATTTCATCCACTGCTACTGAGCTCTTCGCATGAATGCAATATTGACCATCACTAAAATAATCATGACTGAGAAAAGTAACTTTCAGAGATGGGATGAAGATATGGCCCACACTGCCAGGTCTTTCAGAATTAATGTTTCTGCGCTCTAACACTATCCACTCCTGATGACGCGATGATGCAAACCCACAAGTGACTACATTCACGTTAATAACCACAGTCACGTGAATGTTTACCTCACAAGTAAAGCTAGGCACAGGCACACATATGTAGAAAGTCAGGGTCCCATAGCAGACACTAGAAAGTGACGGGAACCAAATGGGAACTTACAGTCCCATTACAAGCATTTTTCCCATTTCACTTCCTCCCAATTCACCAGCCTTGATAATTTCAAAACAAAACAGACATTTAAAGGAACTAACAACCACCAGAGGAAAGAATCACATCAGCTCGGTATCGTAGCCCTAGTTCTGTTTCGGTCTCATTTCCTGCAGCAGATGGCATCCATGCACACAGACAGGACCACATTCTGGACATACCTTCCCCACACCCTCTTTCTTCTTCGTCCTCCTGCTCTGTTCATAAGCAAACACCCCATGGCAGCACTACCTTCATCTTTTGCCCAAGTCTTGTTTTGCCTCGTCTCAGGAGTTGGGCATTTTTGTCTATCCTGGATGCACATTTCGCTTTGTCTTTTTCATCTTCTGTTTCAATTTTGTTGCTTTTTTGTGTGTGTTTTGTTCATAAGCAGCTTCTCTGGATTTCGATTATTGTTAGACAGAGGCTGGCAGAGAGAAAAATCAGAAATAGCAACAGTAAAGAGAAGGCGGCAGAGGAGAGAGGCAGGCACTTGAAAACCTGGCCGTTTATACAGCAACATCCCATGATCTGTTGTTACCCTGTCATTTTGGAGTCCTGTCACTGATTGTTTAATGCCATCCTCCACTAGCCATTCATTGACTTCAATTCGTTTGAGGAAGGTCATGATGATGAAAAGGCAGCCATGCAGAAAGAGGCAGCAAGAACACTCACACTTGGAGAGTCACCTCAAGCGTTCAGTCTCAGAGGTGAAGCGGGTAAGACCTTTCAGAGCTATGACATGCTCTGAATAGCCAGCCTCTGAAAGGCCAGCACCCCTCTGACTGACACCCCTGAGGATTCCGTGCTTGCCTCTACGTCACGGAAACGGTCCCTGGGTATTTAAATTTTACATACTACTTAACCTCTTCCAGGCAGTTCCTCTCCACTACATCAATTCTTGCATAAAAAAAGACTTTGTTATCCATCAAACTGCAAACCATGATGCTTTTCAGGAACCCATCCTCAACAGATAGCAGGGTATGGCTGTATAAAGTGAAAGACTTAAATTAAAAGCAAAACCAATCTAAAGTTAGTAAGTTAAAATCATCGATGAGCTAACAAATGATGTCTCCATCTTAGTCCCTTGTTTAACCACACCTCACTAACGCAACAGCAGTTTGTACTGTGAAAACAGAGGGGCACTACTTGGTTTCTTCATTACATACCGAAGCACTCAAATGAACAAGGGCAAGAACATGCCCTGGCTGGAAACTAATATTCTGGTGAACAGCTATAAACAATAAAACCAAAAAACCCTCCAAACATCACACAAGCCCCTGAAAGCCCCATGCATTCCACTGCTACCATTTTTGCTGCACTGTTTTATCAGCCTCCTTCCAAACATCAATCAAAAATACTGGTGTCGTGGAGAAAAAGCATTTTCTTATTAGCATGCTGAAAGCTTCCTTCCCAGGAGCATTACTAAATCCCTTACAAAGTTCTACCATCCTCACATGGTAAACAGTCCCCTTAAACACAAATTACTCCAATCAAACGGGTTCAAGCTTGCCTGGGGTCCCTAAATTCTTCCTCCAGGACAAGCTGAGTAATCAACATGAATCATGTACTTCACAATATCCCTGACCAACTGCTACCAGTTCACCCACCTTTACAAAATGTTTTCTTTATACATACCAGCAATACCCTTTGGTAAAGTCAACTTTTAAAAGGAACAACAGACAGAAAATCTGGAATTTGGTAGCAATAGCTTGATTTTAAGTCACTTGACTCTATTGAGCGTTTAAAAAAGATTTAGTTGCTCAGGTCAGAGTGCTTATTCACATTAAATTGCTGGAATGCATCATTTGATTTCTCATGCATGGACTCCTGCTTATACTGAACCAACAGGGACACACGCACCTGCCCCCTGGGGTAGCAGCTCAGTGTTATTTAATCCTCCCAAAGCTTATTGAGATAAATATGTATGCTTTCCAACTGAAAGTCATTTTGCTGCTGATTATTTCAAATGCATTGAATATATCTGTTAACACCGCAAAAGAGATAAGTGGCAGATTACTTTATTAAAGTGTAATAATGGAATCTCATTTAAAACTAAGTAGATACATATATATATATGACTGAAGATTGAGTCATGTAGACGAAGCCATGATATTACGAGACCTAATCAAAAGGCAGGGCATTAAGGCTTGTGTAATAAGGATAAGTTTCAACCTACAACAGAGGATTTGTGCACAATGTCCATGGTAATAAATACCTAGTCAAAGTGTAACCTGCAAAGAACTTCTGCATTACAATTCCCATCACTGTAAATCCACGTTCAGCTAAAGCGTTCTTTTACTGTATATTAAGTTTCAACATTTGCCCTGAGGTTTTACAACATGCAAATATTTCTCCTCTACAAGCATTAATAAGACATTAAATAGATTTTTGAGTTTCACTTACTCGATCTATCAGTAGAATCATCAAACTCAACCAGGAATGAATATCCGTTGTTCCAGATGTGAAGACATGTTGTCGGGTCGTAGCTGATTTTCAGAGGCTTCAGAAAGGGGTCATAAACGCTGTCTCTCCACTGGATATTGATAGGTGACTGTCGGGTGCCTCCAGGAATTGTAAGCGGACTCTGCCAAAGCGGGTGCACTGGAAGGTGACGAAGAGGGTTAGGGTCTAATGCACGATACAGAACCTCCAACTAAATACTTCAGAACTTTTTGGCAAGAGGAGGTGGTGCTTTGGCATATTGTCTCCAAAGGCTAATTCAAGTCAGCTGATGCACAGGAAAGTTGAAAAAAAAAAACCAAAACATTCCAGCTGCATGACTCAAAGCCACACAGGGTAGTAATGTGCCTTATAACTGTGTTGATACCTTTCTGCATTTGCAAAATGCTATTCAAAGAAACTGTCCCTTTATTTGCCAGAAAATTGTTTTCCTTTTATTGCCAATTGATTTTAAGGTGCCTTCTGTTTTACAGGTTTGCCGGAGTCTCAGCACACCACTTCAGCTTTCCTTACACACCAGTACCGTCAGCTGACATCAGATTGCACCAGACACCGGATAACGCCCACCACAAAAGCAAAAATATTCTCCTGAAGGTGCCAATCTTTCGCCTACGTGTGCACAGGGCTTACACCACCACTACCCGTGTAGTGCTCCTGAAGCCACCCACACCAGTATTGACCAAGACTACTTCACACAGTCAGGACCTAAAGCTGATCCACACACCTGTAAAATCCTAAACTACCAGTTTTGGGGCAGCTTGGGCACCTCAAACTGGCATGAGCAGGGCAGGCGCACACAGTTTCCACGGGATTTTATTCCGAAACCTGCACGGACTTGGGGAGCACTTGTTCACCTGCTGTCCCCCAACATCAACAACCCACAGACAAAGGGGTTTTGTGCCTTGCCCACGCACCAAACCCAAAACAGGGAGGCTCTGAAGCGCTGCATTA
This sequence comes from Phalacrocorax carbo, assembly GCF_963921805.1. Lineage (NCBI taxonomy): Eukaryota > Metazoa > Chordata > Aves > Suliformes > Phalacrocoracidae > Phalacrocorax > Phalacrocorax carbo. Next base: position 43,914,335 of record NC_087520.1, read on the forward strand.
CTGCTTATTTCATTAGATACAACTGCTCGGGGTCTTGCACAAGGGGGGAAAAAAGAAAATTAACTCTTTTAACACACGAGGGGTGGCTAAACAACCTTCTCCTCGGCTTCACCAGCCAGGGGCTAACTTTATCGGCCTGCGCAAGGTCACCGCACGCAGGGCACACAGAAGCGGGTGAGGAGAATATTCTCCCAAAGCCCACAGCCCTCTCTTCTCGTCAGTGCCATTCCCTGACGTTTCAGCGGAAGAACTCTCACAGTAAAAACACGCTGAACTTGGCGTTCTCGCCTTTCTACACAAACTTCGGAGGCACCGGCAGCCCCCTCAGCCCGAGGGCGGGAGGTGGGCGCTGGCCGGGCAGGGAGGGTGAGGGGGTTCGGGGCAGCGAGCTCTCCTCAGGCGGCGGGAGCTGCTCGGGTCCGGGGGCGAGGGCGGCCCCGGCCTGAGGGAGCCCGTCCCCCGGCGGCCCCGCTGAGGGAAGCGGCTCCCCGCCCCGGGGGATGCGGCGCGGCAGGGCGGCAGCACTCACGGGCGTTTCGCAGGCGGTAGGAGCAGCAGGCGCCCAGGCTGCACCGTCGTGTCCCCCACCGTGGGGCGGTGGCAGCGGCCACCCAAGCCCGACGGAGCAGTGGCAGCATCGCTCTGGAGTCCGCGGAGCTGCCGGGCGCCACCGCCCAGCCCAGCCCGGCACGGCCCCTTCCGGCACGGCCCCCGCCGCCATGGCTCCCTCCGGGGAGCGGGCGGTGCCTCTGCCAGAGGCGAGGCGGTGAGAGCAGGCTCTGCCGGGCCGCCGACTTTTCCCTCAGGGGCGAGCTGAGACTGGGTTTTACCGGCATTTTATCCTGTGACAACGTTATACAAAAGACCACGGTTCCTTACGGGTGTGTGTTCACCATTTCACATAGTCAGGCTAATCCCTCTGCCTGACCCACACCAAAAAAATGCATTTCCTTTCAGGGTGGTAGCATCAGGGCTTGTTTATACATTTTAGCAGGTTAGCATTTGTTCTTGTCTCATTAGTTTTGCTCAAGTAGGAGGTTTCGGTCTCTCCCAGCTGGAGGTGGGCTGGAGCGCGATCCTTCTCCCGCAGAGACATGGGTGGCCCTGGCACAGCAGGGTCCCTGGCCCAAACCCCACACAGAAACGTTAGGAAACGTTAACATTATGGTTGCTTTGCCCAACTGTGTCTGACCCAAAGGCTGAAGGCCAAAATAGGCCCACCCTGGGATGGTAAAAGGAGTCAATTCAACTAACATTCATCTGACACCACTTGAGGCCTTGATGAAACTCTGGTTAAAACCTCGGTTACTCCGTGCACCTTTCTGCAGTGTTACAGCTGCCAGTGAGGAACACAAAGCAAAAAAGGAGAGTCTGTAGAAAGCTGACAGTGTCGGTGAAAGCACAGAGATTAAGTAAATGCCCTCATTTCTGCTGGGCCTGTTGGGCAGCTGGAGCAGAACACCACACCTCAGCATCTGGCCTCCATCTTGCCACCTGCTTTGAATCATATTTTGTGGTTACTCTTTTAAAGTCATTGTGCAAATCTGCATTTAGCTTTTGGGGATTTTTAATCTTGTGAGGGTGGGTACTTTTGAGTTTTCATGAGATCCTGACATAGCATTAAGAATGTTTTACTGAAATGAAAATAAGACTAGATATTCAACTAGAGTCAACCAAAAAGTGTTTGCTCTAGTTTACAACAGTGTGTAATAAGTTTCCATTGTATTCGCAGTATAATATATTTAAAGTACTCCTGAGTTGGATAAGAGGAGGTTGAAATCTGGCAAGTGAATTGCTTTGAGTGGCTACATGATCAGAAAACAGGTCATCGGAGAGGCACGAAGACAAAACAGCCTGTCATCTTAGTATCTTAAACTGGGTTTAAATTTCATTTTACTTCCTCTCTGCCAAAATGTACTTTCTTTAAAGCACAGTCTTTTTTTGTATAGTAGGATTCAATTGCAAACGTAATGCATTCTTGGTTTGACTCTCAATGTTTTTTCAGGATGGCTAATTTACTACCCTCAACATTCAGCTTCCTGTAACTTAAAAAGAAGAGATAGGTACTTGATGAAATTGAAAACAGTTGCTGCCCATAAACATCATTATTCATTCAGGCTTAATCACCGTTTAATAGCCCGCTGATCATAGATAAGCAACTGTATTTAACACAGGTCAGATGTCTGTTGCTGAAGCTACTTGTGAGCAAGCCTGTATGAACTGCATCCTTTATTACAGCTGGGAGCCCAGACATAGCTTCAGATATTTTAATACTGAGCCTAAACAAGAGACACTGGGTTTTAATCTCATCTACTAACAGAACAAGATTGTCATTCCTTCACATTCCATTCTTCGGTGATGTGTCCTCTAAATACAGCTGATGACCCTGGGCAGCTTAGAAGTCATATCTACCAAATTAACTAATGTATGTAAGTCCTATGTCATAGTTTAGATGCTTACTGTTGCAGAGGGCATAACCTGGTTTTGGTACAACTATTGCTTTTCTGTATGTTAAAAGCAGTTTTTAAAAAAGCCTCAAACCCCACTGCTTTACACTGTGGCATTAAGATGACTGAACTCTATGAAGCTTTTTAGGGATTTGATCCTGCAAGGTTTTGAAATGTAAAGTTTAATATGGAGCTACTAAGCTGAACAGAATGAGTAATTTCTTGTGGGTTGAACATCATGACCAAAGGGAAGTTCTTATGGTGTAGGCTTTCGGAAACGATGGGCTGTTCAGGGGCAAAACTAAAGAGAAATAACTTTGACCTGCCAAACTTTTGTGTCTTTTCTGAGTCATTGACAGAATCTGCATGCAGTTTTACATGCCGTGCTATTTCTTACTGAGCATTTAATTCAAAAAACCTTTTCTTCTCTAGGGGATTAAAGAAAACCCTTCAAAATATGAGCTCAGTGGCAGTGAGATGGTTTGTTTCGGAAGCTGTAGACAGAAAGGCAAAACCTGCCTGTACAGAAGGAAACATAAGCCCTAAACCTTGTCCCCAGCACTTAGCCAGGGTGGCCAAAATCTCCTTTTCTGGACCATTCCAGAAGCAAAGTTTCTCCTTGGCTATGTCACAGCCAGAGAGGGTGGTTTTTGCAAGAGAGGCATGGCTCTCACCTGGCAAGCTGGAGAGAACAGCAGCCAGAATTACTGTATCTTACATTTCTGGACCATCTGGGAGGTTTCAGCTGCGCTCTCTCTTGTTCCTGAACTGAGAGTGGTTTCTGTGTGTAGGGAGCACCACAACCAGAAAGCTGGCAGTTGGCCTACTGGGTGAGTTAAAGTGATACAGAAGCTGTGTGGAAAGAGAAATTGAAACCTCATCTACTAGATGTGTTTTCAAACATGCAAAGCAAAAAAAATGGAGGAAAAAATAGTGAGAATTAAGGTAAAATGCAGTTTGCACACTTTGCTTTATGCATCCCTCATTTACGATCAGCTCGCTGAGGAAGGGTCTAGTCTATTGTTTCTTTGTTCCATGAATATCTATGCTCTTGTCAGAGTAGTTACACTAACTAGTGTAATGAAAGAAGCGTGACCAAGGTGTGAGTCACCAGCGAGGAGAGAGCTGCCACAAACAGACCTAATCTGTGCTTGATTTATTTTATTTTTTAAAAAACCTTCCAGACAGACACAGTGATACTCCATTTAATTTTATAGTATTTGGAGGCTTCTTACATTTGCACTGTGGTTTTTTCCTACCTTTCCCAGCTGAAATAGATGCCATCCAAATAGTCCCAATCTTTTTGATTATTTTCTATAATTAACTGCAGCTGTGAATGCTTTAACGGGTCTGTTTGGAGTAATAGTTAAAATTGTTTGGAATAATTGTTAGAAAGTTCATTTAGCATTGAAACAAGTATCAAAAGCTTTGGGGTGGGAGTCAAGATCCAGATGAAAATACAGGTTGTGTCTATTACAGAATTATCGTAATTTATAACACAATTTCCAATAAAATATTTTGAAGGCCACAGTTCTATGGTAAAAATCCAAAATAAATTCAGTTAAGTGAAAGGATTTACTGCCAATTTACACTGTTGTAAACTTGATTTAAAGAGACAAAACATTTTCCAGTGTTTCGTTTTTGAATTCCCCTGAAGTATCCTGGGGAGGAGAGAGTTCTCACATATGGGTTACAAAATTATAAGAGTGTGAAAATTAATTCAAGGGGTTGTCAAGTAAGAATGAGGGGTAAAATGACTGAGCTTCAGTGGATTTCAGTCTTTATGGTTTTAATCTTGAAAAAGAAAAAAAAAAAGACATTTGAATAAAGCACTTTGATTTGTTTACACAGGGAGTTTCAAACAAGCTTCACCCAGCTCTGAAATAAAACAGGGAGGACAGCACAGTGGGAACAGTTGAGAAACCTCACCCACTTGAAGGAAATATGGTTTTGTCCTAAGCTGAGCAGGGTTGCTTTCCATAGCAACACATTCTGGATTTGAAAAATAAAACCAAACAGATGACTGAAACTCAATAAAGAGCCGTTTTAAACTTTGAAGGACCATGGCTCTGCTTCAGCCACTTGGATTGAATATTACAGAGGAAATCCAAGATAGGTTGATTTCTTTGAAACTTTTTAGCATGAATCAAGATCTTGGAGGATATCAGTGATGGTTGGCTGAGGTCCGTCGTGGCAAGGTGTTGAAAGTTCTGCTGAGCTGATGTCAGATTTGCACTGCGATGCAGGCCAGTTTATTGATAAACAGTCCAGTGCTTTTTATCAAATGGATGTAACTGAGGGTACTCTAAGCTCAACAGGAAGGCAGCAGATGATTGTGAAATGCTGAGCTTTTCTCTGCTTCCAGAATGTTTGGCTGAGATAGGAGCCTGGATGAGAAGGCAGTGGCTGAGGCTAAGTCCAGATAAGGAGGAGGTAATTCCAGTTGGCAAGGTAAAGCAAACAGAGGCTTTATCTTTTCTATATAAAAACATTTGCTAGAATTATGCATGCAGGCTTAGTAACTCAGCAAGAAAAGGGCTTAGAAGCTATCTGGTGGGCAATTTGTGTAGTTACTGCAGTTGTGGGTGCAGTCCTGGAGATGGCACACCTGGTTTGTGTGTCATTGCTGTAGTTACACAATTCTTTAAATAAACTTGAAGGAGTCTGCTTTTCTTGTAACTTCATCTAAAAGGATAAGGAAGAAAAATGCCCTTCAAGCCTGCTCTGGCAATAACTACTAGGGTGCGGGCATACTCCATAGGCTTAAAATCCCTATGAAGAGCATTTCCAGCAACTCCCTCTTTAGTGTATTTAAAGGTGTCTGAAACCAGGGCCTCCACGAATTGTTACAAGATACCACAGAGCTTAGTACAGACACGCACTGCGGTAGGTGTGCTGGTTTTGGCTGGGATAGAGTTAATTTTCTTCACTGACTAGAAATTTTTTACATATATGCCATGATTCTCAGCAATGTTTCTACAGTTCTTCCCCAGTGAATTGCAGAAAAATACTTTCGTCCTTGTGGGGGCACAAGGGGAGTCAGAAAAGGCCTTTGAATTGTTTAACCTGTGTCCTCACAGCAAATGTCTGAGTTAACTACCATGTGAAAGCACGACCAGCAAGCTCGGTGAGACTACTTCTGCGTGTGGGAAGGGCAAGGGGAGAATGGTAAGAGATGAACTTCGGGAACATGGTGAACTTTACCTAAGAGCTCAATAGTCTGATTTTACCCTTTCTTTGAACAAGTTTGCTCCCTGAAAGGGCTGTTTGTACTGTCAGCTGTGAACAGCGGAATTTAATCGAATGTGCTTTCTGCTTTGAACGCATGTTGTGCGCAGGGTCTAGCCACCTGACGGGGGGACCCACAGGCTGGCTTCTTCAGAGCTAGTGTCTATTTGCTGGCAGCCCAACCCAGCCATTCCAAAGATAGTGTTTTCCTGAATCAGTTTTTTTTGGCATTTCCTGCATGAATGTCATGGAGTAGAGAAAGATTTAAGTAATAAATAGCATCTGCCTTAAATTGGGAAGAGGAATGTGAGTAAAAGGAGTTAGATAGCAATTGTAGTTAATTGAATCAGCACTGGTCTTACGATGGAACAGCCTTGGATGATCTCTGCTGGGAATGTTTGTTACCATGAAGCGAGCTTCGGTTTCTCAGTACGGTTTCCCATGGATGAGTGTCCGCAGCAAAAATATGGCATCATTTAGCCCCTCACTGGGAACTGATGGACCAGGGGTAACCTTAACTCCACTGGACAATTTCAAATAATTTTCCTAGAGTAATACTTTCATTGACAAAATAGAGACGCTTAATTGTAATATGTCCCATTCCCAAAGTTTTTAATTCTATAGGCCACAGAGTTTTGTGGTGTATTAACACTGAACAAGCAGAAGAATTAGGAACTGTGTAGAGGGATTCTGTGCTGCCGATTCATGGGTTCCATTACTTTTTTAGTGTAGGCTGTTGATCTATATTGTGTCTCAGGGGCTTCTGAAATTGGAGGTCATTGGACTCACAGTGGATATCCACTTGCAATCTTAGTTTATGTCATCAAATATAAAAATAATGAATAAATTATTAAAAAAAGAATAAAGATACAGAATAATGGCAGAGCTTTTAAACCACAGTTACAGTGGCTTGCCTGGATTTCCCCTCTGAAGCAGTAATTCGTATCCCTGCACGTGACGAGCAGCACTATATGAGCCCAGGCATTACTCTTCCTGGCACAGGTTGTGGTTTTAGCTGTTGAACCTCCAACACTGAAGAAGTTTGCTGATAAACTGTAGATAAAGAAGTGATGCAGACGTTGCTTGTGACTGTTAGAATATGTTCTCTCCTATGCACACATCCTTGTGTGGAGTGTACGTACGTACAGTTGTGCAGACTAATTAACAAACCTAATTAATATGAATGCATTGGCACCTCATTAGTATGCCAAACCAATATGAATGTTAGAAAAGCTGCCATTTTATAAGGCTGAATCATTGTTTTTATAAACATTACTGTAGTACTTTTCTTTGACTAGATAAACAATGGGTTTTTCCTCCCTTTATTTTAATTGGGAAAAATGAAGTTTCTGAGAGCGTAAAGAAAAAAATGGTAGGGAAGGAAGTAAAAGTTTAAGAGGTTTTTGAGCTGTACTAAGAAAACTCTACACAGGTCAGAAAAGGGAAAAATACTGTCATGGATGCATGTGTAACTTGTTTGAATTTTGCATTAGGAATTAGGCTCTTTCTTGTGTTTTTTTTTTCACTAGTAAAACAATTCAATGCTAATCTTGCCTCTAGAATTAGAAATCTATAGAATTAAAAGGCACCATTTTAAAATGAAGGTGAAGTGCTGGATCAACAAGTTATGCTACTAGATTGAAGGACCCATTCTTTTAAGCTTTCAGAACATAACTCACATTTTCTCTTCTGAAATAGTGAGTTTTTCACTTATTTCAGCTACTGAACGAGTAGCAGGAAAAAAAAGAGAGAAAATTTGGATTGAGGACTCAAAAACATTGCAAACACTATATAAGAACTGCTCTGAATTATTTCTGGTGTGCTGAGGGACAGGGAAGCTTGTGTGCTATATATTACATACAGCTTCCGTGTCTAGGAATATATACCATACAGCGCACGTGGCACTTGGCAGCTGATCTGCCAGGGGTTTGAAATGCCAGTCACTCAGTGGCACAGGGCGTTTCGGCGTCATCTTCAAAAATGCATTTACAAGGGTAGAGCTATTAAACACTGAAAGTTGCCGGATATTTCTTCTACCTTTCAATATAAACAGCGCCTTGTGCTTGTCTCCATTCTGCTTTGCTTTATATCTGTCACAAAATCAGCTGTTTTCTCATCAGCTAAGTAAATACAAAATTTGTCACTTGATAATTTAAATAGAAGGGAATCACACCTCGGTATTCAAGGAGGGATCTCATTGTTCTTTGGGAAAAGTTAGCAGGCTGAATACATATACAGAGGAAAAAAAAAATAGGAACCTAGAGGATTTCCCAGATGTAAAAAACTACTCTTTATTATTGCTCCAGCGGGCATTATCTACGCACAAGCGAGTAGGCACACAGTCTCTGGCTGGCCTCATCTTATTTGTAGAGAAGTTAATCAGTATTTTAAATAACTACATCTTTGACATCTTCCAGTAGTGTCCTGCATCTCAGGAAGCGATTCACTGTAGTTCTCCTCTACACCACATCTGGAGGGTTTTGGGGTTTGTACTTCTGTTGGGCCTCACTTTCAAAATTAAACATTGTAGTGTCTGTTAAATTCAAAGTCACTCAAAATCAATTTGCACTAAATGTGCTTTGAATTACACTTACAAATACCGTTTTCATTGAAACCAGTCAAAATCTTGCAGGTCAAACTTAAAAATTAATTGTTGTTTAGTATGTTTCTTAATTGTAGTTACAAGTGACAATCACATGCAACCCAATAACACTGACGCAGCAGAAATAACAATGTTTTAATCCTGCACATGGAGATAAATCATGCAATGCAGTGAGGTATTTCTATCTGTAATCTAAGTGTATTCACTCTTTCTTTTTTAATCTTCCAGTCAGTCTCAAATTTCCCTTTTCGATTAGCTGACAAATAAGAAAGCAGAGCAACACTTAACTACTTCTGTTGTCTTTGTGCCTCTGCATCTCTCCCACGCAGGCATCCAGTACTATTTTGATAAAATGAAATACACTTACGTGCATCGTTCCTGTTTTTATGAGTGCAGGCGGCCAGACTGCAGAGCCGTGCTGGCACTGCTGGGGGGCTCCAGATAGTTTTCAGCTGCTTGTACAAATGTGCCAGGGTATTTGCCTTCACACTATTCATTGCTATCACCTTGGCGCTTGAAATCTTCAGTCCGTCACACAGCCAGAGGAGCTCTCCAGAGTCTAGCAAGCTATCAACATGAAGTAGAGGAAAAAAGATCCTGTGGATATACGGCTTCGAGATAACTGAGGGGTCTCCAGACCTATTTATAAAAAATTTTGAGACACCCTTTCCTGGTTGGAGAGGTGGAGCTAACCAAGTAGTTAATTTTCAACTTGTCCCTGGACAGCTTCTTCAGTGGCTCCACATTTTGTTGGAGGGCCGGCTAGTTGATGATTATTCTACATGTGCTTTCCAGGTTCTTTCTCATCGGGCCCCAGGAACACCAAAGGGTTACAGAAACCACTCTTTTGTATGCAAGGAGAGGTTTCTTATCATTTCTTCATACGTTCTTTGAATTTGAATAGCTGTATATTTGAATACTGATAGCTAAGAATTGCTGTCATTAACAGCTGCAATTCTGAGAACCGGTGACTGCTCAGATCAAGGAATTCACAGAAATCTAGTAGATATGCAAGGCTTGCCGGGAGAACAGGAAGGGAAATGTCCTCCTGCAGAAGAGTATTTTAGCTCTTAGCATGTCATACAGTACCACTGCAGCCTCAAGGTAAGGAAATTTTTCTTCTGAGCTATCAGATACCCCATAAAAGGGATAATTTTGTATAGACTAGAAATAGAAACAGACATAAGGAATCATCATTACTCCCACTCACACACTGCTTTGACCCAGCTGAAGTGGGTTGGGTTTATTTTTTCCCCTCCAGTGGGGAGAACAGATTGAGATGTTTTCCTGACCTCTGTTTCTCAGGGATGAAAGCATGAGGGCTGTTACTCTCAGTATTTCCATGAGCTATTACCTTAACTTTGTTATCACATGTGAAAGGTCTGTATAGAAAAGCCTATCCTTTCATTTTCTTTGGGATGTTTGCTCTTCCTCCCATAGCTGCAGTCCACATAAATGGCACAAACACAGGTAGCTTCAGAATTAAAGCTGTAGTTTCTCAGACCAAGCACAGAAACACAGGCAAGCAATTAATTCCCGAAAGACTTCTCAAGATGTTATAGATTGTAACAGGCTGAATGGGAATGGAGAGCTATTAGGAGAGGGTGCCTGGCATGCCAGGGAGCAGCAAGCGCCAGCTACTCTCAAGGTCAGGGGAGCCAGGGGTGACCCCGCAGAGGCAGCGCCCTCCCCAGCGAGGTGCTGCCCTGCAGAGGCTGAGCACAGCGGGCAGACCTGGCTGCTGGTAAAGGGGCTGCCAACAGCCCCAAACGCTGCGAGTGACAAAGCAGGTCCAAGGTCCAACCAGAGAGCCCAGACAGGAGCAAAAGGAGACAGGGCCAAAGACAAGCAACAACACGGGTCCAAAGGCCTTCCTGGAGACAGGGACAAAGACAAACCTGAGGACAAGTGCCCTAACAGCAGATCTTAGGGGCCCTGGCTTGGGCTTAAGTGGGCTCCTGCCCTGGGCGGGGCTGTGGGTGGAGGCTGCAGCAGACGCTTGTCAAGGCCACCGAGGCTTGTTAGTGCCCTCGGGGTCATGATAGCGCAAAAGTTTTGTGGGGCCTTTAGTGATTCTCATGCAAGTATTTACAAAATCCACGTGATTGTTTTCCTCCATTAAGCGCACAGGAGGGCATATTTTGAAAGCTACAGAATCTGTCAATGACAGAGCAAGCAGAAATGATAAGCCAATCAACATTCTGCCATTACAAATTTGGCATTAAAAACCTCTCCTTTCTTTATCTGTAAAATTACCTGTGAAATATTTTTCAATACTTTTTTTTTTGCGATGTTTTGAATTAGAAACTTATTTGCTTGGCGATATTTTCATTAAACATATGCATGTCTGACATCTCTTATCACACAGGGGGTAAGTGCAAGGCTCAGGCTCAGGGAGTCCTCCTTAGTATCCCAAAGTGGCAAACTTACCTGTGCTATTTGCTGTACCAAAACCTCCTATTTGGGAGAGTCTTTCTTACTGCTTGCCATTTATTACCTCAGCTGCCTGCGCAGGCAGTATTTAAGAGCGAGTAGGAGTTCTGCCCAAAGAACTGCAAAATCTAACTTCTGGTGTTGTTCATAATTGTGGGTAATTATGCACGCAGAGTGTGACTGTATACAATGAAAATGTGCATGCTTTGTGTTCCCACAAACTAGAGAATTAAAAATCTAGAATTTTCTTGCTGTCACTACCCATCTGACTTTCACTGTAAGTGCCTCTGGACTGGACAGAGATCAATATTTGGGTTTTTTCTGATGCTTAGTACAGGGTTGCCAGCACTTATGTGTTGATTAACTTCAAATGAATGCTGTTACTTGCAGAGAGAAAATTACCTCCTCGATTTAGTGTTTCAAGAAATCTGATTCTCCACAACGGTGTTCCTGCCCTCATGTTGTCTCAGTTGCAACATTGGCAAGTCAAACCCAATAATTCAGAAAAAATATGGTCTTGCAGTTTTACTGTAATTAAAAAGACAAGGAAAGTGATTTCATAATTAACATTTGCCTCACCTACATATTGTTGCATGACAGCTGAGGGGCAATCAGTCAAGTGGTGGGGAGCTCCCTGGGCCGGAATTGCTGCTGAGGAGGCCCTGTGAGACCTCTACGGAGCAGCTAAAGGTATCGCCTAGGGCAGCTCTCACAAAGCGGTCAGGTCATGACTGGCTGGGCTTTGACACTCATTTCTTGGGGGACTGGCTCACACTTCCCGTGATAGATTGTACTTCAGCCTAAGGGAAGCTTTTCTTTGATGTCCAAATTTTGCTAGGATGCTGAGTAATGTGATGGAGCTCACCAGCCTGGCAACCACCACCACTCCCTCCTCCTTCTCATTCTCCCTCTTGTATTAGGGGTCCCCAAACAGGGCAGAGTATTCCAGATGTGGCCTCACAAGTGCAGAGTAGTGAGAAATAGTCCCTTGATGTGGTGGCCATGCACTTTCTAATGTAGCCCGCCGTGCCATTGACCTTCATCCCTGCAAGGATGCATTGCTGGTACACGTTCAGCTTGTCCTCCAGGATCTGCAGTGCTTTTCTCCAGAGCTTCTCACCCTGGCGGTCAGTCCCCAGGTTGTACTGAAGGTTGGGATTGTACCATCCTTGGCATTTGCCTTTGTTGCCTTCACGAGGTTCCAGCTGGCCTGGCTTGTCAGGACCACTCGGATTAGTAGCCCTACCATCCTGCAATGACAAACGTGGTGTTACGTGGGAACTTGCTGAGGGGATGTCCTGTCACTCCGGCCACTGATGAAGGTTTACACGTAGTTTATTTTACTTCTCACACTTGAAAAAATGGGGTTACGTTGCAAATAATTTTGAGCATATGTCTAAACGGGTGCAGGTCAGGAACTCGGAGATGGTCAAATTCTGCTTAGAATAACAGGGTTAATGATACGTTGATGCTGTGTAACATTTTGTATCTGGATTTCTGAGAAAAATCTATGAAGGTGGGGACTACACACTGAATGAAAAAGCAGTTCTCAGGCAAGCCTCGGTCTGAAGAAAAGGATAAAATCCTCTAAAACCAGTAAGTGTGATGAGCTCCCTTTCAGGCTTTTGATAATCCCAGTGGATGAAGAAAGACTGATGATGATAATGGTACCTGACCAAGTAAACATGGTCTGTGGCAAACCTGAACAAAGCTGGGCAAACTAGCAAATAGTGGGCAAAGATATCAGCGGTGTAACAGAGGTAAAAGGACAGCAGAAACAGCTGTGAGCGTGATCCTGGGAAGATCACAGTTGGGCAAAGTGCAAATACAGAGCGTGTTTGAATGGCAGATTTCTGAGAAGGGGAATAGCCTGCTATCATTTTTTTCCATGATGTATACAGGGAGATGGAACGGTATGTAAATAAAAAGAGAATGTTGAGATCATGCCTGACCCTTCTCACCTTATTTCTCAGACTGGCAAAAATGACCTTACAAGACCGTGAACTTTGACCAGCTGGACAACCACATGTGTAACGATGTTTTTCTCTCTGCAGTGGGAATTCAAGGCCTTTTCCTCCATCCTCGCTCATGAAAATTAGGAGCATCTTCGTTGAATGAAATGGAGTTTACTCGGCATAAACCAGAGGTGAGAGCGGAGTTGGAACAGAAAATGCCTGTGTCTTGCCCTAAGTCATAGAGCTATCTGAAGTAGGGTCAGGAGCAAAACCCACTTGATCCTGGCCTGTTTTCTGTAATAAAGAACAATTCTGAGAGAACTGAAAATGGGCATGGTGTCTGAAATGTAAGCGATGAGGAAGTATGTACTTGGAGGAGGAAAACTGGCAACAGTGGAGAAGTTTTCTGTTGACAAAAGGAGAAATGCTGCAGCAAGTTTACAAATAGCATAAATATTGCCATTGTTTAAAAAATGTATTTTCTGTAACTTCTAATTAAGCATCATTATGTCACAGGATAGCGCATGCTACGGGCACAAGGATGCGTTTGTGTCCCTCTCCAGTGACGAGAGTTAGCATATAGAAAATGAATAAAGTAACTCAAGCAGGAACTGATTAAACAGGGGAAGTTCAAGTACTCCTTTTGTTTTTAATAGCATAGGATGTGATCAAGGACTTTATCCATGGGAAAGAAAATGATTCCTACAGAGTTCTTACAGCAAATGCTTTCAGTTCTTCTCACAGAAGAGTTACTTCTGTGCCCCGATCACATCATCTGTGTTCTTCGTGCCTTTGTTTCTCTGTTCTCATGCTCAGCAGTGAGTACGATTATGAATGCCTGTCACTAGTTTAAACAAACGCTTTGTTTGGCAATCTTTGTTTTCCTGCTGCTGATGCAGCTGCAAAGTTGTGTGCACAGTGTGTTAATTTTTTACCTTTGATGCTATGGTAAGTTTTTTTTTCCTAACAAAATAAAAAGGAAACCAATGAATGAGATACCAATCTCTCTTGATCCACACAAAACATGTGAAAGCAGCAACTTCCTTAGGAAACAATAGTAAATGAAAGCTGATACAATGGTAAAACAAGCTAGATATTTCCTGGAACCAAATGAGTCTTTGTAACATGACAGCGAAAAGTTAGCACATACATAAAATGCAAGAGAGAGAGGAAGAGACTAAAATAAGAGGATGAAAAAGGTGAGGGAATAAAACAACAAAGAAATATCTTGTTATGCTATTTGGGACAACAGACTAACAGGGCGACAGGATGTATTTTCTTCTATAAAACTGAAAAATGAAATTGATATATTAGCACCCTGAAGTTCTTATTCATTTTTATAAGGAGGAAGGAAAATAAGAATGGATTTGATGAAGGCACTTGAGCAAGTCAACACAGTTTAAATCAGAATGTAACTTGCAGTGTACTGACTTCTTCCTGGTGCTTGCTCACAGGCAGTCTCGTATCCTGTGGCCAAGCAAAGCCTGCATTCATGAGAATACACTGAATTTCATTACATTATTGCAGAAATATTCAGGTGAGCACATTTTTGAAAGCTCATAAAGCTCAGCAGATTGTGAAGCACAGGAAACAATAATCCTTGGGTAAGTCATTCGTGTGTTGGTGCTGTAAATTAAAGACTAAAAGCCAAATTTGGGCCTTCTGATTTAAGCACAAAGGAGGTCTCCACTGTTAGGTTGTGAACAGAAAGATCCTCTTTCTTTTGCTGTTTACCAATGTTTTCTGTCATACTTCATGCTGTGTGAAAAGTGTGTTATACCTGGCTGTGTCAGTCTCAAGGGGAACAGGGGATGGGCTATGATACCAGAGTCTCTCCATGATTTATTGGTGTAATTCAGAATTTTAAAAGGAAACGCCCCCTGCTTTGGAAGAAATGATAGGGAAAACCAATCTAAGATCTCTATCGCTGGTAAAGAGGGAAAAACCCCTTACAAGAGGTAAGTTAATTGTATATTCCAGATTGTTGTAATGATCAGAGCGGACTGACTCGCTCGCAGAAGGTAGGGTTGCAGCCTTTTTTAGTGATAAATTGCTATATTATTTTTTATTATGTTGCTACTTCAGATCAAAGATGTAGACATCAGTTGGATCCTGCCAGTGTTTCCTGCAGTTCATTTGATGACTATTGGTGACTAGTATAACTGGTTTATGACAACGAAAGTTTTCTGGTTTGTGTTGTTTTAGCTGAGGAGTGATTTACTGGCTGTACAGAGAGGAGCAGGATCCCACATCCTCAGCGGAACGCGAGTTAATAATCTCTGGGAGGCAACGTACTGATGAGAAAACAGGACAGCTTTTGCATTGGACTTGTTTTATGTTGGCAAAGGATTTTACTAGCAACTTTCCACAGCAGGTAGTACGCTGGTATTTATATCACTGCTTTTGTAGCTGGGTCCTGGCAGTTGCTTGAGTGCAGCAGAAACTGTTTGGCAAATCTGTTGCAGGGCAAATCTGTGCAGCAAAGCGTGAAATAACCCTGTGTGAAAAGTCAGTCTGTAAGTAGTTTAACCTTTGAACTTCCTAATCTGCTTGTGAAGGAAGAGAACACAATAAATAAACTAACAGATTCAGCTGAGCAGTTACAAATCTGGAAGTAGAAGCAACGGTTTTCCTAACACACCAGCTGTTAATTCCCAGGCTCATGACAACTCTTTAATACTGAAAACACCAGCTCGAGAAGTTACTATGAGCAGTTTTGGGGAAAGGCACAGTGCATGTTCCCCTAGCAGCTTCAGTTTCCCTGCCTGAAACATGAAACCCCTCAAGTCCTGTTCTCTGACTCTCTGTAACTCCTGGACAGGTGAGCAGGAGGAATTGCTGGTCTCCTGGTGTCTGAAACACTTTAGAAACTGGAGCTTTTGTGCCATGCACTGTTTAATTTCATACAGGGACAAAAGTCCTGCTGTGGACACCTTGAGTTTGATCGTGACAAAGCTACAGAGCCTGAGAACAGCATTTCAAACCACTAGCCTGACAGCTCCATTTAGCCTTAGGTGTATAGGTGTCCGGGTAGCCAATTACAGCTGAACCAGCGTGGATCCCATTGCATGTCATGATACTGCAGAACAGAATTAAGCATCTCATTTAAGGCTGAAAGTCACCTCTGGTTATGCTGAAGCTGAAAAATTAAGTATGATAATGGTCTTGTTTGGGCAACACTGTGATATATAAGGATATAGTAAAATAATCTAGCCTTTGCCTTCTTTTAGATCTACTTGCATACTTCTTCCATGCTCCCTTTTTGTGCTTTTACAAATTTTTTTCATTCCCAGAAGGTTAAGAGAAGGTTTTCCACCTTCACCCAGTCATTCTTTTCTCACATCAAACACAGGAACAAAGCAACAGAAGAATCGGTCTGATGAGCTAATTTAGCAAATTCCCCCTGGCTGCCTGTTCTTCAGCTGCGTTCTGAGCGTGGTGACATTTTTCTCCTTAATAGGACAGCGCGCATTCAGATCATCCCATTTCAGCAATGCAATTGCTTGGAAGCCATTTGAGCAGGGAGAAATTTAATGGAAGGGCCAAGGGAAAGGAGTAGGAAAAGGGAATGTGTCGGTGGGTGAATGGCTCAGGGTAGGAACAACCCCATACACCGGTACAGATTGGGGGTTGGCCTGGAAAGTACCATTGCTGAGAAGAAGCTTGGAGTGCTGGTGGACAGCAGGTTGATCATGAGCCAGCACTGGGCCCTTGCGGCCAAGGGGGCCAGCGGTGTCCTGGGGTGCATGAAAAGGAGTGTGGCCAGCAGGGCGAGGGAGGTTCTCCTCCCCCTCTGCTCTGCCCCAGTGAGGCCACATCTGGAGTGCTGCGTCCAGTTCTGGGGTCCCCAGTTTAATAAGGACGGGGAACTGCTGGATCAAGTCCAGCTACTGAGCTACCGAGATGCTCAGGGGACTGGAGCCTCTCCCTTGTGAGGAAAGGCTGAGAGACCTGGGCTTGTTCAGCCTGGAGAGGAGAAGGCTGAGGGGGGAATCTCATCAGTGCTTATAAATATCTGAGGATGGGAGTGGACTCTTTTCAGTGGTGCCCAACACACAAGGGGCAACAGGCACAAGTTGGAACAGTTCCACTTAAACATGAGGAAAAGCTCCTTCCCTGTGCAGGTGCCAGGGCAGGGGCACAGGCTGCCCAGGGAGGCTGTGGGGTCTCTATCCTGGAGACATTCAAACCCCACCTGGATGCGGTCCTGTGCCCCCTGCTCTGGGTGTACCTGCTCAAGCCGAGGGGTTGGTCAGGATGATCTCCAGAGCTCCCTTCCAGCCCCTTCCATGCTGTCAGTCTGTGAATCTGTGAGGGAGCGTCTCCTGCCCTGTCTGTGGTGCGCACTACAGTTCCCGGCACGCACCGCGCCGAGCGCGTGTACTACAGGTCCCGGCCTGCCTGGCGGAGGCGGTAACGAGGAGCCGGCGCGCTGCCTTCTGGGAATTGTAGTCTACCCCGGTGGCGCCCAGGTGAAGGGCGACAGCGAGGCCGCGTCCCCCGTGCGCCTGCGCGGCGGCTCGGGGCGGGCGGGGGCCAAGCGGGCGCGGCGCGGCGGCGCCTGCGCACTGAGAGGAGGGAGATCTCTCGCGAGGAAGGACGCCATTATCGCAGCCGCTCGACAAACACCACGAGAATTCGGCACCGCACACGGTAACCGCGGCGCCCCGCGGCCGGACGGCCGGGGCTGAGCTCCCGGGGGGCCTGGCGCCGGGCGTACAGCCCCGGCCCTCGCAGCCTTCCCCTTCCTCACAGCGTTGCCCGAGCACCCGGGGCCGTGAGGCGGCGGCTCCGGGGAGGGGCAGAAGCGGCGGCGGGGAAGGGGGGGGGGGGGGCCGCGGGCCCCCGCCCCCTCACCCGGCCGGGGTAGGGAGGGGGCGACCGGGGACTCGCCTCCTTCCGCCGCGGGACACCGGCGCTGGGCCCCCCGCGGGGGGCTGCTCGCCATCGCCGTCCTCCCCGTCGGCTTTCTCCGCGCCCAGGCCCGGGCGAGGGGTGTCACCCCCGTGCTGGGGTTCCTCGGTGCCGGCCCCTTCCCGGGGGGGGGGCCCTCCGCCTTTGAGGCGGAGAGTCGGGGCTGTCCCTCCCCCGGCAGTGTCCCCGAAGACGGTCCCTTCTCTCCCCCGCCTCCCCCTCCCCCGCCCCCCCGAGGCTTGTGTGTTCTCGTGGTGAAGGACGGGGCAGGTTTGAGCCTCCCCCGCCGCGGGCCGCGCACCCGCTGCACCGCGGGCAGGGTCTGGGGAGGGGGCGCGGCCGGGCGCCCGCCCGCCCTGCCCCGGGCGGGTGGCAGGGCTGGGGGCGCTGGGGCTGCCGCCTCCTCCCTCTGCGGCTCGCAGGGGCTGGAATGGAAAGGGGCTGCTGCTTTTCACGTGCCTGATAGTGTGTGTGTAGGAATAAGACTCCTGAGTTGCTGTATTGCGTGTGGGGTCATTTAGCCCCCACTTTTTAAGGGTTTTTAAGGCAAATTAAGGGGTTTTCACATCCATATCGGGATGGTATTTTCTAGTCTCTTAGTAATCTGTTTGACAACACACTCGTTCTTCCCTTTTTCCTTACTTGCAATTCAAATGTGGTTTTTTTTAAATTTTTTAAAAATCCTTCTACAGTGGGAAATTGTGTACTTAACCAAATATAGTAATGTTATTCAGCTATGGGGCATACAATTTATGTATCACTTTATTTTTAGCGCTCTCTAGGGAAGATTTTTTTCTTTCGAAGTAAACAAGTTTGGAGGGGTATTGGCAACTGAGTGATTGCTTCAGTGGAAGCAGCTTTCAAATTGTCATAAAATGATAGTTTGGAACGTTTTTTGCTGCTTTTTTTGCCTTCTGTGTGAGGTTACCTTAGGTGTAGTACCTTGTTGATGTCAGGCTTTCAAGCAGCAAACGTAAAATTTGTAGAATTTTGAGTGCACAAGTAAGATCTTAAAGCAACAAACAAAACCAAACAAAAAAATGCCTTTGTGTTAATAATTTGGTAGCAGTGCCTCTTGAAACAGTGGAGTTCCTCAGTTCGAAACTGTTAATATATGTTTAACATGGATGAACGTAGAAATTGACCAGAATAACAAGAATTTGATTCTGAAACAGTATGAGCCTTATTTCATCCATTAAATGACATCTTGGCAGTAGTTCAGTTTTCAATAATAAATGAAAAGATGTTACGAAGAAAGACTAGTTAATTTATTGAAGAGAGTAAGAAGACTGAGTTGGGATTTGGGAAACGTTCCATCTTCAGAGGATGAAAATATTTTGTAACTTTTTTTCCTTTGTTTTGTAATTTATGATCTGTTTTACAATAACAGTAACTGGTTTCAATGCCTTAATTATCCAGCCATGTTTAAGTTGTTGCGTGGTTACAGGACAGGTTTTAAATGTTAAGGTTCTTTTAAAGGAGTAATTGATAAATAACATCAGGAGTAATTGAATAATAACACTAAGAGTATGGTAGTAATACAGCGAGTGCTAATTATCAGTGTTCACAGTCCAAAGGGTTCCATCAGCACATGTTCTGCTAAACATGTTTGAAAAACATGTTTCCTGCCTGTGCTGTTTTTAACACAGCACTTCATACCTGCTCTATACTGTTTTGGACTGACTGGGTGAAGAAAGATGAGCTTATAGTCGTAGCTCTGTGTAACCAGAAGCGCTACGTACGGGTTTACCGTGGTTGTGCAAGGAGTAGTGCCGTGCTGCGGGGTTCAGACCCACGTTAATGACAGTGATGTGCTCACAAGGACTTGAGGTCGTCTCTGGTCTTTATCTTGAGCTTCTCCCTAAACTTGTAAAGCATCGTTTGTGCAGGAAGAATACATGCCTTTGTGTTGTCAGAACTCAGATGTCTTCATATCTTTCATTGAAGGATGCCTTGAAATTGCTGTGATGCTCCTTAGAAAGTAAAGACTCTCCCAGTACGTTCGGTTTGAAAGGAAGAGATGGGTGTTTCTCTCTGTGCACAGAAGCTCTTGTCCCAGAGATCTACAGAAACTGCTTATGTGAATTGAGCAGAACAGCGAGAGCTGCTTGTAGCAGGAGACAATGCAAAGCTAATGATTAGAATTAGAACAACAAAATGTCTATGTATACTAAACTTTGCCAATAAAATTTTTTTTCACAGATTTGATTTCCTTTAGTTTGAAACTTGGTATTTAGTTGTTAACTACTAAAATAATTTTATCTGTTTTGTTTATTACATATTCATTAAAAGGCTAAATCATAATCTTATTTTTTCAAGTAAAAATAAAAAGAATAAAATGTCTTTAAAGTCATGTCAAACACTTGTTTCCTTGCAGTTTTAGGTTTTTAAAGCTGCTGTGAAGCGCTTAGTTTTGCCTACCGCTTATTAGACTGCATGTTAAGCTGTTAAGGAAAAGCGCACGAAAGGATTAGCTTTATAAAATCCTTTGCGTTTGGGACTTTAAATAAAATAATTTGTAATGTTGTCTGTTGAACAAAATTATTTTATCTTGCTTCCTGTTTGTAAACCCCTGACTTATACTGCTTGAAAATTGGAGCACCTGTATTTTATGATGAAAAAAAGAATGTGTGCCTCCTAGCCATGGAGTGAATTCGTAGCAACTGTGAAGTTAAACACCCCTTCCTTCCCTGCTCCTTAGGCACAAGTGTGTCTGTTATATGTACCGGCCTGGTGCTCTCTAAGGTCCTGCAAATATACAGAATTGCAAGTTGAAAGCTGGAGTTACTTATTTTTTTTGTCTAGAGGAGGGCAGGGGAATGGCAAAACAGGATCAGACTGTCCTAATGAAAGTATTTCAGAATGTGAAGAACTACTTGCTCTATGTTTTTCTACTGAAATGAGGCTCCTCAGTTTATTTTCATAAGTATTTTTGGTAAGGATTTAAAAATCCTAGTGTTAGCCCTGCATTTTAAAACGATGCTAAGGTCTGTTTTAGCAGCTTGAATGTTTCCTTTTTCTAGATAGCTACAGGACGTAAATCTGTTAGAAGACTTTTGAGTAAGCAGATTACTTGTATATTTTATGTTGGCCGTCTTGCTTTTTGATGGTAGAAGCCTGTGCCAACGTTGGGGTCTGCCCTTGTGCCCCCTGGAATTGCTCAATCAGAACATTTTTCCAGTGTATAGAAAAGTAGCAGTGTACATACTAGGAAAAATAAAAGATGATATAATGTGAATTATATTACTTCCTTTTCTGTTTAGGTAAGCCAAACGTGTAAGAGAAAGCATTCTGCCCAAATTTCCCTTGAACTGGAGCCAGCCGCTTGTCATAACACGTACAGGTCCTGGCGTGTCTGCTGTGTTTAGGCTGAACAACTTCCCGAGGTGAAGCCTCTAAGTGATAAGAGCAAAGCCTCTTTCCTGCAGAGAGGAATTTAAGACTCTATTACTGTAACCTTCCAGTTTAATTCCTTCTGTCAGTGAGAAGCATGCACTGAGGAATGGTGTCTCGCAGAGTGCGCCGAAGGAGGTCAGGTTCAGGTGCAGCCTTATTCCCACGCCCTGCCTCCGCATTTATTTTCAGCCTCTGTAGAAGAGCTAGTTTTAACATGGTGCAGAGGAAGCCAGGTTCTGGAACAGGGTCTGTCCTCCACTACGCAGACCTGGCAAATGATGTGTTGTGGGAGAGCGCCCACGACACGCACGTGGTGTCTTGGAGCTGAGGAGCATGGCGGCTTTGGACGTAGAATGGTTGAGCCGGGTGGAAGTGGCTTCTCAGCGGTGCTGTTTCGTTGCAAACCAGCACGGGGCAAAATGTTTTCCTCGGCAGTCTCTTCTGGTTGGGATTTCACTGATGGGGACTTTAATTATGCTGTTCTAGTCCTAGCGTGGCATATTGTTGGTATCGCGATGTAGTCGAGGTGCCGGAGCTGCGCTTGTATCTCTCGGGGTGCGTGGCTCAAGGGTACAGCTCCGAGGTGCAGGGCTTAGTTACTGCTGCTTTCCTCGTTAGCTAGAGAGTGGCAGGGCATTCCTGCAGGGTGCCAGCTTCCAGAAACACACACAAGCCGCTTTCTGCACTAACTAAAGTTTCTAAATGATCTTTTACTTGAATTTAAGTGGAGAACTTTCTGATTCTCTATGATTGAGAAATATGGATGTTGTTAAACTTGGAGAGATCTGTGTTAGAGCCAGTTTTTAGTTTGTTCAAAGATGTGCATACTTATGTCTGCCTACTGCTGTGATTTCAGTTTGAAACGTACTCTGAATTTAGGGATATCTGTAACTCTTTACGGCAAATAGTAGTCTCCAACCTAAATCTGATGTTTATGACTGAATAATTGGATATTTTTTATTAATTAAAATATCCAGTTCTATCTACCATAACTTAAAATTTTTTTTTTTTCACTTTTAATGCTTTTTCTTCAGAAAGCATAAGATTGTATTGTACGTTTTTTTCCACATTTTGGATAATTTCTAGTAAAACAAAGAAGAAATTTATTTAACACGTATTTAACACCCCTCCCCCAGTTATCATACACTTTTTAGCAACATATCTAAAAGTAATAATTTTCTGTTTACACTAAATTTCAGCCTTTAGGCTGTGAAAGTGAAGTAACATCTGCTTTGGCGGGGTTAGTAATACAAGGTGCCTTTTAGGAATTTGGTAGTTTGGTCCTTTGAACAGAAGTTTTATCCAGGTTGGGTTTTTTCCTCTATAGTATGGGTGCTAGCTTATTCTTCACTCAGTCTTTCTTCTAGGTCTCTTTATAACCTGGAATAGATGTTGCTGGAAGGTTTAATGAATCCCAGGCTCGTCTGGTAATATGACTGTTAGCACCTGGTTATTGGTGCCAAAAGCGGTGACAAGCCTTCCTGCGGAGGCAGGGAATCGCAAGGCATGTTGGTGTGCCTTTTCCCACTGCGGCAGAGCCCAACCCCACCGAAGCTTTGTGGTTGTGAGGGCTTCTGAAAGAAGTAATCCTCCTGGAAAACTTAATCTACTCTAAAATGAGTTCTTTGGTAAATGTTTCTTATTAAATAATTGCATTGAGTTATTCATGGCCTTGCCGTTTCAGTGGTCTTTTAAAGTACCACATGTGATATTATTCATTAAGCTGTTTTCTTGAAAACAGAATTTTTTTATGAGAGGGAAAAAATTACTTTGTGATACAGAAAAGACTGGACAGCATAATGAAAAACTCAGCATTCAGAGGTATAAGTTGAAAACCATGTTAATTTCCTTAAAATCTCTTTATTTCCCATCTTTTGATCTTGACTGTATACTTTTGGTCTGGCAAAAGGGAAACCAAAATAATGTAGATTGGACAGATTTTCACAAATATCAAACACTTGCACAGGAAAATAGGGAGAATTACAGTATTAAGCAGGAAGGAAACTGAGGGGATAACTACTTGAAATAGTTAAGCTATGTTAGGGATGCGTGCAAATGCTGTAGGAGGTCAATATTCAGAAGCTGACACTTATTCAGCAAGTTTTAGCAAGTGTTTTAGTATTAAAAAATGTTTTCACCTCCTTCTGTCTCCTGGTAGCATCTGACAGTTTTTTAGAACTGTTATTTTTAGTTGCAACCCTTTTGTAATGCTATTTATTTCCCACTTTCCAAAGGAGATTTAAATATCGAATAAATAGCTGGTATTTAGATCTGTTGTTCTTCTCAGACATATATTCCTTTAAAAAATCCTTTTGAGTCAAACCAGTAGTTGTACAGAAAGTATCTCAAAGACCTTCTGCCCAGCGCACAGTACTGTTAGCTAGCAAGCAGCTGCAAATGTATCGTGTATAGTCTTAAAGAACTTTTCCGGTTTTTGGTGTCCACTTCATATGGGAAATTAGAATTAAAATTTCTTAATTATTTCAGTCTATGCCATCAAGATTTCAAAATGTTTTAATATCAGCACACTTCCCCCTCCGCCTTAAGTCGTGAAACTCAAATGTGATAGAAATTTTATTCTCCAAAGTCTTCTCTCATGCGCAAGTTTCGGGTCAAAGATCTGGTGATAAACCTTCCAGTTCACACATCCTTGTTGGGGAAAATGTGCTCCCTTGATCCTTCATGAAGTAACTTATGTTTCATGAGCGTAATGCAGATCCCTCTGCTGCAAAGGAGGCTCATCTGAAAAAGGTGACGTTCCGATGTCTGTAAAAGGCGTTTGTGCTCCTTGGACCCATCCTCCAAGCGTTTGGTTCCTGGACTGGAAGATGCCTTCACAGCTTTTCTCAGTCAGCCTCTCCGCTGCCCCTGCAGACCTGCTGAACAGCAGTGGTGGAGCTCACTTGCCGTGTTACTTTGTCCTGCTGCTTGTGGAAGTTCCAGTGTGGTGCGAGAACTTCGGCTGATGCCTGCACTGAGTCAGTACCAGGTGGATTTCACAGCTGGTGGCCCTTCAGCTACCAGTGTTTTGGAATATTGACTTCCCAAAGAAAGTTCCCCTCTTCCTCCCCCACTTCAGCTCTTGATCACTTCTCAGTGAAGGCCCCATGAGATGTTTAAAGAACACTGTTTCCTCTCTCTTTCCTCCTTAGGAGGAATAATACCAACTCATTTAAAATAACACCTTTTATTCAGAGATCAGGCAGATACTGCTATACCTTGTTTTTTTTGGGTGGAAGGTTGTTTTTTTCTTTCCCAGATGGGAAATTGAATCCTGGATAGTGCGTAAGGTGATCCGTTGGTGGATTGGTAGCACACATCATTCTAGACCTGCTGTTGCTGAAGGATGTAGCCTACTGTGGTTTCTTTCACCTTAGATGAAGCATAACATTTTAATGTCCTCTGAGATTTGTGATGGAAAATAGGAAACAAAGCATGCATAATTCAAATATTTAAGTACAATGCCTTGACTGCTCTTTAAGCCACTTACATTGCAGTAGTAAACTTCAAGCAAAGTTTTGCTCTTTCTCATATGTGTAATGCTCTGGTAAGAGCTTTGTGCTTGTGGACAACATGGCAATGAATTGGGGTGCAGGTGTATTTTTGTTCCATCCATTTTTATTGTTTGTCCATGTTCCAACTAGAAATAGCGTTAGCAGAGTTTTTGGTTTTGATTTTACCTGTTTAGCAGGAATATAATTTTGCTAGGGACATACGAAAGTCCTCCTGAATAGGAAATACACAGGCCCAAACCTACTCCCTCCTTCTGGGGATAGTTTCTGGCGTAGAAAGGCCCCAAGGTACAACCGGGCGCAGTGAGTTAGGTGGGATGTTTTAAGGTGTGCTTTGAATCCGATGTTGTGGAGCTGCCTTCGTTAATTGGAGTGCACTCTGCAAGCATTCAAGTCCTGCTGATAATCTCACCTAAAATATGTCCATTCCCAACATCTTCAGCATGCTTTGGAGGTTATCGAGGCACCAAAAATTACTTTTAATAATTGTTATAGTTTTTTGTAAAGATCTAACATCTGCCCCAAATAATTCTGGTTGTGTTAGGCAGTAGTTTGAAATTCCTAATGTTGATGTGAAGTATCAGAGAAAAATAGATTGAGGTTATAAAAAAACCCATATAGTAACTTCTGATTTCAAATGAAGGTATGGTTTCCCAAAGTTCAAAGGACATCTGCACTACCTATCTCAATTCTAATCAAGGGTAGAAATTCTTTGAGGCTGGGAGACCCTTTTTTATAAAATACTATGAAACTAGTTCTGGAAGTTTGTTCTCTGAATTTAAGTACTTGCAGGGTTTTTTTGGAGCTGTTATCAGTAAAGATTCTCCATCTAGTGGATGAAAACAATAGAACAATGTGGCTGCATCTGGTTCTGCAGAGTGCATTTGCTCTGTGGGCAGTTCTTGTTTCGTATTTGCTGTTTTTCAGCTATACGTACAAATCGTGCCTGGCATTAATGACCTGTGTCCTGAATAATTATACCATGATGCAGAAAGCTGACCTCTGCCTTAAGGCCCGGAATCTGCAAACACTTATGTATATCCAGTCCATATGTGTAGTCTTGTGAAGTTCAATGGGTTTATGTGTCTGTAAAGTTAAATTCAGGCTTTTTTGCCTGTCTAAGCACCTGAAAGTGTAGTTGTAATAGGTGTTAACACATCCTTCCTAGCTCACTTGGGAATAAGGACATGAAAGATGTGGCAGGCGGGTGTTGGCACCTGCCAGCAGCAAGAGTGTTTGTACAGGGTCCCCAGAGAGTTTGTGCTGGAGTTGCTGGTGGATGTGGCCACACGCTTAGCGCTGTGGTTCCTCGTGCCAGAAGGTGTTATGCTGGGTTGAGTAGGCTGGAAAGCAGGACGGTGGCATTTCTGTTTTAGTTCATTGTACGTTGTGTTAGGACTGTGGCCAACAGCAGCGTATTAGAAGGGTTAGAAAAAGGCATCCAAGCAAAATGGTGGCTTGTACCAGGTGGAACGGAGAAAAAGAAAAGGGGAATACTTCTAGAAGCAAAACAATAAAATAGTAATAATAATGTGAGCTTTTGTTGCGATATTTCAGGATTTCTGCCTCCCTGCAAGATTTTGTACTCCAAGATCCTTTATTCTTGGAGCAGCTGTTTCCTTTTTTCTGCTGCTATCTGTATTTTAACAACTTTTGCTGGAGTCCAGCAGCATAGCATCTCTGTGAGTGATACTTAGTTTATATATCTATCTCCAGAATGTTATGGCTCGTATCCGTGCTTTCACAGATAAGGAATGTTTCTATCCTGTTTTGGGAGGATAGACTTGTTTTTCCTGATCTTTGGCTGAACGAAAGTCGCTTGTGTATCATTACACTCATT
Source organism: Phalacrocorax carbo (assembly GCF_963921805.1). Classification (NCBI taxonomy): domain Eukaryota; kingdom Metazoa; phylum Chordata; class Aves; order Suliformes; family Phalacrocoracidae; genus Phalacrocorax; species Phalacrocorax carbo. The sequence continues at coordinate 43,940,662 of NC_087520.1, forward strand.
TTTTTAAATTGTTAAACTGAAATGCTTGTGTAGTTTTACTATGAAATTTACTTAAAACACAGTGGTTTTGCTTGCCTTTTAAGGTAGATTGCGAATAAGGATGAAAGCCAAACAGATGCTAAGAAAGATGAGAATCCTACTAGTTTTTTAGTTTTTAGTAGTAATAAAGAAGTGTAAATTCTGATTATTTTTTTTTTTCCCATCCTCCCCTGAAAATAACTCTCACCTTCACGTTCTGACAGGCTGCAGCTTCAGAGAATTGGAAAGTCAGGGAGGCTGGTAGCTCTTGCATTTACAGTGCATTTAACCCTGCATGCTATTCAGTTGTCGCTTTTTATTATGTTATTCCTCATCTGTTACAGTGCATTAACATTTTCACTTATGTGGCTTGTTGGGGAATTATGAATTAGTGTAGGAAGGCTCTGTTCCTGCTGCCAACTAAAGCGATTTTTATCTTGGAGAAGCCAGACTTTGGGATTATGAAAATGTTGCAAGTCACAGAGCAAGCCTACAAGAGCGTTGTCGGGTTCTGAACCTTGCAATACCCCTGAGTAACTTCACGTGTTGAGTTATAAGAGCATTTCCCAGTTCTTTCCGTGGGACTGCTCACGGGGCTTGTCCCTGTGAAGACACGACAGACTTGTCAGTGCAGGAGATCTGTTGCCAGGTTAGCCAGGGTTATAACCCGAGCACGCTGGTTGTTCTTCATTAAAACTACCATGTGAAACATTTTGTTTTGTACGTGGAGTGCCTTTTTGCTGTTTTTGCATAATTTGCTTCCAGAGTGGATTAAACTGAACTGCACAAAGGCATTCTCGGTGCGGATTATCCTTTGCACAGAGACTTAAAGCTCGGTGGTCCTTCTGGGCTGTTTCCCTGAAGGGACACGCTCTCGGGGAAGTTGAACTGACTTAACTAAAGCAGCAGCGTTAATGAGTATTACGTCTCCTATGGCTCTTCACTTTCAGAGGGAAGATGATCTTTATACTCTAATCCCCTTACAGCATAAGGCCATTTTACTTCTGCACACCATTGTCCTCACAGGATTAATACACTTGCATGCATGTACAAAATACATTCTTATCGTTAGGTTAGCCTTTGTAGTCGAGCTGGTTTGCTGTGTTGGAAAACTTCTGTAAGTGTCAGCAAATCATAGCTCTTTGCAAGATAAGGACCTTTGTTTGTCCCATTTGTGGTAGATATTAGGCTCAGAAAAATGGGCCGATTGGCTAATAGTGGCTGTATAAAGAAAAATATATTTGTAACAGAAATCATGTATTTGAAAATTTGCCCAAATTGATTTAAAAGAAAAGTGAAATGGAGAAGAGGAAAAACGTTTGGGGCTTTTGGGTAAATGGTATCCTTCAGCTTTTGTCACACCATCAGAAGTAAATTTTTGTCATAGTGCAAAGTGAAACATGGGAGAAGTTTTTTCATTTGTCAGTAGCACCGAGGAATATTAGCCAGGGGAGTGATTAGCTGCTCAAATAAGAGAAGCTCAATTAAACACTCCAAGAGACTAGAGCTTTGGAAATTGTGGGTTTTTTTTAAGTACAGTGTTTACCCTCACTAATTAGTATGAGAGAGGAGATTTGTGTTCTGTGCATATTTTTATATGTTAACAAGGCATTGGATATTTTTGATTTTACACTTTGGAGGGATGCCCTGTGACTTCGTAAAGCCATCAGATATTTCAGTAAATAGGTTTGTTTACAAGGGACTGCTCAGAAGAATTATTCTGAATGCGTGTTTTAAAATAGATTAAATTGCATTAAACTTGTGTGAGGAAGAACTAATCTGGAAGTCAGGTGAATTTAATTTAGTTGCTTACAAATATTAATTTACTTAATTAAACAAAGGTGACTTTAATTCCGTGTTAAGTGTATCAATTCTGAGTAAGAGTATTGGCAGAGATATTTAGGGCATTTTATCAAATCTGCTTTACATTTATACCTTTAATTGTCTCTGATCAGTCTTTCTGAGGGTCCCAGGACGAGGGCCCCCTCCTAGCAAGTGGTTGTGGGACTGCTCTAGGCTTTTTGCTCCCCTTTTTGCCTTTATTTCTGAATATGAAAAGCCAAGAACAGGGAGGAGTGTTTGTCTTTACTTTCAACTCATAATACGGGAATAAGGCAGTTAATAATTTTAAATTTTGATGGGTGATGAAAGAAACTGTATTATTGGAAGATGGATTTCTGTTACTCTGTACTGATGCTTGCTCTGTCTTGGGATCTTAGGACTGTTTTCTCAGAGTTTGAAAAAATATTTTTCGTTTGGGGAGGTAAGAAGGAAGTAATGCAGTATGTTTGCCGTGTGCGATTATCTCTGTTAATGTGGTGATTAAAATGTGAGACAATTTTTCATTTGTGCTGCTTTATACAACAGGAATGGTATTTCTGGTGGGTTTGTTAGGCAAGGATTAGCAAAGCAGTGTCTGGCCTGGGGTCGGGAAAGGGTGGACAGTAAAAGAGCTGATCTGGGAACTGGCTACATGATGCAAGAGATCGGAAGGGTTAGGAACGTTTGTGGTAGCTGCGATTTGAAGGCATCCAGGGCTGAAGTGGGAATGGAGGTGGGAGGAAATGCCTCTGGTACACACCGTAACCCGGTTCTCATTTTTCGCATTGGGTAAGAGTTGGAGCAGCCTCCTCCAACCCTGAAAAAAGCCCTTTGGGAGGAGTGATGAGTGCAGCGTAGATCCACCTAAGGAGCTCAGCTGGAGTCGGTTTGAGTTTGGCTGGCCAAGGCCTCCTGTTGTGTATGTGTTAATGAGATATTTTCCATTGTCTGGTATGAGCTGTCATCCCATATCGCTCCCCCAGATAATGGCAAATTGACTATAAAATATTGCTCTGTTGATCCAACTTCCACATGCTGGTCGGGGGAGAAAAAGTGGGAATGTTTCATGTCCCTCTTGTAGTTTATCCTTGGCTTCCTGGCTTTCAGTTAATATTTTTCTTCTAGCTTAATATTGTTCCAGGTAATGTTTCAGCATTGGCTTCTTAATGCCAATGTACATATACTTAATTTAGAATTAATGGGAGCCAGGGTTTCAGCCAGGAGAAAGAAAGGAGAAAAAAAAAATATGCTGGGAACATACAGCAAATTTCAAGAAAAGCAGTGTTTTACATGAGGAAATGCTGGTAAATACTTCACTGAGTAAACTATGTGGAAACTATATTGGCAAAGTTATTCTGAATTTGTTGACTGAGGCTTTCTAAAGCTGATAACAGGATTACAGTTAGATAAGTTTAAATTTTATTGGGGTTTTACCCTTGGTTCTGAAAGCAAGGTTACACCACTGCTAAAATTTTCTATTCTAAATTGAAATTCTGAATTTGGAAGAAGGGCATTTTAATTCAAGTTGTGGTCGTAGCTGCTGTGGTTGCAGTACCCAGTGTAGCTTACTTGGGCGTTGCTTTCCTAGTCCACGCATTTAGCGTTTAAACCGAATTTATTTCTTTTCCCCTTTCGGGTTTTGGTGCAGGAGCTCACCGTGGCTGGTGACAGCAGAAGTATATTTTGTTCTGCCTGTTGAGAAGGCAGAAATGTGTTCTGTCAGGGTGTTGGCTGATCGCCCGTGAGCTGTGTCTGACTTACTGAAATTGTAATAAAATTTGTTTAAATGGAAATAAACACTAATGTTATGAAGACACATTGCTCTGTGTGTGTAGTGGCTGTTCTGCCAATCATAGTTGGGTTGTCATGCCCTTGTTTCAGGGCTCTGTGACAGAATATTTTGGTGGTACTTTTCCGATGCGAAGTGGACTGCTTTCAGACTATGACCCATGAGAAGTGGAGAACAGATGTCAGAAGTGTGAAATTATTTGTTTGTGCTGAAGAAAGGTTTAATTAATTTCAGTGATTTTTTTTTCCTATGGATTTTGGAAGGCCAAATACGTGCATCGCATGAAGTGTTGAAGTGGATTTAAACAAAACCATTGCGAATCCTTTGGAACGTTTTACAAAACACATTGGATTTGTGGCTGTAACTGCTTTAAATGCAACACGTCAAGTATCGGTGAAATCTTGACTCGTGTAAATAGACAAAGCTTTAAAAGCTGAATTTTGTTCTAGTTTGTCCTTTTTTAGTGTTCAGAGTGGCGGATGTCTTCCTTCAAGTTGAGGGCAGGGTTCTTAATATTACTAGCAGTATGTAACATTATGAAACAGTAACTGTAGCACAGCTGTTTTATTATGTTAAGCCTGGCTGGTTACCAGGATTTCTCAGAAATGGCAAATAAAATTTGCCAAAATGGCATCCATATGCACTAATGTATTGCCAGTTTTTTTTGGGCGTGCTGCCGCAGTCTGTGCTGTCCCAACAGTTTTTCACCGTGATCAGAATTTCAAATGACTCAGTATTGGCAGTGCTGGTATTTTGAGTAAACAATTCTGATGCGTGGGGAGTCCTCCTTCTGAGATGGGCTTTCACAGCGCGCAGCGGTTGCTCAGGCCAGCCTCAAAATTCATCTGTAGGTTGTGCTGCTCTCTTCAAAAATTTGTTCCTCCACCTGTCTGGCTTAATGGCTTTCTTGTGCTCAAGTGGAAGAGGGAAAGAGGAAAATCTTTATGCGTAGTTGGATTTGATTCAGTGTCAGAGTTAAGGGATGGATTACCATTTCCATTGGTGAAGCTCAGATTGTCTCTCCAGTGTTTTTTTTGCTTCAGGTTAAAAAGGAAAAAAAACCTGCTGATCTCTTGGTATTCGTTGTCCATCTTTTTGTAAACTGTGGGAAAGCACAGGTATGAACGATTCCAGTGATTTTAACTCAATTTTACAGGCTGAAGGTTTCTCTTAAAACACTAATAAATAACCTTGACAGAGAATTCCAAGGGAGCAAGGCTGAGAAATATTTTGGCTCTAAAATTAGGACCATATTCTGAAACTAGTTTCATCAGAATTGAGCCGTAGAAAAACGAGGCAAGTTCAGTAGCCAAGAAAAGAAAAAGTCAAGTTTTGCTTCAAGTCTAGTTGTAGTTAGCTGCAGGGCAGCTCCCTGTTCCTGCTGAATGTGTATGAAGATTTTAGAAGCCTGTTAAAATTCATATATGTAAGGATCTTGTGTGCATATACATCTTCACAGAATGCAGTAATTGCAAATGTAGCGTGGCTTTTGCGATGTCAAGACTAAATACTAAAGTCTGATCACTTCCAAGACCTAAGTAATAATTCCTAAGTTAAACCCCTGCAATTTAGGATTGGTCTTGTACGCTCTTAAAACTTCTAAAGCAAGAGATCAGTTTAAAACATTTTATTTTGTATTTTATACTGATGAGCTGTCAAATCTGTGAAGCTAAATCTTCTCTTTATCCTTTGGGAAAATGCAGAAAGGTGGATCAGCAAAGGAAGTGTGAGCTCTTGTCTCAGTGCTAGTATAGGAAGATTATTCTCACAGGCGATGCAGGTAGTTCAGTTCCTGGCTCTTTGACAAGGCTACCAAATAAAGCAGCAGCTGATACCGCTGGATGATCACTTTGTAGGGTGGTCACTTCTGTAAGGAACGTTGTCTCCTTTTATAGAGGAAGAATGAGAAAATAAATGCTGTACTGATCAAGCATGTATGTGTTAATGCTCTTCTTGCTGCTGTTTTTCAGGATTGCATGACTTGTACAATTACTTACTTGGGGGCCTGCAGTGGTGTTTGACTGGATATCGCTGCCTGGTTCTGAATGATGTCAGAACAGGATTTGGCAGATGTTGTTCAGATTGCTGTTGAAGACTTGACTCCAGATAACCCAGGTACAGTAGAGATGGTGGTGATGGCATGAGAAAGATCATTAACAAAGTGGAAGTCACTGTTGAGCTTTTCTTAAAAATATGAAGCGGTGCGGCAGATTTTTTTTCTGAGAGGCACTTGTTAAGGCTGCACACCAAGTTTGCAATAGCTTAACTTTAGATCAGGTTATTTTTTCATTTTATGTTTCCTTTAAAGGCTTTATTGCCTGGGGCTTTTTTTTTTTTTTTGTGCAGAGATAGACTAATGCCGAAAACCTTGAATGAAATATGGCCTCCGGCAATATTTTGGTTTCATCCAGACCAAATACATGTTTTAGGCTTTCCCTCAAATGAGAACTGTGACCCATCTGTTACGAGTTGTTGTTTTACTTGTAAAATAGTTTCTCTTGTACATTATTAAAATTCTTTGTATGTACAACAAAATGACAGTAAATGCTTCTGGAAGCAGATACTGTGATATCCCTTGCTTAGAACTTGACCTACTAAGCAAAAATGTGTTGAGATCAATGACAGACATTGATCCTATGCTGCCATTACGTGTGAGTAAGTGACTGAAACAACAGAAACTGCAGGTCCAGAAAACAGAATCACGTATCAAAACCCATTTTTTTCCATGCAGAAAGCAAAAGTTAATTCAGAAATGTTCCCAAAGAGTTGGAGGAGAAGCTGGGACCTGCCTGTCTAGCCCAGCTGGTAGGTCGCTGTTCAGGATTATCGCCTGTGGTGTGGTCAACCTTAACAGGTCTTCCTTTGCTCACTTTGGTGAAGGAACTTGTACCTGGTCCGATCTCAGGTGATGCTCTGACCGCGAGGCTGTTTGGGGCTCTACCTCTTGATTTTACCACCCAGGCCTTCCAGTTCTAAATTCAGTCATTTTTTGTGATTGTTTTTTTCAGTGTTTCCCTTTAGATGAAAGGCTATTAGGACCTATAGGTCTGCATATGTAGGGATTTATTGTGGAAAGCTTGCAGGAGTTTTTGTCTATACTGGGGAAAAATAACCCGCTACTACGCTGAGCAGTGGGTGTTATCCTCTTGTCGTACGGAACTCCATTAGTACTTTTTATGGCTTTGTATAAACGCGAGGGTTCAGAAGCCTGTAGAATCTGTCAGAGCAGAACAGCTAATGTGGCAACGGCTGCCTCGTGGTAAGTCCCTAATAAAAGAATCCAAGGTAATGCTCGAGCGTTACATCCTCAATGCATTTGAAACAAAGTCTTAGATTTGGATGAATGCTTTTTTGAAAAGCAATAAATAATTGTCATATATTTAAGAGAAAACCTGAGTAAGTGTAAAAGAATATGTACAATATGTTAATAAAATGCCTTATATTTTTTTTTGTTTTATCCATTTAATGTCTTTTTGATTTGAGCCTTGTCCTCTTGTATTATAAACTATAATGCTTATTTTTCTTCACAGTTGTGTTGGAGAATCATGAAGTGACAGATGATGATGTAGAGCCCGCTCTGAAACGTCAGCGTATAGAAATTAACTGCCAGGATCCCTCCATTAAGGTTATGATAATGCCTTTTACTGTTTTTATTTGTAATAGCAATTAAGTTAGCTTTCTTGGGGAAATATATTAAAAGAATGTAAAATAAACTGTTTATACATAATACTGGAATTATTCATAGCCTTCCTGTAAATGTTTGTTCATTTCTGTGCATAAACTAAAAAATCTGGGTATTTGGCTAATTTTCCAGTGTAAAATCAGGAGCAAGAATTTAATATGTGGTATAAAACGTCGTCAGGATTCATCCAGTGACTCAGACATCACTGTTGGAACACTTTTTGATAAAAGTGAAGAAAGTTGTCCTAAAAGATAAACTTGAGCATGTATTTGTATTACAATTTGTAGATACTTTCAGCCTGTTTTAAATTATTACTTTAAGCTAACAGCGTTCTCCTGGTAGTTAAGCCATATTTGCTTCAGGCTCAGTAGCTCAGGCTTTTCTGTACTTGCAGAACTTCCCCTGCTGTTCTCACTAGTGTGCTTTAGGGTTTGGGTTTTTTTTTCGTCTTGGAGCGTAAGTATATGAGTAGTATTTTACTGCCACACAGGTTAAATAATATGTAATTCTGTATTTTGAAATGCTCAAAGAAACTGAAGCTCTGTATTGAAAGAGCACTGGGGGAGCCGCGCTGTAAACCAGCTTGATTAGGCGTGTAAATTGTAGCGGAGGGCCACAAGATGGCATAGTTGCTGTGTGCAAAGGAGAATGTGTGTAACGTTATCCTTTAATGGCCTGTTTTTCCCAAGAGAAACCCAGCAGAATATGCTTTCTTTTGAGTAAAATTGTGTAGGAAAACAGATTTTTATTTATTTGCTTTTCTTGATTTGCTGTTCAAGAGAAAACTTAAGTGAGTGACATTAATTGTCTCTGAGGTTATTTGTGTTGATATAATTTCCACTGTAATCATCTGAATTTATCTGTTTGGGCAGGAAAAAATCTTATTTAACTGTATCCAGGAGGATGCGTTCATAGATTTATAATGCTTTTGTTTTTACATGTATGGAACGAAAGGCTTTGGCATGTCATTTAAATGATTTTGTGGTGTATGAAATCATAGTAACAAAGTGCTTAGGTGAAAATGTGTTTGGCTCGGGTGCTTTTGGCTTCTCAATAAAGATCTGGAAGAATCTGAGAATGCTAAAATGCTCCTGGATGTCATCAATTTTGTACGTGGCTGAATTCTGTCACTAGGCGCACTGCTAGTTCCTTTAGAATTGTTTTCCAGCCACATTTATCTGGAGCTTCCTTATGTGTATGTTGCTGAAGATAAATGCGTAAGTCTTTAAAATCAGTTTCTTTTGCGTTCTCCCCTTTCTAGTCATTCCTGTATTCCATTAACCAGACAATATGCCTGCGGTTGGATAGCATTGAGGCAAAGTTGCTGGCACTAGAGGCTACCTGTAAATCACTGGAAGAGAAGTTGGATCTTGTCATGAACAAACAGCATAGCCCCATCCAAGTCCCCATGGTGGCAGGTTCTCCTCTTGGCGCTACACAGACGTGCAATAAAGTGCGATGGTAAGAGAAGACAGATTACTCATCAGCGTGCTTTTTAAAATAATGTAAATCCGTTTCTTTGGCATCAAGCTCTGCAGCTTTATGTATAGCTGTCGAGCTTGGTGTGCTGTTTATGAATGTAGAATAAATTTATCTTGAAGGTAACTTTTGTACCAGTTTCATGATGTTACTTCGAATGAGACAGTGGTCCATGGACAGTTTGCAACTATTTCCACATTTCATTTTGACTTAAACCAGGCTGATTCATCTGTCCTCTGGAAAAGACTCATCAGCTATTTTAGGTTTTTTAGACTTGCTTTACTTTTATTTATGTGGCTGTTTTGAGTTAATGAGTTCATCATTGTCCTAATTGCTTCTCATTTTGCTTTTATTCACCAGAAACACAATGGAATTTGTTTTATGTGCTTGCTTTCTAAAGACTTTTGCTAGAATACTATCTGTGCTTATTTTGGCATTAGAAGTTGGAGATGGAAAATCTATTAAATAATCTAATCCACTTTGAAATAGCAGGTTTGACCTGCAGTACCTTTACGTATGAGTTGTCTAATATGGTTTTAAATATCTAAATCTTGATGTGCCTGTCACTTTACCATGGAGATGAGTCCAGTCAGAGAAATATGCTTATCAAAAGATCCTTTTGTCTAACAACTTTTCCCTCGTTCATATTTTATAGCTAGAAAAAACTTAATATTTCTCTAAATAATTACTTTTTATTCTCCATTACAAAGGTGTATAGGCAACTTTCACATGTCATACCGTTCTAGTCAAGATACACCAACAGTTCATCTTTTGTCAGTCTGTTTTTCCATCTTCTGATCTTTTTCATCGCGCTCTCTGAACTTTTTCAATATCTGAAAACAATTTTGAATGTTTGGTACGTTATACTCAGTGCAGTGTTTTGGGGGTGCTACTCTAGAGCTCTATAGAAGATTAGTTCCTTGCTTTTTATGCTGTGGGACTCGTCCATGTGAGGTAAGGAACCACCCCACCCCCCAAACGTTATCCGTTTTCTACTAGGCTGCTTCTTGCTCCCTGCTGTATTTTTTTTTTTTACCTCCAGTATTGCTATTTTGGTAATAGATATTAAGTTAAAAAATTATCTAAAGGTCATAATTGTGTTTTGTTATGCTCTTTCAGTTCATGCATTTATGAAACAGGCTGGAGTATAACCTTGCTACCGTAAGGGTTCTGAGTTGGAGATTTTTACGTAAGAGGGATGCACCCTGCTCACACAGCAGCCTGTTGCCTCACAGTTATTCACTGAGTGTGATTATTTCTGATGAAAGTAGGCTAATCTTTTTAAAACATACCTTATTTGTGTTTAAAAATCTAAAATGATACAGAGGCCAATGTGTCCCTTGATCTCTGTTTTAAAAGTTCAAATGTCCTTTTTATTTTCAGTGTATATTTGCTGCTGTAACAGTCACCTGTCTAGTTAGGAACAGCTGATGTCCTCAAACATTTCCAAAACAACTTTCCTTTTTAGGTGTCCAAATATAATGTTTGGGCCCCAGTTTAAGATTCCCTTATTGGTCCTTGTTCTGTGCTGGTGACGAACACCCTGACCATTGGACATCCTCCTTTTCCCTTTTCCATTTAATTATTCTTTAAAACAGGTGCTGTGTCTTCATTCAGCTGTGCTTTGAAGGCTTCCCAGTCATACATGGGAAAGGTCAATTATGGCTAAGTTCGATTTCAAAGGAAATAAAGTACATGGAGTAACTATTTGGATCATAGAGCAAGTAACCAGAAATTACACCAGTGTTCTTGCTAAAAACTCTTTATCAATAATCATTTCTCAAGGAACCTTCTTTAAATCTGTTGTTAATTTTTGTTTGTCATTCTATTGGAGATCTTCAAGTTCTTGTGTGTAAGCCGAACTTACTGCGGTTTGTGCATAAAAGACTTCAGAAACGTTTTCAGAAATATGTGGTGCCCTTGGGAATTTATTAATTTGTGTCCAGTGAATGCTTTCCTCTGTGAATGGCACTATTTTGAGTTTCTGATGGCATTTGTCAGACCTGAGGTGTGGTTTGTTTTTTTTTTTTAATCTCTGTAACCATCAGAAATCTGTCCTGCGTGTTAATGGTGAGCTGGGTGTTTAATGTTTTGGGTGTACAAATTTATGACGACGGCTTCTCAGACAGTCTGAACGTAATTTAGAAAGAAGTCTTGAAGACTGCGCCCCAAATATTTGTTAGTGTTGGTATGAAGTTGCACATTATCGAATACATCTTGCCAATACAGCACTGAGGGCTTTTTGTTCTTTTAGCAGTCTGTGGCCTATATGACTCAAAAGAAAATAGTTAGGGGTGTATGTGTTTCATTTGGCATTAGTAACGCGTCAGTTTCACAACGATAAAATGTTTCGCTGAAACCCCCCAGTCTCATTCTTAAAAACATGTATCGCTTGTTGATTATTTCCAGTTAAAGCCTGTGTGGACTGTTCTATCAGCTCCCCTGTATTGTTCCCTCTCCCCCTTGCACTGCAGGTGGAAGCGGGGAGCTGCCAACAGGAGGTAGTATTTGCGATCCTGATTTTCAGATTCTGCATCTGCGCGAGACTCTTCAACCTCCTCCTCCTGCCACCACAGTAATGCCGGGTTTGCCACGGAGAGAAACGTTGCAGTTAGCAAAAGCGTGTCAGCCACATGGTGCTACGCTGCCAGTAAAGCAGCCTCTCATGCTTTTTTCGAGAACTACCGTAGGGTTTGTGTTCTTTTCTCTTCCGCCCTATAGTGAGTTTTGTGTACAGTTTTCCTGGTAATTTAGCTACTTGTGTTAATCTGGTGCAGATTTAACATAATCAAAATTTGTTTTACGGCAGTGCACCCACTAAGTGTATGAACTGCGGTTATGAATTCACAGTTTGATTGCTTTGTGCTATCTGTGCTTTTAAAATTAAACAAATTTCCTAAGACTTGTCGGTTTGAGGTAGGCTCAGGGTCATCATCATGTGATGAAAACAAGGACAGCTTGGACAGAGGAGCTTTCCTTTGTGTCATCTTGTGGTGGGATCGTGTAGTTACAGCGTACCAGGTGAATTCACAGCTGTGCAGTATGGCCTGCCTTGACTACGATGTGGAATTTTATGCTGTGGGCAGCTCTGTGCGTTGGCTGCTTACAAGACGGAGTGATGAAGTATCATCTGTCCATATAGCTGCGTGAGGAAGGCAGGAGTCGTGCTTTGTAATGGTTGTCAGATTTACGTGCAATGAGAAGTTAAGTTTAGTAGAAAAGACAACAGGTTGATTTATTGGGATAACTCATACCTTTTTTGTGCCAAACTGTTGTTTCCAAGATTTAAAAATTCTTATTAGGGAAATGAAGCAGAAGTTTTCGAGGAGACTTGCAGTAAATCAGGAACCACCCCACATTAGCAGCTCCCAGGACAGAAATGCAGTGCATTTTAGAGTCTCATTCTGCTTTCTGTCTCTTTATTAAACACACAAGGAATGATAGGTATGGAAATCTTCCAACAACCTTTTCTGGATATGGGGTTTTTGAAGGCTTGCTGATGTTTCTTGGAAAACCATGAAATGTTGTATTCAGAAATTGCAGTTACTGTCTGCTGCTCTTGATATTTTGCATAAGTACATCTTCCTGAAAGCTGTGTTGTGTTTGTGATTCTTCTGTTCATATTGTTTACTCTGATCCGCTGTTACAGTACCTCATTATATACCAGCTAATTGCAGTGCAGATAAGGAAGAAAATACAGGGTACGTGGTGCTGTGTAATGAATAATTTGTACGAACAGTTGAGATACAGAGGAACAACAGGCTAAGGGCTAACTTTTGGATCTCCAAGTAAGAAGTTTAAGCTACAGCAAAAACTACCGGGAGAATACTTCTTTTGAAAGGAAGTAATTTCGAATTTGTGAGATGTAAACTGTTTTTGGGGAAGCAGCAATAGGCCGTAAACGCTATGGGAAGACTTGTAGCTGTTGTATTTCAATAAATCATCACGTGAAAATCAGAACTGAGCGAGTGCAATTTTGTACAGGTTCTTGTCCTATGTCCTCTGCCTTTTCACTGGATGAGCCTCGTGTTTCCTGTATGGTCCGTGATGCTCCCTGCTGTGGGATTTTGAAGTCTTGTGCTATTCCTATGCTAGTAGCATATGTGACTGCTGTGGGGTAATGGATGAGACCTTTCTGAGTTCCCGTTGGTGGGGTGTAGCATTCGGGCCTGTCCTTACCCCAGCCTCAGATTTTAATGGGTGTTTAACATCTCTCTGAACTCTTCCTTTTTCTCAGATTTGGTCATAAGAGTGCAAAGTATTAGCTGGGACTGGAGAAGCGGCATGATGCTAAATCTAATTTTCCTTGAGGAGGGGGAGAAAAATAGAGGAGTTTTGGCAAGTATTTTCTCAAAGTTTACTGGCTGCTGCTTAAAGATACGTAGTTATCAGGATTACCTACGAAGACATAGCGTTGATAGAGTTTTTAAGATCTCTTTCTCAGAAGAAAGGCCGTCAGAAGGTTTCAGAACTAGTAGAATGGATGGCAAAGATCCTTAGATCTCACAGACTTATGCTGAACTGTATGGAGCTTGAAAAGAGCCAAGAACAGGAGCAAAATAATGTCAGCGATTAGTAATGGGAGCGCGTGTATTGTTCCGGTGTTCTGAGCTTTGTCCGGCGTTGTGCAGTGTTAATACAGCCCTGCTTTTCCATCCAGGAAGTGATTGCCTCTCTTCCTCTGTCTGCACCATTTCCTGGCAGTACGGCTATTAAAAACCTCTAATTTCTTTTCTTTATGAAGTACCATGCTGGTCAAAAATTCCAGTAGCTGCTGAAAGTTTCTTGGACAGGAGAATTGGTACAATGCCTGGTGGCCTGTCAGTGTGGCAGCCTCAAACGACAAGTTTGAAATTTAGCATGTGCCCAGGTCTTGAGATTTATAAATTGACGAACGCGCGGTGTGACAGCGTGTCTAAAATCTTTTATCCGTGTTTTGAAGAAAATATTTCGTCTGAGAGATTTCAGTCCAGAAACTGTGTTATTTTTGTCAACATCTTTCCATTAGTCACTCTTCTGAGAGGGTGAGCCCAAGTATAAATGGTTAAGGTTGATTGCTTCAGATAACATAGGAATTTGTTTTGGTTTCACAGAACCCTCCATCATTTGTTTTCATGGGTATTTTCTGCAAATACTCTGTTGTACAATCCTGCTCTGTTATTTTGGAAATTTTTCTTGGGTAAATAGATGTAACAGAGAGCAGTTTTTAAAACGTATGAATTTTGGAGAAGCTTTAAATTTAAAATAGGTATTTTCTTCCTACTTAAAAGTGTTTCTGATGAAATACAGGAATTTGTAGGTAAACGGGGTTTTCCTTTTGTTCAGATATTTTCCTTGAGCCTTTGTTACGGTAAAGTTGAAGTACAGACCACATACATCTGGTTCTGTCCCATATGCACTTGTGGCTAACCGATTAAGGATCCTGATTGCGAAGTGCAGGGATAGAATTGCATATATTTTTGTCTTTAATGGGAACTGGAGAGTTAAATGGAATTGCAGAGTTTAATGCACTCAGTTACTGTGCAGAGACCTAACATGGTATCCTTGAACAAGGCTTGAGTGGGTTGGGCGTTAGCTTATTAACGTGGAGGTGCTTTGGATATTGTCTGTGGTTAATTGTGGCGTTGGTGGGTTCAATCTGCTACTTTTAGAAGGCAACGTTGGTCTTTTTTTTCGTCTTAAGATACAAACCAAGTTTTTTGCATGCGAAAGAGAAGGCTTGATGCCATTGTGTACCAGATGGGTTGTACGAACTTGCTTTATTTTTGTAGGTGTAACTCATTAATATGTTTGTTTTACCACTAAGTTTAATCAACAGGGTGTTTGTAATAGGTTTTGACGAACAGGATTTGCTCATCCACTTTGTTTGCGGTGTGCCAGTTGGCAAGCCTTTTGGCTCCAGATTTCCCAAGTTCCAGATCTGTGTTTCTGGTGTGTGATTGTTTCTTTGTTTACATGTGGTTTTGTAGTCAAATAATGCAGAATTGAAAACTGAGATGATGTTAAATGAAGTTGTAAAGCAAGGGGATGTGGGGTGGAAAGAATTGTAGGCTGAGTGTTCTTCTAGATTTAGCAAAACTTGTTGCTTCTGCATAAAGCCTGTAGAAAAAAAAACCCAAACAAACCTAAAGAAATGTCATCAAGGCATTGGTATAAAAACCAGAATAGCTAGTTTTTAATATATATATATTTTTTCTGTGAGTTCCAAGCCCCTTGACCAACCTAATTTCATGTTATCAGGTATTGAATAGTTTTTTCATTTTTCTTGCATTTTTATCAGAAGGATTTTTATAGATTATAATAAACTGTCCTACTATGCTAATCCAGGCTTTTAAAAAGAATAGTAATTCTTCAGTTCTTATCGCTAAAGAGTGGCCGTTGGGTCTCTGGTGTACATAGTTAACCTCTTTCCCACATTTGCTGCAGTTGATACTATAACTCATTTGGTGATGAAACCCATTATCCAAGTTTAATTTTTAGCTATTTTTCTTAAGTAGTTTTTTTTTTTTTTGAGTGATAAATGAACATTGTAAACCTTCAGGATCGTTACTTTCACTGAAGAGCTGACTGTCCCCCCCTGGAGATACACCCTCTTCAGGTCTGAAGACCCTCGATTTGCAGGAAGAATTTTTTTAAGTAGCCAGTTTGAAACAAAGCATATATTGAGACATATAGTACCCTGAAAGATATAGGCTATATGGTTTATTTTCAAGTTGCAGGTACATTACCCTCCCTGCTGTAAGCCTGATCTCATGCACTGAGCTCTAGGCCTGAAAAAATATTTCCCTGGAAGCAGATTCAGTCCTCAAGACAACTCAGCAGGCAGCTCAGCGAAAGATGTAAAATTAAGCCGTGTTTTGGGGGGTGGGAGGGAGCGAGTGTTACGGATAATGCCTTGAAATTATAGTCAGTGATTTGGGGTGTTAATCAGAATGTGTTATAAAGGCTTTATTTGGAGAAGTGTTGGAGTTCGTTAGGCTTTCTGCAGTTCTTGTCATGTTCTATAAGCGAGCCAGGCTTATTTATCCTTCAGCGTATCTTATGTTAGAGTCTCTTTCTGGGGCCTCATCCAGCAGCGTCTGTAGAGCAAACCTTTGAGTCTGGGAGTGGCTGACAAAAACACAGATGAACTTCTGTCATTGTTTTGGACTGGACCTTGTGGTATCAATAAATTAACGTTTCCCTGTCACTTTCTGTCATCAGTCAATGGTAGTGTGTGCAAACATTTATTTTAAATTACCAGTTCAAGTGTAGGGTCTGTGGCTTCAGCCAGTAAGAGTTCTGTTTAAAATTAATGGGCTTGTTTCATGAAGGATTGAGGATGATTGTGCTGCCCTCGTGTGAATAGCTCTTTCATGAGCAAGTCCAGTCTGTTTATGTCTGGGCATGGAAGGGGTTGAAGGAAAATGGCACAAATGTCTGCGATCTATTTTCACCATGGTCATTTCAGGTCCGCTCACAATTAGGGGACAAAGGCAATATTAACACAAAGTAAAGATCATAATTAAAATGTCATGACTTTAGGGGATTTTCTGCCTTCTTATGAATTTAAAGTTTTTGTTTAGAATCTCATGTTTTTTTAAAGAGCACATAAATATAAGCAAAACTTTGATATTTAGATACAAAATTTCTGGTGAAGTGGAAGTTTGACTGAGGGAGTCAGAATTGGAACTGCCATTCGTGATTACATTGATTGGTCCACAATGCTGTTATTTTTCAGGCCTTTTGGGGCCTCTGTTTTCAGTTCTACTATCTGCCATTAGTTTTTTTTTTAAAATCCTTACAGCAAATTGGTGGTAAAGGGCTTTCTTACACATGCATTTGTATATAAACACACACACAAAGCCACACACAGGCACACTCACTCTAGTTTTCAAGTTGAATGTGTGAAGTGTTCTATATGGTTTTCCTAAATGAAGGAAGTTAGCTACTGTCACCCTATAATGCCAGCGGTATTTTAGTCTGGAAGAGTTGTTGTGGCTTCAAATATATAAGTGGACAGATGAAAAACTCAAATACCTTCTTGAGGTGGAGCAGAGATGTTTATCTGAAAATTACAGTTCTGTCTTGCATTTAAAAATTCAGTTTATGAAACTGAACTAATCAAATAAGAGAATTCTTTGGTTAGGTGTCAGCCCCTCTTTCTTTATCTAGGGCTGCAGAGTGTTAGTTTCTTTGACTTCGGTATGGAAAAAACCCAAACAAACGACCCTTGACATCTTTGTTTCCTTGGAAAACACGACAATACTTTCCAAAGTTTCCTAATTGTCATAAGAGCTTGTCAGCCTCAACATCTTGAGATTGATTCTGGTCCTGTAAGAATACTGATTTACATGTCTTTTTAACCTGCATTGAAACATGCACTTCATGTAGAAGTACCTGCTACGAATTAAGGGATTCAGTATGTTTAGGATCAATACAGCTTTATATTATATTGAAAATAGCTTAAGAGCTGTCATGACTGATTTTTATTGTTGTTTGCTGTATCCTGTAAGGGCAGTGCTCAAACAGTGGTAATTCTTGCTTTGGACATTTATATTGGAGACTTAGATATTTTGAAATTAAGCTTGCCCTGTTGGTTGTCTGTCTGGAGTTTTTGTTACAGACTATCAGCAAGTGAAGATTTTTTTTGTTACAAACCATTGTTTTGTGCAGATTTTACATTTACTCCCTTCACTATTGGGAGTTAAAATTCACACAGGACTAAGGAGAAATGGCATCTTGGATTTAAGAAGCTTGTACAGCGGTGTTCTCATTGGAATTTTGCATTCCATTATTGTTGCACTAAGATATTGAGCAGCCAAGTGTTTAGTAATTTGTTGTTGGGATTTGATAAATTCAGAAACAATGTATAATTTCCAGATAGCATTTAGGTTGAGAGTGCGAGGTCAGTTATGGAATTAAAACAACACTTTAATACCAACGTTTCATCTGTGTTTTGGAGAGTTCAATAATTCATGCATGTATGGGGTGGAACTTAATCTGTTAAACTGTTCAAACTGACCAAGATTTGAACTGTGTTGATTCATTCTCTCAAGTCCAATTTTTCTTAAGTTAATGGTTTCTGACGAAATATCATTTATAATAGTCCAGTGATTCAAATGAGAGCCTAGCAAGTAGCAGCTGATAAATTATGTTTGAGCAATGGATGCAAAATGTGTGGCTTGGATCGTTTTGATTGTGGTGGTAGTGTTTAAAATGTCCCTGTGAGGCTTAAAACACTAGAAATAATCTTCTAGAAAGATAAAATTTGGAAATCTTAGCTAGCATTTTATTTAAGACTTCAAGCAATGTACACTGAAAATGAAGGAAGTGTATTACCTAAGACTTCAAGTTTTAGACAAAGGCTTTGGTCTTGTCGATGTGTTACCAGTCTTAATATTTTACTGTCTGCCAGGTAATCATACAGTGAGTTTCCCTGGTTGTTACTTGTAGTCCATGACAAATGTGAAATGCTTTCAATTAGGAGGTGTAAAGCATGGAAAGTAATTTGTACTTGCTCTGATTCACCCGTGGGTGAAGTTTGGTTATTCGCACCTAGCTAATACACAGGAACTTTGTTCTGCACCCGAGACCTTTAGTGAATCCTTTTATTTTCATTTTGGAAAGCAAAACCTTACGTGAAAGCTATGGCACCAAAAGCAGAAATGCGGTTGTGTGAAGTCCCTTGTGGTGCAATACGTTGCACTCGACAGTAGTTAAGCTGAGAAACGAGGCAACTGAACACGCACAGAATTTGCCCCTTGTGCCAAGCCATTTTAGAAATCAACCTCCTTTAATCGTAAGGGTATCTGAGAATGGGAGAGGTGTACATGGGGATCGAAAAGGCTTTGAGTTTTATACACAGGTTAGGGGAACATTTACTAGTGGAATTAGTGTCTAAGAACATTTAAACCCCATTATAGTAGCAAAATGTGGGCTGACCTACCCCCTTGCCATATTCCGTGAGGTCATGTTAAATGAATTCTGGGGGAAGCAGAACATTTACTTCAGTTCTATGGTTCCATGAGCGTAGCCAGCTGTTGCATTCAAGAAATAAATGTAAAGGGTGCATGACTTGAAATGTGGCTCAGGCCAAATGCCTTCACGTGGCTCATGCTTTTCCTTTTGCCTAAATAAACAATTGAAAAGGATTATTGTGTTCAATGGAAGTGGACAGTTTTTACCTCATGAATGTTGTAAAGTGGATGAAAATGATTATTAGGATCATATTTTAGTGCAACTCAAAATCTTAATATATTTGAAGCAGTGCACCGGCTTGTGGAAGCATATATTACATGCTACATATTTTAAGAAGTAATTTATCAAGCATATAATAAACAGAAGGGGGCAGAAAAGCTTTATGTATTCATTTGGATTCCAGTTTTTAGAATTTAAATAATGTTACAGTCTCTGGAGATGCTTGGGAGTTTGAAAACCCAGCAGTAAGAGCACTCCCTGAAAACTTTTCCTGTAAGTTGGGGTGTTTAATTCCGCGAGTACAAGGCGACGAATGAATGGAGCGCAGCTAACCAGTTTGTGATTAATGGGGGCAAGTTTTCGTCTTTCTTTGGAAATGACAGAAATTTAAGTTGTGTTTCAAAATCATTTGCGTACAGGTTTACAGCAGATTGAATTACCAGTAATGCTATTTTTAAAAGTTGCAAAACCAACTGGCCTCGCTACTTACGGGAAATGATACATAGTAGTACAGTTTTAAAAGAAATAATCTACAGTGTTTTTGGAGAGTCCTAGTTTTACTTTAAGCAAGGTGGAAAAGAGCTGTAGATGGATTCAGAGCTTTGAGAGGATGAAACAGCCTAACATCTAGCAAGGTCTCGGCAAGGTTGGTAAGATGGCAAAGAGCCAGTCTTCCATCTGCTTTATTTGGCAGCAGATGCTATTTAACTGATACATTTCCAAACATAAAAAACACACTGTTTGGAATCTGGAAGTCTTTCCAAACAGAATTTTTCCCTTTTGTGGAACTGTACATTTTTGCGTATCTTTAGCTCAATCTCTTTGTTCCATATTGAAGGGTGGAGTGTGAGACAGGAAATCTGCTCCTAATAACTCTTGAAATTGTGTTCTGAGTGAAGAGTGGGGTTCCTTTAACGTCCCTTCATGGAATGGTATATGGACATTAAAGATTCAGTACCAGCTCTCAGAATAGCCGCATCTTTGGCCTCTCTGTAGAGGCGTGTGCATGGTGGCAAGTGTACGTAACTGGTCAGGTAACCGTGAAAAGCGAGAGAAACAGACATATGTGATGGAAATTATTTACAAACTGGCTCTGTAAGAGCTGTGTGTTTGAGTTCTGTTCGCAGAAACCTATCGTGTTTATTTGCAGCTTGTTGTCTGGTGACCATCAAGGCTTCAGTTACTGTAACTAGTGTCTTGAAAGCCAGTGTATAACGCTGCTTCCTTCACCCCCAAACTTCTAATGCCACATCAGTCAGGCTGATATCAGATACTAGAATTTGTAAGGAAATTTGGAAAATAAATCTAGAAGTAGCTAATTGTATAATAAAGGACTCAGTCTTTACTTTTGTTTCTAAACACATGGCAATTTTTATTTTAGTGCTAAGGCTGCAGTAGACAATTTATTGTGACTGTTCAAGATCAGTCAAGCCTACATATTTTGTTATGGAGGATGACTGTCCTTCCCTTAGCTCAGGCTTTCTCATTTCATGTTTAATACACTCTCCAGTAGGCTGCAGTACTACTAATTGAGCTCAGGAAGTTAAGGCTCAAGGAGGGGTAACAACTGTAAATTTCTTTCTATGCTGTCTGAAAAAAAATATATCTTTGCTGTTATATTTTTATGAGTGCATTTATCTTTAAAGAGGCTTGTATTAACCTGTTAATTATAAGTTGTGACCTGTCCTTTCCTTGTCCATAATGAAAAATAGAAGACTAATATTAATGCCACTTCTGTTACAGTATTTTTCAATCCTAGTTATGTCGCTTGCACATGATCTGGACATACTGGTGTTTGCTGCTTTTGGGTGCCTGCTTAGGCCAAAAGGTTCTTTGGAGACGGTGTTTCTCTGTGCATGTAACTTTTATGGAGTTTCAGTTGTGTTCAAAAAAGGATAAATTGGTTGTGGTTTTGTTTTGTTTTTTTTAAGAAAACCCCAGGGTATGAAGTTGCTTGTGTACCCATCCAGGTGTTGTAAAATCCCTGAAGTAACAAGCCTGACTTTAAGTGATGGGTTCTTTGGATCACTTGTAGTGTTATCTGGCTGTTGGTGAGCTAGTTGGAAATGGGTGTTGTCATTTATGAATGATTACCCTTGATTTTACAGGTGCGTTTCGCTTTTCTCAGAGCAGAATAATCTACAACAGATTAACAGCTTTTAAAATTGGTTGATAAAATTGGTCTTAAAGCTAGTAATTCATGCCTTTCTGATTGTCAGCCAATTCAGAGGCTCTCTCTGTAGGTAAGGCTGAGTACAATAAACTCTATCGAGATGTATTTTGTAACGTGCAGAATGTCTGGCCCGCCCTTACTTGAGCTGAAAATTTGTTAAATGTTCTTAAGCTGTTAACAGTATGTTTTGATAAATGCTGCATTTGCTTTATCTTTATTATAAATTGATTACAGCTTTCTCAGTTTTCAGATCCATGAATCTCCCTCCAGTGATGGCTGGTGTACTTTGGCTTGTCTTGTTACAGGACCTAATCGTTAGTGCTGTCTTTATAAAGTCTGCCTCTATGCGATGTTCCAGATGCAAAGAATCCAAAGATAATTTTTGATGACTGAACTCTAACTGCAAATGATGGATAACGCTGCTGCTTTTCTGGCAATTGGCTGTGACTAGGCAAACGCAGCATTTAGGGACGTTAAAACTTTAACCGTTCCAGTGCCCATACAGCTCTCCTACAGCAGGTGTCCCGTGGGTCTTCACCTCGGTGAATGGTTTGGTTGTTGGTGAGTTTTGCTCTCTCCTGGGAGATGAGGAGCAGCATTCATTTATTTGGCATAAATCCAGTGTAATTTTGTGTATGCTTTGCCGGTTTGTGGTTTTGTTCATGTATACCATAGTGTAAATGCATAAGTCAGTTTTCTCATTCCTGTTTGGATAGGGAATCTTAACTGTGTGTGCAGAAGGCAAAGGAAACAGGTGGTGATCAAGAGGAAGGAGCATTTTAACATCACCTTCCTAAATAGCGATGAAAAGATCCAGGGAGTGGCTGTTCTTACAGATGAACACAAGTGTTAGTGAAAGATAAAAAAAAGAAAAAAACCCAACCCCCCAGCACACTTCTAAAATGGAATTTTTCTGTATCATTTGAAAAACATTGAGATTTTCTTCATGGTAGTGCTAATTGTAATATTCCTCCACAGGCCCCAGACATGCACAAGCTGTACATTTAAGTCTTCATGTTTGTCTCCAGCAGTAAACTGGAAAATACTAGAGTTCAAGGTCTCTTTCCCAGACTTGCTTTCCTTAAGGCTGTGTTTGGCTGGAGACCTTCAGTACAAGCAGTCTGCCAGCAGTAACTCCAACTCCTGCTTTCCTGATCTCCTCTCTTTCTGCATCTCTTTCTATTACGTACACTAGAGGAAGAGGAGAATGAGACCATCAGGAGCCCAGCCTTCCCGATAAGCAACACACCCTGTGTAGGTGTTGGAGCGGCCACCGAGTATTGTACCGGTGGGAGCCAGCAGTTCCCCTGGGTGTGGACAGCTGAATGGCTCTAAGCTCTGTCTTGGAGCTCTTATTTACCTATTTGTGGATGCTCACGTGTGCAGGGGAGGCTCAGAAATGGTTTAAACAGAGGACTCTTCTTCATTAACTGGTCGAGCACTGCTATAAGTATTTAGTTAACTGGTCTATTTTAGTGTGTCTAGGAAAACAAAAATAATAAATTCTTGTCTGAAAATTTCAGTCTGAGTTTTTCCACAAGTAATTTTAATCCATTTGGAGAAGCGCTTTTGATCTTGTACCCTGTGGAAGATAGAAAAGTCAGTTAGTTCCTTTTGCTTTATTCTTCTCTCTTTTAAAATTAAAACCTCATCTGGGAAGAGGAGAAGATACGATGATCTTGGTACTGCCAGAAGTTCTTTTATGTTGTGGGCTGCGTTCCGTGTGATTGACAAGTTATTGGCAATGAAAACCCCACTGTTAGAACTAATGATCATATCTGACTCACACGGTTTCCATACTGAAAATTACCTTTGGCAGCAATTTTCTTATGCAAAATGTAGGCTTCCTTTTATATTAAAAAAACCCAGTAGACGCTAAATATGGTCACTTGAAAATCATTATCTGGTATGTTTAATTTCTTAAATTACAGATGAAAATATTTCTAACAGATGAGTCGGTAAACGGCATTTTAAAAAAAGTCCAAAAATACTATATCGTCTGTAGGTCGCATGCGTTTTAAATCTTTTACTAAGTTGTGTCCAAGAATAGGCAAATTACAGAACCAGTCTCTCCAAGTTCTAATGCTTATGGGGAAAGGAATATGTGAACACAAATGGAAAGTACTGAAGCCGATGCAACAGCGCTGGGTTTCTGAAGCACTGCCCCGACCCCTCGTAATAGTTTCTTTCCATCTTCTCCGCGAGCATAGTACTGGCAGCACTCGTAGAAAGAATTGCTTCATTTGGGATCTGAGTGAATATCAGAAGCTTTCCTCCTCCTCCTTCGTGATTTTTGTTTCTGTATTTTAGTACATAAGTAATGATTAAAGTTGATTCCTCTTCAGTATGAGATGTACAGACTGAAAAAAGAAATCAGAACAAGCCACTATGAGGATGCACTAGGCTGTATTGTTAATGATTTCCTCTGGTGGATTTTGTCAGGTTGGCCCAATATTTTGACTGTACATAGAATTCCTTGTTTAATTCCGTGTCTGTTCAGCAGATTTCTTATTGTTGTCTCTTTAAAATAAATCTGGAAACAGAGAATAGCACATCTCACGGGGAAGTTACTGAGAAGCAGATTCCTGTATCTGCAGGGAACCTTGTGGATATCAGTTTCTCCTGTGTACAAATTGGAGTCTAAGACAAGCCGGTGAAACCCTCCGTTTCCAAGCATAATGCCACCTTTTTCTGTTGGTCCCAGTAGTTATATTCTTCTTCTTCCAGATAAGTAACTGCTCAAGTTTCACAGCATCAGCTCTGAAAAATTTCTGCCTCATGATGCCTCATTGTCAGAATTTGTCAGCAAATTCTGTAGCTGTTCTTGGTCATTGTGGAACATGGACCAGAACTGTAGTTCCTTGGTTAATGTCTGTGACGTTCTGAATGGAGAGATTACCTCATCCCCCTCATGCAGACCGCTTTTGAAAGCATCATTCTACAGGAGTTAAGCATTAAACGTAAGAAATTCCTTCTCCTTTAAGACTGAAAAAGGTTTGAGTGAGTTTTACTGGCGTCTTTGTGTTAGTAGATGTGGAACACAGAAATAATCTTTTATCCAACCCGAATGATTCCTGGGAACAGACAAGAAACTTCATTCAGTTATTTTCAAACTAGAGGTAAAGTTCTGACTTGGGCAAGTTAATCCCAGAGAAAGGTTAATTGGTGGCTGTAGATTAGTTAAGCTTTTGGAAATGATCAACACAGCACATTTTAGCCTTTCTCTACCATTGTGCTTCCTGTGGGACTCTGCCCTCCAAAGGGCTCTGCAGATTGAGTCCTTACGACGCGATAACAGCCCGTGTCCTAATGTAAAACAGTTGATGGGCGATAGGGCGGTAGTTGTGGCTGTTACAGAGCTTTTCCTCCTGTATGTGGTGCCTGGTTTTGCCTTTGCGCTGTATAGCCCGGAAAATACCTGTCAGTTAAATGGTATGTTTAGTTAGTGGCTCCTCCCAAAACAACTGTGAAGGTAGATTTTCCCTGTCAATCATCCACTCTACTTACTGGGAAAAGTAAATTCTTAGAGCCAGTGTTTTTGTGGGTGTTTGTTTAGGGATAAATTTGAAAAAAATGTTTATGCATTGAAGTAAGCAAGCTTGAACATGCATTTATGCATTGACAAGAGGATAAATCCATGCTGGTGGGTTGTATAAAAGCATCTCCTTATCCTAGATTTGCTTGAATTAGCTATGTGCCATCCGGGTCACTCTCTAGATTCTAGATTCTTATAAAAAAAAGGTGGGGGAGGGCAACCCCCTTAACCTCTTCCTTATTTTATGTCAAATTTTAGACTAAGACTCTTTTTCAAATATAAACTTAATAGGAGCAAAGTCCTAGGGACTTTATAAATGTAATTTTATTGCCTTTTATCTCTACAGCTGAAATTAATTATTCAGAGTGTTCATTAAAAATAAGCTTTGGTAAGTGACATTTTAAACAGGCGTTCCGAAGTGATTGCAAGAAAGATGATGATAAAGAACAATGACTAAAAGGAAGTGTAAAATCCTTGAACATTTTAAACTGGCCTGTATAAACTTCCAGTGTAGGTATTTGGACAATTTGGGAAATGCACTGAGAAGACACATTGCTAGGCTGCGGAACTGCCAACATTGCCACAGATTGGAATTTTATCAAATATTTGGTGTGGCTTTATTAAAATATGCAGTGCTGGCATTGAGAAAATAGAAGTTGCCGTTTCTTTTTAAAAATAAGAAATGTGTGGGTTTTTTACCTCTTGATAATGGAGAAAATTTTGAAACGGTACTGTGAAAGTATCCTAAACGCTGATACTCTAGAGAGCAACTAAAAAAACCTAACAGAACTCCCCCATTTTATTGCTTAATACGATTCGAACTCCAAATACACTTGAGAAGCTGTAGTACACTGTGCTTGTCTCTGATTAGACAAACATCTTCCAGAGCGTCTCAAGGTTTGCAATCCAACAGATCGTTGGCAGTCCATGAGGAATCCCATTTGCTGCTAGTGGCAGATGCAGTTACGGTAAGAGGGAGGTAGGGCGTTAGGCCCTGGGGCTTTTTGTATCCAATAGAACCTGTGGTTAACTGTTTTATCTCTGCCAAAGTTGAGATCCACATATTGTTAGCTCTTATGACAGTTTCTTATCTTTTCTTGAGGTCTTAACGGTGGATATTGTAGTGCTTAGTCTTCTGCAGGCCCATGATTATTCAAGCAAGCAGGCGCTGTATTACAGCTGAAATAAACAGAGTTGCTGTCATCGGACTTGTTTAATTTGTGTTTCAGCAATTAGGCAAGGAATACAGTTGGAAAAATAAACGACTATCAGTCATGTTTGAGATGTTGGACCAGGAAAAACAATAGTGGACTATTTACTGTGGGAAGCAAAGAGAAAGAAGACACTAAACCACAAATTTTCTTCTAAGTTGTCTCCTTGAGTTTACCATGAGCACAGCGGAAACAGTCTTAAATATCAAAACCATGCCTTAGGAGATTGAGTAATGGTGTGCGATTAATGGTAATAATCTCTGAAACCAAGCTGAGTTATAAACTGCATGCTGGAGGCAATTTTTTACTTCATATTTACTTTTGTATTGGAGTGTGGACTTTGAACGTTTTCCTGTGCAACGCTTGTCTAGTTATTTCCTTCTGCTTTGTCATCGTGATAGAGAAGGCTTTGAGTTCTCACACACTGAATGCTTTTCCCTTGCTTGTTTTAGACTTTTTTTTGTATGTGAAATGCACAAAAGAACTAGTTTAGTCTTGTCATTATTTAAAGTTACAGTCTGTTTCTGCTCTGGTGCCCCTGGTACCACTCTCATCTCCCTGCCCTCCCAGTGCCCCCAGCCTGGGAAAACAATACATGCTGCTTAGCTAAGCTCATCATCCAATTTTGCAATAAATACTTTTACATTATTTTTTCTAGGAACTCTCTTAGAAAAATGGTGCATCACTGTGTAAGTTGGCTATAGTATCTCTGAGTATCTCTGGAAGTATCTCGGACTTCGCAAAGCAAGAATTTGGTGGCTCTTTGGAGCTGTGATTTGCAGACTTCCTCCTGTGTATCTTGAGTTGATGAATTCTTTATCACTTTGCCAGGGGTCGTGGACTTTTATATAATTCCATTGAAGCCATCCATCCTCTGAAAGAATTTTGAGTACTTGAAATGGTACAGATGTCAAATTAGATGGATTACCTCTTTAGCATTTGATACATAACCGCGATGCGGGGAGAAAGAGCTGGGCTTAGAGGCAGACCCTGTTTTTAAGTAGACTATTTAAACCATAAGACTGTGTTAATGTATAATTTATAAGGTTTGCTCCTTTACACTCTGTTTTTTTCTCTGATTTTTGTCTTGTAGTGTTGTCCCTCAGACCACAGTAATACTGAACAACGACCGGCAGAATTCAATTGTAGCCAAGATGGTTGGGCAGGAAGAACCATTGAGCAGAACAGCGGACTCTCTGGAAAATATCCTGAGCAAGTTAGTAGCAGTTACAGGCATCCTCCCCTTGCGTTTCCTCCTTTGACAGATCAATAGCAGTCTCTGCAGCAATTTGAAGTGCAAAATGAGGAATGTTCTAGGTAATAGTGGGGGGTAAAAGCATTGAACCGGTACTTGAGTATTTTATCAGGCTGACAGTTCTGCCTAGGAAAACCTTGTATCAGCAGTAAAGGTACAGAGCAATGCTTCGCTCTTGATGGGGGAGAACACCTTGGAGGATCTGGGATTAGTTCAGAGTTAGTTGGCAGCTGATGGTTGAAAGGCGTGCCCGTAGCTATGTATTTTTTTTACACGGACGCACAGTTGGGAACATGCCAAGATCCTGTATTTAACCAGCTGAAGAAGGAATATGCCGCAGCCCAGGAAGGCTTGTTAGAATTTGTACTGTCTAAAGCAAATTTAAATTAAGTGGAACTGGAGATTCTGGGTCGAAAGTGTTCTTAAATAATGTTTTTATAAATTATTTAAATATTCTTTTTTTGTTTGCTCACTGGGCCTAGACTTTTCCGTTGATGCGAATTTAGAATGTGTGCATCTAAAATATTTTATTTCTTCTGCTGTTTTCCTTCTATTTTGTTTTCCTGGATAGCTGAGTTACAAACAGGAGTTGGCTTGTTTAAAGGAGTATGCTTTTATGATACATTTAATTTTGTCAGTTGGTGTTCTTTATTCCCTTATAACGATGCTATTCCTGCTCAAGGATTGTGTTTTCCCAAAGTTACCTACTTTTCTTTTCCGTAGTGCTGTTCCTGGACGCAGGCAGAACACCATAGTGGTGAAAGTTCCAGGGCATGACGACAGCCACAATGAAGACGGCGAGAGTGGCTCCGAGGCCAGTGACTCCGTTTCCAACAGTGGACAATTAGGAAGCCAAAGCATTGGCAACAACGTCACGCTTATTACACTGAACTCCGAAGGTATGCTGATCTAGCTAAAAGGCTACTTGAGCAAAGTAAAATGTGGTGGTGGAGTGAACTAAGATTCGGCTGGAAGCTTCAGAGATCATATCATGGGTCCAACCTTGAATTGTCAGGCAGCACAGCGAGCGGCAGAGAGGAGTGAATGAATCTCAATGAATTGTTTGGTGGTTTGGTTGTTTTGTTCTGTTTTGTTTGTTGGGGTTCCCGCCCCCCCCCCCCCCCCCCATTTTTACTAGTTTTACAGGCAGAACAGCTAATTAAAATTACTTGTAAAACTTAAAGTATGCCTCACTACAGCACCATAGCTTTATATTTTAAATTAATGCATGTAACCTGCAGGATTTCCGATCACCAAGCTGAAATACTGTTTCAGGAAAATAAATGACTTCTGTGGGAAATAATATCTACTAGTCCATCTCCTCCTGTACCTTATGATGCCAGTCCACTTGTGTAATTCTTATGAATGTAAAAGTTATTTTAGCAACTGTAAACTACTTTTATAAGGAAATTCATATTAAAAACATGCTGTGAACAGGGTAGTGTGTAGTGTCAGATTTTTCTGAAAATTCTTTAGGTCTTGAACCCAGAAATCAAATTTAGTGAAATGGAAGAATTTTAGATTAGCCTTGTAAAGATACTCTGCGTGGTTGGAAATACCGAAATGCACGTTAGTTGCTATATTTTAATCACAAACGATGATACAAGGGACACTGAGTTTTAGGTGAAATAATGTGATAAATTATGTTTTATGATTAGTTTGAAAGTATCAGTGATTTTGTTTAACTGCAGATGAAATTTGAATCCTAGGCTTTGATTTAATAATTTTCCTAACTACTTCTAAGAACATGTTCATTGACCGTCTACTTAAGTGTTATACTGGATGTGAGAGTTCATATTACATTCATGCACCAGAGAAGAATAAGTTACTTCAGGAAATTGTTGCAGCAGAATGCACTCAGGGGGTGGCCTGTGTACTTATGAGGTAAATTGCATTGGCTTTTTGATCTCTAATGCTGAGACAGGACGACTCTAACGATTCAGTTTCTTCTGCATGATCGCCAGCCACTGGTGAAAGCGTGTTGGCTGTGAACAGGTTCAGATGCAGCTAGTGGTAAGGATTCGTTCAAGATAGCCTGAAACTGAGTATTTAAGAGTGCATTCGAAGATTTCAGAACTAACAATTCAACGAGATGCTTTAAAACTTTGATACTTGGAAAACTTCAGAAGTCAGTTTACTGAAAGTCGCACGCACCAAAGATTGTTTCTGAAAATGTTGTTTTAAGTCATCTGAACCTGGAATTCTTTGACTCTTATGGATACTCATGCAACAGATACGTATTATAAAGAGCTTTTAGGTTCTGCCCTGTTGGTATGTTGTGAGACAGTTGCCTCTGAAGGGTATTTCATTTTGAGTCAATGGGAAATTAGGGAGACTGAGACTGTCTGAGGAGTTCCTCTCAAAAAAATGATCGGATTGCAGATAGTGCTGATATTTTGATGCTAAAATACGTATAAAACGTACTCTTAGTGGAGTCTGTTAATATTTCAGACAGCTCTGTGTCAGCTATGCCAGGAACAAAGTTTCTAACATTAGGAGGGTGTTTGTTGTATAATGCCCTTTTTGACTTGGTTGTCTGGCACAGATTTGCACGGACAAATGTGATGTTGGCCTTTTATGCCATTGTTGTATATGTAAATTCTGAAGAAACAGCTAATCCATTAATGTCTTCAGATCTGATTTTCTTCAGACCTTTAGAACACTCATCCATTAAAAATCTCTCTGAGATTGATGAATGCTTTGAGAATCAGATTAGTAATCCCCCACATCTACCTCTTCTTGCCCTCGTGAAGACGAGAGGACCGCTTGCGCAGAAGGAATGCTAAGCAAACTAGCCTGCAGTATGTCACAGAAATTAAATTATTAATAAAGGAAGTGATGAAGAATAATCGGTCTGTTGTGCAGACTTGTTTTCTTCAGCAGTAAAAGGCGAAAGTTACAGCGCCCATCAGCTTGCTTTCATCGTCTGTGAAGGAATTCTGAATGACTTTGAGTTGGAATCTGGATTGATTGTAGAATATGAGGGGGTGAGAGTGGTGTACGTCAGGCTTTCAGTGTGACTCCCATCTGTCATCTTGTGTCTGGAAAGCAAAGCTAAACCATGTTTATAGTTGGGCTTTAGCTGACTTTGGATATGGCATTGACCTGGGGATATTTTCAGAATTCAGTTAATGGATTTATATAAAGGCATTGTTTGCTCTCTGCTGGCTGTTTTCAAAGAGCATTTCATCACATATGGTAGTTTAAAAAATATTAGTGTTATTGCCTTTCTGATCCTGAAAAATAACTCTACAGCAGCGTGGAGCCCAGCTCCCGGTTCCAGTAATGGTCTAGAATAAGGGTGGGCTTTTTGCCGATTGAACACTGACTTTATTCCATCTCCAGTCGTATATTCCTCTTCTTGCATGTGCAGTAAGGCGCGTTCTCTTTTCTTTGCGTAAGCATTGATTCTTTACTTTTCAGAAAACTGAAAATGCTCATCCATTTTATGGATGCAGTTAATAGTCTGCAAAGTGTTGCCTTTAAGATGTATTTATGAACTGAAAGCATCTAGAGATACTGAATCTCAGATTTTTTGTGAAATTTTGTGATTGTCAACCCCGTCCCCCCCAATTTTCACTTTGGAAATGTCCTTTCACATGGGGTTGGTGGTAGAAATATCCACACCTGAAGTATTCATTGGACTGCAGTTCTAAAAGTGGTGTTCATGAAGCAATCTTGCACAACTGAAGGTAAAATCCAGTGAGAACAGAATTGGTCAGTATTGAATTACTAGTGTAAAATCAAATTAAAATAGGCTAGAAGGCTTACTAGTAAGTAAGTGCATTACTGTTTTTATTAATGTCAGATTTTTGGCATAGTAAATAGCAAGTGCACCCATACTCAGCCAACTGAAAAATAGTGTTTTTTCATTTAACCTGTAATTTTACCCCTTAGATATTAATAACTGTCAAAAGTGATTCATCTGCTGTTTTGAACGCGTACGTTAGAGCGTGTCTTTTCTACTTGTTGCAGCCCAAGTGGATCTTTTGGGGAAATTAGAGAAGAGCATTTCTTATGGGTGTATAAACAGTAGTGAAGTTTAGAACCGCATGCTTTTGATGTAAAAAAACCCTTTTCTACAAATGGAGGATGATTTAATAGTAAGATCCAAAGCTCAAAATTCTGGTTTATCAAACTTCTCTTTTAAGATGATGTCTTCCTCCAGAAACACTGTTCGGAAGAATTAAATGTCAGTGATCCTCTGAGTGTTTAAATGGGGAGGGGACATCAACTTCAAACTGATTAATTTGCATCATCAGTTTCTGGAGATCTGGATTGGAGCCTTCATTTAAATCCTAGGTGAAAAAATAAGCACATTTTCTACTGTGCTGAAACAAGGTGCTGAATGAAGCAGCCCAGGTGTGACCCACTACTGCGCTCGCATTTCAGTAGAAGTGGAAAAGCAGGAAAAAGGTCTTAAACCAGCAAACATACAACCTACCACATAACACTGTCAGAGCTGCTCTATTCTGGTGATTTAAACTGCTCCTAGCAATGCTAAAAACGTTAATTGCAAGTGTTGTCTGTAAGGCAGGCGTGACTTAATCCTCACCCATCTCTTTTCTCTGTATTTTTCAGATTTAGGAAAAAAATCTCCTCCATGCTTTTTTTTTAACGCAATACATTAACGCTGTTAAAAAGGGTCCTTACTTTAACGAAGTGTCATTGTTTCAAACCAGGGGTCTTTTTGTTGTATAATTATCTTAGTTATAATCTTAGCTAAGACGTTCTGATTTGGAAGAGCTTTTGGAGAGCTCCTCTGATTAAATTGAGCTACGTTGGCAGCTGTGAAGCTGTCCTTACCCTCGGTGCACTTCACTAAATGAATCTCAGGTCTGGTTACTCTCTTTTCCCTTTCCCTGTCGGTCATTTGAAGTACCAAAGCTATGTGGGTAACTCGGGCACTGTGGCAGAAGGGCAGCGAAGGGGTTTACATCAGGAGGTACACCTTTGGGTTTTCCCAGAAAGGTTTTCTTTCTGAAGTGTGGCTTTTACAACTGTGAAGTACCCAGCCCTTCCCGTGTTTTTGAAGTCTTCTGTGTAGCAGCTATTCCCTGAATACATGAACACGTCTGATTCAGCAGAAATGTTTTCTAGAAGAAACCACCAAACACTGAGTTATAGCATGGCCTGTCAAACTTCTAAACAAACCATTTTACTGCGTGAGTATCTAAGAAATCGGATAGAGCCTGGTTTTCTGAAAGGTTTTGGTACATGAAAACAATGTAAATCTAATGAAGGTGAATGTTCTTGCTGTGCTCTCCTGAGGCGCGGTATGCTGCTGCTTTAATCTGGAGGAAACGTGTTTGAAAATATTGGGAGCTTTTCTCGTTCATTGTCCTCTTCTTTTTTCTTCTCCTTTTCTTTTTTTTTCTCTTTCCCCCGGCGTGGATTACACATCTTTCCCATTTAATGGAATAAGAAACAGACATTTATCACTAAGAAGTGTTTAAAGTAAATGTCAACAATTGATAGATGTGTTTTTCTCTTTTAGAAGTCCAGTTAATTTTGACATGAATGTGTTTTACTGTAAGCTTTGGAGTACAGCATATCCTCAGTTTAAACAAAGTTGTGCTTTTTTTTTTTTAAATCTTGAACTTTCTAATTAGGCTTTAAACCGATGAGCAATTGATTAATGAAGAACATTTTTAAACCATCATCATTTGGGCCTGGTGTCTGTGTACGTGTTATTTTTGCAACGAGCCGTTGTGGATCTTCAGGAACTGTTACAACAAACTTGTTTGTCCATTTGTGTTCACGAGGATTTAGTTTTCTCTGTCTGTTAAATGGTTTATTTATTTAACACAGTGACTTGTGTCCATCTGCTCAGCCGTGATTGGAACGGAGTTGATGTTTCTCTCGGGTGTATTGAAGCTGTGCAGAACTGTGAGTCGTGGGCACCCTCCAACTTGGTACAGGTCACTGTATTATGCAAAGCAAAGGCAGCACAGGAAGAGACTTCATTAATTTCACTGATATGGTTTTGGAGTGGGAGAGTCGTTAACTTTTATATACTAAACAGGCTGCATTTTTTTTTTTTTAATAGTTACGTGGGAGTTTGTTGTGTGCTAAATGACATGATGGCACTATTCCGTTTTCCTCTTCATTTTTCAGATATTGACCTTCTTACGCTTTCAGGGTGGTAATGGAAGGGAAAGTTTAGCCTGCTAAGTTATTTTGAGGAGGCCGTTTTTCTGTGCTTTCCAGAATTCTTATACATTTATAAAGGTCTGTAGACTCTGAACTGGATTTCACCAACCTCAAACACTACAGCTGATATTTAGCGTCCTTCTCACATGGAGCTTATTTTGCAAATCGATTCTTCAGGCCTTTGTTTCTCTGACGATATCGGTACTAGCTGATTGCGTGGTAAGGCCTCGTGTACAGTCTCTGTTCACACAAACTCTCATCCTAACGTTGCCTTCTTTTGGATTTTGCCTTCCACTGCAGAAAGTAATACTACAGAGAACATTAGATCCAAGCTAGTTTTAAATTACAGAAGTTTTAAACCTATGATATTAAATACCTATATTGTTTTCTGACTTTAATTAATTCTCTAGTACTGGTATGTGGCTGTAATCCTGTCAAGGGTTGGTTTTCAATTGACTAAGCTGTAACCTGGCAACTGTATGTACTTCCATGCTCACCACAAATCTGTTAAAAAACATTCTGACATTCTCAAATATTTGTCTAAACTTTTTAACTGAAGAGTTTTAGCGTTAGACGAAGAAAAGCAAGTTGCAATGACAAGTTTCGTAAGAATGGTGAGTAGATTTTCAAATGATCAACACTTAAAAGGATCCTTTTATGTTCTCAATAGATAACATCTCAGATGAAGATAACACTTGTTTGTCTAGGTTCCAGTTACCTCCCATCTTATTTACAGTTAGGACTCCTCTCTGGCCTTATAAGATGTTACAAATACGATTTTCCAAACTCATTTTAACCTCATCGTCTTCTCCTTGCGTCCCTTTCCCTACTCCATGGCACCCTCGTTATGAAGGAAGACCTTGTAATTTGCAACTTCCCAGTCACTGGTTTGAGTTGCTCTGACTTCCCCAGCCAGAGATGACAGGTTTCCTTGCTCCTTACGTGTCCACAGAGACCTTTATGCTTTCTTCTACCTCTGTGGGAGGAGATCCTCATAACCGTATATACACACAAATCACCGCCCGGAATACTCGCTCATAAAATTGTCTTTACTCATGGTGTTTACATAACACTTAGCCATGGTTAAGATACCTTTATTTGAAGATACTTTCATTAAGATACCCTTTCTTTTGGTGATGCCTACCATCTCAGCGTGTGTTGTCACCTGCCTGCCCCTCTGTAATCTGCTGTTGTCTCCTGCCTTATTCTTGGATTGTAGAAGTGCTGGGTAGGGACGTTGTATTTGTTCTGTACTTAGTTGGTACCTTCCACAACACTTGGTTCTCATTTAGGAGTGTTAGACTCTTGGATTGATAGGAAACGGTCAAAAAGTGTGGCTGTTGCTTGTGATCTCTCATTTGTTGGGTAAACTGCTTGGAATTCTTGAACAAAAAGAACACGCTTAAGCCATAAAGAGCTCTTTCTGATAAGTCCTGAGCTTGCATGAAATAGCAGTTTCAGAATTTTACTTTAAGTACTATTTTACCAAGAAATGTGTGCAAACAGCAGAAAGCAAAGCAGAGATAACATCCGAATAGATTTACTTATTTTTTTGATAAATTCGTTTTGCTGTGATCAGGCGGTTTCGTGTTTCCTCTGAAGGTGTTGAATTTTATTTTGAAAAACTTTACAAGACCTTGGTCTTCAAAATTTCACATTAGAATATTGGTAAAAACAAAATTTGCGTGTTTTTATGCAGGTTATGTACAGAAAAAATATTAAGCAGCTGCTTCAGTTTAGTTCAGCAAAGCTCAAATGTTGAATACCTACTGCTCAACTAGAGAATAAGCCATCTAAAGGCACTGTGATTATTCTGTTCTTGCACGCCTCTAGGAGATATGAGGAGGGCATTGTTTGCTTAATTCTAGGTATTGCTTTCAAAATACAAGGGGCTTCAAGCTGTAAGGAGTGTTATAATAATACCCTTCTTACACCTATTCAGTATATGGTAACATTTAAAATACTTAACCCGTGCCTTTCTGCACAAGCAAGATCAGCATCTGTTGTAAAACATCAATGCACGTTATGTTATCCTTTTAAGTCTTTCACAATAGAGTTACTGTCCTGTCTCTAATACGGGAGGAAAAAAAGCAGGACCTCTCGTCTTTGTGGCACAAGAATGTCCCATTCAGCATTACGGTGCTGCTTTAAAAGCAGATATTTTAAAAAATGTTTATGCTGAAGCCAAGACTTTGAAATTACCAAGAAAGAAGCACGCTGTCCTTAGTTTCTCCCGAGTACGTGAAATGCTCTTGAACAGAGCTCCATGAAAGCTGTTTTTTAAGAGATAGAAATAAAATGACAAGATCCATTGATTTAGGATTTGGTTCAGTGAACTTTACACTTGATGTACTGACGTACGATGTTTGGCACCGCGTATGGTAGTTCTGTATCACATCTTTCTCTGCGTTCCTTTCACTGCATTTTAAGACTACCAGAAGTATAGAATTAGAAATGTAAACGTGTGTATTCTTTGAGAAGATAAGGGAAGACTGGTCTGCGTAGTGTGTTAATTAAAGGGTGAATAATATTTTTCCAAAGAAAACTGTTTAGTCACTTACTGTCTCTTCAACTTTGCATCTGAAACAGGCATTTTACAATAGTAGTATTAAATAGTGCTCAGAATTTACTTTCCAGATGTGAATCCAAGCAGCTATTTGTATGTGGCCCAGACTTATCTGTCCACAGGATTTTCCAGTTCACTGTAAGACCAAATTTCACATGTTATATGATCATTTGCAGCCCTTTGCTTTTCCTGCCAAGCCTCTTAATGACCAGATACAGACAGCGAGTATGAACTTTTCAATAGCAAACTTCTTGTACCTTAAAACAATATTATATGTAGCTGATGTGAAGACACCGGTGAGACTTCAGGAGCTTCGGTGACTTGTTGAAGCCAAAGAAAACTATAGCAAGTGAATTGCTTTGATTTTTTTTTTTTTTGCTTTTTTGATTAATGGGAGCAAACAGATGAACAATGGTTTCTTCCAGGTGTCCGTCACAGCGATGTTTGGAATTAACAGTCTGGTCTACTGTATAAAGTTAAATAAAACAAAGAGGCAATAAACAATAAAGTGGGTAAAATCTAGATTAGAAATCAGATTTTTCTGATGTGAACGCATCTTCTAAGGGTTTAAAAAGCCCTCTAAGTCCATGGATTTTAATTTTCTCAATTTTATCTGGATTTTTTTTTAGTTAATCTTTCTAAATTACAGATGATCACATAGTCGTTGTTTTCTACTTCTCTTGAATAAATTCCCTGGCCTTTTGTGAGTCATAAAGTATGTGAATCTCCTCTTTCTCTCCTGGATTTAACCATGTACTAAAACCGAGGCCTTTTTTTCCAAACGAAGAAGTAACCTCACTGACGTTAGGCTGAGGCTTCTGTGCACACCATAGTATTAGCTGAGACAAGTACGCTTCGGGACCGCATGCCCCTATACGTTCCCTCATGCTGTGCTGTCTATCAGACAACTGAAGAAGCCGAGAGCGCAGGGTATATTTTCGGAATATCTCGTGCAGCGTACCGGTCCTCTGACCTCGGGGGCTTCGACGTTAACTGGAGCTGCGCCTCCGTTAGCCAAATCCTTTGTGCCGTACAGACGATGATACTTGGAGCATGAGATTCTTCTGGCGCTCTTTCTTTTATACTTATGTGGAAATGAAACCTTTTTTTCCCCCATGAGAAGAGACAAGCAAAAAACCTCCATTTCTGTGTCCAGGGTGTCTGATGTCCGTGGACGTGTGTGCGTTGTACGCTTCCTTTTGCCAGAACTCCCAGCATCTTAACGGCTTTCTGTGGTGGGAGGAGGTTTTGGTGAACGTAGCTTTAAAGCTAGTTCCTTAACCTTTCTTTTAGCACAAGCTTTAAATCCCATTGCTAGATTTGTAGGTTGACTTATAGCCTGATTGTCACTCTGCTCCTTATATTTAAGGGTTGTTAGTTAATAAAGGTAGTGCTCTGTCGTCTCTGTCACTTAATCGTTAACCCTGTGAACTCTTGCAGGGGCAAAAGGCTCGGGCGAATCGACAGAAGTTTATTTAAACAGATGAATCTTCTACACATCAGCCAAAATATTATTTCATTTCCCTAGAAATGGAGATTTATTTCAGTAGGTTAAGATTTGGTTTGGGGGTTGGTTTTTTTTTGAGGGTTAATTAATCCTTGTGCCTTTGTACCGCAGCTACCCATCGTTTTGTTTCCCTGCTGTAAATGCCAGATTTGCACCCAGCTTTGTTACTAAAATAAACACAACTACTCGGAATAACAGAGCATGTTAATTCAAGTGTTTGTACGGGTGGGTGTTCCCTTTTGTTTGTCCTGGTTTTAAAGCAGTGATTGACAGCACCTAGCGAGAGAGCAGAGCCTGGCTTTGCTTCCAGTCTTGCTGCTGCTGCTCACCTGGCAAACTAGGGGAGCGTATCCCAGTGGAAAGGCGTGAGTAACAGTTGAGTGTCTGTCATCTCCCTGGGTGGGAAAACACATGCACAGGTCGAGAGCGAGCCTGAAAGCCACGGTGATTCTCGTCTGGGTTTTGTCCTCTTGACATAGGTTTTCTTGATACTAACTTGAAAGCTCGCTCATCCCGTTTCCATAGAAAAGCTTGTTTGTGCGGCAGCTCCAGCCGCCTCTCGTCTTCTCGCATGTGCCAGCCGAAACGGAGGAGCGGTCAGCTGTGTTGCGAGATAAAAGAAATGGACTTAATACAGTAAAAAAGATTGGAAAACAGCATTGAAAAGCAAACTAATTCTGCATTCGGTAGAATGGAGATAAAGGCAAATTTTCTGATCTTAAAAAAGCATTGAAGAGGAGCTAGAAATTAGTCTGTCATTGAAATGAGCTGCTAAGTACAGAGAGGAAATCAGATAAAAATGTCAGGACTTCTAACGCTGGAAGTAGAAATGATCAAGAGCCACTTCTCTTATGATACAATATTTGGTGTAAAGAAACACACCGGACCGCCTTTCCACACAACATTCAAAATGCAGCAAGGCCGTTAGGAAAATTAACGCAAGAAAAGTAGTTTAGGGCAAAACAAAAAAGGGGTGTGATTAAATGAGTGGGTGCATTTAAGCTTCGTTTTCTTTAAGAAAAGTGTGTTTTTTGACTGTATTCTTCCTCCCTAACCCTTCCCACGTTACCTGAGTTTTGATAGTCTTCAAGGAATAGAAGCAGCTGGGTATGGTTGTACAGTGCCTAGTGGAGTCCGGACTTGGTGTCTGGCTATTACAGTGTATGTACTAGATCACCTGACTCATCTAGATTCTACCTAGATATTACGTATAATGCCTGATAATACATGTAAAGAACTATTTCAGTAAGCATAAAAGGGTGTTGGAGTGCTAGGAGCTTCGAATGCTGCAGCTTTAATCAGTAGTGTTTATGTACTTAATTGTTCAGAGAGAGCTTCCATCAAACTCCCGGTCTTTTCTTCTCTTTCCTTATTCAGTCTGTCTTCTCCTGTTCCACACCGCTTGTTCAGAGCAGTTCTGCCTCCCTCATAACTGGCACCGT
Organism: Phalacrocorax carbo; assembly: GCF_963921805.1. NCBI lineage: Eukaryota > Metazoa > Chordata > Aves > Suliformes > Phalacrocoracidae > Phalacrocorax > Phalacrocorax carbo. The sequence goes on from NC_087520.1 coordinate 43,979,472, forward strand.
ACTTCCTCTTTTCACCAGTTTCTCGTGTGCCAATCTCCTCGCGTTTGCTCTGCGCAAAGTGCCAGGTGTGTTGGCAGGCCAGTAGGAATTATTTTTGTGTACGGTAAGGAATAGTTTTGCTTCTGTGACCTCAAGTAGCTGCAGTGAGACAGTAGAGTCACGGTCAACTTGAGTCATGCAAGTTCACGTAATGCAAAATGATTATAAAGCAAATTCCCTTTCTTTTGAAGCTTTTAAAGCAGGAGGAAAATTCAAGAGATAATTTAATGTGGGGCATGTGTTCATGGGTCAGAATAACAAGATAGTGTCTTTCTTCCAGGCTGCTAGCAATAAAAAAAACCCCAGTTGCATGTGGTAAAAACAGTGTGTTCTAGACTCTGTGCCAGTAACACACAAAAAAGATTATTTTGCACATCGAAAAAAATCTTTGGTTCTTGTAGGTTGACAGGATTTGTTAAACTAGATTGCAGGTGAAAGGTGTTCCATAAGTAGTAATAACTCTAATAGTAATTCTGTGAACCAGTAAGGAAGTAAGGTTTTGATAGGATGTAGGCTCATTTACTCAGGCTTCCTAGAATTTCTTTGAAAAACTTACACATTTATCCAGCAATGGTTTTGCTTTGCAGTTTATCTTCAGGAACAGTCTGTTGTTTTTCCTGATAATGTTAACGGGACTTGTGGTGAGGCCAGACACAGTAGCATTCAAAACAAGTCATAATTAATCTGAACCACCTTATTTTTCAGTTGGCACCTGGTACTGTGAGCAGAGAACAGCTCGAGTGCCCTTTTACTTAGTGCAGGATAAAAAGTAAGGTTCAAATGAAATATATATTAAAAACCTGCAAATGTATAAAAATATATTCGGAACAGAGCATTAAGTTCTGATTTCAACAGCAAGAAGTTTGAGGGACTAGCTGCTACACATGTCAGCGATAAATATTTTTTCTTACAAATTATTGTAGTTGATAATCTGATGTTTATAATGATTTAACATTGTTGCATAATCTAACATTTGCTTCATACTGTCATTATTCATTGCAGTAAACTTGCATCTGACATGTGGTATGACTCAACCCAAAGGTCACATTGGAAAAGTGTTTTTTAGTGTTTGAGTTGCTTTTATGTTACATTTTATTGCATGCTTTTGGCTTGTAGTCTAGCGAGATGCAGGCTGCTTAACCAGTGCCAGTACTTGGAAATACAGATGCTGCTTGCTCAGGGGTCCTCTTCAACGTGAAAAGGCTATGTTTTGTGACCGGAAGGGTTATGGAAACCAGGAATTTGTGATTTTGTATATACCATGAAACTGTGAAGGCATTTAGTGAAAGATAAATCACGTAACTGAATGACTTGTTCACATTTTTCCCACTCTGAAGGTGTGTGAAACAATGAAATACCATAAAGCTCCAGTATGGAAGGGGCTGGGTGACTCCTAAGTCAGGAAGCTTTGTTTTACTCCACGCAGTTCAGCAAACAGAGACGTCAAATCCAAATGGTCTGTGTCAGTGAACGTTGAAATAGTGCTGGAATCTTGTTCTGTTCAGTTCCTATTCGCATTGTCAAGATTTGCACTGGAAATTTTGTTCTTATCTGGGATGAGAGTCTCAGCCCAGGTCCTGCGTTGCATCCTCCACTTCAGTAGGGCTTGGTCATCCTTATGAGCTCTGTTCTAGTTTCTGGTTAGTTTTGAATCCACTAACATTTGGCTCTCAAGTGAGAGCTTAGTATTCCTCTTAGAATGAATAGGGCTTTTTTCCTGCCAAATTGAGAGGCTGGGACAGAAATCAAAAGACTGCTTTATATATAAAATATGTGTGTGTGTACACACGCATGAGAAGTTAGGTGTAGTTCTGCCGCTAACGACCTTATACTTGAATAGAAGGGAAGATGCGCTTGGCAGATGATTAGCGACTGATTCATGAACTTTATGCTGGGCCTGTTCCTTGATAAACTGTGTGTTTAGGAAATAATGTAGACTACTGGCCAGTAAATTTGAAGAAAGACCAAAATTTTGATTGGGATCTCTGACTACTTTCTGAATGGTTGTCATTGCTCGAAATACTCTTCTTAAGTGATTAAGTTACTGCTCACTATTGGTTATAAATTCTTCAATTTATAATCTTACTTAGACTCATTTTAATCTGATGCTTTGGGGGAAAAAAATGTAGTTCAAAGCAGCTTGAAATTAACTGTACTTTAAGAGTATTATGGAGTTGCAGTAATCTTCATGTTTAGGGGATGACTAACTTGATGAGTGAGAACACTGAATATAGTGTGCTCTTTCAGCTGTTGGCTTCTAGCATGAGACACTTTAAAAAGCTATCTGAGAGCAAGTTAGACATCTGGACTAACTGCACTGGTTCCTCCTGTAGGCCAGAACGTTAGTGGCAATAACTTTTGGTCACCATTGGCGTGGATTTGAGAATAACTTTTTAACCATAGCAAATCTTGTGAGCCCATTAGTCACGCTAAATTTTAAAGTTGTTTATGGAGACTGCAAAGAAAGCTGGAAGAGCTCATGTCAGCTTAAGAAATGTTGACTGTCACTTGAACCTGGCTGTTTCATTCTGTGCCACAATTAGAATTTCCACAATCTCTGTTTTTAGAGGATTACCCCAATGGGACATGGCTCGGAGATGAAAATAACCCTGAGATGCGGGTCCGTTGCCCCATCACCCCGGCTGACATGCTGCACATCAGCACGAACTGCCGCACAGCCGAGAAGATGGCACTGACGTTGCTTGATTATCTCTTCCATCGGGAAATTCAGGCCATCTCCAACCTTTCGGGCCAGGGGAAGCATGGGAAGAAGCAACTTGATCCTCTCATGATTTACGGAATTCGCTGTGAGTATCATACTGAAACTTCTGATTTTATACTGTGTTGGTAAGGCAGAAACTGTCTGGTACTTGAGGTTAAACTAAGCTTTGTAAGAATGGGGTATGTATTGTTGTTGCCAGACAGATGTTTTGTTAGCTTTTGTTTACCAAGGAATCCTAATGGGTTGGTTTAGTTTAGTTTGTTGTGGGTGTTCACCAGAAATTCCTCAATCTTGAAATCTGAATTCAGTTTTCTTTGCAAATACCAGCTGTGAGCAAACCAAGCGTGGTAAATATCGGAGGAGCATTGCTTTCTCAGATAATGGAACAAATAATAAAACGAATTACGCAAATTTAAATATTGTTCAAGTGTTCAAAACAGCATGGTCTTGAATCTTAGTTTTTACTTCCCATTTGTGTATATTATTTCAAAATACTTGTTGATCTTGAGATGGAAGGAATTTGCAGTCTCCACGAAAGGAGAGATGAAGTATCATAAGGTCTGTGGATTCGTAACAGGAATGCATTAGGATGCTAATATCCTTCTGTCTGCTGGGCTGTGCATGAGTCTTTTGGTTATTAAAGCTATTACATAGTAGTGAACAGATACTGCTTATGTTGAAGATGCAATTTTTGACAATTTAAAAGGAATCAAATGTGTTTCGCATAGAGTAGGCATAGCCACGAGTTTTGAGCGAAGAAGAATCTGGACGTATGTGTCTTGCTCAGATCTGGTGACTTCCAGTAGGGGATTACTTGGTGAATACGTTGAGGACAGCAAAGTCTGCCCGTGCGCTGCGGTGTAAGTGTTTTCGGGTACAGGAGGCAGGCGAAGGCCTCTCAGACAGCCAAGCATCTGCTGCAAGCATTACAGCTCTGGTGTGATACCTTTGCTACGTGGGTAAAGGGGAGGCAAATTTCAGTGTTAGTGTGGAATACAGGGAGAGTCCTTTACTAATTGAGCTAGATTTTAATATACCAGTAGATGTCACTGTTAAAAGATCCTCTCTAGACACATCTTATGTAGGTCACCAGTGGATTAGTCGAGCGGGAATCATTCGCTATACTAGTGTTTTGTATGCAACTGCCAATTTGAAATGCCAATTAAGGCTTAAGAACACAGCCAGAGAGAGCTTATTTTGAATGGTGTTTGAAGAATTTGATGTTTTGTTTTTGTGCTTCTGTTAGGGCAATGTGTTTGCTAGTGACATGGAAGAAAATGTGAAGAATACTTGATGGTGAGACTCCTGTGCTTTCTTTACACTGAACTGGGCTGAGGAAATACAGTCCTACTGGCCCGCCTTTGTTTCCAGTGATTTGCTGGCTATCTCGGGGAAATTGGTAGGCAAAACTAACCCATTCAGTTTGCTGCGTTAGGCCAATTTTTGTCTCATTACATACCTGACGCAGAAGACTTCAGACTTCTACTGCAAATATATTAAATAGGAATTTCTAAGGGAGATTGTGATTCAAAGTATTTTGATCTCCAAAACCTTTTTATCTATTAATCTCATCAATGTAAATGACCTTGTTCTATTGTGTTTTCAAAACTTAGATTTTTTTGGCAATAGTTTTTAGAAAGACGAAGAAATGAATCTTGCTCCAATGTTAAAGCAAGTCACTAGCAGCCATTTTCCCCATCGCTTAAATCCGTGAGCGCAAATCAAACGAGTGAGTTTATAACTGCTTGTGTAGGAAGAACAGGTTTTTGAAGATGTGAGCATGGGGAAGGAATGTGCTTATGTGACTGAATGCTCAAGCTAGGGATTATGTCATTTATATGAGGCATTCTGACCATGAAGAAATTGGATTATAGAAGTGATCCCCGCAGTTGGAAAAGGTCTGCGATGGCAGAAATGTAGCAGCAGTGGATCATAAGCAGCAGCACTCTGAACGGTGGGCACAGAAACCACTCTCTGTGTCACAGGCACCGTTTGGAATCCAGGTATCTGAAACATACCTTTATTGCTTCTTCACGTTGACTAGTGTGTTGCTTTCTTGTGGGAACCAGTCTGTAACAAACTAGGGATCATGTATGCCTTCAGGAAGAAACACCCCACGTGAATCTGACCGGAGTTTACTTTTTCGGGTACCTAAATCTTACTGGTTATTGAGATTTGCTAGCAGCAAGGACACACACTCCTGCGGCAACAAGTGAAGATGATGCATGTAAATTTGATGAAGCAGCAAATTTAATGGTAACAGTGTTGGTCCAGAAATGATGATTTCATGTAATAACCTCGTATGTCATCGCTGCGAATAGTTAAGTTGAAATGGGATTTGATTTCAGTAGCCTGTTTGTGAATCTGGTGTGATGTGAGTGAGCAGATGGAAGACTCCTGGCTTTCGAGGACGAGATTCTGGCCGTGTTCAGTTCAGCGGCAGAGCTCTTGTTGAGTTCAGCTGCGCCACGATTTCATCCCTGATGTTTGTCAAGAGAGGTGCTGGGAAGAGCCCTGCCGTGCCATATCTGCTTGGCTTTGCTTTACCAGTCCGCACACCATCTTTTTTCTTTTTTTTATTGGTAAAGTGTGGTTCCATAAGATCTACCAAAAACTGAGAGCAGCGCTAGTATGGGAACTGAATTAAGTGGTTCTCCTAATAGTGTGGTTTGCTTCTGCTCTGAGCAGTAATACTTTGATGCACTATTTTAAACGTAAATGAAAAATCTAATGTCACTAGCCTCACATTTGCCAGTCATGGCTAGAAAAGCTCAAGTTGATATAAAGGATTTTGGTTTTCCTTTATTTCAAGTTTCTTAAAGTTTGTCAGTGGAAAGATATTCCTTCCTTTCTTTTTCTAGAAGAAAAAGAAAACGCCAACCAAATCTGTGTTTAATAGAGAAGCTATTGTGTATAATATGCAGAAAGTATGGAACCTGTAAGTTCATTAAAAATTCTTGATATGCTGCATAAGGTTTACCGCAAAAGAGGTGACAGTTGATCTTTGGAAGTATAAATTTTCACTTGTGGCCTAAGTTTGCTTGTGGGGTGGCAGTGGTACTGAAGAGAGCTTTTGGGCAAGAAACCAGTGTGACTTAAACACACTGTATGTCATGAAGTAGCTTATTACTTCAGCCCTACAAAAAATGTAGACATTTTCTGGTGAAATACAATCTAAAAACATCCACAGTTGTAGTTTTCTTTGTGTAGCAGAAAATAGAGGTCTCGCTTGAGATTTTTACAGCAATTTCCACAAACGAGTTTGAAAAGACAGACTTCCAAATCCAGAATTTTGCATTTATAAGAAACTTTATAACACAAAGGATGATTTTGTATTTCGTCTTGGAAAAATTTGAGAGGGGATTTCTGAAGTTCATAAAAGAAAAGCTATCAATAGTTGTTATTCTTTAATGTAATCTAATGAAATGAAAACAAAATAACATTAGTTATTTCCTGTGTGTGTAACTGTTAGTGTGTAATTTCTGTGAAATCCTCTTGCATCTGCACAGGTGTTTTTCAGACTCTCACCAATGATTTTTTTTAACATATTTGTCAGATTTGGGCAATTATGACAAGAGGGTAGACGGTCACTACCTACAAATTAAATGGAGAACGAGTGTTTGGGTGAAGGAAGGAGATACAAATTCCCCAATTACGTTAAGGAGAACCTGTGTCCTTAGTTCACTTGTGTTCTTGGACACCAGAAATCCTCTTTTGGCTCCATACAGTCGCCTGTTGCTCAGAGAGCTATTTATGCACATTGAAATAACTCACATTAGGGACAAGATTGGTGTTTAAAACCAAAACCAACCAAACCAAACAAGCAGAAAACCCCCGCAGAGGGGAGGGCACTGTGGTGAAAGATGTACAAGTGGTGTTACAGCCCGCCTAAGGACTGTTCTGTTGAATTTCCCCATCTGCCTCCAAGACTGACTCGCAGAGTGATTTTTTGCTGATTTCTGTTCATGAGTTAACATTTATTTCATCCAGATTTACACCTGTCACTTAAATAATGTAGGAAAAATGTGTTATCTGAAAATACCTTAAGATAAAGTCTGATTTTTTTTTTTAACTATATAGTAAACAATGTATATTCTGTTTCAAATGACACATTACTTTTTAAGGTGCAATTAAAAATGCAGAATGGAAAGGAATTGGTAATCAAAGCTTGGTGTTTCTATTGTGTCATAATATTGTTTCCAGTAAAGATGGGACCACCTTTCCACTGGACCAGTTGAAAGAGACGTTGATAGCAGAACGAGACGCAGCTATGTCCTCTCCGGAGGGCTGTTCAGAGCGAATTAAGCCCTATGGTGCTCTACAGAATCCATTGACACATGACTGCTCGAGAAGCAGACCACCCACATTTAAAGGGAAGCACATTTGACTCCTGCTTGATTGTGTAATGTGTGTCAGCTAGATCCCTGTGTGTGTATATATATTCATGCACATAACCCAAACATAATGCAGGTTGGGCCAGATTAAGCAACTTGCAACTTGTCTCATGTAAAATCTGCGGATCACAGTAAGTCACTACTGTTTCGGCTTCTCATTTGCTTTTAATGAAGGTTTTGATCTTTAATAGCAAGCAATGCAGGATAAACAACAAATATACTGCGCTGCTGTCTGTCTTCAGCACCGTCGTGCTTTTAAATACTGGAGGAAGGGTAGGAAGTTGCTTCTCGGAGACAAACTATTAGCTGTAATGTGTCTCACCAGTGGATCTGTTTTATGAGTTACTGCAGGCTGTTGCTGCCATTGAGAACGTTTTGTATAAATAAACATTACAGTTACTGAAAGTGTACACTATAAATACAGAATGTATTCAGTATTTTCTGTTTTTTTTTTCATTTTTCCACTTTAAAAAAGCCTTTTTTATTGCTGTATTTTTATTAACTATACCCATTTTTCCTTTAATCTCCTTTTTTCCTTCCTAATCTTTGTATACTTTTTTTGCACTTGCTCTGGGTCTTCCTTTCATTTCCTGTTTATAATTCTGGGCTTCACGTGTCTCCTTGCTGAATATCGTACCGGTCACTGACTGTCAGAGTGCGTAGTATATATAGAATGGATTGCAGCAGTGTTACACCCAGATGCACCAGTGATCGCTGCGGGTCTTGGTGATCAGCAATAGCAGGCATGCATCTAGACCTTGGATTGCATCAGGAGGCTGTTGGAGAACTTCAAGAAAAATTCATACTGTTCCAAATAGGCATTTTGTCTGATCTCTTTCCTATTTCCTCAGCACTAGGCATAGATGAATTTTGTAAATCGGATTGTTGGGACTACATTGCTAATTGCCGTTTCCATCCATCCCCCTTGACAGACCAGCTTACTCAAGTCACGCTCTGGATGCTCTGGGGGTTTGGAGGGGAGCAGAATGGGTTAGTGGCAGTGCTCAAGCTAGGAATTTGTTGAGGATCTCTGTTTTCTGTTTAACCCACGCTTCTGTTTCTTCATTATATGGGGCATTAACTAATCTTCCGAGCCATAGTAGTCTGAAAAGAAGTTGTGGTTTGTATCTGCACAGATGAGCCGATCTCGTGGGCCCTTGAAGCACTTTTTGGCAGTGTTTTCTTCTCCTAGGAAGTTGAAGGCAGTTGAAGCAGGTTCTCCTGAGCTGTGTGCTATTCAAAACCTCTGCTCTGCATCTCACCAAGTGGACCACTTCCATCTGACAGTTTCAGAGAAGCTGCACCGGGGTTCGTTCTGAAGTCCGTGGGAGTGGTGTCCGCTCTGGGGTCAGAAGCTGGGAAGAGAGGAGGGAGAGTTTGGAGGGGTGTTGAACTATCTCACGCTCAAGAAGAGTGTGAGAAGCAAAGGCTGAGAGTTCAGCACATCTTTAAATGGAAAGAAGTGAAAGAAAGCATTTCTGTTGTGCTTTTCTCATATCCAGAAGGCATTAATTTTTTTTTTTGTGCAGCACCCTCGGGAGAGGCCTGGTGCGGTGCTGCTTTTTTCAAACACGTTGTCTTCCTCAGAGCTGCAAAAGTCTGGCTTCAGTTCCAAATAGCTGCTTCTTTGTGAATCAATTAAATGCTGCCACATGGAGGGAAGTGATAACCTCTTTTGAGGCTAGGCAAGGAGATAATATGAGAACCCATTGAGTTTATCTCAGCACCGCAGTTCTCATAAATGGCATCAATGCTGGCACTTGCTTACTGACTTTATGTAAGCACTATAATTTAATGCTGGCTGTTGTTTTCTTCTTTCCCAGGCACTTATGTTTATTTCAATTACTTTCCTGGCCAGTTACTGTTTAATAAACTGAAATAAAGGCAGCAATTTTGGGAAATAAAATAAATAGTTGGCAGTGTGTTTTCTCTCTCCTTCTCACACTTCTCTTGTTGTTCTCGCGTTACACAAGCGATGAATTTAATTTTCCATTCTTGAACGTAAGCAGCTGCTTAGCCTGTCAGTCGCAACTGTGCTTGCATGGAACTTGATTGTGCATGATGTGCTCTCGAGCATTTGTGAGTTCATAGGCTCTACAGAAAGAAGAAAATGAATGCATTAGGTCACTTGGACCGTCTCTTTCCAGCCGATGTGCAGTTGTTCCATCCTGTCAATACTCCTCTGCTTTGGCCAGATTGCTGAAATTGTGTGCTGAAGGGCGCTGGTCCTCGCTTCTTGAGGGCAGCTAAAACCTGTCAGATAAGTCTGTGTAGCATAAAAGCAGTTTTCTCAGTGACTTTAAATGTTGCTTCAGGGTGCCAGAGCAGGGGCACAGGCTGCCCAGAGAGGCTGTGGGGTCCCTTCCCTGGAGACATTCACCCCCCGCCTGGACGCGGCCCTGTGCCCCTGCTCCGGGGGTGCCTGCTCCAGCAGGGGTGGGACAGGGTGAGCTCCAGAGGGCCCTTCCAGCCCCTGCCATGCTGTGGTTCTGTGATTCAGGAGCGTATGATGGCAAAGGGGCAAGTTGTATAATTTGTGAGATAGATGCGCTCATTGGGAAAGTTACTGCTACGAATATGATTAACTCAGTTGAATGGCGGCTGTTTTTTTCTAATGAAAATCAAGGGACTCTCACATGGATGCCAGAAGTCATTATGTACTCAAGCCCCAAACCCTGAGGTCAGCAAGAAGTATTGGACCATTTATAATCGATGTGTGGAGTGCCACGTCCAAGGATCGTCTTTATCAATACTGAACGTCCATCCGAGCTATGAAGTTCCACGGGAAACAGAGGGCTCTTTGTATCACGGTTGTACTAATCACTGTTTTCTTTGGGTTGATTCCTCCATATGTGGAACTCCTCCAGTGTTATGACTGTCTGCAGGGTAGCTACCACAGTGGTGTCCCTTCTGGGCCGAAGGCAGAAGGGTGCGGAGCGTGCTTTACTCTGCCAGCTGCAGAGGCTGGGGGTTACCCAGGATCGCTCAGGCCCTGCATAACTGAAACATCCGAATGAACTTTCAGTGGACTCCAGAGAAGAAATATTTCCTTTACTATCGAAGGCCTATAAATGACACAACTGAGCTTTTACGGTGTGGTTTTAGAAGACATGAAGAGGCTAAGAAAGTATTTGATCCCTGACATTTTGAGCGGAAAAGCAGCTCAGCCACCAAACCCAGACTGATCCGTGCAGAAATAATGTACATTCATCTGGAAAACGCATTGCTGCATGCAAGGAGAGCTGCCATTTCACAAAACCTCATAAACGGAATTCCAGAAAGTTGCATAGCTTTTCCCTCCCTGGCTTTGAGCTTGCTTTTCTCTATTTCACAAGGGTTAAAAAGTGAAGCGAGGAGATGCCTCAAGCTGACTGCAAGTAAAATGTAAATAAATTCCCGCAGCGTTCAGGTTTCTGTCGTGCCAGTCCTTTCCAAACCCACAAGCTCCTTCGGAAGGGGAGAAATTTTCGTTGTTGATTCATAAGTGAGTTTTTCTTGGCGGCACGTGTGGTGGCGTTTGCCATCCAGATGGGCTCCCGAGGCACTGCGGTGACGGCTTATGTAATGGGATGTCTCGGGAAGGGGGTGGTTAAAGCAACAACCCTCCTTTTTCCATCGGTTCTGCTGCCGGTTCTGTCAGAGCACATTGTGCCGCTGCTGCTGCGTAAAAGACAAACAGCTGTTTAATCAACTTCCCTGTAAAACTGTGGCTATCAAAAATGACCCGATCTCTGGTTATTGGCAGGGGCTCCTTAAAATCAGAGGCGTTTAGTTTGATCGAGTGTTACTGCCTCGATTTAGGTGATGCCGTTTGTTTTTGAGCATCGGGCTTGGGTTTCAAACAGTAAGTTGATCCTCTGGCAATAAACACATCATACGTTTAGGTATGTTCCATTCCAAAACAGAATGATGTCTGATAAACCTTGTTGGGGTCGCTTCTCCCAGTGAGTAAGAGAAACAGCAAGATCTTTGCTTGCTGACGGAGGTTGTAAATGAGTACTCTGACGTTTTGAACGTGCAAAACGAAAAGGGAAATTAAAGCGAAGCCTTAAAAGCGTGGGATCCCATAAAGTGCATTTTTAGTATGCAAAAAGAAGGTAATAGTTATCATGAGCACATTTAGGTGTTTTATTTGGAAGGCGATTGTTAGTGGCCGGGTAACTCAAACACGTGTTGGAGTCTTTAGGTCCTAATCTTCACGAAAAGCCATTTCAGATGAGAACGCCGGTGTAGTCTGGATGGATTTTTAGCTGTACACCTATAGCTGTTCCAAGTGTGCAATTTTGCTTTCATCCCGAGACCCAAATGTTGCATGAATATGTATATTTTGGGAGGAAATGAAACATAGATCTTTCTTCAAGGTATCTTGTTTTATTTGCTGTGTCCTTTTGGATTTTTGCAGCATGTTTTTCAGTGCGAGCAATGTGTTTTCTTTTAAAAATGGGCAAAAAATTAGAAGCAAATGTGTGTCATCTGTCCAGTATCATCGCAGTGGAGTACCTCTCGTGTAATTTGTGATCTGAGGCAAGTCTGTAGTAGATGACAGGAAGACTTTTCTATTTTCAGATTATAAAACTTCTGCTTTTGGTCTGGAAGTATTTTCTTGTGGGGTTGATTGATTCATTTAATGAGTTAGACTGTAAAAACACTTCATGTTTTTATAATTATACTCTGGTTATTAAACAGTTACTTTAACGCAGCTGTTGATATTCTGTCACCATCAGAGAGAAGTGATCAAAAGATCCCTACGGGCATGCCTTACAGCCACTACTGGAACTCATTTCAATCAAAGCGTGCAACCAGGAACATCAAAAATACTCTGTTCCTGTAGCGATTAATTCACTCGCTTCCATTTCACAGCGTATCCCTGGTTCTGCAGTTCTGCTAACCTTTTGTAGCACTTGGCGCGTGCTGCAAATGAGTCGGAGATTGAGCAAACATACACATGCACGGATAAAAATGCTGTCGTTTCTTGCCAGAACGGTAAATTTGACGCTCCACTAGATGGCATTATCTGCATGCGTATGGTGCGCCCTCGGAGAGTCTGAATCGAACAGGTTCTGCTCTTGGTAAAATAGATTAAAATAGACTGGCTGGTTTTCCAGAAAGGTGGTAAGGTGTGTCTGAGCGTAGGAGCTCTTCTGTTCTGGAAGAGGATACGTTGGTGGGATTTGGAGGTTCTGGATGCTCCTTAATTTGATTTTTTGTTGTTGAAACTTCTGCGGGGACCTGTAGACCTGTATGGCTCCTTCTCGTTTGTAGAACAAGGGCATTTAAAACAATTTTTAATTTCATGCTTCCTCTGGTCCTGTGATTTGTTAAAAATTAAATAGTCAGGCAAATATTCTAAAGAAATATTAATAAATACTAATGAAATATTCTGAAAGGTTAACTTTTAATAAAATAAAATTAGATGTTAAAAAGGCTGATAATTCAAAGCTAGTTATTACTTCTTTTGAGGAACAGTACATTGCCAGAAAGGAATCCGATCCAGATCTGCGCATAAGCATCAAGGTGCTTGCTTTTCTCGTGTCACATTTGGTTTCAAAATGCTGTAAATCTTTCAAAATAGAGGACGTTCTACCTGTGTTTTACCGAGAGCAAGAACAGAGAAAGGGAAACCTCATGCCTTTTGGGTTGTACTGCTTTCTCCTAACTTTAAAAGCCAAACCAAACCCAACCAATAAACAAACAAACAAACCAAAGCCCATCTGGATGTTGAGACCATGTATTTCACCCGAAGCAGAAAGACTTGTAGCAACGCCTTGTAAAAGGAGATCGGTCTCTTGCGGTAGGCCTTTGATCTGGCGTGCTTGAGACAAATGCGAAAAACAAACGTGCTTACGGCCGTCTGTCTGTCCCCGGGCGTCAGATCCGCGCCTTCGGATGGGCAGAGAAAGTCGTAACGATAGGAGCAGCGAACAATTCACTCTCGCTTTAACCTGTTGTTGAGACACAAGCCTGTACGTGCTAACGCTGCTTGTGCTGTGTTTGGTAGATATTTAAAACCAGTTGGTTTCTGCAAGGCTTCCCGAGTGCAACCTGATGCCACCGAGAACTTTCTCACCTGTCCTGCCCAGTGGTTCGGAGGTCTGTTTGCACAGACTTGTAATCAGCGGATTGTCTGACCAGCGTAATTAGCCTTTTATAAATAGTTGCTGGTTGTGGTTTAACACTTCTGGCTTTCTTCGATGCTGGTACCCCAAAACGCACCCTTTGATCCCAGACAGTATTCCTACCAGACAGATACTGAACTTGGCTTTAATTTAGGAGCTGAGATGAGAAAATGTTGTTTTAAATTGTTGGTTTTCTGGCAATAGCTAAAAATGCTGCTTTTGTATCTAATTAGAGATGAGATTTGCATTCTAAAAGGGAAGCAATGAGTGATAGGGTGTTACCCCAACCCGTGCTGGCCCTGAACTCGGGGAATTTCACAGCAGCCATCGTTCGGGGCAGATGGTCTCTCGGGGATTGTAAGGGCTGTGTTAGTGGCGTGTGGGGAGCAGGAGCGGGACGCTGATGGGCTGATGCCGCTTCACTCTGCAGGAATTTATGTCCCCAGCCTCACCTCTATTCCGGTTATCTTGTAAAAGGTAGGAAAACACAGTGTTGAGAGTTCGGTTCCCTCACGTGTGTAGGAATACTTGTATACAAATACACGGCAGCCGGGAGCATTATGCGATATGAGCAATATGCTCCTGTAAAAAACACTTTTTGGTCTCCCTAAAGTCAGTCCTTATGCCCTAAATTGTCTAATCGCATACTCACACTTAAAGCCACTGATTTCGCTGACATTTTTCCCATCTGGAGTGTTTCCTCCAACGTGCCTGGCTTTTTCAATTGTGTTCTTAGTGGTATTTATGAATTTCCTTACTCTCTTGTCATGACACTTGCTTTTCTTACTGCAGGTAAACAGTTTCTAGGTATTTGTCATAAAGCAGTTGTTGTAGAATTAGCAGTTATGTGTTTTGCCATGAAGTTACCCGAGATAAGACTCCTTGTGATCCCTGGTATAGGGTTGAGTTCCTGTTACCCAAGTGGAGAGGGATTTGATTAACATGGAATTCTGAGGTTTATGTATTATTATAACTTAGTTGAAGAATACAAGAAAATAATCAATTTTCTGTGGAATCTTATTTGCAGAAATGCTCTTTAACCCTATCTTCTGTAACTAGGAAAACAGGGCATTTCTTTAAAAGCTGACAATTGAAAATTTCCTGGAAAAGTTCAGATTTTGTGAACGTTTTAGTGTTTGATTTTAATATTTGACTGTTAAAAATATTCTGGTTACTGACACAGGTTTAGTAAATCCTTCTCTAGGTCCGAGCAGTAGAACAGGCTTTCAGTTGTATCTGAGGCTGTTTGTAAGTACTCCCTGAATGCCGTTCGCACCGTAAAGCGTGCACGCTCCAGTCTCTAATAGTCTGTAGATTTATAACTCTTTGAAAGGTATGAATGTGAAAGTTAAACACAGGAACTGTCGAAATCAAATGGAAAACAGAGTAATTGCTTGGTAGCTGCATTTTCCTTCCCTCCTCCCTCGCTCCGTGTTTTTAAGAGCTCCCCCATCCCTCTTTGGACGCCGTTTAGCCTGTGGATGAGCACAGGGTCAGGGAAAGTGAGTATCTGGTGACACGGCTGGCGCTCAGAGGCTGCCAGGGGGCTGCCATCCCTCCTGCTGCAAGGGGGCGAGGGTTCCTTCAACGAGGAGGATGTTGCCCTCCTCTCCTGCAGCCCTTTGCCCAGCCCTAAACACTTTGGGGTTTTGGAGAGGGAAACCGCCTCCCAGCTGCGGAGATCGTACCCCCCCCAGCTGTCAAATGAGTAAACAATTACTCTTTAAAATCGTTTCAATATGGTCAATGCGTGCCCATAATTACGTTTGAAGAATTGAAGCCTGAAGGCGCAAGAAGTAACTTCAGAGGTGCTTAATTTTTTCCTCCGCTGTTCCAGTCTTTAGTACAGCAGATTTTGTTGTCATACGCTATTTGTTTAAAAAAAAAAAAATAGAGCTCCAAATGTATGACCCTTCTGTGAAAAAATGCATTTTGTTAGCCAAACCCCCAAATAATCGCCCCTCTTCATGATTCTGTGCAGGCAGAATCTGAAGCCCTTCTTTTTCACAATATCCATCATATTCTTGTCAATTAAAAAAAAAAAAAGATCCCGTTAGTTTAATAATTTGAATTTAGAATGTGACATCCTGTTGCTTTTTCTCTAGACTTTAAAAATGATGTTGAATTTGGAAGTGGAAGGAGCAGTTAACCATATCTGTTGGATTACATATTTAATGTAAATATGTCTTTATTTTATACATCTGGCTGTTAGATTCTCTGGGGGTAACACTTTCCCTAGTCTTTCGAAATGTAACAATAACAGAGGGAAAGCCTGTGCCATCTCAGGGTAAATGGCAGCAAGGGGAACTCTGCCAAGCCCATGAAAATAACAATTTGCCTTTTAATTTTCTAAAGAAATCTGGTATTTGTGGAGAACGGGAAGCAGCACAACCTAGCAATATCCAAATGCAAGCTTTGACACGAAGTTTGTTTTTGAGCAGGCTGATTTTGTATGCGGTATCAAGATGGAATATTTCATGTCTGGTTTTGATATTGCAAATGTCTTTTCTTCCTCCTCAATTTGTTCTTAATTAAATTTCTTTACAATTTGATGTTTTATGTGGATTGTTTTGTCTGCTGACTGACTTCTGACCTTTAGGAAAGAGAGGATTACTTTCTCTGGAACATTGTTTTCATGGGGTTTTGGTGGTTTTTTTCTAGTTGGCCCTGGCTTTAAAAAAACCAACCCTTTCTCCCCCTATTTTGTACATTAGATGCCTCAAAAGTCTGGGACTGTGTAGTCATTTCAGACATCGTTGCTGACAGTCTTTGTGTTCATACCAGGTCATTTGCACGGCATTTCCAAGCCTTCTTTTTTTTTATTTTTTTCCTGTGAACCACAGAAAGATTTATTTTGCAATGCACAAGAAGCATTCTAGAACTCGTCGTGTCGGTCTCTTCAGTTTTATAGGGGCTTTGGCAAAAACGTGCTGCGTTTCCAGCCTGGGATGTGGAAGGCAAAACTTAGTACGATGCACCTGTTGGCTTTTAACAGCGGACTCCCTTAATTTTCCTAAGGCACGCATGCCTTCCTCCTAAGCTTTTGCTCGATAAGATTCGAACATCGGTTCCTGCTTTCAAGCCAAAGTGATTTCCTCTTTGTGCATTTCGGAATAGCCCGTGCCTCTGTGAATTCTTTGCGCAGACCTTTCTCTCTCCCAGGCTGCTGCTAGTATGTATCTGGTGTATAGAAATCACTCGAGCTCTTGCAATTTGTTAAATAACTGAACTATTTTAAGTCTCTGGTGTGTTTTCATAGAAAGCTTTGTTTAGGAAATGAGGTTCCCAAAGAAAGCAAACTCTGGACCCTTAACATGTAAAAACAAGCATATCCTTTGTTTTGAATGTTACCGGCAACCATCCATTGTCCTAAATAAAAAGATCGCTAAAAACACAGTCAGCCATCCTTAGATGATCTAAATCCTTTACTTCGCTCCTCTTGTATAAGAGCATCTGTCTTCCAAAATCCTGTTGTCTTTTTGCCAAAGTGCTGAATTATATTGCTGAATGCATTTTTATGTCTTTTTTAGCGGGGTGGTTATGTGGCTCGTAGATACTGTGCTGCTTACAAATTACAGTGCTTCATGCTGCTTCCGAAAAAGTCAAATCCCTTCTCACTGAAGCATTTCTGTCTTCTCTAATACGGACTTCCCCAAGTTAAAAGTCTCATTTGCAGTATCTTGCTTTAGTGCTGCCTTTCTAACTTTTTTGGTATTTGACATACTCAGAATGAGACAGCTGAAAGCTCGCTGCATGTGATCATTTATGGATAGAGAACAGAAAGTCAGCACGCTTCAGTTTTCTAATATTATTTGCACATGTTTTCGTGATATATCTCTCTGCTCCAGGTAAATCATATTTCTAACGTTACGGTGAACTTTTTATCCACATAGAAAATACTCCGCTGTCGTTAGCATTAGATTTTCCTTCAGTCATCGGTGGGCTGTTATGAAATGTGGTTGCTAAAGACCTGCTCGTAGAATAACGTTTTAGATTGTAATACCAACTGGATAGATTTATACATCTGAAATTAATTTAAACTTTATATCAACTATCTTTGTACTTAAGGGCTAATTTTTCATGCCTAATTTGCACGTGCAGTTACTGTGACTGAGTATGCAGTTATGGTAAAAATCTGTGCAAACAGCAGGTGTTTCGTCTATACCAGTTTAACACCTTCGACCACCATAACAGCAAAGTAGGAATTTCATGAATAAGGGAAAAGAAATAAGCACGCCTCGTGTTGAAAATCGGTGCCTGATGTCTTAGGTCCCTCTAGCCTAAAACCTTCTTCTCTGACTCTATCCTGTTTAGCTTGGCATCTGTTTTCCATGCTTTCCTCTGCAGTCATGTTTTCTCCGTGAAGGTACCGGTCTCCCTGTCCAGTGCTTCATGGCCATTCCTCATCACACTGATTAAGTGATAGCTTTTGTGATCAGTAAGTAGCAGAAGGTCTTTTCTTTCTCTATTCTGTCAATAGGGCAATTTCTGGGACGTTTTACGTCCCAGCCCTGGCACTCATCATCTTTCTCAAGCTCTCGTCCTACGTGGCTTGGGTCTCCTGGTATGACCAGCTCACTGCACCTGAGACTCCTGTCCCAGATAACTTACATTGCTTTTGATTTCTCTTTGAATTAAGTGACATCCTGGAACATCCCGTGGTTTACACTGCAGTAGTTAAAATTCCAGCTAGACTGCTTTTCTGCGAGAGTGTTCTCTGTTGCTCTGTTGATTCAGTCACTTCTCTAAACAGAGCAGCATAAAACATGAAAGTCATTAAAACGTATTTATGAATGAAAAATGGACTTTTTTTTTCCAAAGCCACCGCAGAGCATATGACTGTTTTCTGTAGGGGTACACAACCACTTTTGTACGTACTGACAGCTGAAGTCGTGTAAAGAGTTAAAGCACAACTATTTTTATTGGACATTACTGCAAACATTTATAAACCCATTTCTCTGTGTAGTGCATATTAGTAATAGATTATGCTGAGAAATGTGGTCTCGGTATTTACAATACAGAATGTGCCTGCCTTTTGCTGACACCTATGGAAAGGAAACTGTTGCACAGCAGCAGATGATAATTTCAGTCGATTTTAGTCCTTTCCTACTCCCACCCCCTTTCTGGAGACATAATGTAGGCATTGTAAAGCAATCTCTAAGTAATGTGCTCGCTGTCACTTGCCAGTGAGAAATCTTGGGGCCTTTAAAGCGCTTTTGAAAGTAGCTTTTTCATGCCAGGGTTTTCTTCCTGTATGCTCTCTACTTTATTTCAAATTGCTTTTTGAACAGATCAATAAAAAAAAAATAAATTAGAGCATTGGAAAAAATACATGTGTTTGAAAAATGATGACTTGAGAGATCCAGTACTCCACTCGCCTGTGTTAGATCAGTAACCTGCAGGTTTCAGTTTCTGAGGGCGCTGGGTTCATTTGTGGTACAAAGGAAAGTACAAAGCTCTTGGTTTGTGCAGACCTGGCATTTTATGGCTGCAGTAGGCTTTGAATCATTTGTTCTACGGGAGGAGACCGTATCCTGTTCGTAGAACTCTACAACAGCTTAAGCAAGTACTTCACGGGATCAGGGTCATATTTGAGAGTAAGATCGAAAACCCGGTAGATTGAAAAGATTATTGTACTTTTCAGGGTATGGAAAGCAACTCATACCAAAAGGAAAATAAGAATTTAAAGAGATCTTGCAAGCGTAGTCATGTTGAGTGAAATATGCTTTTACATATTTTACAGCTCTGGATTGTTTTTTAACTGCAGCATTGCACATGTAAATCTGGAAAGCTGAGAAGTACTGAAGTTGTAGAGAATGTTACGTGTTCAGATAGTTCTGTTTTAATTCACGGGTTTTGAACCTTTGGGTTTACTTTTTCAAGCGTGTTTTCTGCAGCCATGAGGACTGTAAATTTCACTTAACGTACAGTCAAATGCTCTCAACTGTTGATGCTTTAAGCAAAATATAAACCGCTCTGAAGCTTACAATGAAATGGTAAAAGTATGTAGCAATCAGAGGAGGACCCTGGAAGAGCTGACAGTGCACAACACGTTTCCTGCCTGCTTGTGAAGCCGTTTGTCCAGATGTTGAAACGAGTATTTCTTGTCCTACCTGACATAGCCTTTTTGCTCCCCCTGTTCGGTGTAGAACTAGGCTCCCCCTCCGGGTGCAGGGGTTGCACATGGTAATGAACCTGGTTGGAGTTGGCAGCGGGGCTCGGTCTGTAGGGGCTTTGTTTCAAAATACTCGACTCAACGCACGAGTCGGCGTTGTGTTCCTGTAAGAGTTTGGCAGCTTCGCACCAAATGCTGGAAAGCGCAAAACGTGGCTCCTTCAATGATGTAATATCGGCAGTAACGTTTTCAGAAGATTCTAATTTTGTATTGCGTTTTTATTTGATTCTGATGAATTTTGAACTGAGTTTTTTATAGGGAGCATTATATGGTTTCCTGCTTATCAGACTTAGACATATCGCGGGGCACTATCAGTGAGTAATAAGGATTTATCATCCGGCTTTGGCTTCGGAGTGCTGGATCCTTCTCTTGGTCAGTGTTTCACCGACTGAGCGAAATAGTGCCGTTTCCACGGACGGAAGTGCAGATTAGAAAATTTCATTGACTGCCGACATTTTAAAATACATAACTGTGCCTACATATGGTTACTTCATTTTGCGACCCGTTGTTGAAACCCCATCGCTCTGTAGCTTCGGCGTGGTTGGTAACGTCTCTGCATTCCTTTAGGCTGTGCCAAGCCTGAGGGCAGTTCTAAGCTTCTCCGAGCTGCTTTGTTTACCTTGGGTGTGTGACGGTGTGTGTCATCTTTGCATTTTCCTGAAAATAGGGATTTATGCTGATTTTCACCCCGTTGTGTTTCTCTGTAATTACAGGTCACCTATTTTACAAATTTGGAATCACAGAATCTGACTGGTATCGAATCAAGCAGAGCATAGACTCCAAATGCCGAACAGCTTGGAGGCGGAAACAGCGAGGGCAGAGTCTTGCTGTGAAAAGCTTTTCAAGGCGAACGCCTTCATCGTCGTCTTACAGTGGTTCAGGTAAGAAACTAAACAAACCCCCAAAGCCCACAAAAACCAAACAAACCCCACCAGAAATGGAAACTGGGAGTAGTAATGCCATTTGGTTTTTGATATACCTGAAAACTATTTCGATCTTAAATTATTAAGTTATATTACAGCATGTGCCTGTAGTACCCACAAATGTGAATATTTTTGTGTGACAAAGATAAATGGAGAAACCCACATTTCTCACAGTTGAATTTTTGGAGTGGATTTTATATTTTATATTATTGCATGTTTTATTTAAGCACCGTTTATCGCTGGCAAGGAGGCCTCTTTATTACAGCGTACGTATGTCTGCAGTGCTCCTCAAGGAGTGCATCCGCGTACTAAGTGAAGCCAGCCATTTGTAGTTAAATCATCACGGGCCTTCGGTGCAAACCGACCACCTCCTGGTACATTTGGGGTCCTTCGCAGCCTCGTGGGGCTTCCTCCAAAGCAGGTCCCTTGTAGGGTGAGCTTCTAGTCCTGTTTCATCTACAGATTGCAGTTGTGTTCCTGGTTACAGCACATGAATGAGCCTAGAAAGGAAGCGAGATGTGTGTGTTTGTTCACAAAGAGAAGAGGGAGAAGGGAGTCTGTCTCTAAATTGGCAATAAAATACAAGTTTGCCAGAAATGAAAGCGTAGGATATTCCAGAGTGTGAGAGGTGGGCTGCTTTCGTTTGTACGTTATCTGAATGGGGGCGTCACTGACGGGCTTGAGAACGTCCATCCGCATGTGTTAACTCAAAAAATTCAGCCCATGCAGCTTTGTGCTATCGTATGAGTTGTTTTTTACCGTATTCAGACTTTTGAGTAGATGTTCAAAATGTTTCTGCAACTGATGTTCGTAAGAGGAGTCAAGTGCATAAATCTTCCTCAGTGTGTTCACACCATTTAGAGGGGGACGTGCTAAATTTTGTTCCTGAAGAGTTTCCCTCTGAAGAAACTAAATATGTTGTAGGTGATCCTATATTTCCACATAGGTATGTAGGCATGAATAATAATAACAAATGAAAAATACTGACCTAAGAAGTGTTCTCATAGGACATTTCTGGCTCATGCTTTTAATATAAAGCAGTGTTATGGGACATTTGTACATCATATATTAAAAACAGTGTTTTGGAGGTGAGCCCAAAGAAAAGGAAGTAAGTTTATTTGCCTGCATAAAATTTTTGGTTGCATGTTAACACTAACCACTGTATCTCATGCAAAGAATGCCAAAATCTGCTTTCAATGGAAAATTTTATGTGCTGGAACTGGGAATCGTATCCAAAATTCTCAAATTAAAACAACTAATCAACATAATGGTAACCATAAGCCATATATGTTGATGGGATTTTTATTTTAAGTCTCTTAGCAATCAGTATTTTAGAATAAAATGCAGTAGTAAGTGGATATTATGGGCCTGTGCTCATTAGATGGTACTCCTTGACTGTTGTTGAGATTTATTATTAAAAAATATTAATCTTTAATCTCCTGGTTTGGATATTTGGAGAGTGCAGTGTAGAGATGTAAAACACAGGCTCAGGCTCAGGGAATTCTTGTCTTTAGAAGGCCATAAGGTAATAAGTTTTTGGTAGTGTTTTTTTTTGTCGTGGTAAAGATAAAAACTCATTCCCCCCGCCCCCACCCCGTTCCAGTAACCTGATTTGTGAGTAAATTGTTCCATGGGTACAAAGACACACCTGAACTAACCTGGGATTTCAGCAACTTGCTGCCTGAGCAGGTGGGAGTAGCGTGGTACAGGCACGCACGGACCGGTTCTGCAGCAGCTGCTTCTGGGGTCGTGCACCCCGGTTAGCTCATTCAGCCGGCGTTGAGCTTGGCTGACTTTGGTACATCAGTCTCCAGGATTTCCCAGGAGTTTTTGTGTCACCTGGGCCTCCCACTGTACAGGCTATCTCACTTCCCACGTCCCCTCGATAGCAAAGGGGCGACTGCCTGTCCGTATAAAGCTGTCTTTGGTCCTGAAGATGATGAAGGTCAGCTGAGGCATCTTGGCACGTCGTTGGCAGGACTGCAGAGACCGTGCAGCCAAAAGCAGAGTACCGACAATAACATTAACAGCTGCCTTTGGTAACGGTATGTGAAAATGTTCCCATGGATTCAGAGCCTTCTGTTAATTTTGTTTAAAATATTGCTCTTACTCAGAATGTCATTGGCATCATTTTCTGGGAGGCTGTAAAGGTGTTAGATGAATTCACCACTACATTTGCGCCCACTGTGAAAAAGTTCTTAGAAAACCAGACCCTTTTTCAGAATTGGGTGGTCCTTTGAAAAATGGATTCGCATTCCAAAGTGAGATGGGAGTGGTATTTCACCTGGAGGAAGAGGAGGAGGTATGAGGAAAACCAGGAGAGCGGGCTGAGAGGCCGAATGAAGAGGGAAAAGAAAAGATGCAAGGAAAAAAAAACGTAGATTGGCACATGTTTAAAAAGGTAACTTTTGCATGACAGGGCTGTAATTCCACCGCTGTCTTCAGGTAACTTCATGAACCGCTCAGACTTTGCTGTTGTGGTTTGACATCCCTGGAAACTCTCAGTGGAATTACAGCATCATAATTCACAGGCATCTGTTCCTTATTATACGCACTGTATTGTGGATATAGCAGAATTCCTGCTGCCAGCTAGCAGGAAAGAGAAGTAATATTTCACAGCTCTGAAGTAAAGGAGGTCTGTATTTCACAGTTATGACAACATAGCTGTCAAATATGGCTTTTTAAAGTGTTACATATGAACCCAGACAGTTTTTATGGTAGCGTTTGTTTCAGGGGGCAATTTAAGGTGAGCCTTGAACAGTCTGGAATTCAGCTACTTGAGAAACTGTCTTGCCCGCTATTGTTAGTTGTAGCTATTAAGATCAGCTTTTAGGTGCTTTATGTCGGGTCTCCACCCAGCTGTGGTTGCTGCCGCCTGCAGAATACCTGTGTTTGGTTTTCCCCGAGTAACGTGTTGCTCCACGTGAGTTCGCATATCACAGGCGTTTGAGTTGGTTATCTGTTGGGAGGAATGTAGCTGCTTCTCACAAAAAAAATATAATGAGGAAGAAAAAGGCTCTTAAAAGATTGTGAATGGCTCCCGTGTCGTGTCGACGCTGTGAGGGAAGTGGGGATGTGCAGCGTAGTTCCTCGTACAGCGGCCTCTGAGCTGTCCTGAGAGCTCTGGCTCCGCTCGCTCAGTGTAAGACGGTACGGCTTCTCTTCAAAGAAGCCAGAATGAGTGAGTTTGATCAGGAAATTTAGTAGCGCGTGGTTCTGTGACTGGCCAGGTTAGGTCGCTGAGGACCTTAAGCTCAGTGTGTCAGCTTCTCTGATAGTTTAGATACGGCCATGGTGTCGCTCACGTTCAGTAGGGAAGCGCTTTCATCTCCCATCTTGTAAACAAGCATTTCGGATTATGCCACGTGGGGGGAAAATTTACACGCACAGACTCACCCCTTTTACCAGGGTAAATATGACAAACCTAAGCTATTTGTGGAAGTACTTAAACCCACTGATTCTTAGCTAAATGATGACAATTCCCTTTTTAGTTTCAGGGCTTACCCTAGAAGATATTCCCATAGCCTTCAGAAAGCACTTCTTTGAGATGTGCTGTCACTGTCGCCACATGCCTTGAGTAGACACAGTCTCACAGGGTCTGCCACGCGGCTGAGCCGTTCTGAAAACATCATTAAGAGGTTTAAAATATGATTTTTGGTCCCCTGAGCGCTCATGAATGAACACCATGTTCCGTGTATGGACTTCTCGCAGAATTTGGCAAGGTTTTTCCATTTTTGAACTCGTGATTGTAGTATTTCGTATTAAAATTGCGACCGAGAGGTGCAACCAAAAAAAAAGGCTCAAAAAACTGTTGTGCTTGATGGGCTTGATGTAATATTTTGCATCAGCTGTCTCTAGGGGCTGGTAATAGCAATTAGCTTTCTGTTGTGTCAATCAGGAGAAATTTAGTGGCACTTTCTTCAAGTGTTGCAACGGAACACTGCTCTTTGATGTGTTACAGAATAGTTTCTTAAATGCCGGTATGCTAAAAGTCTAGAATAACTTAGTGTTTTCTGTTTGGCAGAAAAAATCGTTGAACATCTCTACGTATCATTAAAAATAATATTTTTGTTAGTCCTGAAATAGTCTCAAATCAGCACGGTCACTGCCCTGCTGGACATCCTCCCCTGTGAATTAGGAGATGTGATTTTCCAGAGCTGCTTTTTAGCAGCAATTAATTTGCCTCATTTAAAAAAAAAATTAATATAGCCGCCTGAAACTCCCCTGCCTGTGAGCTGACTCTGATTTTTCTGGCTCTGAGGAATCTTGAGGGTGGCTGAACGTGGTAACAGGTTGCCCAGAGAAGCTGCAGAGACACCATCCCTGGAGGCAGTCGAAATCCACCTGGATGCACTCTGAAGCAGCCAGTTCTGGTTGCCCATGCATTGGATTAGATGATCTCCAGAGGTCGCTTCCAACCTCAGCTATTCCGAGGTTTTGTGATTTTTATGAGTTATTGCACACATAATAAATAATCCTGAATTATTTACATCTAAGAGGATTGCTATTCTTGAGCTTCGTTCTTACATACTTGTTGGATGTGTCAAAACTTAGGCTTTTTTCTGCTTTTTGTGTATAAAAGTTTATGCAGCACATGGCTTTGACTGGAGTCGTGCAGTTAAAAATGATAACAGATTTCCTCTCTGCTCTGTTTATCATCTGTTATCTATGCAAATGACATAGAAGAGTGGGGGCTGAGCCCATAGTCCTTACAGAGCCTTACAAGTTTCTGACGTTGTAATTCTGCGATAGTGTTCAAGCGTCAGGAGCTCAGGAGGAACCGATCTGCCGACAAAAACATGTCTAAGGAAGCTGGTAGGAAAATACGAATGAATATCTCTTCCCTGTCCTTTACCCCCAAAGATATTAATTGAGATTGTTCTACATTTAATTGACTCTGCGGCTTTACAGTAGCCACAAGATTTATGGGTTGCGTTAAGTTGTTGTAGCAGACTGTTATATTTAGGCAGAAGTTGGTTTTCCGTATTTTATCTGGCTCTTCTGTTTGAAGCTGTTGCCTGTTGTTGGAATCGAGGTATTAATTGCAGTGGTTTGCTCTGCTCGTCTCGGAGCCAACGTTTCGGTCCATAATGTGTGGTTTTTTCCCTTTTTTTGTTCCTGACAAGAGTCGTACACATGGCTGCCGTGATAATTTAGCTAGATACTCTTTTTAAAAACGTTAGCAGTCTGTGGAGGGAAGGCAGTAGGAAATGAGGTTTTTGGGAGGAGGATTAATTGAAGAGTGCCTTCTCCCTTTCTTTTAATTTCTCTTAAGATTGTTAAAGCTGTTATCACAGTTGTCCATGTTGGAATTTTTAATTAGTTCTATGACTTTGGGATTTATATGTAGATTTGGGCTGAAGTGCTTAGCCTATGCCGAGACGTCACATATAAAAATGGATGTGCAGCCAAATCTTCAAAGCTGTTCTGCAAAATGGGAGGCGTTTAGCACTGGGCGAGTCAGGTTGAGGTAATAGTTTACAGTACACAGTTTTATTTCTATTAATTGTTTTGTAATGGTGTTTTTCCTGCTTTTTGTTTTTGAGGACTGCTTTGCTACATCTGGCCATTAACCTTTCCTTGCTAGGACTGCGCATCAAGGATGCAAGAAAATATATCCTAGTTTGTAAGCAGAAGCGGGAGGCTGGGAGGCCCGTACACTAAGAAAACAAATCCGAATAACTAATGACACGTAAGGAGACTAAGCATGAATCCCCTCTGCTACAGAGTCTGTACCTCCCCTGCATCTCCTTCCAAAATGAGAAGCCAGATGCTCAACTGATAAATACAAAGTATAATGAGAATAGGAAAGAATTAGAAAATGCCAAAGGTTTCGCCTTTGAAGCGAGGAATTTTAAAACTGATCTTAGTTGAGAACTAAACACACACATTCTTGAAACAGTTACAAATTACATTTGTCTGACAAATCTAATCGTGCTCGGCAGTGGCTGGGGAAGGTTGGCTTTGAGAAACGTGGCAGAAATAAGCGCTTCAGTGGGGGTGATTTTGCCAGCTCTCGAACGTTCATCTGGGAAGACAGGCTCACTTGGGCTACGTTTTCTTTGACTCATAAGCACATGCAGTAAACAAATGTAAAATGTGAAAGGTCCAATTTCAACTTGGGAAGAAGGAATCTTTCAGCAGCCGGCGTTTTACCCTCCCTTTATCACAACTTACTCACCTGGTCAGTGCAGCATCTTCCATTCTGTGGGTGGCTCCAAAGCTATTCCGTCTAGTGGAGGGTGCCTTGGGAGTGCCATGGATAACGCGCTCAGTCGTAGCACCACGTAAGCTGTTGGTTCGTGTCGAAGTACCCCTTTGTAACGAGTGCAGTGGAAAATTTCAAAGCAAGCGTTCAGCTGTACAGCTTCTCGGTGCCAGGGATTCTCTAATATATCAAAGTTGGAAATGTGAGGCGAGATAGTTTACATGATGGTGATTTGTAACTGTTGACATATCCTCTGTTCAATCTGTGTCCTATTCATGTTTGTGTTTGTTTTTAATGGGGAATGTTTGAAAATGGATAAATATTACTTTTATCTGGTCAGAGATGTAGAAGGGGAAAACAATACTTAAAAAGGATATTTTGTTTTTAGACGCTGTTGAATCCTCTCCCTTCTTTCTTCCTAAGAAGAAAAAACCCTACCAAAATCCAACTAAAAAAGAAAGAAAACCCAACTGTGGTTGTTGCAGTGAAGCCAAACTGAAACCTGTTTATAAGTGACCGTGTGAGATGTACAGTATGGCTGCATTCAGTCTGTCTCTCCTGTTCCCACCATTATTATGTTCCCAGCATAATAATTTCTGGAATCTGTGATGCAAAAGATGGCTTTTGCACTTTACAATTAAAAATAGAGATTTACATATATATTATATGCACATATTGAAATACATTTCTATCTGCTGCAGCTCTTATTTCCTTGATACTCTTTTATTGCATAACTTCTTAATCAGAAAATACTCATTATAAATGCATCGTTGTGTTTTCTCAGAAGTCCAGCACTGCAGTTTGTGTAAGGGTAAGTGTAAGCTACAGGAAGAGTCCTACTAGAAGGTTATTAAATCTGTAAGTGAAACACATGCCTCACCTCGCTTGTGTCCCAAGCCCGGTTTTGCTGTTGGGGTATGTGCGTTTACATTCGCGCTGTACATGTTGGAGCGCGGGAGGTTACGTAGGCGTGCGTGTCTACACACGCATCTGAACGAAGGAACACGTATTTGGACGCTGTGGTTTGACTAGAAGGCGAGTCGTAACTCGGCTGTTGAGGGACGTAGTGGGGGACTGGGCAGCATGACGGAAAGACAAAAGCACAACGGGATGGGCTAGTGGTAGCCTGTAAGAAGCGCGATGAGTAACAGTGGGCTTGGTGGCCATTTAGCATCCTAACAGAATGCTATTTGCAAAATAAAAGATACAGACAATCACATAAAATATTATTAGGACTGAAGTAATGGAAATGAGAGAAAAAGTGAGACACACAGAGGCTTAGCTAAATGATCCTTCTAGAATAACCGTTACTTTCAGCGACCATGCCAAGCAACGGGGAGCATGATCTAGTATCAGAATTTGAACAAATCACGTTTTTATTAGGTTGACGGTGCAGTTTCTCACACTAGGTACAGGACTCTTCTGCCAACTGTGATTTGTTAATCCCATCTGGAATTCTGGGCCGCAAACTTCTGTTGTGCAACAGTGCAGGAGGTACTGGAACTGCAGAGCGTGCAGCAGGGCTGACCTTAAGAAATCAGAAACATTCTGCAGTTACCTACTAGTTGCATGCAAGGTACTGAAGATGTACGTCTAGCAGACAGCAAAGACGTGTAGTTGTGTTTGGCTTGGCTACTGCGTAAGTGTTCTGGTTGTAGTTACGTATTTGCAGATCGTTAATGGAATTAGAGCTGTCTAGTTGAACTGTTAAGCAACTAAACTATTCAAGAAATAAGTAAATAGTAGCTTGGTGGTTTGGAGTTAGTTTCCAGTTCCTATGTTTAGACTTAAATCTCAAAATTATCTTCTTACACAAACATTTGCAGACAGGATGGAAAAAAACCTAAATGGATGATTTTATTAAAGAACACTTCCATTAAAGTATTTGTATGAGTGGATAAAGCTCGTTCTTGCAAAACTAACATTCTCTGTTCAGTATAAATCTTAGAGTATTAAGTAGAGGTATTAAAGTTTTATGAAACATGGCTTCCTGTTGTTCCAAAAAAACCCAACCACCATTTTAAAAACCAAAATATATCAGCCACGAGTCATCTCTGAGCAGGATGAGAGCCCTGCCTGGTGCTTATTTAAGCAACACACGAGATCTTGCAGGGGAATGATATGCAATGGAGGTAGAGTGATGCTGTTTCTTAAATATTTTCATTATAGTTCCCGGTACTCAGACGGCTTGAAAGCCCTATGGTACTGATGTTACTACATGTTAGATGCTCATTTGTTTTACGGTACCTTGTAGCATAAAAGTCATTGTCAGAGCAATAAATACTTTAGAAAAATTGAGACACTTAATGCTTCAGAGATTTAATTCAGTGTATTTTTGTGGCATAGCAAAAAGTCATTTACAGGAACACTGTATGTAGAAAGTAGTTCTTCAGCTACGTTATACTAAAAGCCCTTTATGGCAGTCCCATTCTCCAGGTTGTCTTAGATAAAAGGAAGAAAACTGACTGATGCTGAATCTTAGTATGACATTTATGTGATATTGGGACCGTTTTTCCTACCAGTGTGTACTTGAACTTGTCACATATGCTGCAAAAGTGCCATTGATGGATAGCCCTGGTTTTCCTTCCTGATTCCTAAAAAGATATATGGTATTTAGCGATGCATTTACCTGCTAGTGGTGTCTTGATCTGTACGAAGGCCCACACATAGCCTTAGTCCCTGGTCCACTGTGTTCCGCTTCAACCTTTCAATACAGAATTACCGACATCATGAGTCTTGCAGTATCGCTGCTACCAAATGCCTAAAAAAGTCATGTTTGTTTTTTTTTTTTTTAAAAAAAAAAAAAAAAGATTTGAGTACTTTTATGCTAAAAAAAAAAAAAGATAAAAAAAGTTTTGGTTCTTTTTACTTGCCTTTTGCCTCTAACGTTCATAAGAATCCTGTCCCTGCAGCTGGAGACCCCAGAAATGAATCTGATATGTCTGCTTCTAATGCAAGTTGTTATCCTCTTGAAATCACACGATGGTTTTAGGGGTGGCTGTCGCTCTTACCCAACGATAACACCTTCCTTTTTGATGGGGGCATTTTCAGCAGGCTTGACTTTGCAGTGTGAGGTAGTGTTTAAATTCATCGAAGTCAAGAAATCAACCTGCTGTTTTGAGGTTAAAAAAAATAATTCCAGGCTCATGTGCATCAGTATGACTTCTGGGTGATGGATCTTGAAAAACAATTGAGAGAGGTCCTTTACTGATACGATAACTTCAGCGTAGGGGATGGGTTTTCAAATGTATCCTATTGGTGGTGGCAGTACTAGTTGTCAGCTACACAGGTGCACAAGAAGTGTTGAACTGCTTAGGAAGTGTGCGTGGTTTTGCTGTGGTAGGACTTCTACAGTTGCAGAACCTCTAATCTAGATTCAAGAGATGCTGTTTAAACGTATGCTTTCTCGGAGACGAAACAGCCTTTGGAACTCCTTTGGAATTTGTAGCAAATCTACAGGTGAGCGATGAACATGCATAAGAATATTAATGGATAAATGATCTGCGTCTACTTCATTTGTTCTCCACAGTTTTTAAGTATGTGTTGTTGCATGGCCACTGGCATGAGATAGACACATCTAATAAAGGTGGATTTTTGTCTCTCTTTCAGAGGGTTCGCAGAGTTCAGTTTCAGCTTCTAATGAGATCCAGCAGAACCAGCCACAGGCACTACACTATGCACTAGCCAATGCTCAGCAGGTTCAGATCCACCAAATAGGAGAAGATGGACAAGTCCAAGTAGTATGTACTCAACTTTTTCTAAATTATTCTATTTAAACAATCTAGATTATTGCAAACTTTGCTTCAGCTGAACTTTATTTGTGACCTATCATCACTTCTTAAGCATGATTTTCAGAAAATAAACATTGAAGGCTTATGAAAACATTTTTAGAGTTATTTGGCAAAAATCTTTACGTAGGATTTGCCCACACAACTCTTGCAAATAAATGCACATTTGTTACTGTACATAGAACTGACTAGTTTCTACCTGGCTGTTTGCTTGTACTTGCTGTACTAATAATGGCAGACCTACCGAGCCTATGGTTTACGCTCCAGAGGTAGTTCTAGCTCTGACTTTCAAAACAAGAATGCATTATTTATTTTCATTTAAAAACCCCTGCATTCTCAGGCATTTTTGAACATCTGTTTGCTGAGTCCTTTACATGTGTATTCATTTAGATACACATATATAAGTAAAAGTTATGAATATCGGTATTTTTTAAGCCTGAGACTTCTACCGTAACTAAGGCCATGGTTATTTTTATATATGGTTTTAGTGTACTCTGAAAAAACTCCCCTTGGTTTTAGTTCCTGTGTGCCACAGTTTGACTACAAGAATTGTTTTAAATTGAAATTTTTTTAAAAAGTAGAAAATAATGAAATGACGGATTGTGTGGCATTTCTGACGTGCGGCATTCAGAAATAGCAAATTATATCTGCGCACTCGTCCTTTTGCGGTAGAAACCTGAGAATTTAATGTGTGAAATGTGTCTGCCATTAGCTTTCAAAAACTTTGGGCTTTGCAGTTTACAGCGTTTATGCGCGGTCATATAACAGAGGGACTTTTTCACTGGTGGTATTAGCGTTCTGAAGGAGCCCCGAAGTCTGAGCACGGGCCAGCACGTAAGCCCTCTTCCCTTAGAAACCAGGTAAAGAAACAGGTGGAAATGGGCAAAGAAACATGAATTCTTGAGAGATATTAGTCAAAAATACAAAATGTAGTTCCCAGCGGTCTGGCAGTTGGAAAGCTTTTAGTCAACGGCATTACAAAGAAGAGTCTGAAGGAGGGTAATGAAGGCCGAAGGTTTACCAGAGTAGCAGTAGAAGAATCAGAGAAGAATGTCATGGAAATTGGGGGAAAATGTCAAGATGTGCAGCAGTGTTGAAGGCACCTGACAGAGCTGTAGGCACTGCTTAAAGGGAGGACTTAAATAAGAGCCAGAACGTTGTTTTTTTTCTTTAAGGAGTGCATGGAAGCGGAAGGGGTTTGAGATGAAAGTGATTGAGAGGAACACCAGACAGCAACTCTGAGAGTTGTGGAGAGGAAATTGCAGGAGAGAGCACGTTTTTCCAAAGTGAAAAAGACCGCTTATAAAGTCAGAGAACAGAAAGAGCTGGAGTGCAAGTGTAAGGGATGCTAGGAGCCGTCGGCTGTGAGATTCAGATACGGCTGGAGAGTCCGGGCCACCCCTTTCGTTTTCCCAAAGGCCCTGCCCTTTCCTGTCATGTACCTGAACACCCTATGACTGCAATGGCAGCTGAGCAGCTAATCCTGGGGAGTGATGGCTTAACGGAACGAGATCCTAAATGCTTCGAGTTCCTATTCTCAAACTCGGAAGAGGACTAAAGAGAAGTTCAATAAATTAATCAATTTGCAAACTTTTTTCCCTCCTGTCAGCTGAGAGCATCTTCAGTGAAATAATGCTTTTTCTGCAGGAACTGGGTGCAGAGGTTCCACTTCTACTTCACTTTTGCTGTAACTTCACAGTATTATAGTGTGAACTTCTTGGTTTCTTGGCTTCCCTATATATTTTAAAGATCATGCCTTCTTAACTGCTGTACAGATCTTTTGATAAGATTTAACTGATGACTGACAAGTGTTTTTCGAGTCTTGAAAGGCAAGGTAGAAGGAAAAACTATCCGAAATATAGTTTTATATACGGTTATGCTTACAGATGTAAGTGATGAAAGTTTGCCTCGTTAAAAGATCTGGGCCTGTCAGCTGTCCTTAAAATTGATTGTGGAATCAGGGGAAAAATCCACTGTGACCCACAACCGCTGTCTAAACGTTGTCATAATTTGTCAGACATGTAGAGGGGTTCTAGGCTGAAACAGATGAAAATGGTATTGCTTTTTCAGTTCTAGGGAATGATGCATATAGATCAGGCTAGGAGTCCTTAGTAAGGTGGTAGTTATTTATACTATATAAGTTCAAGAAAAAAAATCAGGATTGAGTTGAATTTGTGAACAAACCAAAAGGACTGTCCTTGAAGGCCAGCTCTGTATCTGAAAAGATGAGTGAGCAGTTCTTTTTTGGAATGCTGCATGATACGAAGGTGAATAAAGTCACCTCCTCCCCCCTCCCTTTAGTCAGAAAGGATCGCTTATATTTGAAAATGCTATTAATGGATCTTTTAAATGTTCAGTGCTTTTCCCTGGGAGCCCTGAGAGCTTGATGTTAAGGAGGGAAAGTGATTCTAATCTCAACATGGACTGGGCTGTGCTCTAATTTTATATACAGTCCCTATTGTCAGAGTGATACTTTCAGTATGTTTTTTCTCCCTATAAATAGACAGTTTCCTTCCAAAGGAAATGAAACTGTTTGAAATAGAGGGATCTGTGTTTCTTTGAAAATCACATGCAATTGTTCGTGTGTTATAAAATAAGAAGAGCCTTTGACAGAATTCCAAATGATTATCTTTAATCTCTGTCTCATGCAGGCATATTAAAACGAACACAAAGCCTTATAAACCCTGAAGTAGGTTATTTAGAATCCAATCTCCCTTCAGGTAAATCACAGTAGCAAAGACTTCGCTGGGCTAGTCAGGATGCACAAGGAATTCCGTCCACTGTCTTATCCATGTTTTCATCAAATGGTAGGCGTGATACCATTCTGAAGTGGCGGGTATGGTCAGTGGTACAAAGTATTAACGTTATTAAAACTGTGAGGGCAGATTCTCCCCTAACATAAGCCAGCGTAACCGCGTTCAAACGAATGACTTCATGCCAATTTATAGCGGCTTGAGAGAGAGTCTTTAGCATGGTACTGTACTTCTCCATAACGTTGCGAACGTGCAAAGATAGAGATACTTGCAGATACCTTTTAAAACCTCACCCTTAGTGAGCAGTTAGTCTGAGCAGTTAGTCTTGGCGTATCTGTTTTGAGCGCTAAGTTTCCAAGGTCTTTAAATGGGAAGTGTGTTTCAGGCACAGGGCTGATCTACCAAAGCAAGTTAGTCCCACGCTTTGTGTATCAGTCAAAAATGCAGATACTTTGTCTATAGAGGAACGCACTACATAAATGTTATTTATTATTATGCCTGTTCCCTTTCCTCTTGTGTGAAAATGAACTGTTCTTTCTTCAAAGTCACTCTGCATATTCTTTGCATAAAAAGATGGGGAAATACAGATGCACTTCATTTTTTTTATAGCTATCTTTAATGCTTTTCATTGAATAATTGTTTTGCTTCCATACGGTAAGCTGTATTGAATCCAAGGTAATAGCTGCTTCCTCTAGTTTTGATTTTCTTCTGATGCTCCTTGGTGTTTTCTTTTGTTGCGGATCCCACAGGGCCATCTCCACATAGCCCAGGTTCCTCAAGGCGAGCAAGTCCAAATCACGCAGGACAGTGAGGTGAGCCAAACGTTTGGGTGCCCACGGAGCAGGTGTTGGCAGGAACGTAGGGCCTCGGTTCTAAAACCGTACCTCCGAGGTCTGCTGCGACACGCTACGGGGACCAGCGCGGGTAGAAGTGAGAGCATGTGGGGGAGCCGGGATGAAATGTGCTTTATAGCAGTAAATGCAATGTCATATTTCTGTCTCTGTGTTTTGGGGTTTTATTTTTTAGCTTCCCTTGACCAGCCAAGACAGCTCGTGTGTGTTATGCTAACGATCGCTGTATATGGCTGATGGTCTTCAATGGAGACTTCATACTTGCAGAGTGTTATGGGACACCGGTTTAGGTGCTTGCGCTGCGATTGAGAAATTATCTTAGTTGGGTTTATGAACTAAGTGTGTTCACAATACTCAGTGCCTTTAAGTGTGGGAACTGTTGAACAGGAGTTGGAGAAACCTTCAGACACCATCTGGTAAAGACATATTGCAGAATGAAGTGAACTTACCTTCATTACTGATCAAGTAATCTGGCACTGCAGCATTTGCACTTCATAATTTTTTCCATAAAAATAGTACAGTAGAATGGAAATGGATAATTCCGGTACTGAACCCTCAGATTTTGACAGTTTTTCCCCACTCAGGCAAAACAGCCTTTAAAGCCAGCTGAATTTACCTGAATGAGAGTATTTTTGTTGGCTATTTAAGAATGTGCAGAGACTGCTAATGTGAAGATTGATGTTAGATTTCTTGTGTGCTTAGTTTGTTTACATGAGGAAGCAATAGCAAAATAAGGTTAAACGTAAATGCAGACTACAGTTTTAATCTGTGTGACTTCCCTGCAGGGTTTTTTTTTAACTCAATGTTAAGCATATCTGCTTGTGGGTTGGTTTAATCCGTTTGCAAAGTACGCTAAATCACATCTCATGAAACCACTTCTGGTGCAGAGGAATACTGTTAACACAGGGAGCTATTGTAGAATAAATATTATAATAAATATTATATAAATATTATAGTTAAAGGCAGTTTCCTCTGAAGAGCTTGTCAGACCTAGAGCGAAATAGGAAAGGATCAAAATGTTCTGGCTCTGAAGGAATGCATAGTGTGCAACAATACAGCCAAGGCAGTTCTTGGGTAAAGAGCCACTGAAAAAAATTATGATTCAGCAGATACTACTCGTAATTGATCCTGAGGTTCGAGCACACGCCGGTGTCTGTTGGTTTCATCCGAAGTTCCCGTATGTAAGACATTTAAGGGCTGCATTTGTCTGTGACAGATGAAAACATCTGGTTTTAAATTTATTACAATGTACACAGCTTCAAATAGGAGGAAGCGGTGCCAGTAAGAGAAAATGCAGAAAACATGTAAATCAAAGACCTGGTGTTTTTTTCCACAGAGAAATGTGCTATTTCACTACAAGTCTGTGTTTGGGAAGCTGTTTTTTCTTAATCTAAGAGTGCTTTTGAACAGTCACCTCTGAGCATATGAATAAAAACTTCATTTTGTAAAGACACTCCTTTCCTTTTTAGTCATTGTAGCTACAGTTTCCTTTAAAATACTTGATGTTATTGAGAATTTTTTTGTAATAGATGTAATTCCTGTAATAGAACTATGTTGGTCTTTGGTATGGAATTTTTGATAAAATAAAACGATCTGTTAGCACAGGCAGGAACTTCATAGCAGCAAATAGTAAATGGCACTCCATACACGTAAGTGTTGTACTGCTAATTCTGGTTTAGTAAGGGTTTGACTGAAATTTGCAGCTTTATATAAATGAGGAAAAACAAAACGCTTGCCTCAAAAGCCATACCAACAAACTTGGCATAAAAATACATTATACAGTAACTTTCAAAAAGTAAAACATGCCGGTGCTGAAAAACCTCCTTGCTTTTTAGTCTTTATCCTCTGTGGTTAAAGTGCTGACCGTTGAATTGTGGCTGGATTGCCAAAATAACCCTCAGCAGAATGTTCTAAATTAATAGATTTCCTTAATATTGAAGTTGCTTCATAATGAGATGAGAAACAGGCCTTTCTCAGGAGAGAGCAACTTCTTGAATTCCAAAGTTGTGTTTATTGTCAATGCTCTTCTTTTCCAGGGAAACCTGCAGATACATCAAGTTCACGTGGGTCAAGACGGGCAGGTAGGAGCAGAGCTAAGTTTTACAGAGCATTTCACTTTGGTCGATAAAATTAATGTTGCAGTTGGAATGATCTCACGTTATTAGTGGCTTTTTTAAAGAGCAAAAATCTGTGCAGGTCTTTCTGTTTATTTAAACAGTGTGCAGAATGATAACATGTAAGCTAAGCATTTTGTCTGTGGACTCAAAAGCATTTGACCAAGCTTATTTCGTTACTCCTGCGAGATACTTTATCCCTGAGTTTTATACCTTCTTGTCTTTGGCCTCTTACATTCTCTAACGGGTTTGATTATATTGTGTACAGTATGTTCTTCTCTCTCTTGTTACCCGCTGTCACTATGGCCAGATGTGGACTGCAGTCTGTGCAAACCGAAGACCATTTATTGCTGAGGTTTAAGCAGCTATTTTTTCATTATATGGCTGTCTTGGGAGAAACTGATCTTTCACATCTGCTTTTGTTCTTTTTGATAAGATGGCTTTATTAGGTGCTTAGGCATACATGGGGTAAGAAAAAGAAGCTTTTACTTTGAGTGATGAGTCAATAAGTGATTAAATTAGCAGAATTTCCATGTCAGGTGTCAGCAAAATTGCTAACGTTTGATCTCAGACACAATTTACTAAACGTTGAGCTATATTAAAACATCGACGGCACAAACATATTCCTGGGAGAAGCTTTGTAGCCAGGCCACTTGAATAAATGTGTTGTGAATTTTTTTTGTTCCTGTTGAATATTAAGAAGTTGTGAGACATATGGTTAGAACCTGAATACTGCCCTGAAGTGAAAAGGCTCAGATCATGAAGATTCTTGAACTCGGAGGCCTTGAGAAGCTACCAGTGCTCTGAACTTTTGACCACATACAGTATTTGTGCGGGGAAGCAATCTAAGTTCGTATTAAAAAAACCAACCCCGTAACCCAAAAAACCCAAACATTTTAAGTGTCCTTTACTGAGAGGTTAATCAGAAGTATTTTTGCAGAAGGGAGACTAGGAAAGGTGATTTTTTTGGAGATGTGCCAGAACCTTTGTTTATTACTTACTGTTCTTTTTTCCTTCTTTGTGAAACAGTGCTGTCCGAATTGCATCTTCTTAAAAGACTAATTTTGGGTGGTGTTATGTCCCTCTGAGAGTGGCGTGTAGAATAAGTTGCTTTTTTTTTTTTTTAAATTATAGCCTAGTACCGTTATTTTTCCCCTTGAAATATCTATTCACAGTAAGTATTCCACACATTGCACCTCTTTCTTAAATAGAACCAAAGTATATAGTTTAAAATGTTGTTGCAAGTTCCTGCTGTTTTTAAGGGAAATGCTTAGATGATATTGTCCTGAAGCCCCTGTGTCAGGCAGGGGGAGGTGAGTTCTTTCATACAACAGTAGCATTCAGCCGTGTCTCATGCTAAACCAGTCACGGAGTGAGAAACTGGGAACTCTAGAGCAGTAAAAAAACCTCCCAAACTCTGAACGCCCGTAAGTGCCGTCCTGCCGGTCATCGGAGCAGCTGCGTTCGTACAGGCAGAATGCGGCTGCGCTGGAAGAAAGGTGTTCCAAACACACGGGCTTGTGCGTGTGTGTATGTGTCTGTGCGTATACACGGATACGTGATGCGTCGCCGTGGAAGTGTGTGGCAGCACACGCGAGGTGGGGAAGAAAAGCGCGATTTAATCTATTTATTTTGGGGTTTTGTTGAAATCAACGGCAGCATATCTATATGACGGCATCTGTACCATTACAGAGCATATCGTATTTTCACTGGGATAATCTTGGTTCTGTCGGCGTGGTTGTGGCTCTACGATGTACACGTAGGAAATCAGTTTAGCATCTAGCTTTTGGGTTTTTAACTAGCTGTACTCTGGGCCTGGCTTTTAAACTTCCCGTGAAAACAAATGGTGACATGCTGGGCTTTCTTTTCTTCCTGCACTCAGCTGCACGTTGGTGCAAGAGAGTAACATCTGTCTCTCGAGCATCAACAGCCAGGCGTTGTCACACTCGAGCTGGCATCTGTGCACATTCACAGGAACCCTCAAGCTCTTCCAAAAGTATTTGCTGCTTAACTGTTTTCCAGCGGACAAAAAAAAATAGGAGCAAGCAAATATTTAGGGGATTTTTATCTCTGTTCTGCATTAGATATTGAAACCTTCATCAGCAGTTTAAGCCATGTGGGCCT
This sequence comes from Phalacrocorax carbo, assembly GCF_963921805.1. Classification (NCBI taxonomy): domain Eukaryota; kingdom Metazoa; phylum Chordata; class Aves; order Suliformes; family Phalacrocoracidae; genus Phalacrocorax; species Phalacrocorax carbo. Next base: position 44,017,679 of record NC_087520.1, read on the forward strand.
GTTTTGCGCTGAAGTGGATGAGTAGCACTCACATGATTCCTTGCAACAGCTCAGTGTGTTAGAGGGGGTAGAGGAGAGGTCTGTGGCTCAACTGGCTTCTGCTCATCAGCTGATCTGTGTTAAGCGACCATTTTTTGAACTATTTGCTCATAAGAATTGCAGAGGAAAATGATTTAAACCGTGGTTTAAGGATGGAAGTTGAAACGAATACATTTTCCTTGGCACTTGTGGTGGGATAAGAGCACAAAAACCTGTCATATGATATGGTTCAGTGGTAATGTTAGTCGTAACAATGCAGTAGCTTGCAATCATCGGTACCTGACCTGCGATCAAAGAGGCCTCTCTAGTTTTCCCACCTGTCCGTTACTTTTCGGGACAGCGGCCTTTTCCTCCATGTTCTGAACTGCAGTGCGCGCTGCCAAGGGACACGGGGGAACAAGGATAATAAGAGAGTGAATAATGTGGCACTTCTGAGACTTCAGTTATTGAATATTCGTAGCTGACTGATATATACTTACTAACGGTACTAGGTCTTAGCTTAGCTACTAAATATTCCCTTTGAAAATTCATCTCATGCTTCTGTTTTCCACGTATTGCTGTACACTTAACAGATGTTAGGCTTTCCTTCTATTCAGGTGAGGTTTAGCTCTGCCGCCTGGTGCAGGCTTTCACTCTGAACCGCGAGCAGAAGCTTTACAAGAAGCTGGGCCTGCAAAGCATGGGGTTGTTAACTTCACATGAACTAAAGCAAAGAAGTGGCATAAATCTACTGTGAAATTCTATCACTAAAATTTCCAAGGTGATAGATATGTTTTAAGCCTCACTTAGTAGTAATTAATACTAGTAATTAATACTAGTGATCAATACTAGCTTCTCTGCATAATGCAGCCAGCTGTGAACTCCCCCCCTTGAACTGTCTGTCGGGTAGTTGCACTGAATTTAGTTCTTGTTTTTCTGGCATCATTGTTCATGGAACTAATGAACTCATGCCAAGAAGAACGCTTTCTACCTACACATGTGTTCTATTAGCTGAAAGTTTCATATTTCAGTGCACGTTTAATAAAAATACCAAACTGCAAAAATAATTAGACTTCGTATTAACTAGCACTTGAAGCCGTGGACCAGTGGGAATTTTTTTGGACATCGCATTTTATACTTATGAGTTACCAGAAGTTTTCTAATTAGTCTGTCTCTTTCCTCTGATTACCTGCCTTCCTTTCTCCCCAACTCCATCCTTTTCTTCCTTGGAGCTTCAGTGTTTGGCATCCCAGGAGGTGTTCAACGTGTGCCCTGCGCGAGATGTGCCGCAGCGTTCAGAAACGTATGTAGGGTATAAAGAGGCAGAATAGGATAGTTTCGGTAGTTTGACATTCCTCGATTCTGCATTTCAGACGTTCTCACAGCCAGTGAGAACTTCCCCAATTTAGAAATTAATTAAAATGACACCAGGCAAATGCTCTTCAACTAATAGCCTTAGTTCTTAAATTAAAAAGTTAATGCACTTCAAAATCTAAAATACGATCATACGTATTCCTGGAGAGCTGACAATTTGTTCTGCTCGATGAAAAAAAATTAACAAGAGTTAGCAGCATTTAGCTCGCTTAGTATCAGTAGGTAAATTAGAAGAAGCAGGAGAATCCAGAACAAACAGCATCTATGGATAGGTTTAGCAGAAAAAAGCCAGCCAGCATAAAGTGCTTTTGTAGTATCAGTCATCTTAGTGTGTGCATATGAAATAAATATGCAGAACTGCTTCTGCTACGTCACATTTCTCAAAAAGAAACTCGGCGTCTCATATAATTGTGGACACGGCGTCTTCCAGATAAGCCTGTAATCCGAGTGGTGCGGCGAGACCCATCCATAACGGTTGAGTTACGTGTGTGTGCGTGGAATCACATTAATAGCACATTTTTCTGCTGCTCAACGAGCTATTTGTGTGGAGCAGTGATTGCATTGTCTTTTTCTGAACTTCTACTCTGACCTTGCTGCTGTGGGCTTTATGGCAGCTCCGAGGTCTAGGAGAGTTCAGACCCAGGGCTGTGGAGGTAGCTCAGCAAGTTAGCTTTAGAAAAGCATCCTCATATGTGTCATGATCGTATGGGATTACACGAATCCGTGAGCGGAAAAGGTATTCCTGGAAAATTGCCGTAGCGATGGAGAAGATACGGCTGCGAAGTAGCAACTAGCTGCTGTCGGGCCCGAAAGGTTAGAATATAGACGTGTGCGAGAAATAGATCAGCAAGGGTTTGTCTTTAATGTCCTCAGGAGGAGTATGAATCTGACGTCTCGTTCAGATCTGTTTTCAGTGCACACAGTACACCCTGTAAAACAGCTCAGAAGGAGATATGACCTCATCACCTATGTTTGAAACATCTGTCCTGTGTCTGTGCTCTGCTGTAGTCTGAAGCGAAGGGCAAGCTGTGAAATCGTAGAGGAATGGAAAAGGGGGAGAAAGGGTTCCAACTGCTCGGGGCGGGGGGAAAAACCCTATTTAGTAATTCCGCCTCATATCCAGTGATTCTTCTCATGTGACTGGCTCAAACTGAAATGAAAATAGATAGTTTGTGGAGGAAATTATTTACAAACCTATGGGACAGTCTTAAACCAACTCTGTTAACCTCTAGTTTTTGTGTCTCTGTGACCTCCCTGATCATTACTGAGGTACTCGCACCCCGCCTTTCAGTGAGGGCACCACAGTTGTTTTCAGGTCCCATTTAATCCATGACTCAAGCATGATTTTCAGTTGTTACACAACTTTTGTTAACGCATTTTTTGTTAACAAAATTGTTAACGTAGTAACTCAGCTGCTGCTCACTTTGATGCATTTTGCAGATGCCCTTTTATGGGGAAAGAAACGATTTAGTGTCTTTTTCTGAATATGCCTTTACTAAGCCTTTGGAATAGACGCTGCAGTTTCGATCAGTATTAACAACTTCAGTAATATTAATACATTATCCAAAACAGAGGAAAGAACTGTCTTCCACAGCTCTTAATTTTCATCTAATTAAGTTCTAGGTTTAAAAATACTGAAATTCTTTATTCAAATTCTTCAGTCAAGGATTTATACGACATAGGAGTTTTTTTCCTGTCCCTAATTTTTAAGCAGTAGAGGGCAGTAGCATTAAGATGATCATCGGCGACTTTCTCGGCAGATGCCTGAAGAAATGAGGAGGAAATTTGAGGCGCGAGAAATGTGCTGCTCCGACATCAGCCTTGTAAAGTGTCGTACCGTGGGGACGGAGACGCGTTCACGGCGTGAGTCTTTCCGCATGCAGGGCTGCCATAGGGTCTGTGGGTGCACGCGTGTGTGCTTGTGTACGGCCGAGAGGGAGGAAGACGACCTTAACTCCTGCACCAGCTGCTGTAGTAGATTGAAAAAGCTTGTTCTTGTTTCAGCACATCTGCTTTGAATAATACGCACGGAGAAACAAACAGGATTGTTAGGATAAAAACAACAAAATTAAAACCCCAATATAGTACAGCTGGAACTTAAAAACTGCTCGTATGGGTTTTTTTTTTTTAAAAAAAGGTTATTTCTAACGGATACTTCTTCAGTAACAAGTTGTGCTGGAGTCTTGCAGGTCTGCTCTGTTTTTAGGAGCAAAGATGAAGAAAATAGTTTTAAAACAAAATGTGGTTTCTGCAAATTTCACGTAGAAGCACAGTGTATTTACGGATAAAGCAAGTGCTTAAAATACCAAAGTGTGAGCATTTTAATTAGAAGATTTTTACTTTTTTTTTTTTTGCTGGAAGATAGTCCTTTGTGCGCACACACTGTTTAATTTGGCACTCCGCAGGTGTTCCCCACTTTCACTGTTCCTCAAAGTAGATCATCAAAAAAAGCTCACCATGCTTTTGAGTTCTGAAAAGGTAGTTTGCTAGAGAAAGCAGTATTTTAGCAAACTGAAATCGAGAAATTTAATTTTAAAGCAGTTAAGTGTATTAAAACTTACAAATGCATATGGGTTAAAAAAAAAAGCTTGGGGAAAAACCCTGCTACTGAGGTGATCGGTGACATAGAAAATCTCTCTAGAAAAATCAGCCGTAGAAAATCTCTCTAGAAAAATCAGCATTATAAGAAAAACAGTAACCTGTTCGTGCTGCTAAGTACGGGTGACTAAAAGAGTAGCTGTGGTAAACTATGTTGGGTGTAGTTTAACTGCAGAATTTAAAATGCATTTGTAGAAGGCTTGCACCTGCTTGGTAACTGCAGAGCAGGGTAAGAGGCTGTCTGGTAGGTTCTTGAAACTAATCTGTGCCAAGCGTTTACTCCAGGTTCTTACAGTTGGTGATGGAACAACAGAATTCTTCTGCCCCGATATGAGGAGACAGGACTCAGGGAAATACAGCCCTTCGATGGCAGTCAACAAAGCGAAATAGGAAAAAACCCGCAGGTGGGGAGCCACTACTGAAGAGATATCGATGGGAAAATACATTCTCTGTAGTTAGAGAATGCAAAACTAATTCCCACAGTTAGTTGCAAATGCTGTATGTTTTTTACTACGTAATGTAATTTATCCCGTTTTGGGGAAAATGACGAGTGACTTAGAAGGTCATTGAGAGTCAGCAGGCCTCGCTCTACCAACGAGTTAACGTTTTTGAAAAACACCTGTGTTGCTAATTCGGGGATTCTGCACCGTTTCGCTAAGGTTTGCGTTCTGATGCGGTTACGGTGACAGGACCGTGTCTTCCCACGTCTGTGCCGCTGAGCTGGGGCATCCTTCTGCCTGTCAGCTGCCCTGGGGAGCCTGAAAGTGAATGCGGTTCTCTATAACGATGCGAATAAATACCGGTTCTTTGGGTCTAGGTGTGTTTCTGTCCCTGTGAACTATGCAAGATTTCAGAAATGAGTTACTGTGTGGCTGAGTTCGCCGATCAGTACAGAAAGCTGCAGCAGATATGGAGAGCTGCCATGCCTGGAAAGTGGCTTCGACTTTTATTCTGATGGTTTTAAGTTTCAAAATGTGTAAAACATTTCCATTCTTTAAAGAAAACAAAGAAAAACCTGAATGTTTTGCTAGCATGTTTTTTAATCTTCTGTTACTTAACAAGCGATTAATAGTTTGGGGTTTTTTTTATTATTCTTTTTAGATTTAAGGTGAAGAAAAAAAGGCAGGAGTCTTAAATTTTTTTTTTTAATTTTGGTGAGAGTTCCCCTGCCTTAACCTGACCACATCCAGCAACTTTTGTCACATTTTTGTATTGCTTAAAGACGCATTATAACTCTTTTCTTTAAGATTTGTTTAAGGGGGGTGGGAGGGATGAGCGGTGCACAAAAAAGGATACCTCGTTGCTGCTATTTATACAAGTCTCCTGCACCTTGTGGAGGTTTAAGTCGCTTTTCTTTCCGTGGTGCTGCCTCCATCTTCTCGCTCATTCACGGTGTGTGCTGCGGGGGAGGCAGTAAAGAAATCCTTTGTACCGCGGAGTCAGCGGTATCGCATCCCTGCAGGCGCTCGTGGGCCATAAGCTTCACTTACAAACTGGCTGCATTTAGTTTTCTTTCTGCGCTGTTTTGGGCCAGGAGATACTGTTGTGTTTGTTTTTTTTTTTTTAATGGAGAGAACCAGCGATGTCCATGTCAGGTCCATCACCAAGAGCAGTATCCTGAACTGGGTCAAGAGGGAAACCTTTCTTCCGGCAGCATGGCCCATTCTCAAACGCAGTAACTGCTACACCTGGCTGCCATCACGCTTCAACGTGTTCCGCTCGAAGACGTGTTTATCACTGCATTGTCTATGCCAAGGTGTAGCGGGTACACGTTGGCGCTCCCTCGAAGTAGTTTAGTCCTCTTGAAGTTTGAGGTTATCTCATCCACTGTGACCGATAAGTATTTCCCCATTTTCAGAGTGCTTAGCAGGGACTTCGGGAGCCTCTGCCTCTTTTCCATGTTATTTAAGTTTACGTGAAATCGGTGGAAGAACAGACAGGACCAAATGGGTCCTTGCCCCGGCGTATGCAGAAAACGTACAACTCTGCTTTTTAGGGGTTTTTGTTTGGTTGTATCAAGTAGTCGTGGCACCGTTTCCCAGCCTTTTCAATACTTACCTAAAATAAGCTATCTGAATGCCATGCTGCTAAGGAAAAATAATAGCTTAGATGAATTTGCTTCCTGTGCGATATCTCCAGCTATTGAAAAGAATCTTTCATTGGCCCGTTGCTGATCCTGAATGCTGGGTTAACTTGGTTTCTTTTAATCAACCTCGAGCAGGGACTGATTAAAAGACTCTCTGCAAAATTAGCAAGTATTTCTGCATTTTCTCGTCTCGACCTTAAAGCAGCTTTTATATGACGATGAAATAAAAGGTGACATCTTTGTGTCACTGTGGGGTGGCACAAGCAGTAACTGTTTTGCATTCGTGCCCTTCATGCACAAATGGACCGAGCTGATGATCGGACGTGTGGTGAAGTTTTCGTGTAAATGCTGTAGCGGGTGAAAAGGGTACTTTATGGTGCTTTTCAGGTAAATGTATCCAAATAGATTTTGCATGTGGGAAAGGAAGGAAACAAGGAAGAAAGAAACAGGCTTGACTAAGTTTATCAGGAGTGGAAGAAAGGAGTTGCTGCTTTGGAGATAAAGCAATTAGGTTGGTTTGGTGTACTTAAGGTTCGGTGTGTAGACATTTCTAAGTTGTAGCCTATCAAAGGTCATTAATTGTTCTTGTTAATCTGCAGTTCAGCACCTGGTTTGAAATGTGGGCTTAGGAAATCATGGACGCTTCTGCCCTCTGCTCTCTGCCTCCGCTGAAGGTCACTAGTGCTCGTCGGGTCCGTAGCACTGGTCTGAGACTTGTAAAGCCATTCTGTGTCACCGTTCGGTTAAAGGACAGGCATCGCCAGTCCCTAGCGCTTCCTGAAACACGCTCAACTTCCAGTTGACTTCCTCGTCAGACACTCGGAGATTGTTATTTGCTGCCATTTGCTCTGCTTTTTTATGTGAGGTCCTTGATCTTGTCTTGTGGGCAGCTGTAATTGTGATGCCTTAAATTTTACTGTGATAATGCTTTGTCTCATCCAGGATCTCAGTATGTGAGAAAGTTTGCAGTTACCTTTCAAGTCAACTTGTGTAAGAATTTTTCCCCATCTACTAATTATCAGTAATTACCACGCCTCAACAGCCACACAGTGTTTTGTCTTGGGGCTTTTTGTCTTCTCTAATTTGGGTCCCAGCCTACCTTTATATGCTAAAAAAAAAAAAATGAATCCCCAGCTGCAGGCAAAGTAAACAGTCTCCAGCAGCAAAATCTCATATTTATGGCACTTTTTTGGTCACTTCAGCTTTTGGCAAAGTGTAACAATGAAGAAGTAGCATCCCATTAATAACAGAGGATTCAAATTTGACCCCGCTTTCATGCTTCAGCCCAGTGACGCAGGTAAAGATTTGTTTTGGGAGCAGGCAGTAAGTTCCAGCAGATGCTTGGCTCTAAGCGCATAATATAACGTCTGTGTTTTAGACGTAGAGTTTTTCCCCAGCGCTTCTCGAGATTTAGACATGATGTCGCGCAACTATTTTTGTCTTCCGTTCAGAAGTCCCAGTTCCCAGCACAGTGTCCCCCGTGACGACCTGCGGAGCCCTGCGCTGTTTCCTTTCTCACATTGCAAACTTGGTGGGTTTTCTTTGGCTCGCTGATCAAAAGTAGTGAAATGTACAGAGGTGTGTTAAAATCAGCCACTATTTTAGTACTGGTATGTATTAGGATTTTTTCCCCCCCAAATTACTTGTTTCCATTTGTAAAAATGTTCTCACTGGTAGAAAGAATTAATAAAGGTGATTTGTTAATCTCTTCTAGGTACTTTCTTTGATACGATCCCTGAGCGACAGGGGCCATAGAGTGATCTGTGATGGTTGTAAAGCAAGGCTGTTTAATGAAGGTTTTGGAAAAGGATAATATTTTCTGTCATCTTTTTTTTTTTTATTTTTCTCCTAAGAGGATGGGTTGTTCCATTAAAATTCCATTCAAGCAGACAGGAGCATTTATAATGCTCCAAAGAATACGTTCTCTATTTTGGAGTATATTATGTTCTTTATTCACCCAAATCTTGTTTTAATATTGCTGTAAACTTAATAAGAAGAGATGAGATATGAAGTGATAATCTTTTAAATATAAGGAAAAATAATTTTCTCCACCTTCATAGAAGGCATAGGTCTAAGCTGTCTCTTATTAGAGATTTTGGTAATAAAAATCTCTGTTTGTAGAATAGCAGTCATCACAAAGCTATCTTGCTGTGCTAATCTGGAGAAATCATTTCTTCTTTGTTTTGTTTATTTTTTTTAGTGCTCTTCATTTATGATTTTTCTCATCATGTGATATGAACCCTGTCTTTATGCTGCAGATTTGCCCTTATCCCATCGCTGTTCCACTTTGTATGCTCTAATAGTTCCATGCTCGGTTATTTTAAATATGAGGGACGCCTCTAGCATCATGTTGTGTGTTCAGAAATCACTGTCCCACGTTCCAAATTCCAACCTGAGAAGGATTTTGGGAATGGTTGGTACAATTAGGCTGTCAGTGCCCATGATGGGTTGATACTGGATATGTTATAATGCTAATATCCTTGGCTGGATACCAGCTACTTGCTCGCTGCTGGCAGACCCTGATGATTGCTTAGCTGTTGAATGTGGAGAGATCTCATTTCATCCCGATGAAAAACAAAATAAGTGTGTGCATGTGTATGTGCTGTCAGGTTACTAAATGGCAAGTATAGAGTTCAGGCCATTAACCTAATTAATCTCGCCACTCTGTTAAGCACAACAGTAAACCTCGATGACTTAAATTTGTTCCCAGATTCCCACGTTCTCTGCCTAGGTTAAATGATCAATGGGATTTTGTGGTATTTCACAAACGGTGGTCATGACTGCGGAAATCTTTTGTGGCTAATTTAAGTATGCGGAGACCTCCCCTTTTTTGTCTCCTCTCCATTAAAACAATTGCTTTTTGCCAAGTTTGGTTGCAAAAGCTCTCCCTTTTAAAAATTAAACCACAGTGGCTCAACTGCAAATGGAGAATGAGCTTATCTTTTTGGGAGAAAACCTGTGTCATTTATACAGAGTTTTCAGGGTTTTAAGATAATGTTAAACGTAGTGAGATTTGACCGGTTGGTTGACTTTTATGTCTGTTGTTCATGTATTTAATCCTTTCCATAGTTGAAATATATTTTCAGTCCAATTTTCCAGAATCCTTAAAGTATTTCGAACTGGCCAAGCGAGTATCTAATAAATTGAAGAAGGATGATCAAAGAGCATAATACCGTGATTTGTGTGCTGACTTGAAGAAAACCATATAGGATGCCATAATCTTCAGTGTGTTTTTCAGTAGTTAATGTGTGTTACTACTTCGAGCGCGTACATTAAAAGACCTACAAGATGACCCCTTTGTTGCTTATTTTAGACATTGAAATCCCACATCAACAGCGTGATTTTCAGTTCTGATCTCAGATGCTATTTTAAATAGCTGAGATATAGTCACTTTGTTCAAAGTACATCTCTGTGATACTGTGAGTAATGTTTGGAAAAATCATCCCCTGTAGCTTGCTGTAGCCATTTCTTTGGTGTTCTGTGAACAAAATTCTTCTGTGTGGAATAAGTCCTTTAAATTATAAACTTTCTTCATTTGGTTTCATCCAGTCTGCTGGGATTAATCGTTGCATACTGGCTCCATCATTCAGCTCGAGCTATCAGTTCCTGACTGGTCTGGAAGCGAAAAGCAGCACTGCTTTACAGGAGATATTCTTTTTCTTTGATAGAAACTCTGGGCTCCAACCAGCGTTGAGCCATGAATGAATCTGTTTTATAAATCGCTTCATTTTTTTACAACTATTTTTCTTCCTGAAATACGTCATTCCATGCTTCTGGAATGTTGCTAAATATTTGTGTTAAACAGCAGAAGTGTTACAGAGTTCACCAGGAGGAAGCGTTAGGATTAAGTTATGTATCATGGTAGTGTGATTTTCTAGTTAACTGTTTTGTTATAGGTGGCTCCTCCTGACACTGAAAATGAGGTATCTTGGTGCCACTGCGGTGACACAGAAGTACCCCCTTCAAACCCAGCCCATCCCACACTTAGTTCGTGTATGGTTTGCACGCTCTGTGTTGCTTCCGAGCTGGTACTACAGGGTTGACTCCACACCTGAGGCAGTTCATGGGTTTCACTGGTAGAGACGCTGAGGGATGCAGAAGTTGCTGTAATGCCTCAAATTCAGTCAGAGGCAAAAGGTCCGTGGTGCCAGTAAACAAGTAGATGTATCAGCTAGCAATGAAAATACTGATCGGTGTTTCTAAATTCTAGAACTGTCTTATGAGAGTTTTGCTTTTTGAGGTTTTTCTTGTAGCGGAAGGCAGGTATTACAGGATTTTGCATAAATCACGGTAGGAAGACAATAGTCTGCAGCTCAAGGATAGGACAGCTGCTCTGCTCTGAGTATGAATAAAGAAGGTGTCTGTCTGGAGAGGAGAAAGCTGTAAGAAAGACCGAACCAGAGCCTGTGCTCTGAGAAATGACTGGGAGAGTTTCAACAATGACCCAGCGACTTTTGTTGTTGACTTTGGTGGGGTCATGTTTTCCTTCAAGATAAGTTTGTTTTTTAATAGGTCAATACATAAAAAAGACCTTGTCAGACAGTAGAAACGGGTTGTAAGCGTAGTAGAAGAGAGGACGTGTCCCAGCGTTGCGTGCAGGGCTAGGCCAAAAGTCAATAGCAAAGTTAGAACTTTTGCCTATGATATTCACTGTTTGTCTCGCACAGCCGCGCACTAAGGGGTCGCGTTATGGTGTGACCCCAGAGCGTAAATCTGAAGGAACGACTGCTCGGTCTGTGTATCTGCATGCTACCAGAGAACAGGATGCTGATCTTCAAAGGCGTATGGTAAAATACCAAATGATTTTACCTTTTGGAGTGTATTTTTCATTGTCGATGGTGGTATGTCGGAGAGACGCTCTCTGAAACCTGAAGAAAGGAGCGATCAGTGAATCATCTGTTCTGAATTAAACGAAGTATGACTTTGACTTGCGTAATGGGAGTGGAACTGTCAAAAACGTTTGTCACTGGCCTAATTCTTTTCCAAGTGATGCTAACAGTTTTACCGCTATTTGGAGTCCATTTAGGTCAACACTGGATTCTTAACAACAATAAAAAATCACGTATGAGTTTCATGAGTGTATTGCATGACCGCTTATGTAAGTATATACTTAAAAGCCCCAAGCACGAGGAACAGATGCTCCTTCTTCCATGGAGACTTTCCAAATTAAGATGTTTCTCATTGGAGTCCATGTGCATTATCTGGAGTAGATAAGTGGTACTTCAGGAAATCCAGGATTCTGAATGATTGACCTAGAAATGGGTAGATAAAACTGTTGAGGGGGCACTTTCTTACCCATATCTGTGACTTTCTGGAGTTACGTTGTTGAAGACACATAGATGCTTTAGTTTTCCATGCACCGAATAGTGTGTCTTTCATAATTATGCAAGGAAAGTGGAATATATTTGGAGACTGCCCTCACACTTGATTTAAAAAAAAAAAAAAGTGTCACTGACTTTTAGAAGAGGAGAATTTTGTCTCACTGATGATAGTGTAGATCGAGACTGACTTGGTTAATGAAAAAGCAGTGACACCCGTGCAGAGTGAGAACATCTGAATTCGGAACTGGGCCCTCTTCTTCTGTGAGCATATCTTTTTGTTAATAGCAGGGCAGCGCATTTAATAGCTTGCAACACTGCTAAAGCCACAGCTAAACATCATGAAATTTTCAATGTCCTTCTCACCGCACAGTAATTCCGTATCACTCGATTTTCTGGAAAGCTCTGATGAAAACTTGCAGCGAAGCTGTCAGTCAGAGGAATAAAAGAGTTCCTAGAATGTTGCAAAATAGTTGACCGAATGGACGATATTGCTGCCCTTGACCTCGTTGCCAGCAGCACTGCTCGAGGCGCCATCGGGCTGTAGCGAACCGTTAGCGCGGTCCGTCCTTCGTTAGCGCGCGTCGGGGCTGACGGCTTCTGCCGTGTGTCGCAAGCCGGCGCCTTGCAGGGTGAAGTACCCGCATTCTGTGTGTTTAACATAGTCTTTGTCTTATTTCCTGCTCCGTTACATCAGACTAAGCCAGATTGTTTCATAAGTATTGATTTGTTTTATAATTTTTCTCCTGCCTGAAACACTAAGCTTTTCCTTTCAGCCTCTCTCCAAAATCTCTATAAATTGTAGTTATAACTGCAGTCCTGCTTCTCAGACTTTGTCAGTACTGACTGAGAGAGATTTTGACCTTCCTCATCGTTTCTCTTCTTAAGTAATTGAGATTTGCCGGCAAATCTCTAGTTTTCCCTCTTCAGGATTTTCTGCACTGAAAAACTCGCATCCTTTCAACCGTGGACTAGTGCGTAATTGTGAAAAAGGGAAGTACAGTTCATAAAGAAAATCAGTGCTATTCAAATTATCCCCTGAAAGGGAAGAGTATCGCTTTAAATCTGTTTCCTTAGACCAGGAAAACACAACTGACAAGCTGGTGGTTTTCCCCAGCTCCGGTTCTGTAATGGCACATGGCATCCAGCAGCTCTTGTTCCGAGCATTTGCAAACACTAATGATCAAGAAAAGAAGTTAAAAGTCACAGACTTCAGCCATTGTGGTTAATTGGTTTGGTTTTTATTAGTCAGACCTTGATGTCAGTACAAGAACTGACATTTATTTTGAATTTTTTTCTGAATTCATACAAATGCCGTATTAATTCCAAATGTTGAATTTGTTGAGAATTGCATTTTCCATTTCAAGTAAAACATTTTATTAAAATGATAAATTGATTTGTCATCTGTTTGCATTTTTACTGTAATTATTATTAAAGCAGAAATTGGTGCAAAATGTTTGAATGAAATGAAAAACCTTGCTTTTTTTCAACCCAACTGAGTACAAAAATCAAAAGCTAAAAAATCCCCAGAGTTCTCCTTTCCTGATTTGGAAAGTTCTTTCTGTATTTGGTCCAGTGAGAAACACTGCAGTATAATAAGCAGCAAAAGTAGGGAAATCTGGGAGTTAAAACACACACCAAAAAGTACTTCATTTGCGGTATTCAAACCAAAATCTGTTGAAATGAAATGGTTGTTTTTGGGGGGTGGGGGGAGTGGGAGTGGGATAAAAGTGAAAATTGTTTTTGGTGTTTAAAAACTGATAAAAAATTCCTGTCTGCTTTAGAATCATCTTTTTAAGGAGTATGAACTTGCGCAGTAATAACGCTGACAGCCGCCTCCTGCGAGGCTGCGGCGGGTTTAGTTTCATGGTCCATTAAGTTTCACGGTTGATACGACACTATCTGCTTTGCTGTCGATAGCCTCGTACTGGAAGGAGCGATGCGTGCCGGGCTGTATAAGCAGCAAGAGCTCGTGCTTAAAGAGGGTTGTCTATGCTAAGCGTTACTAATATATGTGGTCCTTATTCCTGTGAAATTAAGCTTAGGTTCCTGCGCGGGTTTTCTCAAGCGTGTAGCTCTGTGGCGGGTGCTGTGGAAGCGGAATTCAAAAACCCCAGTGGATTTTATGGACAGTGCAGAGATTAGTCTGTAGCTAAAGGATAACTGTTTTGAGAACGGCTACTTTAAAAAGGAAGAAATCTGGAGGAACAGTTCCCGTATGCCTCTCTCAGTGAAGCCTGTTACTGAAGTACCACTGGGGAACGATGGTGTTGCAGCCAGCGCAGTAGTTACAAAATACAAAGAAGATTATTTCCTCTGACCAATAGAAGCTGCGAGGAATGAAGAGAACAGTTTAAAGGCATGGCTTGGTAGCTGTGTGCTTTCTCAGAAAGGCTGTATGTGCTGTAAAGGAAATCTACTGCCGAACAAAAATAGTTTGTTTCACTGAAGTTTTACTATCTAATAATAAAGAGCTATAGGCGCTATAGGGGCAAGGCTAACAGCGGGGTGGCGTTCTGGAGTGTCCGGAGCCACCCGTGTTCCTCAGCAGCACGATGATTCTGGCTGGGATATTTTTACAAACACATGAACCACCTTCCTAAGCATTGGTGTGAACTTCCACCTCGGGTGCGAGTGCGTCAGAGCTGAGACCGGCCCTTATTGATGATCGGAGAAAATTGTGCTCCCTCTGTTAGAAAATATACCAGAAATAAGTAAATATAGGAATATAAATAGTAAATATAGGGAATAAGTAACACATATATTTATGGGTATATAAGACCCACGTAATACCCATATATATAGTTATGGGTACATATATACCAAGAGAATTTGGTTTTATGGATTGCACCCGTCCCGTCTGGGTAACGACGTTTGCTGTCATGCAGAAGCTCTGCAGGGCGATGGGTTTGTGTTGATGCTAACCCTGGCCAGCACATTACAGTTACTTGGCCTTTTCAGTGTTAATTATTTCCCCCATCTCCATAGTTGTTGGTGGACACAAGGCAACATTTCTTCTAAAATCTCTGGTTTGAACTGTGGAAGAGTTGCAGTGGCCTTTAAGCTATGACGTTCCGTTGTAGCCTCAAAAACATCAGTGTTAAACAGAGAACTCAATGAAATAGAGGACCCAGATGCCTCTTTGAATGAGGTTGGATTAGGCACATCCCCTTAAAAAAGTACAGGCCTTATTTTTATGTTTTGGAATCAGCGTCGATAGGTAGCAGGGAGCCTTTGTTTCTAGAGAATGGGCTTGACAGAAGCCAGCTCTTCGACTTGCGCAGGCTTCTCTGGGACTAGACTATTGTGAGCTGTAAATTAAAAGTTGCTTTAGGATTATTTTGATTCTGGAGTTTTTTTGGCCTGTGGAAAAAACAGGCGCGGATCTTCTGTTCTCTGCATTATATAGCACTGCCTTAAGAATTAGCTTAACTAAAAACTTCATTTTTGTCCTGTTCTTTGAAGCCTTTTTGAGCTGCTCTTTTTAGGTCAAAAAGTAGACTTTCTCTGCTCTCGTACATTTTATTTACAATAGTCATCCATATGTCTAATCAGGGGCTTGTTTCTCCCTCAGGATAGTCTTTGGCATCCTTTTCCTTCAGTTGCTCCAGGAAAAGTTTGGCTCCTGAGGAATCTTCTTATTTTGGCTGTGCTTTGGTTTCCCCTGGTCTCTGTTCTCATAGCCCCATCAAAGGCTGCCTTCCTGGCTCCTGGCTGTCCTGACATTCCTTCTTCGTTGTGCTTTTTGCTGAAACTTCATGAACGTACCGCTCTAGTGCCTTTGAAGTGTGCTCGTGCCACTTTTGTAGGACTGGTTTCAAAGACCTAACGGCCTTTCTCTGATTCAGAGCGATTTGGGCAACTGGGTCCCTCGGGTTCCGTAGCAACTGCCAGGTAAAACCTCAGCAGCTTGATCGCTGTCAGGCTTCCAGCTCTTTTATCCCAGCGCGGGCAGGAGCAGAAGGGTTCTGGCACACCACCATAAATGTGATCTCAAATTATGACTTCATGTAGAAATTGCAATATTTGAGTGTGAGTGGTAATTGAGATCAGAAAATGGAAGGGAGTGCCCCTTCTTTTTTTTTTTTTCTCCTTTCTCATTTTCTGTGTGGTGGTTTGATATTCCTGTGTTAGCGTCATGTCATTTCAGTTGAGTTGCTTGAGACTGCTTTCCTCATCGATATCACCTTTTTCATTATAAATCAGTCCTGTCGATGTTATGATATAGATCTTATATCGCCAATCTTTCCTCCACAGCCTTTCTTGGTAGCAACATAAAAGCTCTCAAATACTTATTTCAGGGAAAAACTTCATGGTGCCAGGTCGTTGCGCTCTCGGCAGCAAGGTGCAGGGTTAGGGAGAGCTCTTTTAAAAGCTGAGTTCTTGAGGCAAAACGCATGTAAAGGGCTGTGAAGGTTATGTTGTTATTTTGCATAGCCAGCTTTTGGAACAGGAGATATAATTAAAAAAAGCCAACCGAAAACCCAACACAAATGCACACGTGCAGTCTTTCAGGAATTGCGTGTGATGGCTGAATTCCGTGCGGTGCGAGGCCTAGAAAGAAAATAGAAGATATCCTCAGTGGGAGGGCGGAGGATGTAAAACGCACGTCGGAGCTGAGATTTGCTAGGTGGATAGGAAAGTTTAAACAGGAGTGGACTCAGTACAGCAAAAAGGAATACGGTTGGACAGGAACAGCTGGTTTGGACACACTTGAGGCACTTAACAGTTTCCTTTGAACTCTGTAAGAGGAAGGTAACTGTGAAATTGGATCGAAGACGTTGGAACAGTGCTGCTCTCCGGTAAGATCTGAAACCCAGGGGAGAGACGCATTTTTAGCTTTTGTGAGAGAAGGTGCTAAAAGTGGTTGAAATAATAGAAAACCCTGTGACTAATCAAAGTCTCAAGAACCATTTTTTTTTCATTTTTGAAGGATTTTTTTAATTGTTTCTGTGAGGAGAGATCGGGTTGCGATAGCAGTCGGGTGGGAGAGCCTCAGAAGCAAGATGCTTTTTAAAGCGGTAGAATTGGTCCATCAAAGCAAGCCACTTGGTTTGAGGAGAAGACTACAGATACGTCCCTGCTGCTGTGGGCACGAGGAAGAATACAACATACTACAGGAGAAGAAACCTGCAGCCACAAACCACGTGGATGACAGAGCCGAAGTCCAGCAGAAAGATGCATTAAATATTCTGTTTTGTCTAATCAGGCAGCTCTGCTTCCTCATGAGGACAGGAGGGTCATAACAACAGCCCGTAAAAAGCATAATTGTATTTTTATTTGCATTTTAATCTTTTTGAAAGAGACAGTTTTCTCAGATTATCATTTGAGTTCAGTTCAACGCCAGAGATGCTCTGTCGAAAATTACAGCGTGGTTTTGATAGCACAGAGCAGCGATGGCCAATAGACAGCCCAGGGGGGCAATTTGGCCTGCCAGAAGTATTTATTGACTGGATGCATGGTCATTGCAGCAGTCTCGTCTGTATGCTAGAAAAATCTCTTTTGAGTCTCAGCAGCACTGTCACTATATTTGGATATGTACTCAGCTGGGAGGAAAGGCGATAAATAATGTGCTGGAGTTAGTGTCGGCAGAGCCTGTGTGCTGGGAAGGGCCCCGCAGAGAAGGCAGAAGGTGGCGTCTGGCTCGAAGCGAAGACGTTCAGGTTGTGGGTCAGTTCGTGCACTGGGGGAGGACTGGGAGCAGAAGAGGAGAGGGTAACGTCTGGAGGTAGGGTGAGCCTAGGGGCAGAAGGAAGAGCAGGGGCAGGGAGGAGGAACGAAGGAGCACTGCTCTTCTGTGGCTTTCTCAGCACGTGGCTTGTTGGGTTGGACCGATCTAGGGCTGGTGAGTGGGGGAGGAGAGGGGCTGCATTTGGGGCTCTGGAACAGTGGATTCAGAAGAGGCAATATAGCTGAGTTTAAAGTTTAAAAGAGAGATGAGAAAGAAATCTCAGTGTAGAGTGTCCAGTCCATGTAATGTCAGTAACACACTGGGAGAAACACAAGGGCGTGTGCCGAAAGGTCACGTTAAAGATGTAGCTATTACTGCTGTGCTGCCGAGACAGAGTGGGGAGAGGTGCAGAACAGATTTTGATGTGAGAAATTGTCTGAAGCAGCAGCCGAAGAATGCTGATGGGCGAAGATAACTTATGAACTTGATTGTAAATCCACAAATCCTCCCCCCTGGCCCCCCCAAAAAAACCCCCAAACATCCCCCAACCCACAGCATGGGAAGCCCGAGGACTGTGGCATTACCGAAATGACCGAAGCTTTCTGACTTTGTACACTTTCCACCTCTGTGTAATGAGAACCGAAGCTCAGGAGCTGGTATGTGTCGTTGCTAAAAAAATAGTTATGCACCGGTACAGTCAAAAAGAGGAGGAGGTTTTGGCTTTACTACAGCTATGTGAAAAGTTTTCACGATTAGTCTTTGAGAGGCCAGCTGACCATCAGCCACTAACTGGTATTGCCAAACAGAGCAAATGGGTGATGTCCCACTAGAATATAAAGATTGCTCTTTTGACTGCAGACATACGATTAGCCAAAGAAATACAAAACTATTAGACATTTTATGTTTGCAGACACTGTTTCTGGAGCTTTTGCCAAAAGCACAGTGGAACAAAGACCAGAGTTAAATTTAGTACATGTCAACCTGATCAAAACCAACTATACACAAACAAAGCCTGTCCAGATTCAGACACAATGTGGCTTGCAGTTGCCAGAGCTACCACAGAGGATGGGATCTTGCAGAAAATACTTAAAACTATTACAGCCGGAGGCTCGAGGCAGCGTATCTCCAGTGGCAGCGTGTGAATTCAGTAGGCCTCGCAACGACTAGAGGAGGTTTTATTTAAAGGTAGCAATCCATGGTTTTCATTGTTTTGTTCAAAACAAGTGCTTAAAAAGATGTATTGTGACTATTCAATCTTGTTTATTTGTTTTAATCCAAAAGTTTACGGTAGCCTCAGTTAAAAGCCTTGCAAACTCATCTGTACTGGATACTGTTAAATTGCAGAAGAGCAGCAATAAAGCATCGAGTACCACCTTTTGACATTTTGTCCAGTGGAAGAATGAAAACAAGAATGCCTGCGCTGCATAGAGTGATGTCTGAAAGACTTGGACTGAAAGATCTCATGAGACTAACGTATTAATGATATTTTTGGTTTTGTCTTACGAAAATGACACCACGTGGGTCTGCGATGGGAAAGAACAGTTACAGAGTGCTGGGATGTCTTGTGAGCTTGTCCTCTGGTTGTGTGCGAGTCCACTTGGATAGGCACAATATACAGTAACAGATGCACAAATTCCAGGAGGAAAGAAACCTTTTTTTTTTTTTGCCAGAAGGCCTTTCAAACAGGCAGGGGCTGTAGGATGAGACCATGAATGCCAAGGCAAAGGACCAGGGAGTGAGCCCCATCACCGTAGCAGTATCAGTAATTTGAGAGAGCCCAGAAGGCACAGAGAGCATTTTCCTAGCTGAACGATAAATAACTTAACCACAAGGTTGACCGTAAATATTTTGTGTTATGTTAATGTTAGTCTTTAAATCTTTTAATGTGTTTCTAAGTTCTGACTCGGAAGGGGGGGTGTGATGTCAGGGACTTTTACCGGCTGAGCTTCCCTGGCCTGGAGTCTGGGCAAGGCGGTGTGAAACGCGTTCTGCCTGTATGCAGCCAGTTGGAAAGAAAGGCGCAGCGAAGCCATGCTCCAGCAAGAGTTTCAGCACCGAGTGAGCAGAAAACCACCGCACGAGGCCAGATCGTTCCAACTCCTTACATTTGCCTCTTGAGCTGATCTTTTAATTTGGGAGAAATAAACCCTTCCAGCTGTGCGGAACAACCTGTGTTATCTTGTCACCTTTCCCTGAGAGTGCTGCCTGCCCGTCTCTCACCAGCAGGAGAAAACGGTGGGCGTTGAGTCAGCTTTCATTTCTTCCTTCTGAAGAGACAGATCTGTTGATAAATGTTTTCACTTGTTTTGTTCTTAGAGTAACTTCAGACAGCCTTTATCTTCTGCATCTCTATGGTAGTTGCTGTGTATCGATGTTTACAGGGAATTGTCTTCATAACAGTCGGCGTATTATCTCTAAAGCAGACTTTAGTCATTAAGCCTCTTTCAACCACAAAACTGATCAGAATATGAAGTATTTCACAACAGAGTAAACAAAGGCAAGTCTGCGGTCACAAGTATCTGACATGTTCTCCCAGAGAGGCTGGGAAGCATTGGCTTCACGTTCTTGTCATTGCTGTGGCTTTTAATTCCCATTGCTTGCAGGCTCGTTGGAGCAGGCAGGTTGAGGATGGAAGATACCATAAATTTCTCAGCATTTAGACTTGGGGAGTGTGAATCATTTCTTTCTTGGAATAACTTTAATAGAAAACTAGAATCTAACCTGATGAGAAAAACGTGCAAAACCTTTTCTTCCTTTTTTTTTTTCCCCTGTTTAAATGTTTTTTTTCCAGACTATTTTGGTCATGAACGCATGAGCACTTTGAGAAACCTAAGAAGCTTTTGAGTAGTAACGCTTACAGAATTAAAGCATTGTAAAAAAGTATTTTGTTGGGAGTTTTTTTTTAAGGAGCAGTAGAGCTCCAGCCAATTAGAAAAGAAAATTACTTGTGTCTGGGATAGTTTGCATTAGATTTTAAACAATTTCTGCAGCTTATGGAAGGTTAGAAATTGGTTGGATTTCCTTCTGAAGAGATGTAACAACATTTTTAATATATTTTACAGCAACATCAGATGTCAAAAGCATGAGAGAGCTTGTGTCTCACAGAGGCAGTGCCAAAAGTATAGCGATGTGTTCAGTAATTCCCTGGTTTTACATGAAGCGGTGGATTATATTCACTTGAACCTTACTCAGTTACTATGTCATTCCTTGGACGTTTTATCTTGATGATTTCAAAGTACTGAACAAGCGAAAAACATAACCAGCTCAGTGAAGATCGATTTAGTGACTCCCATTCCTGAAAGAAATATTGACATACTTTGTTGTTTTAGGACTTGAATTTATGGTTCTTGGGGATGTAGTCCATTCCTTAACGTCATGTAATCTCCTGAGCGCTGAGCAGAAAGCCAGCACGGCTACTTCTCAAATCCTGTGCCTGCCATTGCTAAGCGTAACTTCAGAAGAAGTACCTTCGCTGTCGGTATGAAGGAGTACAGCCACTCATAAAGCTTGCGAAAAATGTGAGGCTCTTCTGCGGTATGAAGTGTCTTAATATGTCCTGTTTTATTGCCATAAGAACTGAGCCAGTCCAAAAACTTTACATACAAAGCGTGAGATCGTACAACGTGCGGTCTGTCCCAGCCCTGAGCTGGGGTCCGCGTTAACCTGCGCTCCTTGTGTAGCTGGAGATCGAAAGCTCCCCCTCCGTTGTGTGTGAAAAGGAGATAAAGAGGTACCTTGAATCTGCCTTAGTGATCCTGAAGTTGTAGTCTTATAAACGTTTACTATCGTCTTAATAGAACTGAATTCGTTTTGCCAGGTGGGATTCATTCTAACAAGTTAAAGGAATTGGGGGCAAAACTGTTCGTTTCTAAAAATCTGAAATGATAACATTTCTGATCTGGTGGAAACAACCCTGATGCTGCTGAACTCCAAATCTCTGGGCTTTCGTGGTACTTCCAGCTTCGCTGAATTGGCAGTTAATAATGAGGAAGTTGTTCATTTGAATGCCACTTCTTGAGTGTGTTTTTTTTATCATCTCTCTAATTGTGCAGCACCACTTCTTAACTCCACAGGATTATCCAGTGGTTTTGATGCAGCAGTGAAAAGGGAGCTCGAAATTGTCCTGTGCCAGCTTAGTCCGCACCAAGGAAGCACAACTGTGATTATGGTTGCTCGTGCTGGTTTTGTGGGCGCTACCCGTGGCACGTAGGTCTCAGGTTTACTCTAATTTTGCTTGGCTTCTCAAGTTGCCCAACACAGAATCCACTGTTGCAATGCAACTTGGCAGAAGCAAACCTTAAATGTGTCGTCCCTGCACCGTTCCATTTTTGGGGCACCTTGAGCTGAGTAGGAAAGGTTGGAAAATGCTCTTTGTAGGAATTAATAAAGACCAAAGAAAATGGAGCAAAATTTGTTTGGTTTACAGATTTGCAGTGAGTTTCCACATGATCTTTTATTCCTCAGTGACAGAGACTTGAGACAAAATCTCGTCTGTGCTGATGACCCTTGGATAAATGTCAGTTGGAAAACTTTTGTAGTTATCCGCTGAGGAAGTAGCTTTTAAAAACTTCTGTGAAGGAATTTTAGATAAGTGTTTTCTTTAAATTAATATGTTTACAGGGCCAAGCTCTAGTTGTTATAACATCTTTGACTTCTGTAGGTGCTCTGCTTCTTATTTAAGCACCTTTAAGATCTTTAGCAATTAGGCTATACTGATAAAGCCATGTGTTCTTATCTTGTCTCTTCTCCTAGCTTAGAGGAAATAATTTGTGCATTATATGAGGGATAAGAGCTAGAAAGTGTGAAATCTGATCCCAGTTCTGCCACTTGGTGACCTATAGGAAATTGGTTCACCACATCATTTCAGTTTCCTTGACTGTGTGATAGGTAAACGCTAGTCTCATCTGTCTTCCAAGGTATGCTGCAGCTCTTTAAGTATTTAAAAACAATACCAAACCTTTTCATAAGCTCCTCTATGTATCATTTTTATTGAAGTAAAATAAAAATTGGGTTATCTGGAGCTTACAATAACTGTGAATTTCAGATTAACTGTGAAATCTTTCTCCTTGAAATCAATGTATCCCACTTGCTTGGAATGATTTTCTGTTCCATTATTCATTACAGGGGCCTTAAAATTATACTCCAGTGACAAAGCCTCTATTTATTTTTAGACAATTGGCATCCACTTCTGGCTGACCTAGAATGTTTCTTTGATGACAATGTCTGTGATCCAGCTGGGTTTGCTGAATGGTTGAATAAACAAAGACAGATAGTAAAATGTGGGAAAGAAAAGGCTATTTTTATTATATTAGAGAATCTGTCCAGCCAGCTCCAGGCCTGATTCTAAATGTCATATCTGTAACAGTACACTTCAGTTAAGTGCCCTTGTGGTCTCCATAATACCTCTGGAATTTTATCATTATTGGATTTCAAGGTTACCAGAAGGCTAAGATCAAAAAGTTTAGAATGAAGGTGATTCAGAAAAAAAGGCAATCAATTTGTTATCTGGCCTCTTCCTTCCTGAAGTATGTAGGCTAAAGGGATGGAAGTAAGAGGATAAGTCAAAGCTCGTTGTTTTCTCCCTTATCATTTTTTTCATTGTTGTTTGCTGGCCACTTAGGTTTTATTGCAACAGCCTCAAAGTCCACTTAATTTTTGGCCGATAATGCTGCCTGCAGGCAAAGAACTCCAGGTAGCAGAATAAACAGAAGTCTCTTGTTTTGACTAAAATCAAAAGGGTATTTCACTACGCAACATCATGATCCAAATTCCTCTCTCTTCCTCAGAAAGAAGAGCCTAAACCAGTTCTTGGTTATCGCACAAGAAGGTGTCAGAGGGCAAAATTTGGCCGTGATTCATATGTCACTGTAAGTTTAGGGGAAGTTTATCCATTATGTGAGACTTCAGACCAAGTGGCAATTAACTTTCTTACAGATATTTAAATTTAGTTTCTGCATTACAAATAACAGATAGGAATGAAAAGACCATCCTGATATTCTGTTTCTGGCGTCTCGGTTGCCGGTTACAGCCTTTGCTCTAAGTGCAGCTCGCAGCACCTTCAGATCCTCTCTAGAGCTGCCACCGCCGCCGGCGGAGACCCAGCAAGCGCCATCGTTCTACAGGGTGTTGTAGCACCTTGGGCCAATAAAAACCATTGCTTCCACTCTAAAAAGGCAACGGTGCAGCTCAAGAGTTCCAACATGAATATGGTCAAAATATTTTAACAGGAAGAATAGTTGGTTTCACAATTTTTTTAGTGGCCGTTGCATGTCTGAACAAGAAGCCATTTTTAGCGTGTGTAAAATACCCAGGTGTGCTCTAGCTTGTGACTGCGGCTGCTGCCCTCTCAGTAGAGGGGTTACTTCTACTAACAGGACAATTAAAGTACCCGACAAATGCTCTGCAGGAGCATTCTACAATCATAATCAACATGTTTGTCTTGGATTAGGAGCTTTAAAGGATTTATTTAGAAGCCTTTCTGTCTGTTTCCAGAATGCAAAAGATGGCCTTTCACTTATAATATGCTAAGCTTGATGGCTTCAGTATAATTTTCCATGGTTCATATTTTCTGCAGGAATAAATAAAATGTAATAAGAATAAATTATAAATATTTATAAGACTATTTTTGTCTTTTATTAGGTTCTTACGATGTAGAATTTAATATCCCAGCCAAAGCTTCAGTCAGAGCTCTTCTCTTTAACATCAAAATGACTGCTCAGAATTTTACAGCTGAAGGCAGATCTATCTGACTGCAAAAATCCCCTCACCTGTATAAATGCCAAGGAAAGCATCTGGTGAGATAGACCAAACAAAGTCTTCAAACCTTAGACATCCAGATTGAGGTTAGGAAGTTCATATGACCCGAGCTCCCATCCGTGTGCCCTGTCTTGATTACTCACTCTTACGGACTTGGTTGCATGCCAGGTGTACCAGATACGTTTTTTTGAAAAATATTAAAAGAAAGAAAAAAAGAAAAAAGGATTCTTAAGGTTCTAAAAGAGTTTCTTGTTATAAATGAGTAGCTTTCTATGCTTAGAATCACAAATAATGGTATCGCAAATAATTCTAGATTATTTACTTTAACAAATATTTTCTGAATGTTTTTCTTGAAAAATTTGGACTTAATATATTAAGGAAAAGAATGTGGTTGATGAAGAAATAAACACAGTCGTCTTTTAGTTTCCGAAAAATATTTAGTCCCTCTTATTTTGTGCCCAGACTTGAAACTGAAGTATCTCCTTCATCTGGCTTATGCATTTCCCTTGTAAAACATGTTGTTCTCAATGTAATGAAAATCCACCCATACGTACGTTCCTCTGTGGTCGTTCATACACCTCATACTCCCGAACTGGGAGTTGTATTTTGTATCAGTTCTGGCCTTTCATGTGCCTCATGCTGACGGCTTCAAGGGCGATGTCTGCTTCTTTTCACCCCTCATAGGAAGACATATCATACTCACGTTTTTCTGCAGTTTGCATCACTTTTTGATTTAGGTTCTTTTATATATGAGGGCAACAAAATCAGGTTTTTTTCAGTTGGCACTGACAACCTTTAAGGTTCTTTTAAAGCCAGGAAAAAAATTACTTGTCCCCATAACGGCTTCCCTGTTGTCTCATGGATTCAGATTACTGCTTTGAACATGAAAAGGCTAAGCAATAGATAAAAGGCTCTGAGTATCTTTACTTATCTGGAGAGAGCCTTGTATCCCAGGAAGGCCTGTATCTGCATATATTTCACTTGATAAACCTGCAGTGACAAGACGATAGACTAGCACATCTCTCTTGAACAAGTTGATGACACTAACTTCTAACCCAGATGCCAAGGACCTCCCCAAAAGACTCTGGGAAACCCAAGAACTCTAGGGTGGCATGCCTTCATGCAGTTCTTCAGCGTTAAACAAGGAAACGCTATTCCGTGCGATAAAAGACTAAGCCTGTTCAAGAGGTAGATTTGCTTTTCCTTCTACCCACAGTGTCGTCTTCTCCTTATTAAATATTGGCAGGGTTGCAGTAAGGTAGCAGCAAAACATTGAGTCAGGAAACTGATGCGTGGAAGACTGCAAAACCCATCTTCTTTCTCCCGTGCTTTTACTGATCCCTTGCCAGTCAAGAGCACCAGTGGTTTTCTACTATAATGAGCCATTCTGGACCATATAATGATGGTAGGGCAGAGTAAAGCAACAAAGAATTTGTGACAGGCTTACAGGAGCTATGGGTTTCTGCTGTGCGAACCTGGCTGGCCATGGTTGCTGAAAGACCTGAAATCTCAACATCTTTGGAAAAGTTTCCCAGTGAATCCTGCTGTTGGCATCATTTGGTACTGCCAGTGGTTATAATCATAGAATCATAAAGGTTGGAAAAGACCTCTAAAACCATCAAGTCCAACCCAACACCCCCAGGCCTCCTACTCCATGCCCTGAAGTGCTGTGTCTGCACAGTGTTTGAACCCCCCCAGGGACGGTGACTCCCCCACCTCTCTGGGCAGCCTGTGCCAGGGCCTCACCCCTCTGGCAGTGAGGACATTTCTCCTTATATCCCATCCAAACCTCCCCTGATGCAGCTTGAGGCTGTTCCCTCTCGTCCCATCACTGGTGACTTGGGAGCAGAGACCAGCCCCCCCTCACTCCAGCCCCTCTCAGGCAGCTGCAGAGAGCGAGAAGGGCTCCCCTCAGCCCCCTCTTCTCCAGGCTAAACCCCCCCAGCCCCCTCAGCCGCCCCCCAGCACACTTGTGCTCCAGACCCTGCCCCAGCCCCGCTGTCCTTCCCTGGACACGCTCCAGCCCCTCCAGGCCCTTCTTGTCCCGAGGGGCCCAAACCTGAGCCCAGCATTCGAGGTGGGGCCTCCCCAGTGCCGAGCACAGGGGCCCCATCCCTGCCCGGCTCCTGCTGGCCACACCAGTGCTGACACAAGCCCGGGGGCTGGTGGCCTCCTTGGCCACCTGGGCACTGCTGGCTCATGCCCAGCCGGCTGTCAGCCAGCAGCCCCAATGTTTTGCTGTTACCTGCCTTGTCATTGGTGAATGTCTTCTGGTAATGATTAGATCGTTGCATGGGTCCTTGGATTTCTTCTCAGTTGTTTTTCAAGGTAAAACCAATTTCACCCCAAGGGAGGCACTTGGATACAAGCTATACTTGCAGTGCATTCTGCTGCTTGCGATTGTGCTGGCCTTGGATCTTAGTAACACTTGTAACGATGAAGCTGGATTGTAAAACATGAGAAAAATTCAGTGACAGTGTCTGTTCCAAGACTGCTAGCAGCCCTCAGCAGCTTGTGCTTGGTGACTGTCCCAGTACAAGCCCAAGATTCAGACTATGCAGCTGTTCAGACAAAGAAATCTTCAGATATTTTACCTTCTCTCTCTTTTTTTTTCCCCCAATGAGTTGGAGGAAGCAGGAGCTGCTCTGCACATCCTAGAGCTGTCAGAGTTCCAAGATGTTCTGCAGGAGCAGAATATGGATAGTTCACATTTGTCCTCTTGGTTTTAATTGAAGGACTCGGTCCTTGTAGCTCTTCTCTTGAACAAGTAGATTACACTAACTTCAAACCCAGAAGAGCGGATTCATTAGGTAATAAGCATACGATTTTGTGCCAGTGGTTTAAGGTCAATAGTGGCCAAGCCCTTTGTTAAGATATGTAGTAGACTTGCACGCAGCTCATTGTCTTTCTAGGCAAATTATTCCCTGATGCTGGGGAGGAGCTGTTTTGCTGCTCTTGTTAGGTCAGTTTGCACATTGGCCTGTTCGCTGTGGCGGTCACATCGCGGTCACTCCGGCTGCTGGCATCAAGCCTTTCCAGCAAAAAATAAGTGTGGTGACCTTCATGTCCGAGGTGTCCAGCTCTAGAGCTGCCCCGCTGTGGTTTGTAAAACCTCTGAGGCCTTTAGGTGACTCTTGTTGGCAAAGCTGTTCATGGTCTGGTGAAGTCGTTTAGTGACTTCCTAAAGTAATCTCTTAATGGGCTTTTCCATCAGCTCAAAGCATCTGGGTTGCTGAAAAGCTCATCCAACTCAACACGTGTAAGGCTGTAACCAGTAAATTAGAGCTAGGATTGATTTTTTTAAAAATTTATTTTGAATTCCAAGAACGGAGGTCCAAATGTCACTACTGTTGGCAGCGCTTGCACCATTACTGCAGAGAAAGAATTTGCGTATCTTGCAATAATTAGGCTAATGTGGGACACGTTGCCGGTGTGCGTATTCCACGGCCTGTGCTCTTCAGAAACTGGCCTGCCTGGACGTCTGGGGGATGATGAAACCCCAGTGGCGTGGTGCGTGTGCGTGACGCGGGGCAGGAGACCCCTGCGTCGGGCAAACCTGTGCAAGGTGCGATACGTTCAAGATCCCCCATTGCAGGGAAGAGTCTTGTGCTTCAGAAGTATCCTGGCGAAAGGTATCACAGGTGTTTAGTATGTAATTAAATACAAAATCTAAGAAAAAGTTTCTTTTTGAGTGTTAACTGTCCATTGTGTCGGGGAAAAAATATCCTACAGCCTAAGTGGAAAAAGGGAACACCTGGTAATACCGTTATTAAAGCTGGTTTTTGCAAAGCTTTAACACATTCCTGCCAAAGAAGAGAACAGGTTGGATGCTTGTTGTTGTTGAGGAGTGGTAGAATAACAAATGATTTTCTGAACCCTTAATAATTTATTCCCTGAGCAACATTATTCATTGATAACTATGTTTTTTAATTTATTTTGAAGAATGATCCAAAAACTGTCCAGAAGATAATGGATTAAAGGAAATACTGCAAAAATACCCTACTGAATATATGCTTTCTGTTAGTACTTTACTATTTATTAATATCCTGTATAAAAATTTGTAAACCCATATGGGTGGAGGTGGGATTTTATTTTCTTGGTAAGATACAAGGGCTTACATAAAAATACTTTCTAATTTACTACTCCTGTTTTTCCTGCTATGTCTAGGCTGAAGGAGTTTTAAAAAGAAATTTTATTTTCTTGATGTCAAGCAAATATGTAAAACAAACCCCAAACAAACCCCAAAGCCCCACAAATTTTATTATTTTCTGCAGATTTTACTAACAGAGGAGAAATTTGTTGTCCTGGGCTGCCTTGGTGATTTTATCTGGTATTGATGTTTGTAGAATATGCAGGTTATGGGGTTTTGAAAAGGTATGAAAAAGTATTGGGATGTTTGTGTCAAAATTCAGAACGTGTATGTAGGAAGAATGAGATAAAGGGTATTTTTTGTTCAACTTAAAGGTGAAATTTTTCTAAACTTTTCCTATTTTAGAGAGTGATTAGAAAATTACCTTTTCTCTTATACCTATTTGGCAAGGAGAGCCCTATTAATTAATAAGAACTTTGCATGCTAAAATTTTGAGTGTATGATGTCTTTGTTTTCTCTGAGCTGCATTTCCAGCTGTGTCTGTTTTATTTCAGTTGACAATGTTTAACTCTCTTCAGCAAAGTAATAAGAAATATGTATTTGGAATGAACATCCTGAAAACCTTCACTAGCAGATAGCGAATTGCCGTAAAGAGGGTGCTCACGTTTCAGGAGGAATGTTAGAGATGAGCCATTTTCAAGCGAGGAATTCTCCCTGACACTTAGTTTAGAGTCTGCATCACACCCTGAGATAGTGAAGAGCGTGAAATTGGTAAGAACTTACATACTTTTCTGGTATCTAATAATCGTCTGTTAGTTTCTTAGTTTTCCCAGTCGTGTTTTGTTGAGGGTGCAGTAAATTCATCTGTCAGTCTGGGAAGTTTATATTAGCAGTTTTTAATAAAGCTTCAATACTGAGCAAAATTAATAAATCTTGTCGTTAGTCACTTCAGCTGTCGTCAGACATCCGTTTGCTAAGGATACGCTGTGCTCCAAGGTATCGCTTTAAGTAGTTTTGTCGCATGTAAATATAAGTTACAGGACTTAGATGTGGTTATCAATGCTATGATTAAGTCTTTCATTTAAAGAAAAAAAATAATAATCTTCCTGCTGCTCAAATGCAGTTTGGAATTTTTCTGAATTCGCAACAGTAATGAGGAAAATGAGTGCTTTGGAAGCCTTTCCTATTCATTTCAAATATGGCTTCGTTTAAAGAGTATTCCACTCTTTTTATCCAAACAGTCTTTTTTCCCCTTTGCGCTCTTGTCCTCTTCATCCTCAGCTCACCCTGCTGTGCCTAGGTGTTACAGCAGCCCTTCCTAGAGCAGTTTGCGCAGCGAGAGGACTGCAGCCGCCTGTCAGCGGAGCAGCACGAGCCGGAGGGCACGAGAGCCGTGCTTAAGTATGCATCGCGCCACTCCGCACGGTTGGAGTTAATCTTTGGTAACTGGGACTGATGTTATTGGGTACGTAAAACAAGCGTGCTGCAAGAGCTGAAGCAACTGTCGATTTGCATTTGGAAGCTACTTAAAATGCTGCAAAAAAAAAAAAAGCCCAAAACAAACCCCAAAGCCGAAGAGCGTCTCACGATGCTGAGCTAAATGAGTGAAGTGTAAGGAGGTATTTTTACTCAGTGCCACAGTGCAGCAAATACAGCCCGATTGTGCTTGTCTTAGCGATCTTTAAACTTTCCAACCTCTCTGCCACGTGAAAGAACTTTTAGGTCTCTGATGTATTTTGTTACTTGTCTCCGGGCCGCTCTCTCTCTTTTCTTCTCGGTTTGTTTCTAAGATTGAGAGGCTAAAATCGAACGCATAATTAAAGGCATAGCACTAAATACAGCTTTACAAAACGACGTAACATTTTTAATTTCCTTGTTTCCCGTGCCTTTCACATCTGTTTAGCTTGACATTGCAACCTCCGCTGAGCCGCGTTCTTTTTCAGGCACGTACATAGTTAATGTGTGAGTCTGTGCGGCATTAACTTGCACTCGTTGGGGATGAATTTCACCTGCCGCTGTGCTGCTTTTATGTATCGCTAAGCTGGCCTGGGTTCTCGTGCAGAAGCGTCTGCCACACGTTATCAGAACGGTTTGTCACCGCCCCGGCTGTGCACGTTGCAGTCACCCACCCTTCTGGATGTTAAGGTTGAGTTAAAAAAAATTCCTGACAATTTAGAAATCCTGTAGCGTTTCTCCTAATGTTAGGGAGTGGATACAGAGTCTTGGCTAAAGATTTGCCCTTTCGCAGGTACGCTGGTTCTCAGCAGAAGTTGTATTTGTACGGCTGTAGAGGTGCATTTCAGAAGAGGAGAGCTCTGTAGGCGGGACACTCTTCAGTAAGCAGTGAACTACTTTAACGTATTCTTTTTTCACTAGTAAATTTGACTACAGCTGAAACTAGGGCTGTTTCCCCCTTTTAAGTTGTTTACAGATACGGTCTGTTACTGCTAAGTTGTGTGTAAGTTCTCGATTTCTGGCATTTCTCTCTCTCTTTTTGGGGCGGGGGGAAGCCACTCAAAACACACGCGAGGAATTAAATTCATTTTGTAAAATCACTTGAGGGGAATTAGATACATCTGCTTAGACAGTTCAGTCTTTCTAAATGGTATTAAACGCTCTTAAACAAGAAACACTCAACATCCAGCTGCCTCGGGCAGGACAGGGAAGGTAAAGCTGTGTGTTTTTAAGCAGACACCCAAGGTCTCTGTGGATTTGGGTAGTAACGTTTTGTGCTGCAACTTAATTTACCAGCAGCGCGTAGCAGCTTTGTGCTCGGCTCTTCATTTTATGCTAGATGTGTTATCGCAGACCTCAGGCAGAGAATAACGAGCTCGTGAGCCAGCCTGTGGATAGTCAAACTCGCATTTACAAACTGGGGGTACATTTTGACCGAAAGAGAGCTCAGACTGTAAACTTCCCTCCTCTATTCACATACACAAGAAAAAGAAGTCATTGTTTTAAATGAGGAGGTGCTTGTTCTGCGTGGTGGTGTGTGCTTTCGTAGCACAAGCTGCGGGGTTTTGGAGGAGGGAGGGGAATTGTTTTTCTAAGTGTCATTTATCTCTCTGCAGATAGAAATATTTTTCAATTATGTGCGGAGAGTAACGTGTGCATTTAGGTACAGACGATATACAAGCTCATAACTGAAGACACAGAAGTCAAAGTAGGGATACTGAAGTTCTGCGTGTGTCTAATTATTCCTTTGCACTTACTAAAACAGGAATAAAAACCCAGAGATGCCATTTGCCTAATCCAGTTCATATAAAACAGAGTTGAAGCAAAACTCAATTTTCTGAGCCCCAGCTGAACCGGAAGGGTTTGTTGATACAGACCTAGGACTGAATCTCTTCAAAATACTTTATATTGCTAGTTCAAAATAATGAGCCTGCTAAAAAAAAAAAAAACAACCAAAAAAACCAACCTTTGCACAAGACATCCCTTCAGGTGCAGGACTGTTTTCACCTGCACTAGCATGCTATTGCTTCTCCCTCTGTCCCTGCGAGCCCTTGCTTCTGCGCCGGGACACTGCACGTACTGCAGATGCTGGCAGGGATTTGATTTTTCCCCACCACGAGAACTGGATCGGTGGTTACTGCGGGCTCCAACTAGACTGCTTGGGGCGGGGGGTGTTTCTCGTCTCGAACGCAGGCAGCACTCCCTGGGCTTTCCCCTAGATTTCTAAATCTCGCTGCGTGTGCATTTCTGATCACCGGGTGTGCGTGCACGAGTGTGAGTCTGTGCTGGACGTGCACGCTCTTGGATTTATGGGTGGGAGAAGAGGGTACCAAGAGGGTTCAGACTGTATCTTGAACCCATCCTTGCTTCCGTAAGAGCAACGCTTGGGGCATTTCTCTGCTTGCTGAACGCCTCAAGCTGTGCTTGAGCTCTGACAAGAGAGCAGGGTTTGGGGAGTTAAAGGTTCCCTTTGGCTGAAGCCCCGTCCTGCGAGTCTTTCCCTTTTAAATTTTGCATTTTCAACACAAGACAATTTCAGCTCGAATGAAGTTACTTACCAATTAAATCGCTGTTTGCCTGAAACATCACTGCAGAAATACAGTGAAAACTGATCCAAAAATGCAGTGGTTTTGTGTCCAAATTTTAAGGCCCAATTAACTAATATCTGCAGGGCTTTTAAGATTCTTTGGTTGCAGCTGGATTTCGAAGGGCAAAATAACAGTAGCAGGGTGCTAAAGAACTGCTAAAGAAATTTTTTGGCATTGTGCGTCTGCTGTGCTGAGTTGACAGTTCAAAACTTGGCATTAAATGAAAAGATGAGCTTTGGACCATACCCAGAGTCACCAAAGTCACTGGGTTCAGGCTTTGAAGGAGCTTGAATCCAAGTATCCCTGCAAAGGCACTTGTTAAAACGGGCTACAGAGGAGCTGAGGGGACTTTAGTTTATCTGTGGCATAATTTTTTAAAAATTTCCTGTTTTTACAGTTGTTTTTACAGTTGTTGAGTATTTTTTCTAGATATAGACTTGTATACTGTTATCTCTGTTTTAAGTTTATGTCTTTTTATGGCAAAAGAAATCGCATATGTGAAGCTTTTTCCTGTGAAAACACTTGCCAAGCAAACCCTTACTACAGTTATCCAAATGAAAGGCCATTTGTACAGAGAGACTTCTCCATATATATTTTCAGACAACTCGCAGCCAGCCAACAATAGCAGTGGCATCTTTCAACTTTAACCTTGTGTTCTTGAAAATTTGTTTAACAAAAAAGAAGACATTCTAAGAACTTCCATCTTTTCCATGAAGTGATTCTTTTGAAAACTCAGATAACAAAAGACTAGGAGAAGTGTGAATGTCCAACTTTCTCTTTTGTGTACTTGAAAAAAAAAGCCCGATGGCCAAAACTTCTTGTGTAGCAACTTCCAGAAGTATTTGACTGTCAGTAATAGTTTTCCCTACAGAGCAGAATAATACCAACTCTATATACAGGGTAATTTGTTATTTCTCTTGTAAGGACAGTGTTCCTTTCAGGCAAAAATGTTCTTGTCTTGCATGCTAAAACAGAAACAGAAATTTTGGAGAGCCTAGGTAGCGCGGGGAATTAATCCCTTATGGGAAACCCATCCCTACCAGAATTAGTGGAAAATAAAATTTAAGCCATAATGAGTCAAGAAAATGGGTTTGGTGTTTGCTAGTTCCAAGGAACACCCTAGTAAAGTCTCAAAAACAACTGTACATCAGTTGCGAGTCTGGCAAAGGTGAAGCGTGGCCAAAAGAGGCCCAGGACAAATATCCTCTTTCAGAACGCTCTCAGCAGGCGATTGTGCTTTGTCCGTCCTGCCTCTTTCTGAGTACTGGACAGGGAATTTTCCTCATCGCTTTTGCACTCGGAATCCTTCAATATTTAAAATTATGTTAATATCTCACACATAAAAACTGTTAGCGACTGCACTGAAAGTTTCGTCTAAAAGGTGAAAGTTAACTCCAATTTTGAGCTCGTGGCTGGAGGGGCGAGTGCCCTTGTCGCAGCTACAGTGCAAGTGCTCACGGGAGAGAAGGATAAGCAAGGAGCCTTGGCGCAGCCCGGTGCTCCCAGGGGCTTGGCTTTACCTTTCTGCGAATGTAAAGAAACTCCCCAAGACACAGCTAGCAAAGTCAGCGCAGGTACCAGCAGTATGCACCTTGCTCCTGTTCTTTTCTGCCCACGGGACTTTAAATGGTGTGTATTCGTGTAGATGGATCCATTAAAATGGTAGCAGGTTTTGCTCCAGTTCCTTTGTAACAGAATGTATTGAAAGGAAACCATAATTTTGAAAGCAGCTTTCTCCTGTGAAGATTTTTCATGGAGTTCTTTCTCGCTGCCTTTAGCTACAAAGGTTTGAAACTAGAAACAGAGCCCAGGAATCTCCTAGAAAATAATTCTTCATCAGGGACAGGGGTCAACTTCCTCAGAGAAAAGGAAACCTTAAACATTTAGTGTCTCTATTAATTAAATTCTGAGTAATTTCTTGGACTTTTGAAAATGTGTAGATGTGCTTGATGGCTGTGTTAGGATATTCACTGCAGGAGGCTTCGAGGTAAGCGAGAGGTTTTTTAGATTTTTGCTTTGGCAGCATTTCAGAAGGGATTGTGAGGAAATAAATGGAAACGGGGAGCAGTGTTCACAAAGTGCACGTATAGGTTACGCTCATACGCGAGGTGTAAGTGCTCTTGGCTTTCTTTGCTTTTATCACATAAAAAGCTGCCTTGTGTGCTTTGGGTGGTAGTAATTAAATAGTAGATTTGTGATCCGTGCGCTAATACTGTGTTGCTGTATATTGCCATGCAAGAAAGGATTGGTGCGCCCCGCCGTACGGTGATTTATAGAGTGGCGGGCCGTTTCTTTGTGGATTCGTAGCGATGCAGGACGTGGCCAAACTCGGCGGTAAGTTATCATTTGAATGTTACTCTTTCCAAGCCTTGAGACTTGTCCTCCTCTCTTGATTTGAACCTCTCATGTTGGAGGTGTGAGAGATGGAGGGAGAAAGGCGTGTGTCCCCTGCAGGTCCTGGGGATCGTACACCTGCAGTACGGCCTCGGGAGGATTTTCAGGCTATTTCTCAGGCAGCGGAGGGTGCTGCTTTTCAATCCAGACCTGGACTTGGTTTTGGCATCAGTTCCCACGTTCCAGGAACGTTTGCCTCCTGGAGCGAGGGGAATACCCGGAGAGATTTGTTTGGATGGAGGTAATATATAGTACCAATAGAGTTACAGCTGGAGCTGGCGGGCCTCCAGAGTGTGAAAGCGTAACGTGGTCCAGGCGTTATTACAAAAGGCTGGTGACGGGAGGGAGCCCTTTTCTGTGGCAGCCTCGGAGGGGGACGGAGTGAAAGTAGAGGATTGCAGTCAAAGGGCATGGGCTTACTGTGTACAGTAAATAAAGCTTTCTAATGAAAAGGGAAACAGAATTGCATTAGAGGGAAAAACGCCGGTTGTGGGCGTTGATTCTAATACTCTTTAAGACGGTATTCCAGCAGGTCAGACTGGTTACTAAAAAAAAGTGCATTTCCCCTGTAATTTTTAGGACCGTTGGCACTCCTTTGCTGGCTTGGAAGACTGAACAGAATTGGGGCGAGCCTGAGATTCGTTGCAGTCGGTGAAGGCTGCTGGGATGGATGTTACATCCAGGGGTGCCTGCAACAAATATTTAATAGCCGTTTGCAGCAGGAAGCACAAAGCTGTAGCGGGAGATTGTTGTGTGCACCGATCTGCATTACGGCGCGAACAGATTCATTTTTACGTTATGTTTTAATAGCATAATCCCAAAATTGTAGATTTGTGTATGAGAATACCTTTGATAATTTTACTGAGCTCATCCTTTAGAGAGAACCTATGTTCTTTTGGGCTTCTCTGTACGAGAATACTTCAAAAAGCTTATCTGAATTAATGGAAGATATACATTTAGTGGATTATTTTAAACCCTAAAAAGCCCCTGTATGGACACTATTTTACAGAACTCAAGCGGATTTAATTTATATATCTTAATTCACTTTTGAGTCTAATTAGATTGAATTTAATGAAAGTCACTTGAATTACGAACCAGAGTCCTGAGGGATTTGATGTAGTTTAGCTTATCCACTTAAAATTTTCCTTTTTTATGCCGTCACAGATAGGCACCCTTAAATGTTTACTTTTACATGGAGCAGGGCACACTGCTGGCTATGCTACCAGGCTTAAAACTGCTAGTAAGAATAGGCTTTTCTGAGCCACGACTGTATAATTCCAACTGACCAGAAGTACCACTCAATT
Source organism: Phalacrocorax carbo (assembly GCF_963921805.1). Lineage (NCBI taxonomy): Eukaryota > Metazoa > Chordata > Aves > Suliformes > Phalacrocoracidae > Phalacrocorax > Phalacrocorax carbo. The sequence goes on from NC_087520.1 coordinate 44,053,331, forward strand.
TTCTTAGTCTGCTTAGTCGATGTAAGGGCAACAAGTTATTTAATACATACTTACTATTTGCAGGACGTGTCACGCTGCAGTTGAAAAAGGAAAAATCCAAGATTTTGCGCACGCATGCGCTTGTATATATATTTATTCTTAACTCATCTGTGGCTACAGCTTTCCTAATAATGTTATCTAAAGGTGGGGAGTCGGGAGGCAGAGTGGAGGTATTAAAGAAGTATATAGTTACGCACTTGCAGAAAAAGCTCTTCTGGCCTTGGACGGGATACAACTTTCTGTTTACCTTAATTCTAGAGCTTACATCATGCTACCACAGCTTTTGGGGAGGGCATCTTGGGTTTCCCCAGCTTCTCGAAAGTGTCCCAGCTCGTGTGTCTTGTTACTCATATTCTCAGCTGAATTGTTTGTTCTGGGTGAATATTGGTTATTTATACTCTCTGTGCTTTTGTTTCGTGCTATTTCATTTCAGGCTATCGGGCATTTTGCCAGTGATATGACAAGACCTGGACCAGACCTTAAAGTTTTCAGCTCCAGCTACAAAAAGTCTCGTTATTTTAGTTGCGTGGTATTTTCTGCTTTGGAGGCTCACTGCTCCTTAATAGTTGAATCCAGCATTTGGTTACTGCTTGTCGCTGTGTGATATCTCCGCTCAGGGTTGCATTTTACTGAGATATGTATTACTGCGTCGTATTTCACTGAAAGTTTTGTGCTGCGCTCGGAGCAGCACAAATCTTACTCAGATGAGATTAGAAGTGAATTACCTTTTTCTGTTTTCCTCTGCAGCAGACAGAATCCTGCAGTCACGCTCCTGGCTGTGCTCTTTCCGCCTTATCAGTTCAAAGTTTAAGCATTCCCGAATATTCTGTGAAAATCCTTTTACAGTCCCTTGTATATCCTCTCAGGATTCAGAGTCCAGGAATGAAATATGTGCAAAGTGCCCCCTGGGTTTTGGGAGGAGGTAGAAATTGGTTCAAATTGGCAAAACGCGCACGTCTGACAACATGAGGACTTAAAAAGAATTATTTTTTTTAAAAAAAGAGAAATTAAGAGCATATTGAACCACTTTCCCTAATTGGCCAAGCTAGTGAAATATGTATGTATGCATATATATACGTATGCCATATAAAACCAGCGAGTATTGGAAATATTTTCACTCTATGACAAATGTAACCATTTGTTACTCATTTTTCATAGGTTGGAGCTACGCTAAACTGTGCTCCCGAGGCTGGGAGAGTCAAGGGGAAGGGGAGTGGAGTGGGGTTTACTGTCACGAAAAGATCCCTCTGTCTGGACTCTTGCCCTTCTGTTTGCTATTCTTGCAAGGCACCTAAAAAAAAGGAAAATAATATCCACGAGATAAATCAAGCAGAAGATAAGATCCTTTCATTCTTCCAAGGTTTGGGTTTGGTTTTTTTCACACATAATGCCATAGAACACTTAAGATAGGATGTTGGCTCGAACAAATGCTTTATAAACCTTGGTGTATTTGCTCTCAGGTGTTGTTGGAAAAAGTTATGAAGAGTCTCTAACCACGGGAAGGTGGCAGAAAAGGTTAAACAAAGTAAAGATGATAAGGAGAGGAATTCGTGCAGCCCAGGTGTTGGGAGCAGAGCAGTGAGGATAAAAAGTGAAGTTTTAGACCACAAGATATGCTAAATTAAGTAAAGATTCTACAAACAAAACCGATCTTTTGACTTTAAAAACGTGGGTTCTTTCTGTGGACTTAATTATATTAAGGTAAAAGTTATGTGCTTTTTTTAGAAACTTCCTAGAAGCAATCTTTCAGAAATATCGCTGCGTGCGACCACGCAACATTCAACTAATATAATGAATATATAAGAAAGAGCACCTGAAGCCGTAGAAGAACTTCTGGTTCGTCTGTATACGCAAGTGGGTCAGCGTTTTGCTGTTCGGTCTGCACAGGTTCTGTGTTGGCTTGCTTTTTCATTACAGCTGTGAATTAAATGCTGTCCAAGTAATCATAATTAGCACATGAAAATTTGCCTGCCTTCAGCTGAACAGAGAATCTCCTTTCCACGGCACTCGCAAAATTTTCCTCTTTAATAGGATAACAAATAATGTTTGAGATACAGTGTAAGGAATATAATTTTGCCAGTTTTAAAGCAGAACTATTTTTGCTTGATGAGGCATGATTGAAAATCCATACATTCGCAGTTAGACAGTCATTGCAGTGTATCTCCTTAATGATATTCTGTGTTACTCCACCTTTTGCATTTTAAGAGACCTCAGGAAGAATCTCGAGGGATCGATCGCAGATGTTCTGCTTTATTACAAGGCCCTAATGTCGTTACAACTTCCAAAAGTGCATTGATTAATGAGGACGTTAACTTTGAATTAAAGCTCCTTCTGCGCGCGGGTCTTTGGCTGTCAGTGTGTCTCTTTAGTGACGGTCATGGCTATGGTACAGAAAGACAGCCAGATCTGTGTGCACTTACTATTCAGCAGGGGAGTTTTGACTCCCGAAGTGCCAGTTAGCTGTGTGGCTAAGGGCGAACAAGAAGGTTGTGTGAATATTTCCGACAATGGAAGAGTGCAGAGCCACAGACAAATTTCAGCTGAAGCTCAGGTTCGTAGGGTCCTGTAAAAATTGAGAGAAACAAAGAGCAGAGGAAATTCCGGGATATAAAAACTCATCCGGTATAAAATGTCATATGGCAATTGGTTGCCTCCTTCCAAAGGGGGATAGGGATTTATTTCCCATTTTAAACCCGGTTTTAAGTGCAGCTCTGATGGAGGAGTCGCTGCCAGATATCTGTAGCTGCTAGAAGCAGCTCATACCCTTGTTTTTCAGCCTTTATGTCTGTCAGTTCTCCAAACGTCCCCCTAAGGAAGTAGTAACAACCTCGTCGTACAGGTGAAGAGGTGGAAGATGTGACTTGCCCAAGGTCCCTTCAGTTGGTAGGGAACAAAGATGAGAAGTTACAAATTCTGGATTTCTTTTCTACACTTTTGAGCGTTTTCTCTGATTCACAGTAGATTTTATTCTGCTTTCACAAAGGAAGAAGCCAAAGAAGTTTCTTGCTTTTGGAGGAAACGGGCTTGAGTCCTTTCTGCTTTGTTTGAGATCGCGTCTCAGCCCTTCTTCCATCTGAGGAGCTTATGAAAAATAACAGAAAACTCTTCTGATTTTTCTTCTGTAAATTAGCAGAATGTGGTTTGCTGTGCGCAGAATTACGTAGGGGAACTCTTCGGAGGCCCACAGTCCCCTGACCCTGTCAGATTTGAACCAGTTACATAAAAACCGTTGGATTTTCACACTGACCCGTGTTTCAGAGCTCTCTGATACATGGCACACGTTGCAGCGCAGGTCTTCTCCCAGTTAACAATTGCGCTCAAACTCTGTGATTCTTAGTGGACAGAGAACTTGGACCTATTTGTGATAGGTTTTCCCCCAAAATCTTTGGGATGGAGTTGATTTCCTTGCAACATTTCAGGTAAATGAATTCTCCTTTGTTACATTGCAAATGCAATCATCTCAAGAAACTTTTCATTTATTTGACAAAGTGACTTGTTTATTCTAAATTTTTTAAATATATATAAACACACACACACATATATATCTAAAACAAAAATGAGAAACAAAGATTGAGAGGTTAGGAAGTGCCAATTTCATACTTCTCTCCGTTAATACAGAATCCCCGCGGTGGGATCAGGATTGCAGACTGATCAACCTGCGGAGCCCCTCTCTCGCTCATTTAATAGAACGGCCATCCGTGAAGGCAGGATTTACATTTGTGCATCCAAATAATCTGCTGTTTATGTTGCCATGAACCATTTATTATACGGGCTCTCAATATGGGTTTTCGATGTGCATATTCCTCTAAAAAAAAGATTTTAGCTACAGTCTGTGTAAAGCGAATTTGAGCCTCCGTGAGAAAATTGCACGTAATCAACTTAAGTCCAAAGACTCAATGTACTTCATGGATTCTTTGCATCCCTTCTTAGGTGTTAACCAAATGTTAGCAGAAATAGCCTGAGGTCAGTGATTGGTGTCTTTTAATGAGTTTGGTTTTAATCTTAATATCAGTACTAGAAATATTTATTTCTTCTTAGGTAGCTGCAGAATGTTTCGTTCCTCTAGCCATTGCTTACAGCTGCATATAAAAGAAGTAAAGGAACTTAGAGGCATTTGTTTTCAGCTAAAGTTAATACTTGCCTTCAAAATGTTTAATATTAAAAAAATATCCGTGACAGCTTTGGAATATCTTCATCCTGTTTTTTTATTCACTCTTTCACATCATTAATTTACAAGCTAATGAAAAGGTTATGATCACAATAAAACAACACGGAGCAATAAATTACTAAGCCTATAAAGATACTTGGCAGTATTTAGTTAGATAACATTCTACTCTGGTCTGAAAAAAGGGTGTAAGGCCAGGGGACCCACCTGGGGTTTAAGCTTCAGGTCCCCGATGGTCTGTGTTAAGCTGGTCTCTGGGTGCCCAGATTGCCAGGTCTGGGGGAATCAGAGCTCATTGTTTCCTGCAAGTAAAGTGCACCTGGGTGGAAGATACAGCTTAGAGAAGCGATAGATTTCCTGCTAATGCAAGGAATAATATTTTATTTTCTTCATTTGTAAAGCTAAATACTGGCAAAGCCCATTACCGTAGCTGGGGATGTCACGTAAAAGAGAAGAGTTTAATACATAACTTGAGTTGTGAAGATTTTCCCTGCTCATAGATGCAAAAGTGTCTTGTTCTCTAATCACTTGCGCCTTTAAGCAATATGGGAATGGGGTTCAGTGGTCTGTCCTTCAGGATATCTGGGCAAGGCTTTTGTACTGACATCTCATTTTATTGGCTTAGCGTTTTTCATTATCGTTGTGGCTGTAACACTTTCCCAGGTTACCAAAAAACCCTTTACTTTGGTGAAAGCACTCTGGAGAAGAAGAGATGATAACACCATTTACGTATCTCTTTAAATTTAAAATGCGATGTGTTTTACATAGAAAAATTCAGGTGGTTTCATTATGTAATAAATCTTTCATAGCCTTTGGGCATTCCTTGAGCTCAGCCTGTCCCATAGGAGGCCTTCCACAAGTCCTTCCTCTGCATTGCATCTCCAAAAACACGTGGCTCGCCTTGAGCCAGTTTCCACAGTCTTTACCACTTTGCTGAGAACATTCTGTGTCTGGGCAGTTCCTATTTACCTGGGGTGCCAGTGGCTTAAGTCGTTGGCTTGCTCGACAGTTATTCACTCATTAGCCAGATATTTCAAAATCCTTAAGTTTTTCAAAGAAGTTTTTGGTCAAAGTTCAGCTCCGTAAATGAACAAAGTAACAACAGAGATGTTAAATAAATCCCCATAAATATTCTTCATTTGGAATTCTTGACTTCTATAAAAATAGACAATAATGCTCTTAAACTGAAAGCGGAACTTTCAAAGTCAGGAAAATTTGTCTAATCCCCAAAAACTCTTAAACTGACGCTTTTAGCAGTGCCAGTCATAGGTGACCAACAGAAATTATATCATATTAAAGAAATTCTGGGACCATTCGCTTCCGTTATCACTGAGTGAGTGAAAACATGGAAATCTTTAGGAGACGAGCAGTTTATCACTCCTGTTTGTTTGTGCTTTTGAGGTCCACGATAGATTTTCTCTAATCGAGTTTTGAAGCAAAATCACCCTCCCTTTCTTTTTTTTTTTTTTAAATATACTCGATCATCATCAATATCATCATGACACTAAAACTAGTTCAGCTTTCCAAGTTGCCTGGCGTGTTTAGTAAATCAACTTTTTGAAGGTTTTGTCACACTTTTCTTTAGAAGCGGCGTACGCTTTTCTTTTTCTTGCTCTTCCCCGTCCCAGTCTGCGTGGCACGTGTGCTAAATAGCTGGAAACCCGCGTGCCTTTTCCCAGGGGTGATGATGGTTTACAGCTTCGGGCGCTTGTCTAAAAGTGGCCTGCTGAAGAGAGACGGGCTGCGGGTGGGACGAGCGGGAGGGGGACGACAGAGGACCTGGAGCGCTGCGTCCAAGGGAAGTTTCGGGCCTGGCTACGCTAGCTCGGTGGCCAAAATCTGCTGGTCCTTCAGTATGGAGCAGCTGTGCCCGGAGGAAGATCAAGGCCAGAAACATTTAGAGTCTTGGATAAGCGTGAGAAATTTCTGATCTGTAAAGCTCAGAGCTGTCTCTTTATTAGCACGTAATTTAACATGATTTGTATCCTTCATATCACACAGGCTGAATCCTCTCTCACCCTTCGGTTTGTTAGGTTGGGTCATTGCTTTGTTTTCCTTGGAGGGAAACCTTCCCGGTTATCAACCATCGACCAAACATTTAGACGTAAGAGCGAGTATTGTTTGTCCTTTCCTTTCAATCTGAAATCTAACTTCCAGCCACAGTATAAACAATAAAACTGATGTTTGCTTTCCCCCCCTTTTTTTTTCCCCCAGTGATAAATATGATGTATTTTGAATTTTATCTGTGTATCTAAAACATTCCGTTGGAAGCTTTTGAAAGATAGCGTTGCGTTCACTGCACAGCTGGCTCCTGGTTTAAGCTCTATGTGTGAATGGAAACTTTTGTTGTTTGTACCAAGTACATCCATTGCTGATGTACTTTGTAGCTGACATTTAGAACTAACTGCAATTTCTCTGATTTTAACTATTTCAAATTGTTTCTCAATACAGAATTTTTCCCCCTTCAAGTTTTTTATGAATGTGGCACAACAAAAACTAATTGCAGTTTTACCTACTGCTAAATTACCGTAGAATCTACTATTTTATCAGCATAATGCGTACCAACTTTCTCAGCTATTTATCAAGGTAGAAATCTTAACGCACAGTAATACATTTTCATCCCGTGCTCTGCGTACGGCAGCGGCAGTTCTGGGCAGCAGGCATTCATATGACTATTTTTTCTTGAGCGCCGTCAATGTTCCACTGTAATTTTTATCCTGAAGGTAGTCTGTTGAGAATCAAATTGATGGGGTCCCTTTGAACTTCCCAGTTTCTCTCTTAATCTTTATAGTGGAATTTCTGTCTCTGCATCCTTACCCTCAGATTCTTTAGTCAGATCAAACGTGTGTGAGCACCGAGGGACGCTTTTCCTGCACGGTACGTGCACACATTTTCAGATTCATTCCCGTGCCATTATTGCAGTTTTGTCCACATGGAGTATTTTGACGTGCACCTTTATCCGCAGCAGTACAGAGCCGTTCTGGGGTTTGCGGTGTCCGAGCACTTAGAAACCTCCCTGTTAGTAACACGTTAAGAAACTTCAGGCAGGTTTTTCCAATGTCAACTGAATTTTAAAAAATTTATTCTTTGCCTTTGTGAAGATCAGCACTTGTTACTTGCCTGAAGAAGTAACGTTTATCCGTAGTAATGTTAATAATCTCTCTAATATACAGTTTCTTGCTCGTTATTGAAAAATACAAAGAGGTGCGTGACCTCAGGTGCAGATTCTTTCCTTTGCAACGCAGCATCGTGTCCTCTTGCTCGTGAGACACCCTGAAAAGCCCAAAGGGAACTGTGTGGCGTAACCGTTTCCCTGTGCCCTCTCGCGCTAGAAATTCATTCAAGAATGTCAGTGACTGCAGCGATGCTTTATGTAATGAGATCTGTAATGGTCTGAAGGCATGCATCCATCTGCATGGCGCTGGCTCGTACTCTCAAAGGAGCTCTTTGTAAATAAGGCTGTAATAGGTCTGGGACTGGCCTGTGTGGGTCTCTGGAAAGAGCGCACTAAATGTCACCAGTAGTTCTGTTGAAAATGACAGCCCATTTTTGCAGTGGTAGAAATTAGCACTGTAACAAATTTTGAACCTAGTGAAGAAATACCAAAGGTTGTCAGAGGTTCAAATTACAGTATTTCAATTGTGAATGTTACTTACGACTAACCTTATCTCACAAAAAAAAAAAAAAAAAGGAGTTTAGTTTTTTTCCCTTGAGTTGCCTCTTGACATTTCGGAACATGTTAGTACGATATTCAGCAAAGAATCTGGTGTGAACCCGGCAGCGCAGCAGGTCGTTAGCCAGAACAGTGCTGGTATTTGCCGCTGCTGTTCAGCAGACACGCAGGATTTCAGAAGGGAAGAACAGTTGAAAAACCTGCAGATCAGGTGCAGCTCAAAGGGGCTGTTTTGAGGTGACGAACTACAGCAGAATTCACCCTTCAGTTCAGGTCTGCTCCCAGTGGTGCGGAGAAGCAAAGTATTGAATTGTTGAGCCCTAGTAATGAAAATCTGGTGATTGCAGGCAGAGGAGATTCATCCCTGGGCAGTACAGAAGTTTGTTTCTCTAAAACCACGGGCACGAAGGACTCACAGAATCCCAGGTGGGAAGGGACCTCAGGGATCATCTAGCCCAACCTTTCTGGGAAGAGCCCAGCCTAGACAAGATGGCCCAGCACCCTGTCCAGACGACTCCTGAAGGTGCCCAACGTGGCCGAGCCAACCCCTTCCCTGGGGAGATGATTCCAGTGGTGACTGTCCTCACTGTGAAAAATGTCCCTCTGGTGTCCAGTCGGAACCTCCCCAAGAGCAACTTGTGTCCATTCCCCTTGTCCTGTCCATGGGACTCCTTGTGAAAAGGGAACCTCCATCATCTTTGTAGCTGCCCCTTAAGTCCTGGTACAGGGCGATGAGATCCCCTCGAGGGTGTCGGGCCCGCAGAAGGCGTGCAGGCACGAGCTGCTGCGCGTACACCGTGCGTGACGGGCCGGGCAAGGTTTCGTCATCTTCTTCACCTCGTTATTTCCAGCTGCCTATCTGCACACTCAGGGAATTAAATTAAGGCCCCATCAGTCACGTGTAGGATGTCGTCATTGTTATGAAAACGGCTAGAAATTTTCGTTTCCGTGCATTTTGAAGATTAAATTTTTCACAAAGCGTAGACTCTCAAGCCTATTAGAAGAGTGTATCTGTTCAGTGTTTCCCCGCTCGATTCTACCATCATTTAAACTTTAAAATCTAATTATTAGCTATTATTGCTTTTTTTTAGAACGCTGGCTAATCACGCTCTGTGATGTACGGCGGTTTATTATTTATCTCAAATGCTAGGGTGGATCGTTACTGAAGATTTTTTTTTAATCTGACTGTGGTTGAAAGGGAAGGAAATTTTTAAATTAATCTTTTCCAGTGCTATTTCGTTACTTATCTCCTCTGTGGCTTATTTACTCTACAGTGGGTTTCTTTGTGCTTTGTGTGATCTAATTTCTAAGTCATATACGTGGGAAAAAGCAGTATGCACATCGGTAGGGCAATAAAAGCAAAGGAATACTTGGTAAGCTTGAAATCTGTTTTACCCCTTTCTTCTTTCCTGCGCTTTCATCTTCTCAATATGGCAAGTGCTGAAGTAGCACTTGATACCTCCTCCTCCTTAAACCCCATTTCCCCCCTTCTCCCCAAAAACGCATCCAAAAGTGTGAAACTTGGATTTGATGGAGTTTGTGAAATAAGGTTTGCAGCGTGCAGTTCAGGGGCCGTGCGCTGCGGCTGCAGGATGCACCGAAGATTTTCCTAGAGGAAGATGTTGGTACCAGGAGGAGAGTAGGTTTCCAAGCTTGGTGTTCAGAAAGAAATTGTAGAGGTAAGAGGAAATAGTTTCAGAATTCCCTTATTAACTCTGAATTCAGGGCCCAAGTCTGCCGGTGTTACTCAGCTGGAGTAATTTAGTAAGCGTAAGTCGACTCACTGGCTGGCGTGCTTCAGCGAGGCCATTCAGGGTGCCTGCCTTAATGATCTTGTTTTGCTGAAGTCTAATATGTTGAATTTTTAAGGGAAAAAAGGCAGCACGTTCTGTGTTTGGTATGAAAAAAATGCTTTTTATGAGCACTCGCTATATGGAATCTTTACATTAATAGTATCTTGGCATTTTACACTCCCAAGGCAGTCTCGGAAACGATGTGAGGGCTGCAAATCTGGTTTGTAAGTGCTGTGATTTGTATCAGATTTGATCAAGTCCAAATGTTTTGGGCTTTTTTTTTTTTTTGTCCCCTAAAATGCTGAATCCATTTTGAGCCTTAATGCGTCTCTCTAAGAACAGCCAGCCATCTAGAATCAGACTCAGGCTGTAGGATGTAAAGTTATCATGTGAATAAAAATCCGATAATCAAAGTCAAAATAATTCATACGTTGATGGGCTGGAAGAAGGAATAACTTTTTACTGACACTTCTTTAAACCCCTTCAATAATATTTTACAAATTGCTTTCAGACTGAGCTCACTGTGGTCCTTGCTTCGTGCTCACCTCTTCGCAGCCTTCAGGATAACGTTATCAGGTTGTCACTTTTATTGCTGCTTTGGATTTATGTTTTGGCCGTCAAAGTTGCCAAAAGAAGACGACTTTATATATGAGAGCATCCTGTAGATTCAGCTTGCTTTGTTCAGCAGTTTCCTCTGTGCACTCCAATAGCCGTAGTTTCTTAAGAATTAAAAATCCTGTTACCGGACACTTGCACTTCCCACGGACTAGAAAGACGAAAGGTTTGAGCCGGTCAGGGAAAAGGTTGTCAGCAGCCGGGGGAACGTTCCTGCAACGCGCTAGCGTTGGACGCTTTGATAATGCCTTTCTGATGGTAGGAGAAAACCACATTTTAAATGTCTTTGCTTTAAAAACTTGTGTTTTGATTGTAAAAGTAAGAGATTTTAACCTTTTTAAAGCAAGATTTTATGCTGCTCCGGTGAGCTTTAGTTCTCGTTTCCAGTTGTGTGGCCACACACGTGCACGGTGCCTGGTTTTGAGTGTGATTTTTTTTTTGCCCCTCCTCTGCCCCCGTCATTGATACAAACTTTTCGGTATGGGGGTAGAACGTTAGTCAAGTCGAACTTAATGCATACAAGTATTACTGAACAAAAATATGTGCTTCTAACATTTATTTTAGGTTATATGCTAGTTTTACATTATCCCAGCTGGGTATTAAACTGAGCTACAGAACTGGCAGTATGTTGGGGAAAACCAGATGTGTACTCTAAGAAAACAATAGGTTTGGGTTCAGAGCTTTCATTGAAGTCTGCTTCAAATTCACACTCTATATTCCTCTCCCTTTTCTCACAAAAAAAAAAATATAAAAAATAAAAATTGAGAGTCGTTCAAAAATGCATTTTCAAAAATCCAAATGATGATCGGAAAGTGTAACATGTATGCAAATGCTATCTGGATACGGCTTCAGAAAATAAAGACCTTTGGCTGGCCTGGAGGCTCAGCTGGTAGCAAAATATATTGCCGTATGAGAGACCCTGATTTAAGTTCAACCACAGGCCATTAATGTCTGGAAGCGCCGCAAAGGTGAAACTTCGAGCTCTACAGCAAAGCAGCAGAGGGTTTGCAGTCTGTGTTCCTGTAATTACATCCCAAAGTAGTCGTCTGCCGTGGATTTCACGGAAAAATGAACCCAAATGGTGAACGAATGGGCGAATAAATGTCAGCGTACGCAGATAAGCGCACAAAACCTCGGAGGACCGCCGAGGCTGGTGCTCTTGAAGGGTAAAATCGCCCTGACAACAGACATATGGTTGGAGTTCAATTCACAGGGGAGCGCAGGCTCTCGACTACTGTGCCAATTGTTTTCCACCCCGAAAACAAAGCGATTTTAATGATTTATAGCAGAACAGGGTGTATGTGTTACCTAATATGTTTAGAATGACTTGATAGCGTTTTCTAAGCAATGCACAAAGTGAAGTGGATAAACAATCCCTTCTTATTCTTCCTCATTTGAAATTGAAACAGCAGAGGTTTGGTTATCATCTGTAATATTAGTTTCTCTGAAAACGCTTCCCCACGTAAGCAGGCTTGCAGACCTCCCTGCCATAGGCTAATACATGCAAGCAAAAACTACCAGAAAAAGGATTTTACTTGTGTTCTCAGTGTGGAATGTAACTGGCAACTCACATTTTTAAGAACTTGTATAATTCTTAAATGTCAGGTTAGTGGCTCCAGCTTGAGAAAAATAAATAAAGGAAGAAATTAATTCAGTAACCAAGAATTCGTTTGCAAAGCCGGGACAGTATCATCTGCAGTACATACCATGTAACACACGACAGTCGGACAGACGGACGCTCTGTTAGGATTCACTTTCATTTTACGGCTTTTAATTAGAACAAGCATGTTTGCATCATTGCAAAGTGAATTCCCAAGCTCTTCTCCAGGGTGGTAGAAGCATTTGCCCACTTAGTGCATTGACTAAAGGGAAAGCCCATGTGAAGGCTCCTGATAGAGAAGCTGAGTAGAAAAGCTGTGCCTTCCTGCGGGGAGAGGCATATGTAACTCGTGGCTTACGTGTGAACGTCGATGAAATCAGCGGATGGCGATTCGCGGCAGTGTAACGTTATTAACTTTGTCAAAAAGGTGATAGTTTTAAACATGACAGTGGATATATGTAAGAACATCCACTTTAATGAAAGAAATCATTTTTCCTGGTTTTGTTTGAGAACTGTTGTCTGAAAATGTTTTTGACATGAAACGTAAGGTTTGCTGAGGTGGAACATGATATATCACTTATATACATTACATCTGCTTTTAGTTTTGGGCACCACTGGCGCACACTGAGCAGTTTACAGTTACACTGTGGTTTTCAGTGCGAAGAATTTAAATGAAGTAGATCATACTTCTATTATTTTGGGTCCTTTTTATGTGAACTTTACTAGTAGATAAAAGCCAAGATTAAAGATACAGGTGTGTATTTTAATTCCCTTCCTACTAGTATCCTGTAGTCTTTAGTACAGGTATTCTGAGAAGTCCAGTTGTTCTTGTTTTATGTTTTTCTCTCTAAAAACCATCCGTTTCGTATATTTGTTTCTACCCTAAATTCTGGAGCACATATTCCCCTTACAAGTGTCTATACCCTGCTGTAATACAAATTGAGCTCCTTGGGTTTATGTTTTCTTGCAGTTCCCTGTCAGCCCTGTCTATCTTGAGATCTGGGTGGAAAAACAAGGACGCACACTTCGAGGTTCTGGATTCCTTTCATCCCTCTGCGAGTCAGAGGGCATCTTCCCACAGGGCTTGGGTTTGTTGGGGGGGGAAAAACCCGGAGTGTTTGAACCTGCTCCTTAACTTCTGTCCTGGTTACGCTTTGTCTTGTCCTTGCTGGGATTTTTTTTTTCTTGAATTATGTCTACAGTGTTATTTTTTTGTGCAAGTTTCTGTAAGAAACTTCTTGCTGGGATTCAGGTAGTTCTCAGGAGTACGGCTTTCTTATTTAAGTGTTCTTTAATTGACAAGTACTGGCTTATAACTCCCTCCAACTTCTGATTTATAGTTCAGGCACAGTTACAGTTAACTCCTCACTGTGGTTGCTCCTACCGTCCTTCTCCTGCTTTTCTTTGAAGCCGTTACGTCCTTCTGATACTGATTGATAGAAATTGAGCTGCTTGCATCATTTCATAATTAAAGTGCAGGAGGTGGTGTATTCGTTGTCTTTTACTTAGGACTTTTCCTGAACATTCCAATACCAGAACTCTTCTGTTCCTCTGTGTATAACGGGCTCATGCTGGTGTCACATGTGCTTTTTTTTCCCATCCATTTTTCTCCAACCTAATGGGATCCTGCAGTGTACGGTAGGAGCAGTGTTTTGTTACCCTAGCAACAAGAGCCAAACTTTCAGATGTTATTTTGCTAGTATTTAGAAAAAAAAAAAAATCCCTGCCCGTTATGATGTAAACATTTGCAGTCCCCCAAAATGCCTTTTCTCTATGGAATCAAAGTAAAATCACCGTTCCGAGTGGAAACCGATAAATTGTTGTAGACGTTTTAAAGCAAAATAACAGATGTGTGCGGTTCTGGTAGATCCTCAGTGATCTGGTCTTACTCTTTTTAAGTGGCGTATTTACTGCTAGCCTCATCGGAGGAGATGTAGCCTCTCCTCGGCCCCAGGAGTCCAAATTCTAGTTTTAAGTTATTTATGAAAGGATTGAATGCTATTTCTGCTGAAATTGCCTGGAGACTTTAGCAGAATTTTATAGTAAATGCTGAAAGTCCTTCAGCGTTTATCTTGACCTTTTGGTTTAAGCATAACTAATCCCATCAGGAATTTTGAGACTGGAGGACGGGACCGGCCGGGTGACGTTTAAAGCCATGTTTACATTGATCAGGCTAGCAGGGACTCGTCGCATAAAAATGTGGAGGAAGACTGTCCTTTAGGACTGAGTTATCCTTTCCCTCTTGGCTTGGTTATGTCACAACAAAAAGTTTCCCACCAGCCAGATGCCGTGTGAGTCACCATTTATTATTCACTTGAATAATCTTTATCAGTGCTGGTCAGTCGGAGGGAGTCTGGGTCACTCGTGTATGACTTGTTTCTTGAGCTTTTGCACTCGGCAGCTACGGCTTAATAAGATTTCTTTGACACTGTAGTATTTTTCTCTGAGCTATCCAGCCATTTCTTAATAGCACTCAGTTGTACGTTGAATAAAACCCAAAAATAACATTCTGCTGGAAAAAAAAATTTAAGCCAAAGGCTTCTTTAGTATTGCTCAAAATAGTGAATTATTGTAGAGAGCTTTAATTGTTCGCTCTTGAAAAATCTTTCTTTTGGAAGCAGCTCCATCAATTTTATCATACTCACTGCTAACAGCAAACCGTTTGTCCCAAAATGTTGCAATTGCATAGATTTGAATAATATTTACTGTTCTCAGATTGAATTAACTCAGAAGATTTTGCAAGCCGTAACAGCGTGTCGCAGGCTGAGCTGAAATGCTTTGTGACAGGGTTCTGTCTTGTCGTCTTTCCTGCCAAAAGGTGATTGGGATGTAGGAAATAGTTCTCGGTGGGCCGACTGCCTGGCAGTCACGTCTCCGGTCGCGTGCGTGTAGCTCGTGTGATGTCAAACATTGCCTCGCCGGCAGAGAGGTACAGAGAAGAGATTGATTAACCGGAGCCTTGCCTTCGGAGCAGGGGAGCACAAAATACCAAACCTGCGTAATTTTGGCAACTCCGGCAGGTGCAGGTGGCTCAAACTCCCTTTCGTGTAACGACCGAAGTGAAACGCTGGGTTACGGGTTGGGCAACGCGACATCTGCCACTGAGTTGTTTGGAGAAGTTTCCCTTGGTGGGCGATTTACTGCGCGTATCTTCACACAAAAGATGAGTCAGATGGACGGTACCGATTTCCTTGCAAGCCTCACACTTCCAAACAGCCTTATTTTGATACAGTGCATTTAGATGAGGTAACTCTTCTTTCTGTAACCAAGTATTTTTTACTGAAATTACATCTGCAGTTGAACTGCCAATTAATTATAATTAAGTTTTGCACATGTGCTGGTTTCACGTGTACGTTCGGTGAAAGCCTGTGTTTTGTTTCATTGTATTTTACATCAGTTTTTAGGGCCTGAGCCCATCCCTGCTTGAAGTCAAAAGCAGGACCCTGCTTGGCTTCCATGGGGTGTGACCCCAAAGGATCTTGACAAAATAGCCCTTTCTTGGCTTTGTTACCCACTGATACTGGCAGATGCGTTACTGTCCGCCTACCTGTGGTTTTTGGGTTAAAATGAAATACTGCTGATGTCAATGTGGATTCCTTACATGCGGGATTCCATATAATCGCATTGTATTTAGCTCACACGATACAAAGCTTGATTTAGGCTTTTATTTCTTAGCAATTAACTTTGCATCCCTTTCAGCCAGCGTAATAGTTCGCAGATAACGTTTTAATTACACCGATTACCCTTCTGTGTTCAATACTAACCACGTCTCAAAGGAGCTGGTGGTCACCCCCAGGTTGAGGGGACCCCCCTATGCGTTGAGCCAGTGAAATGCGAGATATTCCTAACAACTACACCTTTGGCTTTGGGTCTTCACTTACATTTAGGCAGGATGCATTTAACCTGGAGAGAGATTGCGAGCCTCGTGTTTTGTTTTGGTTTTTTTTTTTAATATGGTATGTGTTTTTAAATACAGTATATGGAAAAAATAAAGGGTCAGGTTGGTTGTCCCAGTTGGACTGTGCTTAGGAAAGGGTCAGAGGGTGATGGTGAGAGCAGGTGGTTGGTTGTTTATTTGTTGGTTTAAGACAACATGAGCTGTATTAATTAGGTCCTTTTCTGCCCCCTGTGTTTCTCCAGTTTATTTACCAAATTAGATGTGAACCCTTGTCAAAGAGCCCAGAATATTTATTTGTAAATTTGTTTTTTTTTAAAAGCTTGTACAGGGAGTGTTAATAAAGACCATGAGCCTCTGCCACGCGTTCCCTTTCAAAACTTCACGCAGTTCTGAGCACCTCATTTTTCTCTGCTCGGAGCCTGTTACAACACTTCGCTGATGGCTGCTGCTCTCCATAAAACCATGGTGCTGGCGAGCGGCGGTGGCTTTACTGAACAGCTCGTCTTCGGAGGCAGAGCCTGGCTCCTGGGGCTCGCTGAGCCTTGCGCTCCTTGGGGATCACTGACACGGAGATCTTGGGAAACAAGGTGGTGGGTTGTGAAAGGGCTTTTGAAGATGCAGATGGTTTAAATACACGAAGCTGCGATTTGCCATCACTTGCGTAGCTCAGTCCGACCGCAGCGGCCAGGAAGATGGACGTTTTTGTGAAGTTTAAGTAACCACAATAGCTGCAGTTTGGGTTCATGCTTTTCTCCAGGCTTTGTACAGGCGCGTTAGGGGAACCCCGGAGCCGCTGTTACCGAGTAGATCTGTGCTGCGGTATATACTCAAAGTAAAAGCAGATGAGATGGTTTATTATTTGTTATGCAAGGAAATAATGCCGCTGATAAAAATGTACTCTGGAATTATTCTTTTCATTCTTCCACACTCGGTAGAGCTGAAATCGGTTTCACTTTTCATGCCTTTCAGTTCGGGGAATTAAAAGGAGGTGCTCTCAGTTATATGACTCTGTAGGGCTGTTAGTTAATGAAGTTTTGACAGATTTAAGGTCACGTTTTGCATGGTTCAACTCAGCACACTTAGAAATACACAGCAGGGAGAGTTCCTCTCTTTGTGAATGGCTATATATTAGGCTTTTATATATGGTGAATTTATTTTTCTGTTGGCACATTTTATGTAAGAAATAAATAGCAAATTTAGGTACAAGTTGTTGTTGGAGTAAGGAAAGCACTCTGCGTAAAGCTTTATGAACTAGACTGTTAACTTCAGGATGACACCTTAATCTTTAAGAGCAGTGGATCCTTTTTATATTGTTTCCAGTTACCTTAGATCAAAGATACTTTTCTTTTAAGAGAAACATATTGGGACGTTAATGGGAATATATTACCTTAACGTTACCAGAGCTCTTGCCGTATAATTTGCTGCAAACCCCTTATCTTGCAACACTGCGATTCTGGAGGAGAGGTGAGTGGAGCAATTTGATTTTGGGGGGTGGAGACTGCCCACAGGGTACATGATGCCGGGACCCCTACCTTGGGTAGTCGCTTCATTGGCCCTGGGGCTCTCAGCACCCTTATTTTTCCTCTTTTCTTCTCTGCGTAGCCCAGCCCACCCCTGGTATCTTGCTCAAGTGGGAAGGGGACTTATTAGCTGAGTCTGTTCTTGGCCATCGGTTGCTTTTTTGTTTTGATGTGGCCCACAGACATTACAAGGAGTGTGTTTTTAATTCAGTAAATATGCCCAGTTTAGAGGAAGTGTTTAGAAGGTAATTAGGAAAGAATTAAAACATGTTAGCATACTTAATGTGAATCAGCATTATTTTATTAAAAATGAGCTTGACCGACAGTATACTTGTTTGCTTTGTATTTCCAACATGCTCTTCCCATCATTTGAAAATGGAGCCCCGTAGCAAATGATTGAAACCAGTGTTAAATTCATTCAGAAGAATTGAGTTGATATATTGCAAAAAGTAATTTTAAGCCTTCCAGTTTGTATTTTCTGATGTTTTCCCCCAAATACCTTTGACTAATGCTATTCAGTATTTTAATGAAAGATATGAAAGGAAATTAATAATTAGTGGTATGTAAATGGCAATGTGGTTAAATGCTAAGTAATGAAAGTAACAGGTCATTTTTACGCTCCGACCTAGATTACCAGATAGGATTGACTCAACCTGCCTTTTAATAAAGCTAGATGCAAAGTAATGTCGTTTTCTAAGCACGCGTATTCCAGCATTATTTTTTTTATATACTGGTGAGCATTTGGTGGCCTGCCCGATCGGATAAGGTACAGCCTTTCGCCTCCCAGAGGCTGTCCTGCAGGGAGTCATGAGAAGGCACAGAGGATGGGCCAGGATGTTAGAGGCTCCGTGCCGTTCTGTCGGTCGGAGCATTTAAAATAAAGAGGGGACGGCCTCTGAAAGAGATGTTGTACTTCAAAGCGCAGCTGTGGCTTTCCTGGAAGTTGCTTTGTGTAAGGGTGTTTAATTTATGCCATGTAAGACAAACTAGACAACGATTGGCCCTTTGTAACAATAAAATAGAAAAACCTGTGCATTTCTGGAAACTCTCCGGTGGCTGGATATGGAACACATTATTGGAGCACACATCGTGGCCCGGGGGCTTTGTTCTCTTGTGGTGATGCTGGTAATAATGAAATGATCACCAGAACAAGTTCAGCTTGAAAAATAAGAAATTAATATGCGTAATTATTTTGGAAAAAAATGTGAGTGGTACGTAGTTTGCCTTTTTCCTTTGCTTTAGCGTGATCTTAATAGTTTGAAGTCAGACATCCAGCAGCCATAAAAATGCACCTTAAAAAGACGAGAGGCCTCATATTTTGGAGGTTTCTGCTTAAAAAGGGTTGCCAATAAATGATCCAAAGGACGGGTAACATCCTCCATGTGCTTACTCACCCCTCCGTGTGCTTCTCATCACCAGTTACTGAGAGGGAAAAGCTGCAGATACTCTGCAGCACTGTGAGCCATCTGTCTTCCTTATCTTGTTGGAAGAGGAACTTCTAGTCTTTTATTGCTGTTAATATTTTGAAAAGTTTGGAGGATAAAACTCAGTCCTTAAAACTGTCTTGTAATTCTATCAAAATACTTACTGTTTAATTTTAAGTACAGCGTCGAAAGTATGCAGCAATATGTGGTGATCCTTGGTCCGTGTTGCCAGCTGTGTGTTTGTTCTGAAGAATTACAGGTCGAATGGGAGTTTATTTCTTCGGAAAGATAACACATCATCAGGCTATATGCATTCTTCCTTTATATGCATATGGGATAGATAAATGTAGCGCGAGGGTTGCAGTGGTTTTCAGTGAATCCTGCTCTATCTGAGCATGAAGAGGACTGCTTCTTCGAGAACAGTTAGGTCAGTCCGTCCTTTGCTGCCTCTCCTTTTTGTCACGTTGATGCTTTAATTGTATTGGAACTGGACTGTAAAATCACCAAAATTCCTTCGTATCAGCCTTCATCAGTTATGAACTTACCTATACGCTTGACCTTGGTTAAACTGAACCGATGGCTTAAAGAGGGACGAGTATGAAGTAGATCATGTACCGATTTTCCTTAATACTTTAATATCCTCCATACTGGGCTTGTTTCCTAGTCTTGGGTCTCGCTCTGCTTCATCAAGTGAAATTAAGAACTACAAAAGACAATCTTAGGGAAGAAAATCTTGGGGTTTTTCATACAGCTCCGTTCTTTAGGCATTCTGCGTCCCCTGTTCCAGATCCCTTAGCAGTGGCAAGGTGATGGAGACCTCGATTAGCCTAAGCCTCCGATGTTTTCAAGGAACCCATTCATTTCTGATACTGAAAAGATTTGTGGTCTGCACCTAGAGTCTCACTGCCCCAGGTAAACTCACCTGTAAGCTTGTAAATCCACCAAATAACTCTTTTGTTGGCACTAAGTACAGTGGATATTTTTAGTCTTAAGGCTCCATGAAGAAAACTTTGAGACTGAAAAGAATCAGCTAGAGGGAGTTACCTTATTTAAGTGAACATGTTTCTCAGCAGAGCTTCTTATCCTTTGGAGGAGCTGCATTTGCTGTTTGAATGTACTCATGTAGTTTGAATGACAGTAGGTGGATGATAGGCAGGTATTTTCTTAAGTTTTTCTTCTCTGGGAATCATCTAAACCCATGACCGTCCTTACGCTTTGGGGCCCAAACTGTCCTTTTTACCAGTTTGAGCTAGGGCACGTCACTGAGATCTTTCCTTTTTGCTGCGCACAGCTCGTTCCCCTTGTGCAACATTTGCTGAAACGCTGGCTATAAGTGTTACAGGATTTTCAGATGTGAACCTTCTATAAACAATGACTCTTTCAGCGATTCAAAACTTCACTTCTTTTAAAGAAATGTCAGCTTTTATTGCATTCCTGCAGTAGAAATGGGAAGAAATGATGGAAAAAAGGCACCAAAATCCCAATGTGTCTTGGTTTTGAGCTTTTTATAGGTAGGCAAACATATGTGCTTGCCTAGATTAATAAAAAAGCTCACAACAACAGTAGCAAGAATGTGTTTTAGAAGGCTCAATCTGGCAAGGACCAGACTGTGGAATGGGCTTTTTTGGTAAACAAACTTCAGCCATCCTAAAACAGTTGCCTATTTTTGAAGGTTGGGGTCTAGAGAAAAGTTTTAAGTTATGGGCTTCTAGAAGAATAACTCTCAGTGATAAGTAAGATCAGCAGAGGATGTGATATGAATTGAACCATGGATGGAAACTATGCTTGAATAATTTTGGAAGAAACCGAAGGAAAACCTATTACAGTTTAATTTTTTTTGTTGTTTAATTTTATTTCCTGCCCTGGCAGTTGAATGTTAAATGGGAAGTATTAGTTATGGGCTAAAATGGTCTCTGAATGGAAAGGAAGGGAGCAGAGAAAGTAGCTGGTTTTGATTATTATGGCTAATTTTATTATTCTATTTTATACGGCAAGCATCTCACTGAAGAGGGACGAAAAACAGGAATCCAGGACCTTCAGGCTCAATAGCTTGCATGTCCCAAATTATCAGGACTTTGAAGAGAGAATAATAGAGGGGAAAAAATGGTGGAGAGGGGAGGAAAAAACCGCAAAGAGAAAGGCACAGATTCAGGTCAGTGGGGTACCACTGCCGGGGCTGTGCTTCTGCTGCAGCTGTGACTGGGGAGCCTGGGTTTGTGTTAGTGCCGCTGTAAGGAGGGACAGACAACACAGCGACGGGCCCAAGGTGAGCGGGTAGGAGGGAGCTGCTCCTGTATTCAAACCTGTCAGCTCTTGTATCTCTTATGGAAAGCTTACCGAGCTTTAAGGAAAATAAACGCCTCGTCAAAGAGACCGTGGTCACTGGCAACGCCAAGAGTTCATACTTCATTTTCAACATCCGGACAAAATACTATTCTTTCTAGTCTTTCTAGGACCATTTGAAAATCAAAAACTAGTAGGAATGCATCTGTGTTTCTCTCTGATGGTGTTAAGGAACATTTCCTTGTTCTGGAAGGTGATGGGAATGGTGAGGGAAGGGGCTCTTTCACGCTTGCTTTTTAATTCAGGCAAGTTGCCTTCACCAGGCTCACCGTGCAACGTGGTAACCTCTGAGGCAGCAAGGGTTGGGGCACGAAGGTTCGCGAAGATCGGGCCAGGTCATGAAATGGGCTTGAGAGTAGCGGTGGCTTCAGAGCATTCTCAAATACGTACCACGCAAAGATATTCTCAAGTATCTTACGGACGTTTCCTGAAGTATTCTGATTTTTTCTCAATAAACGTTTTTCACTAGGTTTTCTATTTGGGCAAAAGCATGTATCCGTGGCTCTAACTGCAGGCTGAAAGAACAGAAGACTTCAGCGAGCTGCTCCCTCCCAGCTGTGCAGTTGCTGGTGCTTGCAGTGGGAATAACTGTGCAATTAGAGAGCGGGCCCTGGCCCCGCGCGTGCTAAAGATCTCGTCGCTGTCAAGACAACTTTTTAAGGCTGACAGCAAGCAATAATAGATGACCAAACGTACTTTTTCTTAGTACTCCACTCCATTATTTCACAAAAAACTTTTTTTGGTCTGCTTGTTAATTGTAAGGGCAGGCTTTTTTAGGGTCATTTTCAGCATTAGCTTGGATTCTCACTAGCCCGAGTTGGCTTGAGCAACGCTCCGTGTCAGATATTTCCGTGCTTTTGTGCCTAAGGGAAAGGGAAGGGTGGCTTCGAGCTGCTTGTGCTGTGCGTGTGTGTTTACAGTATGAATTAATCAATGTTGTTAGAAGTGAAGTTTATTATTTCTCAGTTTAACCACTTTCTGTTACCTGTTTTGGACCAGTAAGGCGGGATGTTGGAGAAGCCCAGTGGAATTGGGAAGAGAAGTTCATTTTCAGGACAGATTGGGGTTTTTTTTGGTACAATTCCTTTGTTTTAAGGTCAAGGGCAAGTAAGAATTACAAAGTTTAAGAATTGGTCTGGAAGTCAAGCCAGAGAAAAGCCGTACGCTTACACCTGCCTCACTTGCGAAAGGCTTTGCTCTTCAGCTCCTCCGCGAATGCCGTATCACGTAACGCAAAGTCGCAAACGCACGCAGAATCCGAGGCCATAACCAAACTCGCCCGGGTTGGGCTTTTTCTGAACAAAATATTCAGCAGTACTGCTGTTCGTGAGTAGCAGGAAGGGTGACATCAGCCATAGTTCTTCAGCATAACAAACTTTTAGGGTATTTTTAAGCTATGACAGAAATACAATAATTTATCATAATCTCCAGTAATGCCTGGAGAAAATGTACTTTGTTGCTAGTTTTAATGTCAGTTCAGTTGGATTTTCCTATCTGGATACACCTGAGATTCCTCATAAGTTGTGTTCTCTTATGAATCCAGAGTGATTTGTTCAGTGATGTCTTTAGTAAGCTGCAGGTGATCATCGTGTCACGTTTGCCAGAGGTGTTCAGACATACAAAGTGGGATCAAATGTTCCAGGCTGAGCCTGAGACTGGGTTTAATCCTCTCTTTGGCTCAGCAGATTAAACGCAAGGTACTAAGCCACGGAGGCTACAGAAACAGCTTTGTTTCCAAATCCCTTTTTTAAAAAAAAGGGCGTGTGTGTGTAAAGATGGCGATTCTCCCCTTTTGCTCACATCCATTTGTATTTTAATTTCCGAAGCTGTGCAGTAATTCAGATAGAAACTGCAAAAGAATAATTTTGTTCAGGGTGCTGTATATAAACTCTGCAGAAATTAAGAAGAGCTTGTTGCTCATTCCTTCCTTTAAAGTTCAGTCAGATTTAAGTTTAAGACTGGGATCTTGTCCCTGTCTGGCATTTATTCTCATTGTTCAGTGACTGATTATACAGCCAGTTACGCCACAATACCAAGCGAGGCAGTATTCAATGAAGTCTGAGACAGCTATTAATGTTAGCATGTATTAAGTGGAAAACATTCAGAAGTCTTTTTCAGCATTAGATTATTTTAGTTTTCATAGCCCAGATAGATTTTTTTTTTTTATATAAGTGACTTTAAACACATATTAAGTAGCCTGTACATGATGGACAAATGGATAAAGAGAAGCCTAAAAAGCAAAATGGTTCTAAGCTTTGAAAAATGGCCTTTTTCTGGCTTCCAGCACCCTAACGAGCTTTCTAGCTACAGGGAAAAGTACAGAGGCGACAAGTGGTAGAGAGGAAGCATATCAGTGCGAGGTTCCGTTTAGAGCCAGTCACCTGGTTCGCAAAACCCGGCCGGTTTGGGATAACGCTAGTGGAGGTAAATCTGCCTTGCTTGGCCGCTCACCCTCTGGTATTGAATACCGAAGCCTGTGGTCCTTGGGGTCCGCCCAAACAGCGCAGATGATAAAAAAGGAAAACCTATACTAATTGTGAGTTTTGTAACGTTTGATGCCTTATCTCTCCAATTCATCAACCTGTTTTTTTTCAAACTGCACAGCAGGAAACCAAACCCAGTGTATGTAGCTATCACTGCTGTAGTCTTGAACTGGGTTTGGAGCTCATTTAAGCTTAACCGAGTTGGGTTTAATCTGCTGCCTGGGGGGAAGGGAGCAGTTCCCATCAGTCTATGACCTTGTCAGTGGGAATTCCTAAACACCTGGGTTTCTCAGCCCGTGCTGATGTTGGAATGTTGTCCAATTTACCTCTATGAAAACTAGCTTAGCTTCCCCGTTACATCCTATAAAAATGCTTCCCATTTTTTTGTGAATGAAAGCTTAATGATGAATAGTTTATTCACCAGGAAGACAGGGCAGGAAAAGCACATAACCATTTGCATGAAACCAACAGGGAGGTGTGATTTGACAGCAAAAAGGATTTTATGCAAATATTGCTGGATTTTAATTTTTTGTAGGCAGGATGGTAAAGGTAGGTTATCACCAGGAATCGAATAGGTTTGGTATAAGATAACGTATAACGGGGTGGTTTGCTTTCTGCAGAGGGTGTGCTGTAAAAGGGAGGGCTTCTGAAGAGCACCCCAAGGTGTGCGGTTGGGACCATACAATAAAGCAGGAAGGCTGGTACTGTTACAAGTCTTGGGCTTCTTCGTAAAACAGCTTGTATGTGAGAACATTGGTCTTGTTCAGTTGCTCACAGTCTTTCTGAAGTTTGTAGTTCAGAAATAAATGAGAAAAAATACATTTAAGACCCGCAGGTAATCTATAGGGCAGGCTGTGATGTGGTTCCGATGGTATGTTTTGTATAGTTCCAAAACAAATACTGTAGGGCGAGATAATTTTGCTTACTCCTGTAAAAACAAAATGCAGCATCGTTCTGCAGTTTGATGCTGACTGTATCTCAGAACACCC
Organism: Phalacrocorax carbo; assembly: GCF_963921805.1. Lineage (NCBI taxonomy): Eukaryota > Metazoa > Chordata > Aves > Suliformes > Phalacrocoracidae > Phalacrocorax > Phalacrocorax carbo. The sequence goes on from NC_087520.1 coordinate 44,077,873, forward strand.
AAGATCCCTATAAAATCCTGACAACACCCCTAAAGGTCACTTATGGAGGTCACCTCTCGTTGCCTCCCACACTCCCCAGAGAAATTCTGGTCTACCCACTCCTTCATGGCCACCCACCCGCAGATCAGCTGAGAAATCATACTTTGTTAAGAAAAAACCTTTGTTAAGAATGGTATTTTTGTTCTTTGTCCTCTTTCCTTCGTTTGAAAGATGTCTTTTGTTCACTGCGGTTCAAGTGCCGTAGTTTAAAAATACATCATTCGCAGCATATAGAAATTAAACCTGAATATGCGGATTTTAGCTGAATTGAAAAAAGGAGATCGGGGGCTTGTCATTGTTTACCTACATGTATTTTCTTCTGATTTGTGTTTCAAGAAATAAATGAAAATCGGTCTAATCACCAGAACATTTTTAAGTGAGCGTTTTTAGATGGATCGACTGTTCTTTGGATTTTGAAGCCTGTAGGGGACTTAGAGTCTTCAGCAGTCAAATGCAGATGTGAACAGAGTAAGCGTTAATTAGCAGTAATTCTTAAATCTGCACCTTCGTATGCGATAGGAACATAAACGTTACTGTAATAAATCGCCAGAAGTTGAATGTCTTTGGCTGGCAGGAGGAGTGTTTTGGCTCTGTGTCTGTTCACGTAACAGCAAAAGCATGACCCAGTGATACGGTTGGGTGCTGCTGATGTTATCGCACTCCTAGCGTAACCTGCTCAGTCTGTCTCACTTAGTCTTTGCAATAATCGTTAGCGGAATTCCGAATCTCGTGAGGCAAAATGCGGTGAGCATCTAGCGTGGGCATCTCTCCATAGGCGTACCATGTCCTCTCGGAAACCCCCATGATTTAAAGCAACTGTTACTGATAGACAAGTTTTCTTGTGTTTCTTTTTTAATGGTCTTTGGTTTTGCATCTGTTTTAAGTTAGGTGGTTCCCGATGCGTTTCTGCTGGTGGTTGTTTACAAGCTGCTTTCTCCATTGCTTTCCCCGCAGGTGTTGCAGGGCGCTCAGCTGATAGCTGTTGCTTCTGCCGAGCCTGCCTCAGGGGGTGTTGATGGATCCCCGCTCCAAGGGAGTGATATCCAAGTCCAATATGTGCAGCTGACACCAGTGACAGACCACTCTGCGACTAATCAAGTATGTATATATATTTTTTTGCCGTTTGAATGCACTTCACTTGATAGAAACATCTGTCAGAAGAACTATATATCTATCCACAGCTACTGCAGTCCCAAGGAATTTATGATCCTGTTTCCAGACCATACAAAAAAACCCCACCCAAACCCACCTATAATAAGAAACATCATTTTGTTAAAGGTATAAATGGTCTCAGACTACCCCTGCTTCTGTGTTTTTGCTCAAAGCCTCTCGAGAATAGTTGTTTTGGTCATGATTGTTTTTCTGCACCCTTGAAGGCTGAGAGCCGTGTTGAAGGACGGGGCAAAAAAACTTGCTTGGAATCTATCCAAAAAGTATTTTTTTCAGACTGAGGTTTCTCTTAAGAATGTTATTCCCTTTCTGACAGCAGTTTTCCAGTTATTTTGATCAACAGCCTGGATTTCCCGCAGGAGTCACCATATTAGCAATTGTAAGTGAGCACTCGATCCTCTCGGTTATGGTGGAGGAATTACCTTTTTTTTATTATTGTTTTTCTTCTTTTTTAAAACCCATTTGAACAGTCGTGTATCTGAGCCTAGAAAAAGTTTCTCACCAGCCTGAAGCTGTGAGCGGCGACAGCGCGAGAATGCTGACTTCAAAGAGTTGTCAGAAGTTTTCCTCAAGAGGGTTACCCATTCTTCTCTGAGCCCCACCTAGTGGGCGTCTTTTCTAGAGAATGCCAAGTGGTTCTGAAAAATAAGCTGTGCTTGCTAGCCAAAATATAACGGTATCTAATGTTAGAGCCAATATGAGAGTGGATTTTTGTCCGACACGTACCCAGTTTTGCAGAGAATTCTGATCTGGCTACAAACATTTGGATATTGAGTCTCTTGAGGGGAAAAAAATTGCATAAGAAATCAAGGGAATCGTGTCCAGACTTTGCATGCACGAAACTCGAGTGGTCCATGCTTCTTCCACGGGCAAGGCAATCTGCAGATCAGTTCGCTGTATCAAGTTAGAGCCCACCAGTTATCCCAGTGGCAAAGGGGGCCTCAACCAAACGCAGAGCTGTGTCGCGTATCGCCGACGTGCCGCCTGCGCTGGCTGGTGCGGGCGGGGAGGCCAGAGCTCCAGATGCTCTTTGTTGCCCCAGTCCAGGCTGGCTCCTCACCTGGATGCTACAAAGTGCTTTTCCGAGGAATCATGCTCCCCGCCGAACAGGATCAGACTGCCTGGTGTGGCAGCGTGCTGCGCCGGGAGGTGACATCCTCCGGTTCTCCACACTGATCTTCCCGGGTGGATGAGCCCTAATAAGGGGGCTTATTAACGGCTATTAAGTCGTTTTCCCCTCTTTTCAAGATTTCTCTCTGCGCTCACCTTCTCAATATTTTATTCGTAGTCACTTGTAATAGTGTGCTGGACAAGAAGAGTGTTGCTACCCCTGTGGCTTCTTTCTTATACATCCTCAAGCACTGCTGGTCCCACGCAATTAATACAGCGTATGGGCATCAGGTAGCGAGAGGTGTTTGTCGTGCCGCTGTCCTCACTCAATTCTCAAATTTACCCCCGCCCGGTCTTTTCTTCTGGGTCTGCTCCTCACGCCTGTCCTCCCTTCTCAGCCACCACCTCCGGCGGGCAGGAGATGAGAGTTCGCTTATAAACAGCGGCATCCATCCCCCGCGTGACTGGCAGTCACCAGAGGAGTTGCTTTTCTCTTCAGGGACGCTTTGCACCGTGTTAGGTTTTAATATTGTGGTTAACCACAGAGATTTATGCAAAGCTGAAGAGAAGCAGAAAAGGAATGTGAAATAAGAAGAGTATGAAAGGAAAAACAGACAAGACTAAAAATAAGTTTGCCGTAAGTATTTCCTCAGTCTACGCAAACTGAAAACAAAGGGTCTGTTAATGAACTGGAGAACTACCTTGGTATTTGCATTGCTCTGGGTGATGTGGATAGCCCAATAGCTATTCTTGGCTACAATTATGGAATAGTCCCGCTCGTCTTAAATCTCTTATCTGAAGGGAAATGTCTTATCTGAAGGGAAAACCCTGTCAGTGCGGCTGTCGTGACACCTTTATCTGTTTTCATACGGTTCTTTGCCAAGGTACTGAGATGTTCGCAGTGATTTTAAATCTATTTATCAATCAAAGCTTATAAAAGTGGAGTTTATTCTCCCCCTGGGTTGGATGCTATGCCCTACGCACATTCCTTATTTGAGACACCACAACTGCGAATTTATTTAACGTCCAAAAACAAGACACCACTTTTCTGACCTTTTTCCTTGGAAGCAATCGCACAGGCAGAGCTGAAGGTAGGAGTGAGGCTATTTGAAATGAATCCCTTCTCCGAGAGCTGAAGCAGGCAGCGGTATGCGCTTCCACTTAGGATTTTCAATGTATTCATGCACGATTTTGTATTTGCAAATTAGCTGTAGACGGGAGTACAAATAGGTAGGATTCGGACAGTTTCGTAGGGACCCTAAACCATGTAAGTGATCACAAACTATGAATATATGAACAGTGTTTTGCTGGCGTGAAATTGCAAATGCATGTATGGAGGGAGGCACGGTTTGAAAGCAGATGCGTTTTGGGGATTTAGGTTTAGTTGGCTCATTTTTATGTCTCCATAGCATTATTACTTACAGCAGCTTGCAAAATTTAGAAATGCAGAATGTGATAATGACAAAGAATATTTGGATTAATTCTGTGCTCAAATTCATAGGCCGGTGGTAAATCTTGTTAGATTTGGGAAAAAAACATAATTCCAAATCTAAAGTGTGCTTGTAATCCCTTTGGGCAGTCTTCGACTTCTGCCCTGAATGTTGGATAAATGTGCGGTATTGCTGTTGCCACTATTATTTGATAATTATATTACTTCAATACAGTTTTTCTCTAATGGGAAAGAAAGCTTTGATGGTCACTTGAAGACTTACCTGCTGTCAGATGTAGCCTTCTGACAGAATGATTCACCACTTTGGCACTGATTTATTGAACATTTAGGTAAACACCAAATTACCCACAAAGCCGAACGGGAAGAAATCTTGCAACGCGTGCAGTTACTGGCAACAAGGCAGAGAGATGAAGAGAAATAATTTGTCAACAAACCCTTAATTTAGGAGCGATGCTTTATAATTTTCAACCTCCAGTATTTTCATTTGAATCAGTAAGTGGCGACTGTATAGTAAAACCCAAAGGATGGGAAATGTAGTTGAGTTTCCACCCTTGTGTCTTTGTGGATGATCTTGCAGATACTGGGCTGCGAGCATAAAGCAGGGCTTTGAGTAAGACTTTTTGATAACAGAAGCACCACCACTGAAATAATTCTGTATCCAGGGCGTTACATAAAGCATCTATTAGATGAATTTATGGAGGGGAAAATCCATCAAGGGCAGATCTCTGGAATCTGTGGGAGTGTGCAGGAAAATATCATTAAATTCTTGCCCTTTTCTTGTAGTTTATCTATGCTTGTGATATGCTGTTATCAGGGCAAGGCTTACTGGGTGTGATAGACTTTATCCAAGCCAATCCAGCTGTTCTCAAATGCTATTCATCTTATAGCTCTGAAGATGGAGTTTGTTTCATGATCTACTTTTCCTTACTCCAACTAACTTGGCTAAAAAGAGTTTGCTATGGGATCATCCTTTCGCAGCATTGCCAGCCTACTGGTAGGCAAGAATTTAATTTTTAAGGAGATTTCCTTTGAAAGCGCAGGTCAACTGTGTTTGCTTCGAACTCTTTCATGGGGGACTGTTTTTGCTTGGAAGGTGAGTAGAACCAGGCTTGTAGGAAGAATTTTATTTGAGAAAAAAGTTCACTGTAGTAGCGCTCTTCTCATTTGACACAAAATAGAGGAAGACCGGTTGGGCAGTGGGTAAAGGCTGCAGTTTTAGAGCGTATACTGCACCAGCCAGGGAAATGCCAAGCACAAGGCAAACAGGTGGCTTTACTCTCCTTACCTACAACATTTCTGTCACTCCAGGCCTTCCTGCTGTCTTTCTATGGTCACCCTTGGTGGGTTTTCCTTCCATAACACTGTTCAGCTCTGCCTTGTACCCCTGAGCTGTCCGTACATCGTGCAGGGATGAGTCCTTCCACAGCTTCAGCACTTGTCGTGCCAGACACAGGTTTTGTTTTGTTTCTTTTTAGAGCTGGTTCTTTTTTGGGAAGAGAGAGGGAATAATGGCTTTCTGTTTGCTCTCTTTGTGCCACTCATGATTTTATAGATCCTTATCATGATTTCATTATTTTAGCCTTCTCTTTTCAGCCTGAAGGGCATCAGCCTACTTAGTCTTCATGTGGACTCTCATGTTATTTTTGATGCCATTGTAAGTGAATTCCCATTTCAACTCTCTCACAGAGCTGATATCCACGCAGATTTTGCACTGGTATATACAAGAACTTTGTATGAGTATAATTTATTCACATTCACACAGAATCACAGAATCCCAGGTGGGAAGGGACCTCAGGGGTCACCTAGTCCAACCTTTCTGGGAAGAGCCCAGCCTAGACAAGATGGCCCAGCACCCTGTCCAGATGACTCTTGAAGGTGTCCAACGTGGCCGAGCCAACCCCTTCCCTGGGGAGATGATTCCAGTGTTGACTGTCCTCACTGTGAAGAATTTCCCTCTGGTGTCCAATCGGAACCTCCCCAAGAGCAACTTGTGTCCATCCCCCCTTGTCCTGTCCATGGGACTCCTTGTGAAAAGGGAACCTCCATCTTCTTTGTAGCTGCCCCTTAAGTACTGGCACATGGTGATGAGATCCCCTCTGAGCCTCCTTTTCTCAAGGCTGAACAAGCCCAGCTCTCCCAGCCTGTCCTCGTATGGCAGCTTCCCAGTCCTTTGGTCATCCTGGTGGCCCTTCTCTGGGCCCCTTCAAGCCTGGCCACATCCTTTTTGTACAGCGGGGACCAGAACTGTACACAGTGCTCCAGGTGTGGCCTGACAAGCGCTTCCCTCGGCTACACCAGTGAAAAGCACTTTTGTGTTGATTTACCGATTTCGTGTTTCCTTTTGCAGGGCACCGACACCCTTCAGTCAGCAATCCAGCCAGAGATGCAGATAGAGCACGGAGCAATCCAGATTCAATAAGAGAATTGCAAAAACTGTGTCAACCGAGACGTCAGTGAACCACAGTCAGAAGGGAAGTGCTGTAGTCTTCGCGCGACAACGGGAGGATGGAAATGCCTGTTAGGCTAATGGTCACACCCCGCACGTCTCCTCCGCCTCCCGCGTAGCAGAGTTCTGATGATCTGGTTGTCCTCACCTGGAGTAAATCAGACCCATTTACTTAAATCGGAGCTACATCGCTGCATCCGTTGAGAATCTGGCCTTCAGAAAAAATACGTGGCCTGCCCTTAGGTACACTTAAAGAGAAAAAAAAATCTTTCAGAAGGGGGGAATGAAATCTAATGAATCAAAAACCGTGAGACTAAATTAATGTTTCATCCTGTTAATTTCTTCTGTGAAATACGCCATTTGAATGTCTGCAGATATCTTAGGAGTGTATTGCTGCTTTGCAATACTTGCTTTACCACATATAGAAGATCAAGAGCTCAAATATTTTTCACTGTTTAAACAGCTTTTTTTATTTGCTATGGTGTTTATAACAAAAATGGAAAATATTTAAAAAAAGAAAAATCCCATAACTGCAAGTATTAGCCTTTTGCTGGTGTTTTCTGTTCGGTGTAATGAAAACTGTATTTGCAGAAGACTAACAATTTTGTTTGTACTGTTGCTTAACTACTTTTCTAGGGGAAAATGCTTTTAAATGCTGTAATTATGCATTTCTAATGAAAAAAATAAATGTGTATTTATGAATAGTGCAGCTCTAAGTCGCTCTCTGCCTTAGGGATGCGTATGGTTTGACTGGACTCTGCTGTAAGAGCGTAGTTCTGCAGTATTTGAAGACAGACGCTGTCTGGCAAGCTCTGCTGTCGAACTGAGAAGTAAGATTAAGCCTATAAGAAAGATAGCAATCTCAGATCGTGTTATTATCTAAATTTCCAATGCAAGAAAAATGTGATAGTTAAGCTTTTTGAGTCTGCAAATCCTATTTTATACAATGAATTTATGAAATCACTTTTTAAAAATGTGACTGATTCTTCTGAGCGCTCTGCCTTTTAGCTCCTCCTGCCTCCTTTGCCCAGCCATTTGTGGCAATACCTCAGTTTGGGATTCATCCATAAAAAGCTGGGCTGCAAAAGCCTGATACCTATCTTGTCATCCACCCTGCAACAGCAAGGGGAAATCCTGTCGCTGCTGAAACCTACGGGAAGTGCGATACCGACTGCAGGAAAGATGCATTTTCGTATTTGCTAAGCTTGAGTGGCGACGATGCGTCTTTGCTCTGACCTGATTCTCTTAACGGTGCACATTTTAGAAAAATATAGAGTTTACTGGGGGAGGTGTTGCTTTGTATTTGTTTTTCAGCTGACTTGCTATATGGTTATTGTCAATATCTGGCTCGTAATGCCTTCAATGTATTAATGAATGGGGCTTAGCCACAAACCCTCTATGGCTGAATTCAGGATGACTTTTTTTTTTTTTAAACGAGAGAAGGGTTAAGCGCACTCAATTTCTGGGAACGTTGTCCCTGGTAAGTATTACACTTTATGTAAATTCCTACTTCTCTTTAGGATATTTCTTGACGCACGAGTACAATGCAAACCGAACCGCAGCTTCTTGAATACAATGTTTGCAACAGGCCAAGAATTTGGCTACTCTTCAGTTTCTTTTTTTAATAGCGTTTCTCAGACCGGGCGATTTTTGAAGAGCTTGGCATCCAAATAGAAGCCTAAAAATAAAGCAAGGCCTGTACATTTTAGCATGGCTGGTTAATAATAATTTATCCCTTGGAAAAGACAGCGAGAGAGCTGGGATGGCGGGGCTGCCGCGTGCTACCCCATACTGCTCTCTTGCTATATTCATGTTGGCCACAGGGCTTATGTGAAGAACACACGGCTCTTGTGTTCTGCAGGAAGTTTTCCTCTCGCCCAGCTTTCCTTCTGCGTCCTGGGTGTCTTCGGCTGCCAGGGGAACAGGCGTGCATTTCAGATGTAGGGTGCCTGTCTTTGGTTTATGGTGCAATTAAGGATTCTGTTCTCTTTGCGTTTTTCAGCTCAGGTACAAGATGAAATTGAGTTCAGGAGAGGTTTCCTTTAGCCACTAGGCTGCTGCACGTTCGAGTCTCTTCTGCTAAAAGTGATTGCAAAGGCATACCGTGCAGTGAAATAGCATTCACTAGATTTCCAGAGAATGAACCTACTTCACCAGTGTGGAATGGAGAGTGTACAAATCAATTGAAATGAATAGGTAAGGAGAGCAGCTTATTAAAAGCCTCCCGTGCACTGAGATGTTAAGACTGCGTGTTCCTCACGATGTGCATTTTTCTCAGCGTTACGTCAATGTTTACATTAGTCTAAGCTGTGTCACACTATGTTTATACTTAAGAAAGGCTTCAACCTTGAGCCAAATATTCCTATGAGTAATCCCTGTCCCTGTTCCCTTTCTGCAGATTTTATGTCTTTGGAGGATTTATGTCCTTCTCCAGGGAGGAAATGTCTTCTCTTCAGGAATGCTTTATGTGTTTTCTAGACATCGCAGGGTGTGTCACATACAATAAGTCATTTCCGAGAAGAGTAATTGAGGAGTGAATTCCCTTCTAGGAAATGCTTGTGATCATGAAGAGTCTGTGAGGTTCTGTGCAAGTGTGAAGAGTATGGTCACGCAGAGGTTATCCTAACAATAACGTATCAACATAGCAGTAAGAAATCCGAAAAGTATCATAAGATGACTCAAGGAATGAAGATCTTGCAGGGCTACTGAGGGCTTTGCCTGGCTCTCTGTCCAGGTAGGTTGGTGGTGTTTCGCCATGGATGTAGTTCTGCCCTTGAAGGCTGCTTGGCGATTCTGGGAGGTGGGCTAGAAATGAGTTCTCATTATGTCTCGTCTTGTTACTCACAGCTTCTGCCTTTTTAATCGTAATGTTCTTTCCCCCTCAGCAAACCTTTTAACATCCTCATTTTTAACTGTTCTTTTCCTCCTCGTGCCGCTTTTGTCCAAGAGGCAGAGATTGAGAATATATGACCAAGAGTCTTCAGGGGGACGTTTCTTGTAAGGTTGGACTAGGATCAGCCGCGTATTTTATTTGTATAAAATATGTCATCTTTATTTGTATAAAATTGTCATCTTGCGACCTGCAGAGTACTGTTTTCATGGGTTTGATTTTGTTTAGTTTAATAACATTTAGCCACGTGGGCTTTGGGGGAGGAGAGCCTCTGGTTACCCTACTTGGCCCCAGTGGGGTTTTTTGGTATTAAGTTCACTGTAGCCAGGACCTCACCATTTATCTTGATGTTCTGCTGAAATTCTTGACATGTAGTTATGGCTGCTCAGGCGGTACGGTACCATTGTAATGACCTTTCAGATCATTTAATCTTGAATCCCACCTGAAAGAACATCCATCTCATGAATTCTTAAGGGCTTCTGTGGTCCTGATGTAAAAACGAATCAAAACATTATGGTTTGATGGATTGTACGACTAGAAATTGATCTAAAAAAGAAGTGAAGGATGTGGTTTATTTCTTTTCTGGTTTTCTTTTTCTTTCTTATTTTGTCTTCTAAAGCAAAACTATAAAAATGAGCGCCCTTCTGTGATCAAATAAACCCGAATGCCTTCATTAGCTGCATTTTGAAGCATTTCAGTATTGACAGTTTGCCTGTAAAGCAAGGAATGCTGGCCAAAATGTGTCCGTCACAGCTATCCTGTCATGCGTACGGGTACGCTCCCGTGGCCCTGTACTTTGCTGCCTGCTTCACAGAACTGTGGAGGTCCATGTGAGAAAATACAGCGAGGAAACAATATCTTTAAAAAATAAAAAAACCAACCCAAATCACATAGACTCTCACTCTGCCCAAACTTCTGTTGGCAGTCAGGATTCCTTCTGAATTCCTAATTATCTAAGTACTGAAAATTCAGAGCCATAACTATAATTCAACAAAAACTGTTTCCCATTATCGGAAATAAGAATGTTTCTTTCATGCACTGCGATCCCAACGCACTTCTGTAAGCTGTGCTGATTTAGGTGAGTGCTCGACAGTCAAACCTCATTTCCTTGAATGAAGCCGGGAATAAAAAAGAGCAGTGTTTGGGGTAAACCGAGATCGCTTTATTTAACGTGCTGGTACAAATGGACACACTTGATTTCTCTGCTAAACAAGGTTTGACATATTTAGAGGTTGTTTTATACCCCACAAAAGCAGGAGTAACTAACCGCGCAGCAAGCGGAGGCGAGAGGAGTCGTGCAGAGCTGGAGCGTGCGGGACGTGCTTGCCCCGGTGCCGCGTGGCCAGGGCAAGGGGCTTGCACCCCTCTTCCAAAAGGCGGCAAGGGATTTTTAATCAAGTCTTGTTCTTTAGCGTGATAAATTGGATGGAACTGGATGAAAACCTGTTTTTCCTCATCTGCAGCTTCGCATGCAAAGTTTAATTCAGGAGCAGCCGTCTCCTTTGACTTTTTTGCCTTTTTTTAAACTTAGGTGAATTCTGCTTTTGAAAGCTTTCTCGTGTTTGTTTCCTATTCAGTTTTTTAAAGTATACATTTTGCCAAGGAAAAACGTCCTCTAATGATATTCAATAAAATTTTATATTTTGGGCAGAAAATTATATTTTTAAGATTTATTCATCAGCAGGGATATTTTTAATTGACCAATAGACTGGGAAATGTTCTGCTCTTCTTCCGGCCCCTCAGGTTAACCCGTGTTTCTGAATGTTGAAGTTCAACTGTCCAGTTTCACCTCTGTCCCTCACCTTGGGTTGAGCGTGAGTTAATATATTCTATATAATCTTCCAGTAAATGTTCTATTTCAGCTGTTTCATACTAGCTAAAGGGAAGTCCATCTGGTTGTGAAACAGAGCAACAACAGCCTGGATGGAAAGCTGAGTTTAGCCTGACATCTCTCCATGCCGCACTGATGCCAGCTGTAGGACAGAGTGTTCATTGTCCCTCACTGTGCCACAACCTGGACATTTATGGTATTTGACTTGAAAATAATGAATAACCCTGTTTTCCATGCTGATTCTCTGCTTTTCTTAAGGAATGTTTGGGATTCCTGTTTTTGAGATGCACTGAGCTTTGCTTTCCAAGCTGTTGAGTGCATCCTATCGGGATCTGAGAACTGAAACAAGTACGCTGACATCAAAGGGGCTTTACTTTTTTGTTATTACCACTGGGAAGACAAATCTCCCGTATGAATATTTAAAATCATGCAGTTTTTAATTGAAGAACTATATGTTAAATTTACCATTGGCTTTTTGGGTAAAGCAGAAAAAAATCTGGGAGCTGGCCAGCACTGTTTGACTAGCTGGAAAGTGCACTTGAGCTTGCTTGAAATGTGTGTGTATATATATATCTCTGGCTATCTTGTTGCTTGAGTTTGCATGGTGTCGGCTCACCTCCTACTACTTCGGTGCTAGAAGTCACCTCTCCCCTCTTCTCACTGCCTTTTGGTATGTTTTTTGCTCCCCTATTTCTGTAGCATTTATTTTTAATGTCATGAAGAGCCTAGATCCATTTTGCTGTGTTGATCGTGCCAGAGGAGCTTGGCTGGCTACCTTTAATTAAAAAGAAAGAAATAATAAACCCTTGGGTTACTGGATTCTGAATTGCATTTAACAGAACAAAACAGTTGTAGACTTTACCTTGTGCACAGGGAAGAAGCTCTGTTACTCGGCTTCTTTAACAGTTACAGAAATTGCCACAGTTGGAAATTGTGCCTGCCATTAATTAGCAAAGTTTTCAGTTTAGTAACCAGATTTTCCCCTGCTGTTCCTATGTGGTAGCAAAATTAAACCTTCTTTTGCAAGCACCCAGGTGAATACACTGGTATTTGGTACTGCGAATTGCACTGAGAATTCTGCTAATGTCCAGCCTACGTTAAACAGCAGCTAAGCTTGTCGTCTGATGGCCTTTCCTCCCCAGAATGCCTGCATCCCTCTCCCCCGTGTCCCCTTCGCCGATAATCACAAAAGTAGTGTGATTTAATCGGACACAAACGATGTGCTCGTTCTAAAGCAGAGCAGGCTCAGTTCTGCTTCCCATCCCGGCGCGTGTGAAACGCTGCGCTCGCTCGTCGGGGCCATCTGCCTTGCATAATTGCTGTTAAATAACAGCAATTTTATTACTCAATCCTGCTTCAACTCTCTTAATCCCCCTGCGCTAATAGGCTCCCTGCTCGCTTCAGCAAAACCAGAGGAGAAATAAAAAAGCCAAAATGCTGTAAAAGAGGAGGTGGGAGAAATCAAGGAAAAGATGAGAAACAGTTTGTTGATGTGTTTTGAATCCCTTCCTCCCGTTTCATTCATTCACGTTGCCTTTCGCTCCTTTCTGCAGTTAAACGCGCAGCCCGGGGAGGCGGTTCACACTGAGAAGTTCTTCAGTTTCTGAAATACAATAAGTGACAAAAAGATCCTACTTTTACCCAAGGGACAGCAGCTTTGGAGGTAGGCAGGGGCAAGGTGGAGGGCAGAGGTTTGGGTTTTTCTTTTGATTTTTTGTATTCTTTTTTTCCTTCTACTTTTTATAAGCCTTGTGTCTTGTTTATACCTTACTATGTTTTTAAATAGGCTGTAAGCATCTGGGGGGATTACGTCTGGTTTGGGTTCTGCCTGAAATTCCTTTGAGTTCTGTTAAATTGACCATTATAAGGAAATTAGGAGAGTCTCTGGCACGTTCTGTCTCAGAATTTAAAAGAAAAAAAAGTGCATCTCCGTGCTTTCCACCTCTGACATTTCCCTATGTTTTCCCTGAAATTCCTTGTGTGGCAAAAGGCTGAATGTGCCTTAGTGTTAGTGAAAATAATTTTTTCCTTTTATTCTACTTTTTGTGAAAGGTAAAAGGTATTCATCTTTCCTGCCAGAAAATCGACTTTGGTAGGAATATTCCCATCAGAAACTTTGACCCCGTGAATGTCTTTGCATGGATTGATGTGGTTTTTCCACGCCGTTTCCTTTCTTTGAGCAAATACAACACCCTTGGCACTGATAAAGCTTCATAGATAGTAAGTGGTTAAGGATTTTGAGGAAGGTTTTCTGTGCGTGGCTTTGCTTTCGTTTAGGTTTTGCCTGTGTCATTTCAGTGATCCGGTTCACGGTACGGAGCTCTCCGTGCTGTGCAGAAATAAGCCTGGCAGAGAAGTGTGTGCTTGGATTTGAGCTCCCCACGCTTTTGGCTCTGAGTCCCTCTAAATATTTGCTGCTTTAATCAATGTGTACATTGGGGCGAATGGAGGGTGAGAATTAAAAGCCCTTGACTGGAGGGTTGCTCCTGGGAGGAAAACGCTGGCTAGTCGAGAGCTCTTCTGTTTGGGCAGGGAGGGAATTGCAGTGAAATTCGGGTGGGAAATGAGGCACAAGGTTTGACAGTGTCTGTGAAGGAAGATTAATGACTGAACAAACTGTCGAGAGAGGTGGATTCCTCATCTTTAGGCACTTTCTGCTCTTGATGGGCTGCCGCTGGCAAGACCAGCACCAAACGCAGCCCCACGACGCAGTGGCATGCCTCGTGACGGTAACGGGAGCGTGCCTTGATCTACGGCAGCCTGGCACTCTGTGGTAAGCGTGCAAGGCTTATCCCGTGGGATGGCCGTGGTTCCCACAGTCTGCAGCTTCACCAGACTCACAGCGCTATATCCACGCAGTAAAGCCCATAGTTATTAAATCCATTCCCTGGACTCAGAGGCCATTGCCTCTCTTCTCTCCCTGCACAGCACATGGCGTAAAGCACGACCCAGTAATGTATAAAATAACCTAAATTCGAAAGCCATAAAATTAAAATGTAGAAGCGAAAAGTATAAAAGATGGAGGGCTTTGCTGAAGTCCTGGTGTCCTGCAGTGGCTGAAACTTGTAGTAAGAAGATATCCAGATAGTCCTGGGAATGGGACTATCCCATACGCTCGGTGAAGAGGGGGAGATACCCGCCTGTCTCTTGCCCATCTGTCCTTGAAAAAAACCACCTCCTTCCAGGATCCAAATCTGGTAGTTGGTTAAAGAAGAACAAAATACACAAGCCAGACACTGGAGTTGTTTGGTTTTTAAACTTAGTATCCCTCCAAGCACTAGCACGTCCTCTCCAGCACTCAAGCTCTTGTAGCCCATGACTTGCATCATGGAAACAGACGTGGGGAGCAGTTTCTCCATCTTAGCTCAGTGCCAAGGAACTGAGCAGACCCAGACAGCAGCAGAGGTTGGCATTTTTGTTAAGTCATGCAGTCTGTAATTCGTGAAGGTATCAAGTTCTACCTTGAAACAAGTTTTCTCACGGCCGTCGCTGGCCTGCTTGAAAGCTCATTCTCCTCTGATGAGAACTGTCTCTTTTTCTCTGTTTAGCAATGTTCTAATGTAGGTCTTGGGTGCTTATTTCTGTAGTTTACTGGTCTTTTCCCAGTCCTGTTCCCTACGGTTTCAGCTTTAAACAACTGAATGTCTTAAAAAGAGTTTGTGTTCTGTATCTCAAGCACTTCTACTTCCAGATTGCAGCTCTGTGAAAGGGACATTGGCACTAAAGCCCCGCAAAAGACTAAACCCATCACTAGTTTGTTACCCTTGTTCTGGATTTACTGAATCCAGGCTCAGCTGCCAATAGACTAAATTCCTAAATTGAGTTTGTCAACATGCTGAAAAAAGCCCGCAGCAGCCTCACGTCTTTCACACGAACAGCTGGGTACATTGACTTGGGCAGAGATAAAATACAAGCGACGACGCGCCGATGTACACGGTGTGATTTCAGGCTGCCATCTGCACTAGCGCAGGTAGCCCCACCGGGGCTAGATCGCCTGGCCGGAGAGGTTGGCCGAGGAGTGTCAGATATTCCTTCACCCTAGGCATTCGAAATCCCATTAGCACTTGGAAGCAGTGCTGAAAACAGGTGCCTACGTGGAAATGCCAAATGGACGTAGCGATGCACGCCAGTGACTGACACCGTTGTCTGTCGCTTGCTTAGATGTTGCGAGGAGGGATGCGAAGAAAATCGTGTTGCGTAAGTTAGTGTTTGCTCTTTCTGGGGTAACCAGTCTTCCTTATCTTAATAGCTGCATACCAGAGTTTTCATGTCTCTGAGAGACACGAGGCAGGTATCTTCACAATTACTGATGGGGAAATTCTGGAGCAGTTCATAGCCTGGAGATGGCAACAGCTCCCGCTGCCCCAGCGCAGCGTGAAGTGACCGTATGTGCTGGCTGCAGCAGCACCCGCCGGCTTCCTTGCTGTGGCTGCTGGGGCTGAGTTACCAACAGCCCACGTTTCATTGCGGGCAGGGTACAGAGCTTTTCTCAGTTCCCGTCCTTTGCTCTGTCCAGAGAAATGCACGGTGGCAGGGGAGTCTGTGATGCGTCAGGAGATGCTGGTCCTGGTGAGTAAATGGACTCTATATAGCACACGAGTTTTTACTGCGACGGCTGGGCTCGACGTGTGCCAGGTTGGCTCGAAACCTTCCGAGCAGCCTGACCTCTGCTGTAAGGTGCTGTTTCTGTTGGTCTGCACAGCTCTGAGCAGGATGGTGGAGAACGGGTGGTGGCAGGCGTGCCTGGCTGTGCGACAGGGCTGTCACACGGGAGGCCTCTGGCTCGGCGACCAGGTGACAGTGGCAGCTATTTCACCCTGCACAGCTCTCCGTGGAGCGGGGAGCACGTGCTCTCCTCTGCTTCGTGGCTCTCCGTGTACGGGGGTCGAGTTGGGCTAGATCTGCGTTTTACTGGGCTGCGACCGGTGAAAGGGAAAAGCGAAAGGTTCTTGTGCACAGATGCTTGTTTGTAGCCGACAGCAAAAGCCGTACTAGTGAACAGTGCTTCTGTCCGTAGGTGGTCTGGGAACGGAGGGAGGAGGGGTGGGCTGATAAGGATCATAAGAAAAAGAATTCAAGACAGAAACAATTTTAAAAAAAAACAAAGACGACTTGAAATCCCTAATCCCTTGGGACCAGTTTCTAAGGGTCCATAGTTAAAAATATCATTAAGAAGAGCTTTCTTATAGCACAGAGATTATAAGCAGGGAGCATCTAAGAAAATACTCTTTTTTTCCCTTAACGTGCTGCCTTCCCACTTCCTGCTTCTCTGCAGGCTTTGTACCTAAGAGTTTTTTGTGGATGTTTACTAGACATTTCCAGCAGAAGGAGGGTTAAGTACATGAGAAAGGGGGTGGAGAGGGAATCCCAGCTTGGAACTTGAGACTTTCCAGCTGAGAAAGAAAGATTCAGAGATGCAGACGTAATCATACAGCACTGCAATCAACTCCTGTGTCAAAAGAAGTCAGGAAAAGCACATAAATAACTCCACAGCCACACTTAATGTAGTGCAGGACATATATCAGTAATGCCACCACTTCCTCCAGGGTGAGTATAGAAAAGCTTCCTGTCTAAATGCTTGCAAAATGGTTTAAATATTTTGAAATGGCTTGGGGTAAACTTCAGAAATTGAGGTAGTTTTGAATTCAGATTATTTGATACTATATCAAAGAGATGCTCCTTTATCTTATTGCAAGTTTCAGGTTTCCTTGCAAATAGTCTCAAGAAACAAACCGTGGTCGTCCGAAGCATAATCTATATTGTTTCCTGCCATAAATTCAGAACTCCAAATGAGCTGCCAAGGACTGAAAAGCACGCGCGTTTAGCGGGAATGCAAATTTGTCTCTATTCTTTAATCTATAAATGTGAGCACTTCTATTTTAATGGCTTGACTCCTTCCAGCTGGTTGCTTGCGTTGCTCTAGTTATCTGCCTGCTTCAGTGGAATGAGCTGAACGTTTCCAGGTAACCCACGTGTTTAGGATGGGCTCTCCTGAAGCTGTCACTTTGCAGTGGCTTTGAAGTGTCCTCAGTAGCTCTGATGTAGCTCTACATTTTATCTGCTGTCTGTGTAATGTACAGCAGCTTCTGTAAGGACTGTGGGGTGTTTGTGGTCAGTCTGCTGGTCTGAAGGATCCAAAGTCTTATTGAATGATACAGGCAGAATGAAGGATGGAAGAGGAAAGAGATGCCGCTGCCTTGCTTCTCAACGGGGTGCTTTCTCTCCCCTTCTAGGTGGATGGTGATGCGATGTTATGGGTGGCGTGTGATTTATTGCATTATTAATATTATTATTACCAGTCTTTATGGAATGGTTCTTGGTTAATGCGCTCGAGTTCATAAACCGTTTCATGCTGGGCTTTGTGTGTTTGTAAAATGCCTGTTTTTCATTACAAAACCGGCAGATAAACGAAGATGACAGTCACATTTTCCTAACATAAAATTCTCCCTTTCTCAGTCCTCCTTGGAAGCCATAAATTTCAGCAGTGTGTCTGTGTGCGCCAGACATCAAAAAGCCACATTCAGGCAGGCGGATTTACAAGCCCTCTGTTTTCCTTGGTCAAGTCCTTTGCAGAAGGAAAGATAGGCATCCAAATGATAACAGAAAGCTGGGAAGGGAAGCCGAGTTAAAGGAGGAAGCTGTACAATGTGGGAGGGGAAGGAAAGTCTCCCGGGAGGACTTGTCTCAGCTGATACAGTTCAGGTGGTGGATAGAGATTTTCCTTCTATTTCTGGCCAATAAACATCTTGTTTTCCTGTTCCTGTACTAAGTGTTTTCAGCCATAAGTATTCAACCTTTTCTTCTTTGCAGCTAAAACTCTTGTCCAAGTTGTTATCTCATCACGTCTCAATGAATGCAACATCCTTTTCTCTTGGCCTTGACGAACGCTGACTTTTGCCCAAATCATATCCATTCAGAAACTTCCTCTCATTTGGCTTTTTTCTTCTCTGTCGCATCAATACTTGTCTGTACTTTTGCCGTCCTTCTTGGCCTGTCCTCATCTTATATCCTGTTTCTCATTTAAGATCTGTTCCTTCCCCCACGCTGCCCCTTGCACTGGACAGGAGCACACTTTCGCGTGCAAACAGCCTTTACTTCTCGCCCTTTAGTCCCTTCCTGTGGTGTGTTGTTTTCTGGGCCTATCATGAAAATCTTGACTGTTTCAGTTGCTGGCGCGCTAAGACTGCTTCCTAATTATTCCTAAATATTATGTTATTTTCCTGCCCTGTATTCCCTGTCTTTACGGGCCTTCTGTCGCTTTGAGGCTTGGACCATCCTGTCCTCCTTGTGCAGCGCCTAGCACCTCTCTGTAGGATAATAATAGTAATTCACTCATGAGCTTGGCTTGTCACCAGTTCAGCGGCTTTGGTCATTAATGCGTAAGTAGTGTTCTTTGTCTTCTTTAATTATTATTATAACTATGCTAAGATTAAGCGTAATTAGCTTGGAGTTAGCACACCTTAATAAAACCAAGACTCAAGGTTGCAGATTCTAAACCTTGCTCTGGTTTTCAGTCTGCTTGAAAAACTTGACCGCGCCCTGCAGAGCAGGTCAAACTCGCTGATCCGTCGAAATAAAACCTTTCTTGCAACCTCAGTCTGCTGAGTCCTTATCAACAAAATATCTGGGAGGCCCCACAGGCCGCAGACCCACCACCCTAATTACCTCCCTGGACAGCAGGGTCGCAGCAGATTTCCTGGCATGGGTGCGGCAGGGAGGAAAGGAGACTTCGGCTCTGCTCTCCCTGCCGGTGTTTTGGGACTTCTGGCCAGCTGATAGCTGGAGCCAGGTAGACTTTCAGACCTCTCCCGAGTGCTTTGGGCAGTGCTTTTCTTCAGACGCAGAGCGCGTGCCTATCGGGTGGCTCTATCCCTGGCGCGATGACTTGCTGTGCCCGCTCGGCGCAGGGCACGCGCTTGTCCTCTCCTCCGGGATTTCCCCGGCAGGGATGTAGGAGCTGCACGTGCGTGCTTTCGCGTCGCGCCGTCCAGCTCTACCGTGACGCTCCCCGCCAGCACGCACCCGTTGGCATCGGGCTGAATCTTCCAAAACCTTTCTTCCTACCAGGTTGTTCCCAGGGATGCTGTTTTCTAGCCTCTGACTTTCAGAGGCTCCGGCAGAATCAGGAGCTGAGCTGTTCAGTAATGGCTTGGAGCCACGACTTTTAGCAGAGACCTGTTCTGTTCTGTGCTGTTGTAACACGAGCGTCTGGGCAGCGCCGCAGCCGCGTCCAAGTGCTTCTTGAAAGTGCCTCTGAAAGGTGTCTCTGCTCACATTCTCCCTCGCTCACCAAGCATATCGAGCAACATCGAAGTGTAAGCACCCCGGTGAGAGTCTGGCACTCTAGCTTTTTTCAGTAGGTCCTTCACTGTTTTGGCGTTTTACATCAACCCGTTGCGCTGGTGATAAAAGGAACAAGTCAGGAAACTCCAGATCCTGCTTTCGCTGCAGATGGCCAAGCCCACCAACAAGGCCTACTATTTCAGATGCCATATTTAGCAAAATCAGCTGAATCTTATAGCTGCAGTAACTTCTAGGAGGAAGTGAGATGAGATAGAGATTTAATAATCCAGATCACCCACTGTTTTCTTGATGAAAATGTACCTGCATTGTTCTGGTGAAAAGGGTTTTTTAGTCCGCTCGTCTTCGTCCTCCTGTTTGTCTGGTTTTGCTGTATGTGACAACCCTGAGCTACTACTTCCGTGCCATTGTTTATTTCAGCTGGAGTAAAACATTTCTCTCTGTTATCCCAGTGCTTTTAAACAAAATCCCATCACCAAACCAACAGATGCTATCGAGATTAAAGATGGAGTGTACTCGCTTGATCCGGTGCCAGTGCCTACCTGTGAGATCTCGTCTTTACAATAGATCTGGCATTTGCAATCTGTGGTTTTTTCCAAGAATATATACAGACTGGTTTGCGGTTTTTTTTTTTTCCTAAATATTTGGGCTATGAGGCTTACCCAGTTTGTTTTGACAAATTTTCTAGAGCAGGAGATCCCCGAATGTGGTAGGTCTGTGCCTGCTCATGTGGGTGCGGGGTGGGCAGGTTCTTCAGGGGGTGAGCTGGCGGAGGGTGCGGCTCTGGGGTCCTACCGGAGGCAGGAGGAGATAGCCATCCAGGGCACGGTGGTGGCGCTGCTAACTCGATACGCAAAGCTGTCGTTGGCATCACCAGAGCAATAACTGAGGCAGCGTGGAGTGTGTCTCTGCGACCACCAGACTTCTTTATCTGCTTTGCAAATTGTGCATCAGTCGCTGAAACAGCGCTGTGCTCTCGACGAGCGCCGTGTCGGCATCTTTGTGGCAGCAACGACGGTCCTGTTCGTGGATCCCACTGATGCTCGTGGTTTGTGGTTGATCGCAGGTAACACCTGTCTTCCTCAGGGAGGGACTTTGGCTTTTAAACACGTAACCACCAACTGTGGCCAAAATGTCCATCCCTTCTGAGCGTACTAGTTCTATGAACACCAGGGTAGGCATGGCACAGGTCTTGATTTTGACCGTGCTGGTGACAGAGACTGTGCCAATATCCTCTCCAGATGTGTATCACAGCGTCTAAGGACCGAAGCCTTGCTGCTTCAGTTCGCACGTGTACTCCGTTAAGGTCAGCATCCTTTGTTCCCTGGGACAGGTTTTTGTACAGTAGCTCTCTCAGGTTGCTAATTTGAGCAGCTGAAGTAGGGCAGCTTTGTTTGCGCATCGTCATTCCAGGAAATCCTTGCATCTCCTCGTCTGTTCTGGCAGCCGGGTACATCTTGCCAAACTCTTCTCTGCCTGATATCTTTCCTTTATTTGCAGTACGTGGAGTTCAGCTTTAGCTTAGCAGCTCCTGCTCTTTCCAAAGTGAGTTGGAGCTTTCTGTCATGCCTTTTCTGCAGATTTTCCCCAGATGTAAGCATCAGCTCTGTAGACTTTGGAACCCTCCTGGATACACCAACAAAAAGATGTTGTGTTTTCCAGCGAAACACCTCTGGTGCTGAACTCAACCCAAGTGACAGGCTGAGGAAAGTGTCTCTCAAAGAGTGTTGAATGCCCACAAACATGCACTTTATTTTTCTAAGGGCACCTGCCAGAACACTGCTGATGCGTCAAGCACAGAAATGTATTTGGCATTAGACGTCTCTCGAAAAATGTCTCTCTTTGTAGGTAATGGAAAATGTTTCTTTTTAACGTATTCTTATAATTATTTTGTCTATATGGAATTTTTTCTTGCAGAAACCTGTGACTATAACAAATCTGTTGATTTTTTTCCTTGCGCTGTGGTTCGTAATAATTGCGTCTTTTCCAGCTCTAGGTGCCATTAGTAAGACCAAGCTTTCTGCACCAAACCCTGAGTTTTACCTCGTTACTTTATTCTCAGTGCTGCTGGTGCTGGCTTTGAACTGCTTTGTGCACCTCTGCTTTAAAATCTACTTCCACTGCAGCACCGTCTCTGGGTTCTATGAAGCCTTCCCTGAACTAAGGCTATTGTCCTCTGTTTTTGTCAGCTTTGCATTTGATTCACTTCTAGTGGATTTTGGCTCTGGTGAGGCTTTTTGCTGCTCGGTTTTCCTTGGGATAGCCTTTTACTCTTGGTAAAGTACTTTCTCAGAGCCAAGAAACTAAAAAAGCCCCATACAAGTCCCAGAACCAAAGGTGGATCAAAGCTACCAAGGCCATGAGGCACTGTCTTGCATTTGCAGCACTTGTGGTTAGTGCTCCTACAAGTCTGCTTCCAGCTCTTCGGAGTTGTTTAGCACAAGGCCTCCTTCTAGCACGCCGGCTTGTTCCAAATAGTCCGTGCGTGACCTTCTTAAAGCATGGCTTACGCAGGGAGCAGCTGTAGACAGCTGCTGGTCTTTGCTTGGGATCGCCGACACCCCAGGAATCCTGTGTATTTTTGTAGGGAAAGCCCAGAGCTCGTTTAGCTGCGTTTTATGAAGTTTAGTTTTATGGATAATGAGTCCCTTTGCAAGCAGGCTGTAGCCAAGAGGGCCCTTGTGAGTTCGGGGAGTGTCTCCATGCTTGACTTGTTTTTGGTGTGCAATAGCAGCTGCCTTTTCTTCCCGTCGCTGATGTTTTCTTGGATCCAGGGAAGAATTAATCCCCTAGGTAAGTCAGCCATAGTCCCACATGGACTAAACCTGGAATTAGCAGACTGTCACTGTATTGATTGTGGAAGGGACCCAAGTCTTGGGATAAAAGGCAGTGATAGATGTCAGTGCCCAAGAAAGCTCACATGGGAGAAGCCTAGACTCAAGACTAGTGTGATCACCGTCACTGGGCAAGGAGTCAACCTGTCCCGGCTTTCGTCCTTGCCTGGGTTATTAATTCTGTTGGGCTCTGCATCGAGGAGAGTCTGTCCCCGTGACAGATGAACTCTCAATTTATACAGCTACGTGATTCCTGGGAGGGGGGACAGTCTTCAGTAACCAGCACCCCGTTGTAGTGTGTAGAATCCTGTAGCGCGTAAACATGCCTAGCTTCTCCCTTTCTTCCGTTATTTTAGTTCTTAACATTTGCCATAAATAAGATCAGTTTCTAAGTAATAATAATAATAATAATAAAACCTGATGGTAGTTTTACATTGTGGGGTGATGTCTGTCCAGTTAGTCTGAGTTCTTGTCCTCATGTGTCTGGAAAATGTCTATTTATATACAACGTACAGAGGCTTTTTCCAGTTTCAAGGCGGGGATTTGCTGAAGGCCAAATCTGAGTCGTAATGAAAACTGCTGGGATAGACTGACTCATTCGCCTGCTATAAACAGCTAATGTACATAAACTTTCTATTTCTTTTGCACTTGTTGCTACCTCTTTTTATCCTGTGTCTTAAATTCACTTGGCAGGGAGATGAAGCCAAGACCAACTAGACTCATTCAACTCCTCCCAGTATTTTAAGCCTAGTCCTTTAGCTACTTGAAGCAATATCTCACCGTGTGCACTCTTTAGCAGCACAAGGGACTAAATCCTAATTCACTGTCCAGCAGCTTCATATATAGGATTACTGTGTCTCTTCTCATCATTAATGGATCATATAAGCCCTTCTAGGTCTGATCTCGTCCATTCTCTTACTAGTATAGAGCTGCTTCCTGCAATCCGCTTTCAGTTTTTTTGGTTTGGTTTAGTTTTGTGTGTTCCCAGAAATTAGCCTTTCACATCAACTGTGAAAGCTTCCGCTCAATTAACAAGCTAGCTGAAATCAGCTGAATTCCCTTTCTATCTTCATTCTGTTTTATTCATTAATAGAACAAAGTATTGCAGATATAGGTGGTTGTAATTCATCAACACCACAGTTTGGATTTCAACTACTGCTGAAGATCCTTTTCCACCGTGAGGGCCAACATGCCGTTGGCAGGACATCAGACACAGCTGTCCTGCAGAGACGCGGCCTTCCCAGAGCTCACAACGCTGACGCCCGCCTTCATCACCTTCTCAGAGCACAGAATTCCCCCCCTGCTCTGCCCCGTCGCATGCGGGAGGGCGAGGACCACCGAAAGCGTTGTCCCCACCTCGTGCGATGAGGCTTCCCAGAGCTTCTGCTGCTTTCTCCTCTCCATCATGTGTGATGTACCCCGTAAGGGACTTGGCCATGTGAAGGTGTGACGCTTGCGGACACATGAAGTCTCAGGTGTAAGTCTTCCGTCATCAGTTCCAGTTCAGGCTTGGCTGTCATCCTAGAAGAGACAGTGATCATAGAAACATTAAGGTTGGAAAAGAACTCTAGGATCATCAAGGCCAACCGTCAACCCAACACCACCATGTCTCCTAAACCGTGCCCTGAAGTGCCGCATCTAATGATGGAAGGACCAAATTTCTGCCACTGGGATAGCCCTTGCCTTGGCTGATAGGTGGGAGAACTGAATCACGATGGGGATAGCAGAGTTCCTGAACCGCTCTGCAGACCCAGAGCCTGAATCTTGGAGATGTAACAGATCCCTTTTCTGCCCTGTGCGGGCTGGGCACAGACCAGGGTCCAGCATCACATCAGTCCATCACAGTAGTACTTTTCCATGCAGGGTTTTTGAAACAAGCTTTTCTTTTTCTCCCAGAAAAGCTGAAATTCAGACAAGCCAAAGGGAACCGTGCCGAGGTAATCTCATTCACAGACCTTACAGGACAAGTGGGCAGTGTGGGAGTTCGGGGATGAACTGCAGGACACAATGGTGAGGGCCTTGGGTGTGTAGGTGACTGCCGCTTCATCATAGAGAGCTTGGAAGGAGCTGGAACTGCCAGTGATGGCTTTTTCTTTTCCCAGAAGAAACCTAACTGCTTCTGCAGGATTCCTGCCAGGCCGAGACCAAAGCAGAAAGGCGGGGGAGCTGGTTTCTTTTAGTTTTTAGAACTTATTCTGGGAGCCCTGGAGAGGGGCAAAGGGCTTTTGGGTAAAAGTAACCCTCAGCAGAGGAGCAGGGTGGCCTGGCAGCCCGGAGTGACCATCTGCTTCCATCCAAGGGACCAGGTCGGGGCTGTCCTTCCCCCATTGCACTGCAGCTGACTGGAAACCAACCTGTACTGGTCTAGCAAGAGCTCTCTCTCCACACCTGGGAAAGGGGCTCAAGCTGTGGGACGTGATACTGTTTGGAAGTGTCACACTGTGGCAGAGATTTTTAACTGTGAAGTAACTGTTCAGTGCTAGAGATAAAACCAACTTCTGCCATAAGGCAATCACTGATCCACAGCTGGCGAAGCCTATGGTAATGCCTTTCGTCCTCCAAGCCAGAGTCCTCCCCCTTTCCTCGCCTGGTGTCGCTTTATGGTATATTTACCTTTGGAAACTACTCAAGCAATTCTGAACCAGGGGATTTGCTGCTGCTGCTGTAGCTGGGCTTAAACTGATGGGTGGTTCCTGCGTGAGCACTGCCTTTTGCCCGTAGCCTGACTTCCCTGAATTCGTGGAGATTATGGAGGTCACCCAGATCCATCCAAGGGCAACAGAGGGAAGCTTTCTGCATGGTCTGTGTCACCATTTCAGATCTGTTGCTCTCTAGGTCTGGTTGCTGAGCTCACGCTTGCTCACAAGCACGCACACGTGCGTGGTGCGGGCAGGCATCGGAAAAAGATCCTGGGCTGTGGAAGCATTAACTCTAAATTCCTTCTTTCCTGTCCCGCTGCCTTAGTAACTGCCGTGTGTTGTCCTGTCGGTCAGTTGGTTGCTGTCCTCTGCCACCGTGGTGGCTCTATTTCATGGTGCAGCTTTGTATGGAGCACGGTTGTGATCCATTTTGGGGAAAAAAACCACGCTGGAGACTATAAAGGATTCCAGCAATGATGGCTGAAGCTCACCTTCCGCAGAAAGGCTGGGGCAGGTTGTTCTTAGCTCAGAAGCTTCTTCCTTGCCCATGAGCTATTTTATTTGGTTTCCCCTCCAAAACTCTGACACAGCTGAGGTCCTCTTCACCCTCACACCACGGACGCTTTGATGACTTGCTTCTGCACAGAAGCCAGATATAAAATCCACTCTTTTTCTCAATTACCTATTTTTTAATTTATTCATTGATGTGCACCTTCCCTTGTTGCTCTGCATCAATACCCCGGGGGAGAGACGTCGGCTCCGCTGCGCTCAGCCTGTGACTCGGGGTTCCCGCGTCTCGTTTACGCTGCGGTGCGCGGGGGTGATCTTACCGAGGCTGGATTGCGACCTCGCTTAAGGAGCCGTCTGGTTTTTCTGTCTGCCAAGTACTGCCGAGCAACTCTTGCTGCTGAAGGCACATGTATCATGGTAGCGTCTGACCTTCGCAGTTCGCTGTTGAGAAGAAGGAGACAAAAAGGCAAGAAATAAAGCAAAGCAAACAAAACAAGGAACAGCGCTTGAAGTGCCAGAAGCAAAAGTCATTTGGGATAGCAATTTTTTTTCCTTCTATTTTTAAGCCACGAACCTTCATTTTTCTCTGGAACTTATGGAAAGAACGAGCTTCTGGATAAGGAAAAGAGACTGAACTTGTGCTTAGACATAAATAATCTTGTTAATCAGCAACGCAGGGAAGGGAGACAGAAAACTATGTGACAACTGAGCTGAAGTTTGGTCAAATCCCTCATTGTCTGAGATGTTTTTGTGTGATTTTGCAGAGGGCTGTCTCCAAAACAGAATCCAATATAAGTACAGTGTTATTAAAATAATTCGTCTTTTAAACCTCAGCAGAATTTGTTTGGATTATTAATTTCCTCAAGGCCTCAGGCCCCGGTGTATGTTGAAATAGATAAAATTCATGGGTTAGCACACAAGGTATCCAATTGCACGGTCTCTCGGGGGTCGGAAATCACTTTACAAGCATGCCTAATAGTCCTCGTGCGTAGAAATCATTGTTGGTGATTGCACAGTAAAAAAACAAATGATCAAAGCAGATACCACCCAGTGAT
Organism: Phalacrocorax carbo; assembly: GCF_963921805.1. Classification (NCBI taxonomy): domain Eukaryota; kingdom Metazoa; phylum Chordata; class Aves; order Suliformes; family Phalacrocoracidae; genus Phalacrocorax; species Phalacrocorax carbo. The sequence goes on from NC_087520.1 coordinate 44,104,148, forward strand.
GTGGGTGCTGAAAGAAAAGGGAGATGGAGTCGGAAGATACAGGCTCCACACCAGCTTTACCGTTTTTCCCCTGCAGTTTGTCCCTGGATATGGTCACGTCCTTGGGTAAATAACTTACTTTCAGCAAAGGTGGTTATGAATAACTGCGTGCAATTACCGGAATGGGGGAGTGTTACGTGCCTTTTATCCAGTTCTTCTCCAGCTTTCTGGGAGCCTTGGTAAGATGGAAACCGGCTCATTTTCAGCTCGCACTGGTGTACTTCAGAGGGAGCCCTCGGGTCCCGACCTTGACTCCTTGAACAGACGGGGCTGTGGAAGTGGCACTTACTGTCCTTTCTGTCTATACCCTGCAAACGCTGGATGTGCTGACGCTGCTTCTCACCTGCCCCTGAGGTCGGGGCACGGGGGGCTTCACCAAGCCAAACCTTGTGCAGACACTGTGTGTTAATGCGTGTGAATACACAGCGAGAAGCAACCGGGCTTAACTGTGACTCCACAGCATTCTGCAGACTCTTTTCTGTAATCTTTGTAAGCACAGAAAAGAAAGGAAAATACTTCTTTGGCTACTAAATAACGCTTATTTTTGTCCCAGCGGTCTCCTGCAGTCCCAGCCCCGGCTGTTCCTGGCTGCTCTCGGTGCCCCCCAGCAGAGCTTTCTGTTTTCCCAAAGTGCACCTTAGTTGCACTGTATGTTTTGCTTCGTATAGCTTTTGTTGCGAAGGCGGTGTTTGGCAGCAGATCCTGGCCCGTGTCAGCCGCCAGCTCCCCGGGTTGCCGCGCTGCGGTTTTTGCCCTCTGGCTGGGGGGGGGCCTTGGCTGCTGCCCCCGAGACCCAGCTCCGCTCCGCGATGGGCTGCAGGCTGCGCTTCTTGCCTTTTCCCTCTCTCTTACCTTACCAAGGTCATAATGGCCCTGGTAAATAAACACCTTACTCCTTTCCAGCTGCTCCGGTGGCCTCAGGCCAGAAAGCACGGCTGTGAGAGTCGCCCCGGCGTAGCGTTTCGTGCTGTCGCTGTGGTCCCTCTCGGGACACCATGACGTTTGCGCCCCCCGTGCCCCCGCCTCAAAAGGTTTGCAAGTGAGCGAGGCCAGTGGCACGAGAGGAGGAGGAGAGTGGGGTGGTGAGTCTGGGGGAATTCATCGTTTCCTCCCTAGGAAATGCTGTTAATTGTTGCTTCCAGATGGCACAGGGACCTTACACTTAGCTGTTGGCTGGACACAAAGCAAATCCTTCCCTTCATTCCCTACAGAAAAGGAGGAAAGCCGCACAGCATCCTTTTCCAGACAGCAGCAAAGTGCTTGCGGTCATTTTTGCTCAACTGAGAGGGTGACTAGATTTTATAAATGAAGTAGAAGGTGTGAGACTGGGAATAACCCCAGTGTCAAAGCATTTGTGGAGGAACATGTTTCCTCTTACGGCCTGGGGGCTGGGTATGGTCCCAGAGCCTTGGCTCAAGGCGGGGAACCAAGGAAAATCACATCTCTAAGGCAAAATACTACCTGTGAAGAATTGCTGGGGACTGTCGGGACGGTTCCTGTGTTGTGGATCTGTCCCTGTCGCCTCGGGGACACTTTGCCCTAGTCCTACGAACCGCCACGTGCCTCCTCTGACATGGATCTACAGCTTTGAACTGAGACAGCGAGCAATGAATCCCGTCTCTGTTATTCTCACTGACTCCAGTTATCCTTCTCACAGAGTTAAAATTACCCATTAATTTAAGGGTTTTTTTGTCTTGTTACAAACTTAGGCAGAGGAAAAGCAGCTGACTTTTGCCCCTTTTGATACAGCCTTCCTTTGCAGGCTTAGCTAGAAACGTCTATAAAGTGTTAGTGCAAACAGAGCTGATAAGTGCTGCAATAAATGCTCGTCTGGATCTTTTCTGTGGGCTGACGTTAAAACACCCCCCAAAATTGCTTCAGTTTGAACATAAAAGCTGACAGAAAAAAAGCTGACTTAAACCTGGTTTTGTCCGCCACCCTGGCTCTTCTGGGTGCTTCAGCACCTTTTTCCTCACCTGTTAACCGGCTTTTACTAATCTCTTCTTCTCCAGGCAAATAAAAGCCATGTTGGAATTGTTTCCTTTCCCTGCCCATCCTCTGCCTTTCTGCGGCTGCCCCCGCTGGGCGGTTGGATGTGACCGATTTGTTTCCAAGTGGGGGTCACTGTGGCACCATCAGGCTGAAGGTTTCCCTATCGCTGGCCTGTTCTTTTGCAGCCATTTTCCTAACCCTGAGTGCTCCTACATTTATGCCCCAAAGCACCTAGGCTAGAAAGTGGCTCTTCACTCAGATGAGACGTCAGTGGTAGATTAGGAAAAGGACTGTATGGAAAATATTTTTCCTTTTTTTTTTTTTTTCTTTACAAACACAGCTCCTGCTTTAGAGTATAGATTTATTTCCATCAGGTTTTAAGGGTTTTTTTTTAATAGGGTTTTAGACAAACTGAACATAAACCCAAAATCACCAGCTATAGCATCTTAGTCTGCAAATATTCCAAGGCAGGAAAACTCAGGGGCAGAAGTGGCTACACCTTTCTGCCTTATACAGACTGATTTTTCCTTAAGAATTTACCCTGAGGCTTCAGAGAAATGCCGAATATTTGCGTACACACGTCCCCAGAGTCCCCCCCGTCCCTCCCCTGGGTGACCCAGAGGCTGCTTAGGCGCACCCAGAGAACGTGAGGTTTGCGTCCTGGCTCTCACGCTGCGTATCCCGGAGAGCCCTGGTGCAACGGGCTTTCAGGTGTTTCGGGGTTACCGTCACAGGGTCCGTGAAAGTCGCCGAGACAAGCCACCTCTTGTGCTCTGCGGCAATCCACAGACGGGACGTTTCTAGAAGGAATGGCATCTCCCCTGGAAAACCTCCTTGTTTTGACAAATGCAAAAGGATGAAAAACAATCGTGTGTAGATGAGAGAGAGCTTGCATGTGTGATTTGTTAAAGGAGGGTTTTGTGCTCGCCAAACTCGGGGCACCTGCGTGTCTGATCTCATAAGATCAGACATGTCTTGAAAACAACGGCACAGGAAAAATCCTCTAGCATTTAATAGAATTCAGCTGTTTCCAATTGTTTCTTAACCCCCTTTATTTATTTTATTTTCATGGCTGAGGTGGAGCTCTGTCCCAGAAAAAGCATGTTAACACATAAACTGATTCTGATCCTTCTCACCAGGCAGTTTTGTTCTTCCACTGGAAAAAAAGGGTTCCTTCATGAATGAGATCTGCAGAGTGACCCGTGCTCTCAGCCCGCAGTAGCTCAAGGTTAGTTGATTTTACGTCACATCCTTTTAAAAAACATCGGAACCGCAGCCGCGTGTGAAATTACCTGTTGGAGAATAAATATCACCGGCAAGTAAGTGGTCACAGGGATATGCAGAGGTGTTTTGAAAAATCCAAGGTAAGCAGGCGAAATCTCCCTTGTTTATTCTCTCTCTGCCATTCTGGGTGGCAGATGAGCATTTGTTTGTGTCTTGCAAGATAAGTAATCGGCGCTTTACAAATGATATTTAACAGTCATTAACGACTTATGTTGTAATTTGCGTGGGTTGGACGTATCATAAAGGAAAGGGTGAAACAGAAGCACCAACGAAAGCGTGCGAGGAGCTGGGTGATAATTATTCTCCTGCTGAAGTTTGACGTTAGGCTTCTTACGTTGAATGATGCTGCATCTAATTTTCTGCTCTAACAGGAATGAGTTAATTTGCTGAGTCTCTTCACAGTGCTCGGTTTTCCTTAGGCTCAAGGGCTTTATTCAGATAACAAGGGCTTGGATTTTCTCTTATTTTCTATTTTTATGGAAACTATTTTACAAAACGCAATGCAAAAAAAAAAAAGTTGTAACTCATGCAAATGCAAATCGGGGGTGGGGGGAAATCCAAACCCTTTTGCTGCGGCTCTTGGAACCCCCGCTGTTTCCCTCCCCGGTGTCTGTGGACAAGAGAGTGAAAACAAGCAGCGCTGGGCGATGCGAGCCAGTTGTCGGTGGCAGGGAAGCCGCTGGAAGGCATGCTCCCCACCTTGCGTGGAGATCCCTTCCATCGTCTGCCCCGTCCGTCCCTCCAGTCTTTTTGCAACCCCTCCCACTCCAGGATAGGAAAAGCATAAGACGTCAGGAAATGGTGAGAACAGAACTAGATTTTAATTTGCTTTCACCATCTTTTAATAATCCCCGATGCTGTTAATAATACAAGAGTTATTTTCCTCTGAAGAATAGAACTAATAAACTCCCTTTTTTTTTACTTATTGCTTGTTCAGAGGGTTAAACCTTCTCCCAGGTGCCATCCCAAAAAGTAGCAGCGATTTAAACTCCAATAATTTTAGTCTGCAGGGCAAAAGAACTTACCTGAAGCTTGCATAGGTCTGGTTTTTAAGTGTGTACAACCTCCCTCCCCCGCCTAAAATAACACTTGAGCCATTTTGAAGGAAACCTTGGGCCAGGTTTTACAACCAACCACTTATGCAATTGCCGTGTTAAAAATGAACTAAAATTTCACGCAGAAACGGCAGGTCTGTGACAGGCGTAATGAGCGGGTGAGGTTAGCAGGCTGGGCTCGTCACGTGGTGGATGCCAGAGCTGGTACGTTTATGGGCTTCTCGCCTGGGTCTCCGTGGTCCGGGACGGGGGCAAGAGGGAGCAGCAGCCCCCGTGGCGGGCGCCCGCCCTCCCGTACCAGGTCGTGGGGAGCTCTCCTGCGGTTGCAGCCCAGGAGCGTCAAACTGGTGGCGAAGTTGGCTGTTTGCGGGAGGACGGCGATGCGAATATGTGCTCGCTAGCTGGCTCCTTGGGTACTGGATGTCAGAAGAGGGGTCTTGGCTTATTATGTCCCCCTTTGTGGTTTGCTTATGTTGGTTTTAAATGCTGGGCGTGTTGGGGCATCCCTGAGTCTGCCGTCAGCTGGGCAAGTTACAGCTTTAGAGGCAAATCTCTGGTTCGTTTGGTTTGGGGTTTTTTTGTTGTTGTTGTTGTTGTTGTTTTGCTTGCAACTGCAGGCTCTGGCCTGGGGTGTAGGCACGCAGATTTGGTATTTACCCCGGTGGCGTCCTTGCAGTAGTGTTTTCTCGATCTCTGCGAGTGTCGTTTAAGGTTGGGCAGAAGGAAATGTAAGGAGATGAGCTGCCACTCCTAGAATTACTCTCTGCGGGTTAAACTAATGCCGTGACAACAACAACAAAAGGAAAAATTAAAGCCCTTTCTTCCAGCTGGTTATATCTGTGTGGTCTGCTCCGCTGGGGAGTTGCTGCTTGGGAAGATCCCCATGGCTCTCAGAGGGCTGAGGAAGACGCGTCGGAGGGGTTAATCACCAGCTTCTCTCTTCTGGAGACCTTTGTTAAAATTCAGCCTGAGCCACGGAGATCTTGGTGGCCTCGTGGCTTTTGGATGTGTCTTCTCCCACGTAGCTGGGCAGCCCGGGAGCCCACGCCGGGGGGAAGGGTGGGCCAGGCCAGCTCCCCAGCGCTGTGTGGGACCAGGTTTGGAGCACCAGGATGGGTACGTGGAGCACAGAAGTGGCAGCAGTGGCTGCCTCGGGGCCGCAGTGCCGTGGCTGAGCCCTGGCAGAGCCTGTGGGTCGAGCCACAAGGCACATCCAGTTGCCAAACCTCAACCTTGAAAAACCCCATTGAGTCCCCGCCGTCCGTCTTCTCCCACGTTGTGTGGACGGGGCTTGCCGTGCTATGTCTTCTCACGGGGCAGAGGCTCTCATGGAGAGGAGCCATCGCCCATCGTGACACCTCGTCCGTGGTGCCGCAGAGGAGCCCGTGCCGCGCTGGAAAGCTGGTTTGTCGGCTAGGGAGGGCTGGTGAGCCGCGCGCTCGGTGCTGCAGGGAGTCGCCACATTCACCCGATTACGGAAAAACAAAGAACCAACACAAAAAGTAAAAGCAGAGGAGTAGAGTTGAAGTTTTGGCTTTGGCCCAGGCTAATGGATATTCAGCTCTGGCCCAGAGACTCTGAGATTAGCAGATATTTGTTTTCCTCGGGGATTGAGGAAATCTCCAGATTGGCTTTTACAAAGGCTGGTTTTCCCCTGTCTTGTGACAGGGGTTCATCCTGTGGACACACGTTAGCAAGAGGCAGATGATAAATTAATTGCCTCCTGAGATTTTTCCTTTTTTTTTTTTTTTTTCCTTTTTTTTTTTTTCCCCCTTTCACACAATGGCACCAAGGTCTTCCAAAGGGAGTTTATAGTTGGCTGTGGGCTTCCAAACGCAAATGACTCCACGATGCAGAGTTAATCAGAGACAGCTGTTACCCACAGCACTCCCGGCCTTACCTCTTTAGCATCCGATTAAAAACCATTAATAAGAAACAGCGAGAAGCCACGGGGGCCGCCGGCAAGCTGCTGCCTGGCGGTGACCGTGCTCACCAAGAGCCGTGATGGCCCGGGGTGGGCACAAGCTCTCCCCGATGGCCGCGGCGGGCGGGCGGCAGCCAGGGGTGAGTCAGGATGGCTCCGACGGGTGGGTGTGAGCACACGTGGATCCTGCAGCTTTCGGGCATGGTAATGCAAGAGCACGAAGCGAGCGATCTTTTTGGAAACATGCAAACGAGGATGTGAGTGCGGAGCTCCGTGCAGGGATGGTCTTGGCTTTGGATTTTGTTTTCTTACCGAGAGCGAGCTGGATTTGAACAACACAACTGGCAGGCGAGTGAGCCTTCTCCCTCTGGTTCAGTTCTCTGCTTTTTATATCAATCTCCCTCAGCCGGGTCGAAGCAGAACAAAAAGGGGGTTTATTAATTTTAGTTTTCCCTTTTCAAGTCGCTTGCGCTCGCTCGGATGCACAGAGTTGGAGGTCCCGCTGTAGTTGACCCCGTTCATGTAGGAAAGCCCTCGCCAGCTGGCAGAGCAGGGGGTTACACGAGCAGGTCAAGGGAAGCGCGCAGCTCCTTCGCTGCATCCAGCGAGCGTTTCTTCCTCCCTCTTTGGGTGCCGTCTGGAAAACCGTTTGCTGGGCGTGAGTGGAAACGAGGGTAAGATTTATCTGATAAAATGGGGTGCGCTGGGACACCCAACAGATGGAATCAGTTGGCGAAACAACCTAGTGCTTGCGCACGCTCCTGTTCTGCGTGAGGCAGAGCAGTTGCCTGGGAAAGGTCTGGGGCTCAGAAGACAAGGGGTCAAACCCAGGCGGTGATGTAAACCTCATTTTGGCGAGTCAGTGAGGCCAGTTTCTTACAAGTATCCGCGCACTGACCCCTCGTAGCAGCCTTTGCTCCCTGCTGCCGGCGTAGGTCATGCCCGTGATGTGCACGGCTCTGCTCCCCCCGGCGCGAGCACCGCGCCGCTTGGCTGCCAGCCCTGCGCTGGGGATGGCGTCTCACGCCCCGTCCTTGCAGCGGCACCGCAGTGGGGTTTGGAGCCTGGGCACAACGTCGTGGTGTTGCTGGTATGGAAAAACCATTGCGTTTCTGCCCTGGACTTCTTGATATCCAGAGATGGACTCTCTGGGGGCGTTTGCAGCACTCGGTGTGAGCCGGGCAAAGACTGCTGAGCAGACACCTATGCAATGCTGACATAACCAATAAAGCACAGCAAGCTTTCTCCAACTGCTGAGTCTCAGTGCTTGGATTTAATTAGCTCCAGAGATCCAGCGGCACCCCGTTGTATTTCTCGAGCTCCCAGAGGCATGGAGAATAAAGGGTTTCTTTCAACACCCCAGAAAAATGGTCTCCAAAACATCCTAGAGCCCACCCTGACTTCCACCCACCGTTACTACCTCTAAGTGTTTGCCGATGGTCTGCCAGCAACCTCCCAGAGGAAAAAAAAAGCCCAGGGCTGCTGAGCATGCTTCGCATGAATTTGGGATGGATGAATCCTTCATCTCCTTGGCTCCTTCAGGGGCTGCAGGTTCAGAGACGAGCCTGGCCACAGCGGTGACAGCTGTCAGTCATTTCATACCTTACCACAGCCCGCCCTGCTCTCCAAACAGAGCATTAACCATGAATTGCCTTGATGGTGATCAGTCGCTTGGTATGTGGGCTGTGTCATGGCAGCAGTGCTGAGCTCGGGGGGGGCTGGCACAGAAGGGGGCTCAGGCTGCTCTACAGCCCTGGGGTTTTGCCTTGGGCTGCAGGGACGTGCCTTAGTTTTGTCTCCTTCCCATTTCTGGGGCAAAGCGTTGCTTCACTGCTGCATTGCTGTGGGTTCTACTTTTGTTCTGTTAATTCCTGGCAAAATAAAACCTAACCAGCTCTGAAAAGAGCTAGATAGCAGGTGACAGCATGTGCCAGCCTTTCATCTTTGCTGCTCCTGCCTTCTGGAGCGATGTCTGCCTTTATCTCTGTATCTCCTTCCAGATCTCAGCTGAAAGCATGCCTGTTCTTCTTTGCCTGCACCTCTTAATTTCTTTCTGCTTCTGCTACTATTTATGACTTAACTCTGTTCCTGTAGCAACTCCGGTACACCCAGATGCCCTGTTTCTCTAGAAGTGGGGGCTAAAATGAAGCCAGGTTAGCATTCCCTCATTGAAATGTGCATGGAGAGTCCCTCCAACTCTGTGGTGGCATTGCTAAGGCTGTTTTGTGCTTTCACTGTTTTTAGTATGTTACTGGTTTGGAGACGTACTGCTTTCGCCCGTGTTGCCCAGAACCCATAAACGCGCTGATGGAGCGAGCCGTGCAAGTGGCTCATTGATTGCACGCTAAGGCACAGGGAGCTGATGCGACCTCCTCCATCCCCTCCTCCTCCGCCCGTGCAGTAGTGGCACTGGAGATGCTATGGGAGAGTTTCAAACCCACCAGCATCCTCCCCAGCCCCATCCAGCAGTGAACGCCTCCCAGGGGCTTGCTCCCAATGCGTTATATTCCAGCATTTTGCCTGATTTTCAGGCAATAAAATACCCCGGAGCCGCTCAATCTCAGACACCCCAAACCTGAGGTTATTCAACCCATAGCTCCTGTATTAGTGACATATCTAGCATCTCTCCTCAGCAAAGAGTGAGTCAGTCATCGCTGTCTTACGCAGCTCTATATAGCACAGGGGTGACAACCAGAAGTGCTCGCATTGGTGGGAAGGCCAGCTTTCAATGCATAAAGGCTGTGCACTAAAGCCTGAACCTTGTCCCCTCGCCCTGCTGGGAACACTTCATTCACAGTGGATGAATGGTTTGTTTGTAGTCGAATTAGGGACCAAGCTGGTCCTTTGGCTTTGCCTGTCCATTCAGCAGAGCTTTGCTTGTGTCTGGCCAGAAAGTGACTCAGTTGAACCGTGACGTAGGAGCATGAACGTTTCTAAAGCAGGGCAGCATGAGGAATTAATCCTTCAACAAATAATTAGAAGTTGATATTGTGATTCGTTACCAAGGACCCAGCAGAGGAAAGCACAGGCAGTGAGATTTGGATCAAGAATCACAGAATGGTTTGGGTTGGAAGGGACTTTAGAGCCCATCTAGTCCAACCCCCTGCAGTGAGCAGGGACATCTTCAACTAGACCAGGTTGCTCAGAGCCCCGTCCAGCCTGGCCTTGGATGTTTCCAGGGATGGGGCATCTCCCACCTCTCTGGGCAACCTGTTCCAGAAGCAATCCATGGGGACAAAGTGGTTAGAAAAGGACAGGCTGTGCTGATGCTACACCCAGGATAAGGACTTGACCAGGGTTCAGGACTCCTTTGAGAGCTCTGCGAGCCACCACACAGCTTTTCAGCTGGGTAGGATCAGAATGGAGAAGCCAGTGGGAGCCAAACTAGCGCGTGGGTTGCTGAGGATGTCTTTCCATTCCTATGACGCCACCTTGAAGCACAGTAATAGTTCTTGTATTGTAGTAAACCGAATTAATTCTTCACTTTCACAATAGCACAGGTCTTGTGTTAAGTCATTTTGGGGGTCTATAACAAACCTGAGGCAGCTTAGGGACCGGTAACGCACAATGCGAAGGCATCCCCAGCCAGGTGGCAGTGGGGTAAATTAAACTGGCCAGAGCGGGAGGGACAGATGCTGTGTGCCTGCGTGGGAGAGCAGGCTCCCTGCTGCAAGCCTTTTTAAGTAAAAGAAGCAGGAAAATTGTGACAGCATCTGCGCTGAGCAGGGACTTCTGCAGAGTCCCCTGGAGGACCCCAGCGCTGGGACTCAAAAAAGCCTTTAGGAAATGTGCTCTGCTCAGCTGTCTGTAGCAATAGCTTCCAAGAACCCCCACCCATTCTCCCGTAATAGCTTGGGGTGCATAAAACAATTTCTCATTAACTATAAAACACCCAAACCTCAGCAGAATTACAAACAGATGGGGAAACAAACAAAAATTTCAAAAAACCCATGAGAAAAGCCCTTAAAAAGCAACAGCGAGGCAGAGTCCTGCCCAGTCCTCAGAGATGCAGTCCCCCCTCCTCAGCCTTGGCATCCCTTGGTCAGCGCCCAGTTTTGCGCACCCACCTCGGTCGCCTTTGCGTGAGGGGTGCAGTTACACCTCTCAGGGCGTGGGAACGGTTTGTTGCAGGATTAGGCTTGGTCTAAGCTGGTAATTCAAGTGGTGGGTGCAATGGGGTATCGGTGACCACGCTGACCCAAACACAAGGCGTGGTTTTATTCGTTTGCTCCAAGCATTATGTTATTGGGGCAAGATGGGGGGAAATGTGTCTTCTATTCCTCCTTGGGGCCTGCCAAGCAGTCGGGAAGTGGCTGCTGAGCCCACAGGAGGGAGGAAGGCTGAGACCTGCTGCAGCAAAGCCCTCGATTTGGGTGCTGCCAGGGCAGCAACACTGGAGCTGCCACTGTCTGATGAAGAAATGGATGGAAGTTGCTGATGATTCTGTTGAGGTTGGGATTGGACTTTGAATAGGGGTTAATCTTTTTTAAGGTAAAGATTTTTTTTTTTTTTTTGTAATTTGGACGCAAAGTGATACTTGGTCTAGTTCAGATCAGTAGGGCAGACTCAAACCGTGCTTGCTTTGGCAATCCTCCATTTGCAGAAGTCTTTGAAAGAATCAAGAAAAGGTCTAAAGTGCCACTTCGCTCTTTTACCTCCAGCACACCTGAAAAAAAAATATTAGAGAACAGTGAGTGGGAAGCGCCGCGTGTTCCCTACCTGCAGAGAAGCTGTATCCCGCTGGCTTTGGCATTCCTGAGCAATATCATGGTCCCAACCCACTCCCCTAAGTCTCTTCTCCAACCCTGTGATCATTATTCTCTCTATTCTTCCCTGGCCCTTTATGTAAAGAGGGCCCCTGTTCCTTGGAAACACGCGTCGTCGCTTGCCGCTGCTCTAATGGACATTTTGCCATGAAAGGATGTGGGTTTTGTTCCCATCATCAGTGGGAATTTCTGAAAAAACAGCATTAAAATGGATGGCAGCTCCACATTAAGCACAGCAGGGCTGCTCTTCCCAGGAGCATTCAAGAAATCTATAGCCTGCATCCGGCTGGGCCAGCGAGTTACGATCGCAGCTCCGTACTCGGAGCCACTGTGCATCCTGGCAAACCTCCCTCAGCTTTACCCGCTAACGCTGGGCGAACGCCTGCCAGGGATGTGGCCGGCACCAAGGGCTAACTCCAGTATCCGCCCCCTCCAATTTCTATCTGATGGGAAGCAGCGGTGCCTGCCGATGTGACTTTGTAATCACCCCAGCTCTTTGCAAGATCTTTGGGGTTCTTCGGGGGGTCCCTGCCCCCCCAGCCACAGGCCTCATCCTCTGTGCAGTTGCAGTCGCCATCTATCATTTTCTGCCTCCGAGGTAGTTCCTTCTTTTAGTTAGGCTTCTGCAATAGTGGCTGATAACGGCCACTTTTAGGTAGGGTTGTTTTGTCTTGTTCAGCTTTTATTTCAAGACAGCAGCTAATTTCTTCCCTCGGTGCAGTTCTGCCCCTACAGAAGTCAAACGGGTGGCGGACTTGAAGGAATTTTCATGGGGTTGAAGATGGGGGCTGGGATGTGACCTGTCGCTGTCAAAGTTGTTTGAGGTTCGTGAGCAAGCGGGGTGGGAAGGGATTGCACTGAACACAAGTGAGCTGAGCTTGTCGGTGCTGGTGGAGCCTGTGGCTTCTTGCTGCAGTGCCTGAGGGACCAAACATGAGAAAAAGACTGTGGGATCAGGGATAGGAACCGAAACCAGAAGAGCTGCAGTCTAATCTTGGCTCTGTGATGGACTCAGTGTGTTGCACTGACTGTGTCATTTAAGGTCACCTCCTTAAAAGAAACAGCTTCTAATTTGGGGAGTTAAGTCAGGCTCTAACAGTGTGATTTCCAGAGGCGGTGAACTCCCACTGCTTGGAGCTGGCTAGTTGGAAACCTTTTAAAGGGTAAGCCCTCAAGCTGTGACTTGGCTCTGCAGAGGGACCTGGACAGGCTGGATCGATGGGCCAAGGTCAATTGTATGAGGCTCAGCAAGGCCAAGTGCCAGGTCCTGCCCTTGGGTCACACCAACCCCAGGCAGCGCCCCAGGCCTGGGGCAGAGGGGCTGGGAAGTGCCCGGCGGAGAAGGCCCTGGGGGTGCTGGCTGACAGCCGGCTGGGCATGAGCCAGCAGTGCCCGGGTGGCCAAGGAGGCCACCAGCCCCCGGGCTTGTGTCAGCACTGGGGTGGCCAGCAGGAGCCGGGCAGGGATGGGGCCCCTGTGCTCGGCCCTGGGGAGGCCCCACCTCGAATGCTGGGCTCAGGTTTGGGCCCCTCGGGACAAGAAGGGCCTTGAGGGGCTGGAGCGTGTCCAGAGAAGGGCAGCGGGGCTGGGGCAGGGTCTGGAGCACAAGTGTGCTGGGGGGCGGCTGAGGGGGCTGGGGGGGTTTAGCCTGGAGAAGGGGGGGCTGAGGGGAGCCCTTCTCGCTCTCTGCAGCTGCCTGAGAGGGGCTGGAGTGAGGGGGGGTCGGTCTCTGCTCCCAAGTCACCAGTGACAGGACGAGAGGGAACGGCCTCAGGCTGCGTCAGGGGAGGTTTAGGTTGGAGATGGGGGGAAATGTCTTCCCTGCCAGAGGGGTCAGGCCCTGGCACGGGCTGCCCAGAGAGGTGGGGGAGTCACCGTCCCTGGGGGGGTTCAAACAACGTGCAGATGCGGCACTTCAGGGCACGGTTTAGGAGGCCTGGGGGTGTTGGGTTGGGGGTTGGACTTGATGGTTTTAGAGGTCTTTTCCAACCTTAATAGTTCTATGGTTCTATGATTTAACTACTAGAGGCTGCTTGTGGACAATTTTTGTACCTCAGCTTCAACAGGTGGAAAATGTTGCTAGTGAGGGTTGCCTTCAAAGGATAGCTGAGGATGAACCCATATTCCTGATTGCTTGAAGTTCTTCACGGAGATTGGACTCTTTGGACTGTTACTAGGCTTGTGCTCGGCGGGACATACATGGTAACTCACAACAGGGAGGAGTAGCATCTCCCAGCAATCTCTTTACTAATGACAGCTGGGATTCTCCGTGGAGCTTGAGTTGTTTGTGTGCTTAACTCCCACCACCGTTCGTGAGCGTTTGGTGCCTGCTTCTTTTCAGGTCTTTGGAAAACTGCTGCCAAAATCCACCAACCAAATTTTCTGTGAGCAAAACGCTTGTGCCACTCGGAATGCAGGCGGTGTACCGTGGTGATGAGCATGTTAAGAAAATCGTCATGGAGTGAAGTGATCTCTTGGATCAGTTCTGTACATGTTCATTTAATTGCGAGAGAAAAAGAAAAAGTTTCTCAGTTAGGCAGGGAGCAGCTCTCTCACTGGAAGGTCCCACGGGTGGCTGGATGTGGAGGCTGAACTTGGCCAAAGGCAAAACAACAAGGGTGCTGCTGGGCTGCATGTGCCAAGTCTCCAGGTGCCTCTCCACGCTCGATGCAGACAGATCTGGCTGGTGGGGTGTGCGGTCCGTGTCGCTGCACCTGCCGTTGGCATAAACCCAGCCCCAGGCTCCTCCGCTGCTCAGCTGGCTCCGTTCAACGTGAAATAATGTGCTTGGAAACTTCTCCTCGGGGGCTCTTTACAACCAGAGCAGCCTTCTCGGCCGTTTCCTTGTGAATTGGTTTCACCACCTCCTAGGACCTGTTTGCACAGTGCTGGCTGGGCTGCTCTGTGTCTTGGCCTCTGCAGAGTCTGTCCCACCGTCTGATCTTGGTGCAATGGGTCACTTCTGGAGCGTAGTCCATGACAAGTATATCAGCTCGAGGGAACCATAAAGAAGAAACTAAGAGTTCAAGCAAACAAAACCTGGAAGCTTTGATAGAGTAAGGTCAGTGGAGACACCCTCTCCATGGCAGCACACTGTGTTTTTGAGACTGGGCTGCTTTGCCTGGCTGGAGATCTCTGGCACATCACAGAGCTTGCAGTGGAGTCCTGCATCGAGCTGGGTGTTGAGTCTGTTCCTGCTGAGGGAAGCAGCTTAGACTCTGGGTAAACTAAGAGGTATTTGTTGCAAACACAGTTCTTAACCAATACACAGCGCACGGGGAGCACATCAGATATCACTTATCTTTCTAGACGGACGCCGCCTCCCCCTCTGCTCAGAATCCAGCCTGTGCAGGGCACTGGAGGAGAGTGTTTCCTAGAGAAACTGTAAAGAGTCTGCAAAACCAGGAGCTCCATCTTGGGCAGGGAATTGCTTTGATTCACTTGCTGTCGCTGGAGCAGCTGCCGCACTTACTCCACAAATGGGGAGATTTCAGCTCTGTCTGAACCCTCACTTGCATTGCGTTGTCCCAGCTGATAGATGTATCCAGACCTTACGATGCCCAGCATGGGATATGTTTGCTTCCCTCGTTGCTCAGTTTGGGACTGATGCTCACAGCCTAGGGTTGCCAGAAACTTTGTGGAAATGAGGTTTCCAGAACCCCTCTTGCCTTTCAGTGCACAGCAAGCCTGGGGCTTCAGGGACCTGCTCCACCGTTCTGGTGGCATTTCCCCACCTTGAGCAGGGCATTGTATGGCAGAGGGTCCTATCCAGATCAGCCTGGTTTACTTGGTTAAATATTGGACTGTGAACCATTCCTCTACCTGTGAAGCGGGGCAAATGGCCTTTCATCTCCTTCCTAAAACCCTGAGAGACCTGCCGACACGCAACGCTACTGCGAGCAAACCCTTGCTGTTAACGCTTAGCATGTCCAAATATTATTTCATCCCTGTACTGCAGCCCAGCCGGCATGGGAGCCAACAGAAACGTGGCTACAGGACAGCCACAGCGGCGCGGGGAGGGCGGGGGGCTGCCGGGATGGGGCAGGCTCGCAGCCCCCATCTCGCAAACATCACGTTTGCAGCCCCCGAAGGTCTGCGCTCTGCGTGTACGGCTTGGCCCTGCTTAGTCTCCCGCAAGCGCCGACGTGTTGAACGGTCTCGGTACACCACATGCAAAGGGACAAACTGGAAACAAATGCTAACCTCTAAGACTTCACCCCCCGAATGCGCCAGCTCAAACAATCCAGTCCCTCCTGGGTCTCATGGCCTTTTAATTTGTCTTCTTGCTTGCAAACCAAGTTGATTTCTGTCAGAGAAGATAAATGTTGTCTACAAAGCTCAGATAAGAATGATGAAATCTGTCCTTTTCCGAGGGCTTTGCAGAGGTTTTGGGGGATGCAGATGGAAAGTCGGGACTAGACTTGCCAAGAACACAGAGAATGATCAAGTACACATTAAAGGGGGTTGTATTGGTTGGGGAAAATGGATGTGAAACCCTTTATTTCTAGGTCATTTGCTTATTTCCATCCCAGTTTGTCTGCGGTCGAGCGGTGTTTTTGTGCGATCGGTTAAATGCAGGCTGTGCCGATACACTCTGGTGATACAAGTCTTTGAAACACAAGGGCAGGTCCTGCCACGGTCTTTCCCTGGCTAAGGGGAAGCTGCGCGCGCTGGCCTCCACCCCGCTGAGGCAGGGCTAGCGTCAGCTCACGAAACGCCACCAAAACCGTCAGCGCTGAGGCTCACCCTTGCCGAAAGCCGCAGCAAAGAGGCCGAGCTGTGTTCCAGCGATGAAGTCTGACCCGAGCGCTTACCAAGAGTGGGTTTTTCCCCAGAAGGAGGATTTTGGGTGGAGATGGACGGGTGGACATACGCAGAGTCACTGCTGGGATTTTGCTGCAAGTAGGGCAACACGTCTTGCTTTTGCCCACGCTATATCTGGTCTGAAGGCACGGGCTTTTCATCTCCTGAGCTGTTAGGGTGCAGGAAGAGAAGCACTATTGCTGCCCTGCGGGGCTGTTGCTCCCTTCTTAGCTGTCTGACATCGAGAATGTGCTCTGTGTCAAGTGGGGTGGAGGCTATGGCCGCTCTGCACCCCAACAGTGGCCGCATTTCGCCTGGATGCACCCTGTTCACCAGCAATATATTTGCTTAAAACTCTTAGCGAGCCCTGCTTAGTGAGTGTAGGTGGTGCGAAACATGAAATTTCCCCCAGAAAAGCTGCAAAATGCTGTGTGGCAGCCCCAGTTCCCCCGATTTCTTTAAAAACACAGCTCTTTCTTTATCTGCTGGAAAGTTTCTGAAAGATGCTGTTTGAAGTCTCTGCCTTTTTATGTATTATGCAGGAATTTGGCTACAGGAAGTCCTAGTTCTTTCACATATTTTGTATCAAAATCCCTTTATATAGACCAAATAATTACTTTTCCATGGTAGAGAGACTGCAACCCATACACCGCAAGACAGATTGCTCCAACCTGTTCATGCTGTTGAAGGGAACCGAAGAGACAAGTCTGTAGCTTGTCTATTAAATTCTCAGGCTTCTACTGTTTTTCAGGGACCTTTTTCAGAGGAGAGGAGACAACCCTTAGCAAAGCTTTCTGCTTGCTGCCTGGCACGCTGGCTTCGTCCATGCCGGAGCACCACCGAGGTGTTCAGCGGTCACAGCATTGAGTCTATGGCCATGTAGTCACCTTCATTGGCACTTAAGGAAAAGACTTGCAAAAAATTCCTGTGGTTTCTGAGCTCTCAGCCTCTCAGGGAGTTTTCCACCTGCGGCAAGACTGTTTGCTCTGTGTTTAAGAGCAGACCTCACATCAGCAGTGGTTAAATCCACCCTTCAAAGCCAGCAGCTGCTGACGTTCCTATCCCGCCCAAGACGGGCTGATAACCAGCTCGGTGAGTGCGTTATCATCGCACCCACTGACATCGAAGCGATGGCAGTGAACGCTCAGGCTGCTGGAGGGAGTGAGTGAAAGGGAGAGCGAGCCTCCTGTGCTCTGTGTGGTACACACGGGCTCGATTAAGGATGTGCTCGCTGGCGCGTCGCAGCTTGGGGAGCACGACATGCCCCGTGTGGTCAACCACAAGCTGCGGGCGCTGCCCTCCCCGCAGCGACCCAGGTGCCAAAAGGAGCGAGGGCAAAGGTAATTAGTTGCAGGGAGACGGGATGGCTAAGGGGAGGAAGATAACGATACGTTTTTAATGTCAACATCACGTTAAATGGAAGGAGAAATGTTCCCATCCCAGCAGCTTGTTCGCAGTTCTGCATCGTGCGGTTCCCATTGGGTTCTGCAGAGGCCAGCAGGGACCCAGATGTCTGTGGGAGTGGAATCCGAGAGCAGCTCTGCCTCTTCGAGGGATTGCAAATCCCAGCTGCCTTCGTCTTCTGGGCCTACATGGTCATTTACACTGAGTGGAAAGGGTGGCGAGTCACACCGTGGCTTTGCAAGGCTGGAAAATCAGGAGAAGGCAAATTCCTGACTGCCTGTTGCCAGGACAGCTTGGCTCTTTCAACACCGGGCTTTGGGAGGCTGTGAGTTTGCTGGCCCGCGGGCTCCGGGATGAGAGTGGGAAGCTGCTGTTCCAAGGGGAACAGACAGAAGTAAAACACACCGTGATGACATTTAGATCAGTGGTGAGGAACACACCGTGGACATCTCTCTCTCTGCATCAGCGTCGCACTGGGTTTCCCGTGGGGGTGAGTGTTACAAAAGTCTCCTTGCCCGTGTCCCTCGGGAGACACACAGCGTGTGGGGTGGGGGAACACGGTTTCCAGATTGCCAGGCTGGAGCAAGCTGGTCACCCCTGGGTCTTGTAGCCTCTGCCCAGCCACCGTCACTGCAAGGCTTTGCAAGTGAAAGCGTGACATCCATTTTATTCTTTCCCCATTTCCACAGGGGCACGTGACCCATAGTGTGATTAAGGACATAACCTCCGGTGCCGAAGAGGAAAATCCCTCTAAGGCCAGCCTTCAGCGTGCTAGGTCTGGTTTACAGAATGAAGCATCTGTCTCTTCTGCTGCAGACAGCTTGCAGCTTTTCAAATCAGAGCCCTGGCTGTGAGGACTTTGAACATGCACCTGGAAAAACTGCAGAAGCGTTATCCCGAACCGAAAGAAGTCGTTGCGTCTCTCTGAATCTGGCAATTACTTTTTCCACCCTTCAAGTCTATCGCGCTCAATAGCTGATTGCAGGCAGTCAAGGCGCTACAGGCTGGCAAGTTACCGCCTGTCATCTGGGTTGTAGACCACTCGCGTGCTGCTGCACGGTGCTTCTTTCCGCTTACAGTGGCTCAGGAGGATGTGTCCAGCCCGTTACCGCAGCTCAGCTGATGGATGAGAACTGATGAAATCATAGTCCCAGGACGCTGGTAATCCATGCATCTCCTGAGACAGATTTTAGAAACTGCTGGACAGAATTGCCACCCTGTTTCCATTAGAGACAAAAGGCTTTAAGACTCCATAAGGACTCAATTTTTTTATTTTGCAAACAGTACAATATTTATTCCCTTGACCAATATTTGTCATGACCAAGGCCTGACGCAGGGAGCCAGGTTCAGTTTTGCTTGAACTGTCAGTGCTCTTGGAAAGCCAGGGCTTTCAGCGTGCGCCTCTATCTGCTGACCATCATGCGCTAACATGTGCTGAGCAGATCCTCAGCCTCACCCGCACAAAGTGCATCGTGACCTCAGTTAAGAAAACACTTGCTGTAATCGCCTCCAGATCTGCCGCTGTCTTTGATCAGTTTAAATATCGGTTTATCTTATGATATAAATATGTAAAACATCCATTTGTTTTCGTGCAGGATGCAAATAAATCATTGTGTAAGTTTATACATGAGCTAGGAAGCGGGGAGGGGGGTGTGCAGCGATGGGTTCATAACTCATAAGTCTCCACCTCTTTGAAGGTCATTACTTCATGAACATGCCGTTTCTCTTTCCAGCAAGCCCCGACTTTGCATGATTCAAATGGTCCGCATCACCCACGGGCAGCTCTGCCGTGGCGGCGGAGCGTGTTTGCAGCGGAGCCGTGACGCCCGCGTGTGCATGGTGCCGCTGCCCTCTCGTGGGTGCAGTGCCTGTCCACCCACCCCACTCCCACCCGGCTCTCCCCGGCACTTCAGACTCCTCCTGAGATGACGAGCAGAGACTCGGCAGATCTGGTGGTCGCCTCCCAGCCCTGCCACGGGCCTGTCGGCTCACCCTTGGCCACGCTCAGCTTGTTAGCTTGTGTCCACGTGTGTGCGCCGGGAATAATTAGACTGCAGCCTCAACCTTGCAAAGGATTTTTATTCTTCTCTTAATTCTCTGGCTGTTTTCCAGTGTTTCCCTGCAGAATATGCCCATCCCGGGCCCTAATCTCCATCTCTCGTGTGCTCTGGTCCAGGCGGGGTGTAGTCCTCCGGCAGCACAGCTCCGCTGTAACTCACAGCCGCTGCTCACAGGCTCTGCACGCAGGCGACCCCGCGGCGTGGACCCGCTTCCCCAGGCACAGCCACCCGCGATGCTGCTGTTCGCCTGGAGGATGCAGTTAAGCCCCTCCGACAGCAACAATTCCCACATGTTGTAAGATCGGCTTTGCAGCGGGGAGGTTGTTTAAAGCGTTGTTAGCGGGATGGTGTTACAGAGATTAAGCCTCGTCTAGAGCTCAACGTCTCCTCCTTCGTTTCAGGCTTTGTGTAACACTAAGCCGGTCTCAGCTGGGCTCCCGCTGCTGGATCAAGCCCTGCTGCTGCTGGTCATTTGATGGGAAATAGGAATTTGGGCTTTCTCCTTCTGACCCTCCTAAAAATCAGCTTTATCTGCTTGTTCCCAACCCAGGCATAAACACACCTCATATTTAACACCTCGGAGAACGGACTCTCTTGCCAAGAGATTCAGTAAAAACTCTAAAAGCACATAATAATGGATGATTGGGGAATCTTGTCCGCTGAGCCGTAAAATATGCAAATGAACATTCACATTTCTTCCCTATCTAAAGAAGAATCAGGGTCTCACACCAGTCATGTTCTCCAAAGGTCTGTTAGCACTTTCCCGAGAGAGAAGGGTTTTTTGTGTAGTTCTTCTGTCTTAATTCCTACTTGTGCCTTTATGTTCCACCTTCCTTAAGGCCTTATGCTTCTTAGAGGATTTTCCATTTCTTATCCTAAATGCTCTGCTGGGCAGATCCCGCCCAGGAGGCGGCTGCGTTTTGGGGCAAAGTAATGCCGGTGTTCACATCTTTCTAAGTAATAAAGCAATTTCAGCGAAGAACATGGGTATATAATAATATTAATGAACGTTTTACTGCTGTCACTTCTGCTCACAGATGTCCTGTAGAAGAGCGCGTAGGGAGCAATCCAAAGAGAAGATATGGTGCATAAAATAGTGCAACATGATTGATGAACCTTTTGTCCTGGTGAGCGAGATAAAATATCTAGTGCTACTGCCCCATGCTAACAGCGTTTATATCACGTTTTAAGTATTTTTTCTTATTTCAGAGGTATTTCACTATCTGTCTTTGTTCAAGGGCAGATGAGAGAGGAACGATGCAAACACTGAAATTTGAAATCTTCCCCAGCTTAATTTTATTCTTAGATCACAGAGATCCTTTCTTTGCCACTTGTTTGTTTGTTCCGTTTTCTCACCTTTGCAGACTCCAGAGTTGGAAGAAATCCACATCAATTACTGACACCCCCCCTTCCCCACCTCGCCAAACCTCCCGCATCTCAAGCAGTG
Source organism: Phalacrocorax carbo (assembly GCF_963921805.1). Classification (NCBI taxonomy): domain Eukaryota; kingdom Metazoa; phylum Chordata; class Aves; order Suliformes; family Phalacrocoracidae; genus Phalacrocorax; species Phalacrocorax carbo. Next base: position 44,124,922 of record NC_087520.1, read on the forward strand.
CATCTTATCTCCCGGCTGCCGCTGCCGGCCGGTCCGAGGCTGGCCCTGAGGCCACAGGCAGCACCGCGCCGGCGGGCGACCGGGAGGGAGAGGTGGACCCGGGCCAGGGTTTCGTAATGCCACAAAGCGGATTTCAGCTGGAAAGCAGAGGGCAATGAGGCAGAGTGCCCAGGGCATCTCCCAGGTCATTTAAACTGGGTGGGGGGAGGGTGGGAGAAGACGCTGGGCTGTAGATGGGCAGAGCTTTGGCGCAGGCACAGAGGTGAGCTTGTGAAAATCGCCTGGGCTGGTGACTGAAAAAGGCTTTTCTCCTCCTCCTCCGGCTCAACTTGCTTTCCTTGTTCTTTCCTTTCAATTTTACTGCAGCTCCTCCAAGGGAAACCCCTGCAAGTATGTGAGGCACGGCAGGCACGGGCTGGGATTGCTGCTTCTGGGACGAGAAATCCCCAGGGGAGCCAGCGAATACAGGGCCGGGAGGCTTAGGGCACTGCTTGAAAGCTATGAGAGCCCCAAAATAGCTGGCCATGGGAGCCGAGAACTGCTCGGGCTTGGGTGGGGGGCCCCTGCGGCTGCGGGTCCCCTGAAGTGAGGGCGGCGATGAGGACGGGTAGGTCCGAGGTGTGCGATGGTTAGCGGGCAGCGTTGTCTCCTGGGAGCAGCATCCCCACGTCCAGTGGCCGTATGACAGATGAAGCTCTCTGGGAGATGCTTTCCCACCGTTTAATGTACAGAGGCTGGTATTTATGTCGAAATTTGTGCCGCGCCGAAGCTGTCCGGAGTGCCTGCCCGCGTTGCGTGAGCCATGCCGAGCAGCCTCACCACGCAGCAGTTGCCTGCGCAGGGGCTCGGACTGACCCGATTTCCACTGCCAGTTTGGAAAACTGCGGTGTAAGAAAAATCTGATGACACCAGCATTATGTTCCTCCTGTAAAGACTGGCTTGCACCGTGTCCAAAATGAAATGAAATACAGTGCTGCAGTGGCACTGTGTGACCTTTCCCATTTTCTGGGTATTGAGTTTTATTTGAATTTCAACCTTTCCCCCGCTGTTTCTTGGCTCTCTTCTCAGCAAGCTGACAGATATTTGCTCTGCATGGAAATCCACCCCACCTCAGGTGCTTGCTGCTGCCATTGAACGGAACAGGAGCTGCTGCCTTCGCTTCACATCTGTTCCTGATACGGCTGCAGACGGGGGTCTTGCGGAGGGTGGCATCTCACCTGTTCGGGGGAGTTTTGGAGGCTGCAGACCTCCCTGCTATTGGCTTTTTCACCTGGAGTTCACACTGAATTCCTGTGGTGCGATTAGCACAAATCTACGGCACTCTCCCTGTTCACCCATCGGAGACAAAAGCGTTGTTTCCCGGGTCTGACGCGCTTTGGCCAAGCTCTGCTGTTGTAGAGCGAGTTGTATTTTTTAACTGCGTCCACCGAATTTCCTAACAGACAGCCCAAGCTGGTTGACTGCAAGTGCCGTTCCTTCAGTTTTGGCAGATTTTACAAAGTCGAATCAGCCTCCAGGCACATAAGCAACGAGCTTAGCTTCTTCTCTGTAAGGTTAAGACTGAAACTGGGACAACTTACAGCAATGTTTCCTGCCGGGGAGAGTGGCGCTGCTTTTACACCGTTCAATTCTTCTTGGACTTCAGGGAGTTTACTCCCAATTTATTCCAGGCTGTGTGAGGTCAGAGTCAGGCCACTAAAGGAAGATAAATATCTTTAAAAATGTTTGCTCCCTGCTTTGATGAAAGGAATGTAATGGCTAAAAATAAATCTAAAGTGGAAAAAATAAGACTATTTTTGGAGAGGTGGGAAGGACACAACAAAGCCAAGGACAAAGTCATTGTCGGCCAGCAAACGCAAGCAAGGTGCAGAGACAGTGATGTCTGTGGCGAGAGAAATGGTGATTCGACAGACGAAAAGCAGGAATTTGCGGTTGCCCACGGTTTGGGGAGTGGGTGCAGTCGCAGATCCCCAGGGTTTCTGGCTGAACGTTGCCCATTGCAGACCTTTGCCAGGGGCTGATTTCCAAAAGTCTCCAGTGTGCTGCGCCTGGGGATTTGCCTGGCATGTGCGTAGCTGATTTTGGAACCACCCATCCATCCGTCATCTCACTTTAGGGTAACTACGATGAGCATCCTGCAGCCTTCCGGCCCCGGCCGCTCTCCTGTTACCGCTTTCCATCAAGGGGATGGCAAAGCCTTATTTTAGGTGGCTAATTAAATCGCCTTGGTTTATAGCCGGCGCTGCTCACCTGCAAACCTAGACGGGGAAAATACTCTTAGCCGGTGCCCGCCGGGCTGGCTGGGGTCTCCAACTCATGGGGGACCTGATGAGCAACTCGGGAACACGCGGCAGCCCCACATTCTCAACAGGGTTCCTACAGATGTGTTCCGGGACACTATGGATGTCCCTGCTCAGTATCCACTCCCCCATGAAATATACATATATTTGTATTTAGTGATGGGTTTAGCATCACCAAGTGGTGGCCTGCTCCTCCTGAGCTGGGAGCATTTTGGGATAGCTGGGATCGTCTTGCCAGCGCCGCTTTTACCACCTCGGGGGAGTCCATAGCCTGCCTCTGCCTCCTTCTCCCCAAACTGCGGTTATTAGCAGTGAAAAAATACTGCCTACGTGGGCAAAACAGAATGGAGGAGGAAATCCTCTCCAACGGTTAAAATGTTGGGCTGGATGTTAGCACTGAAATTCATCCTCATAAAAGGCACAACCTTTAAAAAACACCTGGACAGGAAGGGCAGCACGGAAGAGCCCCCGCTCCAGGGGAGAGGCGTGATGGATTTCTGAGGCTGGGATGGCATTAGGTGTAACCTAGTAATTCCTGCCATAGTGAGTAGGAAAGATCGCTGCATTACCGGCTTTCCTGTGTGAGTGCAAACCCGGCATCTTTTTCCCAAGGGGAGTGGCTGGGGGCCATGTTCGCTATCTCTGAGTGGAGAAAAGGAAGACAAAACGCCGTGCTGATTCCTAAAACTGTCATTTTAAAGCACCTAAAGGGTGAGGAACGTGGATTCTGCCAACCTGCAGGTATCTGTGCTCCCAGATCCCTTCAGGGGGTTGGAAAATCTGCTCTCCACAGCGACTGAGCCCAAAATGCTTGGGAAATCCAATTAACACTTGCACAGATAGGTGTTCCGGAGTATTTACACAGTACACCTATCTCGGTGGTATGTAAACACTCCGCAGGGTTTAGCAGCATGATTACAGCTGACCTGCCAAGGGCAGTCATTCCCTTTACTATTTTCCTATAGGGTGAGTCCAGGCTATTGAGTCTGAGCCCATTTTCTGCAAGACTTCGTTTGAAATTCAGAGTGCGGTCCTGCTCTGCGGGACCAGATAGGTGTGGGACAATAAAAAAATTTGTTTTTAAAATATGTTTTTAAATTTACTGTTGGGCAGTGTTTTCTGCTGAGAATTAATTTTTATTATAGCCGATTTATAACCCCATGAAATGGGCTTCGGTCTCGGAAAAAAACGCATAGGCTGCAAATACCAGAGCTGTGCTATCCAGTTTCCATACAGCCCTCCAGCATTCATATACAGCATATTTGTAGGGGTGTCACAGCTGGTTTTCTCTTGGCCATATTTTGCTGGGGAACTAGGAATCTTGGCAATTCTGAATTTTGTTGCTCTTCCAAAAGCAGAGCTGACACCGTTACTGTGCGGGGAAAGGTTTCTCCGTAAGAACTACACCTCCTAGGTCAGCCTGTGAATGCAAGGCTGGACGCGAGCCGCCGGTCTCTGCCTTCCAGAAATAGCATTTCCCCGCGTGGCTGCTCGGGGTCCTGCTTCTGCATTTTCCTCACGTCCACAGACTCGTCGAGGCCGGCACCGCACGCGAGGCTCGGGAGGAGCGGGCGGGTCGCGTGGCTGCAGCGAAGCTTTGCGAGGAGACTTCTTGCAAGGGAATTAGGTGTCAAAGGCAAACCGAGCCGTCTCTCAGAATCCAGCAGATGTATAAATACCTCCTTAGATATAAATACGTGGACCGGCTCACCTCTGGGTCACAGGAGAGTTCATTTCAGAAGGAACAGACCCAGCTGTGGTGGCCGTGTGCCTTTGAAGCAAGCCGGCAATCCCCCCAAGGCATCCCGGCACTGATGCGATTCAGTGACTTGGTGAATAATCGTGGTGACTTGGGAGCAGCAAGAACGGGTCGTTGGGGGCAGGAGGGCAGGAGGCGGGGGCAGCCCGAACTCCGTAGCTGCCTCCACCCTGCAGTTTTTTCCACGAGGGGATGGTTGTCCAGGCACCCCTGGGATGTCAGTTTGCTGGGGAGGAAGGAGAGGCTTTGAGAGGCAACCCAGGCTCAGAGGCTGTATTTGGGACAAGATGAAGGCAGCTGCGTTTGATAACTTCCATCCTCTGCTGTCGGGGCCTGAGCTTGAGCGCTGCAACGTGCTCTGTGAGCAGCGCTGACCCCTCCGGGACGCAGGATACAGGCAGCTGTTCTTACACGTATCCCTGGAGACGATGAATAAGAATAGGTGGAAGAAGGCAGAGGAGAAACATGCCTATTCCCCACGCAGTAGTTTGGCAGAGAAAGGACACGCTTCGGCTGCAGAGGCAGCGCACTCACAGCTGCAGATCGTAAAGGATTTTACAAATGATAAGCAATGAAATCGCTCGTTACCTGTGGAGTGGAGCGTGTTTGTAGGAGGCAGGGGGTAGGCGCGCACGGTAACACCTGCAGAAGGATCTGCGTAAGGCGGCTTTATCGCGTGAGGCTGTGCTCCATCTGCAGGATAAACCCAGGCAATTTCATGAGTTACCAGTTCAGGAGGTGGTTAGTGGTGCTTGTCCTTTCCCTGCAGCAAAGCAGCGGCTGAGCTCCCCCAGCACCAACCCATGGCTGCTAGGAAGTGCTTTAGATGCTCTCTCGCCACTCACAACTTATCAGTCCCTTTTGGAGACAAAAAAAACCACCCCAAAATAGAACCAAAAAACTGGAAAACTTCGGTTTGCAGAGGCCACAGCTTGGCTCTGTGGGAGATGCTGTTTGCAAGCCTGGCCTGCTGTGCAGGCTGGGCTCAGTGCTGGGGCAGGAGCGGCGCAGCCCTTGAGCGAGGCTTTAACCAGCACCCTTGTTTAGTTAAAAAAAACCCAAAAAGTAGCTTGTTTAGGCTGTAAACAGACGGAGCTTTGGATCATTGGAAATCATTTAGGCTCAGCTCCGTAGTCTCTGTGTGCAGATGGGGGTTTGTGCCTGGCCTCACCTTTAGCGTAAAAACTAAGCAAATAAGCAAGCGAAGGGTTTAACACAGCTCCACCCAGGAGCTCAGTACGTTTCACGTGCTGTACCACGTGTTATTTGCTCACGCTCACAGTGCTCTTAGTAAGTTGTGTCCTGCTTCCAGCCTTACAAGGCTGGTTTCAAGACTATGAGGTCTTGTACATCTGATAAATTTGGGGTTCTTTCCCTCTGCCTCCTCCTGGGTTGCTTTTTTTCCTTTTAATTTAAGAAGCACTTTGCTGTCATTTCGAAGTTCTCTCTGCAACCCTATACATTAAAAACTGATGTCCTGGATTTTAAGTAGTAATTACGAGAAGCTAATTATTGTGTATTCCTGTGATTCGAAGCACCTGGGCTTAAGGAGAAGCACTGATAGCACAGGACACGCAGCAATGCAGCGAGAGCTGCCTTTCTGTACGTTCCGGTGTCTGAGCTTTCCTCTCCCTTTTCCAGTGGAAACTTAACCTTCAGCTTCTGAACTCTGCAGACTTTTTTGCTGTTGAGACGCTGCCACATTCTTGAAAGTCTGTGCTCTCCTTCCCCCCATCAGCCTCAGGTTTGATGGCACATTAACACAGGTGCTGGCGGTGAAGGTGGGATTAGGAGCAAATTATTCTTTCCCTGTTGGGCAACTTCTTGCATCGTCCCAAGGCACTGACACTTGCTGTAATTCTGTCTGGAGCCAAAGGTGCTGGCTCCGTCTCGCTTTTCTTTAGTCCACAGCTGAAAAGCCAAGCGTGGCTCTGTGCTTCTCGCATCCTGCTCTGTTGTTGGGGTCAGTGCATGAACGCACACACTTCATCGGCATGCTCTGGGAGGACTGTTGTAGCTTTTAGCAGAAGGTGTGATGAAGACACCCACCCTTCTTAGCCAGGGTTTGCAGAAATGCTTGTAAAAGCCCCTTGCGCCTTGGTTGCGTGCTGTGCAAGGGGCTCCGGGAGCTGCTCTGATGTTGCTTAGGCTCCCAGAGCAAAGCAGATTCGATGGTGGAGGAAATCACCCATATCAAGCATAGACAGGGAGCGCTGCTGAAAAGCAAGTCCTGAAATGACTCCTGGGAGTAAGTGCCCAGCGGCGGGAGAGCAGCCAGGCTCAGCAGTGCCCTGCAAGAGGTTCTAGCCCTTCCCTGGGGGCTGCCCTTGCTTTCCTCCCCACCCCACCGAGAGCCCTGCTGCAGGGTGGCCTGGAGCTCCCCAGGTGGGGCAATGAGTGGCTGGGGGCAGCTGAAAGAGGTTAGTGGGGTGGGAGAGCCCAGCCCACTCTGGCTTCCCCACCTGGCAGCAGGCTGGAAACTGCCCCTAAGTGCTGGTTCCTCTCTCTGGGGGCTGGGGTGAGTTTGTGGGGAAGTTGCTGCTTGGATTTACCTGGCCAGGAGCTGGAGTTTTATTTTTTGTTTAATAGCTCACTAGGGATGGTGAGGAAGCTGGAGGAGAGGTGGTGAGCCTCCCCTTCCTGGGGGGCTGCACGGTCTTCCTGACCCCCTGGATTTTGGGTTGTAAGGTGCTACATTTGGGCTGATGCCTTGGAAATTTTGCTGCCTCTTCTGGGACCTGGAGCTCTGGGCATCTTCTAGTGTCATCCTTTCCTTCCTGAGCAGCAGCCTCTGAGCTCAGCAGGTAAGCGAGGCGTCTCCCTTCTCTGTGTCCCTGAATTGCCTTTATTTAATTTTAATGGTTTGTGATTTACTGGTGTGGGTGGGTGGGAGCCTGAGCTGTGGTTTGGTTTAGCTCCCTCTTGGTTCAGTTAAGCTACTGTGCTGCCTGCTCTGAGTTAGGAGAGATTATTGCTGTCTCGGACGCAAAGCTCATCTTGTTCCTTCTCTCTCTTGTTTTGAGCAATATTTGGTGCCAGTCTTTCAGCCCTGGGGCTGTGAAGTCTCAGAATATAGAAACTGTTCTGGCTTCAGAGGGATATTCCCTAGTAGCAAAATAGCTCTTGGTTTTCCTCTGTTTCTCCCAGAGCCTCACCCCTCTCGGTCCTGTGCCCTTCAGTGTCATCTAGAGGTATGTCGGTATGTTATTTGTTACAAGCCCCCTTTTTTTATAGCTTTCAAATGTTGGTGGGTGGATGTACGAAGTGTCTTGCTTTTATTGTGCTCGATGTTGCTGTTATCCTCTTTTGCTCCTCTCCTTGAGAACCTGTAAGTTTGACTGAGGGCAGTGCCCCCCTCCCCATGATCTGAAATAACTGTTTGATGTCTCTGGTGTGCACGGCGATGCTCTCTGCTCCTCTGCTCTCGCTTGGAGAGCACCAACTTTTTTCCCCACTAAAAATTGTCTTGCATGTGTTGCAATAAGAAGACAAGCGCAAACCCTTACTGCCCTTTGTGAAAGGGAGGAGTTTTGTTTGGTGCCTTCCCTCCACGCCGCTGTGTCTTCTGCGGGGAGCTGGCGTGACCCCGTCCCAGGCTCTGCCGCTGTGACCTGCTCTGCACCAGCTTTCTTTGATCCTCAGTTTCCACATCTGGAAAATGGGAACAAAAAGGCTTGTTGTTTTCTCTCTAGCAAAGTCACTGTGACTGTGGATGAAAAGCAGCTGGGTTGATCCAAAAAATCTTTGGAAGCTCTCTGACAGACTTCCACGGATTTAATGGTCTTTGGAGTAGATGCTGTGATGCTTGCCTCTCTGGTGTTTAAAAGTCTCTCTTGCCTTCCCGGCTCAGCTGAGTGTCTTCTCATTGCTGCTGCCATCGCTTGAGAGCATCACCACCACCACATGCCTCACGTTCAGTTGAGCAATGACCTCCCTTGGGCTGTGTGCTGGACAGACGCCTTCACCTTTTTGGTCTGATTAAAGAAGAAATTGCCAGTCAGAACAGCCTGAATCTTGACTTTCTGTTCCAAAGTGAATGTTCCCAGTGGTTCATAAAAAGAAGAGAAAAGGAAGGGAGGGGACTAAACCCCCAAAGCCATGCTTGTCTATGAGTTTATATATGTCTGTGTTCAAGCCTTGGCAAGAGGGCATGGGGCTCTGCAGCTGTGTGAAACTCTGGTCCTGATTCACTGGGTATCTCCCACAAAGTATCAATCATTATGACTTAAGTCTGAAAAACAGGTGTGGAGTTGCAGAGTTTTCCCACATAAAATTCATCCTGCCTGACTGGAAGCAGAATATTAGGTACCTGGAAATCTTTAAAGTTGCTTTAAGTGTCTGTAGGGCCTAAATGTTTCTAGGATTAGGTGGCAGCTGAGCTGTGACTTTTGAGAGCCTCTCTGGAGACTTAGTAGCAGGGTTTGCCTTCACCTCTTCAGTTTTTGAAGAGCTTTGAAAGCATGATTTAGGGTGCCTGGCATTTGTGGTTGCACTCTTGAACCTCTGCAGCAAGTGCTTGTGTCTGTCCTTGGGTATATTTTTATAGGAAAAAAAGCGATTTCCATTAAGCACCAAGCACCTGCAGAAGTTGTTCCCTGTTCCTTCAGGGGTTGCCTCCAAGAGGAGGAGGCAGGCGTGGGATGGCTTTGGGGCTTAGCAGTCGGACAGCACTGACAAAGCAGAAACCTGTAACAGGGAGTTGCTGCTCCTCGTGGGAGCCATGGAAAGGGGAAGCGTGAACTCTGCCGCAACCTACGTGTGCGTTTGAGCTCCCTGAGGTGTGGTTGTCCTCTGAAGGTGCTTTCTGAAGACAGGAATGATGGGTTTGGTTTTTTTTAATTGGAAAATTTTGCTGAACCTATACTACTTTACCTACAGGGTACGTGTTTCCTTCACAACCACAGAATCAGAATCTCAGACTGGTGGGGGTTGGCAGGGGCCTCTGGAGACCACCCCATCCCACCCCTGCCTGAGCAGGCACCCCCGGAGCAGGGGCACAGGGCCGCGTCCAGGCGGGGGGTGAATGTCTCCAGGGAAGGGACCCCACAGCCTCTCTGGGCAGCCTGTGCCCCTGCTCTGGCACCCGCACAGGGAAGGGGTTTGTCCTCATGTTCAGGGGGAGCTTCCCGTGTCCCAGCTTGTGCCCGTCGCCCCTTGGCCTGGCGTTGGGCACCACTGAAAAGAGCCCGGCCCCATCCTCCTGACACCCACCCTTCAGATATTTATAGGCATTGCTGAGATCCCCCCTCAGCCTTCTCTTCTCCAGGCTGAACAAGCCCAGGTCTCAGCCTTTCCTCCCAAGGGAGATGCTCCAGCCCCTGATCCCCTTGGCAGCTCTGCCCTGGCCTTGCTCCAGCAGCTCCCTGCCCTTCTTGAACTGGGGGGCCCAGACCTGGCCGCAGCACTCCAGATGTGGCCTCCCTGGGGCAGAGCAGAGGGGGAGGAGAACCTCCCTCGCCCTGCTGGCCACGCTCCTAGTGCACCCCAGGATACCATTGGCCTTCTCTGCCACGAGGGCACGGTGCTGGCTCAGGGTCAGCTTGTTGTCCGTACTGGTTAAAAATAAAACAATCTTTCAGGGTGGAAAAAAACCTAATCTCTGATCAAGCACATTGCTGCTGGCACTAGAGAGTAGATAGGCTTGGGTAGCGAGTGTGGCTGGAGGCAGAAGCACCTTGGTGCCAGTCCTGTCTCTGAGGGAATGGCAGGACTCGTGGAAACGTCACTGGTGCCAATTTCATCACCTGATTCTGTGTTACGGGGTGAAACGTAACTGTAGTCCAGGCTTTAATATTAGCCTTGCCTGTGAAGTGGGTGGGCTGGTACCTACATAATGCGTTGGCAGCTGGGAACTTAATTTATTAACATTTGGAGTGCTTGGAGATCTTCAAGTGAAAAACAGAAGAACAGCTAGGAAAGAAAATAGGATGGATCAGGGGACGAGGCTGTAGCAGCGTGTCTGGTCCTGGCAGTCCCTAAAAATGGATGTTGAGTTCCATTTCTCCGTGCTGAGATCAAATTGCCCATAGGATGTGCAGGAGCATCCACCAAAAATTCCAGGCTGCCCCTCTGGGGCAGATGGAGTGCGGGCGCTCGCCAGGCTTCCCACCGAGGGGATGCGGGAGCAGCGTGCGTCTGCCACGGATCTGCCGTCTCGGTATCTTGCACTCACGGGGGGACTTGGTTTAAGCTGTCAGGGTGGAAGAAATGTGCAGTCTACTTCTGCATTAGATTGCAGCACAGTCCTAGTAAATTAGCATCCCATTTTACATAAATAGAGGAACACAATCTCGACAGGAGATGGAGGTATCAGTATATCTCTTTAATGGACTCGTACTGAGAAATACTATGATTCTGTTGAAATGTGATTTTAATAGTTTCTCCATTTCCCCTGGTTCTCCCTGCAAAGCCTTTTCAGCTGCGAAGGAGGCAGTGGATAGTTTGAATACTGATTCTTTGTGGGCAGCCTAGTTAAAATATAATTATACCGTTTATCATTCAGTAAAAGCCTGTCTCCAAGAGGAGCCTTTTTAGGAAAGGAAAGGGTTTTTTCCTCTATTTGTTAGAGAGCAAATATGAAATGGAACATTTGATACCGTAGCAGCTCTCTATTCACCCGTCTTCTGCCATGCTGACAAAAAAGAAAAGAAAAAGGGAAGACGATGCTTCCTCTAATGCCAAGAGCTACAAAGAAGGTCTCTTTGAGTTTTACTGGCTTGTTAATTCAAACTGTTAACTTAAAGTGCATCTTTCCCATGCAATGGCACAGCCTGAAAATGTTCTTTATTTGGGTTTGGAGATAAATAGCTCGTAGAGTGGGTCTGCAGACTCTGGAAAAGATAGCGGGTCAGAAGAATGAAGGGGGTGTATGTAATAAAACCAGCAACGTGGACATAAAACTGATGCAAATGGAAAAACCAAACCCTTTGCTGAGCACGGGATGGGGAGTCGGATGCAGCCGCTTCATCTGTGCTTTTGGTGGGCAGAGAATGGCTGGCGGGGGGGCTGTTACCCCTTCAGGACTGTTTTCCCTGTTCGTACATAAGGTAGCAGATCGTACGTCGTCGTGACTGTCTACCTACTGTGTCTCCTGCGGCTGACAGCGCAGCTAGATGAAGTAGCACCTGTATCCTTCAGTAGAAACTTGAGCCGTGTCAGGCATCTGTGGAGACACTGCGACCAATTTTATTATAAAATTGTGTTATTTTATTTTCTTAATGGCTGTAATCAGATGCTGCTTGCAGTTCTTCCCTTGTCTCTCCCTGGTGAGCGCTCCCATCTCGGCGCTGTGCAGATAAGCAACACGCCGGGACTGTTTCTTCCTCAAACATGAGGTGGGGTTTAACAGAGCCCCAGCGCCTCTGGTTTGGTCTGGGCGTTGGTGTGCCGTGAAGGAAGCGTATTTTAGCTGCTCTTGGCATGTGACAAAGCAAGTGTTGACCAAGAAAACCTCTGGAAGGTGTTGGCGTTGCCTAAGCAGCATCAAAATGTGGATGTGAAGGGCACGTGCCAGCAGGCAGTGTGGGAGGATGGCCCTGTCCGGGCCTGGGGAGGCAGGAATGGCACCCAAATCCCAAAAGAAGCAGGACCTTGAGGGGCTGGAGCGTGTCCAGAGAAGGGCAGCGGGGCTGGGGCAGGGTCTGGAGCACAAGTGTGCTGGGGGGCGGCTGGGGGGGCTGGGGGGGTTTAGCCTGGAGAAGGGGGGGCTGAGGGGAGCCCTTCTCGCTCTCTGCAGCTGCCTGAGAGGGGCTGGAGTGAGGGGGGGGCTGGTCTCTGCCCCCAAGTCACCAGTGATGGGACGAGAGGGAACGGCCTCAAGCTGCGTCAGGGGAGGTTTGGATGGGATATAAGGAGAAATGTCCTCACTGCCAGAGGGGTGAGGCCCTGGCACAGGCTGCCCAGAGAGGTGGGGGAGTCACCGTCCCTGGGGGGGTTCAAACACTGTGCAGACGCGGCACTTCAGGGCACGGGGGTGTTGGTTTGGGGGTTGGACTCGATGATCTGAGAGGTCTTTTTCAACCTTAATGATTCTGTGATTCTATCTGCTCACCCAGGTGCTGTAAAACTGCTAAAATTGGATAATAATGTCATTCGTTACTCCTCTTGTCCCCATTTGCTTGCTTTTCCCTGATCCAGGTCTTGCAGCTGCAGTGCTGTGGTACGTGCAGGAGCTCAGCCGGGGTCAAAACCCGAGTCTTGCAGGACTTAAAGGTTTTAGGGCTCGATTTGGGGTAGAGAGAGGAGGGTGGAAAGCTCAGAGATGACAGAGCTGGATCCTGGTTTGTAAGGTGAGGCTGTGGGGAGAGAGGAAATGTTAGCCTTCAATTTTTAATTTTTTTCCTCTTTATAGAGGCAAAAAAACCCCAAAACCCCAAACAGGAATATTCTGTATAGTAAGAGCTTTTTATGTCCTTGTGGAAATAAGGTAACTCATCCCTTTGGCTGGATGGCCCAGGAGAAACAGCGTTCCCGGCTCCGGGCTGGCTTGCAGTGGCTTCCAGCATGCTGGGGACTCCCTGGGTGTCCTGTCCTGCAGCATCACCCGCGCTTCAGCAGTGGGAGCTGACGATGGGGTGAAAGCTGTAAGTGACCAGAAGGCAGAAGTCTACTTTGTACAAACATAGAGGTTTAAAATGTGGTTTAGTTCTACAGAGGAAGGAAAACAAGAGCTTTTAGATCGAGGTTTTTTTTTCCCTTCTGAATGGAATGGAGACAAAACATTTGTTTTTGGATAGCAAAGGCTCCCCCTCCCACCAGTTTGCCTCCCTCCACCTCTCCGGAGGCAGCAAATGGCTCTCGCTGTACCTCGGATTCTTTTCCACCAAATATTGTCAGAACTAATGCACGTCTCTGTGGACTATTTGGGCAGAAAACGTGAAGTTCCTTCGATGCAGCCAAGAGGAACCATGTCCTGAGTCCTAGTCCCAAAGAACTGGGATGAGAAACTTCATTTCCAGCCAGCAAAGATGGTCCTGCTTAAATCCAGTGCCACAGAAAACTTCCTGTGACCGGTTCCCAGTTTAAATAGTTACGGTGCAAGCGTAGGGTGCCTGCAGCTTGCAGGAGTGTGCTCCTGGACCTGCAGCTGCTTACTGTGGGACCTTGAGCAAATGGATCGTCGTCACCTGCAAGGAGAGGACACCTCTCCTGTTGGAAGTGCCGGGTAGGAAGCGCTGCGTTGGAGCCGCTGTTGCCAATGCATAGCGTAATCTTTTCTTTTCCTTTTTTCCTTTGAGTAAGGGCAAAGCCAGCTTTGTTTTTCCAACCGGCTTAAAAGCACTTTTCGAGTGTAACTTTTGGCTCCTTGAGCCTTTGAGAGAGTATTGAGTTGCAAAAGGTGGTGGCTGCCAGTTCCTATATAAAAACACTGCATTAGTCAAAAACCCCTTTGGAAGCGCCACTGATTAATATATCAGTTCCTATGAGAGCACGCTGACCTAGATTTTGCTTTAGCCGTTTAGGTGGAGACTCGACTACAATGTGGCTTTTATCTGTTCACAGAATGGATTTAGAGGACGTGGAGTCTACAGAGAGCTTTTGTTTCCTTTTAAAACCATTGTGTTCAAATGTGCTACCATATGTTGTTGGTGGTGGTTTGGTTTTTTTTTTAATCTTCCTTGCTGATCGTTTTGGGGTTTAGAAGGTCAGTGGGGTTAAGAAGCTTATCAGCCACCTAAGAATGGTTGGGGAATCCGTTAATTTGCATGTGTTTCATGGCATAACCTGATTATCAGACACCTGAAAGCCACTGGAGGTAGGGGCTGTAGCAAATATTTGCTGGGATGAGCAGTTTTTCTCTTTGAAGTTCAGATGAGTTAAAAGTATGACCATAACACTCTCAGGCAGGCATTTCTTATCTGGCTTACTCTTTGCTGGGGGAGTGTAACGCAACAAGAAAGGCGTTTATATGGAATTTCTGGAATAGCATTTTACGGGGTGGGAAAAGCAGGATGTCTGTGAAAGAGTCCAGCCTGTGAATTTGCAGCAAGGGCTCACTGGAGAGGAGCTGAGGCTTGGTGCTGCTTTGCAGTTGTAACTCTTGCGCCGCAGAATCTCAAAGCGCTTTCAGAGCATTAGAGGGGCTAGCTTCCCAACAGCGCTGGCCTCCCCATCCTTAGGCCGAGATTAAATATCACACGTGGAAATTCTTGCCATCTTGTGGATTTGAACCAACCCGGGGTCGAGAGGGGGATCCCTGTTTGCTAGGCGCAGGAGGACGTCCTCGGCTCGGCTCCCGCGGTCTCTGTGGCTGTCACCTCGCCTTCCCGAAAGGGCTCTCCTCCTCGCCTGCATCTCGAGCAGCACCTGAACTAGGGGAAACGGAGTTGAAATGAATGCGCCGCTCGTTGGGATTAGCCCCTGTTCGGGTGTTGTTCTGCGCTGATGATAACGGCCCACCATGTCACCGCCGGCCAAGTGATGCTGAGGAGGAGGAAACGGTTGGCACGGTTGGCTTAGTATTTCTCACTGCAGTTCGGTTAAAAGATTCCACTCTCCGCCTTCAATTACCATGTGTACTCTCTCTGCCATTGAGACAGTGTATAAATTCTTTCTTTGAATAGCAATATTTACAACGAAGCCTTACTCATTTTGGGTAAAGGATGGTCCAAGCACATTTCTTAAGTCTTGATTTCATTAGCACAGTGCTGCAGTTCATCAAACCCCATAAATATTTATCTTTTCAGCATTCTTTGTATGATTTCAAAACACTGGCTGTATTTTAACGGGACACTTCATGTTGTTTATTGTGCAATAGCTTTGCCATAGATACGCTGACAAAGAAATCTCTGATGGCCATAATGAATGGGGAGGCACGTTCCCTTCCAGACGTGTTTATGGACCTGGTAGAAGCCGCCTTTGCATCAGCACTCCCCGAGTGGGTGGGGAACGAAGGCCAGTTGGGGATTCCCCCGCGAATGTTATGAGTCAAAAGGATTTGCGGCCCTGCCAACCCTGCACACTTAGAAATCATGAGTCGGTTGCTAAAAATCATGAGATTTATAATAAATAACTAAATATAGGGGTATTTCAGCTTGCTTTCTGACGGCTGTGGTTCTGGGTGAAATCGATACCTGCCTTCTGGATTTCTCTGCAACCCCGGTGGTTTGGGACTTGTCATCTAGTTTTAATGGCATAGCAGAAATTTCTGCTGACATGTGAGCTTTTGGGTGTTGAGACTTTTAAAGGATGCACCAAACGTTTGGAGACTAGTGGAGCAAACAGCGCGCGCTGGCAGCATGGGCGCAGGGGAGCAGCGATGGGATGAGCGCGCCTTGTCCCGGTGCACGCCAGCTCCTCCGGAGACTCTCTCTTGCGTCTGCTCGTATTAGAGGCAAGAAGAGACAGTCTCATCTCAAACAGTTAAGGAGCTTGCTTGGGTTTTAGTGGCATCTGGATTTTGAACCTTGTTCTTGCTGCTCTAATGAAACGGGCGGATTGTTAAGCCGTCTACGCTTATGGGGGACACCGTTAATGGAAATCACAACCCTGTCCCTGAAGTTTTAGGTGCTTGTTTAAGTGTTTTGGGGGCTTTTTTTTTTTTTAATGCTGAGTTTATTAAAAAACTTTAAAAAGTAGCCTTTTATGAAAGCTTTTGCAAACTTCTGAGGAGTGGATGGGCTTGTACGATTGTTGCTAGTGCTTGTGCTACCAAGAAATTGCCTGACAGACTTCATACTGGTGTGAAGGAACCCGCTGCTGAGGAAGCCTGTTTATGAAGCTCTTGTGTTGTAAGATTTTTTTTTTTTGTTTTAAAAGATTATTTCAGATATTTCTTCCAAGCATTTCATTTTTAGAACAAAATGTTTTTGGAGGATAGAAGGCAGTTGAATAATTAATATTATTATAAGTTCCCTTTGTAGGACAGAAAGAAGTTCATGGTGTAAAGAGAAAACAAGGTCTCTACTAAATAGTTGTGCTTAGTAAGTGTTGACAGGTTTTACAAGTTAAATGACCTTTATTTTACTCAGTTATGGAAGGTATTTTAAATTCTGAAAAAGTATTAATTGCTTTTTCTTCTCTCTCTCTCTGGGCAGGATTATTGATTCAACGCGCCGATTCTGTCCCGTGTGAATTCATCTCCTGAACACCTGCACCAGGTACCACTTTTCTGCCATTGCGCCTTTGTGCTCTCTGTGCTATCTTTCCATTTGGTGCCACCTCAGAAACGTCTTTACGCTCTGATAGATACGGCGTTTGGATTCTAATCCTGCTTTCAGGAGACCGGGCTCCACAGTTTGCCTCCCTCCTGCTGGCATCCCAATATTTTTTTTAATTGCAAGGAGGTGCTTCTGCTCATGGAAGCTGGGGGGTGACGGGGCCCTTGGAAATAGGGACTGGGTATTGTTGTTGTTCAGAGTGAATCGTGGAGGCCTTGCAGAAACCAGAATCTTTATTTCTAATGGCTCGAGGAGCACGTGATGAGGGTTGGATAAGGGACCCCGGCGTCCCTGCTGGTTTCGGTTGCGCTCTCACAACTGTGAGCGCCGTGCCTGTGAAAAGCGATCGACTCCCCAGCTGTTTCTTATCACAGATGTAGCATGTCAGGAGGAAAAGCCCCATGTGTGACCTGAGACATCCCACATTTCTGAAGTGTCTGAAATACTTCAATATTTTTGTTGAACTGATCCCCAGTCTCTTTTCATCGCGTTGAAGTTATGGCATGCTCTGATGACCACAGAGCCCAAGGCAACGCTGAGTTCTGGCTCTATGGTTAAACTGTGTGAAGTACTTCACCCATTTACATGATAGTTTTCATATGTGTTTTTATTGGTATTTACTACTATATGTTACCTCTAACTATTTCCGCTTGGAAACGAACGTCCTGCTGCAAAAGTAAGAGAGGGGAGAAGAAAGTGAGTCAAATTTGCCCTCTTGCCCTGCACAGGGAAAATGATGCGGCGCGTAGGCACCGAGCCATTCCCCGTCACACGGTAGGGATCATCCTCCGCGAATGTTTTTCCATCCAGAATTAGCTGATCTGCTTTGCTGGTATTTTTTGACCACACTTCTCTGTTTATTCCCCAACCGCTTCGGACGAGCAAAAATCGCATTGGCAAGAACATTTGTGGGAAAGCAGCATCACGTCGCATACTTGTGCGAGTAAATATTCACAAGAGAATCCACGTCGAAAGCGCTTGCACGGCCGCTTGCGAATTCTCTTCCGATTACTCACCAAAGAGGCTCGTTGAATGTTTATAGCTGTTTGGTGGGCAACTGGCAAACAAGTTGGGAAGGCTTGTAATTTGGCTAAGCTTTTCATCGTCAGGTCTGGGATAGGACTGAAAGCAACTGGCCTGGGTTTGATTAATTGAGTGGCACTGGTAGCCCAGACTCGTAGCAACTCGTTTCTGTCTGTAGCAGCTCCAGTTTTTCCTGTTCAGGCTATTCATCAGAGCGAAAGCCTGGAGAAATTTGTGGAAGAATCGCAGTCTTTTTATAGATTGTTGACTTAAACTACGAGCTGGATTTGCTGGATAAATGAACGGAGCAGTGTTTGACCAACATTAGGGAAACGTGGAGACTGTATTTACCTTTCAGTTTTGAGCGTTCTTGAAGCAATTAGGGGTTAATACCTGTGCTTCTGGAGAGCTGTTACTGAATGATGATTACCTCCTGGGAGTCCCAAATTCTCTGCTCTGGGTGCCCTGCGCTGATGGATACTTTTATCTGGTTTTCTGCTTCTCTCTTCACAAAGTACTCGGAAAAGCAGCTGTTGCCTTTGATACTTGGATAGATTGGGCTTAAGCACTGAGTAACCTATCACTACTTGATTGCTTGCTCTGTTTCCCTGTGAGTTTTCCTGTACTGGAGAAGAAAGCGCTAAAACTGTTCCAGTTGTAGTTCTGTAGACAAATGTGGGTTTTAGTGGACACTTTTTTTTTGAACAGAGGTCAACTGTCAAACAAAAGTTGCCTCATTCTGTAAGGATTTTGTTGACAAAGGTAGCTGAAATAAAGTTGGATGTTTTGTGAAGTGCTGGAAGTGCATCTGAAGAAAGCAATTAGCATTTTACGGCACAGTGCGCGCACACCAAGCGGATTAAGAATTGGCTGATACGTCTGAAAAAAAAAAAACCAGTCATCATCGGGGAGCCCTCGTGAAACGAGAGGTTGCTTGCTGGGCTTCGTGGAGCTTGGCGCGTTGTTATTCCATCGTCTCATCAGCGACCTAAAGTCATGATAAAATTACTGCTGATGAAGCTATTGTACAGCTCACCCCTTGGCTGGGAAGCGCGTAGCGGTGACTAAAGAAGTAATACCGTGTGGTCTGGAAGGCTTGGTAAGCTCAGCCCCTGGAAATAACACACGCTTTGATGCAGATGTAGCTCTACATCTGGGAGCGGGTGGTACCAATGGCACTGCTGGCCCTGCTGCAGGAATAAATGCCTTTGCGAAGGCCAGAATGAGCTCCTGGTGTGCGGGGCTGGCAAGTGAAAAAGGCCAGCGTGATGCTGGGATGCGTATGCAGGAGGGCCTTGTGCTCCCCAACTAAACCGTGTGGGTTTGTTTTTTTCTTTTCAAAAAGAGGTCCACAAATAGAAGTCAATCTGGAAAAGAGATAGGCAAATTATTTGAAAGCTGGGGAAAGCAAGATATTTAAAAGCCTCTTAATCTACTGAATTTATGGAGGGGGAAAAAAGTGACTTGATATTTATGCACTGGGATCATTTTGAGAGAGAAAATTTTGGAAACAGAAGGAAAAGATATAGTGAGAATCCTAGCTGGAAGCTAAAACCCAACACATTTAAACTTAGATACGAAGCACGTGTTTCTAAGTAGGAATGCCACAGAGGATTTACTGTCTCTTGGTGCTTGTCAAATCAAGCCTGCGTGCATCGGAGGGGTGCTTTTGCCAGGACCCAAATGAAGCTTTAATCGTAGGGCTTTAGCGCTGGGGCTTTATGCAGCCGGTGAGTGGGTGAAATGTGATGGTTGGGGTGCTGCAGGAGGTCAGAACAGATGATATCATGGTCCCTGCAGGACTCAAAGCTTTATGAATAAATGCATTTGAAAATCCTGTTATATTCTACTGGAAAGGACTGGTGTTCCTTGAGATTAAAAGGAGAGACTGAGACTTGCAACTGCAATAACGTCCTTGTTGGCTGGAGTGTTGCAACAGGCGGTGTTGGCTCAGCTCACCTTGTCTCCGCTCTCCCTCGTGCGCTCATCAAAGGAGCTGAAGCACTTGGGGCTCGTACTCGTTATCACTGTATAGCTTCGGAGTTTTATTTTCAGATCTCTAATGAGAGAATACTTAGATGAGACTGGTCAAGTAAAGCAGTTGGTTCTTGGGTATCTTTAGGTGGTTTTACAGGATGAATTTTTGAAATCGAGGGCAGTTTTATGCCTTGCTCCAGGAGCTCTGAAACACGGGCAGGCTGGTTTTGTCAAGGCAAGGGAAACTCAGGGTACGTTTTTCCTTCCTTTCGTGTCTGATTCTTAAGACATCCGCGTAGGTACCATTCTGTTTGTCATGTTCCCACTGTTCCATCAGAAGAGCTAGTTCTGGTGAGGCAGAGAGTGACAATAAATCTCCCACCCACCCAACGTTTTTATTCACTTATCAAAAGAAAGGCTTTAGTTGAGAATGCAAATATTTTAGGCTTTGGGTAGCAAAACCAGGAAGCAATATTTTCAGGTCAGATACGTGACTTGTGATGATTTCTTGTTCTAATCCAGAGCTACGCTATATCATGATGAAGCTGGGGGATTGATCCCAGCGATGCTCTGCTCCCTGGAGTCCCTGAAAATATCAGAGCATTTTCTTTTGCAGGCTGCAACGTGCCCGCCTTGCCTTTCGGTCAAATTCCATTTCGCTTCTATTATCATAGAATTGAGTAAGCAAGTTCAATTATCTCTATTGTGTTAAATGGTTTCCAGATTGGAGGTAAGCGCCGCGAAGCAACAGGTAAGGTAATGTTATCCATCTGCACCCCTTTGGAATAAGGATGAAGGATGCGGCGTGGTTGTTGCTGCGATGTTATTACCTCTGTAGCTCATGTGGCCCGGAGACAGCAGGCTCGGAGTCCGTGACTCGTGATTAGGGGTTTCGGTGGTGTTCTCTCTTTTTTTCTGTTGTTGTTGTTGGCTGCAGCAGGAGAGGAAATACCTTACTGTTGTCATCTGAAATGTAAACAAACTGTCCATCATCAATCAGGAGTCACTGAGGTTCATCTGATCTTGTGTTCTCTCATAACCATGGGAGAAGCGGATTAACGTGAAAAATACTGGTGCGTGCATGTGGTTTTGTGCATTTAAAGCTAACCAGATGTTTGAAACATCTCTCTGAAATGGAGATGATGATATAATGACTCCATAGTAATCGAGAGCATTGGCAAGGGAGACATGAATATCCCTCAGTGTGGCATGTAGAGATGAACTCCTGATTCGTAGGCTCGGATGAGTTCAGGAAGTTCACAGGCTACCTAAGGACAAAAGATTTTTGTTCCAGGCGTGCACTCTGTCCTTGGTAACACGCAGCACTGCTGGGCTGAGAACATCTTCAGGTTATTTTATATAAGAGAAGCCTCCACTTGACAATCAACGCGGCGCTCGCAGGATGCCTCTAAAGCAGAGGCTTTATGCAGCGCTTGTTCTGCTGTGCAGTCCCTTTTGGGGGTAAGGGGGTCAGCGGGGCGCGCTGAGCTGGCTGCGGTCCCCGGGAGGGCGGAGGGCAGTGCGTGCCCGCGGCGCGGCGGGCACCGGTGGGCTCGGGGCGCCCGACCCGAAACGCGCTGCTCTTCGTATGGCGTGGCGCTCGCTTGGTCCTCTAGCAGAGAAAGAGGAAAAAACACACGATGACTAGACTGATATGTGTTTTTGGCTATGTATCTCTAAGATTTTGAAAGCTAAAAAGTGAATGGGAGGGAAATAAAATGCTCTGGGGTACAGGTAATCTGATATGGAGGCATTGGTCCAAGTTCCTCAGCAGGAACGTTATTGTCTCCGGAGCAGCTGTGCATACGTTTCTTTTTAGACCAAATGAACAGATAGCAATTTCGTGCCTCGCTTATTTTTTCAAGGCCATAGTCTGCCTCTGTCTTTGCCCCGTTGCAGAAATTCCTGGTAGCGTGAGGAACGAGGCATCTGTCAACACGTGCTGCAAGAGAAATACAGAAGCCGGGACTGGACAGGAGGTGGATGACTATGTTTTAAATAATAAAATACCCTTTCCTGTTGATTTTGTTTGGATGAGTTACGGGGGGGAGGAAGGCGATAATGAATGCCGTGCGCTCGTGCTCGGAGGGCCGAGAGCGTGTCGGCAGTGCCGCAGGTAACGGGAGGGTGTCGGTCTAGGGAGGAAGGCAAAGCGCAGCCCGCGTGGTCCGTGGCAAGGTAAATCCGGAATGGTTTTGCTAAACCGAACGAACATCAGTAGCGTTTAGTCTTGAGCGACTACAGCTCTGTGTGCTTTCTGACCGTCGCTACGTCTGCCTGCTAGCTTGCTTTTTTGGCCAGAAACCTGCGTCTGTCCCTCCTGTTTCTTCTGCATCCGCTTAGTAGCAGACGAGGATACTTGAAGCGTTCGCGCCTGTTCCTGCCTGATGTACGAGTTCGAGGCACTACAGCGTCACTCCGACCTCTAACCGGTTGCTTTGCCGCTAGATTTAATTAGAAAATGTTTGGATCTATTTGCTTAAACCTTAAATACTTGGGTAAATTTGAACGGCTTATCCAGCCTGGGTTGGACCCGAGAGTCTTCTGACGGTCTTTACGCCGTGTGTAGTGTCTGTCGCCCCTGGCTTCTGCGGTACAGGTACCCGCAGCAAAATGCTGTTGTCCTGTGTGGAGTCACCTCCAGCCTTGTAATGTCTGAAAAATGAGAACGTTGATAACTGCGGTAAGATAAATGGCTTGATTTTCTGCCTTTTCTCGAGGACAAAAAAATAAGGGGGGGGGGGGGGGGGGGCGGTAATGATCCTTCCACTTCAGTGATCAGCACCTAAGGTGTTTGAAGATGCTGATTTAATTGTCAGGTTTGCTTCTAGCTAGGCAGTTAATTCTCCAGAGAAGGTCTAATTGCTTGGCGCTAGCGCAACAATTTTCATCTGCAGCACATGATTAATTTGTGCTGCTTTATCCCCTGAGCCTACAGAACAGTGCCCTCTCGTGTGCAGCGCAGAGATGAGCTGGAAATGATAAACCCTCTTCCAAACTAGACATAATTTTTGGAGTGTCAGTAAGAAATTAAGACTGACCTGTCACCACATGTCGCTCTGCTCTCTTTTCCCTCCTGGTGTTCTATGTAGCACATGGGCCGTAGAGGCTTTTGGGTACTGATATTTCAAAATATGTAGATGAATGAGCACTTTTTTATACTTTGTAGTTCAATACACTGAATTAATTTCTTTATTCTAGTAGAGGGGGGAAAAAGCCTAAAGGTTTTGCCTGTTTTCCTGACTTCCATGCTGTAGCTAGCATAGATTCCGCTGATTTGCGCGCAGATGGCAGCAACTGTGCTCGTGTGCCAGAAACTGGAGGTGAAGGCGTAGAATGCAATTTCAGAATGGTCCCAACAGAAAAGATTCAGCGTGTGTTGCCGTTGAATACTCGTGTATTTCACGTTGCCAGTGGCGTTTTTTGCGGCGCCGCTTGTCACTGTGGTGGGACTGCTTCAAATGCACGGTGAAGTTGAAGTCCTTGGTTTGCCATAGAGTCTACAAATGAGAGAAACCTGTGTGCTCTCTCCTGGGCTGCTCTTTTAGCATGGTCTTCCCTCCAGTCCTGGCCAGTTGCTATGCAAAAACCCAACCACTTTGCTGGGTGGGCTCTGTATAATAAATTGCAGTCTCCCTATGGTGCCAATGGTCCTTGTGATGTTTTATCTCCATCTGTTGCTGTGTTTTACTCTTGGCTACTCCTTCAGCTACTCGTTTGTCTTCTCTTTCTACAGGGACTTACCTGAGTACAGTTATCCAGCCTAGAGCTCCTTGGTGCTTTATGGAGAGATGTTCTTTTTATATATGGCTAGATATGAACAATTAAACTTAATTACAGACCAGTGTGTATCACGCCGGCATGTGTGTTAGTCAAGAAGCACTACAGCATTTCTCGTGTTGTAATAAAGGCACCTCCAAATCAATGCCCCTTGGACACGGTGAATCAGAGATGACGGCATGTGGCGCGTACTTTGGTTACCTCATGCTGCAAGGGGCAGAGGGCTGTTGGAGAGGAGCCTGTGCTGGGAGTCGCCTTGGGTTGGGGGGTGCTTGCTTTCTCAATGTATTTAGGGGTAAGACTTAAACCTTTCATAAGGCTTATAACCCTGCTTCTCTGGTGCCTCCAAACTTTGTTGCTGTAGAAGGAGAGAGTAAAGTCTGGTTTTGTTTTGTTTTGTTTTTTTTTAAATGCTGTGTTATGGGAGTGTTTTCCTAGCGAGATGTATTTAATCTCTGATGAGGTGGAGGAATGCATGTGAAATAAACATTGAGTTCGGGCACTTTCTAGAATTGGGTGTGTTTTGCCTGATTTTTAGGAAGGGTGATGTGTTTGGATGAAGAATTTGTATTTTGCAGTTGGGTTCCCTTTGAGCTTACTCCAAAGGCTGAGATTCAATGTTCAGATCCAGGATGCTTGCGTTCAGCCAAGGGAAGTCATAAGGAGCGGGGAATTGCATAAGCCGGAGATGATGTCCATGTGGGTGAGCCCCTGGGCCGCAGGGTCCCGTTCGGCAGGGCTGCACGTGAGGTGCAGCGTCTGCCCTTCAGGATCTCGCTGTCGGCCTGTGCGTTGCAGTTGATGGCATTTCCCCGTGCTTGGTCCCATTTTGCTTCCAGCAGGCATCTTGCACCAGGCACTGCTTATGAGGACGCACGTTCCAGAGGGGTCCTTCTGAGCAGTGGTTGGTAGCTCCTCCGTTCATAGTGAGAGGATCTTACCACCTCTTGCACCAGCTGGGTGGGAGAAACAATCTAACTTCCTTTGCGGCCGAGATACCTGGAATGATAGAAGGCACCACTCAAAGCACCAGCCTTTCAGAAAGCCTGAATCTGAACAGGCTTGGGGTGATTTGAAGGGTTTTCCCAGAGCGTGGCTGTGAGTACAGGGCTGGAACCCCCACTGGCTTGCGGGCGTGCGAGTCTGTGTGTGTCAGAAGTGGCAAATGGGCCAGGAAAGGTCCTCGGCAGCGATGGTGCGGTGCCCCAAGAAGATGCCAAGAGAATGAGAGGCTTCTCAGGCTATGAAGGTAGGCTTGGAAATGTCTACGAGGAAATTCTCCTTCTGTTCCTACTTGAGTTGGGTAAAAGGACTTTGCGTGCACATTTTTCAGTTCAACAGGAAACTATTTGACTCTTTCTCTTGGAAACCAGGCGAGAAGATCCTGGGTATCAGCTAACCATGCAGGTTGGAAGGGCCGAAGCTGCACCTGATTCTTCTGCCTGTTACTTGACTACCAGAGCCTTTGCTCCGAACTTGCCATTGAATCTGAAGACCGAGGATCTGTGTACGTTGGAAGCGGTGCAGAGGTCTTCAGATGGAAGCAGTGTAGTTGAGTGATGCCCTGGTGCCCTTGCTGGGAGGCCGGGCTCATGCCACGGAGTGCAGGGCTGGTCCATGGTGGTCTGGCGTAGTCTGCGGTGGTTGGGGCTGCTCCAGCAGCACGCAGGTGGCTGCTGAGGGCTCGGAGCTCTAAACTTCCTCTTTCTTATGGATGTAACACCAAAACTGTCTCCTCTGACATTGCATTTGCATGCAAAGGCTGTAACAGTGATTCTGTGGTCTTACAATCCTTCTGCTCGGATAAAAATCAGATCTTAACAAATGTGAGCACACAAGGACTAAAGACTTTTATTACAATATCTTTTTAATTATCAAGGTGGGGAATCACATTTTACAAACTACAATAAATTCCATTTTATTATGGTTTGTGTGAGGACTTACTTAATAGTAGATTACACTAGACACTGACAAAATTCTTTCTTTCTCAAAGGTTTATTTGTCGCTTGTTAAACTAGAAAAATGAGCTGAGGATTGAACCAGAGGGTTACAGATATAATCCAAATGATGGTTCATATTTATGGTTTAGATTAGCCAAGTTTAATTCCAGATTGCAAACACTTCTAACATCTGTGAAATCCAAACCAGGCAGTTACGCTTTATTAAGATCTAGCTTCTAGTATTTTCAATAGGTAATTTGTGAAGTCTCAAATACTGAATTATGACTGTTTGTTTTGGAAGCAGCTTCTCTTATTTTTCTCCTGTCTGTACTCATTGGTAATCCTGGTGTTATGATAACTCCGGGCTTCTGTGGAGCCTGCTGCCATAGGCAGTTGTGGAGAGAGGGCGGCTTTGGTAACGAGGAGCATCCACTCTAAATTAGTAACTGCTGGGTTATTGCATCTCCAGTTCGGGGCTTCCTCATTGCTGGTCCTTGTCATGTTCTCCCGATGAGCAGCAGCTCTATTCTCTTCTCCCTTTTCTCTTATGTTTTGTCCTTTGTCATAGAGACCATGGGTTCATTGAGTCACCCATGAAAAGCCTATTTTCAAGTTCATGGCTTTTTTTTTTTTTTACTCTTTTGATGTTTATTTTTGTATATGGAAGCCCCTGAAGAATTTCCAAGGTCTCTCTTTCTCCATGTGAAAGGTGCCTTGCACTGGCGTGCTCGGGCTGAGCCGTGGCAGCGTTGCGTAGCTGGGAAATTAGAAAGGGCCCATCTTCCGTGGTGAAAAGGGGTGGAGACTACCGTGTGCTTAACAGAAGGCAACAATTTCTTATGCATATCTCTCATGGGATCTTGGTACGGCCTAAAAGAAAAGATCATCTCTTAAAGTGGGGACAGAACTAGCAGAGAAGTTTGGGACCCGGGTTAAAGGAGATGCTCAGAGGTTGTATTTGCATAAACAAACGCATCGGAAGTGTTTAAATAGACTTTGAGAACTTAGCATGTTTGTCTTGTTAAATAAATGTGGTGAGTTTGGCCCCTTAGTGTGTGCATTAGGAGAAAACTCCTGAAAACGGAAGGGTTTCTGTTTAGCAAATATAGGTGTAGGAGATGCTAACGCGTCGGAGATGGAGACTGGAACTGAGGCTGACGCCGGTTGGGACCTGACTGGCTACTGATGGAAGAGGATAGATTCTGGCTACGGCAAGGCTGGGTAACTGGACCAGAACAGCCCCTTTGCGTGAAGCAGCCACGGGACTTTGCAGTCTCTGTGAATAACACCAAGGTCTGTAAAGGTTTTAACAGTTTATTCAGCTCTCAGTGACGAAATGTTCCCCTCTCAGATTTCGGTGTGGTGGTGTCTTGCAAATAACTGACTTATTCCCCGATTCTTAACAGTCGCTGTGATGGTCAGTCCGTACAAAAATGATGCTTGCAGTTCTGGCTGCTGCTGCTGCAGGCAAAACTTGCCAGCGAGTGTATACTGGATATCCGTTTTTATCTGTTGAGAAGATGCTGGTGTTGGCGAGGGGGTCAACGTGCCATTCCCCCAACTTGCTCAGTGTTTTGAAACGCAGCAAAACTGAGCCCTGTGCTAAAGAAATGGGAAGACATAGCTTAAACAGCCTTGCAGATACAATGGGCTGCCAGTATGATCAGGTTGTTACTCCTATTTAAATTCTGTTCCCCAGGAAAACCTGGGGGGGAGCGGGGAAGAAATCCAGTAAAACTACAAAGACTGGCAGACTTTTCTGGCCCAATGGCTACAGCAAACATATACTTTTAAGAGATTATTTTCATATGCATGTAGTCATCTTAGAATTCTGGAAGGGAATAGTTTGTGATTTATAATAAATTATTCATCTTTTTTACTACCATAATCACTTTTTATGGTTACCCAAGTGAATGCTATTATGAAAGCACAGAAAAATCTATTAATTATTTTCCAGGATTTTATAGTATTGAGGTTTTTTCCTAGAGTTTTCCCATTCTGTAGTGGTTTTTTAATGTTATCAGAAAGCAAAGCATTCATTCTTTTCTACGTAGGAGTCTCTAAGCACGCTTATTTTGCGTATTGTGCAACAGCGTTGCTATTTGCAGAGCTAGAAGAATGTGAGAACAACCTGACTAGGGCAAGTGCCAGCCTCTGCAGTGATGGTTGGATGCCTCTTCCCTGCCTTTGGCCCCAGAAGCAGTATGGATTTTGGGTGTGTTTCCATTAGCCTCATGTAGGTACATAATTGATTTAGATAAATATCTCAAGGGTTGGGTTCTTAAAAATGAGAAACATTGACGTGTGCCAGGAACAGATGGAAGTAGACTGGAATGGAGGACTTTTCCCCTTCAACAGGGGGAGGTTCTAGTGCTGTTTAGCAGGAGCCCCAGAGCCCAAACTCGTGCAAATTTTAATACAGAGGCTGTGTTAAACTTAACCAGGCTGTGAATAGGGTTTCTTACAGAATCATAGAATTGTTAAGGTTGGAAAAGACCCTTAAGATTGAGTCCAACTGCTAACCTATCACTGCCAAGTCCACCACTAAACCATATCCTCAAGCACCACGTCTACCCTTCTCTTAAATACCTCCAGGGATGGAGACGCCACCACCTCCCTGGGCAGCCTGTGCCAATCTTTGACAACCCTTTTGGTGAAGTTTTTTCTAATGTCCAACCTAAACTTGCCCTGGCACAGCCTGAGGCAGCTTCCTCTCATCCTATCGCTTGTTACTAGGGAGAAGAGATTGACCCCCACCTCGCTACAACCTCCTCTCAGGCCAGTTGTAGAGAGCGATAAGGGCTCCCCTCAGCCTCCTCTTCTCAAGACTGGGGCTGAAGGACTGGACCCATTGCCAGACCTGTATCTTGTTTTTTTAATTACTCATTTTGAAAAAAAAACAACAAATGATGTAGTAGATGAGCAGCTCCTTGTGCCATTTATTGCCGTATCTTTGGGAATTTACTCTGCTTTCACAGCACGGAGAGCGCGGTCTGGGCCATTGCACTGGGGCACGCCTGGGGTATGTAATAGCTCTGGACTTGGAGTTAAATGCTGTATGAAATGTCATTGGACTGGCATATAGCTGCTGGTGTTAGACACTAAGTATGAAAAGGATGCATAAATCTTCTTGACTGTCTTGTTTTTGATGGGCTGAATCTCGTTTAGTGCAATCTTCACTGTTGCATGTAATGCTAATTTGGTCTATAACTAATGTTCAGTCTGAGGAGCTCTGACCTTTGCAATGAAGTGGGACTGAACACAGGGGAATCTCTGCATAATCGAGTAATAACAACCTTGGACCTCTTTAATGCCTACAAGTTGGACTGAATAAAGCTTCTGGAGCTGGCTGCTTCTACTCTATGCAAAAACAGCGCTTAAGAAAATCGGTTGCTTGTTTTGCACGTTGGACCTCCTTAAAGTGAGCCTGCTGGATGTATGCGTGCAGGTCTTGTATGACATCATCCGGTGATGAGATGTTGGAGTGTAAAATGATGATAAACGCCCAGCACAGCTGGGAGGTTGGGTCTTGGTTCATCCTGTGTCTGATTCACTGGTCTCCCCTGCTGCAAGTACAGTTTTTGACCCAACGTAAATCCAAGAAGTCCCAGTTCAGCAGTGTAGCTAAGCACATTCCTGGGTTAAGGCATGGGACTAACCTCCTTGTGTCTGGTGAGACTAGTCTCAGGCTGAAATAACATGCTGAACTGCAGCCTAAATACCTAAGAAAAAATTCTCCAAGAAGCCTTTCCTTCAGAGCTTGTTTTATATGGTACATCTCTCTGGCCTCTTAAGTGCCGTAAGGGTAGGGAACATGTCATCTTCTGGGGGTTGTGCAGAGCCAGATCGCTGCTTAACACTGCCATAATCCTGTCATCTCGAGTTTAGCTCATGAGCAGTTCAGAGAGGGAGATCCTCTTTCTTTTCTGTATTAGCAGAGCACCAAGAGCTTTGTCAATGCTCAGTAAATCCAACAGCCTCTTGGGAGTTGGCCTTTCTACTAAAGTGCTTTTCTGCTTTACGAATAATGGAAGAACTGCAGTTTGTAGTAAAAAGGAAAAGTGTGCAAGAAAAATAAGGTGGCTTTTTATGTTACCACAGAATCCCAGGTGGGAAGGGACCTTAGGGATCATCTAGTCCAACCTTTCTGGGAAGAGCCCAGCCTAGACAAGATGGCCCAGCACCCTGTCCAGGCGACTCCTGAAGGTGTCCAACGTGGCCGAGTCTACCCCTTCCCTGGGGAGATTATTCCAGTGGTGACTGTCCTCACTGTGAAAAATGTCCCTCTGGCGTCCAATCGGAACCTCCCCAAGAGCAACTTGTGTCCATCCCCCCTTGTCCTCTCCATGGGACTCCTTGTGAAAAGGGAGTCTTCATCTCCTTTGTAGCTGCCCCTTAAGTCCTGGTACATGGTGATGAGATCCCCTCTGAGCCTCCTTTTCTCAAGGCTGAACAAGCCCAGCTCTCCCAGCCTGTCCTCGTATGGCAGCTTCCCAGTCCTTTGGTCATCCTGGTGGCCCTTCTCTGGACCCCTCCCAGCCTGTCCACATCTCTCTTGTTAAGAGGGACCAGAACCGTACACAGTACTCCAGGTGTGGCCTGACACGCGCCAAGTAGAGCAGGATAATGACTTCTTTCTCTCTGCTGGTGATGCCCTTTTTATACGGTACAACTTGTATACATCTTATGGTACATCTTATGTAGCATGTGACGCAAGGAAATAGTGCAGAAGAGCAATTAAAAAGGCTTTGCTTGGGTGAGGTTTGAAAGACTTTCTGGGAAGCTTTGAAGACATGTGAGTAACCAGTCATGTGAAGAAACCTAAGACTCGTCTTGATTCAGAGGGGGTGTAGAGCAGGAAGCGCTTTTGCCAGAAGAGAGTATTGGCTGGGTCGGGGGAAGAACTGTATGCTGGATATAGGGCAAAAAGAGGGAAGGATGGCCAAGACAGTAATGATGGAACATGTCCAGAGAGACTTGAAGAGAAATAATCCAAGAGTGAGGTAGGAAACGTGATCCTCCTACCCAAGTTTCTCAGCTGCAAGATGAAATATTTCCACTTGTGATTGGCATGCAGTGGGGCAGAAAGTAGCATCCTGGCATGAAGGTGACGCGTCTTTCAGTAGAAGCTCTGGGAGTTGTGTGAACTACTAGCGAGCGACATGTTGAAATCTTGACATACCGAGTGCTTATGATCTAGGCTAATTATTGACTTTATGCCAGTCCATATGTGTGTCCTTCCAAGAAATAATGTCATTCACGTTGGCACTGAAATGAGAGCTGCAGTCTTTAACAGGCTTTCGAGAGAAAAAACCCCACAAATGTGATATTAAACTGTATATCTATGGTCTAGCCACACAGCTTAGTTTGGATGGGGCAGTCTGGGCAACTGCGTTTACCTGTGGAGATTATTCTACCATTTTCAGACATAGGTAAATGTGATTACTAAGCGATTATTCATAGTGTCATGGTTTAGCCCCAGCCAGCAGCTAAGGTGCTCGCTCACCCCCACTCAGTGTGATGGGGGTGGGAACTGGAAGAGGAGAAGTGAGAAAGCTCATGGGTTAAGATAAGAACAGTTTAATAATTGAAACAAAATAAAGTAGAATAATATAATAATATGCATCACATGCTTTGTATGTAATTGCTCACCACCTGCTGACTGATGCCCAGCCCGTCCCTGAGCAGCAACTGTTGCCCCTGGCCAACTTCCCCCCAGCTTATGTATTGAGCATGATGTCATATGGTATGGAAATAGCCCTTTGGCCAGTTGGGGTCAGCTGTCCCAGCTGTGTCCCCTCCCGGCTTCTTGTGCACGTGGCAGAGCGTGGGAGGCTGAAAAGTCCTTGACTTAGTGTAAACCCTACTTAGCGACAGCTAAAACACCGCTGCATTATCAACATCATTCTCATACTAAATCCAAACCACAGCACTCTGCCAGCTGCTGAGAAGAAAATTAACTCTATCCCAGCTGAAACCAGGACACCAACAGAGGCAAGAGCCATACATGGTATATCCCAAGTCACATAGCTTCCCCCCACCCCAAAAAAAACAGGCCAGAGTTTTAAAATGTTAATTCTTAATAATAATCAATACTTGTTAAGAAATCACTGAGCTTCTGGTTAGAATGGGAGGAAACTTGTCAGTCATGTAGCTCATAGATGGGTAAATAGGGCTTTGTTAAGGCAAATTTCTCTGGATTTGGTGAAATCTAGTCATGTTATACAGCACATGCGTAAATACATAATTTCTGCCATTCTCAATGCTTTTCTTTGTATAAATTATTTCTCCTACCTTTAGAAAGGTTGACCCTCCTGTATGTGATCTGAACTTGGGTTTCCATAAGCCGATTAAATGGCCTCCTCATAAGGTGGTCCAGAGTGGGTCAGGTTTTTGATTTCATGGAAAGACTTGAAAGACCTTGACTTCGTCCTTATGAGGAATGGACAATTTCAAACTGGTTCTAGTACATCTGCCTTCACAACATACTGTTGGTGAACGCGCTGGCTTGTAGTCCGAGGCTTCGCTTCTAGAAAACTGATAACGTACAAGTACTGAGGCATGCAGAGCCTGCTTCCCAGGGTGTTTGCTCCCTTCCCCTTTCACACCTAGCAAATCCGGGGTAAGTGCAGTATATGCTCTTTTATGATGCTTCTGACTGGGCCTTTCATTTCCTCCTTGGTCCTGCCCCCATCAGTGGACCAGGAGGACTGGAAGATGCAGTAGCCTTTTGGCCATCTGGTTTCAGCGTTGGCTTGTTTTCAACTTCGACGTGGCACTGGAAGCGAGCACTGCTTGGGTGCTAGGAGGGAGCTGAAAGAAACGAACAAGAGTTGAATTCTTCACTGACAAATGCCAAGTAAGCCGCAGTAGAAGAAATAATTGGAGCAGCTTCTACAATTTTTCTGTTCAAAGTTTATTATGTTAATCGGGAAGAAGTACTTAAACTTCTTTGTGGTTGCTCAATGTAGCCTTTGGCACCACACACAACAGTGGTCAAAAAAAAGCAAACAGAAGTGTTAAGAGGCATACAAAACACATGGAAAATGTCTTGCCATTATATAAATCGGCTGAATGCCTGTGCCTGAAATGTTGTCTTCCATTCTAGTAAATCCATCTCATAAAGGAGGCAGCAAAATAAGAAGGAATTCAGAGGCAGGAGAAATGAAAAGGGTTAGCCTTTTAATGTTTTGGAGCTGTTTCCCTATAGTGAATTTTAAAATCATTGGAAGGAGTATAAAGCAAGGAGATAAGTTGACTTAAACGTTCCTTCTGAGAATGCTCAGAGATACTCAGTTAAACTGAAACATCAGCAAACTGGATTGTCAGAAGGTGTGGCGTACCTCGCAGAATCGCACCGTGGCCGTGAGCTCCGCGGGTTGCCACTGAGATAAGTTAAACAAGAATCAAAAAAAAAAAAAAATCCCCCAAAACTAAACAAATATCCAGATATCAAGGAGTAAAAATGCTAAGGCAATTGGAATGTAATGAATCAAAGCGAGCAAAGGGATTTATAAACGAGCTTATGTGGTTTGGGGTTTTTTGTTTACTGTCACAATCTGGAGGAAATTCTTCTTCACGTGGTGAATGGAGGCAGCGATGCTTTTTGTGCATAGGTGAAGCCGGTACAAGGGATATGGTGGCGACACGCTGGCATATCATAGCAGTTTCAGGAAAAGCTATTTTATCCCTTTGCAATTTCTTCTGTGAATCAGGGTTTTGAGTGCAGGGCAGACTTGGGGCTCTTGGGGCTGAAGAAACCCGTAAGCTACGGGCTCTCGATCCCACCTCCTCTCTCAATCCTCCAAGGGACATGCTGCCTCTTATCTGTCCCCTCTTATCCATTCTTCTACTTCCATCATCTTTCATCTGCCCTTAATTAACTTTTCCCATTCTGCAACGCGTACGTACTCCTGAGATTAACGTAAGAGGGAGTGCAAAGTTTCCAGAGAATTGAAAATCAATTTCTCTGTCTTCATGTACCTGTCAAGGATTGAGTGCCAGGGCTGGAATTTGTCCTCCGATAGCCGATGGTATCTCCTCCACCTAAATCACCTTTCTAGCACTGCTTAAGATATATTAGCCTCAGCACCCTGGCTGCAATCCAGTTCAAGTACAAAGCATTTGGTGAAAGAGGGAAGCGGTGACTGTCTGTGAGAGCAGAGGGGCTGAAGTCAATGCCAACTCCTCCGTGTCTGCCAAAGACGTGGTCGTGGAGCGAGAGGAAACAATGAACAGTCAAAACTCCAGGGTCCTTGTCTCTGACAAAAGCTAAGCCCTGGGGTTTCTGAAAAGGATTGAGCATTGGGGCCCTTGAGTTAGACTTAATTCTACTGATGATCTATGGGAACAAAAAGGAGGGGGGGGGGGATGTCTGTTTCTACATCTAATCACTTGCAGGCATGTGATTACAACATTTAATGATCATGGACTAGGTCAGTTTTTAATTAGCTGAGCCACATGATAGGCTTTCACAGTGCCAGCAAACTCTTTCCTTATTGATGTCTAGTCTGATGTTACAAAACAGCAGCTGTGCCAGTGAAATCATAGATTTATGGGTTAAATCATGTTGTGTAGCAGATTGTATTTCCCAATCCCAAGCTGTTTTGCTCTGATCTGGATGGGACACGGTGGGTCTAGATTTCGGTATGCAGCGAGTCTCTGTTCTCATTCAATGTGCTGTGTAGCATGCGATAAATAAGAAAAATAATGCTCCAAAATGCTTGGGAAGTTAGAAACAGGGAACCATGGCTGTGACAAGGACTCACATGATACTGCGGTCCGGTGGAATCAAGTGCCATTGCCGATTGAATCACATGTTTTTGTGCTAGTAACAACCAATAACATCCCTTTCCTCCCCAAAAGGACTAAATATAGTCCTGAGAAACTCCAACCAGTGAGGATTGGCACCAGATCGTGACTTTTCCACAAGCCCTGTGTAACGGCCGCTATACGATGGTGCTGTTCCAGGAGCAGATGGCAGAGCAGGCTGCGCGTTTCTGAGTCAGTCGAGTTCCCCCTTTCCCCTTCCCTGCAAGGAGGGATGTATCCTGTGCTGGCCTTATGCACCGCTTCGCATCCATCATCTTGCATTGGAAAGGGCAAACGTATGACTTTGGTTTTCCTGGCTCGCACGTGGAAGATAAGTCGCCCCGTTTCCCTCCCTGCGATGTGATGGGGGTGGAGGAGATGGTCCCCCAGTGATTAGACAGGCCACGACCCTTCCAACTTCAACGCGCAAAACTGTTTTCTTAAATGTACATCTTGACACTCGCACGCTGTACACATGCTCTGCCCTTGACCCCTGTTGCATGCTAGCTGTAAGAGTTTTCCATTTATTTCCTGGAGGTCTGGAGATTTCAAACAACGCTGTCCCTTTGAGCCATCCAGGTCTGGAGTGTATTTAAGTGCCGAAGTATAGCCAAGTTTGAACACGCTGAGATCTCTCAAAAATGTGCACGTGAGCAAATCTTTCCTTATCGTACTCTTCTGCTGAGCCAAGGAAGAAGTCCCTGGTGATGCTGATCTCCAAGCCGGGGCACATTCTGGGGAGGGTTTAATTTCCCCTGAAGGTCTTGTGCTGATCACTTGCAAAGTCAGGGCTTCCAACCTGTTGTGCTGTTGATGGTTCATAAATTCGTCAAATTTTGGGCTCAGAGATTACTATGACTTTTTTTTTTAAATGTTTCCCTTGTAATGTAGGCTGTTGAATTACGGCTCTTCACTTGTTATGCTTTATATGCTTTTTTCCCCCCTCACTTACGTAATTAGGTTTAGCCAAGTTCATTTATGCCTTACTTTCCGCCTGCCTGGAAGCTCACTTGATTAAAACTGGCTTGGAGCCAGGGCCACACTGTCTGACTTCAAACTTGGGCACTTTCCTACCCTAAAGAGGAAGGGACAGGACCATTTACTCACCACTAT
The DNA here is from genome assembly GCF_963921805.1 of Phalacrocorax carbo. Lineage (NCBI taxonomy): Eukaryota > Metazoa > Chordata > Aves > Suliformes > Phalacrocoracidae > Phalacrocorax > Phalacrocorax carbo. The sequence continues at coordinate 44,159,783 of NC_087520.1, forward strand.
TGCCAGTTACAGATATTCACTGTTACCTTTTTGGAGGAGATGTGCTAAAGGAAGCTCTGCGTTGCTCTTCTGAGTGAGTTAGATCCCCTGCAATTTCAATTTGAGCTTCTTGGGATCCAAGATTCACAGTAAGAAAAAATCCTGATGTATGGAAGTTTGTGCCATAATGCTGTTAATACTTGGGGATTTTTCCACAAGTTTTATACAGAGCTGGGTTGCGCTGCCTAGGGCTCAGTACCTGACTCAAGGATTAAAGCTGTGTTTCATGATCCTGAAGCTGAGTGAGTTTTTGTCCTCTCAGCATGATCTGGAATTCAAATTCTTGGGGAAGTTGTTGGAGGGAAGACAGTTTAGACTGGAACTGTAGATTTGTCTCAGAATTTTCCTATATTATTTCCCCCTTGCTGTCACCTGAGAGGTGCCTGCAGTGCTGTGCAAGGATGAAAGGTAGGTCAGTGATCTAGCTGGGTACCAGAAGCAGCTTGGCTGTATCAGCTGTACTCATTAGCAGAGCTAATTAGCTGAGACAGAGTCCTGTGCTAAATCAACCCTGCTGCCTCCAGTTTGCTCCGGTCTAGTGCAGGTAAGGTTGCCTTGTGCTAGGTGCCTTCACCACCTTGGTGGCAATGAAGGAGAGCTGAGGAAGGGCTGCTTGGTTGTAAATTCATGGTGTGAATTTGGGGTGCCCTGTGCAGGGGCAGGAGTTGGACTCGATGATCCTTGTGGGTCCCTCCCTGCTCAGGGCATTCTATGCGAGTCCTCTCTGCTTCCTGAAGATTTGAAGTCCCAAGTCTGCCCTTGCCCTTTCAGTTACGCTCCTGGATAGGAGGAACCTGCTTATCAGCCTGCTCTGGGGGTGTGATTTTGCAGAAGAATTGTGCAAGGCTGTGTGCAGGGCAGAGTTTGGTGCGTGCAAACTCTGCGGGCGGCTGCTCCCTGTCCAGCATAACAAAACCTCGCTTCCATCCCATTTAGCTTTAGATCCTCTGTACTCGATGGGGAGAGGTGGGCGTCTCCAGGTCTTCATTTCGGCCCAAGTAAGATCTGAATTTACTTTTTTAAACGTCTACGAAGAAAAGTTATAGAAGATCACTAAGAGCAACGGACTCCTAATTTAGATACTTCTGTGGGTTACGTATATAGACCTCTTCCTTATTCTGGAGGTCCATTCCTCTGTTTTGCTGAGCGTGGAGTTTCAGAGCATGGCGTGACAGTGGATAGGAGTCTGTAGCTGCAGATGTTTTCCCAAAGGCAGCTTTTCAGGAGTTATTTTTTTAAAAAGCACGGTGTATGTGTGTGTGCACGTACCTTGGTATGTTACTGGTGATCATATAGGCTGTGCGGCAGCCAGGGGATACATAACAAAAGATGTGTGGTCAAATAGCTGGTTGCATGCCCACGAAGTTTAACTTCCACAAAGCCATCGTCCTGGGCTTACCTCCCAGTGACATTGGCACTGTGCGCTTGCAGAAATCATCAGCTTATTGCTTAAGCTTGTCTGAGCCAGGGCCGATTCTTGCTGCAGCTTCCCTAGGGCATAGCAGCCTTGTTATATCATGTTATGGAAGTCTGCAGGCAGGTAGCTGCCCCTACTTTGTTGTCCGTGGGTCTGGTGGAAGGATCTGAGCTGAAGTCAGCTCGTGGTGCTTACCAGGGAGAGGTGGCTTATTTTGTTGGAAAGCGGGGGTTGCGGTATGTGGAGTCTGAATACCCAAGGCTTGTGCTTGACCGTAGTAACCGAATTTCAGGAGCAACACGGGCTGAGGTGAGGGCTCCAAGCAGGGTGCGCTGCATGCTCGGGGTAGATGATGTTCTTGCTCACCTCTTAGCAGGTGGGAGACCAGAACAGCATGAAAATCTGCTGCAAAACCAGGAGGTGAACCTAGATTATCTCAGTTTTGCTCTGTTGCTTTGGTGTTTTCTGTTTAATGGGCTGGCACAAGCTTGACTCTTAAAGTTACTCTGGATTCCTGTAAAGTTTGGGAGTTTGGGGGTTTGCGAGGCACTGATGGACATGAGAGTCATCTCTTAGCACGCGTAGTGCAGGCTGTTGTATCAAAGCAACAGCAGCATGCTTGTGAGACGGGGAACTCCGAGGTACTAGCGTGGCTTCTTGACTTTCCTCACCTTCCCTTGCAACACAGCTGACGGGTAGGTAGCCAGCTAGCCCCGCACCTCTGCTCGGCAGTTTTGGATGCCACTGCCTTTATTTTTGAGACATGGAGATGCTATAAGTACTGCTAACGGCTTTGATGGCACAACCACTCGTCGGGCTGAGTGTGAAAATAAGTTTCATGCTGGTAAATACGTGTGGGAGATTCTTGGCTGATAAGAGTAGCATAAAGATAAGAAAGGTCCTACAGAAGGAAATATTGTAAAACCAATTGTAAAACTGGTGAAAACTGGTGGCTGGTGAAATGCAGCCACTGGCATTCTCCTCCTCGTGTTTTTGTCAGGGAAAGCACTCGCACAATCAAAGTATACTCGGTTCTGCTGGTGGGGATGGACGAAGAGCAGAATTTGGGAGAAAATCTGGTGGCGTTTCGGGTTTTTTTTCCCCAGGACACTTGGGGTTAGCCTTTGTTAATGGTTATTCTGCCATAGAGCTCTGTGCTTCTGCAAAGAGATTTCAGTCAAGTGTTAAATTCAGATACGTGTATGAGACAGGATAGAGTTCCCACAGGGAGGTTTTCGTGTTTCTGGACAATGCCAAGGCCTTGCATGAGAATGTCGTCTTTTCACCATCCTGCCTTCCCTACCACCGCTGGCTGTGCATGTGAATTCCCAACAACAGGAGAAGGCTTGGGAGCTCTGATCCCAGTCATATCCATTCCAAGTGGTTTTGAACATGCCAGTCAAGAAGGCACTGTAGCATAGCATAATACGAAATATTTTCAATGTCCTGCTGTAGGTCTTGCCTTTACAAACAAAAGCCATTCCAGAAATTTTACAAGGATTGATAGGATCAGGATGTATTTGTTAGCAGGGAGGGCTGGCTGAGATATAGCACTTTTAACTCACCCTCGATGTGAAATGGGAAGTTGAATCTGCTGTTTTCTGAGCGTGGCTGTGAGGGAAGAAGGGCCTAAAAACGAGGAGAGGCTGCTCACTTTGAGGTGTATTTTCAGAATAAAATGTTGTGTGTCACAAAAGTGACTTGGGATGTTCTAATGGTATGCTACCTCGATTTTAGTCTTAATTAAAAAGAACGTACCCAACTCGTACATGTGCAAGCATGTACGTAGGGTGGAAAGTGAAGTGAAACATTTCAGTTGACCTGAAACGAAGATTCCCTGCCGCCACCCCAGACTTTGCTGTTTCTTTGCAGAAAGCTTAAGATTTTCAGTTTGATGTTTCCCAATCTTGACTAAACCCATGGTTCAAAATCTGAATGTCTTCTGAGACGGACCTTACCTTCTCTGCAGTGCTGGACTTCTGCTTGGACCCAGCCTCAGCTGGCTGTCACCGGCGCTGATGGGAAGCTCACAAGGGTTTACGGCTGCACTGAGTCCGTTCCAAAAGTCTCTGGTTTTAGCCCCAGGGGTGGCCGCTACCAATTATGAGTAGCTTTTGTATTATGGTTACACCAGGGACTGCTGATCATGAACTCGGCTCCCTCAGTGGTGGGTATGCTGTATGTCTCTCAGCACCCAGGGCCTTGGAGTCCGAGTGCTGTAGGACCCCTTTGGGTGCCTGGCCTAGTTGGAGAAAGCAAGAACACAGGCGTGATAAGGTATGGTGTGGGCGGACGTACCTGATCGGGCTTGTTTGAAAAGGCGTCGCTGTTGGATGATGGAAGAGCTTCATCCCAGGGCTTCTTTCCATTGCCCTCGTTGGGGTCAGACGCCGAGCCCTTGCAAGGATGAGAGCAGCTCGCCCACTTTATGCAACTGAAATCTCGCTCTGGTTTCTTGGTGTAATGTCGACACACCCTTTTTTATTAATGCGAGACGCTTGGGGAGAGGAGAAGTTGATGGGGTGGGGAGCCCTTGGTTTAGCGCTGCCAGTTCCACACCCACTCTTCAGCTGGTCTGCTTGCGATCATCGTTCTGGGGAGCAGCGGACCAGGTCAATTACTCCATAACAGCTCCATCTATGACTCTTCAGTCATGCAGCTGTATCAAAATTACAACAAAAACAACCTCAGTTATCCTAGTTGGATGTGAAAGCAGACGCGTGTTCCATGAGAAGCGGTGATGCCAGAACGTGGAGGTCAATGTTGTTCAGTGTTTTTTGGCAAAAGAAAAACCTATCGTATGGAAGCCGGTGCCTGGGGAATCTACATGGAGCGGCGAGATGAGCTCTGTGCACGGCTGGAGATAGTGGTGCTTGGGGAGGTGATCGAGCCAGGGAATATTGGAGAGCGGCTCTGCGCGACTGCCAGCAGTCCCCCCAAGCCCAGTGGCCACCCTTCTTCGTGATGAAGTCATTGGAAGCAAGAAACCCGCTTTATCCGGGAAGCCAACCTGCCTCCAGAAAGCCTGAAGGCAATAGAGAGTTTCTGGTACCTCTGGGGCCGTGTTATAAGTCGGTATTTGTATTCCCGGCCATCTGTGAATACGGGTGCTGGTCACACTGCCTCGTTCTCCCTCCGATCGGCTCAAAGTTGCCAAGTTTCTTTTCCCTTTTTTGCCAGCAAAAGGCTTTCAGCTCCTCTTTCCTGGAGAATGAGGTGCTTAGTACTGTCAGCAACACGAGCCATCCCTACAGTAACAGACCCTCATCCAAGGGGATGTAGGCAGTGTGTTAGCACATGTGGAAAAATCCCCCAGAGCTTCCAATTTACACTGGAATTATTAAAAACAAAAAGTGGAGAAAGTTTTGTCCATGAAACTATGGAAAACACCACTGATAATATCTTTTCAGGGCTATTTCCAACCTCCCACATTAAAAGATGATCTCAAAGTACCAAGTTTTGGGTCTGGATTTGCAGTTTTCCAGACTTCTGGGACTCGGAGCAGCAGAGGGATGTGGGTTTGAAATAATCATTTGGCTTCTGTTGCACCGAGACTAGCATGGTAAGAGTGACCAAACCTTCAGCAGCAGGAGGGACCTGGGAGCTGGTGGAGATGAGACACCAGCACGGCAAGTCGGAGCCGGTCCTCTTCTCCTGGAGGAGTATGAAGCTGCCTGTCCAGGTGACAGCCAGCCCCATCCTAACCATCTGTAATAGGGTTTTGGTGAGGTTTGCGTTTTGCTCTGAAGAAATCTGCAGCTTTTCATTGTCACTCCCAAGAACTCAATCCATTCTGAAGAGCAACAATACATGGAAAATGGAATATTTTGCTTATTAAAGTAACTTGGAGTTCCAGCTCCGAGGTTGGCAACCAAACCTCGGAGAGGCTAAGGAGCTGGAGAGCACGCTGCTCCCCCCTTCCAAAAGAAACCTCAGTGTGTGCCAGCACTTTTATTTATAATGTTAAAATAAGTTGAGTACATTAAAAGGTATTATTGAGGGAGCAGGACTTAAAATATATCATTTTTATGTTATTAGGCTGCTCTAAGTGAGGTGTCCTACTGCAAGCAGATAATCTGTCCCTCTGCCGAGATTCCACGCTGGAACTTACTGGAAGCTTTTTACCGCAAGAATCTAGCAAACTGATTATTTTCAAGAAAAGGGAGATTGAGGAAAATAATATTGAAAGACATAACCTCAAACCACGGTGGAGAAATTTCCTGACAGCAGTTCGATGTCTCATGACCACCTGATCGCTCCGGCTTATATTGGGGGTTTTAGCAGATGCCCATCGGGGAGCTGGGCTGGCCGGGAAGGGTTTGGGGGTGGGCTGCCCCCCTTCCTTCATTTCACCCTCTCTTTTTTTTCCTGTAGTGAGAAAAAAAGCAAGGGAAATCCTGAAGGAATGCAGACTTTCTGAGAGCGTCAAATAATGACGTCAACGTCATTATGACCTTTGCAAACCGTTCCATCGTGTTGACGTCCGAGCTGCGACACGGGGAAGCGCTGCTGTCTGGGGAAGGACGTTGGGGTACAAAGGCGTTGCGATGAAAGCCAGAGTAGGCAGCCAGATCCTCGGAGGAGAGAGGGGAGATGTCCTTACCGCAGCCTGTCCGCGGGTGTGCCAAGCGTCGGGCTCGCGGAGTATTTCATGTCAGAGAAAGACGTCTGTGTCCAGCTGAATCCCCCACGGCGAGGAATTTCCAAGGGCTAATTTTTCACCGTGGAGTGCACGCGCTTCCTCAACAAGCACCAGGGTTGTGTGCACACACGTGTCCAGTTTGTCAGCTCTGCCCTTGTGCGTGCTAGGGTGACACGCGTTAGACGTTCGTGCAGTGCAAATACACGCGTGTGGCTGGGAACATGCGTGTGTGTGCTGTTACCCTGCTGTAACGCCAAGGATCTGAGCTCGTCTGGCAGCTCCTGTTGGGAAAAATGAGGCGAGGTTGTGGCACATGAGCAGGTGTAGGGAAGAAAATGTCCCTCTCAGGGGTGGAGGGAGGGTCACGGGACATACGATGAATTAATCCTTGTGTATTTGCCCGTGCTTGTCTCTGCAGGTGGGTGCAGAAAGCCTAAATATGGCCACGGTCGGACCTACCACGGCAGCTGGCTGAATCGGGCAGGAATAGCTTAAAAAAGGTGTGAAGAGAGAACTTCTGTTGCACCGATTTTGATAAGAAAGGAGTTAAGCTGTAGGTAAACAGAGCCCGCGAAATTAGAGAGATGTGCAAAACGAGATGCAAATTTATGTAGTCCAGGGGCGACTAGAAATCCGCTTCGCTTGCCCGAGCGTTGGGGCGGAGGGCTGGGGCAGGGGGAGAAGTGACGGAGGTAGCGAGCAGGGGGTCTGAGGAGATGGCTCTGGTTTTGATCTGCTTCTGCTACAGGCTTGTCCAGCTTTCTCCAGACTTTCCACATATCTGAATCCCTTATGAGCTAAGAATAAGCTCAAAGGTTTTTAGCCAAAAAGGGCTTTCCATGTCAACGTTAGAAGCTTAAGAGAAAACTGTCTTTCATCTTTAACTCGGAATCTCAGTAAGACGCTTTCAGGGAACTCCGGTGCCGTACAAGTTAGAAACTGGAGGGGAAAACTGCTTTAGGAGATGGAGTGCTAAGACTTCCTATGAAGGCTTTTTGGATGATCTCTATATTATTAAAAGCGTTATTTAGTGTTATCACGGAAGTGCCTGGAGGCCGCGGCTGGGATCTGTCATGCCGAGTGTGGTGCCTAGGCAGAACAAGAAACAGAGTGTAAGCAGAGGAAAGTGCAAATGAGGTAAAGGAGAGCTACGGCGTGACAAGGAGAAGGGAGGCAGAGGCGGGGGGGAGTAGGCAAAATCACAGCAGAAAGCGCTGCGTGGCTCAGGGTATCCGACACCGTGTTTCTCCAGTCTCCGGGGCTTTTCTTGTGCTCTGATGTCCCGCAACTGCTGCAGCTGTAGAAAGGCCACATCCTTACGGCTAGTCTCGACTCCCGCCTGGTGTCTGTAGTTTCCAATCTCAAATATTGCTAACACCCAACAAATGTTTCAGTCTGGGGAACAGCAAAACAAAACATTGCTGGCAGTGCTCTGACGTTTCAAGTGAGATAGGAAGTGGTGATTTGCAGCTGTAAATAAATGGCTTGGGGAAATTTTCAGGCCACTTATGTACGCGAGGTCAAGGCAAGTCATGAACATAAACTAAGAAGCAAAGGGGAATCTGTCCATTAAAATCTGTTTGTCTGTCAGGGGCCTGTGCTCCTGCAGGAAGGATTCTTTGTGCTTTTTTCCCCTCTCAGACCACATCACGCCTCCCTTTGGTGCTTTCAGCCACTGCCGCCTGCCTACAGCAGCAAACAGCTCTGAGAAGGATGCTGCAGGCGGGCAGAGCCACCACCTGCAAGCAGCCTGGGGGCTCTGCCGAGGGTGAGCAGACCCCAGAAAATGGATTTAGCTCCGTGGTGGAGGAGCCGTGTCCATGGCTGGGTTTTCCAGGTGTGCGTGTGGCTGCTGCTGGCTGAAACGGGGAACGTTGCGCTGGCTCTGGCTGGTGCATCGGGAGGACGCGGCCGCTTGGCTTATGCCCTCTCCCCTTGGCAGCGCCGGAGGGAGCTGCGGTGGCTCTCAGGGCGGCGCTGCTTGGGTATTCCTCCAGTTCGAGGCACTGACCTTTACACAGGGGCTGGGGTAGCATCCAATCCCTTATTCATCCTCCAGAATTAAATTGCCACAGCTGCTAGTGATGCTCCTTAGTGGAGCTGGCCTAGTTCGGCTATAGAAGGTTTGCGCAGACACTGTTCCACTTGCTAAAGCTGCATCTGTGGTGGGCTGCGCGGGGTCACGTCAGCCTCTTGCAGCAGGGGTATGGCACGCAGAGGTCCCCCGCGTCGGGCTCGGGGCCCGGCAGGGAGCCCCTGGGGAGCTGGGGCGGGGGGTGCAGGTTCCCCCCAGCACTCAGCCCAGTTGCTCGAGCTCGTGCTGTGTCCAGAGCTCTGGCTTGAGCTATTCCCCATAAAATATGGGAGTGGAAAAAAGGATTTATTTTTTTTTTAACTGGTAAGAGCAAAAATAAAATCCCCCTGGGAGATGAGCATCCTTCTGTGCCTCCAGCCCCTGCCATCAGCAGTAACAGTCCCCGTGGTCAGACAGACCATGGTAGCTGCTGCTGAGGCACGTGCCAGCCTGGATCCCGGCTTGCTGCGTGGGTCAATACACACAAAGGGTGACAGGGACGAGGGCTGTCATTCAGGAAAGCAGGCCAGTATGTGTTCATCTTTATTACTCTGCAGCATTTTTGTATACAAACTGGGGTTTTTTTGCTTTTATTCCCCTGCCCTCTGAAATCAGTGCTAGTAGCACAAGAACAAACAAGCCAAGCTGTGCTGGGACAGCCTCTGACAGCGCTGGTGACGCTGGGGCTCAGCGCACAGACTGCAAGTCGCAGGGGTGGCTGCCGTATAAATACCTCATAATTAGGCTGCAGTGTGCATTTCTTTTTTTATTTTAAAGATTTTACAGCTCTGAAATCATTTAACTAATTTTTTTGGCAGGAAAGAAACACGCAAGGAATTCAGGAGGAGAAATTGCATTTGGTACCAAGGCAAGTGTTGGAGCAGGATACGGACGGGTGCTCGCTGCAGGAGCGGCAGCGGGTGTTCAGGACGCCAGGGATCCTGGCTTGTTGGTGGCAGTTACTGTTCCCTGAGCTGAGCTGGGGGTGCAAATGAGCTATAAGCACCTCTGATGAGGGTTTAGCTGAGTCAGCACTGCAGCTGGTGAGCAGCGATTGTGGATCTGCTAATGGGACTCAGCTGGGGAGATGGTAACAGGCGCTGGGGGTGAAACCACCCTCTGCCATGGCAGCTACCTCAGCAAAAGCCTGGCCCAGCGTGCAAGGCTGTGTTGCCTGGGGTGAGGACCAGGCTCCCCTGAGAAAGCTGTTGGAGCTCTCCTCGCTTTAGTGAAACGATTTTGCCTCGACCCGAGGCTATTTTCCAGCTACTTCTCAGAGCAGGCAGCATGGCCCAGCTGCTGCCCCAGTGTAAGTTGTTTGGAGTTGCTTGACCGCCCGGTGGGTTTTGAGCAATATCCATCTGTGAGAATGATTTTACAGAAGTAATTCTCTGGATTGAGCTTTCCACAGCGCCCCGTGGGGAAGGCTGGTGCTCTCCAGTAGGTCTCTGACCTCCACCAGTGCTGCCTTGCTGTACCGGTGGCCGTCTCCGGTGCTGAATGACCCCACAAGCTTGTGGGGCTCCTCCAGTGGGTAATGGGGCATGCTGGCAAAAACACCGAGTCTTGTCGCTGTTTGTGATCCAAACCAGCCTTTTGGCTGCTGAGGGACATCCTTCATTTTGGGCTTTAGCTGTCTCTACCTATTGTGCCTAGGGAGGCCATCCCTAAGAGCTGTTGCTTTGCTAGTTTGCTGGGGTGGCCAGTTCTTGGTGGTTTTGGAAGAAATCTGCCAGCCTCTTCTTTCTGGTGACCCAGCACCTCGTTGTGTCCTCTAGGTGAGTCCTCTCAGAAATTTCAGCTGAAGATGTGTCACTTCTCCCCTTGTTCCCTTCTCCAGCACCTTCTGGGAGACGCTGGTCTGTGCTGGGAGTGTAGTTCCCGTCTCTCATACTGCAGCTCCAGCTGATTCCTCCTTAGTCATGCCTCTCCCCTTTGCAAACAATAGCTAAATAAATGTTTTTCCACTCGGTCCTGCAAGGGACGAAGACTTGCTGAGGACAGCAGGCTCGGCTGCTGGCCAGCCTGGGCTTTGTCACTAGCAGGACCATGGACTTACCCTAAACCATCACGGGGCTCAGGGCAGCTCGCCCAGGGGCTGCCTTTGAGAAAACAAATCACATGTGCTTTTTCTTTCTGTAGAGGCCAACGTAGTTGGTTTGCTTCAAGTTTTATAGACCTCTGATATACCTTAAGTGGCTGTTCTCCCTTTTCTACAACCAACAGCAGACTGCCCTGTTGCATTCTTGTTTTCTCCTCAAGGGTTTTGCTAAAAGGTGAGCTTTCCTCGCAGCCTGGCTGTCCTTGCCACCCCTGCGCGTGTCTCATCCTCTCTTACTCTTGCTTGGTTTTGGCCTCAGCGGCTGTGAGGTCCCCAGACCGCCTGTGAAGGCTTCGCGTGAGCTGACTTGGAGCATACGCTGAGACCCACAGCCCTTACGGATGGGCCATGGGCAGAAAACTGATATAAACTTTGAGTTTGGTACATCTTGTATGGTTAGTCCTGAGCAAACAGTTAAATACGGAAAGGCGAAAGGAAAATACGCTTGCTTTCTTTTACTATTTTTATTTCTCCTTTACTGTGTGGTCTGCTCATTTTGAAATTACAGTGTTTTCTTTCCCTCTTACCCTGATTCAGGGGAAAGGTTTGAGCTCCCCCTTGCCCCCCCTTGCTCCTTTGGATTGGCTCAGATCATCAATGGGAAAAATGAGGAGGTTTCTTAGGAATACTGTGTTCCCTCCTCATTTCCTGCCAGTTGGCATCTTTGCAACATCTCCACTGCTGCATTCTTTGGGGATGCAGTGAGATTTCTCCTGTTCTTTGAGGTTTGCTGCTATTTGCTTAAATTTCATCGAGCTCCTCTGTGCAAACACACACGCGGATTTAATTGTGAAAAGCCAATACTGAGATGAACTGTCTCTGGTTCTGTTTTCTTGGTCTACTCTGTGTTTGCTTGGGAAGGCACGGCCTCTGCTTCGGGTTTGTTACAATCCTTTCAGATAAGGTTAGACGTGTTTTGTCTCTGAATCGAAGCAAACAGAATTATTTCAATTTTTATTTGCATTCTGCACGCGTCCCGAGCCTGATGGAGTGCTCCAGTGTGGCATTTTGATCCCTCTCCCCTCCCCCTGCCTTAATTTCCTGATCCAGATGTTTTTAGTTGTTTTGTTCCTGGTAGCTGGGCTCCCAGATGTGCTCCGCGGTGTGGGAGCAGCTGGGTCTAGGACCACTCGTGGCAAGGAGCGGTGCCTGGTGGCAAATGCTCGAGCGGCCTCGTTCCCCTGAGCGCGGGTGTCCCCCAAAATGACCGCGGCGCAAACGTCGTGTTTGCCGCAACGCCTCCCGTTCTCTCGGGTGGTCTTGCAGCTCGGGAGATCCCTCATCGCGGCGGCCAAAAATGAGCATTGGTGGCCGTTTCCTGGGATGGGCACCTGCCAAACACGCTGCCCGAAGGCTCTCCAGCTCATTTCTCGTAACCCCTTGAAACGTAGCCTCTTTGGGCTGTATTGATGTGGGTTGGGTTTGAGCAGGCTGTTAGCTCCGTATACCATTACCAGTTCCCAGAGCCTGGAAAAACACCAAACGCTTTCTACGGTGAGTCCCCTTGCAAAGGGGTGCTACCTCGAGCCCAGGGCTTGCCCTGCGTTGACGCTTGCCTTAGGGCAAGTCATTTTAATACTGCTAGTATTTGTTTCCTTCAAATTAATTTGAGGATGCTTCTCATAGAGGCAGAGCACAGGCTCCAGGACGTTAAACTCTACCAACGAGTGCCACACAGTAGAGGTCTTCAAAGACTTCGGCGTCCTATTCCAGCCTCTCAAACTGTCCAGGCCAGCCGTAATCAGAAAAAGATGGAGGGAAGGAAGGAACACGTTTCCTTAAGGAAGTTAATTGTCAGATGCAGAACATATTCGAGCATGGATCCAGATCTAGAAGAGCAAATCCCATGGCCTGGGCTGTCAGGAAGCCTTGAGGATTAATTCAGATTTTGACTTTGGATTTGAGCTCTTTTTTTATTAGGTTCCCTGCCTGGAAAATATTGATTTGGTAATTCATCACCACTTCATGTGCATTGCGAGGACTGGTGAAGTGGGACCCGAACGCAATAAGATCATCATAATGCTTTGCATTTGAATAGGAAATTAGCTTATTTCCTTTCTTTAGCCTATCTGTGATACATAGCTACTCTGGGGTTTCCACTGTAACTAGTGATACACATTCAATGTGTCTAATTGATGGAAAGCAGGAGGTGGAATGACATCATCCCGCCCTGCCTTCCCACTGCAGAAATGTAATCTGACTTTACAGAAGTAAACCTTTTCCTTTTGTCTTTTTTTTTTTCTTCTTTTTGTTTGCACGGAATCCTTGTCCGTTTTCAGAATGGGTAAAGTGTGAAAACAGATTGGAGAGTGATAATAGAAGTAGGTCGCTGTCACTTCTTCAGCTTTTTTCCTCTCGGTTCAGCTGCATCCTTTTTCCTCTCTATCTTTGATTAGAAACAGGACCTTTTCCAAATCATATTTATTGTTTTTAATAAAGCTGAATGCATCCTCTGAGCATTAAAAAAAAAAACCAAAAAAATCCTTGTAAGGAAGATCCTAGGTGAGTCCATGGTTCTTGTGAGCCAGATACTCTGTGAGGCTGGCTCATAATTGGGTGATGACTGCAAATAGCTGAAAAACAAAATTAATTTCCGTGGAAAGTTCCTATATCTCACGGAAAAAAAGGTCCTACCTGGGGTGAATAACAGTGCTCTTGAGGAAGCTCATGTGGCCTGGTGTCCGTCAAGAATACTGCTGAAGAAGGGGCAATTTTTAATTTGGATAATGTCAGAAATCTAAATACCAAATTTCGACTGCATAGTTAGTAAGTCAATAATTACGCAAAGGAAGGGTGCAACAAAACACTCGAGCTGCTGTGAAATTTCTCCAATGAACTTTTTAATATTGACATGTTTCCACAAGGAAGGAAAAATAACCCAACCCCACGGCTTCTCAATGGAAATCTTCTCTGTTTAAAAGTTTTCCGTTTGCTTGTGCTAAGGGTGTCCATAAACCCTTCTATTAAAATGTTATTGACCCTGATACATGGTCTAAGAAGACTTCTCCTTCCTGTTCTTGGTCCTTCATTTCTTCAGTCTCCTCGTCTGCTCTGTGACCTGGATGCTGTCCCCCGTGTTGTTTTGGTTTGGGGTTGTTTTGGTTTTTTTTTAAAATACTTTATCTTCCCATCGCCAATGAGCTAATAATTGAAGTTTTAGGTTGAGCTAAGTGAATTTGGAAGCAGGCTTATGTTTTGTCTTATTTAGTACGTTCCCCATCAAGAGCGGATCTGATCGCGGGTAGAGGGATCCGGTTTCTTTACATAGTGTCTTGAAAATTTGCCAGCGTAAGCACCTCGCAGTTTGGGTCACTGGTCTTTATGGGCTCCATAAGAATATCTTTTTCTTGCAGACTTTCCTGAGAGATCTCTTCTACTCTGAAGTCAACTGCCTGAACGACAGCAAGGCTATAAAATGTCTGCTGCTATAACCCCCTGATAGACCTCCGTGCCTTGTAACAGGACCTTTTCATGCAATAATTCAAATTTAGAAGACTTGTGGTCGCGGTGGTTTTTGCCCATAGGACACGTGAACTGTTATTTGAAGGTAAAAAGGGTCCTCGTGGTAAATTGTGCTGTACTTTCCTATGCCTTCGCGTAGGCCTTTGCACAGGCAGGGCTCTGTCTTTTCTCATGCCTTCTTGTAAAGCTTTATGCCGCTGAACCTTCTGCGGTTGCGACCACGCGTGTAAGTACTGTCGGCTCGAAGGCGAATTCAGAGGACGCGCTGGACCAGTCCTTCAGAAAACGAAGCCACTGAGCAGATCCACGAAACCTCTCAGACGCCCGTCGGGTAAGAGCTAGTGCTCTCGATGCAGACCTCCAGTGCTCTGCTGGTGTTTACTTCCACATCCTCGTAAAGCTTAAATCTCAAGGTTTACGTGCGGGCTGCTTTACGTTGACGTTTATACTGCGCCGCGTGCACAAACGCCCCAGCTCCAAAGTGCTTTCGGGTGGCAGCCCTTGCCTTTAGCAACGCGACCCCCTTGGTTTTGTGCGGGTGTGGATGGGTGCGCGTGTGCGCAGGCGGAAGGAGACCTGGAGCAGAATGCCGGGGGGCTGGGCTCCTTCAAACGCCTGTCAGGGAGCAAGAGGCTGGGGGTGACTTGGGCCGGAGTCGGCGCCGATGTTAGGCATGTCCTCAGCCCGGGGAACGCCTGTGTCCCAAGTCTGTGCGGTGCAGGGAGCTTCTTTGTATTTCCAGACTGGATAACGCTCCCCAGAAAACCTCTTACTTTGAGTATTTTCTAATTTCCTGGATTCCCAGAGAGGGGTAGAAGTTTACAAGCTCGAAAGTAAAATGGGTTTTCTAACCTCAAAAAAATGTCTGTCTTCAGTTGAAATGCTGGCGATAAAAGATTTTCAGGGCGTGGGCCACTTCTTATTTTTCTGAACTGTCTGCTCATCCTAACAAGCTGTGTCCAAATAAAAATGTGTAGTTTTGAGCAATAAAAAAAAAATAAAATATGTATCTTGTGAAGAAGCAAGCAGGGAGATGCATTGCTACTCTCTTCTTCCAGCTGATACGTTTGCGTTGAGTTCCTGAGTATTTCTAAAGAATAACAACCCAGCAGATGTTGCGAATAGCTCAGCTTTTGAACAAACGAACCTTTGATCTACAGATTTTTAAGAAAACCGCTCCCGGTTCAATGGCATCTCAGAAACCTATTTGTGGGCACAGAAACGCGATTTTTCCGAGTCCTTCAAAATCGCAGGCGCAAACGCCACCGAGATAAGCTGCGGCCGCACCCGCCTTGGCCTTGCAGCTGCAGGACTGAGCGTGGTGTGGCTCTAAGCCTGGCCGCAGTTGGCCACGCTGAGTTTTCAGCGCTGGGTGGTTGGTTTTTTTGCCATAACGTAAGTCTGAGTCCGATGCAAAGTTGCGCCTGTGCCCGCGGCTGGAGAGCGGAGAGCAAGCACATCGGGGCGGGTGCGTTGGCAGAGGAGTTGTGCCGCGTGCGAGCAGTTTTCAGGGCTGGGATGGTTTCATCGCCTTTGCGTTGGCGCTACCCAAAGCGTGCCGCATGGCAGAGACCAAAGCCCTGCCTAAACATAGCTTGAAATCTCTCTGCTTCCTCCTGGTATGGACGGGTTCCCTGCAAACAGACTCTGAGGGTAGGTTGTTCAGCATAGAACAGGAAGAATTAGGAAGAAAAATTAGCCTTTGTACTTAGGTTTGGTTTAATCGTACGGTAAATGAAGCCTGCGCCACAGATTGTTTCCTTTTATATCTGTAGTCAGCCGCTGCGGGCAAAATAGGAACTTCTGAACTCAACTGCGTGAGCATTATTAGAAATCACAGAATCACAGATCTTGTGTAACGGAAATATACTGGGTACCAAACAATATGGTACGCGGTTATCAGTCAGTGCGTAACGTAGATCATTCTCGTGTGTCGCTTCAGGGATGCTTTGGATAAGGTTCTTTTTCACTGGAATTAGTTGGAAAGTATGCTTTCACAGGTGCCAGTCATCTCCTTTGGGCATGAGCATCTTCTTTTGAGGATAATTCAGTATTTTTTGAAAACATTGTAATACTTTGAGTGGAGAACAAATGGTATGTGGGTGGGAGAATAGACTTGTGCGTAGGCTTTCATCTCTCTTCTTATTTGTCTTTGCTGGAAACTGAGGGATACAGAGGAGGAGGCCTGGGGGTGTCGGGTTGGCGGTTGGACTTGATGATCCTAGAGGTCTTTTCCAACCTTAACGATTCTATGATTCTGTGACAATAACGCATAGGTTTATAACTTTTCCGTAGTGGGCTTTGGCTGTTGGTGCAAAGGCTGGAGATCGTACTGGGAGAGCACAAAGAGAGGGCCCAGCCAGGACTGGGCTCTCACTCCCACGTTATATTTTGCAGCAGAGGGTCTGATGATCCCCATCACTTCTCAGAGGCACGGGTGATAGCTGTCCGTCGGGCAAGTCACGGACTAAGTCGTCCTGGGACAGCAGCGCCTGAACAAATTGCTGTCTTAATCTGGATTCGAGGTGATATCGGAAAGGAGAGCAGTCCTCTAATGCCTCTACTGCAAACCTCTTTTAGCCCTTCTTAACGGCGCTCTGTGAAACTCAAACGTTCCCCTTGTATTCTGCCAAATTTCCAGTTGGTGTAAATGAGTGTAGAAGTTCCTCTGAGCTCATTGTCAGAGCAAACATCTGGCTCTATTATAATATAGATTTGGATTAAATTCATTGTCATGTTAATGTCTTTAATGCATTTATGCTGTGGTGGATGCCTGATGTTAAATTAAACTAAATTTCTGCTGAGGGCCTTCCAGGATTCCAGCTACCTTTGTTAAAGTGAAAAAGAAAAATCCCTTTAGTCGAGCTTTCAAACTTGCACAAGGGGCAAGTAAGTTTTTGATCTGGGGGTTTGGTGTGTCTGAGAATCTTACTGAAACTTCCAATTTCCTGCTCTTTATTGCTCTGGGAGCATTAAGCCTAATTTGAATTGGTAGGGGAAAAGGTAGACTTAAGATGATGGTGATGTAGCTGAGATTACAGCTTTTCTGTGAACAGATGAGCCTTCTGCACGCTTGTGAAAATGAGGTATTTCCTGGTGTCTTCTGGGCTGTCGTCAAATTTTAATAGCTGAACAGCGCAGAATGAACTGCATGCTAATGAGTCGGGGGTAAAACATGAGATCCCTCCTCTTTGCTGCATGGGCTTTCCTTGCCTTTATGCATATGCAGGGAGGAGTGAAGGGGAAACTGCACCAGGCGGAGAAATCCTCTGCTGATTACAGCCAGAAGGTGGAAACTGGATCTACAGGCTCTATTTTCAGTCCTGCTGTGTGGCCCTGGTCACGTTGCTCACCCTTCCTGTGCTCCTTTCCCTCCTACAGAATGCAGGTGATAACTCTTGGCTTTTGGGTGCAGAGTGCATCCCTGCTGTAACCTTCCAGCCAGAGGAGAGGGAGAGGCGAGGGTGGGGGCTTTTTGCTGGCAGGATGGGCTGTGCGACATGCAGGCAAGCAGGGACTGTCCCCAGTAACAAATACTGGCGTGTGCAAAAAATAAAAAGGAAAGACGAGAAAAAACCACCTGCCTTCTTTTAACCAGCTCTGATTTAATTGTCTTTCATCAGAACATCCTGCTCGGCAGCTGAGCCCTCTCCTGAGAGCCCTTTCCACACCCCCTCTCCTTCCTGCAAGGAGAACGCTGTCTTTGCAGATGGCAATTGTTTGCTTTGTGGTTACTGATCTATGGAGCAATTTAGAGAGCGGAGGGGAAAAAATCCCCAATCTTTCCTTCTTAGGTTTAGTGGGAGTAATCGCTCTGTCTATTCGTCTTGTGTGTTCACCAAAGGCGTCGCAACCCGTGCAGGGCTGCACTGAGATGTGAGCTCCCGTCATGCAGGATCGGATGTTTGGGTGGAGGGCCCCGGGTTGGCATAGAATCATCGAGTCACAGAATGCCCTGAGCTGGGAGGGACCCACAAGGACCATCGAGCCCAGCTCCTGTCCCTGCACAGGACACCCCAAATTCACACCGTGTCTCTGAGGGCCCTGTCCAAGGGCTTCTGGAACATCGCCAGGCTGGTGCCGTGATGCCTCCCTGGGGAGCCTGTGCCAGGGCTCCACCACCCTCTGGGGGAAGGACCTTCCCCTAATGCCCAGCCTAACCCTCCCCTGGCACATCTCCCTGCCGTTCCCTCGGGGCCTGGCGTTGGTCACCAGAGAGCAGAGACCAGCCCTGCCCCTCCTCCTGCCCTCGGGAGGGAGCTGCAGAGCGCCATGAGGCTGCCCTCGGCCTCCTCTGCTCCAGCTGAACAACCCCAGGGACTCCAGCCGCTCCTCGTACGGTTTCCCCTCTAAACCCTTCCCCAGCTCCGTGCCCTCCTCGGGACACTCTCTGGTACCTTTATACCCTCCATGTCCTGCGGCGCCCAACGCTGCCCACAGCACTCGGAGCGAGGCATGGAGCACAGGCTCTCCGTGCCTCGACCAGGAGGCAGTTTGCAAGGTGCAAGCAGCAGAGCCGGGGCGGGGGAGCTGCAGCGGATCCCTGTGCTCTCTGGGAGCCCCAGGCAGGAGAGGCAGAGGGCTGGAGCCGCTGGGGAGGGTAGGATACACCTCTGAGCATCCAGGGGAAGGGATCTGAGTGTGCAAAGAGGAACTTGGAAATCATGCCGTGTTATGGAGACGAGGCTGGGGCTGATCTCAAAGGCTTGCCTTCTCGACGTCTTCCTCAGCAGGGAGGAATTGCTCTCCGTGACCCTCCCTGCACAGCTCCCTGGGGTTAGAAATGGCCCCTCCTGATGGTATTGGGCGTGCTGCCTTCAAGGATAATGTATTTAAATAGACTTTTTAGGATGAGACAGGGCAGGATATCTTGGGGGGTGGTGTGTAGGCTTCCAAACTCTAAGCAGAGTACCTGTTTCATGACAGATGACGGGTATAAAGCATCATATCAAAGCTCCTATTGGTGTCGTGTATCAACCCACCTTGTGATTTGGCATGAAGGTATCGCGGCCGCGCGGCTGGCCCGGTGTTGCTGTCAGACGGGCGTTGAGCATCTCAGGCTCAGTGCTAGATGAGCTCAGAAGAGGAGCAGCAAACTGTGTCAGCCCGGGCTGCCTTTCCTTCTCTCTTCTCATCTCTCCTGGACATAACCTTCCTGGAGCAGAAGGGGATGTGGACTGCATGTCTCCATGCTGCGGTCTTCCTCTGCAGGCTTTGGGAATGTGCTTAACGGGAAAGCGCTTCACTGCCAGGGAGCGTTGTGCAGTGGCGCAGTTAATGATTGCACTACAAGTTTTATAGATGCTCAAGTTCAGGACAGTCTACGCTGTGCACTGGAGCCGGCTTGACTGGGGTGGAAAGTGGGGGAGTAGAGATGTTGTCAGCAACGTTGGGCTCCCTCCGAGGACCACACAGAAACGATGCGTCTTCCAGCAGATGTAGCTGGAGGTCCCCGCTCCTGCCAGTGGCCACTTCTCCGCAGCAAGGATGAGTGGGCAGGACGGAGCGATCCCAGGGGCTGGAGCTGGCTTCCGGATCACCCACCACTTGCGTCAACTGGCTGCGTAGACGTCGTTTGGTGAATAAGTGAAGAACCGGGAATAGGGATGGTGTAATAAATAGTGAATGTAGCCTAGATGCTGCCTTGGGACCGATGGCTGAAAGCAAAGGTGCGTCACTGCCGAGTTCCTGGAGAGGAATCTGGGAAAGATAACCAGGAGAATCCCATGGGATCTCATTGCCTGGAGGAAAACGCAAGGAAACATGGAGGCACTGACCTTCAAGGTGAGGGTCTTCCACAGCTTTGCTGCAGACCACCAAGCCCTGCCACCCACACGGCAGCTGGAAGCCCCCGCGGTCAGGAGCACAGCCCGCGGAGGAAGGTCGGAGCGGGCGCCTTGCTCTTGGGGCTGTGCGCCATGGGGTTTGCCCCGGGGCTGCACCCCTACCCTGTCCGCGCCTTCCCCATCCCACCTACTCCTCCCAAATGGATGGGAGGGAGAGCTCGCTGGGGCTTGGCCCTCTTCCTATCAGCCAGCAGGATCTGCGAGCCTGTTCCTGAAGGGAACAGGCAGTGAGGGGGCGTTCGGATGGGTTTAGCAGTTTTCTGGCTGGGATTTTTTTTTGGTTTGGGTTTTTTGGGTTTTGTTTTGTTTGGGTTTTTTTTTTTTTTGTTTTGGGGTTTTGTTTGTTTGTTTGATCTTAATGTTTTTTTTTCTCTCTTTCCAGCTGGAGCCTTGCCTGGAGGTGGTGGGGAGGGGGTGGTGGTTGTGTTTTTGGGGAGTTGTGGAATCAAAGGACCTTTGTGCTCCTCGCCTTGCTGTGAAATGCAAACGCGTGCATGCTTTGCAAGTCTCGCTGAGGCTTGGTTCGCTGTTTTATTTCTTTAGAAATACAAAGCTACTTGCCGATGTAACAAAGCGTACTCTGATTAGATATGTAGCTATTGTCCAATATGAAAATAAGGCAGACTTCTGGAAGTGCTTTAAAACAGATCAAGACACTAAATTATGTGCATCTTTTCCTCTCAGAATCTGTTACAGCATTTTCCTTCTTAGTTTCTTCCTGCACCCCATACTGTAAACTAAGCGTCCTACCCTGGATTGCGTCTCTCAAACCAACTGATCATCTCAGAGTCTTTAAAGATGAAATCTGTGGGGTTCTGCACATGCTTTACTACAGAATGCTGACTTAGTTGATAACGTTTTCTGCACTAGATGAGTCTACTCAAAATCCTTGGTTGTTGTTGTTTTTACTAATCTTTACATTTTTCATGTCCCTTATATTGTTTTGTATCACATGGCTGCGTGCTTCAAAGATGTCTGTAGCAGAGGTAAACACATGTAATACATGCAATAACGGTATTGAATCATAGAATGGTTTGTGTTGGAAGGGACCTTTAGAGCCCATCTAGTCCAACCCCCTGCAGTGAGCAGGGACATCTTCAACTAGACCAGGTTGCTCAGAGCCCCGACCAGCCCGGCCTTGAACGTTTCCAGGGCTGGGGCATCGACCACCATGGGCAACCTGGGCCAGGGTTTCACCACCCTCAGCGTAAACAACTTTTTCCTTATATCCAGTCTAAATCTATCCTCCATTAGTTTCAAACCATCACCCCTTGTCCTGTCACAACAGGCCTTGCTAAAGAGGTCGCCCCCACCCTTCCCACAGCCCCCCTTTAAGCACTGGGAGGCTGCAATAAGGTCTCCCCGCAGCCTTCTCTTCCCCAGGCTGACCAACCCCAGCTCTCCCAGCCCGGCCTCGCAGCAGAGGGGCTCCAGCCCTCGGAGCATTTCTGTGCCCCCTCTGGCCCCGCTCCAGCAGCCCCGTGTCTGTCCCGTGCTGAGGAGCCCCGAGCTGGAGGCGGCGCTGCAGGGGGGTCTCACAGAGCGGGGCAGAGGGGCAGGACCCCCTCCCTCGCCCTGCTGCCCGCGCTGCTGGGGATGCAGCCCCGGGCACGGGTGGGTGTCTGGGCTGCGAGCGCACATCGCCGGCTCATGTCCAGCCTTTCATCCACCAGCACCCCCGAGTCCTTCTCCGCAGGGCTGCTCTCCATCCCCCCATCCCCCAGCCTGTATGGATACTGTACATATATCATATGACATACAGTGTTGCTGTAATGAGCTTTAAGGTTCATTATGGCTTAGGGAAAACAAGAGCTGGATTTTGTCCTCTGATACATTATTGCGCCTATCTTGGCTTTAAAACATAGTAGTAGGGGAAACTTAATAAAACCTGTAAATCTGGTGAAATATTTTAGTCTAGTTTGTTTTGAAGCTCAGGTTGTTGCAGCCCAGCGTGATTTTAAGACAGGCCAGGAACTATAATTCATGAAGCGATCAGCTTGCAAGACTCTGCCTCTGTGCAAGTCACTTGGCCTCCTTGTGCTCTAACGCTGCCTCTGAACTGGAGACGACTCTGATCTTTACTGAGAGGAACTGGGAAATTGGAAGTTTCAACCAGGGTTAAAAAACAAACTGGTAGGGAGTGGACTCATGCGGGGTGAGCGATGGAAAGCTCAGCTGCTGTTCAAGGAACAGCAGCGTGTCCTGTTCTGAGTGGTCCTTGTGGGATGCTGAGAGGCAGCAAAGAGGCGACTCTGCTTGATTCCTTAGAGGCACATTCACATTTTCCCAATTTCACAAGCCGCGTTTCCCTGCTACCCCTGACAAGAAGGGCCATTTGAAGTGATAAATGCCGTATATCTTGCTAACGGATGTTGTGTCTGAAGACAATGACTCCAAGCTGAGAGGTTCTAAACCAAGTTGTTGTTTTCCCACGGTGATTTTTTTTGGTCTCGCTGTTGCTGGTAGCTCAGAAGAAGTTAGCTGGATTAGCAGCGACTCAGATAAAATCTGGATGGGTTGGAGTAAATCTGAGGGATTTTTTCTCTTTGGGAAAAGGTCTGGCTCGGATTAAGTTGCTATTTATATTTCTAATGCAAAGGTACTCGCGGTCCAACTAAAACTGTGAAAACTTTTCACATTCTTTACATCCCAGTGAAAGTAATTTGTACAAAATAGCGTTGTTTTCAACGGTGTTTTTCTTAAACGGGAATTCTGCCACCGCAAAAAGCTGTCGGTGTTAAACATCCTGCCCTGTTTGTAGTCGCGGACTCTGCTGGGAAACAGTTAAGGGAGAGCTGCTGGCCTTGTGGTGGCGAGTGATTTACTGCCCACCTGGATGGAGAGGAAATGGGAAGGGTCTTTAGAGAGATGATCGTAGCACGTGGGAAGAGGAGTTTTGAGGGAGGATCCCTACAAGCACCCATGGCTGGAAGTGGGTTGGAGTTGAATTTATCTTCTTTTAACTTTGCTTATTCATCAGAACACCCCACCCCTCTCCCTCAGGACATGTTGTTCTGTGAAAAGATGAGAAAAGCATCTACTTTTTGCTACGTCTAGTGCTTAAATGCCTGTTCTGCGTGTGGAGGAGCAGAGCTGAGAGACAGGTCTTCTCCATGTTTGGAAGGGAACTTGGAGACCCTTTGCTCGGGGAGATGCTGTGGTGCACTGTCCGCTCACGGCATAATTAGTCACTGCATACCGCAGAGCATCCCAAGGACTGCACGTGCTTGCTTTGAGATTCATGGTATAGCTGAGTTACAGCTGTAAGTTATAGCAGATGGTTTAATCTTTGAATCGTAGAGCGCTATTGCAATAAACACAACAAATAATTCGTGCATGTGGAATGTCCCAAGGGTCCTACTAAAGCCCTTAATCATTGCTGGGTCTTATTCTACCTCTATGCTAATATGACTTGCTGTTTTGGATAGTTTCTGTTTTCCCTGGATATCTCTCCTCTGAAAGGATGGAGACTGTGTGCTTTAACTCAAGCATTTCTGACTTAAAATGGGGCAGAGTTGGGTTTTGGGGCTGGGGAGCAAATGTTTCTTCTCTTCCAAAAAGTTTCTCAGGAATCTGAAAGGATTTTTCTCAGCAAATGTTTGTTTCTTCAGGGGTGAAATTAGGTGACCTATATTCCATCTAAGGGATGCGTGATAGATAGGGCTTCTGCAGAGGAAGGAATTTCACTCCTGATGAATAATAATCAAATCAAAAAGAAGGAAACCACATATAACCCTTTTGGACTCTGACCGTTCCCAGAAGCAAGCATGACTAATAGGTTTGCTCCAGGGCAAGCTGAATATTTTGCTGAAGTAAAAATAAAATCCAGAAGCCCAGACTGATGTGTGTGACATGAGTCATCTTCAGACTTCTGCAACTCCGTCCCGCTCCGTGGGATCAGACAGCAGACCCCTGCTGAGCTTTGCTGCAAGGGGCACAGTAGGGCATGGAAAGTCCTACTGTGAAATAACTGTGGCGTGACTCAACCTTGCTTGAACATGCTTTGACTCACTGGTTGGAGTATCGGGGTGCGTTATCAAGATATTGGCGCAGAGGACGGAGGACTGGCCTGCCTCTTTGTGATTTCAGGCGTTGGTTCTTGCCGCTAGGGTTGCTGCCTCGCATAGCCACGGGCAACACGTGTGGCCCCCAGCCTTTTCAGGAGATGCTGGTGGTGACGGTGGCCGCTGGAATGGTCGAAATGAAGCGGGACAACAAAAGTATGATGGTTTTACGGGGAATTGTGCAATGGGCCAGTGAGGCTTGAACTCCACTGGGCAATAATGGAAACATTAAGCAATGGGTCGAGGCAGGGGGGTGTGTGCCTGCTCGGTGTGATGCTCTCCATGACTAGCAGTGGCTTTCGGCAAGACCCAAAGAGGCAGCTCTGAGAGCTTCGGTCAGTGCTTGGGGGTGCCCAGACAGTGCTACTTTTGGCTTGAGAAAGGCTAAACCCAAACAGAACACCTATGGGTCTAAAAGGAGCATGACCCATCCCGAGTTGGTGGTTGGAAGGAGCTCGGGTCATTTCACGCTTGCGGGTGGGAGCTGTGCAAAAAGGCCAAAGAAGGGAAAATGTCATATGATTTCCACCAAAAACCAGGCAGAAGTGGATGCCTTGGACTGCGTTATGTTTGAGTCATTGAGTTTGGTTCCAAGAGAAATTAAGTTGGAATTGCAATTGATGTAAACCAAAACTGGATGAAGGTTCTAGACATATGCCAAAAACTGGAGGACGAGCCAAGCTCTGGAGAGGGTGGGCTGAATTTCTTCTGCGAGATAACTCTTCTCCCTAAGGGACTCGGGACAGTGACCTTGCGGGGACTGATCTGTGGTGACACAATTTAAATGGACTTAGTGAATACAATTATCCATTTTATTCTTTTAAGCAAAACTAGAATAAGATCCTTCCAGTAACTCTGCTTGTGAAATGTGTCTCGGGGTAGAAAAAAATGAGGTAGAAAAAAAGAAAATCCGGTAGTTTTTGGTTGTATAACACCAAATGTTTCACTTCTTTCTTGCCAAAAACCCTGATAAGACCTCTATATGTTTTCTCTTTTAATTAAAACTATGATTTTTTTATGTACAAACAAAATATTTGTGCTATATTTTTCTTTTATGGAATATTATGTCATTTTAAAATTTGTTCCTGGTTCAGACACTGAATTCCCAGCAGGAGGGAAGTAAATCTTTTGAAGTGCATTCTCAGGTCATTCCCTCCAATACTTCTTTCAGATATTAAGAGGCCCAATGCCTGATCATAAATATTTCTGGGTTTCTAAAATGCTGTGAGGATCCCGGATCCCTCTGCTGGTTTAGTTGCTTGTATTAATAGCTGCAAGAGAAACATAAATTTGAACTCTGTTGTACGTACATAAATGAAAGGGCTCTATATCTTTTGAAATGTTTTTCTTTCCAATAACGGTAGTAGGTTTATTTATAGGCAGTTAAATCTCAGTTTCTTGTACTTTAAAGCAGGGCTACTCAATTTTTAATTTTTAATATTTTTTTTTCTTTTTAATTGATGCCTGCTGGGTCATTTCACCCAAGCCCATGTGCCAACACGACCCCGGCCGGGGCTGCTCGCAGCTTTCTTGGCGGCGCACGCATTTGCTCTCCAGAAAATCAGAAGACTAGCCAGAAATGTGGGGCCGTGTGGGAGTTTGTGTGGGCAACGCTTAGGCGCAGGCTAGGTCCGGAGCAGAGCCTGCCGCTGGAGCGGCTCCGCTCGGCAGAACCGCGGCGCTGTGCCGTGCGGGAAGCGCAGTGGCAGCTCTTGTGATGAGCAGGCTCTCGCGGTGCGCTTCCCCAGGGGAGGGAAAAGAGAGAAAACCACGGGGCGTCGGTGAGAAATTTGTGTTTCTTTAGAACTTCTAGGGAGGGAAATGGAGGGAAAAGAACAGGATGCTTGTGAAAGTCAAAGGGATGTTTGCTGGCTTGTTTGTTGTGTCTGCTTCTGGAAAACCTTCGCGTGCACTTTTAAACGATCAGAAACGGCGGTTTTGGACGGTGATGTGTACCTGGCCTGAATGTTGGTTCGGTTGGGGATTTGCTGGCAGCGAAGCACTGAGGAAGGCGGGGGGATGCAAGTCTCTCTGCAGTGGCGGCTCACCATGCCGCTGCTAACCATACCTCCTGCCGTACGATGGGGAAGAGACCAGCCCAGCTTTGCCTTTCCCATTGGATTTTTTGAATTTCTATTTCCCACTGCATTTTCTCCATGCCCGCTTTGGGACAGATGGTGGCAAATGCCTTTCCAGGGCATGGCAGCCACGAACTGCTGCTTCTTTCTTAACACAGCTGAGCCCCGAGTTTGGAGGGGAGCACAATGGCACGGCTTTAATGGATCGAGGCCTCTGGCAACTTTCTTGGCTTTGCCTGTGGTTGGGCCAATCTCAAATTGAAGGGAGCTTCGTGACTCGATCTTGGGGACTTTGAAGCAGTGATTGTCCTGTTAAAGATCAGTTATCCCTTAGGATCACAGAATCACAGAGTGGTGAGGGTTGGAAGGGCCCTCTGGAGCTCACCCCGTCCCACCCCCTGCGTGAGCAGGCACCCCCAGAGCAGGGGCACAGGGCCGCGTCCAGGCGGGGGGTGAATGTCCCCAGGGAAGGGACCCCACAGCCTCTCTGGGCAGCCTGTGCCCCTGCTCTGGCACCCGCACAGCAAAGGGGTTTGGCCTCACGTTCAGGGGGAACTTCCCGTGTTCCGGCTTGTGCCCGGTGCCCCTTGGCCTGGCGTTGGGCACCACTGAAAAGAGCCCGGCCCCATCCCCCTGACACCCACCCTTCAGATATTTATAGCCATTGATGAGATCCCCCTCAGCCTTCTCCTCTCCAGGCTGAACAAGCCCAGGTCTCTCAGCCTTTCCTCCCAAGGGAGATGCTCCAGTCCCCTGAGCATCTTCGTAGCTCTCTGCTGGACTTGCTCAAGGAGTTCCACATCCTTCTTAAACTGGACGAGATCATCCACCTCGCCAGGGAGGGAGAGAAAGGGCAGAAAGCACTATGAGTTTGTGAATGTGCCTCTTGCAGATTTATGGAAAAAGCTGAATATTGAAGAGGGGCTTGTGTGTTAGTCTGTACTTTCGAACCTTCTGGAGTTGCCCCTGAACCATGGATTTATTGCATTAGTAGAATCGATTTTACAGAGATCCTGCTGCAAGCTGCGCCTTGGGAGAAGTGTGGTGTTGTCTGCTGCTGGAAGCATCATATACACCTAAACTAGAAAACACTGCAAAATGTTATAATGACTAAACCGGGCATTTCTGTACATTAATTTCTGCCAATTTGCTGAGAAATTATGTCATTTGTAGAGCTGGCATGCTGAGAAGTCTCCGACTTGCAGTCATAAACCACTTTCCACCTGCCTTTCCGTATTGGCTCCACATGGTAGGAAGGAAAATCTGTTGTTTAACATCCACCTCAATGCTTCAGGGCTGGAGCACAAAGGGTCTCGACTCCCTCCCAGGAAAGGTGAACTCGGAGGTGAGTTTCGCGCATTGTTTGCAGGGCACGATGCTGCTGGCAGGGGTCTGAAATCCTGTTGCAGATGGACTGCTCTGGCTCCCCACACTCTCCCTCTTTGGCCCTCGCTGCAGAGAGCATGCGCTTTTTCCAAGGGAAAGCTCATAAAACGCTTCGTCCCTGTCACTGTGGTCTTCTCGCTCCCCCCAGGTCTCTCCCCAGACACGTTATACCGTTTCGTTGTAGATGCTTTGCTCGCCACCCTTTAGCCCGCCCCGAGTTTCCATGTGGTCTCTCATCCTTTCTGCACCTCAAGCTCTGAAGGTGCCATTCATCCAAGATGCTGCTTGGGTTTCCTCTCCACCAATTCCTTTTCTAGACTCTACCTTTTCTGGCTATTCTTGCGTGCAGTTGTAAACCGTGCTTAAGCAGGGCTCCGTCCCTGGCCTCCAGGACTCTGCCCGTGGCCATGCTTTTCTTCTGGCAGCTTTGTCCTTCATCGATACCTGCGTCACCATCCTCCGTCTCTTGTTGCTCCCCCAACCTTTCTCAGGGCTTCGTCCTTTTTTGGAGATTTTCTTTATTCCCTTCTGGCCTTTTTTTAGCCTTTCTTGTTGCTGCCTCTCAAGCTTGGGGCAAAATTTCTGCGAATACCTTTGCAGCTGTTTCACCTTCCTCATTCCGATTGCCAGGCTGCGACCGGGTTTAGGGCACTGTCAAGCAAACTGCCCGGTGCTGTTTCGTAGCTTCCTTTAGTCCTCCAGGCCCTATATTGTCTTTTTATTTAATTAGCAAACTTTCTGGGCCAGAGACCATCTGGCTGTGCCTATAAAGCACCGCGCACGGCAAGTCCTGCTCCAAGAGCAGGTTCCTTCAGTACCACCGCTTGCACAACCCTTGTGTGGAAGGTGTAGCTGCGACTGACAGCCGGGAGCACAAGTCCAGTGAAACCTTCCAGGGCGTAGCTTGGGAAGTGCTTGGCGCGATCATCGTTCAAGGTGAAAGATGTGTTAGAAACATGAGACCGCGCCGCTGCAAATGCACTGTGGTTTCCCTCTATTTGACCTTTCAGGGCTGCTCTGCTGTGAGCAAACTGGGCGCAGCTTTGCTTCTGTGCTCTGCTGTGGCTGGCCCAAACCTGAAAACCAATCCTGTGATCATTAAACCGAAGAGCGCCCAGAATAGATGGTGGCTGATAAAGTGTTGTCAGCACGGTAATCGTCTTGTGCTCACCAAACCGTCCTCAGGCAGACACATGTGCGCTCTTGGAAGAGAATTAGAGCTCGCTATTCAGTTTTATGTTTGCAGGTGTAACCTGGCCGCTTCACTTCAACTCCAGTTCTGCAGACTGAAACACTTGGCAGGGTTAATGGGATAAATTCCTTCAATGCAAACCTAATGGCTTCAAAACTACTAAGCTTGCTTATTATGAAGCCTTAAAACGGATTGATGGGCAAGTCTTCAGAGATTGCTTGCCTTGGATAGGAGTCTGCCACTTTGATTACAGAGCTTGCACAAACGTCAGCCCCTCGTGCTTGCAACTATTGGGCAGAATTTATGGATCAGCCGAAGTTGTTGACTTCAGATCCAAACCTGAACATGCCTGCGTGACACAAAGCTGTCGGGCTTCCAAATCTGAGTTTGGTCTGTGCCCCGTCTCAGCTGCCTCTGAAGAATAGGTCTCTGTTTGCCCACTTGCTGCTTGTTGGGATTGGACTGTTTGCTCTTAAAGAATAATCTCTGTCCCAAACCTGGGCTTGATGTGAGCATACGCTGTTTGCAAATTGAGAGAGGTTAACCCTGGGGTAGCTGTATGGAACTGACTCCAAGCCTCCTGGGTCCTAGTCCAGACCCCCAGCAACATGGCTGATTTTCTTTTGCCTTGGATGCCTGCCGCAGACAGACCTAGATGTTAAAGTATTTCCAGTTTTGGAGGTGTTGGAAGGTGGATTTTCTTCTCTTCCTGTAAGAGGAAAGATGGACAAGCCTGAAGCTTAAATTGAGTTATTTGGTTTGGATTTCATATCCACTTTAAGGATATTTGGATGTGATCCTCTGGTTTAGACCCACCTCCCTTGGAAACGTTAATGCAGTTTGGTGATAGCCTAGAGGCATGCGGTGTTTGGGAGAGCAGCCAGGCAAACCTCTGGAGGACCACCACGAAGTGAGCTTTGGGAATCTGTCTCTGCAAACCTCCTTAGAATGACCTGAGCATCTCTAATTTCAACAACCCCCGTCGTCAGAATGTCAGGCAACGGGTTTCCAATGAGATCGGTAAATGTTTTAAGTCGGAGTCGGAAATTAAGACAACTTGGCTGCTGTTTGGTGCTGTTTTATATAAACCAGACTAACACAGGATTCCTTGAAGATAGTCTTTCTCCGTCTCCCACCGCCTGAAAAGCCACATTAACACACTCAGAAGGAACAACTTCTGAAAATCCTGATGTTCTGTGGCTGTACTTACACTGCGGAGAGCTGGGGCTGTGCCAGAAGCTTATGCAAACAACCGCTATCTCAGCTCTAACAGACAGGAAGATGACAAAGCTCTAAAAGTGGTGGGGTTTGGGGTTGGTGGTTTGGGTTTTTTTTTTTTTTGCAATGGCAAAATTCCCGACAACAGCACGCCTCGCGGTGTTCTGTTCTGACAACCAGAGCATTGCCAGACTTGCCAGTTCAGGTCAGATCCACAGGCCAGTGAGGCTTTTTAATTGGTTTTGAAATGCTGTTGACTGGGGAAGAGATTTTTTTTTTCTTTAAATTTTTCCTTTTTCCTTTTTCTTTTTTTTTTTGCTGCTGAGCACAACGGCTTGGGCTGGGCTCTGTTTGCTGGATGCAAGTTTGTCTCTGGATAGAACCAGTTCCCAGGAGTATCTTTATGACATTTATGGAGCCGGTTTGCAAAGCCACCTATAGGATTTGGATTCTGGCTCGTGCTGGTTCAGGACTATTTGGGCATCCATGCGCTCAAGGCAGCGTTTGAGGGGAGAGCCATGCAACCCTTAAAAAGAGGGAAAACTCAGCTGTAGATGGGAATTAGTTTGGCCTGCCACACCCGCTTGGACAGCAGGTTTCCTTCTCTCTTTAACTTTTCGATTGGGTTTTCTATGGTGTTGTCTAACACCAAAAAAAGTAGGATTAAGAGATGTAGCTGGAAGGGGTCAGAGGCAAAGCCTGCCTCGCGTGGGCATGAGGCTGAGCTTCCCGGGGCACTCCGCAGGATTTTGCTGTGCGGCGGCCGTTGCGCAGCGTGCGGAGACGATGGGCTGGGTGTTAAAAGCTTCCACCAGAACTAGCACCTATCTCTCGTCCCATCGGGGCACTGCCTCTTACGGACATACCCCCCTTCTCTTTGCAGTAGGGTAGAAGCAAGAGTCATCGACAGGCCTGGAAAGCATCTTAGGTGCGTGGTGGGGCTTTTCTCCGGGGAGGGAAGAGCAGGGCGCTTCTCTCCCGCACTGGCAGAAAGCATCCCTTTTCAAGCAAAATTTAGAGGCTCTCTCTTAGCCCCGTGTTTATCAGAATATAATGTTCTGACCAACAGCTCAACGAATGCGTCAAGACTCTTGTGATGGCTTGTGGATTTCCAACTTATGAGTCAGTTAATGGAGAGCAAAAGTTTTTGCACTGACACAGCACTGTGGCAGATTGGCCGCTTGCGTGCGTGCCTGGACGGGTGAGCTGCCGAGAGGGGAGGGTCTGGGTCAGCTGCGACTTCTGCTTGGTTTCTCATGATTTTTGACATTGTTTCTCATTTTTGTGGTGTTTTTGAGGCTTGGGTGGAGAGGTATTAAAGCATGAAGCATTGCAACTGGCTTGGGAAGTCTCTTTAGCACATGCCGGACCCCCCACGCCAAGACTTTTGAGACTCCAGGGATGGTGCTGTGTGTACGCAGCATTTCCCCGTGGACTAGAAGCATCTCGGATCTGTTCTTGGCCGTATCTGCCAGGGATGGATGATGGGATGGGGAGAGGCTGGGAGGAGCCCATGCAGAGCGCTCCCACCTATGACCACTAAAACATGAAAATGAAAAAGCATAAACTGCCTAACCCAATAGCCGTTCCCATAGTGCAGGAATCCTCTGACTTGAAAGGTCAGGTTTGTAAAGGTTTATATACTTCACCACACCTGAGGAAGGCAGTGCTGTTTCACAGGATGGGTTTTTCCCAGACTTGGGAAAAAGATTAGGGAAGTGGTTGGTAAATGATTTGTATTTCACTGAAAACAGTTCTGCTGGTCTGGGGGGGGGGAGGGTTGAGGTTTTTTGTTTTGTTTTTAAATTTTTTACTAATTTTTTTTTGCGGCACTGCTGGAGCTAGGAGGGGGAAACTCTGAAACTTTCTGTATCTTTATCATTTTAATATGACTTCAATTTGAGGAAGAAAAAAAAAACCACCAGAACAAACAAACTTTTTTTTTTAACGTAACTTAATCTTCATGTGGAATTTCGTGGTGAAATTTAGCTCAAAATGCCAAAGCGCCATCATTTTCTGACTGCATGGATTTGACAACTTGCAAATAAATAAGATTCAGATGGCTGGCGGAGATCCTTTGCCCTCTGATATACAAATGTCCAAAGGAGAGCTTGAAGGCCTAAATCTGTCCCTCTTCTGAGTGCTTTTCCTCTGGACTCGTCCACTTCTCTGTTGAGCGTGTGTCTATGTGCTTAGTGGCCGGAGTATTTTGCCTCAGACATCGGTACTCCACCTGCATTTCTTCTTTTTATTTTGGGGGTCCTTCTGCCTGTACTTTTTCAGTAGACGTGGTTTAACATGAGGTTGATCTGCTCCAGATCTGTCTCGAGTTGCCTTCAGGACCAAGCCCAACTGCCCGCTGCGCTCTGTTTCCCAGCTATGCCTTGACGCAGCAGTGGAAGCACCGCTACCCTCCTCTGTCTCGCCAACAGCTGCACCTAAGCATGTTTTTTTAATATTTTAAGCTCCCCAAGGCAGAGATTTTTGTGGTTCAGGTAGTGTGTTTTACACACTGTAAAACGTTGTATGCATTTATTTTATGATATGGAAATAGTAGTGAACAGGCACTGCTTCACCTGTCTCTGCCCCTGGATGGAGAGCCTGGG
Source organism: Phalacrocorax carbo (assembly GCF_963921805.1). Taxonomy (NCBI): domain Eukaryota; kingdom Metazoa; phylum Chordata; class Aves; order Suliformes; family Phalacrocoracidae; genus Phalacrocorax; species Phalacrocorax carbo. The sequence goes on from NC_087520.1 coordinate 44,191,908, forward strand.
TTGTGCCATGACATACCCCAACACCTTGCAAATGCTGATAGAACGGCAAATTTTGGCGTCATTTGCACGCGCTTTTCCACCAATATCAAAACCTGGCAGTGTTGGCGATGCCACCGTATTAAAGCGTGGATGTGCTGTTCAATTAGCAAATGCCTTTTCACTTATGCTTATTTTGCAAGAGAAATCCCCGAATAAATGATAACATTCCACTAACTTCTGTGGGAATCTCTGCAGAGCACCATTCAGGCATAGTTTTTCTTGCAAGTAACTTTGATGTTAATTTGTGTGTTTAGGACTCGATTTCTGCAGTATTACAGCTCAAAAATAACACGAGGAGGCTCCTCGCAGGATGCCAAAAAGCACATGGGTACCTAAGAATAGGATTCTCCTAAGTATCTTTCCAGATCTGCATCGTGTCTGGTGTAAAGCACAGCGGCATCAGTGGGTGCGCTCCCAGTAACGCATCGTGCTTTGGAGCAGGCCTGCGGCACCGCTCCGCTTCTCCCAGAAATTCGATGGGCTTTCGCCGCTTGCAGCGTTGGGTCCCCGTGTCGTGCCCCCAGCAGTGCAGGTCGCCTTGGTGCAGCCTGCCATAAATCAGTTCCCCTGCCCCGCCGCGATACCATGTGCTTGGAGGCTTTTTCTGCTAGGGTCTTGTCCATAAACGTCCTTCACACATGCAAGTTGCCTTTCTTGGGCTGTTTCACGTTGGCCAAGCACTGGCTTCCTGGAGGCCTTTTGAAGCGATTTACATGATGTAAGGGACAGGCCAATTACCTTTATGGGCATTTTACACAGAAGTGACACCGTTTTAACAGTCTGTAACTTATTTTATGCATCCATCATGCCGAAATAGGCTTTTTAGGCACGCACTTAAAACACTTACATTTTTAAGGCGACGTTTAAGAGTTGTCTTAGAGCTTCAGAAAAGACCTGCATCGAGCGGTTTCCTTCTGCATATGAAAGAAATTCACATTAGTTGTCAAGGTGCTGATATGATCCCGAGGCTAGTGAGAAGCCGGGGGGCAAAGGAAAGTCTGCCGGTTTGGGGATTAGCATCAGGCAGTTAAAAGAAGGGGAAAAAGAACAACTCCACAGTGAAACATGTGGTTGCTGTTTTGGCTCATTTGCATTGTCAGCCTAATGATCTACGCTGGATGAAATTCATTCCAGATCATGAGAGCAGATTAATAAATAAGGGGGGATTTTTACCTGATTGAAAAGATATTAGTCTCTAACATGTTTCCCTAAAGGTGTGACACGCCTATGTTTCGCTTTCCATGAGTAAAGCGCTCTCACCCTGACACTGATTTGTGGCATCAGCCATACATAAGGCAGCTTCAGAGGCAGATAAAACGTTTGGGGGCTTTTTTTTTCTTGCTTCATCCTGTTCAATTGAGAGCCTGTTTTTTAACCCAAAGTACGTTCTTTGCCCAGCCAGGAAGGCCGATCAACTTTTCTTTTTACGATCCTTTATTTGCCAAAGGTATTAAAATATATATATATATACGTTCCTACAAGCAAGTTGCCAAACAAAACTGTCCTTACTGTGTGTCTGCTCCCGGGTAGCGCTGCCAAAGAGCAGTTCTGGAAGCTCCGCTCTGGTCTAGGTTTCCTCCTAACTTTAGCCTCAATCTGTGACAGAGGATGGGAATAGGAGAAAAAGCAAAGCCTTCCCAGTTTGCTGTGAAGACACAACTCGTATCCTCACCCCTCGTCTTCAGGCATGTCGGCAGAGAGCTGCAGGCGTGGAGATTGGTGTTCACCTACGTGCGCGCTCACGTTCACGTGCGCCGCGTTCACGCTCTTGCAACACCGCTTAATTCTCCAGCACGCCCGGTGCATCTGCGCTAAGCTCGCTACGAAACGCTTTAGTGGCCAATGTCTTAAAACAGCCCTCCGGCCCGGCTCGATCCAGGAGTGAGCGCATGGAGATCTGCAGGCTTGCCTCAGGCGGGTGAGTCACTGCCCCTCTGAGTCAGTTCCCCCGACAGCTCCGCGAGCATGACTTCATTGCTGTAGGTTTAGACTAACTGATCGCTGAAACTTTCCCAAGAAGAAAGATTAATGACAGTGGAAGTCAAAAGAGTGGGAGTTGCATGTTTATGGTGAGTGAAGTGAAACAAAGAGCTGGACGAGAGGTGCACGTATTGGGATGTATGCGCTAGCTTATGTCGTCGTGTTGACGATGTGTATTGGGAAGAAAAGCACCGGTATGCGATCGGGATGCACTGGGTCCCGGGAACCTCCAAGAAGGATTTATTAGCCCGTATTCAGTGATGCTGAATGGGACTTTGCATCTGCCTTTCTGTCTGTTATCCTAAGTTTCAGATCTATGGTTTTAACTGCTGGCTGGTCTGAGAAGCGCGTGGCTTTTTCGTGCAGGCTTCAATATATGTAAGTGTCCCTGTGGAAGGAAGTCTAAGAACTAACAGTAACATAATCCGCTCATCAGCAGCGCGCTGAACTCCCCGAGCTTTTCGCTGATCCTTCCAACTTCCTTCGCCGGACGGCGCTTCCCTTTGCCTGCAGACAATTAACGATGCTTTGGAAGGTCGGCTGTTTAATTGCACTGCAGGGCCGGCTTCCGCCGCTCGGCTGCTGTAAGGAGGCCACGGTGCCTCCTTACCTTTCGCGCGGCTGTTTCCTCTGGAAGCACCTTGAGGCAAGCAGAGCGGTGCGCCTCAGTCTGATGCGTTTTGCAGCTAGAATTGCCAAAACCCAGACCGTAAAATCCCCTAACTCTGCACCTGCTATCCGCCCTGGAAAAGCTCTGTATCAGCTCAAATATTCAAGGGGAGGTGGTAACCTAACAGTAAAAACACGAGTGATGGGAGAAAGAGCAGAGGGTTTCTGTGCTGTTACTGCGCGGGATCTAAGCGTTTCTCCACATTGTGGATGAGTCTGAGCAGCCCCGTTTATCACCCTAGTTATAGCATCAGCGACTGAACTAGATATGGAGTATCAGCGGCCTCTTGACAGCACCTCCCCAAATGATAGGGCAGGAACCTGGTATTGCCGTTGCCCTCGCTTTGTGGGCAATTTCAAGACTGCAGCTCCGTGCTCTCTGTCCCGAGACCCTGTATTGGCCTCTAAAGCAGAAAAGCAATAATGTAAAGAAAAGTAATTAAGGTTTGGGAAGCTGTTCTATGGAGAGCTTTCTGGTTTGTGTCAGAAATATAGATCTGGACTTGGGGGTCTGGTTTAAATATGAAACAATCAGAAACATACCCAGAAAAAAAAGACTGTTTAATTAAAGAACACTTTTTAGTGCAAACCAAATGAAACCCAACAGCTGAAGGCAAGGGGCTGCAGTGAGGATCCTGAGAGGAGATAAATGCAGAGGAAGATGTGGGTGCTCCGTAGCCTCATGCATAATGTCAACAGCAAACATAAAGTGAAGCCAGATGTTGGCTGCGCTGGGCTGGCTGGGCTCCAGCTGTGTGCTCTGCACGTTCTGCCTACCTGGGACTGTGCTGGAGCAGCTGCTGCGTCGTAGCTGCCTCCGTTTCTTGCGCCAGTTCTTAAAGCTGGCGTGACACCCCCACGGTGGGATTTAAGGTTTGTGACCAGAGGGGGGGATTGCCAGGGTCACTGGGGTCAAAGCGGGCAGCTTTGGGCCAGCTGAGCTTGCCAACTCCTGTTCCTTAATGACAAATGAGAGGAAGGTGTTTCTGCCCAGTTTGGTTCTGCTCTTTCCACTTGGGTGACTTTGTTTTTTTATTTCTGTCATTTATTTCCCCCTCAGGACCCCGGGGCTGTGCAGACCTGCAGCAGGCTGCCGGGGCCGAGCCGTTCCTGGCACCTTTAGACCCCTAATCCTGCTCTCTGCCATCAGCCAGCGCTGGCGCTGGGACCGCCGGCTCCCAGGGGACTGGTGCTGGGGCAACCTCCTGCGAAGGGAGGGCTTGGGTTTGGCTCCGGGTAGTTAAATTTCACCAAAAGCTCTGGAGCAAGAGGGGCTGTAAAGCTCTTTCAGTCTCCAGGGTTTTTATCAGTATTTCATATTACTTCTCCCAATATTCTTGCTTTACGTATAAATAAGTAATCCTTTTGAATCCCACTACTTCTTGGCCTCTGTAAGATCCTGTGGCAGTGAGGTCTTGATGTTGGTTTTGTTTTGGGGTGTTGTTTTTCATTAGATGTGTGGAGAAATACTCTGCGGAGGGCTCTGCGGAGGTTTCTTTGCTCTGAAGTGTCCCTTCGCTATCCTTGCTAGCAAGTGCCATCTAAAACAAATCTGACTTTAATAGGAATGTGATAGTAATGTAATCTGTTTGGTGAACGTACATTTTTCTGCCTTTTAAGTTGCCAGGATAATTGGTTGTCAGAAATTTTCAGTACACCGCTGTCTATTACACAGTTCCCAAGTAATTTGATTAGAAATCATAGGGGCATTTTGTGGCATAGATAAGGCGCATATTTTCATGCTTAAAGAGTGGCAATCGGGCAGCAGAAGAAATGGTTATAGCGACTGGGGTGCTGCCGTCCCCAGCAGCCTGCCGAGGGGAGGGAGAGCTGGTTCCAGCTGCTGATGCTCCGCAGGCTGAGAGTGGAGTTGGAGGTGCAGGCAGGGATTTGTCTCTGGTCACCTGCTAGCTTGGGGGGGGGGCAGCGATGCGGCTGCTTCCCCTGCTCCTCAGCCTATAGCTGGCAGTTAAAAAAAAAAAAAAGAAAAAGTAAAAAAATCACTCTTTTCCCTGCAGAAAGGAGGGGATGGACTGGCTTTCCATAGGAATTTTTGCGTGTGTTAATTCCCACCAGCATCAGTTTTATGCAGCTGTAGAAGGCCCCCTGTTTGTGATTGAGATGGACTAAGTGGGAGCGAGTCTTTCTTTGCTCTTGGCCAAAGGTGAAGACACTTGAGACTATGAGACTTTCCAAGAATCTCTTACTGAGATGTATTTTAGCCATGTGTAATGGCTGCATTTACCTCCTATTTCCAGACATAAAGACCGTGCAAGCAGTTCTCAACCTGACCTTTTAAACTGAATGTACTTAAACATGCTGGAGCTCCCCAGGGGTGTCACCGAGGCCCCCCGAGCCGGAGGGCGCTGCGGGGGCGCAGCGAGAGCTGACGCGTGCTGGGAGGTGGTCGTTGGTGTTGCTAATCCCACCACGCGAGAAAGATAACAGTTAATGTCAGCGATCATCCTGTGCTGCTGCTGGGAGGTTTCTTTCAAAGATAACAGATGTTTCAGTGCTAAATGTGAAATTAATGGCTTTGCAGAAGTAGTCGTTCAATTTAAACACATTTCTCGAGCTCCGGTGTGCTGGCTGCATGGGGATGCTGGTGGCTCCGGTGCTTCCTGGTCCTTCTTCCTCAGGATAAGATGCAAACCACCTGCACTGCTTGGAAGCCTCTGCCGGCCTCCACGTTTCCGTAACTTGAAGTTTTCAGGTCAGGCTGTCCGTGGAGCTCCCGTTTCTCCTGCATGGGGAAAGGTCTGCTTGTAGCATCCGTCAGCCTCTGCAGAGGTCTGGAAAAGCCAGGCAGGGTGAAACCCCCTTGGTAAGCCCCCCTCCCAGAATCTCATCATCTTGCTTATGAGAGGGGCTTGTGTATTTTCTAGATATTCAGTAGTATATCTTGAAGTGAAAATCCTGGCCTAATCATACTCAAAACTCTTCTTTAGAAATGACTGAATCCATATACTCTGTTACTAAATAAGAATCTGTACGTTAAAGCTGGTACACTTACTGGAAAAGAAGCTTTTGTTTTGCTTATGACTTCCTGAGATGAGACCAGTTTCACTTAGCTCAGTGGAGATTTCGCGGCTGCTTTTCATAGCTCTGTCTCATATATTGACCAACTGGCAGCTTTCGGACCTGAGATTTTTCTTTTAGCTGTTGGCTTTTCAGTAACCAAAAGCTGAATGCTCTTAGTTACCAGGATTTCAGGTTCTCAGAGGGTCTGAATCTGAAGCAGGCAATTTTTTGAGGTATTCTATTAAGAGGAGGAGGCAGCAGTTTTTCATTTGAAGATAAACTTTTGAGTTAGCAAATATTGAAGTTCTAAGTGACACCGGTTTGCGGCCTGGGGAGTCCTTTCCCAAAGGAGCTGATGGCCCCACCGGTGGTGCTCGGCTCCACCTGGGAGCCACGGCAGCTGGGAATGTGGCGGGAGGGGAAGCAGGGCACAGCATTGCACCTCGTGCCTCGGGCTCGCCGAAGTGTTGTGAACAGAGAGGATCAGGATTGTCTGATATAATTATCTGATAGAGGTAAATTAGAGGTTTAAGTATTGTCATATTGCTGAGTTTCAAAAGTATTCTTAGTGTTTGAAGATGCCGATGTGCCACCTACCATGATTTTAAAAATATAATTATTGGGGTAAACACACGAGTCCCAGAAAAACCCCATGGGGCTGCTGCTAGGAGCTGCCCTGCATCCTACCGTGCCTAAAGACTGTGACAGTCTGGTCTGGCAAGGTGACCAGTTACTGGCCATCACTTGCTTGTTGGTGGTCGTCCAGCGCTCTCACGGCGAACACGACGTCTGGAGGTGCTTAAACCTCTTCTACTGCTCGTTCCATTTACCTCCCGTTCGCAAAGGGCTGACGGTGTGAGCACGGGCGGCTGTTGCAGAGCAGCCTTGGGCTTGTTCCTGCGGTAACTCCCTCTCCTTTGAATCCAGAAGCTCATGGCACTGTGAATCTCGATCGCTTTGAAGTCGGATTGAAGCTCCTGTCGTCCTTACGAGCTTTCCTGGGCTTTGCTTACCCCTGTGGCCTCACCCTGGGGTGTCACTGGAAAGCCATCCCCAGCTCGTGTGCCCTTTAGTTTGGCCGGGGTATGCTGAACGCTAAGCTGTATCTGAGCTCGAGGTTGCCTTTTCCTCCCTTCCTTATTTTCAGCCCCTGACTACGAAGCTTTTGTAAGAAAGCGTGAACCTCGCTAGAGCGCGAAATGAGCGGAGCGCTGCGAAGCTTCGGTTAAAGCCGCGCAGAGCTGCGGCGAAGCAGCAGCCAGAGCACAGCAGGTACCAGGACACCGACTGCCAGTTCCCAGCTATGAAAACACACCGCTCGCACGGTTCACACAACCGGCACAGATGCAGCACGAGCGGCTGCCAGGGAGAAGGGGAGGAGGATGAAAAAAACCATTTGGATGTGACAGCAGAGGAGTCGTGCATATCTTCCCAAAACAAAAATAGTAGCTCAAAACGCACTTAAAGTTCTTCTGGCAATAATAACTAATGGATGGGAAGCATATTAGGATATTTTCCTGGTTTGGAGCGAGCAGATGTTATTGTGTCCACTGGAATCATGGCAATGAACATAAAGCACAACTTCCCTGCTGCCCTGGCATGAATTTTGATCTCCCTCTAGTGTAAATCAGGACAGACTCCATGGAGGGCAATGCTGTTACACCGTTGTACACCAGAATTGGCCTTGCTTTTGCGAGTCCCAAGGGTGGTATTTTGATATCTAGAAAACTAATGCTTGAGATGGATCTGACCCAAAACCCTGGATTTGAACTCTTTGCGAGTTCAGATCCGGATGCAAACTTCACAGCTGCACCCTATTGTCTCTGAGCCCAATAAAACCCTCTCTCTGAACCACCCACAAGCTTAATGAAAATGTAGATTGAGATCAGATCATTATGGCCTCGAGCCAGCGCTGTGAAGCACGCACAGTGGATGGCCCGACTCTTCTCGTGCTCACGGTGATGTAAACTGCGAGCAGCTCCAAGGAAATCAGCTGGATTTCCCCAGCGTGGAACTAGTTGTAAATGTGAACGCAATAAGACCCTAGGTGTTTTTTCATGTTTTTTTTACATATCTGTTTTGAGGAGCAAGTGAACTCCCATCTCGTGCTGACCTAGTCTGAGAGGTCATCTTCTTCCAGGAGGAGCTTTGCCAGGAGATGAGACTGGATTTGTCCTGATTACCAAGACACATTGTTGGGGAATGTGATGTCAAGTGATGGCTATTTTTGTTCCAACCTCAGCCCTCTTAGTTTGCTGGGAAAGCTGATGCTAGTGATGAGGAGTAGGAAAGCCTTGGAGGAGAGGGAAAAGGGGGAGAAGAAAGGATAGAGACGAGGTCTAAGCAGCTTGGGCAGTGCAGTGTGGGGATCCCTCCTTAGGGAGAAGACGTCTTAAGAAAACTTTTCACTGGAGGGGGGGGTCGTTGGCAAAATAGAGGTCTTGTCTTCTGCCATCTCTCAGTCCTCTCACACAGAGATGTGTGCAAATGGTTTAGCTCAGATGACTTTAAACCAGATAGAACGGAAGATTTGTACACTTGTCCAAACAGAGTAGTCCTTGCTGCCCCAGCCGTGAGCTGGCTGTATACGTGATTTAAATGTCACCGTGCAGGTTTTCCCACCCGGAACAGTAATGTTCAGTCAAGTTTCCTTGACAGACACAAGACCTAAGCCTCAGGTACAAACTTTTTCAGCTCTTGCTTGATCATTAGTTTTTTCCAGCCTTAGGGGTTTGGGGTATTTTGTTCTTTGTGTTTCCTCTGGGCAGTATTTTCATTAAAAAAACTTGCTGGATCTGTGCAAAGGCCATCTTTGGGTGGCATGAACTTAGTTGTGCTGCTTCAGCTGATTTTAATTTTTGCATGTTGTTTCTCACGAAGGGTGAAGAGAGGAGACGTTATCGCTCTCTACCGCTACCTGAGAGGGGCTGTAGCGAGGGGGGGTTGGTCTCTTCTCCCAAGTAACAAGTGATGGGATGAGAGGAAACGGCCCCACGCTGCGTCAGGGGAGGTTTGGATGGGATATAAGGAGAAATGTCCTCACTGCCAGAGGGGTCAGGCCCTGGCACAGGCTGCCCAGAGAGGTGGGGGAGTCACCGTCCCTGGGGGGGTTCAAACACCGTGCAGATGTGGTGCTTAGGGATGTGGTTTAGGAGGCCTGGGGGTGTTGGGTTGGGGGTTGGACTTGATGATCCTAGAGGTCTTTTCCAACCTTAATGATATTATGATTCCATGACTAGTTCCTGTTATTGCTGATGTTCGCATGTGTCATCTCTTGAGAGCGACCTTTGCCTAGAAGCAGGTCTCTGCCAGGTACGGATGTGTGTGGCTATTTTGTTATGTAGCAAGTGACGTTTCGGTGCTGGTTCCTCTCCTCTTGGACTCTGCCGGCGCGGTCGCGATGCTGGGAACGGAAGAAAAGTCTCAACTTGCAGAGAGCCAAGATGCCTGGTTTGGAGGACTTTAATTGGTAGGGTCATGGGTTTGCTCTTTTATTAGAGGCCATTTGCTGTTTTCCCAGAAGATGAAAGGATTTTGCTGTCAAAGCTGTTTTAAAAAAAACAGCAAAAAGAACAAAAAAACCCAAACCAAACCCAAGTGGGACTACGGTTCTGCCATTGCTGTTTACTGGGGCTTGCTTCTGGGTAACCACCACTATAAAATCTCTCAATTCGTTCCACTGCGAAAGCCCACAAAATGGGCTGGCAAAGTGGAGGACAATATAGAAATATTAGCAGCCAGATAATGTGGTCGTGCATTTTCAGAACTGGTATCTCTGCTGACATGGGTCGTTTAACCTGTTTAAGTGCCTGGTATGGGTACGTCGCAAAATTCCCATCTCCCGCCCCTCTTTTTTTCTGAATAAGGGAGCAAAATACCGTTACGTCTCTTGTTTTCCTCCTAAGAACAAAACTTAGCACCAATGAATCACTTTGATCGAAGTTCCTCCTAAAACCATGTCTCCACGTAACGGCTTGGGAATGCTCGGAGAGGATCCAAGTCATGGCATGGCTGCGGTGATGGAGAACTGCTCTGAGCTCAGATAGCGGAGCGCTTTGGTTTTGGAGTCTGCGTAGATCTCAGCAGCCGTTCTGAGGATGAATAGTTTATTTGATGAGAAATGCAATGTTGGGATTGACTGAAATTGTTTACTGAATTGGCGCTAGTAGCTGATCTTTTTGTAAAGGGCAGCTATGTTTTGTTTCAACATTTTCAGGGCTAAATATTGCTGTTCTTCCATCTTGGCGTAACATTTTGTTTCACAACTTGCCTGCGTTGTAATCCTTTTTGCAAAAGGGAAAAATTATTCAGACTACCAAACCCAAAACAAAGGGGTTGATGATGCATTTTGGTTGTCCTGAATTGAAAGGACCTTTCCTGAAAGGGGAAAACAAATCAAAAGGCTTTCACTCCTAATGAAAATACAGCCGCCTTTCACCCCTTGAATAAGTCAATGAATCTCATTTATTATTTGCCTGACTGTGAGCCCCAGTGCCAATCGCCACACCATGGGTGCTTTCTCAGCCGTAGTTTCTCATCATGAGAATGGATTGGTATTTAATGAACGCTTTGATCTTGGGAAGTGGCGCTTCCCGGATGCTCCTTCCCTTGTGCCTGTTCTCCAGAGCAGTCGCCCCCGCGCAAGGCCCCGTCCTTTGCTAGTTGAGGTCTGTGGCCGCTTTGCTCTTGGCTTGAGCGCGCACAGGTTAGATGCTGTTAAAATGCAAGAAGGGCGATTCGGATCTCAGTTAGCTGAGGTGCAAGCCAGCTGTGAGCGTATTAAGGTCAGGATGTGCTTTTGCGAACCGTACAGCTTACTGGACTTCGGGGCAACAGTTTAGGCTGTTTGAATGCGTCCACAAGATCTCCTTATTTTCCAAGATAAAGTATTTCTTGTGGTTGAAGAGGATCCCTGCTGTGGTTTGGGCGGTGTGGTTAGGATGCAGGGGCTCTTGCTCCAGGATGCTGATCCTGACCGTATGTGCTGGTCTGGCATTGAAAACATACGGCTCAGCTGCGGTCTCACAGCGCTAGGGAAGGCTGTTAAATGAAGTTTTCACGATTTTGGTGGGTTGCTGCATTGTTGGTTAACGTTGCTGTCCAATACTTGAGAAAAATCCGTGGAAAATAAGTACAGCCAAGAAAATGACCCTGTAGCCAACTAGTGTCCGAATCGCGCCGCAGTTCACAGCAACTATCGTGGAAGGCTGCCTCCGTGCACCCGCCACGCGCCCTGTCCCGCAGCCTGGGCAGCTCCAGGCGCCGCGTGTTATTCCATCCGCCTACGGTAAACAGAATAGCACGTTGGGTTTGGCTTTTAAATATAGCTTCTCTTGAAACGGAGCAAATGCCAGTGACGCCGCTCAGTGTGATACCGCGCTTGTTTTTCCATGTCTTGAGCGGCGAGGCAGAAAAATCAGAGCCAGGCACTGGGGTGTCTAGGGGGTGATGTTAAAGCGTAGAACTGAGTCCAAAAGAGGTTAAATACAAATCTTTTTTAAGGAAGTAGTGCAACCAAGGGAAAAGAGAATGGTGTTAAAACTACTGTTCAGCCCTGTGGAAGGTACCCTGCTAATCACTCCTGAGATGCACCTACCCCTTGCAATATCACATCCCAGGACCTCGGAGCTTAAGCGGGATTATTCTTGCAACCTCAAGTTTATTCTTGCAACTCCCCCACCATCCCAGTGCAGGGGAAACTGTGGGGCAGGGGAAGGATGGGGTAGCCCGTGTGTCGACTTACAAGCAGGGGTTGGCAGCTCTGGAGGAACAGCAGAGCTGCGGAGTTGGCCTTGTGTCTTGGTTTTGTCTATTTGCTCCTGTTGCTTCAAAAAGTTTCTGCAGGGTGGAAGGAATGATGTAGCCCAGGTGGGTGTCAGTAGCGGACTGAACTGCGACGCTGGCTTCACCCTGATGCAGAGAGAGCACAGGCAAACCCAAACGCATCCTCCCCGGAGCCTGCAGGTGCAGTGGGATGTGCAAAGCTCCGTCGTTTCTGCTTATCTGTGAATGCTTGCACAGCTGATGTCACTTGAGAAGCTACTAAAGGTCCCTCCAGTGCCTGTCACCCAAGGACTTGGTGTTCTTGGGTGGAACAGTGCTCTGACAATGAAGAATAATGAGTGATTGCTTAACTTGACAGTGCCTCCCAACCCAGCCAGCGCGCTGCCTTCTGGCAGGCAGTGCGCAGGAATGTACGGCCTTGGCCACGGCTGGGGATGAGCTGGGATCTGAGCCGCAGAGCCGTGTTGTTTGTGTTACAGCTTGGGAGCTGCATCAGGGTTGTGCTGTGAAGTGATGACTGGGTTGAAAGTGCTGACAGACTCTGGGGGAGCTCCTGGTGCCGGGCTCTGTCGCTGGGTGTATGGAACGCCAGAACGGTCGTATCTCCTCCATCTTCCAGCTCTTTCCCTGCCACCATTCCTTTTATTACCCATTGCTTTTCATTTTAGAAACTCCCTTCGGGGGCTGTATCTCTCTGTGCTTCCTTCTGCTAATCCTCGTGCTGTTGACTCCTCCTTGCTTCTCCAGCCTTTGCTGTCTGTCCGTGGAAAATCATGTCTGTCCGTGGAAAATCGTGTCTGTCCGTGATTTTCCATCTTTATTAACGGCACATCGTTGTCCTGTTCCGGTGTCCCTGTCTTGCCATGTACCTCCAATACCCGTGCTGCAGTTCCCCTAGCTTTGCGTGTTGGTTTGTGCCGACCTGGAGCAGCGGGAAGCTGGGCTGCTGCGTCCCAGCAATATTTCTGCATAGGAGCAACGCCACCAGCCCGTGTGGCAAACTCGGAGCCACCCAATGTTCTGCCTTTCGCCAAGCCCGCACAAAGCGAGAGGAATGGGCCGTGTGAGGGCTGGATACGTGCAAACCTCGCTTAAACAAGAAGAAAAGGCCTTTCCTGTGTACGCATGTGCTGACCCAATTCCCGCCCACATGCAGAAACCAAATGGCAAAAACATGCCCGAGCGCAACTTCCTCGTACCATGGCACCGCAGACTTTAAAGCAACTCGTTGGTGTCTTTTTATGCAGTTGCATTTATTTCTGGTTTGGTTTTTTTTTTCAAAAATAGTGCTAAAATTGCCTGCAGGTAATCTACTAGCGACCGCGGAGATGGATAGCTGCCTCTGAACTATGAACACATGCACTGTAGATTTGTAGTCTTGAATTTACCTTTGCAGATGTGCTTTTCCCGCTCGAAGGCCCCCAACACCCGATACGTCTGTGGAAGGGAGGGTATGGAAACATTAAACGCACTTTCATATTCCCCTTTCAGGCCAGCTTTGACTTTCCTTGAATGTAGTGAGAACAAACAGATGTTCTCAGAAAGCCAGGGTGACCTGGAAACTATTAATTAGGTAGTGAGTGAAAGAGGAGATTGCAGTGTTTGGATTTCCTTTAAGGATAATTATTTTTAGCCTCCGCTGACGTAGCCCAGGACAAGCTAACAGCAACCTGCTGCTGGGCCAGTGGAGGAAATCTAGAAAGAAAGATCTCTGCGCTTTCCGAGAGAGGTGGGAGCTGAAATGCCGCGATTACCTGGGATTAATCGAAGCCTAGATATATAAATTTGGGGAAAAAAATGTGTATGTGTGTCCCTAGAAAACAGGGGCTGTGAAGAGCGGTGACATAGTCTTGTTCCTGGAAGAGAACCCAGAAAATCTCCATTTCTGGGTCATTTCTGTTCCACTCCATCTCCACATTCTGCTCTTTCATGCCCCTCCTGCTCTGGAGACGTTCGGATCTTCCACAAAGCTCGATGTGGCTCTCACAGTGCCTTTAACCTTGGCATATATCTGTCTGTGATGACAAGTGTGCCACAGCTTAGGATGCCTGAGAGGTGTTTCTCAAATCTCTTCACCCAATCCATTTTCTGGTGTCTGTTAAAAGAATAAAAAAGGCTGTGCTTGGGGAAGCTTCATCCCCAACTACCACCTGACTGCAAAGGGCAGTGGGGCTCTTGGAGGAGCTTATCCTGCCGGACCAAGGGAACCCCAAGGGAAAAATGACACCAAATTTCCACGTGATGGAGCCTGCCAGGGATGTACTGCAGCGGGCGCCGTCCCTGCGTGTTTTTAAGAGCTGTTTTAGTTCCGACAATATTTTGCCGTTTTCTCCTCCGATGTCTGTATGGGAATGGATTTATTCGTGTAGGCGAAGATACTGTTAACGAATGCGGGTATTTTCTGTGTTGGCAAGTGAGGTCTGTACTCTGAAATGGTGAGATGTGTCGCCCAGCTCAGAGGGAGCAGCAACGGCACGTGCCCGTGTTCGGTCAGTCATAACGCAGGGAGAGCAGAATGCTCCTGGTGTAGCTGACTTAGATAATGCATGCTGTGCTCTCTGTTTGAGATCTGATGCTTAAAGCTGATGTAAAGGCAGGTCACGAGCGTGTGGTTTGAACCTCACCCCCACCTGGCCCTGGCGTTAATGTGCTCTTGCTTGACTCGACACCATGTGCTTTCTCCTTTTCTTTGCAAACATCTCCCCAGAAGCCATTCTAGCAGCCTCCAGTCAGTGTCCCAACAACCAAACCTGCAGCTATGACTAAGTTTTCAGCTTGCAATTTAATACCAGATGAATCTCTTTCCCCAGAGAATAACAAGCTGCCAGGACAGCTCAGTTTGCTGAGCCATCGAGAACAGCGGGAAAAACCTCGTGTACACAACAAGGAGGCTGTGGCTGGGCTCCAAACATCAGGAAAGCCTCAGATTGGATGTACAGTATTAATGACAGCAGAGTACGATTACAGACCAAACCAAAAATAAGCAGAGCAGGCTACACGCGCCTGCTTTCTGCCCTGCCCAGGGTAGGACCTGCGTTTCTTCCTGCCAACTTGTGAGCCGAGCTAAGAATAAGTTCTTTGCGTGCACGCCGTGTCTTTCATCTCCCTTATCTCCGTTCCTCAGATGAGACGGAGCACTTTGGCCAAGGATGCACAGCCAAGTCGAAAACAGGACCTTAGGAGTGACTTAGTCTCTGGCTGCAGGAGTTGGCTTTTGAAGCCCACACTGCCAGGCTTTCCACGTTAGTACCTCCCTTCCCAGGGCTTCACTGCAGAGCAGGGAAGGGGCGTTAGCCCCCGTGTTGCTTCCCCGCAGCTGTGTTCCCCAAGCTCGGCTGAAGTGGGAGGCTCGTGGGCTTGATGTTACATGACCCCAGCTTGGTTTCTCCTGTCCTCCTCGGCCCTTCCAGGCTAAAGGCCACACGAGCTGTTTTAGCTGCATCCTGAGCTTCCAAGCATCTGTGGCCAGTTCTTAGAAACCTTAGACTCGTGGAAGCGGTGCATGGAAGTGGCCGGGCTGGAAGGGCTGGGTTCGGCCTCCGGGGAGCGCGTGGGAGTCCTGGTGTCATGTTCAGTTATGGAACTTCACCAGCTTCATCCTTGGAGAGGGATTTGTGCTTTCGGCACTGCCGTCGAGGAGAACAGGCCAAGAAGGAGCAAGATAAGAACAACACGTAGCCGAGGATGCAGAGCAAGCGGTGTGCCGCAGCGCCGGGAGCGGTCCCCCAGCACCCGCTCCTTGGGCGTAACTTGGCACTCCGCTCGTGGTGTTGTGGAGCTTCTCCAGCGATCTCTGCCTGAGGATCCAGGCAACGGTGTGAAAGCACTGAAGGATTTCCAAGCAGGTATTAAAACCTGCCTCTGTGCAAGCACACAAAGGTGTTTTTCAGCATAGTCAAACACAGGAGTGACGCAAAGCCAGCCCCTTTGGCACGTTAGCATCGTTACACATGGAGTATTTTTGTGTGCATTTTTTTCTGCTCTGCTTTTTGGAGACGTAGTTGCCAGGGCTCATCTGTCACGTTGCAGTGATGAGCACTAAGCTGTGAATGGTGCAGGTCAGGACCTACTTATTACCTTACTGCTGAGGAGCCCTTGTTCAGTAGCTCATTGTCACCACAGTTGCTGCACAGAACCATATGTGTTGCAGTTTCCTGGTGAGGAGAAAGGCTTTAATGCATGTATTTTACCTCTGTTAAGCAAGCATCGCATTCCTAACTACTGGAAATCAATCATCCCTATGTCAGAAATTACCCCCTCCCCCAGACAAGGCTTTCGAGTTTGTAGTGTCTAGTGGAATTTAATAATATTTATTATGTTTCCAGCTCATTTATGGAAAGCAAGACTTGACTTGCTGCTTTGGGTTTTCTCTGGAAGGAAACGACGGACGGGGCTTGCTTTTACACTGTTGTGGAACGGCTGTAGGTTCGCACAGATTTAAATCTTGCACAGACAAAGAATTTCCTTCTGTAGCTTAATCCATGATTAGTCTTAAATTTCAGCCTTGGCGGGAGGAGAGGGACTCTCCCCTCCGTTGTAGGTAGAAAGTTGGAAGTAATGCTTTCCCTTGGAAAGGCTCCCGCTCGTATGTGTGTGTTGCATTTAAAAGGTGTTTAATCGTACGAACTTCTTGCTGCCCTTTCCGCATAACGCTGCCCTAATCCCCAGATCAACGTCGCTGACGTGTGGGTTGTTTCAGGATAGAAAAGCAGCCGAGTCCAAATCACACAGGTGAGTGCCTGTGGCGGCGTGGCACCCTGCTGTCATGTGCCTCTTCTTCTTCATAACCTCGCGCAGCCAACAGAAACATCAGGGGACGATCAGCTTGCGTAGCTGAGGGGAAGGGGCGAACTGTATCTTCCAAGCACATCCTTCACCTACGTCAGACCCCGATCCGGTCGTATGATTGTTTTGTAGGGTTCTATCTTCTGACAAACTTAGTTTTGGGTTACCTGGGCTGCTTATATTTCTTGGCAACAAACTGGCAGATATCCAGAAGCAAGACACCCCTCTCCAGGTGAAAGACCTGCTGCAGGAGGTTAGATGTTGTGTCCAAGTTGCTTCTAATGCTGTGGCATGGGTTTGTTGGGATAGGCGTGCAATTTTCTGCGTCGGCCCTTATGGGTGAGGAAAGCTCGTGGCCTAGTCGCATATTCTGAGCATGAATTGTGTTATTCTGCTATAGCTTCTCTTTTTTTTGTTTTAATTAAAAATGAATTGTGTTATTCTGCTGTAGGTTCCCTTTTATTATTTTTTTTTTAATTAAAACTGGGTTGGCTGAATAATGTGAACAACCTGAGCGTTCGCCATAGGACTAATGGCAAATTGAAGTGATGTTTGCTTAACCTACAGTGACAAATCCAAACTTTATGGTTTTTAATTTTAATACATATTTTATCTAGGTGAGATGACAATGTTATTAAAAATGAAGAGATTTGTTGCTGTAAAGTGTAAATAAACGTCAGCAGTAAAGCCTCTGAAGTGGCTGTTCCTTGCCCTGGTCTAACACACCCGAGGGGGTGAGCCTAAGCAGAACCCGCCACTCTTGCCCCGTGCACAGGAGCCAAAAGCCAATGGGGGAAATTATCCTCGGGGGAAAAAACAATTAATGACTGAGTGTATTGGTTCTCCTTGACGTGTGCAATTGCTGTGGGGGGTGAGTCACTGGGTTTCCTACGTAGGGTTGTGTGAACATGGGGTTGTGCAAGTGCTGCGGGAGGTGGAGGCCACCAGCACGTGGGAAGGGACGCGTGGGGCTGAGCCCCAGAGCGGCTCGAGGCAGGAGCCTCGGGTTTGCAAAGTGGGACAACTGCAGCTCTTGTTGAGTTTGGGGCAAAGGGAAAGCTAACAGGTGGAGGTGGCGTGCAGTAAGAGCCCCCATGGATCTTGTGTTTTCCTCAGTGCTTTTTGATTTATGACCACCTTTAAACAGACTCTGCAGAACTCTGGGTTCAGTGCCGTACTTCTGAATTGCGTACGTCGTCAATAAATAAATCAAGTCCCCATCAGCTTTGCCTCTGAGCAGCATCCAGCTGCAGTCGAGCAGAAACACGAGCGAGCCATTGCTGTGTTCTTCAGACCCCCTTCCTTTGCGTGCATGCGTGGTTGGCCGCTGCTAAAGAGCATGAGGAGTCACTCAGCAAAGGGACGTGGGAAGGTAATTCCCGAGTCTGCTAGTGATTCCACGGCGGGAGCCTGTTCGTTGCAAGTCAGGTTCCTTTTTGTCTGTGCCCTGTGTTTCTCAACACCTCTCTGTCCTGTTGATTCTGTCTGAGGATAACCTATGGTCATGCTGGAAGAATGTGTAAGGAGCAAGTCTGGTTTGGGTTTTTAAGGTATGACCCATTTGTGGTTCTTCCTGGCTTGGTGGTGATGGGGATTCCGAGCATCTCAGAAAACTGGCTCAGTAGTCAAGACCTTTAAAAGAATTTGAAATACGTGGGGTGAGGCGGTAAGGCCTGGGAGTGGGAGATGCTGGCTGGACGGCCACAGCCAGCGGCAGCCAGGACACGCTCGTTCTCCCAGCAAAGTCATCACTTCTTCCATAGCTTCTTGCAACATTTTAGACTGCTTATGCCAAACTCTTACTGAGTCCTCATGGGATGGATCTGGCATAGGTTGAAAAGTGCAAGTCCCGGTATTCCCGCCTCTGAGAGTTTGCTATGTTGGCCAGAAGAAGCTAAATTTTGGGATCTGATGAGGTGGTCTGCATCTGAACGGGTTCCTAGTGCAGCCTGGCACATCTGCTTTCCCCAGGGTCCTCCACTACGAGGTGACCCAGGAGCCACCCTGTGCGTGACAGCAGGTGTGACAGAGCACACAGCCCTTTAAACACCTTAAAAAACAACCGACCCCATCACTAAGTTATGGAAATGCTGCGAATCAGCCTGGAGGTTTCAGGCTGGCAGATTCAAAAAGACCTTCCCACCTGGGAGGAGGAGGAGGAGGGTCTGATGAGGGTGCTTTGAAAGGGACAGACTTACGGGGCAGGCGCTGAGCAGAAGCTGTTCCCCCCGCAGGGGCACCACCAGCTCCTGTCAAGGAGGACTGGAGGGTTTTTGTGCTGCTGATAATTGAGTTGCATTGTAAATAAAGGATTAAGAAACCGAGCTCTAAAACTCTCTCTCCTGGCTGCTGGGAGGCTCCGCCGTCCCGTGCAGGACGCTGGCTGCTCCTCTGCGGGCACAGCTCAAGGTGAGCCCTGTGTCAGCTCTGCCGAGCATCTGTTGCAGGGAGCAGAGATGCAGCGATGCGGTGTTGGCTTTGGAAGGACAGCCTGGGGTAGGGATGAGAGTACAAGTGCTCTTTGTGGGTTTGCCCTCACCCTGCAGTAGGCGGGGGCTGGGTTAGGGTTGCAACCCTGGGCACCTACGGCAGGGATCGGAGGCTGTCTGCAGGCAGCAGAGCCCTGGTAGAAAGCAATCCCGTGTCCTGGGGGTGTGTGCTCAGCTCTGCGCTGCTCTGTGTCCCCATCAGGTGGGGAGATTTTCTCCCTCCTGGGATCTTCCACGAGATGTCCCTCTGAACAACGCGGCACGTAGGGTACCATGCCCAGAGCAGGCAAAGCGAAGTTTTACCAGCTGGTGCTAATGCAGAGCATCAGGGCAGACGTTTGTAATCCCGCTCTTCCTGGCCTGTGACCGTGGGGTGGCTCTTGTCCGCTCTGTACGTGTTGGCAGCGCCTCGGGGCCTCTCTGCACGAAGGACGAGGGCAATTGCTGTCTAAACAGGGGAGCAGGCGGTGGGAAGCGGGTCATCTCAGATAGGAGCAGAGCCGTGAGTAATGGAAGTGGCTCTGTTTTGGCAGCGCCTGAGCATCCTCAGAGGTTTTAGTCACTTCCAGCGGCACGTCCTTCCTTCGCCGGGTCACACGTTTCCCGTGTTCCTGGCCGATGAGGCGCGGAGGAGCTGGTGCACCAGCCCCAAAAGGCACGTGGAAGTGCAGCCACGCAACTAACGGGTTTTCAAAAACACCTCGTATTGAAATGCTGACTGCCCCGGCACGTATAAGCTGGGTTTCTGGGGTGCTCCGGTCCTGGCTGGCAGCAGCTCTAGATGCACCCTCAGGTCTTTACCTACTGGTGTTAGGTACACGCAGAGCAAGCGTATCTTCAGCCAGTGATGGTTTGGTGGTCACAGAGGATTGTCCAGTTATCTTGGAAGAAAGGCAGGAGTAATTTGAATATTACAGGAGGATCTTCCACATTCCTGTCCTTCCAGGGATCCTTTGAAATGGATCCCACACTAAATGTTTGATGGCTCCCCGGTCTTTTTAGTAGAGAAATATTTCCAGGGTATAACAGCGCTAGCAAAAAAAAATTTCTATAAAACTGCAGTCATTCTTCTATATGCCAGCAGTTAAGTATTGTTATCTGTTATCCAGTATTCTAAATAATAGCAAAGGAAAGGGAAGGAGAATTATCTTTCTGTGGGTTATTCCAATTCCGCTTTAGACGAGACCCTGCCTATAAAGATATAGTAACTACAGGCACATTCCTCCCCTATCAGCAAAGCTTGGGTTTATCCTATAAATACATTTGGTCTCTGGGTCTTCTAGATTCGTTTTTCCATCGTTACCTTCCTTTCTGGTGTCAGGATGTACGGTGCTGCCTATGCAGGCTTGGAGCTGATCAAAAGATTTATTGGGTTGGTTTTTTTTTCTTTTAAGTTGACTAAACTATTACCGTCACCTAGCCTGGTAAAACTTAGCTGACTTTTTAATAATTATTTTTTTTTTAACTGAGTGTTGAGTCATTAGGATGTCAGTTGTGACTAGACTTGCATGTCTCAGCTGTTTCTGGATTGCAGCGATAACTGATTTAAGGGGGGAACTGCCCAGCTTTCCTAAAGACTCAGTTCCTCTGGTATTCTCAAAAAAAGCAACGTTGGCCAAATCTTGAAGTCTCCATTCAGGCAAAAACTTGTATCTTCTCCCAGGCATCCAGATTTGTTCAGTGGTAGATAAGCGTGTTTGAAATACAGACGTGTCTTGCTCTTCCGTTTTTCACTGCTGCCCCTCTGGCTCTGAAGCCTCCACGAGGCAGATCCGCAGAGGACGTGACCCTTCGGGAGAAGGGAGATTACCCTTCGTTGGTATTTCTGAAGTGGTCCCATTGCTTTTTAGATTCAAGTTTTGTACCCTCCACATCCCCCTTGATGGTTCCCCATAAAGCAGAAAGATAAATTGAGGTCTAAAGTGTTGAGCACTTTGCTGCTTGACAGATCAGGTGATGCGAAATCTCCAGTTTTACAGCTTTTGTTTCTTCCTTTTAGTGACTTTTTTAAGTGAAGAAAAGAAAATATCTTGAGTACAACAGCTATTTGTTCGGATTAGAGGGTAGAAGGTACAGCCCTAGCATTTTACATGTACACAATCCACAAGCTATGTCTTGGGAGGGTTGCCCCTTCCAAGCACTTTTGAAGTCCTGGAGGGGTCTCCATAGCCTGGAGATGAAGGCCATCAAGCTGTGGGATCCAGGAGGCATTTTCAAGCTTGTTTTTGCAACAAGACAACATTTGCACGGCACAGTTTCAAACACTGTCGTCCGTGTCCCCCCCCCCAGGCACTGACAAAGCCTGTGGACAAATTAAGGCATCTCCTGCCAGAATCGCAACCGACGCTGAGTCCGCGCCTCCGACCCAGGACTGCACCAGCGACGTTGGACTGCAGCTGATGGTGACAGCTTTCTAGGAGGAGCTCTGCCCGGGGGCTCTTCAGCTGCCCAGGCAGGTCTGCAGCCTCCTTGGCGCTTACTTTAAAGCATTGCTTCTCGGAGCAGGAGGAAAGCATCCTCCTTCCAGGCATCGTATCTGGCTCCTATTTCACACCGCCGGCGGCCTCAGGAGGAGGGACCCAGGAGAAGGGAAACTGCAGGACTGGCAGCAGCTCGCCCCCTCCTCTCCCAAACTCTCTGGTTTTCTCTTCTGGGTTTTTTTTGTCCGTGGTTTAGGAACTGTTTTGTAGTGCCTGAAGTATGTGACTGCTCGCACAGCCCCCGTGTACCTGGGTGTTAACAAGTTGGCCAGTTGTTAGAGAGTTATGATGGGATTTTTAATGTAGGAAAGCAGAGCTGTAGCCTCCCTAAGCACCCGCCTGCCTTAAATTACAGGGAGGGAAATCCTGCTGACAAACGCCCTCGGTTGTCCCAGCAGCTTTGCGTGCGGAGGAGCTTGTCCGAAGGACTTGGCTGCTGATAGGGAATTCAAAAGCTCCCCTGGAGGCTGTGGGCTTTACACAACACCCTCCTCCCCCGCCACAGAAAACCGTGCTTGGCTGGGTTGTAAGGAGGAGAAAATAGTAAAGTCAGGGAGGAGGAGGGGGTTGTGCACGTGTCCCCAGTCCCGG
Source organism: Phalacrocorax carbo (assembly GCF_963921805.1). Taxonomy (NCBI): domain Eukaryota; kingdom Metazoa; phylum Chordata; class Aves; order Suliformes; family Phalacrocoracidae; genus Phalacrocorax; species Phalacrocorax carbo. The sequence goes on from NC_087520.1 coordinate 44,213,746, forward strand.
GGTTTGTCGGGGGGCGGGACGTTGCGGAGCGCTGTGTCCCATCCAGTCCACGTGGATGGATGGACTCTGTGCCACATGGCACCTCCAAACATCCACACCTGAGGCAGTCTTAATCCCATAGCTTGTACCAGAGGTGCTGCCGGGAGGGAACCTCGGAGCCTGATACCCTCATCGGTGCATGAGAACAACCGGGCAGAGCGATGCTGCCCCGTGCCGGCTCGGGGAGCGGAGGCAGTGGAGCAACACAGGGAGCTCCAGGCAGCTGATCTCATAAATCAGCTGGTGCTGGGCTCTGCTGCCGTGGCCAGCAGCGGGGACATGCATCTACGCAGCTGGTCTAGACCCGTCCTCCTCGCCCCATCCATCAGGCTACAGCTGGGTTTACGGGGTTGCTGCCACGGGGCCGGCGCTCGGTGGGAGAAGGTGGAAAGTTCTCACGGGGTACGTGGCAGTCGCTGAAACGACGCATTATATCGCACACAAGCTCTGCTCTTAAGGTGGATAAGTTGTCATGAGGTTAATAGAAACCGTTTGTGGAAGCGCGCAGGGAAAAGAGGTGATTTAAAAGGGAATTTAGCTTTATGCTGCTGCTTCTGTCAGATTTGCTGTGATCCCTCTAACTTCACAGAGCGCCGTTTAGCGATGGCATATGCAGATGATGCTGTGCTGGAGCTAAAAGAAAAAGGGGTTTGCCCAAGGGAAAACTTGGATTTTTCTTCTGCAGAGAACAAAATGCGATGGAGCAAAACCTAGACAAATTTGTTCCCAAATTTTTGATGAATGGTTGATATCTTCTGGGGAAACGGATCGCTTAAAAGAATTAATCAAAACTTAATTTGTCATCAAAATGCAGCCCTGACATTTGTTAGGGGGCTTTTGATCAGCTCTCACACCTGACTTGCGTGCATGAGTTAGATTTGCAAATGTACACATCTGTTTGCTTTAACTTGCAAACCGGTGCCAAGAGATTAGAAGGTACTGCCAGGAAAAACTCAAGTTCACAAATGGGAATTACCCTTCCTAGGATGGCTGTGAATGTTTTTAGGAAGTAAAATCTCTTGCAGGTCTCTAGCAAGTCATTTGTATTGTAGGCAGGATCAGTCAGTCATCTACCATTTTATTTTATTTTAGTACAGCAGCCTCAGATCCGTGTTCCCCTTGAGCAGCAAGTGGGAGGTGCCCTGTAGGCAGGAGCTGGACTCGGCGCGGATGTGAGGGGTGGTGGGCAAGGAGGGAACTGCTCCTTCCCATCGCGCGTCTCGGAGCACGCATGCTCTGCGTGGCAGTGCTTAATTACAGCGCCTTAATTTGTTCTACGCTCCCCGCTTGTAAATCCTCCCCCAGTGCCACTTTCAGGCGACTGAATTTGACCCAACTGCCATGGCTCATCATGTCCATCCTCTGGAGAGGCGACAGGGACAAAGGTGCCAAGGATGCTGACTCCCACACGTTGCTGCGTGGAAAGGGCAAGCAAAAGCGTTGGAGGACGTACCCTCGCAGCCCACAGCGAAGTCATGGAGGGTTGTCCTTGGCCCAAGGAGTGTGGCAGAGGCAAGGATACAGCGTTCCCACCCATCCTTGTCCTCAAATAAGTCACTGATGCTGTTGACTTTCAAGGGTCTGCTTCTCCCTTCTTTCACCTTGCTCCCCATCCCCTTCGCAGTGGATGAGTTGCCTGCCTGCCTATCGGAGGCATCTGCTGCTGTCAAGAGGAAGTAATGAAAGTTTTTTCCTTTAAGGGTGTTCTGGGAACTGGCCATCTATAGGAATAAAGCATCCATAAGTTGTACTCTTTCCGTCTCTTTCTCTGTTGACATCATGTGGTATTCCTGTGTGTTCACTGACGCAAATTCACTGGAGGAGCCCTTACAAAGGCTTTCTGTTGCGTGCCCTGAAAGCAGCGACGATGTTATCAGGTGTGTTGCAATGCTTGTGGAAAAGAAACCCAAAAACGCTGAGAACAGCTAAAGAGGAAATTGGGTTTGGGAGGAATGGCTGCTGGCAGGGTCAAGGCACTGGTGACCACTGGTGCGTGTGTGGCGAGCCATACCACGGGCTATGGAGATACCACCACCATCACCACCACGCAGCATTTTCCATGGCTTCCTCCGCCCAGAGCCTTGCAAACAACAAACTCGAGAAATTTCATTGCTGGTAATGGTAGCTGGCCTTCACGAAGGAGATTATCCCTTGTTTTAGCAGAGTGGGTTTTTAGATTTAGGGGGATCCAAGTCCATTTTCTGCTTTGGTCCATGTTTCCCCAGCAACTTTCTTCCTTTTCCTCTGCCCCTGCTGTGAAATGGAGACACCAGCTCTGCCCTCCCTCCCGCAGCTGAATCCACTCAAGGTTGTGAAGCTGTCAAGCACTTTGCCAGTGGGGCTATAAAAAACATATGAGGAGGAGGGAAATAAAATGACCTGCCAGAGGTGCACTTACAGGTCTAATTACACACAGGCGGTCAGCAGAGGCGGTCAGCCTCCTACCAGATCCTGCTGATGGATTGAGGATGTATAAACCCTTTGGGGGAGCTATTGCCCCATATACCACCTTTGAGTCCGGCCCCAACCCACTGTTCTCCGCCCAAAACCCGCTCTCAGGAGAGACCAAAGGGTGCTGAGTGCCGCTGTCAGGATGGTCCGGTTATGCCCTTTGCAGAGAGGGGCGCAACGGTGGGACCTGGCAGGGGTGGCAGGAAGGATGGAAGAGGTTTTCCTCAACCTCTGGCTGATGGTTAGCGCAGAGCGGGGAACATTGGACGTCGGCAAAGGTGGAACGGGTGGCGATGCTGGTCCCTTTTGCACTTGCAGAAATCCAGGCTTGCTCTAAGTTCTCCTACCTTTTGGTTTTCTCAAACCGTGCTAAAAGAAAGCAGGTCCGATTCACTAGTCCCCTTCACTCTGCTCGTCTCGGGTTGTGGTGGGGTTTTCTGAGCGCTTTGTGGGTTTGTAAAACACGTTAAATATCACTCATCCCTCGTTTATACTGCGGGTAGGTGAAGCGCAGCTTCCTCAGCAATACCTGAAATGTGCTGTTTCTTGGATGCTCGCCACCATCCAGGAGCAGGCGCACAAAGTATGATGCAAATGCCTTACCCCGCAGAGGTGATGTTCGGCTCGCAGAGGGGCTGCAGCTCCTCCCTGGCAGGGGACCTCCTGGCTGGCGATTCCTGTGCCCTGGAGTAGCTGCGGGATATGCGATGGGGCAGGCCGCTGGAGACACGAGGCTAGCATCCGCCTCCAAAAGTGCTTAATATTTCCTTCTGTTCTGAGCGACTGATCCAACTGTGTGAGCTTGTGTGTGTGTTTGTGTGGGCCGGCGAGGGAACTTCCTCTCCATATCCCCAGCTAAAGACCTCCAGTGTGTTCCCAGTAGTGGCATGTTTGTTTTCTCTTCAAGTTTGAAACGGAGCATGTGCTTGCCAGTGTCCAAATAGCATTTGGAAGTTGAATGTCTTCAAAGCTCAGTTCCATTGAGTTGTTTTTAATTTTCTTTGGACTTGCAATTAGCCTCCTAGCCCAACAGCAATAAGGCATGTTTTGGATGGAAGCTCACCATGGCCAAGTTCTCAATATAGCTTCTCCAGAAATGTATTTGTCCTACCACCTACATTTTAGAGGACTCTGTTCCCAAAAGAAACTCTTACCTGGATGCTTTTCTGGTTTTCTCTCTTCCTCCCTGCCTCCCCCCCCGCCCTTTCTTTTCTTTTTTTTTTTTTATTGAAAGAGGAGAAAAGCCTCTTTCATCCTTCCAAGGCAATTGAATTACAGGCACCCTCTAAACACCCATCCGTCCCACAGAAGGTGCCAGAGGCAATTACATCTTGGAAACAGCTTTTCACTCAAAGGCATGCAGCCGGCACCCTCCTCGCAGCCAGGAAGACACATTGCAGATGGACGTGACACCATCCCCTGCTATGTGCTTTTGTTGCTTCGCCCGACACGCACCTCCCAGGCACCGGGTGCAGCCACCGCGTCTCCACCAGCACGGCTCCTCTCCTTCCTTCCTTTTCTTCTTTTCGTTTGTTTTTGCCAGACCCATAGGACAGTTCTGTTCCTTGGTGAGATAAGGGCATGCTGCTGGTTTAGGTTTCACTCCAAGGGTACCGTTATGGTCCTTGCCCTGAGATGTCACTGTGCTTCTGTAGCTCTTCTTCCATGGGAAGGACTGGGAGCAAGAGGAGCTGAGTATTCCTCTAATCCTATATATCGGTTTCTGGCAATGTGGGAAACCTCCGTAGGTAGTAAAGCATTTCCCCAAAAGCCTTCAGTCTGCAGAGGATGACGCATAAAGTCTGCAGAGGGGCTGCACGACAGCCACCTGATTTCCTCTTCCTCGTTCTTTCTTTTTTCTGTTTATCTTTCTAGCGCTGATACTGAAGGCTGAGGTTCTCTGTTTGCACATTATACCTGTTGGTTGGGGTTTGGGGTTGTTTGGGCGTTTTTTTGTTTGGGTTTTGGGGGTTGGGTTGGTTTTCTTGGTGCTGCGAGCTAACGCTGGGACCTGCGCTGCCCCAGCATCCCATGAAATACCATTGTGGAGCACCAGTATGTCCCTGGTTGGATGCAAATCCAGCAGGTCCCTGCTGCTGGATCGTGCTGGCTGCAGGGTGACATCTGAGGACATGGCAAACCAGTGCGCCGAAAAGCAACTGCATCTTCATGTAAATCTTTTTCTTTCAATGCACCCACATAAAGCACCTTGGACAGGCGGTGTCTCTAAGTGGGCTCTTGCTGTGCAGTTTATCAAATATGTGATTAAACCAGGAAATGTCTCTGTTATTGCTCTTAGCCGCAGGCCATGCTTCTGTGAGCTTGTGTGGCGTGGTGGCATTGAATCAGAAAGCCTTGTCTTGGGCATCAAGTGAGAAAGGGGGAACAAGGAGCAAAAAAAAAGGGGGGGGAGCAACTTTCTACTTGTTTTCAGCGAGGCTAAAGGAGTTTATGCTTTGAAAGACTCCTTTCAAGACCTGTATCTGTGTGGGAAAGATGGAGCGTGCAAGAAGGAAGGTGGGAAGGGAAGGCAGGAGCAGCCTGCCGTCCCTGGCCCAGGAGCAGGCAGGGAGAGCTGGAGTCCTGCGGGCAGCGTGGGTGTGCAAAGGCAGCGTCCTGCTCCATGGGGAGGGTGGGGGGCTGGGAAGGGAGGTGTCCCCTCCAGCTGGTCTTCTGGAAGCGTCACCGTGTTTACAAAGCTTTTGAAAACATGCATGCGCCCATGGCTTTGTAAAAAGCTGGATTTGAACGTATCATTGAAAGAGAAATGACACGGGACGTGCAGTGTCAGCAGGGTGATTCAGCATTTTGCAATGTTTAGGAAATGTGTCAGGATCTCTCTTTCCTCGGGCCAGTAATCCAAAATGTCCACAGCGCTTGTCCTGCTCCTCTCGGCTGTCTGCCTGCTTCCACGAAAAGAAATAAGTGCTGGTGTTTGCAAGCAGCTGCACTCTCCCTTGCTATTTTTGCTTTGGATTAGGATTGCTTGCTCCAGAGGGAAGAGGCTTTGCATAAGGAACTCGGGATTTTCCCAGTTGCCGTCTTGCTTTGGAGCTCTCTTACCCCGTAGCTGCGAGGAGAGCAGTACCATGAGGGCAGGGCAGAAAAGGACCGTCCCTGATTCGCAGCGTAGGTGAGCGGTGGAGTTGTATTAGGTGCTTCAGCCTTCAAAACCTCTGCCAGGAGGTTCGATGCCGTGTCTTATTACAGGGAGATTTTTCTTAAGGTCCAACACAGCCTCCCCAACAGAGCAGCAGGAATTCTCCTGCTCCAGCCATTGCAAACTGAACTAGACACTTCACTGTGGAGATACCTGCGCTCGCAACGGTTAAAAATAAATCCTTTGTTGCCTTTATCCTCCTCTTTAATGTCATTTAATCCAGCAATGGGAGACTGCAGAAAGTTGGAGGTAGGTGTGTACGGCACCTAAGCCTGACCCCACGGTTCTGCTCCAAACCCTGCTGCTCCGGGCGGCGGGTGGGTGGGCAGCGGAAGGCAACAGCCTGTTTCAGCTCTAAGTTCATCTCCGTGTCCCACGTTTCTCGCTGAATAAAGGAGAAAAATAAGCGTTTGACTCTACCCCAGGATTTCGGTGTGGTCCTTTTTCTAGCCTGCAGGAAATACGGGCAGCGTGTCATTCTGCGATCGATACTTGGGGAGGAGCGCTCCAGCGTGCGTGACCGGGGGGGTCTGGAATGCTGGCACGCTCCCCTTGCTAATGTAAGACCCTGCTTTTACATATATACAAGATACGTAAGTAAAAAAAGAGTCTGTCTCTTCTCACTCCATCTAGCACAACAGCCAAAGAAAGGAAAACTGAAAAGAAAACAGCACTCAGCAGCGCGGGCTGGAGCCCAGTCGGTTGTCAGACATTCTCCCTGCCAGAAAGATTTGGAGATCTCTGTGCAAGAAAACAGCCTTTTAATTTTACACCAATATCTGCAGAGTACAGGATGTGGAATTACGATTTCTGGTTCGGATGGCGTTACTAAAATAACAGCAACGTGGAAAGTGGGCTAATAAACTTTAAAAAGAGCGTGAATGAATGCTGGTATTTGCATATCAGCAGAGGAGCAGTAGCCATAAGGATGGATGAAATTTGTCTCTGTGGCATACTTTGCTCCTAGAGCCGGGAAATAAATAGGCACGAATAGCCAAAGAAATGCGTGTGATTTTTAAAGCATATGCTACTGGAAGATGTGTAAAAAGGCTTACTCTAGCTGGAACTTCTCACATGGCTGTTTAGGGCCCTAAAATAGTCTCGTCTGGAAATGGAAAGGGTTTGGGTTTTTTTTTTTTTTCTTCATTTTGTTGAAAATCTAATTAAAAGTCAAAGGGTTTTTTTTTTCCTTCCTCCTCCATGAACAGCTCAGCCCTATCGCAACTGGCTTCTCTGATGCTTTGCCTTACGATATCCCCCCCTGACTTCTCCTGGTACTCTGGGTCTCTGACTCTGCCTACGGTTTCTGCCTGTTTCAGAACCATAAACGTGATTGATCACTTTTTTTAGCAAGCTGTTGAATTATTTATGGATCTTCTGGGATGCTTGAACTGCCAGCTACAGGCACACAGCCAGCAGGGAAAGGGGCCAAATTGTGAAAGGGAAAGCCTTCGCGCACGCTGGAATGAACTCTGAGAACGTAGGATGTGTGGTACTTGGGTTAACATCCTCCGAAAGGTCTCGAGCATCCCTCAAGAGCAGTGTCCTGCTCAGAAACATTCCCGTAACGCTGTGGAAACGTCAGCGGTGGAAGGGTCTGACCTTGCATCGTGGCGAAACGCCGGGCACCATGTAAGAAGATGGATGGAGTTCCCGACCTTTTAAATTCTAGAAAATGGTTTGTCATCTGGGCTGAAGTGTTTCACCGGCTGTTCTTCGTCCACTGGGTGCCACAGGCCAAGGCTGAGATGTCTGCTTAGGAGCCGAAGCTTCAAATGTCAGGGTGACACGGAGACGAGCGCATGTTGGGGCTGGAGGACAGCTGGGTCAGGGCTTGGGCGTATGGAGAAACGCGGGGCTGGAAGAGGAGAGCGCATGGTGGGTGAGGCAGGAGGAAACCACACATGGCTGGATGTGGGAGGTCTGGGCTTTGCCGAGAATCGGGCAGCGTGGACGGGAGCCTCTGGGCTGGAGGATGATGACGGATCTGGACCACGTTGCTCTGGCAGGGCGGTGCAGGACACCCGGCAGAGCAGCTGGTCCTCCTCAGCCCGCCTCTCCCTTGCAAGTTCAGCTCTTTGCTCCAAGTACACCAACTTCACGTGCAGCGAAATGAAAGGGGAGGAATCGCAACGAAAGCTGTTAGCGATTAGCATAGTCGGTGGCCTGGCTTTCTGGAGCTGTTAAAAAGCCTTTAATTGTCCCTTTTCTACTTCTGTTCCTCTTAGGAGTCCCTGGCCTGGGGAGAAATTGCATTTAAAAAAAAAATAAATAAAAGCCATTCATAAAATGAATAAAATGAGAGGGAAATGGCTGTATAATCTCAGCCTTGTACGTGCAGGAGGAGGAGGAGGATGGCTAAGGGGAGATGTCGGTGTGCTTCAGGAGGAGCAGACCTTCTGATTGCTGGCGAGGCTTTTTGCCTGGATTCCCTCCTTCAGAATGAAAGATGCTGGAGTGGGTTTGAAGCTTCTGGATCTCCTACCCTAATTAAGATTTATTAAGAGCAATCGCAAAGGAGATTAGGGCTGTCGCTGTCCAAGATGTTTGAATAAAACAGAAAATGTTTGTTTTACTTGAAAATCGTTTCTGGTTTTCAAAAAAAAAAAACTACTTTTGAAGCATGCAAAAAACTTGTTACTGGAGCTGTGTCCCTTTTTTGTCCCTTTTTTGTCCCTTTTTTGTCCTTTTTTGTCCTTTTTTGTCTTTTTTTTGGTCCTTTTTTGTCCTTTTTTGTCCTTTCTTTGTCCTTTCTTTGTCCTTTCTTTGTCCTTTCTTGTCCTTTTCTTGTCCTTTTTCTTTGTCCTTCTTCTTTGTCCTTTTCTTGTCCTTTTTTTTTTTTGTCTTTTTATTGTCTTTTTTTTGTGTCCTTTTTTTGGTTTTGCCTGGGCTGAAGCGCTGCCCTCCCCCGAGTAGGCACCTTTACCAAAAGGAATAAAGTTCCCAGTAGCGATCTCTGCCTCCACGGGTGGGAGCCGTGGGTAATTGCTGTTGCCTACTTGTTTTTGCATCGTTGCCGCAATGGATGCTGAGTCAAGGCGTAGCGTCCGTGTTCTCCTTTAGTTTCACCTGCTGTCTTAGATTTCCCAGACTTGACCTTTCAGCTAAGGCTGTACACGTCTGTAGTTGATGGGGAGAGTTATTAGGAGCATGTGTCTATGTTTTCATCGTGACAGTGTGACAAATTGGCCAGCGTGAATCAACCGCTGCCCTCTGCTGCCGTCAGCCGGCTCTGCTCCGCCTGCTCCAAAGGCTCGGGGCTGCGGCAGCCTAAAAGGGCTCCTGGAGCAGAGCAGTATCGCCTCCTAATTTAATATTGCAAGAAATAACAAGTGCCCTTTGCATGCAGCAAAATGACAGCAGGGAGAGGTGAGGCGCTCACAGCTTAGTGTGGCTCTGCCCATGGAAGTCGGTGCTGTTGCCTTCCATACGGGTCGTGCATTTAATAAGTGGCAGTAGCCATCGTGCCTGACCGAGGATGGGCAGGTTCCCACTGTGCTGGCATCTGAAAACGTGTGGCGCCGTTGTCGGTTGCTAATGGGGTCTCTTTAACGTGGCAACCGATGGAGAGCGCGGGTATGTGCTGTTCTTACGTGCTTCACCACATGAACTGCAGCAGTAAATGGTCTGCTCTTACATGATTAAACACACGATGGAGGTGTTACTGGAATGATCCCATTCTCCCCCACGTAGCTGTTCCTTTAGTCGTTCTGATGCCATTATCCGTGTTGGAGTAGCTGCATAGGTGTTGATGCTTGGTATTATTGCAGATATGCCCAAGAGTTCTGGCTGAGCATCAGTGTTTTAGATATAGAACCAGAGAGAAGTGGGAGGAAGGATGATGGAGCCCCAAGAATGGAACATTATCTGCACAGGGTCAGGAAGGCTCCACAGACGGACCTGGACAGGCTGGATCGGTGGGCTGAGGCCAATTGTATGAGGTTTAACAAGGCCAAGTGCCAGGTCCTGCACTTGGGTCACACCAACCCCAGGCAATGCTACAGCATGCAAGGCTGCCCAGAGGGGCGGGGGAGTCACCATCTATGGGGGGGTTCAATAAACATGTAGACGTGGCACTTCAGGGCATGGTTTAGGAGGCCTGGGGGTGTTGGGTTGATGGTTGGACTTGATGATCCGGGAGGCCTTTTCCAACCTTAATGATCTATGATTCTGTTCTATGGTTCTATACTCAGGTGCACGTTGCCCACACAGGAGCAAGTGTTGCGCTGTGATAGCCACAGCCTTTCCTGCTGTGGTTTGGAGGCCCCTCTGCCTCCTTGGCACCATCTCCTACATGCGGGCTTCTGTCATCCTTTAGGAAGGGACCCAGCTATGCTGGCGGTACCTTCCCAGCCTCTGCTCCTGCCTCTTGCTACGTGGTGCAGAGAGAGACCACCACCTCCCTGCAAGGGAGAGCACGAAGTGGGGGTAAGCGGACATGCAACGATGTCCCTTCTCAGGTGGAACGATGTCCCTTCTCCAGACCGTGGCCCTTGGCAGGGGCAGCAGTTCCAGGCTCTTTGCAATGTCTTTCTCCGTTTTCTCTGTCGTAATTATTTTACTGTGAGCAGTGAGTTGAGCTCTTCCTGCAGTGGGAGTTTGCGACAGGGTGCTCAGGCTGCCGTGGGTGGGTGGATGGGGAACTGTGGAGGTGGGCTGTTAACGAGTGACCCTTCTTTAGGGGGGGTTCAGTAAAATACGTGCAGGTACAGGAAAAGATGATAAAGGCTTACGGCGCATGAACAAACATCACAGCGTGACAAGTTCAGGAATATGATGTGGTCTGTTCCTCAAGACAAACTAAGCTGGAAGATTTCATAAGACGGCAAGCAGAGATGACTTATTGGGCTTATTTATGGTTTCTAACTCCTATGCACCTAATAAATGGAGGCCAGTTTTTCAAAGGCCTAACAGCAGATGTGTTTTCTGATCCTGAATCTCTGGGACTTGTCTGTTCTGCTTAAAGGTGTGTAAGTTTGGTATTATAGGTCTGATTATTATACACATTTCTGAAAGAGCTGCAGCAGCAGGTTTGCATTTTGAGAGCTTTGCCCATGGTTAGAATGATGTATTGTGCTGTCGCTAGAAATCTGATGGAAAAAGGATCATTATCTTTGGAAAAAAACAACCCTAAGCATTGAGGCATGGTCCTACAAACACTAAGCAGATGTTTAATGAGGCCTAACCTGACTAATACTAAACTCATCAGGCCGCTTTTGCAAGCGTGGTTATGCTGTGCCTCGAAGCTACACATGGTTATGGGATTTGGAAGCCCAGCGGAGAACTTGCCCCATAGGGACCTTGGCAGGAGCATGAGCCAAAGGCTAATAACTACAAAGACAGAGTACCTGGCATGGTACATCTCAGTGATGCAAAAAAGCTGGAGGCTGATAGAGTATAATGGGGGAGTATCACTTTATGCTTCTGGTTTTTATACCCTTCCCATGGCTCCTAGCCACTGTTGGAAACAAACCCTGCGTTGGATGGGTCTTGGGTCCTGGTATGGCCGCTCTGGAGCTCAGTCCGTAGAGCTTGCGTCACCCTTCTGCCTGTCTGCGGTGCTGCGGGAGAGCGTTTGAGTCCCCAGTGTCCCTCTTAGAAGGGAGGAGAGGCTTTTGATACTGAAAAATATGTTGTTCCCATTCTCCTCCCTTGTTTAGGGCAGCCTGACCGTCTTTGAGGAGGCTGAGTTTCCAGTTCTCTGCGTGTCCCTGGCTAGCGGAGCCCCGCTTTGGTAGGCCTGGATAAAGCGGTTTAAGACTTGGCCCGCTGTTTTCCCTGGGAATTCTGCCTGAGCAGTTTGTGAGTAAGGATGTAGGCATTTGTCCACAGGATGGCTGTAACCAACCAAGCAAACATCTTTTAAAAGTTAAAGGAAAATTCAGAGGTGACGTGCAAGGAGAGAATATTCTTGCTTTTTTTTTTTCCCCTCCTTCATTTCATGATGTAGGAAGGGTGGAAGTAGTTATTTTAGCTCTTTTTTTTTTTCTTCATAGTAGGAATACCACTATCGGTTGTTGTTTTTGTTGGAGGTCTCCTTGAAAAACTAGTAAACTTTGGGGAGAGAGAGCGAACAACTTTTTTTTAGCTCTCAGGTGGAGGTCAGCAGACATTTTGGAGTGTGCTCCCAGATACGCTCTACGGGATGGTGCCGAATGGGCGTTCAGAGAGTTATAAAACTCCTGCCTGCGCTGAACTCCTGCAGTGAGCTGACCGAGTCCGTACTCATCTGTAGAGTTTCAGGTTAGACCAAACCTGGGTAAAATGAGAATATGCAGAGGTGCGATTAGGCTCTAATATATGGCAAAGGCACGAAGGGTGGGCACAAGTGGTTTGCAAGGGTAATTTTCAAGCAAAACTTGGAGCCAGGAGCGAATGGACTCCGAGGATAGCCTTAAAAAATGAGTCTGAGAATTAAACCTTTAGGTATGGCTGCATTCCGGATATATTACAGCGATAAAAGTGCATTTTTTTAGCTGAGCTCGGAAGCTGCCAACTGACACGATGCCAGTTCTAGATGCCTGCCATTAACCTTAAAACAGTCTCACATTGTTGGATTAATGAGTCACCCTTGTATCAACATAGAGACAAGCCAAGCATATTATTTCTTCTGAGGGAAATTACTGGAAAAGACAATTCCTTCTTTTTTAAATTCCCACTTTACCTCCAGGTTTGGCATCCAGTAGCCAGCTTTGACTTTCCTCTGCAGCAAGCAGTGGGGTTGGGCTGGGGTTGTGCGAGGGAAAGGGAACGAGACCAAACCTGGGTTGGGGACAAAATTGCCTTCCTAAAATATCTTCTGATGTCACGGCTCCTGGGTGTGGAGCGCAGTCGGGTTTTTGGAAGAGGAAGAGGACAGACTGGGACTTCTGCTGGGAAGAAAATAAACAGAGAGGAGAAGTCTCCCATTGATTGGGTCTCCCGAGGAATTAGGCAGGAATTTGCTTGAAGTCCCTGCATATTTTTCTCCTTCCCTCTAATAGGGTTGAGTTAGAGATTTTAAGTCTCTGGTTGCTTACTAAAAATCGGCCTGGTTTTTTGAGAAGTACAAGAACTAACCAGACTGAGGGCGGGAGTCCTAACAGCCAGTTGCCTGTTGGAAACTCTGGGCAGCTTTATAGTCTGAGGACAGGTTTGAAAAAAGGAAAAAAAAAAACTGAAAAGAAAACAAAAGCTGGTGCTAGTCGGGGGCTGGTGGTGATGACGGGGTAGGAAAACATTGCACGTGGCCTGGTTCACCTCTGCAACAGGACCGACTGCTGGTCCCGAGGGCAATGACGCCTTCCCCTTGTCTCAGGAGGCATCTAAGGGAGGTCATTTTGCTGGGAGAAGGATGACAGCCCTGTAGGAAGGATGAAGTCTGTTTGCTGGGAGCGTGGTGCAAAGGGAAGGTTGCAGGGTATTCGGCCAAAGCTCCTCTTTCTCCTTTCTTTCTGTTGTGTTAAGTTTGTGTTCAACCCAGCCTCTGCAACTCGCGGCACCTTGTTCCGCGAGGGTGTAACTGCCTCTGTGCAATTCCAGGCATCCCCTGTGCGGTCCCACGGCTGCCTCCGGGTCTGCCTGCTCCCGGATGCTTATGGGGAACACGGAAACCCTCCACAACACACCTACTTGTACAGCTGTATCCTACGGGACGTGTTTCTTCCTGCCCGCAGCTGGTGCATCTGTACGCTGCGCGCAAACGTCATCTTGATCTAATATTTGTTTGGAAAAAGTGTGTGTTTCTCTGTACTTCCAATAATGAACTCAGAGTGACTTCCCTCATGCATTCACCTTCGAAATATGCACTCATCTTGAGTGCATGCTTCCCACCCATGGCCTCTGCTGCAAGCACACACAGTGCTTTGCCCGTGAAACAAATGCAAATGGAAACCGCTTCCCACGTGTCTGGAGCTCATTGTGAAAACCCAAGTGCTAAGTCGCGTGTTGCGCGCCGTGAGCTTCCACCCTCTGGTTTTTGAAGCGAAGGTCACGGTGCATGCAGAGGAGGGTTGCAGAGGTTTCTGCGATGAGATGTGCACAGCCAGGGTGTGGGCTGTGCCCCGCTGGGGGTTAGGGGAGCCGATTTAGAGGCTGTCGGTGCTAGGAGACACCTTCACCGTTCAAAACCACGTCGCTGCTCCAGGTCCAGGTGTTCCCTAGCCAAGCACGCCTGCGCCGCGCGTCTCCTTGGGGTGGTTGCTGTGCTCTGGAGCACACAGCTATCTCGGCTCCGACTTGTGCCTGGGGGCATCCACATAGCACAAACCACCAGTCCTGCTGGGAAGCATCATCAGATGGTGCCAAAAGGGCTGACGACTCATTTCTCAGCCAAGGGTGGCCCCGCAAAACCAGGGTGAGGAGGTGCTGGCAGGGCGCCGTCTGCTTTGGCAGCATCCCTGCCCACGGCGCATCTGTCCTGTGGGTTAGGAGAACGTCCTCTTCAGGGGCGTGAGCTGAGCCCTCAAACACAGGCCTCCTGTCCGGGAAAGGAAACAGGGGAGGATGTTTCAGGGAATCTGCCTCCTTGCTGGAACTGAGCTTGGTGTTCAGGCTGGTGCGTGTCTGAGGTAGGAGGGAAGCCGGGCTCCGCTGCTGATCTGCGTGCCAAGGGAGGGCGGGGAGCTGTACTGTATGTTAAAGCTATGTTAGTATTAGGAAGTTCCATAACAAATCATATTTTCTCTTGACCTTTCAGTTTCTGGAAATGTAGACACAATAAACAAACGTGGAAGGGATGAGCTTATGCTGAAATATGAGGATATAGCAGAGTGGAAAGTATAAAGCAAACAAGGAAGCAATTAAGTGCACAATGAAGGGAATTAACCAATATGCAATCCATTACATATTTATGTATACTCAGAGGCATAACTAATAATAAACATAGGATTTCCACAAAGAAAACACTCTCTGTTCCCTATTTTAAACAACCTTATGGAGTTGCGATGGTTATAGATGGAGACATTCCTTCTATCGCATTCTCCATTTCCCGGTTCTTCCCTGCAGCACGGTTTTTATAGCTTTTGTCTGGGTTTACAGGAGCGCCTGGGAAGCCTCGGATGCAGCTCCTGTAGCATCTCAGAGCAGAGGCAGTTATCGCCTTCAAAGGGTTTTGTTTGCACGGAGCGTAGCGGGCCGGAGTCCTGCTCTGCGCTGGAGCTTCTGGGTACCGCCGTACTATAAATATTAAGTAATCGTCCTTGCGATCATTGGCTTCGAGGCAGGCTGATGGGGGGATTGACCTGGCTTCTGCCAAACCTCGTGGATGAGGTTTCAGTTTAGCAAAGAGCAGCTCACAGGGCGTTTTGGACCCCACGGGCCTGACTTGGTGAAGGGAGTGTGGGGAGGAGAGCTCTTCTCTAGGCTATCTGCAAGTGGCTGATTTGAAATACAAGATATGAGCCCAAGCCACCTCAGTGGATCCGCTCCAGTGCTTTAGTGTTTGTCATGTGTTTGCTGAATGGGGCTTTTGTATAGGTAAGTGATTTTTGGAGGTGGTGAGTACCCGCAATGACTTTACCAAAAATTTTGGCCGTTCAGCAACTCTGAAAATAAAGGCACTTTTGAAGCGCATGAAAGCGCGTGGAGATCCAGGTGGACTCACCTACTTGTAGAAACAACCACAGATAAGATAACGTAGGCTCTTGCAGCACGTGAACCCTTCACGTGGATGCTCCTGACATGAGCTAGGTCCCCCTGTGCCAGCTCTGAAGGCCAAGTGTGCACGCAGGAGGGGCGTCCGTCTCACTGTAAAGGTTGCTGCATGTGCGCTTCTGCTTGGAAACCTCTCCAAGTCCTTATTTTACTACCTCTGGGGTCACATAAAGTTGGTTCGAGGTGCTTTTCCCCTTCACTGCTGCCATTTTGGCTGGTGCAGGGCTGTTTGTAGGCACAGGCTATATCCGTGCTGCGATGGTGACCATCACCCGGCAGGGTGCTCCCTGGCAGAGCGGTGCCATCAGCGCCGTGCCAGAGCAGGCAGCAGGCTGGTGTTTCTGCAAGGAGCACAGCATCTGCGCATCCTCGTGCTGCAGCCAGAGCCGTGCCCTGCTGGCCCTGCGCAGGATGCTAATGCGGTGCAGAGTTTCCCTCTTACTGTTGGGTCTGGATATTATTATACAAAGCAAAATAAATTGCGATCCCTAATCTTGGTTTATTTATGGATCCGGCTTTAGCTGCTAAAACCCCTATTTCAGATGCAATTAGAGTTCCCTTTTGTCATGAAGGGGCACCGGTCTGTCTCTTCGGATGATTCTCCTGTGGCCCTGGTGCTCCTGGCTGCTTTGATATACGCGGGCGTGCACAGCTTTGAGCCTCCTCCCTGATGGGCTGCCATCTTCTCCAGGGGAAAGTGGACAGACCGGGATGGTAAATGGTTTGCAAAGTTCTTCCTTATTTTGCCCGCAATCCTCTTGGACTTGTGCGTCGCGTGGCATTTATGTTGCTTATGGGAATAATTAATTAGCCTAAAACTTGGAAGATGTAAAATGTTATGGAAGTGCTCATTAGTGCTAGATGCTGTTATGAATTCTTTATTATTTAAGTTGCCGTTGTTTTGTGTTCTTTCTAAGGGCAGGATCGTGATTTCCAGCTATGCACAGCGGTCTTGTGAGGAACACAGCTAACGCAGCGTTGTGGTTGGTATCGTAAACACTCGATGTACTCACGGACATAGGGGGAGAGTATAGCGGAGGGGTTTTTGCCTCATTGCCAATTAGTAAAGTGACTCAGTAGATGTTGCCGGAATGTTTATGTTTTTTCGTCTCTGAGTTTAGAGAAACTACGGGAAACATCATAGTCCAGTTGCTTTTGAGCCATTATAAGGAAATAGAAATGAGGGGGGATATAAGATCAAGTATTAGAGTGCTACTTGTTCTAACGTCTTTAGCTCTTCATGTGATGAGCTGCGGCTGCTGCAGCACACAAGTATCCAGGCACTTCAGTCTCTCTTATTTTTTTACCTTCATGACACTCTTCTAAGGCTGGGAGATGCTGTCGTTTTATGGATGGAGAGTGGGGACGTGGCAAAGAAGAAAAAAAAAAAAAGAGTATGTTGCTTAGCTAGTTGGTAATGGAGGAGGGATTCCAAGTCCCAGGTCAACTTCTTGCCTCTCTGGGCCTCTTCAACCCCTGGTGCGCTCCTCCTGGGGTCCCCCTCGGATATAGGGGTACCCAGCATGTGTCTCATGCCTCTCTCCTACGCAAAGGTTTTGGCACGTGGCTTGCTGGGTCAGGTTCCCTGCTTGCTCCGGGCAGGTGTGAATCTTCCTACAGGTGGACCAGAAACTGTACTTTGACCCACCTACCCCTAAGCCTGAGAGAAACTGAAGGCCAGACTTCACTGCTGAACCAAAACCTTGGATCCTTGTACCCCTGAACTCTGGGAAAATTCGGATTTGGAGCTGACTGTTGTGGTTTGGGCCCATCCTGAATATTTACCTTCTGACCTCCTGAAAACAAAAACGGCATTTGACTTTCAAAGCAGCAGAGAACTCAAATTAATTTTCTAGTTCTCTTCTTTCCTCCATGTAATGCCACGCAGCTTTCCCTGTGGTCGGTGGAAGTTATGCCTGTAGCAAAGAGGGCAGAGACCCCTACCTCTAAATTATGCATTGCCAGCAGGGTGTTAGGATGCTTTGGCTGCCAATTTTGAATTGATAACGAGAACACGTAGCCAAGCTTTTGGTCCATAAAGGTGCATAACTTACCCTGTATGCACTTTGCCCCCCGCTGTAGGTTATGCATTAATGAAGATCCTTGTGACTGAACGCGCGCTATATTCTGCACCCGGATCATATCCATTCTGCATCTTTATTTACTAACTTTAAAATCACAGCGTGTAATTTATCTGAGCACGGGTGCAGTGGCGTGCAATACAAACACCCACGTCTCAGGAAGCCTCCAACTGCACAGTAACGAAGAGGCAACGCAAGTGGGGGCTCGGGGGGAGATGCTGTTCCCTGGGTCCGTCTGTGCTCTCTGGAGCTGCCTCCGAAAAGTCATAGCTTTATCTGCTCCCCCCGTGTTTGGTTACACACGGGGCCGTTACAGTTCAGCTGGGCTCCTCGGAGAGCGCCACAAACCACAAAATGATGTAGAGGAGAGAAGTTAATACCCAGGTTTGGGGACGTGGAGCAGCTGGGTAGGTTGGTAATGCGCTCTGTGGAGTCTTTTATGGTTAGCATCCAGCCCGTGACCAAAGAGCCGTGATGGCTGCTGAGGGTTTGGTGACTTATGGAAACCGAGGTGGTGGATCTCAGTCGCCGACATGGCGGGAAAGACGCCCACGCAGCAAAACCCGTTATCACGAGTGGCGTAACCGGCAGACGTGCCGGCAACCTCAAGAGAACGGCTGAAACCTGACCCCCGTTTCTGAAGGGGTTTCACCAGGAAAAAAGGGTTGGAGGGGAAGCACGTAACGCCAGTGTGAATCTGGAGCTGAGTTCAGATTTGCTTCATTTATTAAATGACTTTACTGCTGGATTTTTAGCAGGCTTTGTGCCAAAACTTTCAAAAGGAGGCTGGCATCTCCACCCAACCTCATTCACCCAGGTGACAAGGAGTGTGCTTCAATGGGACGTTTTGGCTTGCGTTCCCTGATGCACTGGCATCGAAGATTTTCCTTTGGAAGCCACAGCAAGCTCTGACCTGGCAAGAGAGGACGTGTGATATAAACGCAGCAGAAGTCTGAGCGATTATTTAGCAGCTGGGCGCGCAGAGGAGCCAACAGCAGGTGTTCTGTGCAGACAGCTCCAGACTTTTTGGAGAAAGCGCTCCTCTCTAGCACGTGCTGGTGGTGCACGTTTGGGGCGCTTCCCCGTCGTGACCGAAACAGGGGTCGGTCTCCTTTGGAGGAGGTTTTCTGGAGCCCCAGTGGAAGGCGCTGAGATGCCACGGCGAAGCGTTGGCACCGCAGAGATGCACCCGTTGGAGGCGTGCAGGGGCTGCCAGCGTGGCCGTGCCGGTGGTCCGTATCTTTTCAGTGGCGGAGGCGAAGGGTGCGTCGAGTTTGTACCTTTGGGCCCCGCCTGTCAGCAGCTGCTCTGCGCTGCTTTCCCCTGCGATCGGGTATTGTTTTCCTGATTTAAAGCAGACCGTATTAAACATCCAGCTTGTCCTCTGTGGGCATATGAGGTAAACGTATCGCCCGTTTGTTTTTGTGGCAATTATACTTTTTCTTTTTCTTTTTTTTTTAACATAATTATTTTTTGATTGTCATTTTTTGACAGTTTCTTGGCTGGAGTGTGCTGCAGCTGCCCTCATTAGGGGCTGTGCCAAACACAATCTTTTTGATATTGAATATTACTCGGTGGCTGCAGCCCCAGATGGTATGTGTAGTAGCAATTGAATCCAATTACATCTGTGTAATGCCTTTTAAATTGAAAGCCCAGTAGGAGAGAGATGCTGAGCTCCTCGCCATTTAAGCGACTCGACTAGACTTCCTCCTAGGACTTGACATGTCAGAAATGAGAGAGAAGGGGGCTGTCCGTGCGGGTTAAACTGAAAACAGAGCAAGGCCACGCGGTTTTTACGTCCCGCTTCCCCACGCGTAGCGCCCGCGTCCCTTCGCGTCGCGTAGGCGCGCGGTAGCGTTGCGCCCATTTTGCAGGTGAGGAGAGGTGAGGCAGAGAGCAGTGAACGAGAGATCGTCTCCGAAGAGGCTGGCAGCAGAGGTGGTGGCTGAACGTCCCTGTCCAGTGGCAGCCTGCTGGCACCGGGCTGACTCCGGCACGTACCCCTCGTTGGACTCAATCAGTTCTCCCTCCATGCCAACCCCCGTAAATTTTCAGACAAAGGTGTATTTTGTTTTCTTCTCCTCCACCACCCTGATGTGTCACCTTGTTTGGGCTATTAATAAACACCAAATGAGCTCCAGCTAATGAATAAAACAATTATAGCTGCAAAGCCCCTGAAGGCGCCGAGAAGCTTTGGTGAGATGTGTTGGCCCTGGGTGATGGGGAAACGAGCGCGCTTTGCGTGGTTTTACTTTACTGTCCAAAATGTGCATTTATTGAGACTTTTCAGGAATGTGACGTTGTCTACAAAGCATGATTCATTGTTTAAGGCGGCGGTGGCGAATGTCTTCAAGCATGTCTTGTCTTAGGCGCAGTGGATGCGGAGCATATTTTATGCCTTTCCTCTTTGCTGCAGATCTGAAGACTGCTATTGCGTCTTTCTTCAGCTGTCATCTTTTCCTCCTGGCAAAAGCAACCTCAGTCCTTCCAGTCTTCCTTCATTGGCCACATCCTTGCTCTCTGCTCCACATATTTTAAGGCTGGAAAAGTCTTAAGAGGTGATTTATTGTCCTGTACAGACAGAATTGCATCTCATTACCTCCCGCTTGGAAGTGTGATTTTTCCACTTGTTGTCCTCAAGCTGTTGCACAACCACCGTAAGCCGACGCCGCTGAGAAGCCCACGGCGCTGGGGCAGGAATGGGGGATGCACTGGGAACCTCTGCTGTGAGCAGCCTTTGGACAACCCACGTGGGTGCCTACCAAGGGCTAGAGAAGGGATATTAGGGGAAACACAGAGGAAAATGGGACTGAAGGATTAGCGTTGGTTATTTCTGTAATGTGAGGCTTTTGGAGAGGAGGCGGGGGTTGCTGGAACCGCCTGCCCCTGTAATGGCAAGTGTCCTTTGGGAGCAGAGGAAGGGGGAAACCAGGGGAAAGGAGGCACGGGGATATTTTGCGGGGAGCCTGTTGCTGTTCCATTGAAGCTAAACCTTATCCTAGCAGCAGTGATGCCGGTTTCCGCAGTCCCCTACATGGGCTGGCGTCCCAGTTACCAACTGGGACTGTCAGAATTGATTTATGAACTCAGCCCAAATGCTCACAGGAACAAAAAAAAAAAAAATAAATGCAAAGGGAACCGGTACAGCCCCAGGCAAAAGGCAGGAAAGATGCGATGCGTCTGGCAAGCCCCGCTGCTTGTTTGCTCCTGCTTTGCATTAAGCTATTTGCTGTGACTTAAAAAAACCAAACAAACATCTCTTCCTGCTGAGGCAAACAGAAAAGAGGTCATTGGAAGGGGGTTTGTGTCTCGGAGCCAGTGCCTGCCCTCGGGGAGCCGAGCATCTGGGGGACCACAGCGCCGGGCGTCAGGGCAGCTCACGGGCGCAGCCCCGGGGTCGCCGGCTCAGCCATGGCAAAGCTGAGCTGCTGCAACGTGTTTTGTGTTAAATGTTCTTTTCATCCTGCGCAGGAGACGTGGATGTGTACAAAGTTGATTGCGTGTACGCGCCGGGTTTGTTTCTTTTTTTCATTTAGATCACATTTTTTAGATGTTAAGGCTTTTGGATTTTGTAAGGGAGGCATTCTTATGGTGGTTGAAACCGCTTCTTCACTGGAAATCCTCCTAAATCTTACTCAAAAATGTATATGAAAGAATCTAGTAGTTGAAAGCAAAGCAAACCATTTTTAGCAATCCAAGATGCATTTATAACATTTTTTAATTAGCTGAAAATTTTGAGGGAAATGATTTCCAGTCACTGGGCATTTTTGAGTGTATGATTTCAAGAGGTTGTCAACAAATAGTAGCTCTTCTCTTGGTACCGAAGTTGCATCAGGGATTTCCAATCCCAAAGGTTTCAGATGCAATTCAGTCGAAGCTCTGAATTCCTGATGCTTTTTCTGAAGTATTTAATGTGAGGAGTTTCTGAAGCTCCGCCGCAATTGTTCTCCCATTAGCAATGAAACCCAGCGTGCTCTCTGAAACAACCAAAATTGGAGGATGCGGAATCATCCTTGCTGGACGGCGATGCTGGTTGTCAGTGGTGAGGAGCACTGCGAGCCCAGGTCGAATCGAGGGTGTTCGAGTGACACCCTCCTGGCATTGCCAGGGGCATCAGGCAGAGTCGCGATGCAGAACTGAAGCAAAACCAGTTTGAAGATTACCCAAACGTGGCTTTTGGGAAGAGAATGAAGGCGCGGGAGTGTTGGCTGCATCTCCATCTGCAGCGGTACAGCTCGTGGTGTCGGCACGCCGATGCCCATACCGAAGAGCAAGAACATGCTCCTCCAAACGCGAGGGCAGGATTTCATCCTTGCCTGCTGCTCAACACCAGCAAGGGGTGTCCAGTGATAGCCAGAGGTTCCTGCCCACGCAGCCGTTCGGCAGGGTGAGCCATAGCCGCCCAGGGGTCTGCAAGCCAGGGATTTGAGTCAAAAGAGGATTCACATCAGCAGTTGACCGTCTTCTGCTGCTGACTGGATGTGCCACAGGGAAAACGACCTCACCCAAGGCTCTTTGGAATGGCTGGGCTCCAGTGCTTGCAAGGTAGACCTTCCTGCCTGCAGTTCACCCCAGAGATGCACGGGGGGGAAGACCCACATGGGGGTCTTGGGGGCAGCAAGCTCTGCCCTGGGGGGTGGTGCTGCCCCCCCGAAGCTCCCCGCTTGGTTTTCGGATGTCTCACCAGCGGGGTAAGCGGGTAGGTGGGAGCTGTGCTTTGAGAAACCAGGAATGTGTGCAGCCACCAGCTCCCTTCCCAGCACTGCTCTCCGGGACAAACTCAAGCTCATAAATCTCCTACTCAGCAGGGAGTATTTGTGCTATAAACTAATTAGGCAAGTGGTCAAATACCACAAACACCTTTGCCCTCGTTAGAGACCAATAACGATCCTGAGTAGGTGCTGAAATGCCTCATTAACAATGGGCAGGGCCTCCTCTCTGGGGTATGGGCTACGAAAACAAGCCAGCAGCCCAAGGGTGCAGGAGGCCCTGACACTGATTTGGTGCCCTGCTAATGATTTAAGTGTCAATTAGCTGGTCCGACGCTACGTGGAAGTCCTGGGCTTATGGGCTACAAAGCCAAGGCACAGAGAAGGTGGGATATATTTGTATTTGCCGTGGAAATGAGGAATTTGGCAGTTTTGTGTGATGAAGAGCTTCTTTCCCTCTTCTTCATCTGCCCTGCCGCTGTGTTGACGTGGTGCCATTCTCCTCCTTTTCCCAAAATCCTCTTCCCATCACTCATTTTGGTTACATGCTCTTCCACACGCCTCGCGATATCCTCGAAGGCCTCGGTGATGCAGCTCTGGGTTGTTTTAAAGGATCTGGGTGGAAACCAGAGTCAGGGCAGACACTCTCCTCCGGTCACTTCTGTTCTTTCTGCTGTTTTCCATGAAAAAATAAAAAAAGGTTTTCATGCCCGGTGGTATCGTTGCAGTATCAGGAGGTGCCTTGTCAATGTGGGTCTGCGTAGAAGTAAACTGGGAAATATTTTCCAGGCAAATTACCCTTTTCCTTATTGCTAAAGCAGAGCTGAAACTGGTATTTTTCTTCTGCTGTTGTGGTGTTAGCAGTGACTTCAGGCTTGCTCAGGCAATACTGGCTGGGAGGTCAGACAGGCCAGTTCTGGACGCATTTGCATCTCCTGCATTGCTTGTATTCGGACTTCGGGAATAATTCAGGCATCCCTCAGATATGCCATGATATACAGTTCACCCTGCCTGGAGATGGGGGACCAGATCTGTCTTTCTCAGACGTTTTATTTGAAGGACCGTGACGCCATTAAAACAAAAGCCAAGATTTTTTGATTTGTCTGGTAGCAACTGCCAGAAGGCAGTGCCCGTGTTGCTTTTTTTAGAATCCCCAAAAACGAAGCTAAATTTTGAATGTTCGTTTGGTATTTGCTTTAATTTTTTTTTTTCCTATGCTGTGTTTGCTGTTTGCAGGAGCAGGACTGTGACTGTATATGTGCTTCTCTTTCAGCTGTTTTCCATTATACTGGTGGTACATGGACCACCAGCCAGGAGCTTCTAGGCTGTATCATTTTTTTCTTCATTCTTTCATGCCCAATTTTAATAGGATCTCCAAAAAAAAAAAATCAGTGGGTACCAAAGCGAGTTGGAGGTGCATCCCTTGATAGTATCTGTTTCCCACCACAGATTAGAGTCTTGTATTAGTGATACACAACGAAGATGTTGCAACCAGTCTGCAGTTTAGGTTTCTGGCAGGTTAGTGTATAGCCAAGAAAGGTAACGCAAAGCAGCGTCAAGCCAGTGAAAGGGAGATGTAGTAAAAAAAAAAGTTATCTGAGTGATGAATTTTCTATAACAGTTATCAAGAGTGGCAAAGAAAATTAACTTCACTTAAGCCAGGCAGAAATTCCTGATTCAGAAATTAGGCTGAGGCAGGTCCTCTAGGCCAAGTCTTCTGCCTAGACACGTCCTGCTGAATACACTCACCGACTGCTCCAGTGGAGCAGAAAGCTCCAGCAGCATTCTTTGGATGCCATCCAGGGAAGGATGTGCAAACGGGTCATTATTTTGTGCATGAGATTCTGTGTTTGCCCAAGTTGTGTGTCACAGGGAACGGCGCACGGCAGACGGCAAATTCCTTATGAAAGCGGTTTTGTGGAGGGGTAAAATGTACAGCTGCCGCCACTTCCAGATGTGCAATGAGGAAGGACTTGTCTCCCCTGCTGTCCCTCCTAGTCAAATGCCTTTAAATACCATTCCCCAGCTCTACGGTTCACCCCAACAGGCCCGTTAACACTTCCACACAGATGTGTTTGGGTGCTGATGGGTCCCTGATTCATTTGCTTTAAAAGCAAAAACTTGCTTGCAGCTGGTTGAAAAATCAAGGGAGACGTTTTGTAGAAGTAATAATAATGTGCAATGAAGAAATCCCTTGTGGATTTTCTCAACCTTTGCTGCTTAATGAACCAACTGATTCAGCCTGTAGTGTTGAAATAATCCTTCCAAGGATGTTAGAGCGGTGCCATTAAGTCAGGGGAAAGATTTTACTGCAAAACTTTTGTTAATGAACCAAGGTTTTGTTGTCAAAGGAAGAAATGGGGCTTTCTCTGACCTGGCTTTTAGGTGCAGGTGAATTCATTTCGATTTCTTCCCCTGTGTTTTAGGCTGACACCTAATCATCAATATAGTTTGCAATGTTTCTTTCTCTCCTTTTGTTATTAACCGAGGGACAATGGAGAGGTTTGTAGAAGGGAAGTCCCCCGAGTCCTGTTTAATACAAAGACAACACCTCCTTCAGCTCAGGAAATCCCTGAGCTGCTTTTTCTTTTCTTTTCTTTTCTTTTCTTTTTTTTTTTTTTTTTTTTTGAGGCTGGGGGAATATTCTGGGGGAAAAAAATCACAGCATGTTTATTGTGTTCTTAAACCCTCTCTAGGCATCTGCTTTTGGCTGTTTTTATTGACAAAATACTGGGTTAGGTGGATGTTGGAAAGCCATTATTACGCTCGGTGTCATCGGGTTGTTCCTGTGTCTTTTAATTAGTGTTATAAAAGTGCTGAGGGACAATTGCACAGAGGGTTTTTTGTCATCTTCATCACCCTGCTTTATTTCCTCACCCTTCCTCTGAAAACCTCTTTGCTTTTAACTGGCTTTTCCTCTGACTGTGGTACCACTAGTCTTTCTGAAGAGGTCAGTCTTGGATGGGCTAAAGCTGCGCACAGCTGCTTTCGTGGGGTTTTACCTCCCACCCTCCAGAGCACTCCTGAGGATGCTCAAGCCTCCAGTGTTTGAGTGCTTTCCTCTTGGGTACCACTACTGCCAGCACAGCGTCAGCTCCATCATGGAGCGCTGCAAATCATCTTCTCCACGTTTCCAGATGAAGGGTTTCCTACCTACGTGCCCTTTCATGTTGACGCTCCTCTCCCAGACCACAAAAAGGGACTTCAGTGAATAACAATTACGTGTGGAAAGAAGTGGCTCCTGTCAGGAACCCCGTCGATTTGAATGGCAAAGCTGAGATCTGCACGGGGGCGAAGGGCTGATGGTGTACGTGTTCAAGGCCTTCACCGCAAATTCAAAAGCTCTGGATCCACTTAGCACCCTCGGAATGGAGGCAGATTTAGTTCGCTATCACTAGAGATCCCCTCTCAAAATACAAGTAGGGATCTGGGCTGAAAATCCTTCCCTTGTTGAATCCAAAGACAAAATTCCCCTTCCCTTAGGTCGGACCAGGATTTCCAGCTGTGCAACAGCCTATGCTTGGCCTCTGCCTACCTTAGAGCAGCCAGGGGGTGAAGAAGGCTGGTCCACAGTGAACCAGACAAGCAGTAGGTGAAGCCTGTTAGCAGGGAGGCACTCAGAAGGAGACAGTGTTATCCTCTTTCCCATCAAAGCCATCTGGCTCTCAGTTGCCAAACCAGTGCCAAGCCCCAGTGACCTTTCAGACTCATCACTGTGCTTAGAAGATTTACAGTGGAAAAAAGCTACTTCTTGCGAAGAAACTCTTGCTCCTTCCTCCCAGGAGAGCATCTAGCCGCAATGACTCATATGTTCATCATCCTGGCTTCCCGTAACTGTCCGACAGTGGCTACAACGCAAAGGCTTGGGGAGAATCCGTGCTTGCTTGCCTCTGAGATAGGGTGATGTAAGCTCTTGCTCTGGCTTCTCCTGGCTTTCCAGACTGTTCAAAGTTCAAAGCTTTAGTCTCATCACTCCATCACCCAGCAGGCCAGCTCTGGCTCAACCACCGACTTGCCTCTCCTGAAGTGATGACATTTTAAAAGGGCCTTGGAACGACGAAGGTCCCAGAGTCCCGGCAGAAATGGAGGTGAAGCTCACTGACAGTCAGGACCCGAGTTACCAGAAGATCTGCCTAAGTCACTGTCTGCCTGTTTTCAGGCAGAGCTGCGAACCACATTTAGGCTTTGCAGTGGAGCCGCCGTGAAGATTTTCATTTCAAGTTGCCAAGATATTCTCTACAAGGTACTGGTACCCTGTAGGGTAACCCTTGGAGAAGGAATGATGTTATTCTGGGATAAATGGAAAAATAAGTAGGCTGAAGTTGGGAGGGAGACTATTGCTTCTCAAGTAACAGAGGAGCTGAAAAATGAACTGGAAAGACGGTCCAAGTTCTAGTTCAGATTTCAAACACCTCAGAAATCCATAAGTGGATTCGTACTTCGGCCCCATTAAAAAGTTCTCTCAGAAAACTGGGGGTTGGGTTTGGATTTTGAAGTTTCCTGCCTCCACCAGATTTAGACGTTCTCTGATCTGGGTCTTCGTTCAGGCCTGTCTCCGATTATAGAGCCATGAACGAATAGGTCTGTTGAGGGAGCCGCGTTGGCTGGTCTGCGTGAGCCACTGCCTTCCTTCAAATAGATCAAGAGACTCAACAGAGTCTTGTGCCGGGGAACATGAGAGCAGCACCAAGGTATTTGACATGAGGTTGTTTGAATGTCAGTGGTTTTTGTCTGTGGGACTCTTTGTGTCCTCCGCTTTCAAAATTCTTGACTGTTCCTCTGAATCCAAACCACATGGATTTTTTCCGGATGTTAGGTAGATGCAGTCGAATTCTTCCAGCTGCCAAGCGCAAGGTGAGATCCCAACAAGTATGCGGCAGGCCTTTTTGGGCAAGGGCTCCATCATCTCCAGAGCTCCCAAGGAAAAAAGTAGTTACCCATAAATTCCCACAGCAGGCGAAACAGACTCAGACCAAAAGCCTTGATGTAAATCTAAACCATGATGTTCACTGGGGTAAAAACTGTCCTTTTATGCAAAGCAGCCTGGATCTGAGAAGTGCTTGAACGCCAAATCTGAAGTCAGTCTTAATGAAAACTTGCTGTGCTGTTGGATTGCTTCTTGGCCTTTCCCTCCGTCCCTCTCCCTTGAAATTCTCCAGCTTGCAACCTCTGCTGGGGTACTCGCAAGCTATAATCCTCCCTGGGATATTTCCAGGAGACCTGGGGCTACGAGGAGACAACAATTCTCTGCCTTGGGTCAGTTCTTCATCTCTTAGCCCTCATCAGTGGATGCCGGCAGCATCAGGAGGCTGCGAGCATTTATGGGATGAGGAAAGTTGTCCATAATGTGCCTGAATTCATGTTGCTCCTTCACAAGGCGAGCACACAACGCAGGCTACCTAGAAAGGATGGATGGAAAATGAACAGGCATTGTGGAATATTTTTTTTCCCCTGTGGGATGGGCGTCTGCCAAGCAGAGCTCCATTCTGCAGGACCAAGCACCAATCTATGCCCTTTTTGTTCCCACCGTTTTCAAAGGGTTTCCATTTAGGCTTTCAAGTAAATGGATGCGCTCCTGGGAACGCAGCTCACACACCGAGCTGGCTTCACAAGGAGCGCTTCTCTGGGGCAAGGACACTGTGGTTTCAGGCTGGGTTGCGAGCCGCGCAGCCCTGTTTATTTGTCTGCCTCCTGCCAGGCAGGAGCTGGGATTATCATCACAGGCAGGCAAGAAGAGACCCAAGAAGGAGAAAAAAAATGGGCCAAAACCTCGCTTGCCCCGTATCGGGTTTGAGGTGCCGAGCGGTGGAAAGGGAAAGCTTTCCAAAGCAGCTGAGTGATGCTGGGGGGGTTTCAGGGACTGATTTTACCCTGGGGAGAGTTGATTGCAGCATCTCTGCCGATGGCTGCCGTAGATGTCCAGCTGCCCGTTGCAGGGTCGTACTGCTGCCTTCGCCATCGGTAGCAGCCTGAGGGGTCCAGCTGGGGACGGCTGTGCTGGGAGTCGGGGAGGTGTTTGCAGGAGGTGTCGATCATCTCCAGTTACTCCATCCCAGCAGAGGTTTCGGGGCCTTTGGGGCAGAGCACATGGGAACAGAGCACATGGGAACAGAGCACATGTACCACCAGAGCACATGGGAACAGAGCAGGGCTTTTCTTTCCCACCAAATCCCTTCTTGATTTATTATGCGCCTGCTCAGCAAGAAGGAATGCCAGCGCTGCAAGGATTGCGTTATCTGGGGTGTGCTGTTAATGAGGCCATCATGTTGATTAAGCATCAGCCTGGAACACTATCTCGGTGAGGTCCCTCTCTCCCCCTGCAGTGACTGACGCTTCTCCCTGCATAGACAGACCAGAGAAAGTCCTCGAGACTCATTGTTTGGGATTAAAATAAATAGCAGTCGAGGTGGGGCAGGGCTGGTGGCAGATGTGTGCGAGAGATTGCACAACTTCTCTCCGCTGAGGATGGAGCTGCCCGATTAAAACCAGCTACAGATCCGAGGAGAGGGGTGGATGCATGAGAACGTTCATTAGGGATAATAAATAATTAGGTGTGAAATGCTTCGGCATGGCTCTAGTCAAGGGGTGCAGAGGGAGTGGGAGAAAGAGTGGAGGAGTGGAGAAGAGATCCCGTTTAGCACGAGTTAAGTCTGCAGGCTGTACTCTTCGGTACGAAGCTGGCAGCGCTGGCATAAAGGAAACAGGTGACTTGGGAAATTGTTTGATTTCCTTTCCTTCCCCTCCAGCTTTTTCCCCAGCAGCGAAGATCTGCCAATTCGGCTCTGAGTAAAAGTGACACATCTGGCAGATTTACCCAGGAACTCCAGCCCAAATCTCTTTGCTTTGCTAACAACTCAGTATTTTGTCATATTCTGGGCCACCCGTGAACCTCAGCGAAGTTAGAAATGCCAGCAAATCTGCCTATCGAGCTGCGCTGGCAGGACCTGGCAGCAATGAAGGTGGTCGTGAGCTGCAGCTTGTGACGGTCCCCCCCACTTCCAGCTGACAGGCACGTGCTAAGGTGGATCCTTGCTGGCACTCATAACCTCTGTGGTGTGTAAGGTCACGATGTTGAAGGTGGCTTCTGGGAAGGGTAGAGGCAGGCTTGTCAGGGGTCAGGTTTGCGTGGCTTTTAGCTGCTCTCGGGGGTCCGTGGTGGGGCAGAGCGAGGGTGCTATCTGCGTTAGCAGCTCTGCAGATGCCCGTCACAGCTGCCTGGGAATTGCCCCTTCAATTCCTTCTATTCCAAGCGTGGTAAGAGCAACGAAGCTTTCCCGGCAGGCCCTGCCGCCCGTGCAGCCCGACGGCGCGCCTCTCCCTGCAGGAAGCGACAGGCATGGTTTCATCTCTCAAGGGGACAGGGCAAGGCAGGGCACGCTCTTTTCTAACAGGGAGTTTTAGACCTGGCATGTCAACCTCTGGATCCCAGCTGTGACCGTCTTTGGCTGCCCTGGAGAAGGTTTTACTCTGACTCATTACACGCTACTTGTTTTGGCGATAACTGTGGTACGCAAACTGTCCAGAAACGTATCTCGTGTTCACATGGGTGCTCCTGGGCATGTGCTGAGAAGAGAAATCAGCCCTGCTGGACCCGTGGTTTGCAGAAATAAGTCTCTGAAGCTGTCCATATTGGGTTCAAAGGATTTCCAGTTGGTTGGTTGGTGGTGCGGGGGCTGCTCCGTGGGACCAGCTCCAGGGGGTGGTGCAGTCGGGAAGGGAGCGCACTCGCTGCCCACGTCTTGTGCTGGGTATGGGTGGGCATAAGGAAGCCGAGCTGAGGGCGCCTGTTTGGGGCTGAGGATGGGTCACCAACTCGTGCTGAAGCCGTCAGTGAGTCACTTGCTCTGCCTGAACCCAACAGCTTGGAAACCCTCCCCAGACTTCATCTCCTTGAAAGTACCAGATGTTGAGCACAGAATGGGATTCTCAGGGCAAAAGGAAGATGCTGTAAGCAAAGATTTGCTAAACACCAGCACCATGAAACGTAGGAATGCCAGCAGGGAGAGCAAACCTGCGCCTCGGGGAGTGGTTAGACTCACGAGATACACAAGACAGAGGTTCTCAGACGGCTGCTTCTTAAATCAGCTGGAGCAGATGCCTTCAGCATCCGGGAAGGGATGCTGCTGTTCATGTGGCTTCTTCCATCTGAGCCTCTGTCAGCTGCAAGTTAAAGGGGAAAACCGAGTGGAAAGAGGTTCAGGTGCTGGCAGCGTGTCCTCTGCTTGCAGACGTGCAGCTGACATCTGCAGCTAACTCTCCCGTCCTCCTAAAAATCAACACCACCACCACCACCACCACCCCTAAACAGAACCCTGAAATACCTCCTCATTTGAAATGGCCCTAATCCCCAAACTATTTTCCTTGCCTGCACTCACCAGTGGACAACTCCGGGAATCACAGAGGGTTTTACGTTTTTGTTGTTGGTTTTCGATTTTGAATTTTGGCGTTTGCTTTTTCTTTTCTAAGACCTACAAAGTCCCAAGGCAGCTTGTACGTTAGGAATTGCTGAACAAGGTAATTGCTTAGTGCAGTTCCTTGGAGGGACTCATTTTTAAGTGGAAAGAGGAGTGTGTTGATTTGGTCACGTCCCAACCAGGAAATACCAAAAAGCTGAAGATGGACCCGTTACAAACAGGCTAACCAGCCTCAGATGTCCCTTCAGTATCAGAATATGGGAGGTAATAGAGAGCACATGGGTCCTGTAAATAATGAGATTACTAACAAATACACAGAAATAAAGCCATTTGGCTGCCTCCGTGAAACACCGAAGCCACTGGTTTCAGCCGAAATGTCTTAATTGCCCCCGATTGCCCTCTAATGGGTGTTTTTCCTGCAGCCTGTCAAGATCTGCGTGGGGTTTTGCATCTCGTGTGCAGCACACTTTACTCCTACGCTTTCCTCCTGTGGAAGGGCCGGAGGAGTGGCTGGGGCACAGCAGAGATGCTGATGGTCTGGGGCATGAGATGTTGGTAGGAGAAAGGATGCTGTGGGGAAGAGCACAAAGTGGAAGAGGCCAGTGCCCTTCCAAAGAAGCAGGGCAGAGGTGTGAGCTGCGCTTGCCTCCTTTCGCCTGCTTTTGACCCCTGTCCTGCTGCTGCCGCCTCATTGCTTGAGCCTAAAAGCCTGGGGTGGAAGGAAGTGACTCAGAGTTGGAAGGGCCCTCGGGAAAACTCACATCCCTCAAAGCAGGGAGCCCAGAGTCGGGCTTTCGATCCCTCCTTTGGCATCCCTGCAAGCGCTGACCCCCTTTAAGGAGGCTGCCGGGAGCTGCAGGTGCTCGCGTGGGTTGTAAAGCAATCAGGTTGTTTGTCTCTGAGCTGAAAGATGGATCGAGGAGCCCCACTCTAGGCATCCAGCCTCGAAAATACTGGCCCAGTTTTTAATTCCTGTGTCTGAGCTTCCTTTCCTGGGGCTGGGACAAGGGTGTAGGCAGATATCAATGCAGCATATGCGTGCACATACATTTTCCCCTTAGGGGAAGGAGGAGGGAGAACTGTGGCCAAAGCAAGGTGCCTTCAGAGCCGTGAGGATGGGGAAAGGTCTCGTATCATGCTGCATGGGACAGAGGCAACGTGCGCAGTGGCTCAGCGGCAGGGTAGGAAGGATGGTGCTGGCGTGGTGTTTTGGAGATGTTGGGGATGGGGGAGCCCAGCTTACCCCATGGCACGGTGCTGAGAGCGTGGGGTGGCATTAAGTGGGGGCTAGAGGAGAGTCTTAGAGCCTCCTGCACTTCGGGGAGGCCAACCCTCAAGCTGGACTCACGGGCAGTGCTCCTGGGCTTTGAGCATGGAGAGGGAGCACTGCATCCCCCGAGCCTGGAAGGGAGCAACGGGCTGTGCGGTAGACGGTCTCCAAGCTCTTTATTCTGGTGCTTCATCATCACTGTTTGACCTCGAGCATTTGCGCTGGGGAGTTTTAAGCCATTTTTAGCTGCCTGGCTGCAAAGGGGAAGGGAGGGAGGAGGGAGGGAGAAATACCATGCGGTTAGTATTACATCCCCGACACAATGGGAACTTTTATTAGCAATTTTCCATTGTGTTGCAAATGGCAAATATCATGGTTATATTTGCATGTTTCAGACTCTCCTGGAGAATTAGCTTTCCTCTGCGATTGGGTAATAGTTTTCATATTGCATTAGCTTCAGCGTTTGGAGTGAGATACAAAAGCTGCAGCTGAAAAGCACTGATCCTCCTGCCTTTGGAGACCTTCATTCTTACCTGGTAGTTCCACCTAGGAAAAAACAGGTTGTAAGAAGCTCGATCTCTTTGTGGGGTAGAGAAAGAGGAGGTGGCAGGTGGGCAGTACCTTTGCTCCGAGGGTATTGATTGCACTTCGCAGGCCGATAAAAACGCATACATTCCTGGCTAGAATAACAATAAGGATGTTTCTTTGCTCTAGGATAAGTCAGGATTTGACTAGATTTATGCTTGGCTCTGCGGAGGACATGCAGCTATTGACAGCCTGAAAGCAATTAGGCCAAGAAAACAAAACAGAAACAACTGGGAATCGTTGCAGCTTTCAGTCTGCAGCATTGCTTCCAGGACCCAAGGACCCAGGCGCTTTGACTCTGGGCCATGGCCCTGTTGGGTTTTGGGGTTGGGTTTTTTTGCCTTTGAGATTTCGCAGAGTGCTTTCTGTGGGGGAGTTCTGCTCTGCGGTCTGGATGAAGCTGCTATGTGCGTCTTCCCTGTTGTGGGACCTGGACCACAGTCACCAAACCACTGGCTGATGGCAGGATGGAGGCTTAAAGAGCTCTGCCTTTCCTTGTCTTCCCCTGCATGGCCAGGTATGGCTTGGGCGCGACTGTGGTGGCAACGGTAAATGGGAAAAGTCACTGCAACACCATTCCCTAGGTCCCTGATGCTTCTCTTGCAGCTCTTCGCAAGCTCTCTAGTCTCTGTGCAACACCACTGTAACAGAAATCCCCAGTTAAAACATCTCGCCGAAGGGTGGGAAGCTGTTGCTGCTGAAGGCAACCTGCTCCACTGAGCCTTGGTGCTTCTCCCCAGGAGAGACAAATGGTGAGAATTTTTTAACGTGCTTTTTAGAAACCAGCAAGTTAACTCAGTTGTCCTGAGAAATATCGTTAAACTGGTGTCGATCCCAGCCTTGGGTCTCTTTTCTTCCCCCAGCAGACCTTCTCCGAGTTTCAGAGACTACTCTTGAGTAGTTTTAGGGTTGGACACATTGGAAATGTGGAAATATTTCATTTCGCATTGGAAATGAAACCCCATATGCTGCAGACAGGGGTTTCAGCCCAGGGTTGGACTTTGCACAGGGCTTTATGAAGGTGCTTGAGCCTTAGGGTGAGCTTCTCGGGGCTTGGTGCAGTATGAGACCAGGTACCCTCCCTGCACTCTGCTTTGCTAGTCCCGAACTCCATCTCTGATGCCTAAGGCCAAGGGAAAAAGCATATGTGTACTGTACAGCATGAAGGTTGGAATGACGTGAGGGCTGCAGAGCGTCTATTTGTCCATTCTGCTCACAGAAAAAGGCCTTCATATTTTGTTACCATCTGGACAGCAAATGTGCCCTCCCCTCCTACGGGAACTTAGTTTTGACCTTTGCTCGTTTTGTTTAAGAATGACTATAAGGCAAACGTGTAACATTTGCACTAGGGACCTCCTGTCAGCACCACAAGTAGGTCAGGAGACCTGACTTGGCTGTCTTGCTTGTGTCGTGTATTTATGATAGATGTACATAAACGCATATATCTGAGTTTATTCTTTGTATTTGGCCGAAGCTGGGGAAGACAGAACCTCTATTTGAAGCAAGGTTATTCCTAATGTTATCGTTTTAGATCTGTGATTATTAGTTTTGATGTGAACAGCAAGTCCCACCATATGCCGAGAGCTCCACACAATGCGCTCCTTCACGACGGCGGCGGCACGGGCGTCATCGGGAGGCGAGCGTATCTGCTGCGAGTCCTTTGATTCATGGTGCCTATTGCACGGATCACAACCACCGGTTAATCGGGTCTCCTGCAGACCATGAACACGTTGTTGCTTGTTTCATCAGTCGTTAGCACAGACGGGTTGTGCTGGTTGGTGATCTCTGATATTTGGCCTGTTCGGCTGGTGGGCTGGTGACTGTCAGTCTTGTGTAGCTCAAGCGGAATGGGGCAAGCTAGGATGAGTTCCTCTCCATAGCCATCGGCTAGATTTGGCTAACCAGAGCTGGAGCGTGCCCAAGACCCCTGCCTGCAGGGCTTTCTTCTTCTTTCCCTTTAGAAAGTCCTAACATCCAGCAAAAACCCAGCATAACCTGTAAGCAAAGACTTGGAGCTCTTTTTTCCATAGAATCACAGAATCATTAAGGTTGGAAAAGACCTCTATGATCATCAAGTCCAACCATCAACCCAACACCCCCAGGCCTCCTAAACCGTGCCCTGAAGTGCTGCGTCTGCACAGTGTTTGAACCCCCCCAGGGACGGTGACTCCCCCACCTCTCTGGGCAGCCTGTGCCAGGGCCTGACCCCTCTGGCAGTGAGGACATTTCTCCTTATATCCCATCCAAACCTCCCCTGATGCAGCTTGAGGCCGTTTCCTCTCATCCTATGGCTGGTAACTTGGGAGAAAGATGGGAAGGAAGGGTCAGCCTTCCATTCATCAAGTGACCTGGTAGCTTGCCACCAAAACAGATTGGGGAAGCAGAGTCGAATGCTCTAACTCAAAATGAAGGGGTTTAGTTGGTTAAATATCTATTGAAGTTTGGAGCTGTTGCTGTTGCTGCTGGGGCACACACACACCCCTCCCGTGTCCGCCTGGCTTTGTACGAGCTCGTAGCAGCCCCGACTCCATCCAGTGCCCTTCAGCTCCCTGCAACATCCCCACGAGATGCTGCTACTCACTTTATAGCGTTTAAATGGGTCTTGCCAAGATGAAATTGGAAAATAAACCCCCACGGCTCAGGCTTGAGCTGTTGAGATTATGAAGATTGATCAAATAGCACAATTAAATGTATTTATTAAATAAATGGGTGGTTTATCTTTCTTTCGCCTTGCACCCACAGGGGTGATGCTGAGCTGCCTCTTGCTGGCTTTAAATGGGTCCCACTGCGCGGACGCTAGCACAGGCGAGGCCTGAATAGAAGCTTTGCTTTGGACTGTTGGGCTAGACCAGCCAGTTCCGCTTTTTTGGGTTGGTAGAGGGTTTTCTTTGCCCGTTTTCTTGCGCTGGCTGAAACGCTGCCCAGCGCGGGTTCTTCCAGACAGGCCTAGGGGTGTTTCCATTTGTGCCAAGAAAGCTGGGCTTTGACAGTCGAAACAAAACAAAACAACTTCGTCCTTCCATCCCATGTCTTTCCCAGTAAATTAAAAAGCATGTGTCTCTCCTTTTTTTTTTTGGTTTTGTTTTCTTTTTTTTTTTTTTGTAGCACAACTTTGTTTTAAAAGGCAAAGCCCAGCCTGCGTCCCGCCCGCTCTAGCACTGTCCCTTTAAAAACTGATGTTGGCAGCAGGTCTGGTGGCTGCGGCTCCTGTCCCAAGCAGATGGCTTTAGTTAGGCCAGATTCGGTGGCAGGTCTCCGGGATGCCGAATCTCTGCCTCGTTCGCTCCCTTTTCCTGTCATCAATAAAGCCATTGAGAGAATCTTTAATAAACAAACAAAAAAAAAGCATTTTTCAACAGATAGTGGGATGGAAAATGACTCATAGGAAAGCAGGTTATAAAGTACACTCTAGTATTAGGTATTACGTGTGTCGAGTTTCTGTTTGGGGTCCAAGAATGCTGTGGTTTTTCTCTAAGGATTATGCCATTGTGGAATAATGTCATTGTGGAGTATTTGGTCGAGATGAGCTGATTGAGTCTGGTGGTTACTTACAAATATATATCTCTGGGTTTTTCAGCCTTTGGAAAATCTGTGACAAGCAGTTTTGGGGAAGCTATGGGCAATTATTGCCATCACTGTTTCCAGCCCTCCCAAATGCCATGAAAACTGCTGGAGTCATGCTTTCTCTCCTCCTTTCCTTTTTTTCATTCATTTAGGACCTTTTTTTTTCTTCTTGGGATAGGGTGCAAATAAACTGGGCAGGATCCTTTCCACTGGCTTAGACCTACCGAAGGACGGATCCAGTCTTAGAGAGAGGCTGGGAGGAGCACGCATGATATTACTGTGATTGAAAAGCAAAGTCCTTAGGGGATGGAGGAAAGGGGTGAGAAATACCCTGCACAGCAACCACCCTGTTAAAGTTGGGGTGGGACTCGGCAGTGCCGGTGGGACTTGGGTGGTGATCACCAAAAAGGCTTTCGGAGGAGAAACCTTGATCTGCGAACTCTTGCTCCTTCTCTGTGGGCATTAAAGGATGCGCTGGGAAAAGGGACGTTTCGGGTGGCACTTGCAAGTTCCAGCAAGTCACCTGCAGAGTTAAAGAGACACCGGAGGAGGGCTGATACCCAGATTCTCTTTCCTTGCATCTTGTGATCCTCGTTTTCAACACAGCAGTCCCTAGAAACACTGCCGTATCTGTTTTTGGTAGGAGCTGGTAGGATATCCTGCTTTCTTCCCATTATTCAAGTGAGCTGATGATTAGAAAAGGAGAAAAAAAAGATCCTTTACAGTTTGGTTTCCAACCTCTCTGTGGGAAAAAAACATGCGTCGTGATGATCCTAACTCTAGAAATGATAACTGCGTGATCTCGTTAGCTGTTATCATCACTTCTACCTCCCCGGCCTGCGCCGCACGGACGTTTGACAGCTTGGGGTCAGCCCCAGGCGGCTCCTACTTGAGCATCATCGAAGAGCGAAAAGGAAGTGTCGAAGGACGAACTTGAAGGAAAGGGCTCGCGCTGCGGGTTCAGTGAAATATTTATAGAGCACTATATACACAGCTGTGGACAGGCTTTAAAAATGGGAAACACTTAAAGCAAAGCAAGGCCATTTGGATACAGAAGGCCTTAGTTTCTGGTGTCTCCTAGCCAAAAATAAAAAAAAAAAGCACATATACAAAGAGCTGTTTCTAGTTTTGCCCATCTGTCGCAATCCCTCTGCTTCACGGGCCTTCTTTTTGGTTTGTTCTCGGCAGTTTTTGTCAGCGAGGGGCAGAGGGTATGGTGTGAGGGCGTCCGTGCGCGTGTGCCTCGGTGGGGAATAGCGCCCAGAAGGAAGGCGGAGGTGGCCAGGCAGGCCACGGCTTTGTCCGGCAGCTTGTTTTTGGAAAGGGCTGGTGTTATGTTTGCTGAAAATTGCTCCTGAAGCATATACAAGCGTGCGTGGAACGGGTATGTGTGCTTGCTGAAGGAGTAGGTAATTAGCTTTATTTTTCTTACCATTGCAATCTCTACCTACCCCCTATGTAGCGAGACACCTGCGTTAATACTAGCTTAACACAAAACATAAGTAAGTATAAACACATAAAGTGTGTTTATAAACGTTATAAATATATTATACTATGTTAACACATAAATATAAACACGTATTGATGGGAAGAGGAGTGAAGGGTCACCAGTTGAGCACACCTCCAGGGGCTTTCGGTGCCTGGATGAGGTCCAGGCATTTCCAGGATGCGGCGGCACCCAGGCAGCTCGGGAATAGCACGGCCCAGGAGCCGGCGTCGGCTGGGGAAAGCCCTTCCAGCCGCATCACATCACAGACATGGCATGTGCCATTCCTTCGATGCAATTATTCTTCATAGGCTCATTGACCTGAAACTAAACTCTTGGGAAAGCCGAGATTTGAGGCAGCCTTTGTCTGTCCGAGTCCGAACAGGGAGAGATGGGGCTCCAGGGGAAGGGACAGACATGTGGGTGAAGCTGGTTTGCCATTGCTGTGGATGTTTTTAGGGGATTAAGAGGGGAATGATCGCTCTCCAGGCCTGTCTCAAGCTTCAAGAATTACCTGCAGGGCCCGCTGGAATCCATTTTTGGATGACTGGAGATTTTTTCCTATCCGCAGTGACAGAAAGCGAGGCCAGCGGTCTGGAAACGCCCCTCAAGCTGTCAGAAGGATGATGGTTGCTCTCTGCGGCTCGGCGGAAAGCTGACCCATGGCAGGCTGCAGCGAGAGCTGGGGGGCAGCTCGGCCCCTCTGCCCATCGTCTTGGGCAGGTCTGCCATGGGGGAGGCTGGGGACAGAACGCCCTGCCACGGGAGGTGCATCGAGCTGGTCACTGGTTGCTCTGCCACTTGGGTCTGGAGAGGATTGGGGGAAGAGGAGGAAGCACGGGAAACCCTAAGGTTTATTGTTGCTTCCTCTGATCTGGAAATGCCCAAATTTAGCACCGGGAAGATGGCATTGGAGAGGAGCAGTTTGGACCTGGGGCTGCTGGCTGACAGCCGGCTGGGCATGAGCCAGCAGTGCCCGGGTGGCCAAGGAGGCCACCAGCCCCCGGGCTTGTGTCAGCACTGGTGTGGCCAGCAGGAGCCGGGCAGGGATGGGGCCCCTGTGCTCGGCCCTGGGGAGGCCCCACCTCGAATGCTGGGCTCAGGTTTGGGCCCCTCGGGACAAGAAGGCCCTTGAGGGGCTGGAGCGTGTCCAGAGAAGGGCAGCGGGGCTGGGGCAGGGTCTGGAGCACAAGTGTGCTGGGGGGCGGCTGAGGGGGCTGGGGGGGTTTAGCCTGGAGAAGAGGGGGCTGAGGGGAGCCCTTCTCGCTCTCTGCAGCTGCCTGAGAGGGGCTGGAGTGAGGGGGGGGCTGGTCTCTTCTCTCAAGTAAGAAGTGATAGGATATGGGGAAACAGCCTCAAGTTGCACCAGGGGAGGTTTAGGTTGGATATAAGGAAAAACTTCTTCACCAAAAGGTTTGTCAAGCATTGGAATGGGCTGCCCAGGGAAGTGGTTGAGTCACCATCCCTGGGGGTATGTAAAAGATGTGTAGATGTGGTGCTTAGGGATGTGGTTTAGGAGACATGGTGGTGTTGGGTTGATGGTTGGACTTGATGATCCTAGAGGTGTTTTCCAACCTTAATGATTCTATGATTCTATTTCCCCAAGCCTGGAGGAACCGCTGCTCCTGAGGGACTGGCTGGTATCTAGAAAGATTGGAAGGTGTTCGGGGAAAGAACCAAAGTTTTGGGGGCTACAGGGGGCCCTAACTCCATGAACAGCATCACCGCAGCTGGAGGAAGATGTGTAGTTTGATGGAAAGTCCTTCCCAGCCGCGTACCTGGGGGCCAGACATTAGCACTGCTGTCGCAAGTGATGCTTATTCTGCCTTTGAGCATCTTCTGAAATTTCTTAGATGTTTTCCCTTAGTTCCTGTTTCTATTGCTAATATCCCTGGATTAAGTGATTAGTAAGAAAACGGAGCAGTAACACAGACCTTTCTGTTTGCTAACAAAATCTCTTGATGGTTTGTTTTTTTTTTTTTCCTTCCCAAAGGTGTTTGGCAGCAGGTGAGGGACTGGGACTCGAGTGGGAGAGGGAGCACGGCTTAAAGCCAAGGCCATCACAGACCCTGCTGCTGCCTGCTGGAGTGTGGACGTGATCAAGCAACGGTAAGGAAATAGCCTCTTATTCTTCCTGATTTCGTAAATCGCCAAACGCAGTTGCGGAATGCTTTCTCTCCTGTGCTCTCGTGCCCAGGGACTAGGGCCAGGACTTTGCTTTGAGGTTTTGTTTGCTTGAAGACACCCCAGACACCTCTGGACATAAAGCCATAAAGGTTGCGCCATCCCTTCCCTAT
This sequence comes from Phalacrocorax carbo, assembly GCF_963921805.1. Lineage (NCBI taxonomy): Eukaryota > Metazoa > Chordata > Aves > Suliformes > Phalacrocoracidae > Phalacrocorax > Phalacrocorax carbo. Next base: position 44,253,435 of record NC_087520.1, read on the forward strand.
TTATGTGCGTATATGTTCTTACGAGGTGATGCTGCTTACAGGGTGAGCCACAGTTGTACTGCACCTCGCAAAATAATTCCTCTGTAGAAACCCAAATGTTTTTCGGCCCTGGGGAGGCCCCACCTCGAGTGCTGGGCTCAGGTTTGGGCCCCTCGGGACAAGAAGGGCCTGGAGGGGCTGGAGCGTGTCCAGAGAAGGGCAGCGGGGCTGGGGCAGGGTCTGGAGCACAAGTGTGCTGGGGGGCGGCTGAGGGGGCTGGGGGGGTTTAGCCTGGAGAAGGGGAGGCTGAGGGGAGCCCTTCTCGCTCTCTGCAGCTGCCTGAGAGGAGGTTGTAGCAAGGTAGGGGTCAATCTCTTCTCCCTAGTAACAAGCGATAGGACGAGAGGAAGCTGCCTCAGGCTGTGCCAGGGCAAGCTTAGGTTGGACATGAGAAAAAACTTCTTCACCAAAAGGATTGTCAGGCATGGGAACAGGCTGCCCAGGGAAGTGGCTGAGTCTCCATCCCTGGAGGTATTTAAAAGAAGGGCAGACGTGGTGCTTGAGGATATGGTTTAGCGGTGGTCTTGGCAATGACAGGTTAGCAGTTTGACTTGATGATCTTAAGGGTCTTTTCCACCCTTAATGATTCTGTGACTCTATGTGGAGCCTGTGAAAGCCAGCGCTCGGACGCCGCATTTGGGAAGCAGGGAATGCCGTGGGCAGTATGGAGATCTTGGCCATCGAGGCCACGCGCGTGTGTGACACTGTGTGTGCGCTTCGTTTCCATGTCTTCCTGGATGCTCCAGGAGAGCGCGGAGTTCAAGGTCCCTTGTGCATGGGACACCCTCTCTGCCCTCCCTTTGTCTTCGGTGGTGGTAAGATGCTGTTGCAGCCCAAAACCTGACCTAATTTTTTCTCATGGTGTGTCTTTGCAAAACCAGAATCGTAGGCCGCGATGGCCTGGTTTCCAAATTCAGGACTTTCCTGCAGAAGAGAGCTGCCATAAAGGAAAAACTGGGGGGGAATCACTCTAGAAGCTCAACAACACTGAGCAGTCTTTGAGTAAGGGGTGCTCCTAAGCAACCCTACGACAACAAATGGAAGAGAGATGCCCGCAGCCTGTTAGCGGAGGGCCACCGTGTGCCGTGCAAAGGTTTTCACCGACCCTCTTGCATTTGAGCAGGTCTTGTGGGCAACCCTAAAAAACCCACAAAACCAGTGTGCAGATGGGAAGAGGGTAAAAGGAATGCTGTCAGAGAAACATATTTCACTTTCCAGCTTCTAGGGAGTTGGAAATAATGTGGAAAAAGATGTTGTTAGTTAATACTGATGAATGATCCTCTGGCAGCACCATTAATCAAAGCTAATCATTGAAATGTTTTTGGGAGCGGAAATTTCTATGCACTGGGTTTGATTCCTGTATAGAAAAAAATGGCTTTATCGGCTTCTTCTATGGAGTTTGACAAGCATCCAGTGGCCTGCTGTGTTCTTGACCGGCTGATGGCTCAGGAAAATCTAGAGGGCCCAGCAGAGGTTTTGCTGGCATTAAGAGCTCGAGTTAATGCTTCTGAAAGCAGCTATAGGAGTCAGATGCACGTCCCCATTGACTCTTGGGGTGATTTTACCTCTAATTTTTAGCTCTGATTTTTATTTATTTACCGTGTGTATTTGCAGTCCAGGCATCTCTTTGGTATAGACGTGTGATTCAGAGAGGAGGGTTTATTCCCTTGCTTTTCCAACTGATGGCTCCACGAACGATCCTTCCTACAGAGGCTCCGCAGCAATTCTGCATCCGTCCCCCCTCCTCAGCACCGCGTTTGGATGTGCAAAGGGCCCTTGCTTATTCGTATCAGGAAAATTACTCTTCCTCTTACCCGCTTTGCCAAGATGTTTCCATAGTGCAGGCGCGACAGAAAAGATTGGCTCGAGTGCTTTATTCAGCACATGTCCTAATAAAACCAGTTAAACTCCCCATCCAGGAGGCTGAAGAGTGATTCGAGGTCAAAAGCTCCAGATGACTAACCGGCCAATTCCACTTTTATGAGTCCCACGAGTTTCACGGACACCTTTGCACGCGGGGAACCGCCAGGTGAGCGCTGCAAATAACAGCCACCACCACCAAGCCCAGCGTGAGGACCCGTCTGTGCAAAAACTCGCAACTGGTTTCCAGGATATCGGATTTACACAAAGGCTGAGAAGTTGTGTGTGCTTTTAGTGTGGGTTTTCTTGCAACGGCAAAACGAACGTGAAATTCATTAGTGCGAACTGACTGCTGGATCATCTGTTTAAAAAATGCAGACTCTTGCCAAGCTGATAGAAAGGAAAAACTGGAGGAGCATAAAATTTATATCCCTTTTTATACCGCAGAGTTGCAAACGGTTGACAAGGACACTCGTGCGCCCAAGCCGCTGCGCTTTGCGACTGGGGAAACGAGTTGCAATAATGGGAGATGAAACACAAAGGTCAGCCAGCAGCCAAGGACCAGCCCGTGGCCGTTGATATTATACCAACCACAGTCAACGTTAAAAAATTTTATGGTGGCGCTGGGACTATGGTGCAGAAGAATAAGAAATCAGAGAAGGTAAATGCATATAAAGTGCCTTGGAAATCCCCCTGCCATTGCAGCGTTACCTTCCTAACCGGCTCCTAACCCCTGCCCACGTCCTTCTGAAAGAGCCATTATGTACGTTATGTGTCAGCAAAGACTCGTGTTTGTTTTTTCCTCTTTGTCTCAGTGCTTCAGATAACTTCTGGCCATGCAATTCCCAATGTTTATTTATTCTTCCTAAGAGCTGATAGCTAAATATATTCCCAATCTCAACAATTTGACTTTGGCCGTTTATTTAATGACCTTCACTCACTTCGGTATGATTAAGTTCATCTGTGTCTGGGTGTTTTGGTTAGCATTAAATTCCCTTTATTTTGGGAAGTTCATTTCCACACCATGCTTTCTCCCAGTTGCCTTCCTGTAAGTGAGGAGGGTGGGTTTTGATCCAGGTCTCCCCTCCTCCCCACTCCTGTTTTGCAATTTTTCCTTCCTGGCTTGCGACCGGCTTTCCAGTTCTGCCTCTTGGAGAGTGAAAATCCATCCTGGAACAAGACGCTTTCTCCAGCAAGATCAAAACCTTCCGCAGCCAGGGGAGCCGATGCTGCCACGGGGAAGGTGCTCGAGACCTGCATCCCTTCATCGCATCACCTGCTTGGGACATCCCCACGATCCAGGCCTTCGCCGAACATCTTTGCTGCCACCATCAAGGGATGGTGGTGGTGGGTCCCGTTGCACGTGCACCGAGGCAAGGGTCCGCTTGGCCGCCGTCCATCTGCCGTAGCAAATGGGTGACTCAAAGCGTGTGGCGGCATTTGGGATTCGTGTGTGGATGGGTTTTATTTCTCCTCTCCTTCGTGGCGGGGTGTCCAGTCGAGGCCCCGCGGCGGGCGGCTGCGCAGCCGGGAGGGAGAGCGGGGCTCAGCCCTGCAACAGCAACCGAAACGCTCCACCTGGAGGTGAAAGCAAATTATAACGGGGGCTCAGTGGCCAGCTGGGATTTGTAGATCAGCAGCTGAACCAGAAAAGCAAAGGGTAGGTATTTACCTAGTGTCGACCTGAAGCCGAGGTTATATTGAGGAAAAGAGTCTGTGATTTAAAAGAAAAGCAATGTGGAAGCGTACAACGCCGTTCTACGCGATGGCAAGGCAGTGCACGGGAGGAGATGCTCCTGCACCGGGCTGCAATTCCCCCAGCATCTGCCCCCAACCCTGCTGCCCCTATGGTGGGGAGACCGCTGAGCTTTCTGGGGCCAGGAGTGAGGATTTGAATTAAGGGATCTCCCCTCCCAGGGCACAGGTTTCTTTTAAGCTCAGCGGCTGAAGCGTTTTTGCTCCTGCCTCTGCATCTCTGGGCAAGCCTCTTCTTTCCTGAGCGCTAAGCATCTGCCTCCTTATCAGATTTTACTCGTTTCAAGCGTTCATCTAAAATATCCCACTGAACTCCTAATGTTCACCATTCAACCTGCTCACCCATAGCTCGCAGTTTACAGAAACAGCATTTTTCCATTATGAGCAATTTACTGAAATGAAGTCACCCAGACTAATTAGAACTACAATTCCAAGAGCTCAGGACCTTGGGGAGGGTTGGGACTGTGTATGAGGCAGTATCTATGTATTTTGGAATAACAGCTCCCTGCTAGCTCAGATGAACGCTGAACTGAGCGAGCCGGTGATCTGATCCACCGGGCATTTCCACTGTTCCTGCAAACAAAAAACCCTCCGTCATCTCTGGGGATATTTTGCACATAAATATTGCTCCAAGGGAAATTAGTGCTGAATATATGTGGAAAATAACCAAAAAATATAGTCATATATCTTGCAAGAGTTACAGGAAATTAGTGCAAGTGAATTATCCTAAACAAAATTACCCTGCCACAGAGCACATGTGTTCCAAAGAAGAATTTGAAAATCATTTGAGAAAGCTTTTTTTTTTTCTCTTTGCAAAGCTAATGTATCTCCTGATTTTGCACAGCCCTATTGAAAGTAGGAAAGAACCTGCCTCATCCAATTAAGAATTAGAAGTAGAGCAGCAACAGGGAGAAAGATTTCTATTTAGAAAAAAAAACAACGTGATTTTGTTTTCAAGCTCCGTGAAATCCTGCTGAATTGGGAATTCTCTGCAACACGGCAATATTTGCTGGTACCAGAGAAATGCTGGTAGCTTGTTGCCAAGACTTGACTTAAAAACGCACCTCACCGGGGTGAGAGGTGGGAGAGGTGCCACGGGCAGCACGGGGCAGCTCTTGCAGAAACCAAGGACCTGCTCTCCAAACTATGAGTGAAAGCACAGCAGCTCATTTAGCGTATTTAAGTATTTACTGCTGTCTCAGGAAGCAGGAAATTCCTACCACTATGGGGGAAGCACAAAGTTCAGGCGGACAAACGGGGAGGATAAAAGATGCTAGGAAAACACACTTGATCCTGATGGGATTCAGCGGCCTCTGGTTACATGGTTATTTATCATCGCAAGGGCACGGTGTGGGTTTGGAGCAGAGATATCTGCTGGCTCGAAGCAGACCGGTCCAGCTGGTGGGTCTGGGGGTGTCGGCAGCCCTTCTGCCCAGCGCTGCTGGGGGACGATGCCTCTGCCCCGAGCCCCAGCCGCGGAGAGGCTGCGCTTTTCCCAAATGATGCTTTGGGTTATTGTCAAAATCGAGGAGCTGGCTTCAGATAGGCTCAGGCTTTCAAGTTTATTAGCTGTGTTTTCAAGCTGGGTTCCAATTCCTTCTGCTGGAGCGCACGCCGCCGTCGGGCTTTATTCTCCTTGCCATCTCCCGCTGACCGTAATGAGCTGTTGGAGGGGAGGGAAGGAAAGGTCAAACCCCTTCGGCATCAGGTGCGAACGGGGACGCGTGGAAAACAGATCCCTGGTATCGTAGCGACCGAAGCACTGCCCTCGGCAGGCTGGAGAACAGCCCCGAAGCAGTAGCGCGGGCGATGCAAACAGGGCGGGTTGCTGTGGCGATGGCAGGGCTTGGGTGGCCGGGGCCCGCTGGAGCCGCCTTGTCCCCACGCGTGGGGTTAAGCTCTTCCAGCAGCTGGTATCGTGCTCTCCGGTGCAGGGAAGCCCTTTTGGCACTGGAATCATTTGCTTTGAACTTTGTACTGTATGATGAAGCTGCCTTTTTGGTTTTGGATAGCACTCAGAGATGTCAGGGGCTCGTGCTGCTTTGCGTTGGGGTAGGTGAGGTGCAGTGAGCGAGGTGCAGGCGCTGGGAGGTTGAGTGCATTTATGTTTGTTGAGATCCAGGACCATCCATCCAGGGAGCATGATAGGGCAGCTTTCACAGTATTATTTTAGTCATCTTAGGGCTTGTTCTGGCAAGACAAGATGCCAGTGCAAGAGCGAGGCAGTAGGGAATACTGGATAATAACCACCACAGGTTTTACGGTCTGGAAGGGAAAAGATGCTCTTTCTTTTAAAGTCAACTTGCCCTGTGTGGAGCTCAGCTGCTGCTTGGTGGGGTAAGAGACCTGCAAGCCCCCTTTTGTGGGACTAGGTTTCCCAAAAGCCCGGGCAGCGGAGTGCCTTGCAAAGCCCCTTTGCATCCAGTGGCTGCAAAACACACACTGTTGATGTCCCAGAGCGTTTCTGCTGGTGCATCGGCCCTTCTCCCCCTGCCCTTTCTCAGCCAGGCTTGCTGTGGGTATCTTGGGACTTAACCAGGGGTCTCTGATCCAGGAGAGCTTGGCATTTCAGAAGGGCTTTTGGAAAAGCTAAAGTCTCTGTTCGTGTGCTGCGAGTAAGCTTGAGCTTTGCTTTACCTCTTTACCATGGCATTTTCTCTCCTAGAAACAGAGCGGTGGGAAAGGGTAAGAGCGAGCCAGGAAATATACTCAGGCTTTCTCAGAATCCGGACACTAAACCGCTAAAAAGGGAGGGAGATTTTAAAAATTCAAATAACCATTAAGCAAGAGCCATCTCTGCTCCACACGGGCCTCTTCCCTTCCCTGGGCCCAGTTCCCAGCACGCTCCGTGTTGTTCTCTGTTCCTGGATGGGAAACAGCACGAAAAATGTTGATGTTTGTAATTTTCTGCCTGGGATTTGCCATATGCTGCTGGATCTTTGTTCTCAAGACCTGCTGTTGCAAAGCCTAACGCCACAGTGATGGGGCGAGCACCAGGCATCTCCAAGCTCCCCACCCAAGCAGGGAGGAGATGCAGGTCCTAGGAGAGTCCTCGCTGCAAGGCTGGGCTGTCAGCTGCAGGCTGAGATCTCCGGTAACACGCTTTATCGAAGTGGCAGACAATAATCAACGGTCCATCTAAATTAAGGTTTTTCTAAGCCTACGAGGAGCCTTGTCTGTGAATTCTGTGAGTCAGCACAATGGCAGCAGTGGCCCCTGTGTTAAATAACATCGTGTTGGAGACTGTCTTGGCTGGAAAAAAAGGGTGCTCGTGAACTGCTGTTATAACCACCTCAAATACCAGCACCTGGGGCTGCTGCTTTGCAGAATCCCCTCTCCTTTTTGGGGTCCGCAGTGTAGCTCTCCTCTCCCTGGGAGCCCCCCATCCTCCCATCCCAGGGGACGTGGTGCCGGCCGGTGACGATGCCGGTAGCTGCTCCCTTGAAGCCCAGCCCGGCTGGGGAGAGGAAAGCGCTTCAGTCCCCGGGACAGCGCTGCTGCCCGCCGTCAGGTGAGATCTGTCAGCTCTGCTGGCGCAGGTAACAGCGATGATGGGTGAGATAGCAGCTACTCCGAACCGACAGGTTGTTTTTGCTCCCCGTGCAGTTCACTGGGAGGTCAGTGCGCTCGAGGGGCTTGCTTTTTTTTTTTTTGCTGTCAGAGTGGGGAGTTTTCTGGCTCAGCCTGTCTTTGCTCTTCAGTGGTAACTCCTTAGCAGATGAAGCGTGGATTCACCTGCCTTACCTTAGGCACCTAAAGCTCAGACCCCTAAGCCTGCGCTAATCACCCCCTTACTAGCCAGAGAAAGGCACCTGGCATGTCCTAAAACAGGTGTCTCTGGGGACTTGCATCAGCAGCCTGCTGAGGTGGACGTTTTATGGCTCCAAGTCCTCATCCTCTGCCTCAAATTATCCCGGAGGACATCTTGAGCTTTGCTCGGCTGTGGCTACCAAGCTGATGCTCAGCAGAGGATTTAACACATCCTGTATCCCTCTCCGAGGGACGGTGGGTGCTCGCCTGGATGCTCCTGTGGCCGCTTCCTCTCCTCGCTGGCCGAGGTCAAGGCATTGCAGCTCCTTGGGGCTGGAGGGCAGGTGGGAGCTCGCTGCAGACCGAGCCCAGGCGAGCCATGCACCTTGAGGCTGCGGGGTGGCAGATCTTGAAAGGTCACCACGGGAAAGCCGTGTACCCTGGTTTCCACGTGTTTGCCTTTATAGGTGTATCACCTCCTATGGAAGCAGAGGCCAAAGGTTTGCATACGCTCCGGCACCTTTTAAAAAGAGATCTTTGCGTAACCTGAATCCTTCTAAGCGGTAATGGGTGTTTTCTTGATGTGCAACAGCTGTCCAGAAAGCACACAGAGCTGCTTTAAAAGGCCCAGATGCCTGTGCTGGTTTATGGAAGCCCTGCTGCAACACCGTCAGGCTCCCGGTTAAGCTCCCCGTTGCTCCTCATCAGCTGCCGAAAGCCGGCAGAGGCTTTCGTGTCGCTGCCGGTCGGGATCTCTGAGTACCTGGGGGATGACTGACTGCGCTGACGCCCCTGCAGTGACACCCGCCTGCAGCAGCTGCACGGTTCAGCTCTAATTTCTCAGATGTTAGGTGAGATAACATCTCATCCCGCTCTTCTGCTCCTCCCTAGGACACATTGCCTTCTCCCTGCAGCCGGGTCCTCTCTTGCAATGCAAATGCTCAGCCTCCAGCTGATCCTCTGTGCCTGTCCCAGTCCCTGTTGGACCCGAACGGGGTTGTTGGGCACGTGAACTGCATGCGCACGATGAACCCAGCACATCCCTGCTGCCCGCTCTGCTATACATCGGCTGAGCAAACGGCGGCGGGGTTTATATAAAATAAGGAAAGCTGGCTAGACCAGCCCAGGACATGTCCCTTCTCAGGGAGGTTATTTGTCCGGGGAGTTCTCTGGCACCAAAATGTGATGGTTGGATATGAAAAATTTTTGGCTTCAATAGAATTATTTGACTGTTGGATCGGATGTGGGATGGAATATTATTTCCACCCCCACCACCCTCCCCGCCTCGTCCCTCTCCAGTCTTCCTCCCTCTTCCCTAAAGAAAACCCTCTCCCAAACAAAGAGCTTTGTTATGTCTCATTGTCTTCTCTGGCACTTGGAAATGCAAGTTTTTCCCATCTATCTTTTTGGCATCTGTTCACGTTCTCCAGGACTTTGTTGGTTTTGCAGTGATTCTTGCTCTGAGACTTGACTTCAGGACCATGGGAAAGGCTTTATGGCTGCGATGGGGCAGCGATATGTCTGAGTAGACACACCACTCACCCTGCAGACCCTGGGCTGCAGGAAGACCACGTAGGCAGTGAAGCCCATGTCATCGCCTATGGTGGGCTGCGCCACACAAGGGTCTGATCCAGGCTGCCGGGAGCCTGGGGAGGAGCAGGGAGGCAAGCCAAGGCATTTTATTTCTCGTTTTATTCTTCAGACACACCAATCCGTACTTTGGCGTAGCATGTGGCCATGAGTCATGCATGTCCTTCTCGTGGGAGAAGTGGGGGCAAAACCCTGGCTGGTTCTGGGCTGGACCTTGGTCGTATCTGTGAAGACGACTATCTGATTTAGTTTTTGGCATTAACAAGATGATGCAGGAGGCCCCTGTCAGTCATACCCAAAGCATCTCCAGTCTAGGAACTGCAGTGGGTAAAAAAATGTCCCAAAGCAGAGCCCCGGTTGTGAGCGAGGAGTTGCGTGGGTGATGTTTTACGTGGCTGCAAGGAGACAACACGGCACCTCCTTCAGGAGAGGTGAACTGGGCAAAATAGCCCACTCCTTGCAGCCTTCCTTTCTAGCCAGAAATCCTTTCCTTAAGCTAAAGAGAAGGTAAGAGTTCCCACGAAGAGAGCAACACCCGTGCGCAGAGTGCAGAGTGATGCTCAGCGTTCGTCCCGCCGTGCCCCGCTCCTGGCCGATGGGGTCTGCAGGGCTACAAAGCAGCGGCGTTCACCCCCACACAAACCTTGACGAAATGAGTGCTTCTACTTGACTCTGCCAGTTCGCTGCTGAGATTGTTACCAATCCGGTACATTTTTTAAAGCAAATGAGGTTTCAAAACGCCTATTGATAACATCTTTCTTGCCCTCAGTGGAGTCATTAATTCAATATACTGAAATACCATTTTAATTAGTTTGCACGATGGTCCCAAGAGCAATGAAATAATGCTCTTTATTGTGTCAGTATGTAGTGTGCTGTGCGTAATCCTGTTCTTTATCTCTTGTCTTCTGTTCTGTCTCACTGGCAAATATTAGTGCATCCTGTCTCCCAGTCATATCCTTGTGCGAGCATGCCAGCAATCTCAAGTTAAATACTCGATGTTACATTAAAACAACGTTGTAGTTATTACTTGACTTCCGGAAAAATCAGAGTTAAAGGCTGCCTTTGATTGCTTATGTTGTAGCCAGGTATTACCGCGACCCCCAAGTTGCAGGTAGTAGCACTTAACCCCCATCTTCCTCCTCGCAGCTCTGCTGTGCTGTAGTAGGACCAAGAGCTGCCAAAGGAGAGCGGAGCATCTGGCAGGCTCGGCTCCGAGAATGGAAATGGATTAAGGGATTCACCCGAGGTCACTCTGCAGTGAGCACGGAGTCGGCACAGCGTGATCGGAGCACGTACGCTCCCAGTGCCAGCTTTGCCTTGGAGGAGATCAGCTATTCCAAAGACACCCAGCATTTTATTTTAGCTAACCCAAGAAACATGTAGATTTAGACAAAATAATAAATGCCCGAGCATGTTTTTCTGCCTCTTTTTCTTTAATGCCTCCTGAAAGGTCTTTGAACACAAGTCCAAGCCCTCTAAATAATCCCATATCCTCCCTCCTCCTGCTTTGATGCACCTGAGCTCTCCTCCAGCACACAGAGCCCTTCTTGCTTTGGCAGCTGGCTTCCAAAAACGACCGCTGAGAGATCTTCCCTTTCATAATCTTCCCATCCTTTTCCAGATGATCCTTGCTCAGCCCCAGCATACGATCCAGGCGTCTCACCAGCTCTGTTGTTTCGTTATTTCAGCGCAGGAATTCTGATTTAAAAAACGGTTTGCCTAAACGGTACCTGTGTTTCTGGCTGCTGAGCTTCCAGAGGCTCGTCGGTGGAAAAAGGCAATGGGAAAAACAGATAAGCTCCACATTCAAGAAGTTTTCAGTCATAAAACATAGACATAAAATGTCCTCAGTGACCAAACAGAATTCACAGGCAGGACATAGGCTCCCAAAACCGTCACGAGGTCATCACAGTTCTTGTAAGCTAATCACATTTTTTATGGAGTATCATAATAAACGTAACAATTTGTTGTACAAAAGCAGAGATGGAAGAAAACCTTCGGTCTTAAAAATCAGTTGAGGGTCGAAAACCAAGCTCATCTCCGCTCCGCTTGTGGTTGTCCTCCATTCGTAGTCCGGAGACCTTTCCTACCATCCCATCGCTCATGTGTGATGACTTCCCACTGCAGATGAGGTGGGAGACTCACCTTCAAGTCTTGAAATCCTGTAGGCTTCTGTACTCTTCTTACACACTGTAGAAATTTATATTGCCTCTGAAATACCTCCAAACTGGGGAGGAGATGCTAAAACTGGTCCAGTTTTCTTTCTCTTGAAAATAATAATTTCAAAAGAGAGCAAACCCTTAATGGCCGGTTGAACATGCCAGCTTCTTTCTCATAGAGTGTAATTTGGAAACCGTAAGGAGGCTGGTTGTGACTGAAGAAATACAGTCCGTCGGATAATATCCCCTAAGCTCAAAAAATGGAAACCTCTGAGTCCACCGCAGGGAAGAAGAAGAGGAAGGTCCAGAGCACGATGGTGCGAAGGATGCGTGCTATAGCGTGCGAGCGGACCCCTGGGGGGATGCAGCTCTCGAGGAGCGGGGCGCCTCAGCTGCTGAAGTAGCAAGCGCCGGGGTTTGCCTAGAGAGAGCCTTGTTCCAGTAACTCCCTGGGCGAAGCTGCACAACGTGCTGCGGATGCTGAACCAGGGAGCGAGCGTTGCTGCTTCCGTGCATCACACGGTGCAGGCTCGTCCCGGTCGGATGACAAGATTTATCTGTAGGCAAGCCCTCACCCTAATACCAGCAATGTGCCTTACATTAAGAGTGAAATGTATATTAGTTGTTTTCATCCTCCCTCAAACCAATACAGATGGTTTTGCTTTCTGCTCCAATCGTCTGGAAAGGGCGTGCGTGCCCGTCACCGGAGCACGTGGGGGACACAGATGCCGAGCAGCCGGGCTCCGCGGGACCGGGGGGACGCGAGGCGGGTCGGAAGAGAAACGCACCCCACCGTTTGGTGTGACCTCAGGGAAGGGTCTTCCGACTGCCGTCTCCTCCCGAGGAGAATCTATCTGAGCAGGTTTTGTCTCAGCATCCCTACGGGTAGCGCCGCTCACCCCTTTGCAGATTACCCTGGGGGTTTTTTTCCCCCTTTTTTTCCCTCCTGCACACAGGATGTTTATGGCTTTAATTCGTAAGTTCTGTAGGAAGAGCCGCAGACTCAGGACATCCTTTTCTAATAATTCACAATATCTTTTAAGGCATTACCTGCAAGCTTGGGCAGACAGGTATTTCATTACCCACCTGCAAAGTGATTATGGTTATTAGCTTTTCCGCATATTGTAAAAATGAATAGTGGAATTTAACCCAATTGTGATAATACGGAGCAGCAAAGAAATCCAGTTATGTAATGTGGCCTGTTCCTAACCAGGGAGAGGGAACCCTCTGAAATGTTATTTTTCCAGTAGGATGGCTGCTTTCTAATTAAGTTTATTAAGTAATATCAAAAGCATATGGAAGTGGAAATGCCATTGGTTCATCATGAAGCGATTAAGTTTGTTAGAAAGTGAAGAGCACAGACAGTCATTCCTCATGGCTAGCGCTGAAAAGGCAGTATCTACCCCAGCTTATCTGCACATCTATCTAGTGTGTGGCTCATCAGCCAGCCCGTTTGCTTGGCTTATACCTTCAAAGCCTTTTTGCTGTTATCCTGGGGATTATTTTTCTGCCAAAACGAGAAGTAATCCCAATATTCCCTTGACTGAATCTGGGAAGTTATCAGGAATTTGCCTCTGTGTGTTACATTTTTACACTCTATTAGCCTATGCAGATCTTTCCTTTAAGGATTTTGCTGCTTGAAGAGTTTTGTTCATCCTGAACCTAATCCAGCTATAGTACCTGCTCTAATCTAAATAAGTCTTCTTATTTTAAACCTTTTCCTCCTTTCCGCTTAATCAGTCTTTGATACCGCTTGTCATCATGAGCTTTAACTCTGGTTTTCCATAACGCACCTGAAACCGAGCTCACCTTTAAGCAGGCGGCTGGTTCCAGCAGCATCAGCCGCGGTGGGAGCCGGCAGCCCCCGGGCACGGCAAGTCCTCGGGCGAGAGCCAGGTCCCGGGGAGTGATGCAGCTCTAACCCCAGCTCCCCATCAGCCCCTCGAGCCCCCGCCGAGGGTTGCATTGAGTTTTGAGCTTCTCGGCATCCCGGTGCACGATGTGAGCTCTCAGCAAAACATCTCACCTTTCTGTCATACCGCAGCCTCCTGCTCTGCTAAAATACATACTTCTTCCCAGCAAATTTTGCAGATCAACAGCGAATTCCTGAGCACACTCAAAGGGTTCCTCCGTGCGTGGTGACTGCAGAGGGCTTCCATAGTCCCAGGAGATGATCTGGAGCTCAGGTCTGAGTCTTCAAGATGGCCAAAGTCAGAACGACATAAGCAAAACAGCGCCTAATTATTTCTGGCCTAAGCAAGCTTTGCTTATGCGTGCATTAATGAGCTATTTCCACACAGCTAATTAAAGGAGGAAGAAGCGTGTGCCAGAAGTGAAAGTGTAGGGAATTGCCTGCTATACTGTGATTAAGGGTGTTGTACAATTAAACCAGAGCAGCTACTAATTGCTGCTGCGCTAACGAGGTCCTCATACCCGCCGCGGCCCGTGCTGCTCACGGCTCTTCCCCTCCTTCCACACCATCAGGTTATTTGCTTTCATCATTGTTGTGGCTTCATTTATTTGTTGCCTATCTGGTGACAACCCTTTCATTAAAAGGACGGCATCCCGGGGCCGCACCGCGTCTCCCGGCGGTGGCCGCCGTGCTCAGCAGGGGAGGAGGTTTGCAAAGGGCCGGGGGCTGGCGAAGCACGGAGCGCTCGCTGGCTGCAGAAAGGCTCCCAGCCTCGGTGCAGCAGCGGCTCCCGTGAATACCTGTCTTTGCAATCAGGCTCCGGGTTTATTTATTTGTTGTAAGTAACCTCTCGGTCCAGGAGACTCGTCTCACAGTTGCCGTTTGTCTTAATTGCTTCGTATTTCCACACCTCGGCGTTGCTGGCAACGAGTGCGTTTCCTCCAGAGCTTTCCTGCCTCTCAGCATCTTTTGAGGGAAGCTTCTGCCTTTTCTCTCGCGCAGGCCCCGCTGCCTCTGCGCGAGCTTTCAGGGGGATGGTTTCAAGCCTGTGAATCCTCCACCCTGCGCACCAACACTTATTCCTGACCCCCCTGTTTTGCACCCCCAGCTCCAGGGGGGGAGAGCGGGCAGGGAAGCAAGACACCCATCTACTTGTGCTTATTTTAAGTGATAAGAGCATGCAAACCTACCAATGCATTTATTTCTGGACATGTTTTGTTCAAATATCATTTACAGTTGGTTTGCAGCTGCTGTCCAAGGATAAGTTATGGATTCAAGGTGCCGAGCTTTGGCCCTGAGCCATGTGTGTCGTGCCCAAAGCCCGCTCATGGCCACCGCTTGCCTGAACTGCCCAGCCAGGGAATTCCTGCCCCATCCAGAAACTGCCCCTCACCTTCCTCGCCCCCTCCGCAGCTCCCCCGTGTCTGAGAAGCCAGTGTGGTGATTCGTGATGGGTTTACATATTTAAGGAGCGGAGTGAGCTTAAGCATCTGCTTAACTTCAGCGAAGCGCTCAAGTGTTCTCCTGGGTGAGGGTTGAGGTTATGAATCTTGAGGCTGCTGAAGCTAAAAGTCTATTTTCTAACCTCTGCTCTGCTATGCTTGCCTTTCTTTCCCATTTCTGGGTTGCTTTTGTTCCAGGAAAACTTTCTAACTGAAGTCTCAGCTGGTGCTGCAGAGCAATACGCGGGGTCCTCGCCGTGAGGATTTTTGTGCTCGTCTTTACTTAAAAGAAGAGGCGGCAGGGAGGGGGAAATGGGAATAAAATGCAAATCAGATGATGCAAGTCTATAACCTGACCTGGGGCGTCACTGCACAGACTATTTACTTCAAAGATTCACCCTTTACCATGGCAACTCGGGGCCGAAGGCACATGCTGTACGAAGGAAAGTGCCCTGCTAAAGCCATTCACGTAGCCGCCGAGGTCTGGTTACAGCCCCTCGTTGGGCTGCTGCCTGCGCCCGGGCAGCGGGAGCCTTTCCAGCCCCTCGGCACTATACGTCTTTCCATAGGAAACTTTCCTCCAGGGCCCAGCGCTTGCTTCGAGTTTTATGCGATTACACAATCCGGGGGCTGCTCCTCCAGTTATGAGAAGGGAGGATTTTATTTTTATTCCCCCCCCCCCCCGCCCTTTTAAAGAAACTGCTCTAGTTCAATGTCACCGTCGTCACCAAGGGGCTGCCTCTCCATCCACGGCCCGCCACGATGGCTCTGCGCCGTGGGGGAGACGCTGCTGGCAGCCAGCGCAAGCATCTTGCAGGGGGAGGAGGTGATGGAGGGGGGGAGCGTCGCTTTCGGAGGGGGGCGGCTTGTGCGCGGCGCTGGGTGCTGCCGTGCTGCAGGGAGCCAGCACCCAGGAAAGGAGCAAAAGCGTGCATGAGGAGAGCTGGAGGGTAAAATAGGGAGGACATGGGCAGTGCCCCCAGCTGCCCTGTGCTGCCGGGTTCGCCCCTCGGTTGCTCCCCTGGGGAGGGATCCCGTGGGGAGGGCGTGCGATGCACCCGCCGTCCCTTCCCAGGCAGCTGCGAGGGTTCAGGCCGACGTTTGCAAAGGGTTAATCATGCCTTGGGAGAGGCAGGGTAATATTATTGCTATATTACATTGTTTAAAGTCCTTTTTGGACCTGCTGACCTGTGAAAAATCAGCAATTTTAGCACCCTCCTCCCGCCTCCGTGGCCCAGCCAAGCACGGTGCCTCGCCCGAAGCAATCCGTGTCGGGGCCGCATGCGATGCGCGAGATGCTGCTGTTCCGGCACTGCCTGCGGCTGGAGAAGCAGGTAGCAAATCTCTCCATCCTGGAGCTCATCCAGCGGGACCCCGCTGATGATGAATGGGCTTCTAACGAGGAGTTTCCCCTTCCCCTCCGTGCCCTCCTTCCAGAAGCGAGCTTTGGACCGCGTCTCTTAGCACCCCATCCCGAACCAGCGCTTCCTCCTGCTCGCAGCGGGGGTGAGCTGTGCAGGCAGAGCGGGCAGCTGCCTGCTCCCGGGCACGGCAGGGCACTTAGCACGGAGCTCACCCACGCTCCTGCGCGCGCGCCCCCGAACCAAGTGGCGATAATATATCCCATAAAGGCAAGACTTCCCAAGGTCAGGCCCGTCGGGTACGACTTTTGCTTCCGACACTACATTTTATATAAAAGAGCCAATCTTTCTCAAATCTCTCTTTTTTTTTTTTTTTTTTTTTTTAGTTAAAAAAAGGCACTTGGCAGTGGCCGAACCGCTGTTACTCATTTAGCTAAACAAAGCATGGGGCTGTTTGTGTAGATATTATTCCTGTGGAAACACTGGTTTTAGTTAATCACCCTGTGACTTCTATTGGATTCTGTGTTTATATATTCGCCAAAGCCTCTTTCTGGGCCTTTATGACATAATTTTGAAGTGTTGAAAAATCAGCTTATTCTCTGCCTGCACGGGCTGATAGTTTGGAGCGTTTTTTTTTCCCTCTGTGAAGAAAATCCTCATAAACCACCTCATTCTTCAAGTGAAAGAGCAGCTGAAAAAGGAAAAAAAAAAAAAAAAAAGAAAGGAGAAAGAAAGGGAGCTTTTCTTGGCTGGGGAACACAGTGGCAACATCCAGCTCGTTTGATAAGCCGGAGGGAGAAGCGAATAAAGCGGTGCCTGGTTTCCATTAGAGCCGGTTAAGAATGATGTGCCCAAAAACACCGGTGCAGGTTGCTTGGTGATTCGAGCTCCTCATGACGGGCAGGGTTGATAGCTCGGCTTCTTGCTGGCGTTATTTGATCCTGCGTAAATAAAATATTCCCTGAAATGCTGTTTCCTAAACCCAAAGTGAAGGCCTGCCCGCTGAGGCTTGCAGGTATTTTTCTGCCAACCCCAAGCACCGCGCTCAGGGCTCGGGTCGGGCCAGCCCTGCAAACCACCAGCAAACGGGGTTGAGGAGATGCGTCCGTGGGCACGGCTTAAGCCCAAAGTTTAGGGTTTTGTAGTAAAAGGGCTTTAGGAAAGGTAATAGGAAATCGAAATGTTTCCATTAGTGCTTCGTTTCCATTAAAATCGGTTTTGAAAGCCCATAGGCAGCTTTAGGGACATGCACGCAGCGGCGTTGGGCTGGCGTGCCAGAAAGAGAGTGAAAATGATGATTAGAATAGGTCAGCTATGGGAAACACGTTGAGAAAAGCTTTATACCACTTTGGAGCATTTTCTGCTTTGCAGGATTTAAAACGCTTTTCCTTCTGTTTGGTGAAATTTGCTTTTCAGGGGGGATTTTTGACATTTTCCCCTCCCTCTTTTGCCCTTTTTTGCAGTAGCAGGGGGTCTGGCAGGAGCATTCGAGGAACCTCCTTGCTTCCACAAGGTTTTCATATTTTGTTTTTCCACTATGTAACCTTTTAAAAATTCTTCTAACATTAGAAATATTATGATGTTTCATGTTTCCTTGGCCAATCTGGACCCTTTCTGCAGTTCAAGCTGTTTCTTTGAAGCCACAAAAGGCTAAAATGAAACATAAAGAATTTGCTACCAGAAAGGGTGGAAAACTCCCGCTCCTCCGGGATGTTCGTCGTCAGATTCAGTGGCAAAAAAAGGGGAGGAAAATAAAAAGGGAGAATAGCTCTACATTCGGGTCCCAATAAAAACACAGAACACTAAGGCGAGAGGAAAAATTAGAAAAGGTTTACGAGTGTTTCAAGAAAGGTCAGCCTTTACTGGGTTTCCTCCCAAGAAGGTCTGAATTTCAAAGGGTTGACCAAGAATAAGCAGGCAGAGAAAATGGTTTCTGTCTGGTTTTGCTAAGCAAAAAGCAAGAGGTGAAAGCTGTGGCGTGGAAGTGGTGACAAACGCTATGCATTTTTAATCTCCTGCAGTTTTATTATTTTTATCTGTTATTGTCTGGAGACGCTTTGCTCAGATACATGGTGGTGGTGTTGGGATGTGGCCACGGCTGAGTCTCTTTACACCATGGTTGGGACCGTCTCAAGACATCAATAAATAATTTGAATTAGTAATAAAATACATGGCCAGGCAAAGTTCAGCCCAGTTGGGGTTTAATTTATTTATTGGAGAAGAAGAAGGGGGCATTTCTCTTTCCTGTCACCCCACTGTGAGTATTTTGCCTGTATTTTTATATCAAAGCTGAGTATTTGTAGAGACTTTGAAAGTGGAAAGAGAGCATGAGGGGCTCCCAACTCCAAGAAACGCTTCTTATATGGGTCCGGGGTAGTTTTGGGGTGTCAGACCGCCTCAGAAATACGGGATGCCAATATCTTAGAGGACAAATAAAGGGGCCATTTGGAAGTACCCTCTTTGCAGGGCTTCATGTTCCCTAGGAGAGGGGCGCGCTGTGCCCCTGGGAATTAGCATCCTCATCCTTCGGTATCTGTATGCATGTCAATAATTACCTCTGTACGCGACACCGCTCTTTCTGCCACCTCTTCTTCCTTTTTGTTTCTCCTATTTACACATCCCAGACAAGCAGCGCTTTCACTCGTGGGTCGTTAACTCCTCTTTGCAGCCCTAGGGTTGCCCATCAGCCCAGCCCGGCTCTTGGGGTACCGCTGCGTCCATCTCCACTGGGATGCTGCTGGGATGCGGCGGCTGGCAGCACAAATTGGGTCCCACCTGGGGCCAGCGCGGCCTCCGCAGGGATTTGCTGTCTGAGCAGGCTGGCATGTCCCGCAGGTGGGCTCCCGAAGAGCTCAAAACCACCAGCAAAGCCTTTGCATGGGAACAAAGGAGCTAAGAAGCCGTTTCCTCAGCATAAATTGGGGGGAAATGAGCTGCTGGCTGACCCAGTGCGTTGCTGGAGGCTGCTTGGAGGGATGCGGGTGAGGTGAGGATGGTGGCTGGAGGCTGCTCCTCCTGTCTGGGTGTCTCGTACCAGCCCATAGGTGAGATGTTTTTTATCCGTTTGGCATGCATCATGGCATAAATATGTGTTGTATTCCATCCAGATGTCTTGGTTTTTGCAAAACCCCACCTAGGGAGCCCTCACAAAGCACCGGCGTGGGGCTGCATCTGCTCTCCCATCCTGCTGAGTCAGCAGCTCCTCGTTTTTTGCCCCCCAACGGTGCTTCCCTCGACTTGGGTTTCCTGCAGCTTGAGTTTTTGCTGCCTCCCATTTGAGGGCAGCTTTGCCAGGCTTTTCAGGAAAGGAATATTCTTCTGTTGCTGTTGCTTAAATAAAAACCCGAACAAACATGAGAATCACCACAAAGCCGGCAGTGCCCCAGAGCAGTCCTGAGGTTGCTCCGGCTCACCGCTGACTCCCGCGGAAGAGGTTTCTGCTACCTGTCCCTCTTCTAATATATCAGAAGATTTTGTAGTTTGAGAAGCTCTGGCATCTGTAAGAGGCGTAAAACTACAGTCCCGCAGCTCTGCCCTGGAGCACTGCTTTCTTCCCAGCAGCAGTGTACTGGTGTGGCTTGTTCCTCCCAGCCCAGCCCAGCTCCCCGCCAGCAGAAAGCCAGGTTTCCCTTCAGCTTGAGCTCGGTTAAAAAACACAGCGTGGTTCCTGGAGGGAGGGGGGAAGGATGATCCTTGGCGAGTGACATCCCCTCCTCTCTCTGACACCTCGTAAATCCAGCGCCTGCCTCTGAAGGCTGGTTGCGAGGTGGGGAGGTGAGATGTGGCAGCTCCATCGCGCCCGGTTTGGGGTTACTGATGCCTTCCCCGTCCTCAGGCAGAGGCGCTCGCCAGTACATTCGTGGCGTTCTGGATACGTAACGGCATCGCCTTGGACGGTGGTTTAATTAGTTTCCAAAGCATTTTGTATACAAAAAGTGCTAAGGGCCAAATCTGCTCTTAATTACCTTGTTTTGATTTTCCTGGAGCTCACTTAGGCTGCGACTTGCGGAGCTGAAGGAAGCTGGAGCTCTGCGTTTCTGAGTTTATTGCACATATCTAAGGGCATACGGGTGTTTTTACGCGCACACAAATACGCACAACCTTCCCGGGGATATCGGGATCCCGGGACACATCGTGGTGTGCCCAGGCTGTGCTTTGCTTTTATTTTTCTCTAAGATCCTGAGGTGTGTCCTGAAAGCAATTTCTTTGCTTTTCCCTTTGGCTTCCCAAGTCTTTTCCAGTACCGGCTCCTCAGGTTTGGTGGTGATGTGATGGGTAGAAAAAAAAGAAGCATTAGTTCAGGAAGAGGAGCTGCAACGCTGCTTTGCCCTGAACAGTCCCGACGGGGTTTTGTTCCTGCTTTTATCTGACTTCTCAGCCAGCCTCACCCGTTCTGTTCCTCCCCGGCCCGTGTGTACCCACACGTGCTGACGCCATGCCGATGCTTTCGGGAGATAAGCTGGCATTTTTGGTGAGTTGTGGGCAGGGGTATTTGTGGAAAGCCTTTACATTTCAGGCTGGAACTGATACTGCTTGAAAATAGCTCTGGAAAATAGCTGCAGTCTCAGCTTGGGTCCCGATTTCAGTTCCACTGCTTCTCCAAACCACAGAAATCCACCCAGCATCTTCATTTTACATCAGCGGGGACTCCGCTGCTGCAGAGCCTGCACGCCTGCGCTCCTTTGTGGCTGTCGGCACGCGGAGGGACGGCAAGGCTGGGAGGCAGCCTGGTAACATCCTTCATCCTCCCACCTGGGGCTCTGGCACCACCAGTGCTCCCTACCCCCAATAACGCGTGCATCTGGGGTGCCAGCCACCTCCCGAACCGACGCAGGGGCGCTGGGCACGGGGGAGGCTGGGGGGACCCCGCAGCCGGGGCATGCGTGGGCGAGAGGAGGAGGGAGGAGGCCAGCAGAAAGAGCAGGTATGGAAATGCAAAGGCACTAAGAGGCTTTTTGAGGGTGCTCAGGAAACGGCAATTCCGGAATGTCCTAGCTTTGCTTTTGCGACTTTAATGTTCCTTTAATAACGCCAGCGGTGCGTTCGCGTGGGTCTGGGCAGCCAGCGGTTTGTAAAGCAGCATCAATCTCTCGAGCTGTGGGATTGGCGGAGGGTAGGAAGCCCTGTATAAGTGCGAGCGGTGATGTAGTGTTTGCTGCTTTCAGGTCTTTTCATGCGAAAACCTAGAGGTCAGAGAGCTGAACCTATAAGCACTTTAAATGAACGGTTTATGGGTGGAAATCCAGCCTCCTGAGGCTACTGCTGCTTTTTTAAGGGGGATCAGTTTGGAGATAATTGTGTCTTTGAAAGGAACAAAAAAAAGAATCTGATTCAACTTGTTCTTGATCCCCGCCAAACGAAATCACATAAACCCGTCTCACATCTCCCTCCTGGCCCGTGTCGCTGGGGCAGAGCCCTGATGACCCCATCGCGCAGATGCCCGGCATGATGCATCCCGTCGGAGCTCGGGGAGCACCCTCGGGCAAAACACGGCACGGGGCGGTGGGGGAGAGGGGGCTTTCGGCTGCACAAAATGTTTTCCGGGTGGTAAATCCTGTGCGGGGCTCAGCCGGACCCTTTCGGTGATGCCGTCCTGGTTCATCTGCTCTTTGCCATTGCGGCAGGTCCTGCCGGAGGCTGAGCTGGAGCTCACGGGCTTGCTGCTTTGCTTCTCGCTGGCACGCGCGTTCTGTTCTTTTCATGTTTTTTATTGTGAGCAATCATGATTTGCACGTTAATATAATATCATGATGATAATCTGGCAGCGGGCAAAGCTGGATGCGGCGTAGGAAAGTTCCTTCGTCTCCTGTTTCCATTTTTCTTGGAAGGAAGGGCAGCGCGAGAGGCGGCGGCCGAGGCACGACGGGCTCGAACCCGCCGGCCAGATTTCTGGCCGAAGCGCTGGATCCAGCAGCCGAAAGCAAGGAAAAGGGATTTATTCCCAAATGTAGGCTTTGGCGTGGAGGCCGCGGTTGTGATAGGTGCTGGCTGGACCCCTCCGGAGGAGGAGGATTCCCCTCCAGCCGCAGGTACCGCACCGGGGAGGCAGTGCCGGGCGCTGCAGCTCATCCCTACTGGCGGCTGGATCCAGCCCCGGGGCGGGGAGAGGGACAGAGCAGAGGATTGGGCTCAGAAAGCAGCTCCCCCAGCAGCAATGCAGCTCCCCCAGCCTTGGCAGTGGTACCCCGCATCCTGTGGTACTCACTGGGTCCCTCAAAACCCCAGCTGCCGGAGGCAGGGGATTCGCAGAGGTTCGCAGGTTCATTTAGAATAAAAATGATGTAACTGGAAACCTGAAAAAAATGCTGTAAGAGCGAGGATAGGGACTAGAATAGAAAATCAAGTTATTTTTTTCAGTCTAATTATTTTTAAGTCAGTATTGCTTTGCTTTTCGAAATCTGACTCAGGACTTTTGCATACTTGAGGCTGGCAAGGCTGGCCGCGGTACAAAAATGTTTGCCTCCAAGAAAGCCTGGCAGAACACGTCATTGCTATAAAAAAAAAACCCAAACATAAAAAAAAATCAACCTAATCCCTTTATATTTTCGTTAGCTTTTACCGATCTGCTCCCACACGATCTGTCTCACTTCTTTGTATTGCCCGTCTAGGTACGTTACGGATCCGAACTGCCTCCTAGCAATTAAGCCAAGTTAAAATTCCTTCCTGACCTTGGGTTTATCAAGCTTCTTTTTCAGGTTTGGCATGTGTCAGGCTGCTAAAAAAAAAAAACCTATCCCACATGCTGCAACTTGTTGCCGAAGCCTTCGGGGCAGAGGGGGAAGCTGGAGCAGGTGGGGCTGGAAACAATGGTCGAGGCAGAAGATGCTCACGTGAAAGCGGGGAGCCGCGGGCTGTTAGAAAATTCAGCGGTAGCAGGCTGAAAAGGAGGGGTTTGGCAGCCAGCCACTGCTGACAGATGCTCGTGAGCTCCGGGGAGGTACCTGCCCTTTCGGCTCAGCCTTTGCCGTTTCGCGCCCGCGTGCTGCTGAAGAGCCGACGTTGGCGTCCCGGGCTGCGCGCCCGGAGCACGTTCTGCCTCTCCGCTTCATCCTAGGAAGCGTGGAAGCCCTTGCCTGGCCCGCAGATGGGGCAGGCATGTGTGCTAGCAGACAAATATTTCTTTCCAAATATTTCCCAGGTGGTATTTCTGGTGGTGGCTGGGACTGGTTTGCCCCTGGGGAAGGGGGCGTGGGATTTTCCAGCTGCCTGCGGTCGATGCCCGCGCGGAGATGCGGCCGACGGCAGCAGCGCCCCAAACGAGATGACAATCCGGCAGCGGTCGGATGCTGGGGCGGGATGAACGTCTCGTCTTTGTATGGTTCAAATCATCTTTAGATCTGGAAAAAATAAAGCAAATTGGGGCAGTGCCCTGGGATTTGGCTGCTGCCTTGTAAGGCTGAGAAGTCGCTTCAGCTCTGTGGCTCCCTGAGCCCAGCCGGGTCCTTACGGCATGTGGCTTCTTGCAAGGGGGGGAGGGCTTGGGAGAGGGAGAATATTTATTAGGAAGAGAATAACCAGGCAGCAGAGGAGGCAAAATTGGCCCCAGCTTCCAGTAGGACCTGGAGCCCATCTAAACCTGGCATTTTTTATCGGGACTTTGCCCTCTGTGGTGGGAGGTGTCCTTTCACACAACAGAACGGACCCCCATCTCCCACCCCACGACACCCGCCGGCGCTTTCCCTTCAGGCCAGGCTAGGTGGGATTTGTAAGTGAAAACGCCTCGTCTGACCAAACTTTACATTTTCATTTCCTTTGCAAAATTGGAAAATAGCTACGTTTTTATTAGAAATCAAATGGTCTGACCCTAGCGCTGTTCTCAAGCACTGAGTTTTCCCTCGGCGGTGTTGCTGTTCCGTGTGTCAAAAAGGAGCAAAAATTCCAAACCAAACCTTTAAAAAATATTCCAGAAATGGCTTTTTTTGGCTGGCTTTCTCCCACGAGCTCGGTCCAAGCTGGCAGGAAGGCGGGGAGGATCTGCTTGAGAAGTATGGATGTGGGCGAGCGCCGGAGCAAGGAGAAGGCCTGGAAAGTTTGGGTATACTTGGAGGAGAGCAGCTTTTTGGGGTGATGTATGGAGGGAAAAGTGACTTCTGCATGGGGTCCAAATGAATTTGAAGGCTCCTAAACTCAATGGGCCAGGATGGCACTTAAGAAATCATCTAATTCCTTTTGCTTTAGTGGTTAATGAGCAAATAAATCCCTCTCCCTGCTCTGGTCAGCGAGCAAAGACAAATGTCTTCGAAAGATACATTTTCTCCACTTTGTGCTGGAAGATTTCTGTTTTACAGCTCAGGCCAGCCACAAAAATGCCTTTTTTTTTTTTTCTTCCCCTCCCTTCTCTTCCCCCCTTAGTTTCTATTGCTTTGGAGGGCTACAATAGTCGAAGGCTTTTAAATGAAATTATACCACCAGTGGGAGAAGATCCAAGAGGACCGTGCCAAGCTCTGTGCAAACAGCCCAGCAGACTTGAACTACTCCAGGCTGCATAATGGAAATCACCCATGTTGGCCGATAATCTGTGCATGATTCACGCTCTGGCAAAACGTGTTGTAACTGTAGGTGTCAGTTAAAGTCAGGCCCTTAAAGCTATTTTAACACCCTCCTTTTTAATATAATTTCCTTTGTTTTTAACGGGATTGTTCATTAAAAAGCTGCCAGAAAAAGAGGAAGGGGAGGGATAGCACAGCTCTTGGGTTTTGAAAATGCTGGTGGGTGGCTTTTCTCCAAGGGCTGAGCCCATCCAGGGTCTATCAGACAGCGACACGATCCGCTGAGATGCGGGAGCGATGCCTTGGCCAGAGCCAGCTCTGCAGCACCTGCCTGGATGGTGGCGTTTTCCACCCGGGGAGGACACCTGATTTCCCAGGCCATCGTGAACGTGAAGAGTTGCGGTGGCTGTTACTGCTGTGCAGGTCGTTGCTGGGATGTAGAAGCCAGAAGAGGTGGCTTTTCCCAAAGCACTGATGCTCCAGCACCCGTGGTGCTCTCATCCCACCTCTGGCGCTGCAGACTCCAGGAGGCACTTTGCACCCGCTTAGTGTTGTGGCTGGGTTTAAGTGATTTGCAAAGCTAGGTTTGTGTGGCATCGGGGTCCCTTTTAATTTGAAGAAACCGGATCTCAGAGGCCAGTGATGAAAATGGAGGTGCTCTCTATGTTATTTTTTTAAGATCCCATCTCTCCGGCTGCCTGGAGGATATTATTGTGCCTGAACGCTATGAGCTAAGACGGGGGAGGCAGCCGAAGGAGAAATCCCTGGGAAACAAAACAAAGGGAAAGATGAGAGACCTGAGAAATCCAACCTGTCCCTTAATGAAGGGACACGCACCCTAAAATATCTGGAACATTTGAAAACATTTCAAATTCCCATTTTGGGACTGGGAGCACCCTCGGTTTCCTTTGATAATGCCAAAATGCCACAATAATTGAGACAGATTTGGTCGAGGTGAGGTACCGTGCTCACCCTGAAACAGGTTTTTCCTACAGCTTTTCAGCTCAGCAAGCCTCAGCTCTTCGCTCTGAGCTAACCCCAGAGTGCTTCCCCCCTCCGGGTTCGCTGGAATTTACAACGAACCAAAAAAATCAGTTCTTCTTCCAGCCCCCACCTGAGACTGGGATGATTTACTGGGCGTTGGGGTTAGTGAAGTGCCGAGCCATGGTTCTTGTGCTGGAAAAGTCACCTTTCTCCATGGGAGTGGGGCTTCTCAGCAGGGATTGGTATGAGCAGCAAATCTCCATCGGTTTATTAGTCTGTGCTGGTTTTGCCTGGGAACGGGCATCTCCCGGGCTGCTCCCGGGGCTTGTGCTGGGTCCCAGAGCTGCCTGTGCCGTGCCAGGCTCCCGCGTCGCCCCGTGGAGATAGTATTTGCTTGATAAAGACATTTGTAAGCACGACGAAGGTTTGGGTGAGCAGGATGGGGAAGGGGATCGTGTCCGCTTTGCTGGGTAGGAAATAATCCAGCTGCAGGTGTTTGCAAAGTCTCTTCACTCCTGTCTGAGCCTGCGAAAAAAATAGTTGCTGTATTGCTCCTCACTCCCCCGCTGCAAATCATCAAAAATACCACTCCAGCAAAACAAGAGATACGAAAAAAACCCACCCCAAAACAAATATTAAACTATATTGTGCAAAACAAAATCTACAATTTTTCCAAGCGTTCCCCCATCACTGACTGGGGAACTTCCAGCCGACCTTCGGCAGCAGCCCTGCAGCAACAAGCTGCTCCCTTAGCGGGGAGAAAACAAACCCCGGCGTGGGACGGGGGAAAAAAGGGGGTTCCAGCTTCCAAAGGGTGATGAATATCTGAAGAAAATTGTTCTGTGACTGCTGGAATACGTGCATATCGCAGGGGCTGGGCAAGGTGACTCGATCTGGCTGGTTCTCGGCTAAATTGCTTTCCTTTCTCAGCCCCCAGTGAGGCACCTGGAGACGCTCAGGGCAGTGGCAGCATTATGAGAAGGGGCTGGATCCGTCCCTTCGTGGGGCTCCTTTACTTTCGTCTGGAGCAAAGCGCTGCCTCTTCGCTTCTGAAGCAGTTTGGAAGCGTTTCCCATCGCGTCCTTTGCTTCCACGGCTGCTGTTTATGGCATCTGCATTTTTCCCGGTGACCCTCTGCGCTGTCTCGGTGGCCTCTGCTCGTTCATTCGTCCCTCTCCCCTTGGCAGCAATGGTGTCAACAAAACTCGGCTCCCAAGAATGCAGCTTGACAGTTTTCTGCCCAATTTTGGGGGCCGTTGCCTCCCCCCTGCCGTCCCGAGTTACTGGATGTATGGATCCAGTCTTTGATGTTGCTGGTTTTTCTGGCTCGTGCCTGCATTATAGCTGGAGACACATGCTGGCTATCAAGCGTTTCACAGGGAGGCTTGTTTTGGAAGCACAGCGGGGCTGCCCGGGAGACCCACTGCTCGGTGGATCGTGCTGATGTGAAGCTGGGGTCAGCAACCGGGGCTGCACCCCCTTATCAGGGCTCTGTCACATATGGTGAGAGGGGAGTTGCTGCCAGAAACCTTAAGGTCTCTCTAGAGATGAGGAGGAGGAGGCTGGATGGGAGGACCATGCATCTGAGGTCAGGTCTGGCCTCTGGAGCTCCTGTCTTTGGGACAGAGGTCCTGGGGTACGTGGGAGCACGTGGCGTGATGCTCCAACCCACTTTTGTCCAACCGCACCGCGTTGCTGGAGGAGCACGGCTGCTCAGATGAGTGTTGGGACACTGGGTGCATTTCAGCAGGGGTTTTCTTGCAGAAGCAAAGCTCAGCGTCTCAGTAACGGGCTTCCTGTCCATGCTCAAGGCTCTGGCTCCATCTGCGTGAGTCCCTGTGACTGCTGTAGCCCTGCTCTCGAAGGCAGCTCTGTGTTGCAAGAGCTCGCCATGGCATTGCGTAGGAGGCTCTTGCCCTCACTCAAAGCGTAGGAAGAACAGACGAGGGGTGGAGGCAGCAGAGCCAGACTCTTTCTGCTCTGGAATGACAGCATCGGTTGGTGGGGTTGAGAGGATGAGAACTGGGATGAACTTTCTACAAGAGGGTGGAGGAAAAGCTCTGGGGATGGTGGCAAGGATGGCTTTCTCCAAACAGCTGGGAGTCAGCGAGCTCTTACACATGCTGTATTATCCCTGCTGGGCGAGTTCCAACTTTTTGTTCAGATTTAATTTCTGGCCTCAGAACATTATTGTCAAAATGCTTTTGTCTGACTCAGGCCACTTCAATACCGTCCCAAAGCATCTCCCCACAACACAGAGGCCACTGAATGCCTCCTGCTCGCTACAGAAGCCATGTGCACAGTGGCTGTCGGGTTTCTAGGAAGCCCGTAGCTCCCACGTCCCTTCTCCTTTGGCTTTTCGTCACCGTTCTGCCTTTGGTGCAGGCTGAAGCCCATCCGTGGGATCTTGCTAGTCTATTGTTTGGCAACTTCATAAGCAGGTTTCAAAGAAGTCGCCTGTTGCTTTTTGGGTTGGCTCAGCGAGGGCTGTTCTCTCGGTAAGCGCCGAGGCGGCGCTCGGAGGATCCCGGGAAATCGGCACAACGTGGCTGTTGCAAGCGTTAGAGCCCATTAGCGATGCCAGACGT
Source organism: Phalacrocorax carbo (assembly GCF_963921805.1). NCBI lineage: Eukaryota > Metazoa > Chordata > Aves > Suliformes > Phalacrocoracidae > Phalacrocorax > Phalacrocorax carbo. The sequence continues at coordinate 44,281,364 of NC_087520.1, forward strand.
GCCGTTTCTGCTCCTCTTGCTGCTGCGTACCCCCATCTCCCTTGCCATTTCGCTCGCTCCGGGTTTTTATTTCACACGAACGCTCAAGGCTTTAAATAGCAAAGCCTGAATCGATGCAGTGCTGGCCAGCAGCTGGCGAGGAGCTCACCACCGATAACCGAGCCTGGCCCGTGGCTGCACGCTCCGTGGGTGTCCCTGGCCTGTTGCCACCAGAAGCCCTTTAGGAAGGGCAGAGCTGCTGGAGAGCCAGCAAGGAGCCACACAAAGCCTGTCAAGCCTTAATAAATCATATACTTTTACAGCTTGTAAAGACCTGGTGGGGTGGGGAAGGCTTGACGGTCACCAAGCATCCACACTTGACCTTTGCAGAGGCTGTAGGAGAAGCACATCAACTATTAGTGGCTTCTTCTAGAGGAGGAGGCAGGGTATTTTGGTCATGCGTGACACTAAGCAAGGCAACTGGGGAAGCCTGACACCAAAACTCTCCCGAGAAGCTTGCAGCAGCATGAGTAATGCCACAGAAAGGAGAGCTGCAGGCATGACTAGACCATAAAGTCATTACAAGTGGCGAGTGGCTGCAGAGGAATTTGTTTGCTTGTGCCTGCCCCTCTCTATCTGTTTGCTTCAGGGACAGGGCATTGGTCTTGCTGGGGCAGCTATTGTGTCCGGGAGGGACCCAGCATCCTTCATTTCCCAGCTGTGAGCAGAGGCAGCCTGGGCTCATAGCTCCTCCGCAGCCAGCTGTTTTGAACCGGTGGTCTCCAGGATCTGAAAGGAGACATAAGGAAAATCAAGCTGTGCCATATCTCCTCCATAAATTTTCACGGGGCGCAAGCTCCGCTTTTAATGGCTGGTCCTGGCACCATTGCAGAGCTCTGAGGGAGATGGGGGTATGCAGAAGCAGAGGTGAGACCGAGCGGATCCCTCTGCAACCTGGCCTCACCTCGTGGGGGGACCCAGGAAGAAACTTGTCCTTAAAACAGTGCAGCATCCTTGAGGAAGGACAGGTGAGGTTTTGAAGGAATGGTTGTGCACCACGACCCTGCTATTGCTGAAAAGGATTTCATCAAAGGAGGCCTTCACACCCCCCCCCCAGGTGTCTGCTTGATGGTTGGTGGAGCTATATGCCCCAAACTGCAAGGCTGGGTTTTCACCCGTGCCCCCTTTGGAGGGGTGATGCTCCGAGGTGGGAGGCCCCAAAGCTTTTAACTTCACCGCTGTGAATCGGGACGTTGTGGACGCACCAAATTAGAGGCCAGTATCAAACATCTGGGTCTCATATCTCTGGTTACCGCAGACTCATTTGGAGTGACGTGCATGGCATGTTAAGTCATCTGGCATCCTCCGTTAGCGCAGATGATGTTTGCCTGCGGAAGAAAGTGGCTCCCTCTGATTTGCAGGGCCTGCATAGTGTGCGCCCCGCATCTAGCTTGGTCTTTGCATCTCTTTGGCTGCAAGGAGATGTTAAAAAAAAAATTTAAAAAAAAATTTAAAAAGCAAGCTGTATTGATTTCAGCATTGTGTGAAAGTATTTACCCATCATTCTCTGTTGAAAAGCATGATTTAATTAACATTTTTATATGTTTATTATTTAAGAAAGCATGTGCTGCTGCTGCTTTTTTTTTTTCTCTTGGTTTTATCCAACTTGTGTTCGTTATGAAATAGTTGAGTCATATTTCATGGTATAACCAGGAGGGGAAGAGAGGGATGGACAGACAGCAGCCACCCATCCCAACCTGCCTAACCTGGGGGCCTGGCGGGGTGTCAGCTGTGTGTGACCGGTGTCCGTGCATGGAACGAGTCAAGAATAGTTGCTGGGCTTTAAATTTACTCTCTCTGCTAATCCACGTTAGCTCTCGAACAAATGCCAGACCTGCTTTTCCCTTGTTACGCTACAGGCGCGAGCTGGATGTGGGCATGAGCTTCCTCCCCCTGGTTATCAGCTGACACCGCTGGTTTAGGCAGCATCGCTTGGGCTGTACGGCTTTTAATTCGATGTTTCTTGGCATGAGGAAAGGAACTGTTGGAAGCTACGTGCTTTCGAAGGGAGGCCACCCAAGCCCATGGGAGAAATCAAGGTTATGGTGAAGATATAGCTGACGTGGTGATCTCGGCAGAGCCCTCGCTGCTGCAAGACAGGGATATTTATGGGTGTGCAAGCTGTAAGGGAGGCTGCCGGCATGGTCCCTGCCGGGATGCTCCCACCTGCAGCAAAAGCTGGCGGACAAACGCCCTCCCATCCGCCCCAGTAGGATGGAATAAGGTGGCACCAGTGGCCGTTTGCCACTTGGCAGTACAAGAGGATCTCAGGATGCCGGGCGATCCGTCCTAGCTCCTTAATCTCTTCTCAGCATGGCTTGGTATGATTTTGAGGGCCTAGAAAACCCTCTGGAGGTTCCTGGCTCAGTTCTGGAGACCGCTCGGTCCGCGAGAAGGTCCGTGTGTTTAGACAGGCAATTTGTGCCAATGTCTGGCGAAAAAGGCAAAAAGCTGGGCGCTGTTTCTGGATACCGAGTAGCGTCTTCAAGCCACAGGTTGCGGATCAGAGCTGAGGCTATTTAAGGCCAGTTTTAAAGTCCATTTCTCTCTGCAAGCCTCTGCCAAAGCCTGTGCCCAAGGAGGGTGGTGGTCGCAGGCAGCAACCCTCTTGTTTATGTCCATTGCTGTCCTGTAACAGTCCCAGGGATGGGTTTTTTGCTGCGTTGTGGCCTTGCTCAAAAAAAAAAAAAACAAAAAACACAAAGAAAAGAAAAGCCATATTTAGTCCAAGCCCTTTAAGCACATGCTTAACCTCACACCAGCGCTGGAGACTTCCCCGTGCCAGTGCTGGAGACTTTACTCATCGTGAAAGTAAACATGTGCTTTAGGGCTCTGAAAACAGATTTAAAAAAAAAAAAACCCGCCCTGAAGGAGAAGGATAAACATTGCTAAAATGTTATCGTTTGTGCAACTGCGCTCTGGGTGCTAGATACAGCCACGACCGCAAGGGTTTCTTCCACGGCATGGGAAAGTGCCTGGGAGTTCCGCTGGGAGCAGATTTGTTTAGCATCCTCTGCCTTTATCAGCATAAACAGAGCCCCCATCTTCTGGGGAGGCGCAATGAACGGACAGAGGCTGGCCCCCATCTCGGGGGCCATCGCAAGACGGGTGCTGGCGGCTCCTTGGTCCCATCAACCCGTGTATCGCCATCAGCGAGATGGTTTTGGAAGCTCCCCTTCTCCTGATGTCCTTGCCCCTCTGCAGCTGGCCCCGTTTCCAGTGGGTCCCAACAGGGGTTTCAGTGGGCTCTGCTTGGGTGGGCACCCGGTAGGTGCGTCCCGGGGAGACCCCCGTCCTCCCGGAGCCTGTGCAGGACTCCTTCTGGTTAGCGCATCAAACCTGCGCTTGGAGCTTGTCCCGCTCTCCTGCGAGAGACGCCGTAGAAAGCAGGGTAAGGTATATATATAATCATAAAAAATCATAGCCCTCTGAAGCCTGGACCTTACGGCTTTTGCCGAGGGGCCCTCGGCCTCTCCGCGTCTCTCTCTGGGGCTAAAGATAGCTGTGTCTGCAGCTGAGCTGTGAATCAGGAGTAAAAAATGTGGGTCACCTCCTGTGCGAAGAAATGAACATTCGGAGACTCATCTGCTCCTGACCTCATTTTGCTGGGTATGAATCAGGCCTCCAGCCCGACAGACCCCACAGCTGCTCCTGCCACGGCAGCTTCGGACGCGGCTCCCAAACCCCACAGCAGGCCTCTATTAAAGGCTTTTTGGGGCCAGTTTTCTCAGTTATAACGAAGGGGTGTTAATTGGGTAAGAGTGCAGGCATGGCTCTTTTTCCCGGGGATTTTGATGGCGCTCGGGGACCCGAACGGTTAAACACGGTGCTCCCACCCCGCGTGCCTGCACACGTGTGTGCACAACCGTGCGCCGGCGCGTGCCGGCGCAGCGCGGGGTCAGCGTGGGCACGCGCCTGCCTGCAAACGCCGGTGGGCACGCGCGCGTGTGCGCGGGAACACGGGTGCCCGTGACCACGGGTGGGTTGCACGGGTACGTGCAACCAGGTACGGACGCACACGCCCAGGGAAAACCGCGCGTACGCTTAACGCAGTCTCTCTTTTTTATTATTTTTTTTTTCTGTCCCACTGTTGCAAAATCCACTCCTGATTTTTTTCTTTGTTAAAGTAAAACCTGACATGGACTCCAAACCAGCTAGAAACCCTACAGAGAAGGCACGAGGCTGGCCCCCGGGACCCCTGAGCAGAGTCCTTGTCCCCATCACACGCTCCAGGTGTGCTCTTGGCGGAGCTGCTTTATTTTTCTGTGCCTGGCCTTCCGCTCTTCTAACCCAGGGGTTGTGCAGCTTTTCTTCCCCTCTGAGAGTCACCTCTGCTCCTGAAACACATGAGCAAGAAGGTGAAGGCAGCGGTGGCACTTCTGGAGGGTGGCATCGGCTGGGTCACGCCTCCCCGTCTTGAAGGGACATTTGATGAAGTGCCACAGGTTAATAAATGCACCCTATGAACCGCTTCACCCTCTACCTGAGCTTCCTTTAAATAAAATGATTACGGGGGGTAAATCTCATCCCCAAAGGTGGAAGGCGCTTTCCTCTTTGCATCCTCCTGCGCTCAAAGGTCCGGCACAGCAGAGGAGCGTTTCGCCCTCGTTAAGCCGATAAAATTGGCGCACGTCCGGAGCCGTACGTCGCCGCCGTGACCCGCAAACCCCAACGGCACGAATTGCTCTTGGGTGGAGGCTGGGGCTGGTGGATGTGACGGATTGTGTTCCTGCTCTCGTGCGGGTTTCGTCGCCCCGCGGAGCTTCGTCTTTCGAAACCCTGGAGTCAGGAAATAGTTAAACGCTACAGTATTTTGATTAGCAGAGCCTTAAAGTCAGTAAAAAAGACAGTCAGAGAGAACTATCAGGAGCATGCTAATGAAGTGAAGTCATCAGCAGACACCAGAGAAGTATTCATGCCTGCTCCACGCCGGAAGGGTATCGTCAGATCCCAGCAAGGCGCGTGCAGGTGGAGCGGGGCTCGCAGGGACCCGGGGCTCGGCCATCCCGCTGGCTTCACTCCCCTCCCTTTGGATATTGCAACGCTTTCCCTGGGATTTTTTTTCTTTCTTTTTTTTTTTTTTTTTTTCGCTTCACTGGAGCTTAATGATATTTCCAGCTCCGCGGGAGCTGCGGGAAGACTGGAGATAGTGCAGTGAGAGACTAGAAAGACAGCAAAGGGCAGCTCCCGGCTCCGCAGGAAAGGTGAGGGCATTCTCTTGGAAAATCCCTTGGGTTTCTCTGTATCGCCGGCGGTTGGGTTGTGGCAGTGCTGGGGGTGGGGAAAGGGGGATGTTTCTGGAAACATGGCATTGTTTCGTGCTCGCTCTGCAGCTGGAAAGTTTGCTGAGCGGTGTCCGGGGACGGCGATGCCCCGGCGAGCCCTGCCTGGCCCCTGCGCCCAGGTGCGGACCTCCCGGGAGAGCAGGGCTGGGAGGCTGCTCTCGGGAGCGGCGAGTAAAGCAGAACCCGGCTGCCTTCAGTCCTCACCCTCCAGTCCCCCTTTGAAAAATACGTGGGCAGTTTTAATAGCATTAAAAAATATTGTTCTCCTCTTCTGGGACTTTGCAAAGAAACTGTGTCAGGGTTTTATCATCCTTTCTCTGGGAGCCTGTGCACGTTAGCATCGGCGGCTCACAGGCTCAGGTCCTACCTTTTCTGTTAAAAAATGGCTTTTTCGGAGCAATTTAGAAACTTAGGACAGAGCAAAGTTTTAGTTAAGGCTAAACCCAGTAACTCTTATGCAGACAAATCCACGCTGGAGCTGATGACTCGACAGTGCTGTTTCATTTATAAAGTCACACCATGAAAACATGCATTTTTGTTTATCGTAAAAGAAAGAAAAATACGCAGAAGAGGTTTTGCTTCTAACCAGATGCGATTAACCCGTTCAAGATGATGAGTTCCTGGGACTGTTCCCGGGATAAGGCGAGCACGTATCGCTTTACAGTGGTTAGAAACGAGCCGACGACTCAACTACTGCATCGAGCTTAGGGCTCGTAGAGCTCCTCAGCCCGTCTTCAGGTCTGTCCCCAAATTTTGTATTTTCTGCCTCACGGTAGTTTTAATTTTCCAGTTGCAGAAGTGTCTGAGCTTGTGACGCCGAGGGTGTATTTCGAGGAAGACAGACACCCAGCTTCTGGGTTTATGTGAACTCCCGCAATGCCCTGCTCCTCATTGCAAAAAAATACATCCTTAAAAAAAATAAATCCCTTGATTTTATCCATATAGAGGTTAATATTATATCAACGTTAACAGAATTTTTGGGGCCTAGGGACTCCCAGCGAGATCGGTGACACGATTACCTTTTTAATCCTACATCAGAAACATCTCGTTTCCTCGTAAACCGTTACAGCTAGAAAACCTTCGTGAGAGTTACTCTAAAAGCAACACCTCGCAGTTCAGCTGCATCCCAGCCCAAAGCAGCCCCCCGCAAACCCCCGTCCCTGGGCGGTGGAGGGGCACGGGTAGGGGTCCCCCCCGCCCTGCCCACAGCACCACCTTCCTGGGTGGTTTTTCCCCTTTGCAGGAGCTCTCCGGGCATGGGAAACGCACCTTGGTCGGCGTGCATTGCACACCGGGACGGCAGCTGGGCGGGCTCCTCGCGGTGGCCCCGGCTCTGCATCCCTGCTGCGCCTGGGGAGAGCGCGCCGGCTCATTTTTTTCCTGTTGCAAGCAGGGCTTTAAGTAAAAAAGAGAAAAATTCAAGGAGGGTCGCCGCCTTGCTTAACTCTCTCTCCCAGCTCCCCATCCCCAGCATCCTGTGTCCTGCCTGTGGTGGGTGCAAGCGGAGGGCCCAGGGAAGGACCTCGGGCAGAGGAGGACAAGCCCAGGTGACCCTTGGCGAGGTCTCCTGGGTGCTGTGACCCGCTTCTGTGCAGCCTCCCCAAGCCCAACTTGCCGCTCCAAGTTCTCAGGGTAACTTTTCCTTAATACACCCAAAATCATTTAAAACAGTGGCACGGAGATTCACCTTGTATGCCCTCCCAGCGAGCTGCCGGCGGGGCTCGTGGCTGTGCTGCACCACCCAAGAAAAAGCTAAAATTGCCAATTTCTTTCTTTTTTTTTTTTTTTCCTGTGGGTAGGATTTGAGCTCCATGCTCGGCAGCGGGTTCAGGAGCAGCCGTGCCAGCTGCGGGTGGCGAAGCCTGGCCGTCGGGCCGGCTCTGGCTGCCTTCAAAGGGAGACAGGAGCATGCTTTCCAAAGCTGGAACGCACCTCATCCCACCAAGGACGTGGATTTTGCCAGTCTGCCGAGCCTTGCCTCAGCTCCAGTAGCACCGTAACCAGCTGGTTGTGCATCCAATGCAAATATATGAGTAACCAGTTGTGCTGTTCTGATTTTTGCTGCAGATTTTTGGGGACCGTAGCGCTCAGGGACCCGAAAGTCAGCTAGCAGGAGCTGCCCGTAGGTCCCATGGGCTTTAAACACCCTTGGATCCTCCGCCATCCACTTTGGCTGGCTGTCCTTGGAGGAGAAAGGTGTTAAAGGGCCCGTGGCCCACTACTAAGCAACAGTTACCAACAACCTTAAGCAAATAAAATATGTGAGATTATGAAAGCAGGGGAACTGCAGCTGATTCCCAGCATCTCCGTGGTGTGAGTCAGTAGTGCATGTCTGCTGCTCCCCGCTCGTTCCTAGATGACAGCATCCACACATCAGATCTGCCGGCCCTGGGAGATTAGACATCCCGAAATATTTATGGTGGTTTCAAATAACATGCGTTTCTCTGGCTGCTAGATAGCGCGAGCGAGAAGCTGGTATTTACGGGTTGCCGTCCTTAAGGCTGTTTATAAATTTTTTTTTAAAGCTTAGTTACGGGATGGTTCGGATGTCGTGTGCTATTTCGCTGGGCGTTGTGGGCGGCAGCTTTCACCCCAGGGCGGCTCCTTGCAGGTCAGGTTATCAAGCCTTGACCACGCGCCAGCTAAGAGAGCGGGAAATTCAGCCGATGGAGGGAGGGGGTTATCCCAGTGGTGTTCAGTGTTGGGTTTTTATGCAGATCCTCAAGATCTAAATTGTGCAGGGAATATTTCAAGGAAGTCACCTGCAGCTTTTCCCCCACAGGGGCTGGTGGAGCCCCCCCCGGGGAGATGCCTGGGCTCCATCCAAGGAGACCAAGATTCACTTTTGGAGGTACCTGCCCCGCCGCTGAGGTTCAAGGGAATACCAAGCGAGCACAAAGCTAACTTTTACTCTACAAACCTCTGAAAAAAAGTGATTTTGCCCAGTGCGCTCTTTCCAAGGTGGCTTCCCCAGGGTGGCCACGCTGCTGCTGGGAAGGCTGGAAGCCATCGCTCGAGCAGAGGCGTTTTACATGTGCAGGTAGATTTATTTTGGCTCTGAGCTGTCACTCTCTGGCACTATATAAATAACCGTATAGGCAGCCTGTCTCCGCGGGCAGGTGTCAGTCTGTCTGAGCTCGTCAGCAGAGGTGTTCCCCGGCTCTCGTGGCACATTGTGCTCCCATAATTTACCAGGGTTTGGGGGCAGTAAGTCTTGCTGCAAGGAAAAGTGCGTGTCTTTGAGCCAGGCCGTCATTGCTAGGGCTGGTTTGTCATCCCATGGGCTGCGTCACAGACTCTTGACTTTTCAGTCATGCCGGTCGCTGTGGAAAGATGAAGGTGGGATTTGGGGGGTCGGTAGAGGGGACCCGTCTCCTGAGCTCTGCAGCAGTTTGCCTGTGACCTTAGATGACTCCTGTCCCCTCTGCAAGATGGGTCTTTTGGGATGTGTGTTGTGGCTTAGCCAGCAAAATACAGATCCTTGCAAGAGAGGCACTGAGGACACGCAGAAAGTCAGGGAAACCCCTCTAAGAAGAGAAATGCAGCTGCTTTTCCCAACCTGCTTTTGAACGCACGCTACAGCACGGAGCCCATCTCACCTCACCCTGGGAATTGCTTTCTTCACCTGCAATTATCATAATTTTTCATCCTGCTGGTCTTTGCCGTGCCTGTGGATGCTCCCTCGTGTTTCCAGCCTCCGCCACCCCAAGACCTGCTGAGGATCTCCTTGAATTTGTGGCTGTCACCTCCGTAGCGCACTCGTCTTTTTCTGAATGGGCAACGCTGCTGAGAGGATGGAGCCCTTCATCCTGGGACCATCTGGAGCCCTTGTCCCCTCGCTCGCCATCGTCTGGCATCGCCGGTGAGCCACGAGCCTGGCTGGCTGCGGTGCCGAACGCCACGAGGGCTCTGCTAAGAAATGGCATCAGTCTGCGGGAACCCGTGGCACAGCTCTGCGGCTTGCTCAGCACGTCCTGGACTGCGGGCATCTCCTGCCCAGCGGCACGGCGAGGGCAAGGCTCAAAGGAGCTCCTCCCTGAGCTTCCACCTTTCCTTTTGAAGGATGGAGATTATAAGACAGGCTGCAGCGCAAGGACAGGGACTTGGTTCAGAGGGGGACTCCGGTGACTTCAGATTTGGTTCCCTGGGGAAAATGCGACGCAGCGATGAAAAGCCCTTGGCAGCTTCTGCTTTCGTGGAGGTGTCGGGTGGCATCGCTCCTGGTGCTGCAGAGGGCACGTGGCCAGGGGCATGGGGCAGGCGGTGGCCACAGGCGGCCGTGCCGGCATCTGCCCCAGCACTGCCACCTCCGCTGCCGTGGCCCTGGTCCCATCTGTGCCCCTGGTCCCTGCGCTGCGTCCCGTGGGGACACGCGCAGAGCAATCCCTGCGTGCACAGCATCCAGCACGCCGCAGGCACTTGTTTCCCTCCGAGATGAGGAATTGCTCCGGGGACACGACGTCCTGCTGGTCCCCAGTGAGACCCCGGGCCGCTGGCTCCGGCGGGGCTGCGCCTGTGAGCGGCGGGTACAAGCAGGATAATCCCACAACCCAGTGGTCTTCCCCGCAGCTCTGGTTGGTGCCTTGGGTGCAGACCTCGTGCTCCAGCCCGCGCAGTGCAGGTACCTGCTGTGGATGGAAGTCATCTTACAGCGCAGATCTCTGCTTTGCTGCAGGATTTTTTCCCTCTGCTTGAGACGTACCCTTGCAACGGACCAGGTCCTGTGCCCGCAACCACAGGATCATGCACCTTCCCCAAAGCATCCTCTCCGCTCCCCTTGCAAGCCTAACTTTCCTCTTCCCGTCAAAGCTCAAGGCAAAAATGCGCTTGCAAAGGATGGAATTTTTTTATCTTTTGCCTTGATTAAAAGAGAATGGAAAGAGAAGCTTTGGCTCGCCTTTATTTTAATTAAAGCGAGGGAGAAAGCTTAGGTTCATCACAGCTCCTCTCTCGTCGGTTCTCAAAGGCCTCCTGGGGGGTACATGGGCCAGGGAGACTCCGAGAGCCGATCCCTGACAGCAGCTGGCTTTTTGGGGCTGCAAGCTGAAGTCCTGGAGTACAACATCGCCACCTGTTTGCCACAGGCGAACATACAGCAGGATAAATCCCGGCAGGATAAATCCCACCAGGATGCAGCCCATCGGGATGCGCCCCACCAGGATGCGCCCCAGCAGGATGCAGCCCATTGGGATGTGCCCCATCGGGATGCGCCCCATTGGGATGCAGCCCATCGGGATGTGCCCCACCGGGATGCGCCCCACCAGGATGCACCCCACTGGGATGCAGCCCACTGGGATGTGCCCCACCGGGATGCGCCCCACCAGGATGCACCCCACTGGGATGCAGCCCACCGGGATGTGCCCCATCGGGATGTGACCCAGCAGGATGCAGCCCACCGGGATGCGCCACATTGGGATGTGCCCCATTGGGATGCAGCCCACCGGGATGTGCCCCATCGGGATGTGCCCCAGCAGGATGCAGCCCACCGGGATGCGCCCCACCGGGCAGCCCCGCAGCGGTGCTCCCAGCTGCGGCGTGCACAGGCTGCACAGCCAAAGCCAGCACGAGGAGGGGATGGAGAGAGAGGAGTAAGTGCTGGTTTTCTGCCGGAGCAGAAGTGCTCCCCAGGCGGTGGGGCAGTGCGGAGTGCTGCCATGCTGGTACCACCTTTGCTGCTTCGGACTGTTGGACCTCCTGCTTTCATGTGCACCTGTGCATGCTTCCCTGGAGCCCTTCGCTGCCAGGCTCTTAATGTGGTTTTTTCCCACATCCACATCAAGAGGTTTAAATGAGACTCTGGAACCTGACACGGGCAAGGCTAAGTCAGCGAGACCAGGACATCGCAGAGCTGCGTGTGATTGGGGTGGTCTGCAAGCCGGCGGGAGCTGAGCGCATCCAGGCACTGCCTTGCAGCCAGTGTAGCTGCTGCATCCCCCTGGGAGGTTGTTGGAGGATCTGCTCGGCAACAGGAGCTAGAAAATGCAGAGAGCTGGAACAAGCAGGGCTGAGCTGCTATCGAGGGGTTCACTCTGCTTCTCACTCTCCCTTGAGCAAAACTCCTTCGAGAGCTTCGTCTTTCCAAAATGCTCACCAGGGACTGGCTGGGCAGGCAGTTGAATTAAGCTGAGGTGCACACTGCATCGCACTGGAGTCGGTCTGCTGTGAAATGCAGGGTCGTTCCCCAAAACCAGTTGCTTCTGCTGGAAAAGCCTCCCTTCAGGAAGATGCCTTGGAGAAGAGCAGGCTGAGGGTTTGGGCTGGCTGGAGCAAGAGTTAGGGCTCAGCATCAGGGCACTGGGCTCACACATCTCACTGCATTGGTTTTGGTGGATTTCACTGATTTTTCGGTGGATATTTAGGGTATCCTCCTTCACCTCGATGCTAAAGGCTATGTCGTGCCTGTACAATGACTAAGGGCTATTCAAATCCTTCTCATGCCTATGCAGTGTATGAGGGGTATCCCTACACTTTGGGCAAATGCTCCTGTGCTCCCCCATTTCCATGAACAGCGTGTGCATGGATTAAGTGTCAGGCTTTTGTTTGAAGGAAGCCTTCTAGGAAATGACTCAACAAGACATCTGTACGTTGAAATTGGTCAGGCTTTGAAATATTTAGATTCTGCTTATGAATATTGACGTTTAATGGGAAGATCTTGCATCAAAAGCCCTGGCTGTTGTTTGCAGGAGGGAGACGTGTGCGCACACTCACGTGTGTGTGCGTGAACACAAACCTCTTCTCGTTTGGCAAGCGCTAATGGGAGCAAGCCAGCATAGACTGTTGCATTAATGGGGATTTACAGCACAAATCTGCTACTGTTCTGTCAAGGCAAACAGAAATAAGTGGGCTTTTAGTGCTAGGAAAGCTGGCCCTGGGGCTGTGGGCTGTTTACTAGCAAAGGGCAGCTGCTCAGAAAGGGCTGCGGGGGAGCAGAGGGAATAAATGGCAAAAGATGGAGACAAGAGGAACCAGGATTCGGGAAAGGATGCAATGAGATCAGGGGCAGGGACTGCCTTCCCTACCTACACTCCATTGAGAGCATTTTCTCCCTGAGAGTTTTGGTTAGTGAATCGCTGCTCGTTTTCCCCTTCGCTGTGTATTTCAAAAACTGCCTTCTGCTCCAAAAGATGTGTCAGTGTTTATCAAAATGTAAATAACAATCTGCGCCTTGGCTGCCCTCAGCGGAGAGCTAACGTCGCCATGGGACCAGCTGCTGAGTGATGGAGGTCCTTCTCCTCCAGGAGGTGGGGGAATGCCGGACTACGCTGCTCCTCTTCAGAAACATGTGTAGAAAGGTCTCAGCCTCTGGGGCTGGTCCAGGATAACCCAGGCTCAATGCCACGATGTGGGGGGGTTGGGGGATGTGAGCAGGTTGGGCTCGTGAGAGGGCATGGACATGGTGAGACACAGTTGGGGAGAGGTGCCCAAAAGTGGGGTCTGGTGCAATGTGGGGCTGCAGGGCTCCGGTCTCCACCTTCAGCTTCCCAGGAGGTTTTTTAGGTGGCTGAAACAACTTTGCCTTCATTCGTTTGATGCAACTTAGATTTTTTCTCTGTGGTTTTGAAACCTCGCAGGAGCGTTGGCCAAAGTCATGCTGCGATGGCTCTCCCTGCGTTTCTGCTAGGCTTGGGTCTCTGTGCCAGCAGAAAGCAGGCATTTCTGGGCAAAGCTGCCAATCTCCCGCCATGGTCCTTCCTCTTCCCACCACAAAGGTGAGACACCTTTCTCCTCTTCCCAGAGGACATCTTCTTGCTTTCCCATCCCCTGTGCTGCATTAAAATATACTTTTTTTTTTTTTTTTCCTGTATCCTGCATCTCCCAGCCTAGTGAAGCATCTTGGGGGGCATCTGCGGCTGTAGGTGGACATAACGCTGTCACCCTTCTGTCCTCCACGGGAGACGGGTGGCCTCAGGGGCGTGTGCTGGCACCGTGGCACTGCGGTGGCGGCCGGGGACAGGTTAGTGCCTGACCCGCGGCCGGGCTGGAGTCGGAGGTGTGAGGTTATTGGAAGGTGCTTGTTTGTGTTGAGCATCAATACCGAATTGTTCTCCCCGCGCCGGTCGTTATTATGCAAAGCCAAGTCCTAAAAAAATATTGAATTTCCTCTCCCATAATTTTGAGGAAAAACACTTACCCAGCATTAAGCAGCGTTTGTGAGGTGTCCTTTCATCTGGACGCGCAGGGGAGCTGCCGGCACACCTCGGGGTGAGACTGCAGCCCTCTGTGCCGAGCGGAGAGGGGACCCCGCACCGGGACCGCTGGCTTCAGAGGGGCAGCAACCTTGTCCTCCTCCTAGTCGTCTTTTTTTTTTTTTTTAAATGCACGTGCTGCTTGAAACTCTGTGAAAAGCTTCTTTTTATTCATGCGCTCGAGTAAAATTCAGGCTGCACTGCTGCACCTACAATAAGACTTTAAAGAGGGTCTGTGTCGCTTGGTGTGAAAGGGAGCCGGGGTCGAGAGGGGTGCAGGGGGAAAGCCCGCATGGCCTTAAGAGAAATTTGGGAAAGTTGATGGCTGCGGTGGCATTGGAGCAGGACCGGACACGGTGCCCCGATGCCAGGCCCGGTCCCACGGCCCCAGCGCGTCGCTGCTGCCAGCTCTGCACCAGCCGTGGCAGGGCTCAAGCAGGCACGCGTCCATCCAGACACACCACAGTGGCTCTGGGATGGTGCCCGCAGGGCTGGAGGATACCCGGGTCAGAGATAGGTAGAAGAAGAAGGTGGTGTTCCCTCCTTCGTTATTCTTGTTCAATTCAAAATGCAAAAGAGGAAAGAAAAAGGATTAAACTCCAGCCGGGTTTGTGGCCAGCTGGGAGGCAGGAACGGGCCCGGCGGTTCTCCTGCCTTTGCAGGTAACACCCGGTTTTGTGCTGAAATGATGGAACTGGAAAAGCCAAGACTACCTCAGCTGATTGCCAATGGAGAATGAATATTACTCAGTCCTGTTGCAGTATGGAACACAGCCCATGGAAGAGCAGGAAGAACCGGGAGAAGCAGATGTGGTGACACCCTCTGGGCAGGTGACCACCCACGGCAGCGGGACCTGGGTGCCAGGCTCTGGGACACCCCGCAGCTGTGCCCTCGGAGGGTGCTGCCTGACTCCTGGACCATTCCCAGCTCTTCTTCTCATAGGGCACCCTGCAACAGAGGTCCACCTCAGCAATCCCGTTGCACAGGTGGAAATGCTGCAGCAGGGATGCTGTGGCCGCTATCAACGCTAAACCCGCAGGAAACATGGATCCTCCTGCTGCCCGTGCCAGAAGCCCCCCTGCAGCCCCCCAGGCTCTCCCACAGCCTTTCAACCCAAGGGCATGGTTTATAGCTCTGCTTTCTGCACCTTTCACCTTGCCCAGAGCCACAGACTCCTGCCTCCCTTTGCTGGGGTCACGCCGGCAGCGGCGGTGCTGGAGGCAGATGGCCCATGTCCTACCTCTGGCCCGGGATGCTGCATCCCAGCAGCCTCCCATGATATGCATGAGGACTGATGCTGGTGACACAGGGAAGGGAGCCTGGGTCTGGCTGAGCTCCATCGTGGCTGGATGCTCTGCAGCATCTCTTCAACCCAAAAGGTACAGGAAAGGGTTTAGCAACATGCAGCCGCCTCTAAGATGCCTATTTTGGCGTAATCACAATCTTTCTGCATCTAAATAGCCAGAAAATTGAGCCCTTGAGTTTCACATCTGCAAAGCCAAAAGAGTGCTTGGATAAATGATGTGTTTATGCAGGGAAGGGGGCGGCAGCCCAGGAGCCGGGAGCGGGAGGACACACGGGCCGCCTCAGCGGCTCCCCAGGAACTGTGCTGGCACTTGCCTCCCGGCTTGCGTCGGAGAGGGAACATCACGCTTCTAGCAGGCATCACACGTCTTTCCAAATCAAATATGAGCCTGCCTGCATGCTCGGCGCGGGGGGAAGCGGGGGGCAGCCCTGGGGCAGAGCTGCAAAGCTGGCAGCAGGCAAGGCAGGGCTGAGGGACCCCCCATGCCAGCCTGGTGCCACCCCACAGTGGTCCCCTCCGCCTCAGCCAGTGCCACCAGTTCCTCGGGGTGACGTTTCACTCCTGTCCATTGCCAGGTTTTACTCGTTTTCTCGCCCCTGGGCACAAGGTTGCAGTTTTTTGGCTCAGCGGGAGAAGAGGCAAAGCGAGCTTTGGTTGTTTTTATTAGAGTTAAAGGAAGCTTTAAAGCAGACGTTCCTATGCGTCCCGAGCCCAGTCGCACGTCGCAGCCGTGCCAGCACAGCCAAGCAGCAAAATCCTCACGTCGGCCAACCAGCTCCCAGCTGCAGAGAGCCAGCGTCACCCAGCAGCCGAATCCCAGCCCCGTGCCGAAGCCGGCGGGGCTTTGGCAGCGCCGGATCTCCTGCTGCTCTAAGGGCATCTCCCCCCTGCCCAGCCAGAGGCACCAGAGCTCCTCTGGGTGCAAATACACTTTTGTTAGCAGAAATATAAGAAGTAAACCTCCACGTTTGACCTTGTCTTGTTCCTGTAAAGACCAATGCATCCTCTGAGCCAAGACCCCGCGTAATGCTTCTGGGTGAAGCCTGCAACGCTTCAAGCTGATGTAACCTGATGTCCCAGGTGTAAGGGAGATTTTGTTGGATGTTATTGGTTGATAGAGATTTTCTGGAGCCAGCTTTCAACAATCTGGCAATTTTTGGCAGTGCAAACGTGCCTGTTTGCAGGGAAAGAAGAGGATGCGAAGCCCCGGCGGGGGACGGCGTGTGCCTCCTGTCCACATCTGGCCCCCTGGAAGCAATAACGCGCCACTGAGACCAGTGTCTTGTATGTGGGAGCTGCAGATGTTTAGCAAGGAGAAATGTCTGAGATGCTTTGAGATAAGGAGCCAGAAATGCATGTGACAGGGTGATGGTGTGGGGAGGACGCCCAGCAAGGCCAGGAGAGCTGCTGTGGGGCAGAGCCACGTCCCTATAGCCTCTCTCCTCCCTGGAAAAACCCCGTTGTGTTCCTCATGAGCCGCCTTTGCTGCTCAAGAGCTGCTCACACCCAAGGGGTGGGCTTGCACAAAGCCTCCTGATGCCAGCACCAAGGAGGGGACCTGGCCTGATGGCCACAGCATGCAGGGAAGCAGAGAGGCTCTGCGGTGTGCCGTGCAGCACGGAGGACACTGGCCACCAGCAACTTGCCCTGCCATGGACCAGCTGCCCGGCATGGCAGGCAGCTCCCTTTCCTCTCCCTGCCTCAGTTTCCCTCCTCCCACCCAGCTTTGCTGCCACAGCGACGGTGCAAAAAAACCAAAATAGAGTGAAGCAATGAAACTGGGGCATTTCTGCACATCTCGTGCAGCCCGGCAGCAGGCTGAGCTGCCGAAGGCGCTGCTCGCGGTGCGGGATGAAGGCTCGGTTGGGGATCCTCACCCTGTTTCTCAACCGCTCCCTCACCAACCCCTTTCACGGTGCCTGCGGTTTCACTGACTGTCCAGGTGTCCTGTGGGGAGCAGGGCAGTGGCGGGGGACAGACAGACGGAGCAAAGCCGCTGCACAAAGGCCATTAACCCATATTAATTTATCCAGAGCTGGCCCATGGGTCCAGGGGTTAGGTACCAGCGCAGCATCCCTTCTTCCTCCTGTGGCCAAACACACGTGGCTCCTGGGGCACTCGTGCCTCAGTTTCCCCGCCTGTAAAGCAGGGGTGGGAGTGCTGGGGTACATACCCAGGGCGGCTGGGCTGCACTGCTCAAACCAGGGCTGACAGTGACCTATTTACCTACGACAGAACTTTCTGCTCCACTTATTTGACCCGGCACCTTTCTGTTTGCTTAAAGCCGGGAACGTTTCCTCTCAGCCAAGCCAGGCGCGCACGCAGGTATGTTTGCCCGAGAGACAGACCGCTGCTCTGTGCATCCCCGGCTCTGTGCCTCGGAGGAATTTGGACCCGTTTGCTGCGATAGCATTGCAAAATTCACCCTGAAAAGCTTCCACGTTTTTCCTTATCCCCTTCTCCCCATCCCTCTGAAGCTGCACGGTCATCATCCTGGGGACAGGCAGCGCCGGGGAGTAGAAAGGTGACATTGTTCTGCCCTGGAAGGCCGTCAGCATCCCAGCTCCCCGGCTCTGTAGCTGCCTCAGTCATGCATGTTTGCATATGTTAAAAATATTTAGTCCACTGCTAAAAAAAATATTATGCCCGAGATCTGGGGCCAGCTAAATATAATGCCATCTATGTGTCCGTGGCGCTGCGTGCCGGAGGCACAGAGGGGTACTATTTGCCTTCGGAGCGGTCTTCGGCTGCGAGCAGGGATGCCGGGAGCGATCCCGATACTGATGTCTGCCAGAAATGCTTTTTTCCCCCTTGGAAGGGGATATGGGGCAAGGAAAGCTTTTTGCTGGGGCGTGGGTCATTGCGCTGCAGTGTGCTGCTGGTGCTGGGGTGCTTCACTGTGCCCGGGCAGCCTCGGCGGCTGTGGGCAGGGATGCATAGGGCAGGGAGGAAAAAAAAGGTCAGAAAAAGATGTTGGCTCTAAGAAAAAGTCATAAAAAATGAAAGAGCTGGGCTAATTCCTGCAGTCGCAGCCAGCGGGATGGGCTCAGCGCAGGGATGAGCCGGGGTGGTTCCATGGCGTGGACACGGGCCACGCTGGAGAGGACTGAGACCTCCCCAACTTGTTTCACGCATGAGAGCAGGTTACGGCTCTTACCAGCCTCGCCCAGGCTTTCGCCTGTGGCCTGGAGGTACCCAGCACTGCTCGGGCTGGGGAGAGGCTTCCAGATAACTTTCATATACATAATTTCAAGCCAGCTGAGAGTGTGGGAGGGGAAACACTTCCCCGTAGTAATCTCCCCCAATGAGGGGCAGGAGAAAAGAGTTTGTTCTGGCCGCAGGAGGAAGACAACGGGGAGCAAGGCCACAGGATTTTTGTGCAGAAGCATTAAGGAATCATTTCCTCTGCTTTTTTCCCTTATATATTTATTTTTGGAGTAGGAAAAGGGGCTGGGGGGGGGGGGTAGGGAGGTGAAATAATCGCAGGCAGAGAGTGTGAAGGAATCTTTATACCCCGTCCTTTTTCTTTTTTGGTTTGGGTTTACCCCCCCCCCCCAAAAGTGTTTGGAGAGGCAGGGGAGCAAGCGGCTCTGTACACTGCGGCCATTCATGGCTCAGCTGGGGGCGTGCGGGGCGCGTGGCTGGGTGGGAGCGCGCCACGCCGGAGAGGAGAATAATTTGTTCACAATATAGAGCAGGGTAAAATAGGCTGGTTGTCTGAGCGTGGATGTAGCATAATGTATAGAAGTGCAAGCATCAATAAGTCTATTTATTAGCGGAGCTTTTGCTGAGCAGGGCTGTGAATAAACTATACAGCTCGTACAAAAATGTAAATGTTAGTGATCCCTTAGAGACATAATTACAGGAAAAAATAAGGACAGCTTTTCAGCGTTTGGGAAGCCGGCCTCCTCCGTCCCCTTTCTAACTGCTGATGCACATACTCTTTTCCCCCCGTGGGGTGTCTGCATCCAGCGTGCCGCGTCCCCCCTCTTGCAGCTCCTCCATCGTCCTCCCTGCCTGCTAATTAAAGGAAAGTTGTGTCTCCACATCCCACGAAACGTCTTCGCCGCCTGCTTTGGTGTGCAGAGCTCTTGAATTCCTCAAGCCTGTGTGCCACTGGCTCCTCTGGACCACAGTGAAAGGTTTCATTCATCCCTCCTCTGCTGCCTTCTAGAGTTACCACACCCTGGGCCTCTGCTCCGCAGCTCCTCTCTGTTTTCCTTTCATTAGCAGGATTCCCAGATTGAAAGGCTGCGAAGGGCTGGGAAGAGATGCTACAACCCTATTAGCATAAGGGCTGTGCAAATACCTGCCCCGCGCGCGCTCCTGCCGTTTGCCGTGAGGTTTGCAGAGCAAGAAAGCCAAAATCTTTGGGGTTTGGGGTTTTTGGTTTGGTTTGATTTTTATGAAATGCTGCTATAAAAGCACCTCCGAGTGCTGCCCCACCTACCCCATGCCCCCGTTTGCCTGAGCAGACCCCGTTTCCACCCACCGCAGCGATGAGTTTGCAGCACTTTCTGCAGGCTGGCAGGGTCGCTGCAGGCAGGAGAGCCACTGCCCACCCTGGAGACCCCTGAGAAGATGCTTTGGGATCTTCTGGTGCTTATTTGGCTGCATCCAAGCCACGGCAGCGCTCCGAGGGCGCGCATCAGGACCGCGGCACAGCACACATGCGTGTCTTAAGTACCATAGCTGAAGCCATATGGGCTCGGCTGTCCTTACGCTAGCCTTGCCCTCCGTGCCCGTGCGAGCGTGCGATGAGCAGGGGATGTTGACCCCATTCTTAGCAGCCAGTTCAAATCTCCTATAAAAGGGAGATGGACAGAAGAAACCCATCGCAGACGTGGGATGGACGGGAGCAGGTCTCCCTAGGTAGAAAGTGCTTTCGGTTGATGTCAGCTTTTCTTTTGGAAGTCAAGCTATTCAGCAAGCCTTTACCAGAGCAAGATTACAGGAAAGAGAGAAAATGAGTTTCTAGGAAATCCGTGCTGGGATGCAGAAGGTCAAAGAAGGGTTACGATGAGGGAATTTGCTTTGGGAAGGAAGAGCAAGGCACCGCAGAGCAGCCGTGGCTTTCGCCGCCCCCTCTGCCACCCTCCAGATGAGATCAGCCCGCGGCCCTGGCCCGGCTCGCTTACTGAGCTGCTGCTTTTATGGATGAGCTGGGGAAGCAAATTAACTTCCAATGAGTTTTTCAACAGAAAAGGGACGGGCTTCTCAGCAGAAATTGATAGCAAAATGTTAGCTTCGTATGGACCATCTATCATCCACAGCAATGTTGAACCTTATTTGGCTTTTGGCCCTCTGCAATTATTCTGTGAGTAGTGGTGACTCAGCTGGGGGGAATTTAAGTTTCCTGATCACTGATTTATATCTTCAGTTGCCTCAGACTCCTGGGCGATTCGTTGCGGTTGATCAAAGCCCTTCGAGGCCAGCCGGGGTCTTCAGAGGTGCCGTCCCCGAGTCTCATGGTGTTGCTGCCTTTGGATCACTCTTTCCCTTCACCTAATGCTGGTGGTCGTCTTCTCTCTGCGGAAGGGTGCAAACGTGAAGGGTGGTGGTGGGGAGCCCAGGGGATGAGCATCCAAGTCGAAAAAGGGGTTGGAGAGGTGCTTCTTCTGGTGACTATTGTGGTGCCCAAGACCCCAGGGATGTTCCCTATGGCTTGGCTTGTCTCCTGCAAACCCAGATGTGGTGGGAACGGTGTTGGCTCCTTCTGTCCCACAGGCACCGTGTCCCCACAAGCATGCTTTTAACAGCAACGGTAACTGCTGCGGGCTGGGGGTTTGAAATCCGCCTTGCGAACCCCATTGGGCTTGAAATCAAAAGCATTCGTGGCTACTCATCCTCCTCTTCCCGTTGAGCAGCCTGTGCGCTTCGCTGCTACCTGGCTGGATTGCCCAGCCTGGAGCCACCGTTCAAAAACACCCCGTGAGTCCTCGCAGCCGGGTCTGCAGCGTGGTTCTGCATGGGACCTCCTGGTGGCGTTGGGGTAGGGACAATCTCCCTTACCTTGGTCTCCGATGTCCAGCCTGTGGTCGCTTGGATCGCGGTTTTGAGGAGCCTGAAATAAAGAACAACCAGGCGGCAAAGATGAGCGATGCCGCCCGCAAAGCTCCCGGCCATGAATCAGCTTCTGGCTTGTCTCTGAGGCTGGGCCCGCAGCACCTTCCTTGGCACCACCTCATGCGGGTGCTTGGCCAGCCCGCGTGCTCCAAAGCAGATCGGACCTGTGGATTCAGATAGATCGGGGTCGTGGATTCAGATCAGGATCAGGCATCCCTGATGCGCGCTACGGTCAGACCAAAGCCTGTTTTCACCCCGTCGCGCGTGCAAACACGGGGTACGTGGTGAGAATTGTCCTGATGGAGCGGAGGAGCTACGAAGCTGGATCCTGGCCTGGCTCATTGCCTCATTGCTCAGGGGTCTTTCAGATTGCCTGGCCTGCAACAGCAAGATGCTGAAAGCCTTCGGCTAAAAGGGAGCAAAGCAGGGGGAAAATCTTCTCTATGAACCGACACTACAGTATATTAATAATATATAATTATTCTATACTCATAATCTCGTACCATTAAAAATAAGCATGCGGCCAGCTGTACTTGGTTGAAAACGTCATTTTCTTGTGTATAAAATGAGAATAGCTTCGAGCACACCTGATTTCTAAGCAACTGGGATGTGAGTTGGATACCACAGAAGAAACCCAGTGTGAGGAAGAACAGGGCACTTCGGTCCCAATATCTAATGCATCAAATGCTGTTGGGGTCATCACCTCCTGGGGGGAAAAACCACTATTCCTGGGTCAGAAAGGGAACTCTGAGGCCTCCAAATGATGGGCTGGGTTTTATTTTAATGCAGTCATATATGTATTTTAAGCAGCGTTTATTAGCGAAGTGCTTCATGCAGAAAGATGCACCTGGGTTTGATTTATGTTACATGAGAAATGCCTTGGCCAAGGCAAAAAAGCACAGAACTGGGGGGGGGCGGGACGGGACACCAAAATGAAATTCTTCATTTTATTGTGCATAATGAGACGTTTGCTCTGTGACAATTATATAAGCGGTTTCATGTTAGTGGGGCCAAAACAAATCTATGAATACAGCGTGTATTTTAAAATTCATTGTTTTGCCCTGTGAATGAGTCTTCTAAAAAAGTCCCTGACCGGGAGCCAGAGCCAGCTCACTGTTAGACCGGGTTTAGCCCGTAGTAGCTCCCTTGGCTTCGGGGAAGTTCCTCTGGACTTACCTCATTAGCTAAAACGAGCCTTTTTCCTCCTTCATCCCTCCTCCTGGACGTGCGTGCTGTATTGGGGACCGCGTGCAGTGCTTCGCCGTGAGATTTGCCAGATGGATGCTAAAGGCCGGGGCGCTGGTACCCTTCTTGCTGGAACACAGCATGCTATGGATGCATGGAAGTGACCTGCTCTTCAAGGGGTGGTTTGGGGTGTTTTCCCCGAGGAAAGATCTGCTGCAAAAAGCCACGCATATGCTTGCCTTCAAAAAGCAAAAGCTGAGCCCGTGCCGAAGCCTTGGCGGTGATGGGGGAGCTGGGATGCTGGGTGCGAGCGGGCAGCACCATCAGCCTGGACCGGTTCACCCACGTAGAGCTGGGTTCAGGCTCGGTGGGGGCGGGCTGGAGGCAAGCCGGGCAAAAAAGCAGCATTTTTTTTCAGCCCCTTAGTTCTGGTTTTCATCAAAATAGGCCTTTGCTGAAATTGCACAGGCCTTTGGAGAGCGTTTGATCCAAACTGGTGTGTATTATTATATACCGTGTTCCCATAGGGTTGGACGTCATGAGAGCAAAGCCACGATTGGGAGGTTGTCCGTGCCTCCCTTCCATGCGCAGGGCGCAGCCGTCACCCGGTGATGCCAAGAAATGGTTGTTCACTTCGGGGGCTGAAAGGAAAAAAAAAAAAAAAAGAAAAGAAAAAAAAGAAAAAAGATGTTAAACATGAGTAATTCAAAACCACGCGAGCTTTACTGCAAACAACGTCAAGAGTTGGTGTAGCCCCGCTATTGCAGTCCGCGAAAGCCAGACTGACTTTTCAAAGGCAATTTGCAGTCGTTGCTGTAAATAAGCACGTGCTCGTTCCAGGGGCTGCTCCGTCCGGAGCTGCTTGGATGGCATCCAGTCCAGGGGCTTTTATTGCGATTCCACTTGATCGCCGAGGTTGGATGACGACTCATTCTCTACGCGTACGGAGCTCCGGGAATAAGCATCGCAACGTGAAAAGTGTCAGTCGGTCCTTTGCTATGGAAAGTCGTGTTAGCCTCGGAGCGGGGTTTCAAATATTACACTCGCTGCTGTCAGAGGAGAGCAAAGCAGATAATCCCCTCGGCCTTTTATCCTTACAAATTGGGAGAATAGTGCTGTTTTTTTTTTTAACACGAGACGTGAGGAGACCTGATCACAGATCGGGGGATAAAGAGGCCAAATTTCTCCGGCGGTGCTGCAGGCAGGAGCAGCCCAGCAGTTTGCCAGGGCAGGGCCTGATCCTGCTCTGCTGCAAATCGGCCCCAGCTGCCTCAAAGGCAGCGAGGTGGCTCTGGATTTACTCCGGTGTAACTGGGAGCGGGCTGCTGGTGCAGAGGATGCGTGCCTTTGATATTGTAACCTAAAACTGGCAGCTTTCCCTGCTCTGGCAGGAGTTTAGAAACATTGCCATATGAGCCGGTTTTCCAGAGAGGCCTGAAAATGCAATCCATTATCTGATATTTTGTAGCAGCATTTTTAATTAAGGCTTTGGCTAAAGGGCTGATTAAAGAGGTGTGTGGGTTTTTTGTCCTTAGGGACTTGGCACATCCCCGCGTCTGTCACTCTTCTGCAACTACAAGACTCACTTTTCCTCCCGTGTCATATTCAGAGCGAAGTTGGGGTGGTTTTTTTTTTCCCTCTTTCTATCCCTTTTTTTCTCCCTCCCCCCCCCCCACCCACCAGAGGTGCAGATAAATCATTATAGTCCCTGCTCAGCTTGTCTCCTTCTCCCGTAGCCCAACTTCTGCGTGCTACTGGCTGGTGCGGCGCGGAGGGGGCGTGAGCAGCGCAGCTCCGTGCCTGTGGTCAGTAATGAAGACTTCTCTTTTTATACACAGATTACGGAGGAACTGCACAGGGCCAGACGGCAGCTCTTAATTTCCCGACTTTTTAATTTTTCAGCCCTCGCCGAGGAGGATGCAGCCTTCCCCCCCGGCCGACTTATAATGAGGTGAGTAAACACCCTTTTGTCATTTCAGGCTTGCTCCCTGATGGCATGTAAATATTATTTTTTGTTTGGTCGAAGGACGGGGTGGGGGGAAAAGGAAAAATGTGCTGCTTGCCACATGTCAGTGCTGGGGGTTTCATACCTCCATGCCAGTGATTTCCTAGGGTTTGTTCGCCTCGCGAACCCGCCTTGCTGCGGGCTCCTGCGTTTTCGCTCTGCAAAGACCCTTTAACGCAACTTTTCGCCCCCTTTCCCCTTTCTTGCTCATTCAATAACTCAGCGAGGTTTGTCAGAGTTAAAATATGATGCTCCTTTGCTGCGAGGTATTTGGGTTATTTGTGTCATCCTAGAACTTTAAAAGAAAAATCATTGCCATCCTCTTCCTCCCCCCCCCGCCCCCCCAGCAAGGCTAAACCCCGCCGGTTTGCAGCTGGGGATGCCAGAGCCCCCCTGCCCCGGGCTGGGGGCTGCTCCCGGTAAACCCCCCCTCGGAAACCGGGCTTCCCTTCCCTCCTGTCATCGGCTGCGATGATCCCACCTCTCCCGGGAAAGTGTCTCCTCTGTCCCGGCGGGGTCACCCCGGGGGAGATAAAGAGTTAATCCACCCCCCCTCCCCGCCCCCAGCGCCGACTTCAGCTGCAAAAAATATGAAGTGAGGATGGATCTGCTCATCTGCTGAGCAGAGAAGTTGCCTTTGATGTCGCTCCTTCCTTTCCTCCTTCTCCTCCTTTTTTTTTTTCCCTCTCCCGCCCCCCCTTAACCCTTCTGCCGGTGCTCGCTGCCCCCCGGGGGGGATTTACGGAGCCCCCCCCCACCTCCCCGGGACTATGGTGTGTGTGGCGGGGTGTCGCGGACACGCGGGGACACCGTGGGGTGCTGGCATCTCCCCGTTTTGCTCCCCCCCCCCGGGATGTGCACACCCACCCACACCCCCCCCCCCCCCCCAGGGAGCGCTCCCACCGGCCCCGGCGGGGTGGGGGGCTTGGCAGGGTGCGGGGGGGGGTCCCCCCAACGAGCTGTCACCGGGGGCGGCCCCAGCCCCGTCCTCGGGAGGGCTGAGCCCGGCCGGGTTGGTTTTGGGGGGGTTGGGGGGGTGTTTAACCCCCCTTTTTTTTGCGCCGCCGGAGAAAAGCGCTGCTGCCGCTTTAAGGGAGAAGTCCCTTTAAGTGACTTTCCATTTGCTGCTTTGGAGAGCTGAGAATTTGGTTTCCCAGATTTCCTTTGAGTTGTGTGCAGTAGTCAGAGGGAGTTAAAAAAAAAAAATCCCCCAAAAAGCCCAAAACCTACTGTACGCTCGGGAAACCTTCAGCAGCAGCCAGCCAACGGAAAAAGGGAAAAAACCTGAGGTTTAGGGGGGAAAACTGAGATTTAGGGGCAAGAAAAGTCATCTGCTACTGTTTCCCTTTGCCTTCCTGCTCCCGTTGCCTTCTCCCTTCGTGGGGAGCGGAGGAACAGGGCGGTGGTGGATGGGGAAGCCTCCCTGTGGGATTCGGGGGGGCCGGGAGGATGCTGCACCCCCCGGGGGGCAGCGGGGTGTCTGCACCCACCCGCGCCGGGCACCGATGGGGTTAACAGCCTTCGCCAGCTGGGGAGCATCATAAATCGCAGCCGTGCCCCACCAAATTAATTTGCACTTTCTTTTCCTCATGTTTGCTCTGGGAAGAACTGAAGGGGTGGGGGGGGGGGGGGAAGAGGAAAAAGGGGGGGAAAAAGCTCCTAAATAAATAAGCAGCCTGGAAGGGGGCTGGGGGCAGGCTCTGTTTCCTCAATTAGCTGGGACTTGCCTTCTCTTGACGAACGGAAGGCAGCGCGTTTTAGCCTCTGGATTTGTGGAGCTTTCTCAAAGTGCCAAGTCTGGTTATACGGGGACTTTGGAGGGTTAGGTGGAGGAATCCGAGTCGCGCTCTGCTCCCTTAACTCCTTCGGGGCTGAGCGGCTTCAGGAACCTGGGCCTGGCAGCGCGGAACAAACCGGCAGCCCCATAAGGAGGGAGGGTTTTGGCACCCGAGCGCTTGGGAGAGGTGATTTCCCCCAGCTGGGACCTCACTGGGCTGGGGGTTCGCCAGCGCAAGATGTGCTGATGGAGAGACGCCGCGGGGACAGACGGACCTTGGGATGAGTTGAGCATATTTATCCTAGTTGCTAGCGGGTGACTCGCGGGACCGGGGTCAAAGAGCAGCTTTTGGGGTTGTGCAGAAGGTCGGGACGTACCAGCGGTCCTCACGCCTGGGAGGAGAGGCTGAGGATGTGGTGAGCTCGCGGCGAGGCGCCGGCATCGCAGCACATCACACCTGCGCTGTACCGTCCCCTACGGCACCGCTCTTGTGGTCAGCAAACGTCGTACAGGCGGTAGTGGCAGGAATTGCTTTTGGCACTGTAAAAATACAGTCGTATTTTGGGCTAAATGCAAGAACTGGCTGTACACGCCAGCCAACAGCTTTGGAGAGAGACATCCTAACCAGGCTGGTGCAGGAAAAATGCTCTCAGGCATAATAAAGTTATCTGTGTTGTAAGTTGGCCGGGGTACGTGGGGAAATACCTTCACCTGTACAGGGAAAAAAAATCTCCTGGACATTTAAAATTCACATCCCAGCCTGTCTTGTCCTTGGAAAGGCAACCTTGGCCATGTGTGGATGTGGGATGTCTTGATGTGGTTCCGGCTGACCTGCCGTGCCTTTGCCCAGGCACCCGCTGTCCCCGGGACGTCGGCCCCCGTCACGCCCCGCGCCGGCGCGGCTGGAGCCGGCACCCCATAAAGCTGCTGCACCCGCTTTATGGGCGAGCGCAGGCAGCACAGGAGGGGCTCTCACCTGCCTGCGCCTGGCAGGGAAGCCTGTCCGCCTCGCAGTCACACTAAGGCTCCTTTACCCTTCGTTGGACGCATAAAGGGGCCTTAAAAAGGAAGCAAAAGTAACTTTAATTTAATTTACACTCACTTAGAGACCTCTTTACATGGCTAGAGGAGCATAAAGGGGCCTTAATGTAGCTGGGAATCAAGCTCTGGAGGTATCTGCGCCTGACTGCTGGGCATTCAGTCTGCAGAAGCTCAGGCTGCGGTCCAGCTTTTAATTCCTCAACCCCGACCTGCCGACGTACAGGGAGCAGCAGCGTTGGCCCTGGTGGGGCTACGTCTCATTTACACGCGCGCGAGTGAAGTCAGAGCTGGGCTTCGAAGGAAAAACGTGCAGGGAGCATGGTCTTGGCTTGCCAACACGTTTGTGCCAGCCTCGGCCTCTCTATCGTCCACTTGGGAGCAAGTGAAAGGAATTCCCAGTTTAAATTCCCGCTCCAGCATGGGAAGGGACTCCCCTCTCCCTCCTGCCGAAGGGCAGAGGGTTGGGAAGGGAAGCTGGGGCGGCCGATGGTGTTCCTCATCGCTTAACACCCCCTCGCGTGGATGTGGCTTCCCGGGAAGTCTGAGCCTACCCTCGCCTTTCTGTTACCGCAAACAAAGCAAAGACCCTGCGCCGTGCGGAGGGAACCCCATCGCGGCCGTGTACCCCGGCAGACACCACGGAGTCGTTTGGGGTTTGCCTGGTCCCCTCCAAATCCCAGCTGCGGGCTGGCTGGAGCCCCTATGGCAGCTGTTGCCGAGGTGCTGCTTGTTTTAAAGCCTTGACACCCACCCCGCAGCCCGGCGAAGGGCGATGGGCTGCAAGCCATTTAGCAGCATCCCCCACGACACCAGGAATCCCTGTTCTGCGGCTGTCGCGGGCTCTCTGCATCCCCAAGGAGCTGGAAGCAAAGTCCAACCCCAGCTTTGCTGAACCAGAGCCAGGATTCAGGGAAACCCGGCCCGTGTGCGACAGTGGGATGGCTGGGAGGGAAGATGTGGGTCTCGTGCAGACTGCCCCTCTGTACCGCGGGAGGGCAGGGCACTGCCTCCTGCCTGCACGTGTGGCGTGGGTTTTCCAGGATAACACCCATCAGGCGTGCGAGAGCCGGGGTCTCCCCGTGGAGCATCGTCTGAGGTTACTGGGATCCAGCGTTTCTGCTTATTTATAGCCCTCAAAGACCTTGGAGCAAAGAGCCTGCGGACAAAGCCGCTGATGGAAGAGGCTGAAACCAAGAACTTGACCTATCTCAGAAAAGGACAGGGCATTTATATCTAAGAAAACCATCCAGATTTACCACAAGTCTGGTTCAGAAGGGAATATTCAACCCGGAGCCTTAGGGCTGTAGCTGATGATGACCAGAGCCAGCATTCCCATGGGCAGGGTCCTGCTTGGGGCTGTCCTCCCATCCTTCACTATGGGACGCTCTCAGAGGCACGGGGGCAGACAAAAGGGCCTGAGGTCTGAGCCTTTCTCACCATTCCCACGCTCGCAGGGTCGCTGGCATCAGCCCTCCCCACCGTGCAGCAGGATGCAGGAGCGTGCATTTTGCTCTACGACTTTGCCCATCCCTCCTTCCGCCGGGGTCCTGCAAATGTAGGTACAAAATCCAGCAGGGAAGGACCAGCGCTTGTGTTGTCCCCCGTGTTTTCTTTTGCGTTTTAATCTGGGTTTTTTTGGGTTTTTTTGGTTTTAACACATTTAATGGTCACCTGTTCCTGACCTGGCTGGCGGGGAGCGGGGTCAGGAGCGCAGTACACGAGTGCTGGGCGCTGGCAGGGCAGCAGGCAGGTATTTGCACTGCGTTTTGGACTCCTCGCAAGCCCGGCTTCCCCCGTGCCAACCCTTGCTGCCTGCCCACCTGCCTTCCAGGCAGCGCTCTGAAATCCGCCTGGCACCCATTCCTTCCCCTCTCGTCGCTTTGCCCGCTGGTGAGGTCTTTTCCATCCCTGTGTTACCCACCAGCTCTGCCCCAGTGCCCCGTGCATGGGACGGGCTGCTGGAGCCCACGGGAGGATCCTGGGCACGGTCACGTCCCCGGGTGCAACTCAGCGAACTGCAGGACCCAAACCAGCTCATCCTCCCCGTGCATCCATAGAGATCTCCTTCAGAAGGCATGTGAAAAATGCAGCCGTGGGCGACCATCAGTGTCCCCTTAAAAAAAGAGCCTGATGTATTTTTGGTTTGGATCTGCTGCTTTTTAATTAAGGGGAACCGCCTGTCCCCTCCCCGTGGTTGCGCGGAGCTGCCCAGACAAACGGGGTGGCAGGAGTTATTTAACGCCCCTTCCTGTCAAGCTGTCATGTTTAATTAGCACCCTCCCGCCCCAGCCAGGTTTAAAACCAGGCTGCAATAACACCGGGTGCTGGCCCGGGGCTTCCCGCTCAGCAACACCTCCAAAATACCTCCCTGGGTGGGAAGTGTAAGGGGACCCCTGCGTTTCTCCTGGCGTCGCACCGTGTGTTAATGTTTCTTCTTAGCTGACCGTGGCGTTGCAGTCGGGACTCCCCGGATGAAGGTCTGGCTGCAGACTCAGAGCTGGAGGCGCTCGGTAGCCCTGCAAGGGGGAAAGGCTGCTCTCCAGTCCCGTACCGCTGCGGGGCGAAGAGAAGCTCAAGCAGCTTTGTGGCTCTGCTTGCCACATCCAAAACCGCGCAGCCAAGAGGTGCAAACTGCTCCTACAGACGTCTCCTGCCAGCCTGGAGGTGTTTGGGCCGTGCTGCTTGGTTCATTAGGCACCGGCTGGCTGGTATCGCCTCTTCGGGCCGTTCCAGGGTCTCCCTGGCTCGGGCGTCACCTACCCCTGGCTGACGCATAAAGTTGGCCGAAAGGATGGACCCTGAAAAGCCTGGGCTTTCTGGAGGAAGAGGAGGAGGAGGAGGCAGGCTGGGAGCAGGGATGCACGTGGAGGGGATGCAGAGGGGAACAGACCAACCTCCCCTCCTGCCCGGGGCCTGCTGCCGAGGATCACCGCTGCGTTTCACCGAGCCCCCCGCCCACCCCACCCCGGCTGGGGGCTGATTTTCATATGCCAGCGCTGGGCTGCAGAGGATGGGAAGGAGCCCTCTGCTCTCCTGGTACTTATCGGTGGCCAGGAAACAATTTTTTTCTTACTGACAGCAAACCACAGCATTTTACAGAGCGGAGAGGAGGCCGGCGGTCTATCAGGCGTGCTGTGAAACCGGAGCGGGACAGCATCCAGCCCCGATGGATAGAGCGGAGCTGACCTGCCTTGGCCGGCTCTGGTCCAATAACTCACTTGTGTTTGCATTTAATTACAAACGTAAAAAAGCCCTTTCTTTTCACAACAACAAAGCCTTGAACCACACTTCAAAGTTGGGTTTCTGGGACAGTTGCATACCTTTTAAAAATAGCCCTCTGAGTGGTGCCAAGTGCTAAATGGATTGCAGAGGGCAGGTCCCCCACGTGGGGCTTCAAACAGCCCAGCCAGCGCCGCTGCCTGCTCTGCCGCTGCCTGCTCTGCTGCTGCCTGCAACTGCTGCCGCTCCCCCGAGACCCTCCCGAAGAGGGTCCGTGTGTTGCATGAAGCTGCGGCCCTGCTCTCCTGCTCTTGGGCTTTTCTTCATGGGGATTGCAAATTGGAAGACGGCCCGGCTGAAGCTGCCAGGCAAAGCCCTCGGAGGGCGTTTGGGGACGGCGTGGAAGCGCCCACCAGAGCTGACACCCTCATGGCCTTGAGTGCCATTCGGGAGGCAGCGGTTTATCAACCAGGAGGTTACAACTGGAATATCCATGGCATGGAAAAGGCTGGGCGGGAAACTGAGGCAGCGCTGGTTCAGATCTAGCTGTCCTCCCATCCCGTCCCAGTCTCTGCTGGCACCCTTCCGGCTTCCGAAGAGTCTCCTGTTCCTTCAAGCCAACCTTGGTCCTGCTCGTGGTCAAGTGTCTTCAGAGCTGATGGCTGGGCCAGCTGTGGTTTAGGGTCTTTTTACTCTAAAACAAGGAGTTTCTAACCATCGACTGAGTTTCTTTTCTCCTTTGCCCATTGATGATGCAGAAATTGTAATGTACGGAGTGGGAAAGCGGAGGTCTGTAGCAGAGAGAGAGCCCAGCTCTCACGGCGACTAACTGAGGCAAACACAAATCCACCCAGCAGCACTGACGTGCCCTGGCTCGGAGCATCCTCATCCCTTCCTCAGCCTCCCTCGGCAGCACCGCTGCCATGCTCGGGAAGGCAGGAGGCATTTATTTACCACGAGTTTCAGGCAGGAGCTGCCTCCCCAGGGCCTGGAGCCCAGAGAGGGCAGGTTGTCCAAAGTCAAGGTGGAAGTTTTGAAGAGGGGCTTTCTTACTGTGAGGAAGCAGAAACTGTGTCTCTGAGGAGCCGGGACGTGGGGCAGGAAGCCGAGGATTTGCGTCAAACAAATTTGTTGCATTTTTCTGGGGTAGCATCTCTTTACCTGCAGTGCTTGACAGGCATGTGGGAGCCTGGAGGCTGTTGATGAAGATAAGGGAGTTTGACCTCATATAAGGCGTCAGATCTCTGCCCCATTCGGCTTTCCCAGAAGCAAACTCGGGGAGGATGAAATCTGGTGAGGTGTCAGCATCCCGCAGCATCCTCCAGCGCTTTGGGATCGGTGTGGCCGATGCCCCCAGGACCCCCAGGGCCAAGCCAGCACCGTTCAGACGCGGCGACCCCGGGCCGTGTCCCGCAGCATCGCCGTTCCCATCACCGCGGAGGGTGCTGCTCTACTCCTCCACAGGAAAATGCTGCCTGGGCTGGAGCTCCTCCATAAAGCCCTGCAAACCCAGCAGAAGCAAATTGCTACCTACTGGAGACGAAACCTGGCTCCCAGGGCAAAGGAGACTGCGTGTAACTCCAGGAAAAGCTCTTTGTGTCGGAAGTGTGCTTTTCTTGGACCGCTCCGCTGTATTTATGCAGGCTGGTATGCGGGGAGTAATTAGAACCTCATCCCGAGTACTTGACGAGCATGTTTTCCATTCTAGATGTTGACAGGTCAGGCTATCCGGCCGTCCCTCTGTGCCTAAAAATGTTGACATTTTATCTTTGCTGAAACCAAAACAAGGGCCCAGGAAGTTCTTGGACTGGAGAGAGCGACGCTGCTTCTTGACAGCCTGCCAGTGGCGCGCATGGTGCTTCGCACACGTGTGGAAACGCCGGGCTCCCTGTGCCGACGCCTAACGCCGCCAGGGCGATGGGAACGGCGAGAGTGGGAGAAGCGGCGCAGGTGTCCGTGCGGAGGGGCTGGGGCCGGCGCAGCTCCCGGGGGCATGGGAGAAGGATGCCGAAGGGAGCAGAGCGAGTAGGGCTGGGAGGTGTTTGCCTGGACGAGGCTGGCTGGGTGCGAGGACAAGCTGCTCCCACCCAGAGCGGGGATTTGGGTGCCTCAGAGCAGCCGCTGGAGAGTCCACGCTGCTCCAAGAGTGGAAGCAGGGAGAGGTGGGTGCTTCAATCCTCCAGACTGTGGGTTTCACTAAACACCTGGTGTCTAACCTGGCAGGAGAGAGACGTGAGGATGCCGAGGATGGCACTCGCTCTTATCTCTCTAAAAGACCTTGTTAAACCTTCAGGAAATCCCCAGGAGGCAGCTTGGGCTGGCAGAGCTTCCAAAGCTGTTGGAGGAGGTGGGGAGTTCACACAGCCCCGAGCTGCTGAACTAAAATGACCTTATTTCAGGTGATTTGTGAGCTGAAGCTGAAAGGGGAGCCCACTGGGAACTGTCCCCTCGGCCCTCGCCCACCAGGGTCCCAGTGTCCCAGCCTGCGCCTTGGGTGTCCCTTTCCACCCCTCCAAAGCTGGAGAAGCCCTTGGAGGCCACACCAAAGGGGCTGGGTGGGTTGTCTGGTGTGGGACGCCTGTTCTTCAGCAAAAGGATTAATAAAGGGGAGGGGAAGGAGCACACTGGGGTGGGAGCACCCCCAATCCCTGCCTGTGCATCCCAGCACCCTGGGGGACGGGATGCTGGATGGAGGGGACGGGCTGGAAGGAGCTGGACCGAGTGTGGGCAAGACGAGCGGCCACAGCATCGCTCCCATCCCGCTGAGCCCTGTGTTTCGCAGCAGCCCCGCTCCCGTTTCAGGCCGTCACTTGCTGCCAGAGCATCGTGTTGGGGAAGGAGGATTATTTTCCTTAACCAGGTTTGCCTTCCACGCAAACCAGCCCTACCGTGTAATGTTTCTCATTTCCTCTCTACATTAATGAAGGCTCGAAGTGAAAAGCTGCACACTTAGGCTGACCTAACCCCGAGCTAAGCCGGCAGCCGGAGGGACACAATGAGCCGGCTGTTCGTACCTCGCTGGCACCAGCTCCTTGTCTGCTCCCAACACAATGGTGTTTTCCTTGGCCGGCGTTCAGAGGCACGGGAGGGAGATGGTGACAGGGAGGATTCCCACATCTTCCCGGCAAAACTGCCCAGCATCGCGGCTGCCGGGACGTGCCGCGGAGCCCATCCTTGGTGCTGCGACCCTGGGGTGCTGGCTGTCCCCGAAGGGTGCGGGGAGGGGGTGAGAAGGGCAGTGCGGCCGAGCGCGGCACGAGCGGCTGCCGGTGGAGACACCAGCACCAGAATCTGTGTGTGCAGGGTCTCTGTTTCATCCATCCCACTGGCATTCTCTTGGAAATATATAAAAATACCCCAAAAACCTAAATTAATGGTGAAACATTGCTTTTGGAACGGAAAATTTGGGCTTTTTTTGTTACCTGCATTTTGGGGTAACAAACCCTTATTCCCTAATATTCCCTCCAGCTCTAGCAGTGCAGCGAGTGATGTGCTTCCCAATAGCGTTTCCGCCAAAGCCAGTGTTTTATTTCACATAAAGTCCTTCCAAATGTGTTTCAGTGGCCTCTTCTCCCCCTTGGGCCGGGGAAGCATTTCATTGCCATTTTTCATGGCACAGCGCGGCGGGTGCCAGGCTGTGGCAGGTCTCGTAGGCTCGGCTTTTCCATCAGCTCAGCACACGACGGGGGCGCGGGCAAAACGAAAGGCAGCAACCCGTCGTGGCCTTGCAGAGCTCGTCACCACGATTTGCATCTGCCGTATTATTTATATTAATTCAAACCCTACCTCACCTGCACACGCTGCGGGTGGAGAATCTCCTCCCGAGGAGGTAAAGGTTTTAATGAAAGCCTCCCCTAGCTGTCACTGCGAGAGTTTGGGTCAAGCACTGGCTTTTTCTTGCCTTGAAACTTGCTCCGGGCGAGAACGGATGAGCTGCGGTCCCAACCTCGCATTCCCCGACGGCTCCGGCAGCGACGCTGCGTGCCAGGGAGCGGTGCCAGGTAGGGGCACTGCTTCTTGCCCCGATGCTTCGTCACCGTCTGGCTGGAAGTCCAAAGTCCTTCTCCTGCCAGCTTCCACCTGCCTCCGCCTCAATCGCGAGCAAGGAATTGCAAGCAAGGCAACTGCAAGCAAAGAATTGCGAGCAAGGCGGGTGTTTCCCCAAGCATCCTGGAGGGCTCCCTGCCCTCTGCTCACTGCTTTTCCCGCTTCAGGATTATTTTTTTTCATCTGGAAGCAGCGGGGAGCGATGCTGTGGATGCCTGCGGATGCTGCGCGGGTTGGCGCAGCACTAACCCACAGCGAAGCTCCGACAGCGACGCGCCCGGGTCACGCGTGAGCCAGAGCAGTGAGCCCGGGGCTCCTCGCACTGCTCCCGTGGGAGCAGGGCGCGGTGATGCCAGGAGCTTAGGGACGGGCTCCACGTCCAGTTTTAGTGCAAAAAAGATGAGAATCCAGTTCGATCTGTTCAGCTTGCTTATGAGCAGGCTAAAAGGGAATGGATTACTGCCTGAAATACCACCCGGAGGGAAAGTACCTGGTGGCAGAGGCTCTGCCGTCGCACACGCTGCGGCACTGCTGGCTCCGCCGCCGCAGCTGCAGGCCGAGGAATTCAAGCGGGAAGGTTCTGAGAAGCGGGGATAATTAATTTTGGAAGAGATTACGAAAGCTGTGGTGAATTCTCTGTCACTTTGAGAGCCCAAAGCAGACTCTGGACGCTGGTGTAAAATATCTGCTTTCATTCAACCGCAAGCTCTCGGGGCGAGGCCAGAATCCCTCGGTGAGACTTTTCTGGCCAGCACCACGCTGGAAACCAGTGACTGGCTGATCAGAGGGAAGAGTAGTAATCTTAATTTATCACATACTTTTCATCCCAAAGCACTTCCACAGTCCGAGCGATCTTTGCTGCCAACTGGTTGCAGCAATCCTTTCGAACTGCCCGAGCTGACATGTTTCCTGGGCTGTGACGGCAGCGAGGGCTGTCAGGAGGCAGAGGCAGGTTGCTCTGAAAAATCTCTTTTTCCAGTAGAGAGAAATCCTCCCTGGGAGGTGCACAAGCTGGGCTGATGGAGCTCCCCAGATGGGAACGTCGGCTGGGGAGAGTTTCACAACCCCCGAGTTCACGGCGAGGTCCTTGGGATGGTTACAGGGCTCACACGGCGCGGATCCAGCCTGCATCCCAGCGGATTTTGCAACACAACATCCCTCCCACGGCTGTCAGGGTGTCGCTGCCGGCAGCCCTGGCTCACAGGACAAGCGAACCAGGAAATTTTGCAGCTTCAAAAGCCACCACAAGCAGCCCCGAGACGGTGACAGCAGCGATGCGAGGGCTCGGCTTGAAGAGAATATTTCAATGCAGCCCTGCATCCCAGCCCAGACAGCTTCTCAGCGGGGCTGGATAAATCCTCGAGGCCAGGAACGGCACATCTGAGCATTACTTAGCATCGGAAATCGAGGTCTTAGCCCTGTTTTCCCATGACAGGTCAAAGCTGAGACTTCCTTTCTGCAGCTCCAGGGTTAAACGGGAGATGCCCGCCCCGATGCGTGCTGCAGACGTGGGAGATGCCCACCCCGATGCACGCCACAGATGTGGGAGATGCCCACCCTGATGCGTGCTGCAGACGTGGGAGATGCCCACCCTGATGCATGCTGCAGATGTGGGAGATGCCCACCCTGATGCATGCTGCAGATGTGGGAGATGCCCGCCCCGATGCGTGCTGCAGACGTGGGAGATGCCCGCCCCGATGCACGCTGCAGATGTGGGAGATGCCCGCCCCGATGCACGCCACAGATGTGGGAGATGCCCACCCCGATGCGTGCTGCAGACGTGGGAGATGCCCGCCCCGATGCACGCTGCAGACGTGGGAGATGCCCACCCCGATGCATGCTGCAGATGTGGGAGATGCCCGCCCCGATGCACGCCACAGATGTGGGAGATGCCCACCCCGATGCGTGCTGCAGATGTGGGAGATGCCCACCCCGATGCACGCCACAGATGTGGGAGATGCCCACCCTGATGCATGCTGCAGATGTGGGAGATACCCACCCCGATGCATGCTGCAGATGTGGGAGATGCCCACCCCGATGCGTGCTGCAGATGTGGGAGATGCCCGCCCCGATGCACGCCACAGATGTGGGAGATGCCCACCCCGATGCATGCTGCAGACATGGGAGATGCCCACCCCGATGCATGCTGCAGATGTGGGAGATGCCCACCCCGATGCATGCTGCAGATGTGGGAGATGCCCACCCCGATGCATGCTGCAGATGTGGGAGATGCCCACCCCGATGCATGCTGCAGATGTGGGAGATGCCCACCCTGATGCATGCTGCAGATGTGGGAGATGCCCGCCCCGATGCATGCTGCAGATGTGGGAGATGCCCACCCTGATGCATGCTGCAGATGTGGGAGATGCCCGCCCCGATGCACGCCACAGATGTGGGAGATGCCCGCCCCGATGCGTGCTGCAGATGTGGGAGATGCCCACCCCGATGCACGCCACAGATGTGGGAGATGCCCACCCCGATGCATGCTGCAGATGTGGGAGATGCCCACCCCGATGCACGCCGCAGATGTGGGAGATGCCCGCCCCGATGCGTGCTGCAGATGTGGGAGATGCCCACCCCGATGCACGCCACAGATGTGGGAGATGCCCGCCCCGATGCACGCCACAGATGTGGGAGATGCCCGCCCCGATGCACGCCACAGATGTGGGAGATGCCCGCCCCAATGGTACGGTCCTCTGGCCGGGCAGGCTGGAGATCATCTCCCTGCTGCTCCTCCCAGCCCCAGTCCCACCCTGCCATAGCCTCGGCCGCATCCAGTACCAGCCTCCTGACTTTGCAGCTTTCAAAGCGCTTCCTCGGGCAGCCGCCCCCCACTTCCTCCCGGGCCTCACCGGGGACTTACATGAAAAGGTCGTTTATAAAACCTGACGTTTTGTTTCATTGCAAATGCCCCAGCGAGGGTCGGGCTTGAACTCCGCTTTTATTCCACACGGCTCCTATTTATTTCTCGGATGGATTAGTAAATCGCGGCTGTCACTGAACATTAGCCCGGCCGTTTCATCAGCCCTCCCTCTGCAAGCTGACAGTTCATTAGAGCGCCGTACCCGTCAGGATGCTGCCACCAGCTCGCCCTCTGAGCAAGGCTTTTCTTCCAGGCTCGGCTGTACCCTGTGCCCTCCCAACCAGCTGTATAAATGCAAGCAGCGATAAGTTAAAACTAACAAAAATAAAAGGCTCCCCAGGTAACAACTCCTTATCCAGTTATCATTTCTAGAGAAGCCAATGGAAAACATGAATAACGTGAAAGGGGATGATTATCGGTGTTATTCAGGCTCCGTGGCACGGGGCGGAGGGAGGGTTGGTACAATTCGGGGTTTGTGCATCGGGGGGGGCTGCACGGTAGCCCCTTTTGAAAGGTTTCGTGCCCTCTCTCAATTCCTAAGTAAACCTCTCGTCCCCCTGTCAGCTTTGATTTGTAGCCGTACTCGTGGCATCTGGTTTTCATATGAAGGGTGGAATACAGGGGATGCTGTCTGCTCGCTTCTGCCCAGAGCTATTCATCTGGGGCTGGCTAGCCAAAAAAAAACTAAACCCCGTTCCTGAAAGGCACTAATCATTGCAGAGGCGGAGGGCAGAGAAAGGATCCGCTGTCCCCGCGTCCTGTGGGATGCGAAATGAGGGGCAGGAGGGCGAGGAGGACCTGCAGCCCACCCGGGTCCAGGCTCTGCTGCAGCCCCTGCTTGTGCTTGGGACCGGGATCTGGCAAATACGTCCCCGATCGCTGGGGCAGAGGAACGGGTGGGTTTGCAAGAGGGCTTTGAGCAACAATCGATGGTATGTGCGCGTGGCACATGCTTGTGTGCTACGTCTGATTTGTCCCCAGCACCCTTCCTCCGTGCTCTTGGCGGCATCGGGGGGGCACAGGGTGGGTCTGAGCATCCCAAACACCCCCGGAGATGCGCGTGGTTGATGGTGCCAGGGGTTCGGGTCCAACCGGCCGGAGCAAAGCCCAGCCGCACGGCTGGGGTTCGGGCAGCACCCGGCATGGGGCATTTGCAGGCTTTTGCAGGGTCTTCGGGGTTTTGCTGGTGGGTGAAATGAGATTGTTTCAAGGTGGCGTGGTCAGAGCCGGCTTTATGAAACAGGTGGTCTGCTTTTACCCTGACTCGCCCCAATGGGGCTTGCAAAGCCAAGAGGAAAACCTCTGCCCGGAGTCAGCTCAGGGCACCAGCACTGCCCGTGGCTTCTCCTTGTCTTTCTTGACTTTGACTTTTTATTGCACGTGGCCATTTTTGTTGCTGTTCCTTGCGACTTTGAGATTCTCAGTAGGCCGAGACAGTCACTGTCCTGCAAAATGCGTTAGGAAAGGCCAGGCTGGCCAAGCGAGAGCCGCAGCGGAGGCAGCACCGTGACCTGTTCGTTCAGCAGCTGCGCAGGACCGGGTGCTTTCGGAGGAGCCGTGGGCAGAGCTCCCCGCGTGCTGCGCTGTCCTGCAGGGCTAGCGCCGGGTGCGCAGGGACAAGGACATCCCGCCGTGACAGCTTGTTCTCCAGCCGCACGTGGCGGTGGCTTTTGGGCATCCCCCAGCCCGGAGACCCCAGCCTTGTGCGGTGCCCAAGGCGAGGAACTCCC
The DNA here is from genome assembly GCF_963921805.1 of Phalacrocorax carbo. Taxonomy (NCBI): domain Eukaryota; kingdom Metazoa; phylum Chordata; class Aves; order Suliformes; family Phalacrocoracidae; genus Phalacrocorax; species Phalacrocorax carbo. The sequence continues at coordinate 44,320,113 of NC_087520.1, forward strand.
AGCTGGGTGAGATTCGCTCACTTTCACCTTATTATTGGAGCTGGAGGACAAGATGAGGCCGTTCTTGAGCGTGGAGAAGTCCAGATCCCGGCGCCGGCATACCAGAGTGCTGATATCAAACCCAGCCAACTGGGAACACTTAAAAGTGGGGAGGATTGCAAAGCCCACGGCCGTGCCGGTAGCTGGCACAGAAGCAGCCTTAAAAAGAGGACTATCTGCCTCCACCTGCCAAGGGGCACCAGGGGCACGGGATGCTCCCGAAGCCGAGAGCTGCCAGGGGCATCCCGCGCCGGGCCGTGGGTCCCCGTGCGTGGCTGAGTGCCCCCCTGTCCCCAGCTGCCCGCTCCGTCCTGGGCTGTGCTGGCAGCCTTCCCCTTCGCTCCTGTCCCCTTTGGGATGATGGAAGCCGGGAGCCACGTCCCCGCATGGGGCAGAGCTGGATGTACCCTCGCGTGCCAGACAGGGTTCAAACAGAACCAGAGACCCGCTGCCACCCCTTCCCCCTGCTAGCAAGCCACTTTCAAGCCCCGTGAAGCCATTAGAGGAGAACACTTCGGCATCATCTATAATTTTAACGTGACGGTCTAATTTTCCCTAAACCAGCAGCTGATGTTCAGCAGTGAGGAATGCTCCAGAGGAAGTGATTTTATTTTCCCTTCCCTTGCTGGACTTCCTAGGATGCAGCCTTTGATCCAGACTCCTGATGTTATCAAGTAGGAAGCTGCAGCTCTTTGAAGTGGGCTTCACGTCGCGCTTTAAACTAATGGGGGTTTTAAACCTTCGACACCGGGTGCAGCTTTGGTACAGCTCACCCCATCTTCAGATCCGAGGACCGTGGCCACCGAGGGATGTCCAAGGGCCCAGCTGGGACCTCTCACACCCCAGGTTGGGAGCTTGCAGAAGAGATGATACCACAACTCACAGCCTGCTCGGGGAGATTTAATGCTTCCAGGAGCCCAGGACTGTGGTCTGGGTAAGATTTGGGTGCTCCATTGCTGTTTTGAACATCTGGTCTTGCCGCTATGACCTGGGGCGGTGGAAACAGGTCACATCCTGATTCTGGAGGAGCTGCACAGTGTGAATGCTGGGATGATGTTTTCAGGGTTGCACCCGTCTGGGTCATTGTAAAAATCCTTTCTGCTTTGCTTCTGTGGCTCCCTTCCCAAAATTTCACCCTGAAAAGGCACCCTCACATCTTGTTTTGGTGGATCCAGCTGGAAGCTTTCCTGACGCAGCCGCAAATTGCTCCAGGATGGGAGCGGCCTCAAGCAGCGGGCGCCGGGAGCTCTGCTCACCTGTAGCGGATTAAGGGAGACATGGATGGGCTTGGTGCAGTTTGCAAACAAGTCCCACGTTGCTAACAAGCAGCACCGACGAGCCTCGGGTCACGCAGCCTCCTCCTGGGATGTGGGGATGAACGGAGCTTGATTCATGCAATGCCTTAAGCTGGGCTTAAAGTGTAGCTGTTATTGCTTGTTTATACCCTTCTGGTTTTGGCGGTCTGGGGCATGTCGTGCTGGGGTCCCTGTCCCCCCAAAACAACCTGAATATTAGCTGAAATGTTGGAGGGTCAGAGAGGAGGGAGGAGGGATTTGAAGGTGTTTGCAGGTGTTTGGAAGCAGCTCTTCCCCCAGCATGGGGCGAGGAGGGCGCTGGGTGTCGGGCTGTGGGCAGGTATCCCAAAGCATGGCCAGGGAGCCCATGCCAGCCCGGCGTGCGTCCCTGAGGGAGGTGACGGGCAGGAGGGGAAGGCTTGGACATGAAGTCTGGTACAGGCAGCGGTAGAGACGGCGGTGGCCCCCGTGAATCTGTTTTGAGCCTTTTTGTCATCGTTCCTCATCAGTCAGTTAAAAAGCAGGATAGAAATAGAGCTCAAAGATCAACAGGCTGTAGGGCAGGGAGAAAGTGGGCTGCATCCCTCGGCACCTCTCAGTTTTTGGCAGCCAGAGCACTCAGCCCTCCCCAGCCTGGCAGGGCCTGGCAGCACTGGCAGTGAGGAGGGCAGACTGCAGGCAGGAGGGACGGCAGCATGCACGGGTGCTCGCTTTCCCCTTGCTGTCCCCTCCAGGGTCGCTGGCTTTGGCAGGGGCAGCACCGTGCAGCTTTGGTGGGGGCCCTCTGCAACCCCGCTGCAGCATCCCCCTCCCAGCTGGGATGGGTGGCTCTTCCAAAATCCCTGCACTGGCTTTCTGGAATAGCATCTGCATCAGAGCTTCTCCCAGCTCCTGTACTTTGGGTCGATGCCCCAGGGTGACGGGATGGTGTCCCTGCAGCGGTGGCTTGCAGTCCATCTCCAGCATCCCTATGGAGGCGTTTCCCTGCTGAGCTGGGTTGCTCCCTTCTCCCGCAGATCCAGCGCCCGGTAAGTGGCCCGCTGCCTTCCAGCGGCACAGGACAGGCGCGAGCACAGGAGGATCCACCCAGGACAAACGGGAATGGCCTCTCCGGCCTTTGGGATTTGCCACACCATGGATCTCCGCACGTCTGGAGCTCGTGAGGAGCCCAAGTAGGAGAGAGGAGTCCTCAGGTGCCAGGTAGGTGATGGGGATGCAGCCACCTTCTTCGGGCAGGAGACGCAAAACGGGTGCTCAGAGCATGCCAGTGGCTCGGGGCCAGCTCTGAGAGCTGGGGGAGGATGCTCACAGTGTTGGGGTGAGGTGTGTGGGTCAGACACCCTTGTACAGTACCAGGAACCGTCCGTCCGTCGTGCTCCTTCGTGGGACAGCAGCTGCTGTGGGTGCAGACTGCAAACGCCTCCTGTGAAAAGGCTGGAGGGGTTTCGGAGGAGAGGAGCGGTCTGGATCCAGGTCCCTGGCATGGTAGACCCACAGCCGAGCAAGTGATGGGTGCCGCGGACTTCCAGGGCCACCGTGCATCCGTCACCGGGGACCATCGCGCTGTAGCAGCCATCATTTGCTTCCTATCAGCCCCATCAAGGGACGTGCTAATGAGGAGCTCCCAGGAGGAGCAGCAGGCTCTGCCCTGATCGACGTCCTGCTGAAGGAAGGGTCCGTGCCGGGGGATCAACCCCAACACCTGCCGCGTCGTGCCGAGGTTGATCTCCCGTGCCGAGGGCGGGTGATGCTGGTGCCGCTGCCCTCTGGTTTCCTGATGGTATAAGGCTGCTGGTCACGTGCATGAGCCCACGCTGCTTCTCCTTGCTTCTTAGCACCAAATCTAAAGCCCTGTGTGGTTTTTCAGGCAAGAAAAATCCTTATTCTCTTCCCCTTGCAGCCAGCATCCCCGGCTTCACAGCGATGTCCAGGGCTGAACTTTTATCCTGCAGACAGAAACAGCTTTAGTTGTGCCCCCGTAAAGCAGCTCAAGCTCTTCCTTTGAGGAAGGTTCATGAGGAAGATGGAAAATAGGCCCTTAATGCCCTAAGAATTTTCCTCTCTTCCCCCATCCCATCTTCCCTTCCATCAACTTTTAAGCTCATCCAAAAGCTGCAGCCCTCTGCTTCTATACATTGATGGCAGGACAGGGAGGCTGCGGCTTTGCCAGCAGCGCAGGATTTCCATTGAGTTATAAGTGGAAGCAAATGGTTTAAAAGGAAATTAAATTTACAGCTCTATAAAAAAATGCATTTTATTGCTTTGCCTGTCGTTCGGTAGAGGCAGGGAGATAAAGGAATGCTTTGCATTCGCCTCTTGCCTCGGAGGCCAGAGGCAAAGAGGAGCAAACCCACCGATCACGCAATGGCCGGGCAGCCGGATTCGGCCCCGGCTCCGTGCAAGTCAGTGGCAAAATCCCAGGAGAGGGATGCTTGGAGGTGGTGCTCGCGGAGGGCTGTGAGGCGGGATGCTTCGTGCTCTTAAACGGTGGCTGGATGAGGCCCCGAGTTTGGCTTGGAGAGCACGTTCTGCCCTATGAGATTGAACCGGATTCCTCCCGCAACCCCAGCTAAGCGCAGCAACCTGCGAACACGCGCACAGCCACACCTGGGGGTTTATTTACAGGGAAACATATAGCTCCTCTCTACAGCTTATTAATTAACCTCTTCCCCATGTCATTGCAGTGTTGGTTGGGGAGCTTAGAATAAATGGCAATAAAATAACTGCACTGGACATCTGCAAAAGCCAGCGCAGTAAATTCTTCACCAGAAATGTAAGGGAGGGGAGGGGTTGGTGCCTTCCTGTTAAAAGCAGAGTGACACAGGGCTGGCCAAGGAGCCGGCCTCGCCTGCGGCACGTGCATCGCGCCGTGACCAGCCGAGCCGGGAAGATGCCGTGGGGCAGGAGAAGGCGAAGGCCAGCAGCTCGTGCGTGCAGGGAGCTCGGCGTGGCACGGCCCCCGGTGCAGGTGCTCCAGGATTATGGGAGCATCCTCGGCTTGGATGTGGATGGGCGCGGGAGGAGCCGCCGGCAGCTCGGCTGGGCTCGGTTCGCACAGCACGGCGCTGGCAGCCGCAGCGTTGGCGTTGCACTTCGCCGTCATCCCAGGAACGATCCTTGCCAGAGCTCCCAGCTCTCAGGGGACCCAGCAGGAGCAGCTGGGGCGACATCTTTCCCCATTGCCACCTCCCTCGCTCGGGGCCCAGGCACGGGCCGAGGGATGCTCTGGCTGCATCCAGCAAGCCTGTGTGAGGTGGGCGAGGGAGCTTTGCCTCTTCCAGCGCCGCCTGGGCTACAAAGTAAGCGTGCGGAGGCTCTTGGCCCTCCGGAGGAGGAACCTCCCCTGGCTCCAGCCCTCCCAGCTGTGTCAATAGTGGAGGAAGAAACAAAAGTGCTCTTTCTTTGCCTGTTGTTTTTACAGAGGGGGACAAGCTGATGGCAGCTGCACTGCGACACTGGCTGCTGGGGACAGGCGTGTGTTGGGCTCGGCTGAGCTCTCCGCAGCCTTCTGGGAAGCGTCCGACAGCAGGGTGCAATGAAGGGAAACCCAGAGGGGCTGCTTTTATATATACATATTTCCTTTTGCCCATGACTGTACGGAGAGCAGATCATTAAAGGAAGGAAGGGAAGGGGTTCCCTGGCCTTTCTCCGGAGCATGGCTCAGACAGGGTTTTTCCCCGAGCAGCATCCTTGCTGTCACCGGGGCCCAGGATGGTGGCGCATCCCTGGGCTTTGCTGGGACATCTCTCCCTTTGTGGCTGTCCATGCGGCTCTCATCGTGTCCACGCTGCCGGCTGCACCCAAGCTCCCCGCCACGCGCTCCCCATCCCCACCTCCAAGTAACCTCCTGCACAGGCTGTGCGTGCAACGCAGCCCGGGGGAAGGGGGACTGAGGACGTCACGGGGACGAGACCAGGGTCTGGTCAGACCTCTCCACTCCCCCCACGCCTTCCAGCAAGCAATCCTGCAGGCAGCTTCTGGAGTGCTTTGCAAGACGTGGGTGGCTCTCCATGTTGGTATGTGGCTAGAGCATCACCCAGTGAAGCCACCGCTCCTCCCATGCTCCCAAGCACGCAGAGCTCAGCAGGGCTTTGGAGGAGCAGCTCATCCCTGGAAAGCCTCCTCTGCACCCCCCTGGGTGGCAGATCCAGGAGCCTCCCCATCGGTGCGGGTCCCAGACAAGCCCAGGTGCAGGCAGCGGCGGCCACAGCTGCCGGCTGACCCTCTGCCGCGTTTCCTCCCCGGCGCGGCTCCACGGCAGCGTCTCCAGACCTGACATCAGCTGTGAAAACAAGAGGAGCCGCCTTCCTGCATGGTGCAGGAGATGTGTCCGGCTCCTCCGGCAAGGCCCCTAGCACCGCCGCAGCATGGGGAGCAGAGGACTCACAGCATCTCAGCCTTTGCAACGGGAGGACGCCCAGCCCTGTTTGCCAACTGCTAAACATTATATGTGCTTCTAGGGTTGAAACGATGAACTGTGAGAGTTAAGTCACCATACATGTTCATTTTAAAGGGCCTTGCCCAAGAATGGCTGGAGAGAGGCTTGGAGGAGACGCTAGCCCTGGTGGGAACATGAAGCTCCCCCCATCTTTCCCCCCAGATCTGCTCCCACTTTCACTTCAAACGTGATATTTAGGCATTATCATCTCACCTTTCAGCAGTGTCATCAACCTAGAGCTGTCCTGCAGAAGATGCCAGTCCCTGCTTGTCTTTTCCACCTCTGTCGGAGCCAGGTAGCCCTGGCTGGGCTGCCGACACCGGGGATGTGCGCCGGGTCCCCCCCTGCATCCCTGCTCCTGGTGCCGCGGCTGGATAAACCCATGGAAGCATCTTGCAGCCCCGGGGCTGGTGAGCAGCTCAGGAGGCTTCGCTCCAGCTTAAACCCCGGGGTTGTGGCAACAGCTGTGGGCAAGAGCAGGGGACCCGAGCTGGCTCTGCCCAAACCAGTGTGTGCCTGCCACTGTCAGGGTGGGAACAACTGGGTTTTTTTCTCATGGACCCTCGTTTTCTTTGTATACAGCGATGGATTTGGTGGGGGCACCGTTCCTGCTGGGCGCCGTGAAATCCCCGATGCAAAGCTGGTCCGCTGGCCGTGTACATTCATCACTTTTCCGTAGGAAGCCCAATTCAACGCTCCGAGGATGAGTCACGCAGCGAGGAGATAAAGCGAAGTCGAGCGCAGCTATTCTGATTCACGCTTTGCCTTGAAAAGCAGCAGATTTATGCACGGCATTCGCAGGGGCAGTGTGATATAAATCAGCTGCTCTCCCATGTCATCTCCATTGCTGCTGCTGGTTCCCACGCATATATCCATTTTAATCTCTGGGTTGACAGGGAGGAATCATTCCTGGCTGCTCCTGAGACCAGCCAGTGTGCCTTGGGCAGAAGGGGAGTCCCAGAGAGAGGAGAACGATGTCTGTTGCTTGAAGAAAGCACCTTTCATCAAGCAGATACGTATTTTGGTGGCTCCTTCCCCAGTTGGATGCTCCGGCCAGGGCTGTCCACTGCTCTTGACTCAACAGGGCCATATGTCTGTGACGGGTCACCAAGCCCCTTGTCCCCAGAGCTGCCCGGCCACGTGCCTCACCGCGGCAGCGATGCTCAGGGGATGCAGGAGCGGGGAGCGCCGGGGAGCCAGCGTTGCCTGCGTCTGCAGTGCGGCTCCTGATGCTCAGCTGGTTGTTGGCAGCTGGAGTCAGGGAGAGGAAAACAATACGCAATTGCACTGCAATTAAACAGCCTCCTAATTGTAGCGCTACATACGGCTCTTCCGCTGCTTTCTAAGTTTGGTGGCATAATTACAGCAGCAGGGTAAAAGCAGCATCTGCGTTCCCACCGCGCCAAGCCCTGCCTTCCAGGGATTTTGGATTTGACCGTATAAATCCTGGGCTGAAAGCTGGCATCCGATGAAAGGGAAAAGTAATCCCCAAGCTCTGCCTGGGCTTGGCCCTGGTAAGGCACAACGGGTGAAGTCCTCACATCCCCTGCAGCCCCCGCCGTGCTTGCTGGCCCCGTCCTGGGGCAGAGGCAGGCAGCACATTTCCCTCTTTATAGTGTGTTTTTGCAAACCAGCTTTAAAAAAGAAAAAAAAAACCCAAACAAAGTCTTGCTTGGGTCGATCGTTGTAACTCTCAATTTAGAAACACGCGGCGAGGAAGATTAAAGGGTGGCTCGGAGGAAGGCAGGCTGGGTGTCAGGATGCTGGGGCGTACCGGGAGCCGGCGCCGGCGTGAGGGAGTCGTCCTCGAGCCGTGCCTCCATCTCCCCATCTCGCGAGGACCCGGGATGGTGAACCCGTTTCCCTCCTGCCGACCCCGGCGCTGGCTTGTTATCGTAGGGTTGCTTGCTGGAGCGGGGTGGTTCGTTTTGGGAGCATCCCCCCCCGCATCCCCACACACACGAGGGGCACCAACCACCGAGGCGACGGGCAGCGGGGCGCAGGCAGACTCCCGGACCTATATTTAATTTTTTCTATATATTTTTTTACATATATATACCGCGGGTTTGAGGAATCCCGAGATAAATGCCACTTTCTGTGTTAAAAAGAGGGCGTCTTGGAAGGCAGGGGAGGGAAGCTGAATCGCAGCCTGTGTTTTCGGCTGGAAACGTGTCTCGGGTCCCGAATGTTTTCCATCACACAGGCGGGTTTGTGTGGGTTCACCTGGGCAGGAAGCGACGGGGTAAAGCGATACCCCACGGGGCGCGGGCGGCCCTTCTCCAACACCCCCTTTCCCTAAACCCGATAGCAGCCGGTGGCTGTTAATGAAATAAGCAGCTACTTTACGGCAGCTCTTGCACCATGTGTGAAAATTATTAGTTGCAACGTTTTGCTGGAAAATGGAGGAAAAGGAGCGGGGCAGATGAGAGATCCACAAAGTTATTTGCTCCGCAGCCCTATCCCCGCGCCGGCACAAATATCCCGCCTGACTTCCCCTTGCAAATATCTCCTGCCCGCTCCCAGCAGCACTAAATCTCCAGGTGAAGGGAAAAAAAAAAAGCCTCTCGGTCTGTGAATTCACTGTAAAAGTATGCAGGATTTAGTAATATTGCATTAGCACTGCTTCGGTCATTGCTAAATAGCTGAGGGAAATAAATAGTTTCCGGTGTCCATCGCATTAGGTATTGTCTGGGACGCTTTCTGCAGGGAGGAAAAATAATCCCGGGATGAGTGTGGCCCGTCAGACAGGGAGTGATACCCCGGCCCCCTGCTCTCTACCCACATCTGCCCGCCACTGGGGTCTGGAAAGAAACCGCTAATGAGTGGGTTTCACCCGTTTTTCAGAAGTAAGGTTTCTTAAAAAAAAAAAAATAAATTTGTCACTGTTTGGAAGAATTCAGGTTTCCAGCCAGGATGTAAAAATACACTTTTTTTTTTCCAGACTCCCAGAGGGTTGGGGGCAGGAGCGGGGGTTGTTCTTTTTCATTCCTCCTTCAGCGGCTGAAGGTGAGGGAAGGGATGAGACGCATGGGAAAGCATGGAGCCTGGTCCCTGGCGATGCTGCCCGCCCCAGGCCGGGGGCAATGGCCAGATCCCCTCCCCATTTCTGCACTTTCCAGCCCCTTTTTGCTTGCGGCATCACCTCACCGCTGGGATTCAGCCCCGGCAGCAGCTGCAGCTGCATTTTCCCTGTGGGAAAGGCAGCAGCATCCTTTCCTCAGACCTGGTCTCCTTGAGACAACATCTTAAAGTCTCCCTGCTCTGCCTGAAAACCATACCCCGAAGCAGAAGGGAAATTCCCAGTCCTCACTTTGCATCTCGCAGGCACATGCTGAGGAGGGATGTTGCCCCGGACCGGTACCTGGACCAGCACAGCAGGGATGGGCTTGGACCCCAAGCGCTTTTCCACCTCACGGCAGCACCAGCAAAAGGGAAATATTTGTAGGATGCTGTTCTTCAGCCCTCTGTAATATCCTCTGTTAATTTTTTCAGCTGATAAAAGAAAAATACCCCGGCACGAGGAAGGGGATTTTGTTGCTTGGTGTGTCTCTGGAGAAAATGTGCCTCCTGAGCAAACAGAGCCTGGGCTTGTCCGGGCGATGAATATTGGCGTTATTTGACCACGCTCGCTCACGGATGGTGCATGGTGAAAAAGAAAAGAAGAAAAAAAAATGCAGAAGAAATAGCACGGAGCCTCTTGGTGGATTTTCTCCACCTTGGTATCGCCTGGCTTGTGCCCGCTCCTGCTGTGGTTGGGGCACAGGGACGTGTCCCCACATCGGCCACCCAGCAGCTGGACCAGTGGGAAGGGCTGCGTGTGCCTGGAAACCCATGGGCAAAATGCTTTTCATTACTCACCCTTTGAAGGTTTAACCACGTGCCGGACTCCTGTTTGGCACCTGCAAACAAACCTGACCCGAGCGGCTGTCCAGCTTTGATGTTTCGTGGCGCAGGAGGGTCTCCGCGGCCACAGGCTGCCGTCACCCTCCTGGAGAGGGGCCGGAGGGGACAGGACACCCGGGAGGAACGACAGAAAGCACGGCTGGATTTTGCTCTAGCCCATCCTCACCCCACAAACCATGGATATGCCAGCGGGCTGTACAAACCCATGCCATTTTTATATCACTGATGCTTTGGCACGTTCACATCACGCTGGCAGGCAGGGGAGGACCGAGCTGCTCGCTATCCTGGGCGCTGCCCGCTGCTGGCAGCCGTCCGCTGCTCCCTGGCTGGGGCTGCCGGGGCCATGCAACCCGCCCGACTGCGACCAGCATCTTTACGAAGCGGCCGATTGAAGTTTGCCATGAATGTCCCTCTGTTTGCCAGCCTTTTTATAGCTCCGCGCGTTTTTCTTGGCCCCAAGCATTTCTGCTCCCGTTGAGAACAGAGAGCATCTCTCAGCACCGGTGTCCACAGCCAGCCGGGGTGGGAGGGGGCTGCAGCAGGGCAGCTCATTTTTTGGGGTCCTGCTGCCCGAAATGCGACATTCCTGGCGTGCCTCTGACCCGGTGTGGGCTAAAAGCTCGGCACCAGGGTGGCCAGTGCATTTTGCAGCTCAGACGTGCAGAGCTCAGGGACTGTCCTGGCGAGGAGCTGTGGTGATGCTGGAGTCTGAGCATTGAGCCCTTTCCTAAACCTGTGACCCCCTGCTGCGTTCTCCCGCGTGGCACATCCCTCCTGCCTCCGAAGGGCTGTGAATCCCGAGGGAACGCCGTGCAAGGCACTGGAGGCGATGGCAAGCTTGGCTTCAGGCAGCAGCCCCGTCCAAAGGAAGCCAAACCAGGTCGTTCTCCATCAAAATCACCGTGGCCCTGTTCCCACCTCCCATGGGTGCAGCTCCCCGTGCTGAGGCAGTACCCATGGGTGCATCCCAACTCCATGGATGGGAGAGGGACCCTGAAGTGAGGCACGCTCCAGAATTCCCTGGCTGCCCTCCCTGCTCTCCGGGATGTGATTCCCTCCTCGCAGGCGTTCCCCTTCCCCCCGGCCCATCAGCCATGGTCGTCCCCGTTGGCGTGGGGAGGACGGCGCTGACGCACGCCGCTGGCCGAGCAATGGGGAGATGCTCTGGAGCAGGCATAAACCAAGGGCTGGGCAGCAAGGACCTGCTCCCGGCTGGCTTTTTGCTGGCACAGCAGAGGACATCAGTTGCAGAAAGGAGTAAATAGGCAGTAAATTAAAACCCTCTCTTGCTGCAGGGGCTGGTGGGGTGCCCGCTCTCCGGCAGCGACAGGGAGGGATGCGGCCGTGCGGGTTCTGCAGCAGCGTCTGTGCCACAGCTGCAGGTCGCAGGCAGCCGAGGACGGCTGCACAATGCCAGCTGCGAGCGCCGGGGCTCCCGCGGGAGGGGACGGAGCCGGCATCGCTCCTGAGAGTGGCAGGGATTTCGCAGGGACATCACCAGTGCGTGCGTGAGCGCGTGTGAGCTCACGGAAGATGCAAGCCGGTGGTGCCAGCACGGCTATGCCGGTGCGCCTGGTTGTGGGGGCTGGATGAGGGGGGATAGCCACAGCATTGCAGTCGGAGGTCCCGGTGCCCCAGGCCGGCACGTTTGGATAGGCAGAGGGAAGGTGCACTGGGAGACGGCAACGCACGCCACGCTTGCAGAGGCCAGGCTGCACACCGCTGGTGATCCCACTCAGTCCGTGATGTGGCCCTCACCCGGGTCTCTGGGCAGGGATACGTGATCCCAGCTTGCCGCTCAGGTGGTACCCGAAGCACGTCCGCGTAGCCCGGAGCATCCCATCGCCACTGGAGGTCTGTGTGCCAGGGGACAGGGATGGGACAGCACCCACGGGTCACCCCACGCACCAGGGACCAGCCAAACCTGCCTGTCCCAGTGAGAGACGTGCCGGTACGGGGCATCTCCCGGCCAGCCTTTGCATTTAGCTCAACATCTGGTTTGCTTTCTACCAGCCAAGCCAAGCAGCGGGGCTTTCGCAGGGACAGTGCAGGGTTAAAGCAAACCTTGCCGTGGACGTGGTCTCGGGTTCTTGTGCAGTCTGCAGGGTGTTTTCCATGCCGTGGGGCTGCTCCCCCCTGTGCCCTGGGTGTAATCGGATCCATCCCCCACCAAGCAAGCATTTGTATTCGGAGCATTTTCTGAATGTTTTGCATTTGGGAGACACACGAGGAATGTCTGCTGGGGAGGGCAAATGGCCTGTGAACCGGCGAGGTGCTGGTGCCTGGCCTGGGCTGTGTTTTGGGGACCTGAGCCCCTTTTCCAGCACTGTCCCTGCTCAGGTCCCACTTCAAACCCCGCTGCTTTCCTGGTGCAAAAAAGGGCTGGGGTTTTTTGGGTAAAAATAGAAACCAGCCTTTCTACCAACACCTTCCCACTGCACGATCCGAGAGGGATCAGTGTCCCGGGGAGCATCTCCTGGCCTCTATCACGAGCCCTGAAATTGCAGCCAAACATTATTTGGGAGAAGGTGCCTGCTGGAGCAGCATCGCTGGGTCTCACCAGCCCCAGCCTCCTCCTCCTCCTCCCCAAAACCCCCTGTCCAAAGTTGGCACCGCGCCGGGCGGCTGCTTGCAGACACCTTTGCTTCCCTCTGCAGGAAATCTCCATAAATTGCAAGTCGGCCTCTACGCATTGCGTGATCCCGAGAGCTGGGCCCCACCAGGGACGGAGTTGCTGGGGGTGGGGGGGGACACGCCAAGTTCATGTCTGCACGGCGTGGCCTGCCAGAGCCACTGGCTACTTTTATCTCCATCACTTCACTATTATACTTAATCAGGAAGGGGGGATATTATAATTTTTTTTTTAAATCCACTTTTCTTTTATACTGAGCAAATTATAATCACTTTTAATTGAAAAAAAAAAAGCTGATAATATTCTAAACCAAATTTCTGGAAGAGAATAATTAACAGTGCAATAAATCCCCAAAGGAAATGCTCATTAATCTTGTCTTTCAGAGGCAAATTTCAGAAGAGAGCTTATTTAAAACATCGCTAATAATTATAGGAAAGTTGACAGCTTAAAAGCCCCCAAATCTAGCTGGAGTCTCCTCCTATCAGATCCTGCCGTAACTGGCTCCGGCTGGACAGGAGCATCGCCGCTCTCCGGGCTGGGATGGCTGCGGCTGCCGGGTACCGCCGGGGACAGGTGGGACTCCCCAGGATGGTGTGGGTGGGTTGCAGGGGATGAGGGAGCTGTGTCAGCAGGGATGGGCTCGGGAGGGCTCCTGCTGCGGGTCACCCCTCCTGCCCGAGCTCAGGGCGAAGCCCAGGGCAGGGTGACAAGATCGTCTGAGCCAGGTTGGTGGGTGCACTTAGAGCATCCGTGCTGGGGCTGCTGGCCGGTGCCGTGATGCTCCTCGTGCCGCCCGTGCCCCGTCTAAGCCCCGGCGTGAAATGCTGCGCTCTCTCTCTGCCGAAACCCGGCTGTGCGTGCGTCTCTGCGGCCATCGCACCCTTTAAGCCAGAGCAGTTTGGGGAGGAATATTGGGATTTTGCTGCTCTTGCAGAGAGGCTGGGGAGGTGCCGGTCTGTCAGTCTGTCTGCTGGGGCTCAGCAAGACTGGTGTCACTGGGGATCACTGTCACCAACAGGCAGGAAAGTGGCCTTCCTTGGTCGCTCACCACGGCTGGGGAGCTCGCAGCCGTGCATCCAGCCGAGCCCAGCTGAAGTCTGTGACCGCGTTAATTGCAACGAGCCAATTAATTTCACTCGGAGATACGTGCGTGCGTGCGTCTGTCTGCCCAAAGGCAGAACTGGCCGAATGAATGTGGGGCAGATTCTCATCTGCTGTGCCCCCCCCCCCGCCCCCCTCCCCGAGCGGCCGTGCCACCGAGCAAAGCGGAGGAGAAGGATGCCGAAAGGACAACGAGCTAAATGAGGCTTGGGTGAAAATACCAGTGATGTGCTCATTGCTCTCGGGTTTCCTGTCCCCGTTTGACCAGGGCTGGGAGTGGGAGTGGAGGGGAAGGCAACTTGGAGCAGACCCAGGCTCCGCCGGGAGGAAGGAAATGTGATATTGGCCTGGGAACGGTGTCATTGCCTTTGCTTTTTTCTTCCTTTATTTTGGGGGTCGCGGAAGGCTAGGAGAGAAACGAGGAGCAGAGCCCCACCTCGGGCAAGCGGGGCGAGGGGGATACGGCGATGTGGGACACCAGCATGCCGCGCCATGGCAATGCCCAAGGGGGTCAGCCAGGGCTGGGGATGGTCAAGGTGTTGCCACTGGGTTCCCCTTCCCCCAAATCCATCCTTTATCCGCATCTCCAGCAACGCGCCGAATCATTTCTCCCCTTCTTCCACCAGCTCCCCTTCAGCGTCCCATGCGCAGGGGTGTCTGTGGACAGATTTTTGTTAAATTTAAAACAAAAGGGAGCAAGAGAGAAAAATCCTCCCTTTTGGCTTATGCAAATTCACTCTGCTTTGATAACCCATCTGCCCAGGTCACGCAGACCGGGGGAGATGGCGAGATTTCGTCACAGCAGTATTTAATACCTCTCCAAGGCCCCAGTGAAAGAGAGCACTTAATCCCACGCTTAATTTCATTTCTGTGCCTTAAAATACCGAGCAACGCGCTCACGTCGAAGCGAGGGCCTGGGCCCGCTCAGGCATGCCGCGGGTCTCCGAAAGAGCAGGGCAGCGGCCAGATTTCAGCACAAACTTGTGCACGGGCTGCGGTCTGTCCTGCTCTGTCCGTTTGCACCCCAGAAGGACGCAGGCCAGTTGCCAGGGTACCCATGGGGCGATGTGGGATGCGCTGGTACCCAGAGCCCTTCGCCTCCCCCAGCACCCAGCGGGACACCGACCTGCTTTTATCCTCCCAAACTTCTGCTTTAATCACTCAAAAAAGTGTCGAATGAGTGAATTTTGATTTTTTTTTTATTTTTTTTTATTTTTTTTTTGCCGTGCTCTTCTACCCATGCATCACCCTGCCCCAGGCAGGGCCTGCCGCGTCGGGGACCCCAGGGGTTCCTGCGGTCCCCTCCCGCCTGCTCTTTGTCATCCGGAGCCATCATTTTCATCAGGCAGCTGCTCTGTACCTCGCTGCCCCACGCGCCTTTTATCTGCGTTCTGTTAAATGATCTCAAATATGTGATATGATAAAGACAAACAAACACCCGTTCAATTTAGTTCACCCTAATGCCAGACTCTACTTTTACCAAAGTAATTAAGATTAATGCAGTTGATAATTTAGGAAGCATTCTTAAATGTACCCTTCTGGCAGCATCTAACATGTAATTTTACCTTAGAAGATTTATCGGAGCACTTAGGTAACAGATAGTTCCTTAGCAAACAGGAGCATTTAGAAGGAAAATGAAAGATTAATATTTCTTAAATAAATGTCAAAATAAGTCATTCTTTATTAGAGCCCTACAAAGACGTTGCTGTCAGGCCCAGCCCCTCTGCTGATTCCCGGGGGGAGATTAAACTCGCTGCAGTCTCGGGGCTCGGCGAGCAGGAGGGGAGGAGGTCCCAGATGTCCGATGCCTCTGGTTTTATAGGGAAGTAGATGCTTTGAAGGGCTCTGCATGCCAAAACGCACCAGAACCAGGCCAGCTCCTTGCTTGGGGGGGCAGTTTGGGAGCTGACCCTCACCTTGCTCCAACCCGTCGCTGGTTGCCTCGGCAGCTCCCGGCCCCGCTTGGCACACCCCAGCTGCCTTTCCCGCTCCGCGATGGGTGAGAAGAAGCTGAGCTGAACCTCAGGAGAGCCTCGCCGCTCTCTATCACCAGCCATCTTATTTCCTTTGGAAAAGGCTCAGAGGCCGTTGGGGGCTGCTTTGGATGGGACCGGCGTGAGTGTCCGTAGCTGATTGACACCCAGCTCCCGTGACCACCCAGCCAGGGAATTACGGGGTTTGCTTTGCCAGGTCACCCCGATCCATCCCTCCCTTTTCATGAGACATTGGATTGGGGTGACGTCCAGCCGGGGCTGAGCCGTATCTCCCCGCCACCCCAACCACCCCCTCGGTGCCGTGTCCCGTGGGGCATCCCCTCTGCCAGGCGTGCAACCTCCCCTCGCAGCGCCTCCGGGTTGGGCGGGCGAAGGCTCGGGAGGGATCCCGGGCGCGGCGCCGAGATGCTGGTTTGCAACACCCCCACATCTCGTGGGGTGTGCAGGCAGCTGCCAGGCTCGGCCGTGCCCGCCCAGGGACCTGCCCTCCCCCACTATTTTACATTATAAGCCGAGGAAGGATTAGGACTGTTTGCAAAATCTGGATCCCGAGCAAAAAGTTGGATTCTCACCAGCTTGGAAATTCAAACCTGTTCAGATCCAGAAAATCAATTTTGGATCATCGTAAAGCAAGAAACAAACTTTCTGAATCACCTTCCAACTTCTCCTTGGGCCAGAAAAAGCCGCTGGAAACAACTTCTCACAGTGTTCCTTGCCCCGACACGGCCAGACCAGACCATCCAGGAGTGTGTGTGTGTGTGTACACAGCCCCAGCGTCTTTCCCAGCCCCTCTTACAAGGTCCTTTTCAAGCCGTCGGTACCAGGGCTCAGCTCCTTCCCGCTGCGGTTTCTCCCCAAGGGATGCTGCAGCCTCCCCCCAGCCTTTCTCAGAAAGAGCCTCTGTCCATCCCCAAACCTGCCCCTTTGGTCCTGGGGGAGCAGGGACCAGGGCTGGCAAGGGAGGTGTCGCATCTCCTGGTGAGACGCGTCGTGCCCAGGCAGGAACCAGACCCTCCATCCTGCTTTTGATTTGATTGGGAAGTGGGTTAATGTCAGAGCAGGGTTTGATGTTTCTGGATATGATCCATGTGCTCTTGGGGAGCAGCGAGCGTGGCTTAACTCCAGGCTGGACCTGGGGCTGGCAGGAGGTAACAGTGACCCCTTAAAATCCCCCCATTTTTCCCAAACTTGGGAAAAAGCACAGTTTTCCCAGCTCAATCCCAAGGTGTAATGTAGGTGAGCGCTGTTTTGGGAGCATGGCCTGATTCGGTGTGGTACGGGATGGAGATGGACAGGAGGTGGGCTGCTCCTCCACCACCTGCCCCTTTGGGGCTGGGCATAAGGGGGACCAGCACGTCACCCCCCAGCTGGGGGGTACTGAGGGTCGGGGACAGCGGGAGGACGTGGGCTCATGGCTGGGTGCAGGGTGCAGGATCAGGCCCGGCAGGCAGCAGGTTGGCAGCTGCCCCATGGCTCTTCTCAGCACCTGCCGGACGCTGGCCGGTGTCCTGAGCACGCCCGGGGCTGTGGTTTGAGCTTTGGCCGTCCTCAGTCTCCCCTTCCTCCTCCTCCTCCTCCTCACACCAGCAAGGCCATGTCCTGCTGCTCGGGGCCGTATCCTGACCGCAGTTACAATGAGCCCCTGCAAGACTTGGGGTCTGCAGGACCCCAACGGGCAGAGGCAGCAGCCGGGATGCAGGGGATGCAGCTGGGGCGCAGAAGAGGGGGAGGCAGGACCCCATCTCCATCCGTGCCTCAGTTTCCTCATTCCCACAGCACCCTATGACCACGCACCCAGCCAAAGCCCACGGGGACCCAGCTGGGGGTGGCCGTGACGGGGCATTTTGGGGTGGAAACCCCTCCTTTTGGCGGCCGAGCGCTCCCCGCATGCCGCGGTGCTGGCAGCCAAGCCAAAGACAGATTCCTGACATATTTTTCTCTTTCCTTTGCAGCCAAGAAATTCATATTTCATGGGAGGTGAAAGTGAGTCCCGGCAGTAGCTGAGCGGCGGAGGGTGCCAAGGTACGGGCCAGCTGACAGCACAGGGTCAGATGCTATTTTTGGGAGCCAGACGCTCTCCTCCTCATCCCCAGCAGGCTCAGGGGATGCCCCCAGCCCCCTCCCCCGCCCCGAGCCCCAGCTTCAGGGATGCTCAGGGACCTCCTGGCTGCTTTTCTGGCCCCGCAGCAGCCTGGCTGCGAGAGGCAGAAAGTTTAAAGAGGCGCTGGGCTTTGAGAAGGGGCCAGTTCACAAAGGGAAGGGATTTTTCACAGCCCCAGCCAAAGCCGTGCCTGGATAGGATCAACCCGCCTGGGTAGGACTTAAATCCTCTCGAAAGTGGTTAAATACCCCTTTTTGGGGGACAAAAACCCAAAGCATGTTCAGAGTCACCCCTGCATCTTGTGAAAGCCCACAGAGCTGGAGGGTTTCATTTTGGGACCCCCACATGCCCCCTGCCCATCTCCCTCCCACCAGCCGCAGCAAAAGGGCATTTGCCTGGGTGATGCCACCCAGATGGCATCTTGACATCTTTTCCCTTCTACCCACTCCCACGCCAGTCCCTGAGCCGCCGCTGCCGAAACCACAGTGCCTCCGGCCACGATACCCACCCAGATAACAGCAGCCCCATCCTGGGCTGGTTGTTTATTCACCTTGCAGGAGCAGCCTGTGAGCTCACCCGTGCCAAACCCCGACCGGAGCCGCGGCCCCAGGACCCCCGCCCCGACCGGAGTCCCTAACGCCCAGCCCTGCACGTCTCCCGGCCCCATCAGGGCTTCACTGGACTGGGCACTGTACCTACAAATAGCAAGAACAGTCCCTGCCTTGCTAATCTCAATAGACGATACAAAGAGCAGATAGGCAAGGGGAAGCATTATCGGCCCTGATTTACAGATGGAGGGCTGAGTCACCGTGATTAACTGACTTCCCCAAGGTCATGCAAGGGAGAAGCCGAGCCGAGCGCTGAACCCGGCTCTCCCAACTCCCCCAGTGAGGCCACCCCTCCGCTCCCCACCACGGGGAAGGAGTTTTTCCTTCTGCCCGGAGCGATGCTCAGCTAAGCCCTGGCAGGGGCTGGGCAGCAAGGCTGAACCTGCCTCTCTGCAGGCAGCGCCACCACTTCAGCCCCTGCTTTGCTTCAGCTGGTGGGGTTCTCTTGTTGGGTGTTGGGGGATTTTTTGCTGTTCACGCAACTATTTTGTTCCTTTACCGCTGTTTCCTCCAGAGCAGGAGGAGATGCTTCACCTGCGGCCGCCCTGCCTGCGGTGGGGACGTGGTGGTCCCCTTGGTCTTCGCAGTGTGGTCCCCATAGGGTGTCCCAGCTGAGATGCAAAGCTTTGGCATCCTGCTGGTGGGATTCACAGATCTTCTCTCCTGGGAAGGAGATGCTATCAGGGCTGGGGGTGATGCAGCCCCCCCAGGATGTGCGTGCTGGGATGGGGAAGTGCTAAGGTGCTCAGGGGGCACAGGCAGCCCAAGGTGACCCTCAGCTCTGCCCCTTGGGCACCGCTGGCTTTCGGGGTGCAAGGAGCTGAGCCGCTTCGCTCCGGGTGCTGAAGAGCCAGGGCGGTGAATCACAACCCGTCTGGCATGTTGGGGCTCCCGGCAGGATGGGACCTGCCCCGCGGAGCGGCAGGCTGGGCTCTGCCCTGCCAGCCAGGCTCCTGCCGTCACTGCTCGGCTTGTCCCCGCGTCCCCAAGCCGCAGCAGGGCTGCAGGAGGCTGTGGGTGGCCCCGTGTCTGTCCCAGCATGGGAGGGTGCAAAAGGGCTGAGCACCCGGCAGGGCACGCAGCGGCAGGTGGGGGTCGCTATCCCTGCAGCCAGGCAGCCTAGTAATAAATATCACATGCTTTTTTTAAAGCATAACCTTCCTTTGTCCCTGTCCCATCCCTTTCCACCTCTTCTTCCAGGAGCTGAAACATAAAAACCCAAGAAGTGATGCCAGCAGTAACCCAGAGGGGAGCCTGGTCCCGGGGGCAGGCTGTAAAAAAAAAAAGATTAAATGGTCCCTATTTTCATTTTATTCTGGGTTTCCCATCCCGCAAGGGGCGAACTGTGTTTGGGTTGGGTCCGTAAACCCTCTGGTGCTGGATGCAGGCAGCTGCCTGGGGAACAGCGCTTTAAATCAGCACGCCCAGCCCTCCCTACCGACGGCCCCACCGGGAGCAGCGCTGGCTGAGCCTCACCGAGAGTGCCCAGATTTCGGCGCCGTGGCCGCCCTGCCATCGTGCCCCGCCGCTGGCTTTGCAGATGGTGACGCACCGTGGCTGGCAGCGAGCAGGAGGGACGCCCCACGCGGGGACGGAGGACCCCCCCCGAACCCCGGCGTGGCGACAAGCGTCGCGGTTTTGGGGAACGAAGCCCTCATTTACACCTTGCCCTTATCCCCATGCACCGCCTGTCATTTGCAGGGGATAAATTCATGCCCGTGTCCTGGCCAGGCTCTGCCAGCACCGCCAGGCATCCCGGCACGGCACGTGGATCCCTTTCATCAGCGGGACAGTGCTGTGTGCCACCAGCTCCGCTTTGCCCGTCTCCATCGCTCTGCCCGCGCAGGGAGCATGGTGTTTGTTTCTCCTGGCGCTCACCACTAATGCACCAGCAAACCCCAGCCCCTGCCACGCAAATCCTGCAGCTTTACAGATACACAAACGAGCCTTTCCTTCACAAAAAAAAAAAAAAAAAGAAAAAAAAAAAAGGCTCCTTTATGTGGCTGAAAGAGCAGGACTGTGATAATGTAGCAAGCGCTGGCCTTGGGTATTTTATCTTGGCAAGGAGCCTTTGCAAATTTAAACAGCAGCAAACAGGCTTTGCAGTGGTGGCTGGAAGCGGCAT
This sequence comes from Phalacrocorax carbo, assembly GCF_963921805.1. Lineage (NCBI taxonomy): Eukaryota > Metazoa > Chordata > Aves > Suliformes > Phalacrocoracidae > Phalacrocorax > Phalacrocorax carbo. The sequence goes on from NC_087520.1 coordinate 44,340,349, forward strand.
AAGTGGTGCATTGTTTTGCAAGCAAAACCCTTGCCTGCCAAAGGGCCGCGTGTGAGCTTTGGCCGGTGCGCGGGGAGGGGGGCGAGCACATAGGGTCTGGCCAAATCAGCCCAGGATTCATTTCACTTAGCGGGGTGTGAAATCGTAGAGGAATTTGAGCCTGGCAGCTCGAATCAGAGAGGGGAGCCGGGGACACCCCCCCCGGGCTCTCCCCGCTGCATTGCGTTCCCCTCCCTGCAAGGGCTCACAGCACCTTTGCAGAGGGAGCCGCGGGGATGCAGCCGTGCCTCTGCTATCTCTGTATATACACAATAATATTATTAATGCATATGTGCTGCAGCAGCATCTCGGAGTGCTCACCCCGGCTGCTGTGCGCAAGCAGAGCATCGAACGTGAGCTGATACATGACCCGTGCATGCTGCAGAGACCCCGAATAGGTGCAGGTCGCTCCCCTTTTCTTGCAGAAATTGGCATTTTCTGCTCCGATCACTGCAGGGCAGGGATGGCGAGGCTGTGCAGCACAGGGCGGACCCCAAGTGGGGCTGGGGGGCCGTAAGAATTACGCCCAGGAGAAGACTAGTAAGCTGAATTTCATGCTGCTTTGCAGCCTGGTTGCCCCCTCCCCAGCTCCCAGCAGTATCAAGCCTTTGCCCCCTGGGGCAGACAGTAAAGAGGGGTTTCTGGTGAGGGAGGAGAAAGAAACCCTTTCTGTTTCCAACAGACTTTTAAAAAGAGACTCTTTAAAACAGGGGTTTACTCTTCTTTTTAATATAACCTGTGTTTGGGGCTAAAATCCTGGTGGCACCTTTTAAGCGGCTGCGCTTGACTTGAGCTTCACGTCTAATGCCCTGAGGTGCTGTATTGTAAAATCAGCTGGTAAATTTGGGACTTAGTTTTTATTCTTTCACCTACTTAACAGTGTCTAAAATTGCGAGGGCAATTTGCAGGTGGTGTTAAAGTTAAAGCAGAGGCAGCAGAAGCTCAAGTCCTTTCTCCAGGGGTTTCAGAGCGACGGCTTGGTGCAGGGGCAGCGAGGTGAAAGGGATGCGCTGGGGGGGGGAATCGAGGTGGAGCCAAAGCCTTTTGCTGCACAGCCGAACCTTGCCATCCCTCCAGCCCCAGGAGCTGGGACACGGGGACACGGGGACAGAGAGCCCTTCCCAGGATGTCTCTCCCAGCCCAACCCGACAGCCCTTCCCGCTAATCCGTAGGTGGAGCTCTTCTGTCATCTTTTTCTGCTCGTGTTGCTAAGTAGTACCCAGAAATAGCTTCCCAGGGAGGAAAGAAGTGCCTCCGTCAGCAGCTTTTGCCAAAGGTGAAATGCTCCGAGCATCCTTTGGAGAGCCAAAGCTGTAGGGCTTCGCCCTGGGGCTGCTTGAGGGGGTTGCGCTGCCCCTTCCTCTGTCCCCCTCCCCACCGCAACGCCAAGAAAAGGGGCCAATATGTCTCCCTGACGGCCACTCTTTCCCTCTTTTCTCCTCTCCAGGTCTGAAACGATGCGGCAGAGCCCCGCCGGCGCTCGGGACCCTGCGCCGCCCCGGCCCCGGGGAGCCGCTGCCCCTCTCACCGCCGCGGTGCCCATCAGCGGAGGACCAGGCCCGTGACGGAGGGACGGCAGCTCGCAGCGGGACGGGAAAACGGGGCTTTCTAGCCTTTCCCCCGGCTCGGTATCATGACTGGAGAGACCCAGCATGTTTACACCATCGGCGATACTGAGGCCGGTCCCAAAGACCCCGACAAGGACTTTGGCTTTGAAGGCTGCGGGGAGAAGGATGGGAGGGCGCTTGGCGGGGAGGGCACGTCCCCCTTCCCCGGCCCCAAGGACAAGGAGCCCCACAGCCAGCGGGAAGCCGTGATCCGGCCACAGCAAGCAGGAAAGATCGACTTCAAATCCCTCCACCGCAAACCCAAGTTTGGAAACGACGGCGCTTGGGGAGAGGTCAAGGGCAGCCCCCAATCCCCCCCAGGGAAGGGCCGAGCCCGCGAGCGCAGCCGGCGCTCGGGGAAGGGTGAGCGGGGCCACCATCAGCTTTACCGGCTCAGCATCGCCGGTACCCGGCCGAACCCCACCATCGGTATCGCCTACCCCCAGCAGAAGGTGACCCCACCGAAGAAGCCAGAGGAGAATCACGGCCCCGTGGCCAGCAGCTACCGCTTCCACGTGCCCAGCATCCCCCAGCACGAGTCCGAGCTCCGGCAAGACGACCTCGGCTTTGGCCGCTGCTTCCCCGATGCCGCCACCGGCCATACCTCTGCCAACTATACCTCACAGCCCGCTCCCCGCCACGGCCCCAAAGGGCAGCCCCCCGCTGCCGGCATCCCCCTCAAGAGCCCCGGCACCAATGGGCAGCTACATTATTTAGAGTTTCAGGCGAACGGGGCTGACTCCTGGCCTTCCCCGGAGAAGAGCTTTGCCGGTGCTAGCTACGGGGTCTCAGTGCAGAAGCCCAGCTCTTTCCCCGAGGGCAGCAAAGCTGGCACCCATGGTCTGGGGGCTTTGCCGTGCCAGTACCCCTTCCAGCTGCTGCACGACTCGGGGAAGGAGCCGTACCGCAGCGATGCGGGGAGCCAGGAGTACCTGGACGTGGGGCTCACCGCCGGCCAGCTGGCTCACAGCGCCTTCGCCTTCCACTCGTCCTCCAGAGAGTGGCAAGAGGAGGTGCTGAGCAGCGGCTCCTACGAGAGCGTGTCCCCCGAGGGCAGGCTGTACGGCTTGCCCGCCCCACCGCCGCCACCGCTGCCACCATTCCTGCACCCGCCGCCGCCGCCGCCGCCGGCCCCGCACCACGGCCCGCTGCCGTGCTGCAAGGGCAGGAGCGAGCATCCCGCCGACCCCAATGGTGCTCTCTCGTCGTCTGGTGCTATCGACCAAAACCCAAGCACTTTCCAAGAAAACCAAGCTGTTTTTCCGTCTAGTTTACACTCGCCTAGTATGCCAAAGCCAGTCGGTAAGAGGCAAGCCTCAGCGAAAGACAGTGTCCCCAGCCCGCGGCTGCTGGTCCAGAGCAGCCCTCTGAGAAGGAACATGCCACCGAACTCTCTCTCCCAAGTGCACTTTCAGAGCAAAGCCTATTGCAGTTCCCCCGCGGGCAGCGCCAGCGCAGGATCCGTGCCTTTCGAGACAAGCATTCCCACTACGGCACCCACCCACCCCAGGCTTGTGCAAGCTTGGGAAGGTGCCACTAAGGCGTTTTCTTCCATGGATCAGAATTCAGCACCTTATTCAAACCCTGTTGGAAACCAGTTCTCATTCGAGTGCCAGTCTGGCCCCGAGCAGAGGCAGCACAGGCAGAAAAATGCCAGGATGCCTTGGCAGCAAATACACCTCACTTCTGCAATGCCCGGTCAAAACAGGCTAGAGCTGTCGAGACAGATCACCAGCCAGAAGCTTCCCTTCCCCCTGGGCACGTCGGAGTGGCAGGGGAGTGGGAAAGCCCAGAAAGGGCCCCCCATAAGTAACTCTTCGGGGTATCATGGCAAAAAGCTCTTATCGGGAGAGAGCCTCGGGGTCCAGAGGGGAGACCCCAACTCGACGGGTGCTTTCTCTTTCGAAAGTGGGAAGGAGCCAGGGTCTCCCGCCTGCGATTCGAGAAGCAAAGCCCTCTTCTACAGCATGGGTCAAGCAGGTCCTCCTCCTCCTCCTCCCTCAAGGAGCTCGTCGGGCCCAGCGCTAGTCCTGCCGCCGTCAGCCTTGGTGGCTGCCTCACCTTGCGAGTCCCCGCTGCCGTCCCCTGTCCCCAACCCCACCTGCGGCAGCACCTGCTCGTCGCTCTCCCCCATGTCCAGCAGCCCGCTCAACCCTGGCTTTGAAGACAGCCAGATGTCCGGAGCGCTGACCCCCTCTCCCTTCTTCCAGCACCCCTGCCATCCCAAGGACGGCAACAAAACCTTCCACCCCTCCGACGTCCTGAGCTCAGGCTCGCTTCATTACCACCCCCCGGACTCCATCAAGGCCTTCCACTTTGCTCCTGATGCCCTGAAAGATGACAACCTCCTGAAATGCACCCCGGCGAGCCCCTTCCACAAACCCGGTGTGGAGGTAGCCAAAGGATGCTCAGATGGGCTGGACGGGGAGCAGCCTCCGCCACCGTACTCTTCCCATCACTTGCTGGCCAGCTCACTCAGCAGCGCCAGCCTGGACCAGTTAGACGTGCTCCTGACCTGCAAGCAGTGCGACCAGAACTACAGCAACCTCTCCTCCTTCCTGCAGCACCGCCAGTTCTGCGCCTCCCATCCCGCTCCCCAGGGAGAGGGCAAGGATGCCCCCCGGGCAGCCGAGGGGCGGAAAGCGCTCCCCCTGGAGCCCCCCAAGCCCCAAAGCCTGGCGCTGTCTCCGGACCCCCAGGCGCATTTGTTGGTGTTAAACAAGAGCGATGACTTCTTGCTGGATGGGGAAAGCAAAAGCGAGGGCAAGGAAGATGCTCTGAAGGGCGGCCTCTTCAACGGCCTTGCTGCCAGCTCCCTGCCGCTCACTGCCTCGGACCTGGACATCGACGACGCCAAGCTGGACAGCCTGATCACCGAAGCCCTCAACGGCCTGGGGTACCAGTCAGATAACCCGGAGATCGACAGCAGCTTCATAGACGTGTTTGCTGACGAGGAGCTGCCGGGCGTGAAGGCGGCTGGCGGTGGGATGTCCCACAAGGCGAAGGAAGCCCTGGCCTCGGAGAGCAAGTCAAAGCAGGGAACTGCGGAGGAGAAGGCAGCGGGCCAGCCCAAGACTGGCTATTTTTATGAGGATGGCCACCCAGCTGGGGAGCAGATGAAGAGAGGGGCAGGAAAGCAGCACCTTCACAAGGGGAGGGTGGCACGGAGGTTGGCAGCCCAGGAGCCGGATCCCGGGGCAGCGGGAGCAGAGAGGACAGCCAGGCTGCGGGTGGGTAGGAAGAACAGCATCCAACCAGCCACCGCCTCCTCCAAGTCCACCTCCAGCCAAAAGCATCCCAGGAAGCTCAGCCAGGAGCCTCCAACAAAGAGCGAAGTGGGGCCAGGTGTTGCCACCAAGAGCTCCAAGCCACCCCGGTTCTCCATGAAGGACGTGAAGAAGCGGAAGCCCCGAAGCGGCACGTGGAGCAAGGAGCTCATTCACAAGATCGTGCAGCAAAAGAACAAGCTCCACAAACTGCAGGTGAAGAGCAGTAAGCAGGCACAGTTCCCTCAGGTCACCGAGAGGCCGGTGCCAGCCGCCAAGGAGGGCAGGTTTCGGGAATACGACTACGTCTCCGACTCGGATGATGATGGGGCAGAGTGCAGCAAGCCCCAGGGGAGGAAGAAGCACGGCACGAGATTCGTCGGGAGGACCAAGTACAGCTTTAGCAAGAAACGCTCGGGAAGAAGTGAGCGAGCCAAAGAGAAAGACCCAGCCTGGAGCTACAGCCGGAAAAGGGACAGTCAGAAGAGGGAGGCAGAGGAGCCCAGGGGGGTCCCAAGCCAGGAGGATGCCAAGAAAAAGGATTGTGTGGCCAGAGTCCGAAGACGGAGCAGCCAGTCATCTACTGGCAGCAACCACAGCGTGCCCGGCGAGACTGGCACCAGCCCTGCCCGCACTGATGGGGCCGGCTCGGGCAGCGAGAAGGGAGGCACGCAGAGGAGGAGGCGCTCGGGCAGCCTGGCACGTGCGCCAAGGACTCCTCTCAGCCCTCCCGAGGACAGGAGCCCAAAGAAAGGCCAGAAGAGCAAGGAGGACTTTTCCAGGGGGAGCAGGCGGTTTGGCTCAGCCAAACCTTTGCTAGCAGGCTCCAGGACACATCCGAGTACTGAACCAGATGTTGCTGCAGCAGACTGTGCAAAGAAGGAGCTGTTACCGCAGCCCCAGGAAAGGCAGCTGCCCAGCACGGCCACCTCGGGCAGGAGCCCCATCGGGCTCTCCTGTAAAGAGGGGGCAGAAGAGCCCAAAGGAGCAGCAAAGCACTCGGCTGAGGCAGGAGAACCCACCCTGGAGGCTCAGGACTCACCTGAGCTGACCGTGGTCAACCAGAGGCATCAGTTTGCCCCTTTCACGAGCGATGGGCTGAAGTACCATGCAGAAGAGCTAATTGCTCCATCCCATGGCGGTAACGACGCTAGTCCTGGCAACGTAAGTGCCGCCTACTCGGAAGCGGGCATCAAATATTTGAAGGCACATGGACTCTGCGATGGTCGGAAGGACTATCCCACGCCGGTTGCCCCGTACGGGGGTGATGCAGTAGGGATGATGCTTAATGCCAAGGCCCACGATCCCTATGTCAGCAGTGACAACACATTTTTCGATCCCAAAGGCCTTCCTGGTCACTACGATGACAACCTCTTCTCAAAGCCCCCAGCCGTGGGATCTTCGCACATAGATGACATGTACTTATGCCGGGATGACATCAACGCCAGCTCCTTCGAGCAGAAGCACGCCAGCATCTCCCCCTACGCTGCAGAAACGCCACAGGCCAAGGTCTCCTCCCCTCTGAGCTTCGATTCCTCTTCGATATTTGGAGAGCTTCCCGTCACTGAGTTTGATCCGCCGCTCTACGAGAGCGTTTCTGCGAGCAAGGACGGTTATGTGACAACATTTGCCTGCCCCGGCAACCCCCCCAGCAAGCCACTGCCATTTGAGCAACCATATCCACCGTTCATGCCAGAGAAAGACTGGTCCCTCATGGAGGAGGTGGCTCCGATGCTGCCAGAAGACATGACTCAGTTCCACAGCCTTTCAGTGGAAAAGCCACTAGCCAAGAAATTCCCCGAGGAAGGACCTGTCCCCACCAGCCAACTGTCCCTGCCGCTGCCGGACAGGATAACGGATTATAACGTGACTTTTATGAACAACATATCAGACGATGAGCTGGAGATCAAGAGATTAGTCACAGAGCTGGAAAGTCAACTGCAAACCAGCAAGCTGGATAGCGAGGCATCTGTTGCCCTTCAGAAACCCGAGCAACAGGTTGCTGCCCACCTGCGAGGACAGGCGGCTGAGCAGTTACCGCCGCTGCCAGCCGAGCAAGAGACGGGCCAGGAGAAAGGACTGTTTTTGGCAGATGAGCTGGGCAGTTCAAGCCTCTGTGTCCGCGAGAGGCTGGAGGGCGAGAAGCCGGCCGTCACGAGCACCCATGGGGACTACGAGAGACCCAGGGAGCCCTGGCCTTGCCCGGTGGAGCTGGGCTCGCTGGAGGCAGGGGTGTGCACATCAGCCCCGCTCACCGCAGACCGTTTCTGCTCCAAAGACAGCAGCGAACAGCTCCAGGGAGCTGCGGCTGCCGAGGAAAGTGGTCCTGGAAAGATGGAAAATGGGTCTTCCTCCAAAAGTCTACCTGGCTCACGCACACCAGACCAAACAGAGGCTCCCATCTACACGGACCCTGTGACAAAAAGCCCCGCTGTTGTCACCGTGTTCCCCAAGACCCTAGAGGCAGCAGAAACGACCAAAGATCCCCTGCCACCCCTGCCATGCCAGCACGGTGCCAAGAGCTTCCCTGTGCCAGGGAAAACAGATGACAGCTTCGCTGATGCTGCAGAGCTGGAGAAGTTTGATGCCCGTCTTCCAAACCATAAACCTGAATTTGGCTTTCAGCAAGGTCCCACCCCAGCCTTGGATCTTGCCTTTTCTCCTCACATCAAAGAGGTCCCAGATACAGAAGAAAGACCCTTAAGCAGGCCCGAGTCACCCAAAATGGCGAAAAGCGCCATGGACTTCAAAGGGGATGGGGATGGGTCTGTGTCGGTGGAAGAAACAGACGCAAGGAAGAGCCCCACCACCTATCCAGCCCCTAGACCCAGCGACAAAGCCAGCAAGCAAAAAGTGCTGCTGTTCGATATGCTGAGTCTGCCCAAGGAGAACAACTGCGGCTCCCAGAAGATGATGGCATCCCAGGAGACGGCTGCCAACCCTTTGCAGCAGCTCCAGCTCTTCGTTGCCCGAACGGTGAAGAGCAACGAAGAGGAGCTGTTGATGCCGTGCTTCCCCATGCTTCTTGCTCCCAGCCACCCGTCTGCCACCGCCCGCATCCAGCCGGAGCAGAAAGAGGAGAGTGGTGGTGCCTTGGAGGGGGAAAATCGGACATATTGCCCTGCCCAAGGGGAGGGGAACATCCCCGTTGGAGGCAACACAGAAAAAACTGCTGCCCCAGTGAAAGAGGCTGTGCTTTTCTCTGGTGGATGCGAGCAGCTGGAGTCATTCGGTGCAATGGGGTCTTACCGTGCAAAACAAGCCACGTTTGCGAAGCCGGAGCTGCAAAATAATGTAACGGAGCTGCAGCACTTAGCAAATGAACATGTGGAGCTGAATGACATTAATATCTGTGCAGATGGTGTTTCCCGAGAGCGTAATGACCTCTTGCCACTCAAAAACACAGCGGTGACCCCACTGCCAGGGCAAGGAAAGAAAGCTGATCAGCTCATGGAAGAGCAGGAGCAAGATAAAAACAAAGCGACCTTGGCATTTAAAAACCATGAGCAATCCCACTTAAGCCGTAGTTTACTCGAGAAAGAAACTCTGGGCAGTGCAGCAGCAGAGAGGCTGGAAAGGAATCAGGTGGGGCAGGAGGCACAGCCCCTGCGCAGTGCTTCCACAAGTCCCACCAGTCCCCCCGGTCCCTCCAAGGAGGATCTCCACCAGGATCACCACGTGGTGCCGGAGACGAACGCCGGTGCAGTCAGCGCGAAGGTTCCCAGAGAAGGAAGTAGCCAGAAGTCCCTCAATGGCTGTCACTACGTGGGCGAATCTCCAGCCAGCCTGCCCTTGCCAGCCAATTTTTCTCACCCTAAATGCTTGCAAAGTGGTGGGGCCGACGGCGGAGAGGTCCCCAGCTTTGGCACTCAGCTCTCAGGTGAGAAGAAATACAGCGCATCCCTGCTTAACGCATCAAGTTCATTCGTCATGAAGAGGTGTCCTCCTGAGACCAACAGCCATCGTGTCCATCACCCCACCGCAAGCCCGGTAGAGCAAGGGACGTGGAAAAGGGCACCCCCCCTTCCTCCCTCGCTGCATCACTGCGGGGCTGTGCCGATAGAGGTGGTTGAGGACAGTCACCATCACCTCCCTGATGGTGTTTTGGGTGACTACGGACCACCTGAAAGAGAAAGGACAGCAAGACCCTGTGCTCTGCTGCGTGACGATGGTCTAGCGGGCTCTGCCTTGGGGATGGATGGTCCCCAGAACCTGCACGGAAAGGACTGCTCTCTTCCCTGCTCACCACCTTTCAACCAAGAGGGCATTGGGAAAGAAGTACCCGAAAGCGCTGGTGCTGTGCTGCCAAGCTCTCACTTTCAAGAAACCCAAGCGTGCACCATGACAGACATGGTCATTAACTGCATTCCTCCGGAAACCCAAGGCTACCCAACCCAGCCCATGACAGATCTTCTGCCAATCAGAGAAAGAGGGGTAAACCTGAACCAAGAGAACAAGCTTGAAAATTGCTCCGATGATGGAAATAAACATCAAAGTGAACCAGAAGCTTTGTCCAATGGTTTTGTTGTTCAGCAGGTGCCAGCCTCTGCCAATAGAGGTCTTACAAGCATTGGAGATCTTGGTCCTGCTGAATTAAATGGCCACGAGTTTGCAGAGGCAGCAGAAGTGAGACTTGGTCTTTCCAAAACCGCAGAGAACAGAGGGAAGTGTTTAAAAGGAGAGAAACCCAAAAGCCATGGGGCTGGAGAAGCAGGGAGTTGTGTGTTAAATGGTATGGGCCAAGGAGAGAGCAACACACCTGACAGTGCGCCAAACCCTTCCCAAAACGAACTTCACAAAGAAAAGAAGCCAAATGGGCTCCCGGTGACCTGTGACATTTGTTCAGCCTCTTTCCGGTCCAAGCCTGGCCTGACCAGGCACAAAGCTGTCAAGCACCAGGTGAAGAATGGTGGCGTACCACAGCCCAGCAAGACTCCCAGGTCCACTTTGATTCCCACAGACAAGACATTGAAAGCAGCCCAAAAGGTGCCCAGGAGGAGCCTGAAGGCTTCAGTCAAAGACAAAACTTGCAGCTCAGAGATGCCGACCACCAACGTTGAACACATCCCCAAGAAAATATGCCCAGACCTGGAGAAAGAGCCCAGCACACAGATGCAAGAAGTGGTCAGCAGAGTGCTCAGCGACCTCAGCGTGATCTCCTTTGAGATGTCCCAGGAGCTGCACCGCACACGTGTTCTGCAGAGGGAGACGAAGGCAAAGGGACAGCGCTCAGAGACGAGGGGAGACGGCGAGGCAGCGTCTGGGAAGCTGGACTCGGGACGGCAAGCCAGGAAGGGAGAAAAGGGCAGAAGGAGCCAAAGCAAAGATCCTGGAGAGGTAAACGGCAATTCTGAAAAGAAGCTAAACAGGAAAGTGAGACGAAGGAAAGCAAAGGTATTTCCCAGCAGAAATGAGCCCGATGGTCCATGTGAGCTGGAGAAGAATGCAGGTTCTCCCCCTGCTGTCCTCAGCTCCAGTCTGCCGAGGATTATGGAGGACTTGCACGGGCCAAGCGGTTGCATCTCCACAGAGGAGCAAAATAGATCCAACTCAAGCCAGCACGCTCAAAAAGATAAACAGTCCCCTTGTGCAGCTGAGCTTGCAGAGGACCTGGGCGACAGGATGGTGTCTTCAAAGGAGATGGTCAGCAAGGAGTCAGTAATGGGCACGGTCACCTGTCCTGGGGCGGTGGAAGATCCAAATGGGGTGGAAGACATGCAGGCTTGCAAAAAATGGGGTAGCAGGTTTGTGAAGCAAGTGGAGAAGGGATTGGGCAAGGTAGGCAAAGATGGTGCTGATGGCACGGAGGAGATGGATGCTGAGACAGGAGACAGTCCTGCAGTAGGCAGCAGCGCTGGGAAGGGGAGCGGTGCCCCACAGGGTCCCACAGCTCCTGCTGAAGGGGGTCTGCCGCTGGAGACGTGTGATTCAGAAACCACCCAAAAGGCTCCCGGGCAGGGCACTCTGCAGCCCACGCCGGGGACCAGCCCTCCTCCTGCAGAGCCAAAGCGATGGGCGAAGGCAGAGGTGCCACTGGGCAGAGAGCACTGCGTGGAGAGCGCGGCCGTCTCAGACCTCCAGAGCTTGTTTGATGATGACTCCACCTTCTCCCAGCTCTTCCCCCGGGATGACCAGTTCATCCGGAGGAAGTGCACGCGGGTGTATGGGAAGCGCAGCAAGAAACCCAAGCCCACCACCGAGGTAAACCTCCAGCCAGCGGGTGCCATCGACCTCTTCACAATCCGATTAGCTTCTGACCTCAGCGAAACCAGCTCCTTCTGTGTCACCAGGGAGGACCCTTGCGAATATGAAACCATCTCTGTCGACGACGCCTTAATGCTAAACATGTGTCACAGCAGCAAGGCGAAGAGCGGAGATGCTGCTCCCAGTGGATCTAAAAGCACTGCGCCGAGGTCAGACTGTGAGAAGACCCACCAAGGGAAGGAGGACATTGACCTGGAAGACAACATGCTAACTTTCTTGTGCCAAAACAGCCAAGTGGACAACGTCCCCAGCTTGAACATCTGGGGGAGTCTGGAGAAGGAGGGAGAAGGCCTCTCTGCCGAGGACATGTTTGAGCCTCTGATGGACCTTGAGGATGAGCACTCGCTCAGAGAAGCGAGCTCTGAGCCCCCTGACCTGGTGGAGCAGCCCTACGATGGCAAGGCTAACGAAGATTCAGACTCTCCTGAATTTCATACCATGGACATCGAGATGCTGAATGCAAAGCTGAAAATGAGAGACATGTGCTTCTTCAGTCCTTGCGAAGATCTTCCTGGCCATGGAGAGGACAACGCTGTGAGTTTCAAGCCAAAGCCGGGCCAGCACAGCAAGCACAGAAGTAAGCTAGAAGATGGGAAGTTGGGGAAAAACCGGAGTGAGATAACCATCAAGGGCAAAGACAAGCAGTACAAATGCAAGGTCTGCTTCCAGTGGTTCCTGACGTTAGGGGAGCTGGACTTCCACAAGCTCTCCCATAACCCTTCCCCTCCACCTACCTGCTACATGTGTGTCCAGCGCAAATTCAGCTCCCGGGAGCAGCTGAGGGACCATCTGAAGGAGAAGCACGCCAAAAACAAAGCCGGTCTGTGGGCTTGCGGGATGTGCCTGAAGGAGATCTCTGACGTCTGGATGTACAACGAGCACCTCCGGGAGCACGCCACCCAATTTGCTCGCAAGGGGCAAGCGCAGAAGTCCGTGATGGGCCTGCCAGCCTGCTTCAGTGACGACAATGCCGCTGTCACCCACTTCCTCAACACCATCATGTATCGGAAGCCCAGCAGGTCCTCCCGGCACGTCGACCCCAGCAGCAAGCATGAGGTTAGCAGAGAGAGCAAGAGCCCCAGGGAGCTGCCCCTCGAGCAGGAGGCCAAGGCAATGAAAGACCCCTTAGAAAGCAACATCAAGGTGAAGCCACCTGCACCCAGCTCCTCTAAAGCATCCGCCAGTCCGTCTCCAGAGCACATAGCAAAAAGCGAAGGCACACCAAAATCTGTCCCCATGCACCCAGACTGCAAGGATCCTTCCAGGGACTGTCATCACTGCGGCAAACAGTTTCCCAAACCCTTCAAGCTCCAGCGGCACTTAGTCGTGCACAGTTTACAGAAGATTTACTTGTGCCACAAGTGTCCGATGTTCTACCAGGAGACCAAAGAGCTTCGAAACCACCTCAGCCAGGAGCACGGGATAGTAGAGGAGCAGGAGATCAAGCACACCACCCTGTATGCCTGCGAGCTCTGCGCAGACGTCATGCACGTTATCAAGAAGTCCTTCATCTGCAGCATGTGCAACTACACCTTCTCCAAGAAAGAGCAGTATGACCGGCACATGGAGAAGCACCTGGTGGGAAGCAGCAAGACTTTCAAATTCAGAGGGGTCATGAGACCTGGCGTTGCCTCCAGAGACGGCAAGGAAAAGGTGAAAGAGGACGGCTCTCTCCGGGAGGGCATGCCGCCAAACAAGAAGAGGAAGGTTGCCCACCACGGCAGCTCACTCCCACGCAGCTCACCGGTCCACCTGGACCACACTAGTGACCTTCAGCTGGTAGAGGCTGCAAGCCCCAGCCTGCAGGCTCCCACTGACTCCTTCCCTACGGACCCAGGAGCACCGCTGCCCCAGCCCTCCGTGAAAACAGAAGACCTGGTCGGTGACTTCTCTGACCTCCTGGCAGAGATGGAGAAGTCCCAGTTTGACACCCTGCCTCCACCACCCTGCCTCTCCCCGTCTTTGCCACAGGCTGCGGCGAGCAGTCCGGAGCTCGGCCATATCGCTGCCCTGTCTATCGAGGAGCTGGAGAAAGGACCATTTGATGGGAAACCACTGCCTTTCTTGGACTCGCCCGAGTTTACCATTGACCTTGCTGGGTTGGCTTGTAACCAGGCCACAGACCAAAAACTCTCTCCTCCACACCTGACTGAGAAATGTGGCTACACCGATGCCAGTAAAAGAACAAGCGTAGGCAACAAAGATGAATATATAGCAGGTGTCCTGGAAAATCCCAGCGCAGCCACCGATGCCGTGGATGAGATCCCATTTCTCCAGCTTGCCAAGAAGGTCTCGGAGCTTCCTTCCCCGGAGGCAGAGGCTCCATCAGCCAAGGAGACCAACAGGTGGAGCAACCCCAGTGCCAGTGACGCCTCTTCTTGGGAAGGTGCATCTAAGGCCACATCTCCAGTGGCTGACCCCCATCCCCTGCCCCTGAAGGACAAGACAGCATCACCCACGCTGAACAGGGCTGCCAAAGATTCAACCCTGCAGAAGAAGACCGCGGGTAGCCAGCCCAGCAGTGAGGCTGCTCCCGGCACGGGCAGTCCTGGCGGCAGCATCGAGGAGGATCAGCAAACCATCTCGGGGAAGGAAAAAGCCACGCCCGAGGCTAAGGACAGCAGCGCTAATGCCAAGGACCAAGGCGGCAACCCAAGCAAATCCACCGGCCACCAGCCCAGAGGCGAGGCAGCCAGCAACGTCGTGAGACACGGCCACGTTGAGCCGAGGAAGGCCGCCGGCAAGCTTCACCCCAAGAGGCGGAAAGAGCACAAGTCTTTGAGCCACCGGAGCAGCTCCGGCTCCCGGGAGAACATGGAGGGAGATGGGAAAAAGAAAAAAGCCCGGACCCCGTGCCCAGGTAGGAGCGAGAGCACCAGCGAGCTCAAACGCGCCGGCTGGAGCAACGCCGAAGCTTCTGCCCTCTCCCCCGGGCGGAGGGAGACGCACTGCAACAAGCTGGTACCCAAGCCCAAAGCAGGCACCCAACTGAAGAAGATGGTCCTGGATACTTTCAACCAGAAGAAGGGGGAGCTCCGTCACGCCAACGGGGACGTCAAACGCAGGAAGGCCATTCTGGGGAAGAGCCTCCACCAAGTGTTGGCCAAGGGGCCGGCACCGTCCCCGCGTGGCTCCTTGCACAGCCCGCGTGCCGCCCGGGGTGCCAAGCCGGCCGGCTCAGCCAGCTACCGCACCGCCGAGTCCCAGAACAACCTGCTAAGCCAACTCTTTGGGCAAAAATTAACTAGCTTTAAAATTCCTTTAAGAAGAGATACTTCAGAATAATTTATGGGAGTGACTTATGGTGATCCTCAGCTGCTTTCATGGGGTTTGCAAGGGAAAAATTATCAAAGCATTAAATTCGTTTGTGTAGCATGATTTCTCTGTCTAGCTTAAATGAACTTGCACTGCAGCCTCTGTGAAATAGTTTGCTTTGTGTCTACTAATCTACTTTAATTCACCTGATTTATCATGCAAATGCTAGAACTTTGATGTTGCTGATGATTTTCATGAACTGAAATTGTAATCGCTTTGGGCAGACTGAATCGTCGAGAGCAATTGCTTTATTGCAGAAGTGCTGAGGTTATAAGGATACTTGCAAATCTCAGACCCTTTTGAGACTATGTCTGTGTTATCTTTGTACAAAGTACTTGAAGAGATGAACTTCATTCCGTAGACGTCTTATTCATAAGGTGCAGTACACTGTAGAAAGCAAATTTTTTTTTTTTGAAGATTTTGCACAAATAATCCCGTACAATTCATTTAATTGGGAGCTGGCCTAAGAGATGGTACAATTAAAAAAAAAAAAAAAATTAAATTAAGAAGCGAGTGTCCTATATTTTGACAGCCATCCCTATGAATTTGTTTCTACATCGTCAAGAGAATAACGAACCGGCTCTGGGGCTGCCGGGGCTGTCGGAGCCCTTCAGAGGATGCTGCCGCTCTTTGACCACTGTAGGCGATGTAACCAGAGCCGCCACCGCGAGCAAACTGCACCTTGACACTTGTGACAAACTCTGATTTTTTTTTTAGGGTTTTGTGTGTGCGTGCGTGTGTGTGCGTGTGTGTGTATGTTTTCTTTTTGTTCGGGGGAGGAGGGAGGTTGCGCAACGACAAAACTGTGCCAATTTACCGCGCCGAACCGGTACTGTCCGAGTGCCCTCAACGGTATCACTTCTAAACTATCTTACTGTATTGAGTTAGTGGCTATATAGGTATCCGCTTTTTACTATGCAGTTACTGGTGCTATTCTTCTTTTGTAATGTGAATACAGCCTTCCTTGATTAAAAAATAAAAGGGAACCGTTAGGAAGTAGCCGTTACCTGTAAAAGAAAACGAAGCAGGAAAATAAATGTTTAAAAAATCCAACTTTAGGAGAAAAAATCCTGTATGCTGGTACTCCATAGTGTCAAAAAGGTTACGTCACGTTAAACGAGCACGTTATACAACCGAACTTTTGAATCCGGAAAGAAATCTCAGGTGCAAAAGAGGACATGGAAGAGAATTAAAAATACTATTGAAATACTCCCAAGTCAAGGAGGTGAAGTAATGCACTGATGTGATATGAACAGTCAGAGTACTTTGCGTCTGTCCTGCAATTATTTTTTGTTTTGTTTTAGATTTAAAAGGAAAAAAAAGAGGCTTTATTCTGTTAATATGTATCTTTACAATTCTTTGTATTGTATAAAAATATTGTAGGTAATTTACCTTGGGTGCAATGTGTTCTGTCAAAAGTTTTTATTTTGATATTTTGTCAGAGAAGCAGAGAGAGAGCAGGAAACGCCGTTTTATGATGTTGTATGTGTGCTTTTAAAGTGCCTCTTTAATATTGTTAAATAAAGTATGAGATGAAAATATGGGGTGGTACTGTAAAATCATACATGAATAATCTTTTCAAATATATTCCAATATTTTCACAGAAATTTCCTCTCTGCGTGGTGTTTGCGGGGTGTTTCTCGCTGGCTGTGTCCTGTACCCTGCGGTCCCCTCCTCCCGGGCGCTCCCCTAACCCAGCGGTGATATTTCTAATTGACAGCTGGATGCTCTGTACGTCTTCGTGGTGCCCTCTGCAAAGTGGCCGCAGGAGGACGTCGGTGCCGCCGCCGTCAGCTTGCAATCATTTGCCAAGTGGTGAGGCTTCTCAACGAATCATAGAAACATAGAACCATTAAGGTTGGAAAAGAACTCTCGGACCATCAAGTCCAACCACGAGCCCAGCACCGCCAGGTCGCCTAAACCGTGCCCTGAAGTGCTTGAACCCCCCCAGGGACAGTGACTCCCCCACCTCTCTGGGCAGCCTGTGCCAGGGCCTGACCCCTCTGGCAGTGAGGACATTTCTCCTTATATCCCATCCAAACCTCCCCTGATGCAGCTTGAGGCCGTTCCCTCTCATCCCATCACTGGTGACTTGGGAGCAGAGACCAGCCCCCCCCTCACTCCAGCCCCTCTCAGGCAGCTGCAGGGAGCGAGAAGGGCTCCCCTCAGCCCCCCCTTCTCCAGGCTAAACCCCCCCAGCCCCCTCAGCTGCCCCCCAGCACACTTGTGCTCCAGACCCTGCCCCAGCCCCGCTGCCCTTCTCTGGACACGCTCCAGCCCCTCCAGGCCCTTCTTGTCCCGAGGGGCCCAATCCTGAGCCCAGCACTCGAGGTGCACTGCACCTTGCCCAAGTCCTACTCATGACACGGGTGTCTTGTCCCGGGGGGGAAAAAAGCCCATCATGATGGCGATGGCCCAGTTTGGTCATCACCAATTTGTCCTCAAGCTGACCTCTGCCGGCGCAGCGCTGAGGTCTGAAGGTAGGAGGCTGACACAAAACCGGGCATATTATATTCTTTAATTACTGTTGCAATCATAACATTTAAACGCTGTCAATGAGAGATAGCTCCTAACCGCAGGCTAGAATCCTTGCCACTTGGGGCTTGTAACTAAAACTGCAGGATTAATTTGATTAATTGATAGAATTATTTTCCAAACTACTCTTTTGTTTATGGAGGCTTAAAATGCTTGCCGCCTACACCCTCCTGGTGTGTTGCAGAGTGGAGATAAAGTGGCTGAAAATAATTAGTATGGCTTAATTTAGGGAAAAAAATAACCTCAAAAGAATTTTGCAGAAAATTTAAGGCAGCACATTTTACTTTGTTTTGGCAGGAAATATTATGGAGCTGGAAATGGGACTTTTATGTTTTCCCTCTACTATATTTCACTAGGGCAGCAAACCTACGGGGCAGAGGAGTATTTCAAGCCTGGGTGCTGCTGTGGCTCTCCCGCGCCTCCAGATTCATAACCTGGAAATGAAACCCCCTGGGAGTCACAGGTTTGCTGCAGGGGCCGGGACCCCTCCCCAGGGCCCTGGGCAGGCTGCGGGACGCCGTCCTAAAGCAGCACCCACCTTATTGCAGCACAGGCCACGAGCGAGGCTCGCCTTGGGTACCGCTCCCTCCCGAATGTTGCTCCCCGGGGAGACGCGAGCATCATCCCCGCAGCTCTTAAAGCTTTTAAGACAGAAATATTTAATTCTTCCTTTTCCCCTCTGAGTGAGAGGGGGAGTTTTTTCCCCCATCCTCTCCCACCTGCTCTCTCCCACATCCCCCTCCCACGGTCTCAGCGCCTGCTGAGCAGGCGACCCCCCCTCCCCAGCTCCCCAGAGTCCCCGGGTTTGCCGAGTCCTGCATTATCCGGCAGCGCTTGTCACTTGGAAGATTGCAGGTCCCCATCAACGTAACTCCAGCAAGGAAGGCAAAGTCGGGTGGCTTCTCCCGGCTGCAGATTAACTCGCTGCTCGGCGGGTGCCAGCGGCACAGGGAGGCACCCACGGGACGCAGCGCGTCTGGGGGTCCCAGGGCTGCACCCCACTGGGATGCACGGCTGGTCTGCGCCATCCTCTGCCCCAGTCCACACCCGCTGAGGATGGGGACGACTCCACAGCCAGCCCCGGAGGGGGTTGCAGGGTGGCTGGGTTTGAATGGAGGGTGCTTGGCTTTGCACAGAGGCCTTTAGGGAATTTCTTGGCTTGTTGCCACCACCCTAAATTTTCTTCAAGCTGCTGTTTGCTCTTCAGGCCCCCCCAAATCCAGCTGGCCTTTCTTCTCAGCTGCATACCCAAGTTCCTGAGCTGGAGGTGCTTTAAGCCTCTCCATAAAGCCTGGAGGATAACGGGATCCACCATGGTTGTCACGCTGCTAGCAGGGGCTAAAGATTTATATATATTTTTTCTTGCTCTTGAGTCAAATCTGGCCATTCCTTGCACAGCAGGAATTTAAGCCATGTCCCCTGGCTGTATGTGCAAGGAGGGGACCACATGCACCCGTGGGCTCCTGCATCCCTGATGCTGAGTTGCCTTCAGGCAGGGAAATCCTGAGCCCAGGCAGGGATGGGAGCACTAGGGAGCTGGGGAGATAACGCAGGAACGATGCACCCGCCTGGGGGCTGCCGTCCTGCCAGAAGCGATGACCGTTGAGCTGCAGCCTGGCTTCGCTGCCCGACCGCCAAGGACAGGGCAATCAGTCCTTTCGTGAGTTAAGAGCATCATCCCTACAGCCAGAGATCAACGAGAGGGGAAAAAATAAGCACTGAGAAATCCCAGCCTTGAATGTGGGCCACAGGGGCCACTCATCCACATGTTCCCACCGGGTTTCAGTAGCATCCAGCATCATTTGTTTTAACCCAAAAACCTTTGTGCTGCCACCACAGCTTCTGGAAGCCCCAAATCCTACAGCAGCATCTCTGCACAGGACATGCCAAGCCGTGGAGGGATGTGCCCAAGCCATGCCCAAGCCATGCAGGGACATGCCCAAGCCATGCCCAAGCCATGCCCAAGCTGTGCCTAGGCTGTGCCCAAGCCGCAGAGGGCCCCGGGCTGCCGGCAGCTGCCTGGGGCTGAGCCACAGGCAGGTGACAAGTGGCACCCAGGGCCAGGTTCTCCTGCCAGTAGGTGGCAGGGCCCCTCCGCAGAGCACCCAGCACCCAGCCTTGCGGGTCCTGGCCTGCCCACAGGCAGAGGCACCAAGGAGCCATTCCTCCCTCGTGGGACAAAATTAAAAAAAAAAAAAAAACTAAAACATGACTTTTTGCAGCTGGAAATAGCTGTTTCTGCAACCTCGGCAGAGCCGAGCCAGCAGGCGGTGCCACCGGCTGGGGCAGCCCATGGTTCTGCGGGCACCCAGACCCCCTCGGGCGCTCAGCGCAGCACCCAGCACTGCCACCACCCACCCCTCGCCCGTGAAATATGGCCGAGGCAGCGCCTTAGCTTTTCCCATTTACATTCCTCCGCCAACACCTCCTCTCCCCGCGTCTCTAATAATATCACCCCAGATTAATTGGCACTAATACAAATGTACACAGCTCCATAAAAAGATGTCACCTCGCTCACAATGGGGGAAACGGCTGCTCGCGCATTATCTCTGCTCTGCAGGCGTGTAATTCACTCCTCAGGAAAACACGCTATTTATTCTGTTACCCTATAACAACCTCTCTGCAAACACAACGGGATCAGGGAGGGGGGATAAAAAGAAAAACCACCCAGCCATGCCACTGTCACCGTGCCTGTTGTCCCCATGCAGGGGCACCCATGGGTGTCTGTCCGTCCCCGCCTGGCAGGGTGGGATGCGTGGGATGACGGGGCAGGGAGATGTGGGGCTTGGGGATGTCCCCACGCCGGGGATCCAGCCCTCAGCATGGTGGTGTTTGATGTGAAGGCAAATTCTCAGGCCTGGGCCGGGGGGGAGGTGGGTGGGATCGAAGAGGCTTTGGGATGGTGCCAAAAAGCGAATTAAAAGGACACTGACAAGGAATGTGCAAGGGGAAGGACTGCAACCTGTTTCCCCCTCCCCGGAGCTGGGCTCCCCTCCCCGGGGCAGAGCTGCACGCCGGTGTTTGGCACCCACTGACTGGGTTGAGGGCTTTTTGACTTCTTTGGGTGAGGTGCAGCCCCCCCCCACGGGTGTGACAGCAACCGGGGTCTGTCCCCTGGGCCCCTCGAGGGATGCTGTCGCTGCTTCTTCTAGCACAAAGAGCCAGGAATAGCCAACATCCCCCTGCTCTGTGCTGGGGAGAGGAAATTTGGGCGCCCTATTTGTGTCCGCTCACCCCCCAACCCCCCTCCAGGTCCTTGCAATTATTGGCGCTGCACGTAATTAAATGGTTTGTCTAATTATCTCGGCATAAGCAAACGTGGCGGGTAAATACCATGGGCGCTGTGAGCAGGTGATGCCACGGATTTGCCGGAGGAGCCAGCTGGGTCTGCAGCGCTGACCCCAACCCCAAAACGCCAACAGCCGTGCTGGGGGCGGCGATGGAGACCCCCCCCAAAAGCAGCAGAACGGAGCCTCGGCTCCCCATCACCCAGGCCCCGATGGCGTCGGCGCCCATCACTGTTGATGCAAAGCAGAGGCCACTCAAGACTCCTTGGGCCGGACCCTGCAAAGCCATCGCGGGCGGGCGCTTGATTTCATCACACACGTGTGAGCCGTGGCGGGGAAGGGAAAGGCTCTGGAAGCAGAGCCGCCTGCCCTGGGGTATGATGGTCTCCAGTAAGGCTGCGATTCGGGGCCAAACAAGGTGAAAAACACCATCAGGGTCATTCTGGGGGGCGGCCGGCCAAGCGGGGGGAGAGCAAAGCCTTGTTCTCAGCAGCATCTCCCTCCCTCAATGGGTTTGGGGTTTTTTTTTTTTCTCCCCTGGAACTCTTCTTAATTCCTAACTTAATTTCTTTTGACATCCTCATTGCCGGCTTGACCTCTTTACTGGAATCATGTGCTGCTTAAAACTCATTATCCCACCATTGGAACAGGAAGTTAATTAAAAACCCTTTAAAAGAAGAAAAAGAGAAGGCGGGGGAGGGGGGACAGGGGGAGAAGCAGCACACCCCATATCCAGGGATAGACGGAGAGGGTACATGGCCAAGCCGCAGCCCCCCAGCTCCCTGCTCCCCCACTGATCCATGAACTGCATCACTAATTGGGGAGCACCGGCCGTCGCTGCTGGCAACCCCCCCACCTCCGAGCTGAGATCGGCCGCAGCTGAGGGCCGGGTTTGGCAGAAATGGTTCTTTTTCACAGAAGAATATTCCCATCACGGACCCAAAATAGAAGCGGCTTCTGTTTACCTCAACAATTAGCCCCAAAATCGCTGCCTGGCTGCATGCTTGTGGCATGATGACGAGGGGGACCCCAGCTGGGGGACCCCAGCACCCCTAGGCTGTCCCCAGAGCACCCTGGGGTGTCCCCCCCACCCCGAGTGGTCTCGCAGTGACCCTGGAAGTCACGAGTGAGACTTTTTGGACCGCCCACGTACATACGAGTGGGATTTTAAGAGGGGTTTGGAATCCTAAAAAGAGGCCCTGGGGACCCCATGGAAAGGTTTGGGGGGTCCCACAGGAGGGTTTGAGGGCCTCCAAAGGGTGGCTTGGAACCCCAATGGGTGGGACTGAGGTCCCAAAAGGGGGCACTGGTAGCCCTGTGGGCGTTTCA
Organism: Phalacrocorax carbo; assembly: GCF_963921805.1. Classification (NCBI taxonomy): domain Eukaryota; kingdom Metazoa; phylum Chordata; class Aves; order Suliformes; family Phalacrocoracidae; genus Phalacrocorax; species Phalacrocorax carbo. The sequence continues at coordinate 44,361,991 of NC_087520.1, forward strand.
GACCTTCTGGGTGGGGGGAGGAGGGTGCAATGGGAGATTGGAAGACCAAAGGGGGGTTTGGGGACACCAAAGGAGGGGTTAGGGTCCCAAAGGAGAAGCTTGGGAACCCTGGAGGGGTGACTGAAGTTCCAAAGGAGTGGGTTGGGGACCCTAGAGGGGGAGTTGGATCCCAAAGGAGGGCTGGGGACCCCAGAGGGGGGGTTGGGGACATGCAGGAGGGATTGGGGACCCCAAGGTGCGGGGAAGACCCCAAAGGGGTGGGCGTCAGGGTCCTGAGGCAGGGGGCTGGGAGCCTCACGGGGGGGGGGGAGTGTGGGCACCCCAAAGAGAGGCTGGCGACACGCGGGAGGCTTTGGAGACCCCGGGGAGGGGGGCACCGCCCCCTCCCCCGCCCCGCCGCTCCCCCCCCGCTCCCCCCCCGCCTCGCCCCGCCCCGCCTCGCCCCGCCCCGCGCCGCGGCGGCGGCGGCGGCGGCGGCAGCCGGCTACGCCATCCGGTGGGCGTGTCCGCCGCCAGCCTATGGGCGGCCGCGAGGGCGCTCGGCGGGGGCAGGCCCCGCCCCCGTGGAACGTTCCGCGGGTTTGATCGGGCCGCGGCGCCCCATTGAGAAAATCCCGCGGCGGCGGCGGCTCCGCTCCGCCGCGCTCGGCACGGCCCGGCCCGGCCCCGGCCCCGGCCCCGGCCCCGGCCCCGGCCCCGGCAGCGCGGGCGGGCGGGCGGGCATGAGAGCAACCGGGGGCCCGCCCGCCGCCACCCACCTGCCGCCCGCCCAGCCGCCAGCCGGGGCGCCGGGCTCGCCCCCCGCCGAGCGATGTCCAGGAGGAAACAGAGCAACCCCCGGCAGATCAAACGTGAGTCTCCGGTCCCGGCACTTCCCCCCCAACCCGCTGCCGCCACCTCCCTCCTTCTGTATAACCTTATTTTTTATGTTTGGTTTTGTTTTTTTTTCACTACCCCCCCGCCGGGGCGCGGCCCCCCACCACCACCACCCCCCCCATCCCATCCCTCCGGTACTCCCTCACTCACCCCCCCCGGTACCCACCCGGGATGGCCGCCCCCCGCTCTTGGGCTCCGTCCCCGTCGCCTCCCCCTCAGTGGCTCCGGTACCGGCTCCCGATGGGGGCCCCGATAAGGCTTTAAAATATTCCGTTCTGCAAGTCCCGTCCTGATAACATCGCTCTGTCGGGACGACCTGAAATTGTGATCTTATCTCCTCCCCCCCCGCCTCCCATCCAGCGCCGTGAGCCGGGGTGAGGGGCTCCCCAAACCCTCCCTCCCAGGGCACCCCAACCCACCCACCCCCCCGGGGCACCCGAGCCCTGCCAGCAGCACCTCACCCCGGGTACAGCACCCTCACCCTGCCAGGGGCTCCCCGTTCCGCACGGGGATCCCCCCCCCCCCTCCAGCCCCGGTTCGGCATCGGTGCTGCCGGACGCGGCGTGCCATCGTCCCCGCTCACCGCCCCGGCCTCAAGCCTTTCGCCCTGCCCGGTGGCACCCCGCCTTGTTCCCGCTTCGCACCCCAACCCGGGCGGGGACCGGGTGATGACACCCCAGGGTGACAGTGGGAGGGAGCGCTCTGCGGGGTCCCACGGGACTTTGGCCACCGACTCCGGAGGGTCGTGCTCCCCGCGGTCCGACCCATCGGCCGGGGTCCGGGTTCGGTCCGGTGGGGACGCGTCGGCTCCGCTGAGAAATTCTGCAAAGTGCTGGAAGTTTTTCGGTGACGGGCTTAGCTCGGCTTTCCTCCCTTCCTCTCTGGTGTGTGTGTGTGTGTTTTTTCTCTTTCCCCCTCGAGTCGATGGAAGCTGGCGATAAGAGGGAGATGGGAGGATAGGGAAGGCTGGCCACCATGTGATAATCTCGCTTTATCTTTCTCTTGAAATAATTGCAAGGCTGAGTTGCACCTACCTGTTTCCCTGCCTGGGGTGATTGCTCTGGTGATAAAGCTCAGCTAGACTTTTACCCGGGTAGAGTTTAAAGTAGTCCCAGCTGCCTTCCTTTTGTTTTTTTGGTTGGTTTTTTGTTTTTTTTTTTTTTTTTGGTGATAGTTTTCTCCTTCAGCTTTATCCAACTTCCGCGGCTTATTTCGGCAAAAAGCCCGCCTGCCCGGCCGCCGTCCCTCCCTGGGTAGGTCCAGCTCATTAAACCGGGAGCGTTAAGACCGAGGCGAGCGGTAGCGTCGCAGCCATTGAAATAACGACGCCGATGCGGGCGATAGCTGCGTGTGCGGGGGGACCGGCCGGCCGCTCCCGGCACCCACCGGCGTGGACCTTGGTTGGGGATACGGGGTGGGGTGTGTGGGGGGAAATGAGGCTGGATGAGGCCGTGACAGCTTGGCCGGGCGAAGGCGGCTCGTATCTCCTTCCTCTGCTGCTTTTCTGCAGAGATGTGAAGAAATGATAAAGTGGGAGGCTGATCTCAGGCCACCGGCGATGGCCAAAACTGATTAAAAGCTGAAAGCTTGGAACCCTTCCTGTATGTGTCAACATGAAAACAGTCATTAGAGCCAGCGAGCGCGGCGAGAGCGCCTTGCCGCTGCCTCCGACGGGCCGAGGAAGGTATGCATGAATCAGGGCTCCGGTAACCAGACTCCTCTCGTGTACAGACCGGACCTGTTTCCACAAAGTCTATCCTTTTTATCATCTCGGCTGGAGCATTTTTAAAAAAAAAAAAAAAAACACAACACAACAAAAACCCTCCTCCAGATTGATATCTGCTGATTTTATTTTCCTGGGTGACGCTATGTTCTCGCTCTGGCTTCGTCTCTTCTGGGTTTGGGGTTTTTGTTGTTTTGTTGGGTTTTGTTGGTTGGTTTTTTTTTTAAAAAGCTCGATGCGATGCGCAGATAGGCTCGCAGGGGAGATCGCCGGGAGAGCGGGCGATCGCCAACAGCGATAAGACAAAGATCAGACACCGGACTATATTTAACCAGCTGCTTTAACCACCTACTACTACTTCGCTTTTTTTCGGGCTGGAGCAATGCAGCGAGGAGGGGGACGGGGGTACCAGCAAGGTGGGGGTCACTCCGAGCCCCCCCCCGCCCCCCGGGAGCACCCGGGCGGTGGGGAGGATTTGAAAGCCGATTGCATCTAGATGGTGGCTTCCGATAGCGCAGAAAACACCCGGAGCATTTACTTATTTAATTTTGCAGGGTACCTTCCCGAGGTGGGGGGCTCCTTGCCCCCCAACTCCATCCGTGCCTGTAAAACCACCAACCTCCCTGCAGCTGCTGCTGTTTTATAGGGTTGGGGTTTTGTTGGGGTTTTTTTTCCTCTTTATTTTTTTTGTCTGTCTTTTGTTCTGCTGGTAGATAGATGTGAGGGGCTGATAGAGAGCAGGAGCTGATCTCCAACCCAGATAGCCTGTTATATTTATTAACTTCAAACATGGGAGTGCGGGCACACGGCTGATGAGCGAGGCTGCTGGCAGCTGCCTGTGCGTGCACTCGCAGCGCCGGGTCTTCCGATGGGGGAAGCTGATAAGCAGGAGATTGATCTCGTCTTGCTGATGTGCCTCTCCCTCTGTTGTTGTTCTAATATATATATTTTTTTTTTTCCTTCCGAAATTAACTGGAAGAGAATATTTTTGTATTAGTTGCAGGGGCCTGTTTGTGGTTTTTTTCTCCTTTTTTTTTGGTTTGTTGTGTTTTTTTTTTCTCCTTTCCCCTTTCTATTCTGCTTTCAGCTACAGTAGATCTGAGCTCCCGATAAGGGCAGAGGCCCGATCTCCATCCTGATAGAGATTGCCAGGGGAGATAAGGACCACTTATCTCTCCCCACCAGACCCGAGCGGGATTGGCTACAACAACAAACACAGCGAAGAGGGGCAAAAGGGCTCCAACAATTTGTTCCATTGCAAATGTGATTAACGCAGGCCCTTTAATTATCGCGGGGGGTGGGGGGGGGCAGCTGCATATGTGTTTTCATTTCTCAAGGTGTTTTTTGTTTTGGTTTTTTTTTTTCTTCTTCCCCCCCACGTGCTCTGCGAAACAAGCTGGGTTGAGAAGCCGAGCTCTCCCGAGCGCCTGTTATCAGCTGCAGATGTTGCATTAGTTTGATCAGAGCTTTGACTTTCTTTTTAGATCGTTATCTCCCATTCTGCTCCGAGGAGCAAAAGCATGGGCTGGGGGTGGGAGGCGGGGGCGGGGGGAGTCAAAAGCACCGTCATATTTTTGTATGTGGATTTTGTTTAATTGCTATTAGATGGTGTTAGATAGCGAGTGCGATCTGCGCTGTTAAACCCCGCCGTCTCTTGATGGGGTGGTTTGGGTTGGGTTTTTTTGGTCTTTTGTTTTTTTTATATTATTTTTTGTTTTGTTTTCCCTCTTCTACAAGCTCCGCTGCTCCCCGGTCACGCGTGGGCTCTTCGGTGCTGCCGGGTGGGGGGGTTGCGGTGCCAGCCGGACCACGGGAACCATCCTTCCCGAGAGCTTGGAAAAGCACATTTCTTGTAAAGATGACAGTGGCTAAACCCAGTGCCTATTTTTAGCGGCGGCGTGGTGAGCCGGTGGCGTGGGATGCTCCCGGCACGCCTCCTGCCCGCTCCTCTCCTGTTCCCTTTGCTTGCTGAGTTGCTCCTTTCCTTTCGGTCCGTGCAGGTGACTAACTGCCTCCACTTGCCTTTTCTGTTTTGGTTCTTTTTCATTTTCCCCCCACCTCCTGCCACTCTGATGCTGCTGCACTTTTCCATCACTGCCAGCCTCCATGCCTCAGTTTCCCCATCCCCACCTGCTGGGGAGGGATGCTCCGGGCCAGGGTGGGCAGCAGGGTATCTGGGGAGGTGCGTTACCCTGCGCTGCTCTGCTGGGTGGGGAGGGTTTGCTGCCTGCTCCCCGGGGAGCACCCAGGGGTGACGTGGGTGCAGGCAGGGCTTCCTGGCCCTGATCCCAAAATCAGTCTTTTCTGTGCCTCCCCAGGGGCTGCGGCTCCCCCATGCCCAACTCCCGGCTTCCCGGGGGTGGAATCCCCGTGTCCCACATGTCTGCTACTCCCGTGGGTGCTGCCTGCTTGCCTGCCAACCCCTCCCCTCTTGTGCAAACCCCCCCCGCAAGGCATTTGCCAGCCCTGACTCACTGGCATCCCAGCGCCACGGCTCCTCGGTGCTGGCAGGGCTGCAGGCGGCAAAGCCCTGTGGCACATCTGCCCCCGCAGAGGCTCAGCTCATCCCAGCTGCCGCCGGCCTTTTCGGATGCGCCGTGGGTGACGTCAGGGGCTCCCGGAGGCGAGGACCCATCGTGGTCCCTGCAGGGTGGGATGGCCCGGGCTGGGCTGGCGATGCTGCGGTGCTGGTGGGACGCATCCGGCAGAGCCCACAGCCCGTCGCGGTGAGGTCTCCCGGCCATCACCGGCCATTTCCCACCGGTAACTTGGCAGCACCGTGGGGAAGCTGCGTTCCTGCTTGGTGCAGGGCTTGGACCAGCTGCTGGTGATGCTGGAAGAAGTTATTTTTGCTCCTCTTCCATGGCTGGTGGTCCCGGTGTGAGCATCCCTGTGAGCCCTGTGACTGGGAGGGGTCGGCACCGTGCTTGGCGGCTGGTGGCCAAGGGGACAGCTCGCCTCGGCCTCTCTCCAAGACAATATATCCATTTACGGGGCTCTGGGCTGCCCCGTGCTACCGGCTCCGTGCTCTGCCGGCCAAAGGATGTGTAGTGGGCGTCCCACGTGGCTGCTTCCCTGGGTGACAGGGCACCCTGCAAGCCCATTTTGGGACCCTGCTCGCGGTGTATCCCCAGGACGGCCCTTCCCAGCCATCCCCGCATCAGACAGGGAGGATGCGTGCCGGATGCTCGGAGAGCGAGTGCCGGAGCCAGGCTGGCCACGGCCACGCACGGGGCACCCGGCAGCGTGGCAAAACCTGTTCTGCCGAGAGCCCCGGCGCACGTCCTTGCCGGCCGCGGGGCGGGAAGGCGGCACTGGCAGCCGCACCGGCGAGGGAGGCTGCGGCGGGTTTGGCAGGCGGTTGCTTCCAGGGCCCGTGGGCGCTGGGGTTGGGTTGGTTTGTGTCTGCTGCCGCTCTTCCGCCTCCCGCACCCTCGGGGGACACCCCCGCGCTGCCCCCTCCCCAGGGCACCCTGAGCAGGCGCGGAGCCGCGGCGGTGCCTGCACCACAGGGACCGTCCCTGACATCCCACATGGGAGCGGGGAAAGCCACTTCTGGCTGGGATTTATGGCTCCGGCTCCAAACTTGTGCAGTTGGGCAAGGTCTTATTTTTCCATCGTGAATCACGAGGCCACCTAGCAAGCTGCAGGTTCCCCTTTCGCCAAGTTGCGAGCCGGCCAGCTCTGCAATCAGGGCTTGGGAAGAAAGTAATCCTTTCCCCATGGGTGTTGCAGCAGATTGTGCAAGGAGATAGTGCCGTGGCACAGGTGATCCGTGGTTCCTGGAGAGGGGCAGCCCCGTCCCTCCCTGGGGACCCATCAGAGCCACCCAGCGACGGCAGCATCCCAAAGGCAACGTGGCATCGAGTCACGGGGGAGCCAAGTCCTCTGTCACCATGTCCGCATCCACCATCCGCAGCATCCCCGGGGCACCCTGTGCCAGCTCCGTGCTGGCCGTGGGGTCGATGCCACTCGCATCCCTGGGAAAGGAAGGGACGATGGTGCCCAAACCGGGAGCAGCGGAGCTGGAACAGCCTGGGGACGGAGCTGCTGTGCCCTGCTTGGCAGTGGTGGATTTGGGGTCAAATGCGTCCATTCTGGGGAAGGGAAGAGGATGTTTTCCGTGCATGCTGTCCACCCTACTACAAAAAAACCCCCATGATTTTCCTTGGAAAACGTTGTCTGGGGCGACACTGCAGGGAGAAAACCAGCCCAGACCTTCCATAGCAGCGCAGCCGGGCGCTGGGACCCGAGGCTGCCCGGCGAGAGGGATGTGAGCGGCCCTGAGCACCAGTTGGAGCAAGTAGGGGGGGACATCAGGAGCGGAGAAACCTTGTGCTTTTAAGATTCTTCTTTTTGATTTAAGAAGAAAAAGTGGAAGACGCCTCTCTGCCAGCCCCGCATGGCGCTCCGGCTCTGGGAGTCCTATGGCCACACCGAGCGCATGGATTTTGCTTCCTGAGGGGAGAAGAAATCAGCTCCTCCCCGTTGGAGAAGAGCAGGAATGGGAGCAGGACGCCAATATATATATATATTTTTTTTTTTCTGTGATGCGTCCCATGACTGGTTTTGTTGCCTGACTCAGGGCTTTTGGACACTCCGGCTTGGCCAGGCTGCTGTCCCACTGCTTATTTTATCAGGAAAGTTCAAGTGTTTCGGGGGTAATACAGTTCCCTCTTCCGATGGCTGCCCAGCAAAGGCTCCGCATTGTTCCTGCAGCAACATGTTTTTTTGGAAGGGATGAAATGCCGAAAGGAATGTAACTGCTGACCTTGGGCTGCAGTGGGGTTAAGGAGTGTGTGCCTGTGAGTCACTCCAGATAAGAGCCTTCCACAGCTTTTTTCCTCCAAAATAATTCTTTATCTCCTCTTTCTCACATCAACATATTTTCTTGACATCTCCCATTTGATAGCGCGTGGAGGAAATGTGCTCCTCTAATTTGTTCATCAGATGAAATATAGATGCATTGTTTTCTCTTGTCCTTGGTGAGCCGGGGGTGGTCATGGCCCCACGCTTTGGGGTCGGTGCCGGGGCTTTGGGGATGTGCTTTGGGGTCGGTACCCGGAATGCGCAGGAGGATGCCCAAGCAAGGAAGCATCGCCCCGCGCATCGCCAGCGACCGCGGGGAGGAAAATCTGCTTTTAGCATCCCCCCCCGCTCCTTGCTCCACCGGGAAGTTTGGCCGCTCGCTCGCTTCTCCGTCTCCCAGCCGAGGCCTCTCATGCTACTTCCAGCTCCTATGATAATGCGGAAAGTTGAACTGGCCCCATTACTGCGCTGCGATGGTTGCCTTGATAACGCCCCGATAATGGCAGCGATAGCGGCAGCTCGGTAGCCAATGGCTCTGCCGCTCCTCCCATTAACATTCCCCACCACGGACCGGCTCGGAGCTGCCTATCTGCTCTCCATTTCCACTCCTCCGCTAGATAAGAATGGAAATACTGACTTCATAGCTCACTGATTAAAGTGTCTGGATTTCTTGATAATACACAGATAAATTATGTTTTTCAAAAAGAAGGTAGGGAAGGGAGTGTGAGGGGAGGGAAAAACCTCCAGTCCATTTTTAATATTTATTTTTTTTTTCCCTTCCCTCTTTCTGGCCGTGCCCTGTGGGTTGGAGTTTTTCTGCTCCAAAATGCCCGCCCCAGCCCGTGCCTGGGGTTGGCAGCGGGAGGGCAGAGCCCTGTGCGGTGCCCTCGGGGACGGGGAGGCTCGCGGTGGGCAAAGGATTTTTGGGAGCCACGTGGTCGGGGCGTATTGCGCATGCGGTCGCGTCCCCGCGCTGGGACGGGGAAGCTGCGGTCGGACGCCAGGGACCCGCTGGCATCGTGGGGATGGTTGGCTTTGCCGGCCGCAGCGATGCCACGTGGCTGCGGCCCGTGGCCGGGCTCCCAATGCCGCTGCGGCATCTCGGGTGGGCTCCGGCTGTCCCCGGGGACCGGCAGCTGGCTGGAGGGGCCTGGGGATGCTCGGGAAGCGTCTGCCTTTCTACGCCCATCTCCATCCAGAGCCTCGCTGGTTCTGTGGTGGGATGCTGCCCGGTGCAGCGGGATGCTTTGGGACCCGCCTCATCCCACTGCCCCATCTGGGCTTAAAGATGCTCGCAACATCACAGCCCGTGGCCTCAAACAAGGCCGGATCATGGGAGCAGGCGCCGCTCCCTTAACATCTGCTTTTCTAAGTGATCCTTGAGTTTCCTCGCTCGTCCCCGCTGGAGCAAATGGGGCTTCCAGACTTCTTGGTTCCGTGAACTGGAAAAGGTATCGACACAAGAATCTAAGTTTGTTTCATCTAAATATAAAACTAAAGAGCAAACAGTATAAAGTTCATTTTTTAATGTGCTGCCCCATTCCAGTTGGGCTGCTCTCTTTATTTTTTTTAGAGGAACTGTGATAAAAAGCAGTGATAAAGCCAGGACTGTTTTGTGTAGGAGTCGGTATCTGCGTTATCTATCTCCCTTTTTCACTCTCCGAGCAGCTCTGTTGTTTTTTACTCTTATCTCGCTCCACCAAAATGCCAAGAACAGGAAAAAAAAAAAAAAAGAGAGAAAAAAAAAAGAGGCAGCGCAGGCACGCGCATTTGCACGGAGGCAAACGCGGCATGTGCGGAGCTGGGCATGAACGGCCACGCTGCTTGGAGTTGGAGGAAGAGGAGGGTTGGGGGTGCCGGGTGAAGGTGCTGGCAATGGAGGCCTGGTGGCCTTCGGGGCCATGTTCACTATCATCTTTGTCCCCATCCTTGTCCTTGCCTGGTGCTATCATGGACTGAAAGTCTCGGGGTGGAGCCTGAAATCTGTCCCCATTCCTCTCCCGGCAGCTTTTGGCAGCGGGATGGACCCAGCGGGGCCCGAAACTGCTTCCCACGGGGAGGGGGATGGCTCTGGCGCGGCATCTCCGGGGTAATTTGTCGCTAGATTAGCAAAGAGCTTGACCTCTGGCCTCGCCGTCACCTGCTATTGATGAGCTCCACGGGGCTGCGCCGCCGGGTGAGCGTCCACCCCCAGCCATTCCCAGCTGGAATGCCTTTATTCCAGGTGGGAGAAAAAGGACCAGAACTGAGGATTTATTCTTTTTTCACCCAGAAAAACTCCCTTTGGCCAGCAGCAGCGGTGCAGGAACAGCAGTGGCAAGGCGGCCTCGCGCGTTGGTGCCATCTCGCACGTCGGTGCCACCTTGCACGCCCGTGTGCATTTGGAGCCTGATCTTCGTGGTTGGAGTTTCTTTCCATATTATTGGGGTACCCGGCTGCTCCCCAGCCACGGGCTCACACCAGGCTTCCCAAATCCCACCCACGTCGGTATGGGGTTAACCATCTCAAACTGCCCTTGGTTGGGGATGGGGGTGGAGGGTCCCCCCAGGTTCCCCCCGGCTAAGGACCGGCCAGCTGCCTCAGTTTCCCTCCCGTGCTTTGCACGCCTCCAGCCCCGGTCCCGCCGCCAGCCGTGAAGGCAGGACCGCATTAAGCATCACATCCCCTTCTCAGGGAGCAATCTGCTCCCATCCATCTGATGTGCCAGGGCCGGGGACGGCTCTATTAGACTCTCTCCTCTTAAAATCTACTGGGGCGTTATCGATCCCATCTGAAACGTAAAGTCACTTCATTGTCATTGTCCCTGTATTTTCTTTCTCATTATTTTCCCGTGCCCCCCGCGGCCTGTTCCCTCCCCGCCGTCCCCATCCCCGTCCCGTCCCCCGTCCCCCCCGGCTGCTGTTTGATATGATGCGGGCTCTCTCGCTATTAGTATTAGTAATCGCGGCCCCTGAAGTGAAACAATCTCCTGTAATCTATCAGCGGTTTATCGGCCCTATCTGAGCGCCGGGAATGGCTGGGCTCGGCGATGGCGCCATGCTCGGCCGCTGATAAAGTTACAGAGTTCAGGCGGTGATGAATGTTAAGTAACTGCACCCCGCGCAGATAGGATATGGACTTGGCAGGGGGAGCAGCTCCGGCTGAAACCAATCTCTCCCCTATCAGCAGGGCTGCTTTTTCTCAGGCTCTGCTTCTCCCCGGCTCTTTTCTTCCCCGACGGTTGCGGCCGGGGGCTCCCGTGGGGCGGCGGTGCCCCGGATCGGGGAGGGATGCTCGGGGTGCTGCACCCCACGGGTGGATCGATGGGGTGTTTTGTGTCGCCGGGATGGGGATGCCAGCCTGGGTGCGCTGTTTTTGTGGTGGTTGGGATGCTGTGGGGTGCAGCCATGAGCCTCCCCCCCACACCCCCATTAGTAATCGCAGCATCTCCCGGTGCGCACTCGCAGCATCTTCCCCTGCCATGAGGAATCCCAGCACTCCCCACCAGCCCTCATTCCCCCACCAGCCCTCATTCCCCTCATGGATAAATTAGGCCTCGATACATTATAAACTTAATAATAAATTATTATAAATACCCACCAAGAGCGTTTGCAGCACTCACGCCCCCCATCAGCAGTCGTGGTGTTGCCCACCATCTCCATTCCCCCACTATCCTTTATTCCCTCCCTGGATAAATTAGGACCAACTACTTTATAAATTTAATTATAAATTATTATAATTCCCTCCCTCCAAGCAATCGCAGCATCCCAGCAGCAATCATGGCATCCACCACCACTTTCATTCCCCCACTACCCTTCATTCCTGGAAAAATTAGGCATAATTTAATAATAAATTATTATAAATACATTGTAAACCCCCCCTTCCACCTACCAGCTCCACAAACATGTACTTTTTTTCTTGCCCTTTTAACACAGGGCAGGAAGGGTCGGGGAGAATTTTATCTGGGGGTGATGGAGAAGGGCCCCTAATTAGAGATAGGTACCGCTGGGGCTGGGGCTGGCCCCAACCGCTATCGGCTCCATGCACGGGGCTGATATTTAATGTGCCGATATCCGCAGGGGGAGCCAGGCCCTGGGATGCTGCAGCCAGGCTGATAGGGGAGAAGGTTGATTTGCGCTCAGAAAGGTCTGTTTTCCTCCAAAATGGGGGTCCCGGGGACGGAGGGGGTCTCACAAGCTGCCAGGCCCCCTGTTTTTGGAGAGCTTTACAACTTAACGCTGGATCCCAGCAGCATCGGTGCAAGGGGAGGGAAAAAATAACCCGCTGAATAACGTGACCTTTGAGGACCAGCGTCATTTCCCAGCCACCGAAACCTCGTTTGCCCTCAGCGGCGGCGCTTGGCATCCCCGATCCCCAGGGAACGGGCTCGGGGGCACCTGAGGTCATTGGTAGACGTGAACGTTAATACATTCTGGGGAAAAATTGGGTGAGAAAAGGTGGGCTGGTCTCCCATCAGATACTGGTGGTTTTTGGATTTGCAGCCCAGGTTGCTCTTTGGGTGTTGCTTGCTGCCGGGCGGGCACGGCACAACCCTCATATGAGACCCTGGGGAATCCCCAGGCTGTGCCAGATCCCACCGAACCAAGGGAGATGGTTTTGCAGCCAGTGCAAGGAAGGAGCAGGAGCAGCTGCCAGTCTCTCTGACAGCAGCTTTCCCTCCCCTTGCCCACCCCTGCAGCCCTTTGCTCACGGCTGCAAATTTTGGGGGAAAATAAGGAGGTTTAGGGGCAGGGGCGCTGCCCAAGGAGGCGAGGCCTGAGCTGGATTCCCCACATCCCGATCGCAAGGTGGTGGATGAGCGTCGTGGCAGAGCTTCGTGCACCCCGAGACCCGGTGGGGAGCTTCACCCGGCTGCTCCGGGGTTTATTGGGTGGTTGTTGTTGTTATTGTTGTTGTTTTTACTATTATTGTTTATTTTTAATCGGAAGATTGGATTCAGGGCCAGCGCGGGGATAAGAGGAGCCGGACGGATGGAGAGCTTCCGTTGTGCTGCCCGCGTGGTCCCGCCGAGCACGGTGGAGCTGGGGATGCCCCCGGGGTCCCACCAGCAGCGGGGGGGCAGGGGGGGCACCCCGGAGCCGAGCACCCTGGGCACTCGCTGCACCACGAGCTTCGGGGTGCCTCTGGGTGAGGTCTGGGGCGTGAGGCTGCCCCAAGCCGGGCTCTCGCCCTCAGTCCCCAGCTCCCGGAGCCCCCCCCCGTGGGCTGCCCGGCCTTTTTATTTTTAAAAATAATAATAAATTTAAAAGAATACATTTTTGGAGCTGGATGCAAGGCGGTGAACACCAAACGGCGCAGGCGGGTTGCCCTCAGCCTGCACGTATTTGCAGTGCGGGACCTGCTTTTCTGCCACGGGGACTCCTCCTCCTCCCCTTCCTCCTCCTCCTCCTCCTCCTCCTCCTCCTCCCCTCTCCAGAGCCGGTGGGAAAGTCTGGGGCTGTTGCTATTTTCTATCTGTTATCGAGGCCTCTTATCGCTTTGCTCTTGTCTGCGTGCCGGCTTTGGGAGCGTCCAGGGTCTCGCTCTTGGCAGCCCGGAGAAGTCCCCCCTCCTTTTTTATTTTCTATATTATTTTCCCTTTTATTTAATTTATTGGATAAGCGCAAAGAAACAAGGAAAGGTTTATTGTTCCTGCGCTAGGAGAACCTTAATTTGAGTGACATGATCAAATCATTACCTGGGTAACGATGGGTTTTTCCTAAGGCTGGAAAAGCCCCAGAAATGCTGACCCTCGCTCCCGCCCGGCCCCGCATCCCCAGCCTGCGCACGGGTGACAGGGGCACGTCGCCTCCGCTTCCTGCAAGTTTTTACAATCACTATAATTTAAAAAAAAAGAAAAGGGGGGGGGGGGGAAAGAAATCCTTCCTTGTTATCGAAAAAAAAAGGAGGAAGAAGGAGGGAGGGAGAAGAGTTAATCGTCGAAGCGGAGTATCTTGGAAGGGAGCATTTTTTGGCTCTTCCCCTCTCTGTAAAGCCAGCCTCAGTAATTCAGTTTTAAAGCATGAAAAAAGGGAGTTGATGAAATTCCACTATCAGCACTGAACCAATATGCAAAATATCTCGCCGAAAATCAAATAGCTATTATGTTTTCATTTCCATTTCGGCGTATTTGCTTAATGAAGAATAGACAGATCAGGCAAGCCGAGGGAGGCTGTGTGCGGTGATAACTGTGCAGGGCTTCCAGCAATCCCGGAGAAGTGACGCTCCGCTCCCTGCTCCGCGCTCCCTCTCCCTCGCTTGCTTTTTCTTTTTTTTTTCCTTTTTTTTTCCCTTTAATATTTTTTTTTAAGCTATCCAGTAGTTGATTTAACCCACGCAGCCAGGAGCACCAGGGCCAGAGCATCCCCTGGGGGTGGGCGGGCTGGGCTGGGTGCGGGGATGCACCCAGGGACCGCAGTGACATGGTGCCGGGATGCTGCCGGCCACCCGTCGTCCCCGAAGGCACGCGGTGATGCCGCGGTACCCAAACCCCAGGTTTTATACAATTGCATTTCTACGGGGCATCCCCATCTCCCTCCTGCCCGGGGCTGCAGGGCAGGATGCGGGTGGTCTGAGCACCCCTGGGTGGGTGCCATGTGTGGTCCCCGGCCCCGTCCATCCCTCCCTGGCCCCGTCCATCCCTCTCCGGCCAGCCTGGAGGTGCCAAGCCATGAAGCAGGCGAGAGTCGGGTTAACTTTATCAGAAGCCCAAGAGCCGTGAAGGCGTGAAAGAAGAAATTAGCCTAACAATGTTTCATTTACAGCGAGAGAAACGATTTGTTAGCTGGCGATTGTTTCTGAATATTATCAGAGCCTTTTTAATTGTGCTGGAACTGAAATTAGCAGAATTAGAATAAATTGCCTTCCCTTCTCCGGCAGCCTCTTTATTCACGCTCATTGTTGTCTGCTTTGTATAGATTATGGGCTCTTTGTTCTCCTGCTGTAAATATACATGCCTGGAGTCACAGAGAGCAGCTGAGGTCTGCAGACGGTTTGTCACCACGCCGTTCCCCCTGCCCGTGTGCCGGGCTCGGCGGGGCGGTGCCGGACGGGGCACCGGGCAGCCCCCCGGCACGGCTTCGTGCGGCACGAGCCGCGTGCGCCGCTGTGTCTTCCTTTCTTTCTTGATTTCGGCGCGGATGGGGGATGCTGCGTTGCCGTGGAAACGACAGCATGGGCTGGCTGGGCTGTTCGGGGAGGGGTCTGCTGGGGCGTCCCCCTACGTGCACCCCATTTGCACCCTCCACGCATCCTTCTGGCACCCTGTGTCCCCGCCACAGTCTCCTCCAGCGGCAGCATGGCCCCACTAGGCACCCACAGTATCCCCCTTTGTCCAGGGCCGTCATGGGTCCCCCACCAGGCAGGTGGTGCTGGGGACCGTGGGGGACGGTCTCTGGGGTCCTTCGCCCCGTTCGGGGTGGGTGCTGGGAGAGGTTTGGGTTGGAAGCGCGGGCGAGCGGTGGGGACCCCGCTCGCTTCCCACTGGGGTGTGGGGCTTCTTCCCAGCGATGTCTGGAGGGGGCCTGGGCATCCCTCGGGGGACACCCTGGAGCAAGGCAGTGGCTCTATAAGTCCCCCTCTGCAAGGGGACAAGGGACCCCAGCTCGGTGCTGGACCACAGGGGACAGGGTTTTCCCGTCCCACGGCCTGTGGAGCTGCAGGGCATCGCCTCCCGGTGCCATGCCCATGGTGGCTCCAGGAAGGGCCCTTTGCCAGACCCTAAGGCATCACCTGCTTCCTTCCCCAGCTGGGAAAACCCACTGGGGTTTTTATTCCTCCAGTTGACCCCCCACTAACCACCCCCTCCATGTTTCGGCAGGTTCCCTGGCAGCGATGGAGGAAGGCGAGGACGGCCCGGTGGGGGAGAAGAGCCCCTCAGAGAGGGAGGGGGCCGCCTCGGACCGCGAGGGCTCTGCTGAGCGCGACACCTCCAGCCCGCCCGGCAGCGAAGGTGAGCCTTGCCGCAGTGGCAGGGGGCTGCCCCTGGTCCTCCCCCCCACTATGGGGACGGGCTCTGCCACTGGAACAACCTGCCCGGCACGTCGGCATCCTGGGCATCATCTCTGCTGGTGGTGCAGGGTGTTAATTAGCAAACGAAGCATCCCACCCACCCATCGAGGGGTGGGCTGCTGGTTCAGCGAGACCCCCGGTCTCCCTGGGGTGCTCCATCCCTCTGGGCACCCTCCAGCTGGCGACAGGACCCTCTGGGTCAGCCTGGCCCGGGGGTGATGGCGAGCAACCGGCTGAGAGCAAGGGTCCTCCCAGGCACAGAGGGGGTCCCCGTGGCCGGCACAGGCAGGAGCAATCTCGGCTCGGCCGGGGGCAGCGGCGTGCCGGGGGGGCCACAAGCCAGGCTGCTGGAAACCAGGGGCGGGCTGCTCACCGCCATGGCTGCTAATGAGCACCATCACCCTGTATCCACTTCAGCGCCTCTCACCCGCCCCGGTGCGGAGCTGCCGGCAGCGATGGAGGGATGTGGGGGCGCAGAGTGACCCCTTGGGGTGCACAGTGACTCCCCAGGGGCTGAGGGCGCAGGTGCTGGCACCGGCAGCGCCACGGATGGGGATGGGGGGGACGGGGCCGTTGCTGCCTGCTTCCTGCCCGCACCGCCTGCCTGCCGCCCTGCCGTGCCATGCCCCACCCCAGAGGTGGCTGCGTTTCAGGGCCGGGCTGAAACAGTCCCCAGATATCCTTTAAGTTCCTTCCTGTAGAGGTGGGGGCAAATCCTAATCAGTTAATGTTTGCAGTGCCCTTCGAGATAACCACGGCGGGGCAAGGCTGCGCCGGCTAATGGAGCTGGGCAGTCCCCGGCAAGCACCCACCGCCTTCGTCCACAAGCAGCCAGGGAGCAAAGCGTCCCCCAAAACCCGTGGTGCACTGGGAAAGGGGGTGATCCACGATAGCCGGGGCAGGGAGGGCTTGCTGGGAAACTTTGCTCAGCAGCAGGGAGAAGCGAGCGGCTCTTATCTGATGGGGGAGCTGGGCTGGGGGCGAGGGAGCCGGGAGCCCGGGCGTGGAGCTGCACCTGGCACTAGCCTGCCTCGATAAAAAGGTGATAGCAGAGATAACGCTGAGCAGCAATAACGGCCACTAAAGCTTTCAGCGCGATGGATAAAAATCGATATGCCAGGCACTTTGATTTATAGCCAAAAATAATAGGACTTTTATACCCGGTGATTGATTTATTTGATGTTAATCATTCCGCTTATCACCTGTATTAATAATCTCCAATGCCGGTGACGTCACCCCTGGGTGTTCGCTCTGGCGCCGATCGATTGGGCTCCGTGCTGGTTATCCGCCCGGGACGCCAAGGCAAACATGTACTTTGGGCGCTAATCTTCCACACTGTCATATGCAGATAGGCTTTATCAGCTGCATCTCCAGCAGCAGTTAATGGAGAAAATAATTGTTATCAAGTTGCTGTGAATACGCCACAAATAGAGCCATGACGGGAGCGGGGCTGAACCGGGTGACGTGGGGGCCCACGGTGGGATGGGAGAGTTGCGGGGGGGGGTGGGGGGTTTGGGGCTGGGAGGTGGGTGCCCACCCAGGGGTGGCTCAAGAAATCCCCAGGGAGGGTGCATGGGTGGGGTTGGCTGTCTTTATGGGTCATCCCGTGGGGCACACGGGACCCCCTGGCTGGGAAGGGGGTGGGTTTGGACACAGGGGTTTTGAGGGGAATCCCCACCCCCCAGGGCACATCCTCAAGGATGAACCCACGCACATCCTGGCCCCAGGGCGTCGCCGGTCCGGTGGTCCTGACTCCCGCAGGATGCTGCCGCTGAAATTCCTCGTACGTGACCTGCTGCCTTCCCTCTCCTGCTGCAGAGTCCAGAGATGCCCCGGAGAGTCCGAAGGAGTCAGAGAAGCCGGATCCTGGAGAAAACCCACAGGAGCTGGATGCCTGGAATGGGCCAGGTGAGCCTCCAGAGCGCGGCCGGTCATCGCGCTCCATGCCAGCTTCCCAGCACGACTGCGGGCTGGAGCAGCCGAGGCAGCCCCCAGACATTCGCCTCCTCTTGCAAAAAACCAGTATGAGGAAGACTGGGAGCACTGGGGACTGGGTAGGCTGCAAATACCAGCATTTCTTGTTGAAGGGGAGGTGCAAGATGATGGTTGCGGTCCCCCCACATCCCCAAGGTGCTGTTGGGACCATAAAAAAAATGATCTGGGAGCGGTGGGGATGCCTGCCCCCCGGCTGGTGTCGTGCTCCCCGGTGCGGGGAGGGTTTGGACCCGTCCTGCATTGCCCCACGCTCGCGAGGGCACTTTGCAAACATCCTGGCAACCACAAGAGCGACGCTCAAGCGGTTTCATGATGGTTATCAAAACCCCAAGGAGCAAATACAGCCGTCTATCTCCCTCTCGGCATCTCCACGCCGGGGCCACCGGGGCCCGGCAAGGCCGGGCGCGCTGTGTGGGTACCCCATGCCCTATCGCCCCGCTATCTCCAAACCAACCCGCTGATGGGGTTACGGTCAGGGCTCCTCTGCGCAGATTGGGTTTGCGGGCGCCTGTCCGGTGGGGACGGCACCCAGCGGGTAGATGGGGACAGGACCTGGGGGAGTTGAGACACACACACCCCCCCCCGAGGGTGGATGTGCCATGTTTCGTGCCCCGTTTGTGCCGCCAGCCCTTGCCCATACCCTGCTCCTCCCAGGGGAGCTCCCAGCTGGGTGATCTGGTGTCAGAGCAGCCCCATGGCGCAGCGTGTGATGGGAAGGGGTGACCCCGGTGCCGATCAGCCATTGCTTTTCAGTGATGGATGCAACTGGGGGGATCCCAGTGTGTCCCCAAGGCCACCGGTCTCCTGCGTGGGCTGGGCGACGGAGAAGCCCTGGGAAATGCCAGCTGCCAGCGCACGTGCTCCTGCAGCTGCTGAAATCCCCATGGTCCGGTGGGGAGCCGTGGCCCCGCTCCCCCTTCCCGCCCCATCCGAGGGGAAGCGCTCGCCGGTCCTGCTGATATCCCGGCCCTTCCTGCGTGCCGGGCAGGAAGGAGCTGCGAGGCCACCCCCGGCTCCTCCTTATCTGCTCCCCGGCCCTTTGCCCCCGGCACTGCCGCGCTCTCCGCTCCGGTGCTGGCATCCCAGTGCAGGGCGGGAGGGGGCTGCGGAGCCGAACCCATGGGTGTCCCCACATCCCAGGGGTCACGGCACCGCGCAGCCCCATATCCCAGCAGCACCATCAACCACGGGCTCCCCAAAAGGGACCACAAAGCCTCAGCTCTGGCCATGCCTCCCCTTCCCCCCTTTCCTCACTGGAGCGGGCTATTTGCATTCTTTATGTAAAAGAGATTTTATTATCGCCTTCTCCCAGCCCATCTCTATTCTGGTAATTGGAGTGGTATTAATTTCTGTGTGGCTGGGAGTTGATGGCGGTCCGGCGATGCTGCAGCGATAGGGTGTTCCTTTCGCACCAACCGCCGCGATAGCCCGTCTATCAGGCGCTCTGCAGGCTCTGCACTTATCAGGGATGGAGCTGGCGAAAAGGGAAACTCTGAGCAGCCTGAATTTTCTTTTTTATCTGGCAGGATCCGCCGTATGTCAGCAATGGCAGCCGCGAAGATGCGGCGCGGTGCGGGGGGGGGCAAGCGGGCTGCTCTGGGCGCCTTTGTTTGCGCCCTGCGGGGTCTCGCCTTCCCCTGGCCCTTTTTGGGGGGGCCTAAAGGGTCACAGCCCACCCCCCCGTATGGCTTTGCCCTCTGGGTCTCCAAAACTGCTGCCTGCTGGGCGCCGGAGGCTCGGCGGCACGGGGACACGGTGTGCCAGGGCCTCGCCGTGGGGCTCCTTGGCCCTGCGCACCAGCGAGGGAGAAAGAGTATTTTAGTTTATCTTTGAAATGACCTTGTTCGCCGGAGGGGGCTGCCACTCGCCCGGCTGATATGCAAATCCCTGGGAGCTGGAGGCTCTAATCCTCAACTTGGGAGTCTTTACAGATGTGCTGCCCCTTCGGCCGGGGCGCTGGGTCACCCCGAGTCGGTGCTGCTCCCCCACGGGATCCCGGGGTGGAGCGTGGCCATGCTTTGTGCCCCCACGTGCCAGCCGCTTCATCCTCCGGTGGGTCCGGAGAGGCGATGCGCATCCTGCCCGATTCCCCCAGACCACCCCGAATTCTCCCAACCCCTTCCCCGTGGCCCCGCCAGCAGCTCTCTGCCATGCCCCATCATTCACATTTGTTTTCGTTCGTTCTGGAGCGGGGCTGGTAGTGGAGACTTTTGGGAGCACCTACAGCCTCCCGCTCCCCTCCCAGGGCTGTCCCCTCCCACCCCATCACTGCCCAGACAACCTGGCCAATGTTCGCAGAGGGATAAGGTGAAAGCTCCGACAAATTTCACTAACGTGGTGTTGGGGCAGGGGAATGGAGGAGAGCAGAGCCCTGCTGAGGGACAGGCTGCTCAACCGCTTTACGAGGCACTGGAGAATCCCCGCCGGGATGCTGCAGGCCCTGGGAAGCCCAGTCAGCACTTGCCTTTCTGCAAGGTGGGATGAAGCTTTTTGTGTTTGTCCCTGTGGGGACACTGACGGGCTACTAGTGGGGAAGGGATGGAGCAGACGAGGCCAAACCCAGGGTGGCTTTTGCCTTGTCCCCCCCAGCCCTGTCCCAGAAGGGCAGCGGTTGCTCCCAGGAGGTTCCTCACCCTCTTTCCTACATCAGCTTCACTAGTTGGGTCCCCAGCAAAATTTCCACCTTGCTGAACGCCCAAACCCCAGCTGCCAGCTCGTCTGTTTGGGGTTTATTTAATTGCTCCGGGGTGGTAACGATGGCCAGAGCATGGCACGGGTCCGCTTCCCCGGGGACTGGCCGTGAACCCCAAATCCATCCTCACCACCAGTCCTGCGTGTGGGGTATCGGGATGGGACAGAGCAACTTTTTTTTTTTTTGGTGCATCTAATTAAAACTGCGAACTTTTTTTTCCTTTCCCCTTTCCCCCGCCTCCCCCTTCCCCTTTGCCTCCCGCTCGCCTTCGGTTGTGTTTATCTGTGCCACGACTCCTGCCTGAATAATCTCCGGCTGCCCGGAGTTTGTCTGCAAACCTCAAGGTTCATTATCGGGGCGAGCAGGGCACGGCGAGGAGGGATGGCTCGTCCGGATGGCCGGCACCGTGCCGCATCTGCCCCATCGCTCCCCCTTCCCCTCCGCCCTGGTATGTGTGGGTGGGAAAAATTATTCCAGCTATTTCTTTTTATCGCTGGGAGCCGGGCTGAGCAGCAGATAGTTGTGTTTGTGTTAGATTGCTGGAGGATGGGGAGAAGTTGGGGTTTGGGGCAGTAGCCCCCCAAGTTAGGGTGTTCTCCAGAGTCTGGGGGGTCTGTGCCTGCAGGTCCCTGCCCTCTGTCTGGGAACACTGCAGGGTGGGAGGATGCTCAGGACAATTTGGGGGCACCAGTGGGGTGAAGGGATGCTCAGACTGGTTTGGGGACATTGCTGAGGAGTGGGAGGATGCTCAGACCAGTCTGGGGACACGGCTGGAGTGGAGGGACACCCCCCTGCATGGGGCAGCACCAGGGGCTGTTGAGATGTGCAGGCAGCGTCCCCCTCCTCGTCCCCATCCTCCCCCTCCCTGTCCCCATCCTCCCCTCCGTTTTCCCTTGGGAAGGAGAAAAGTGTCTTGCGTACTTGGCGTGAGAGCCTTGAGGGCGATGCTCCTGGCTCACAGTGACTGACAGCTGTCAATCACTGCTGCCTTGCCGCTCTGCCCTGGGCTGGATCTGAGCACCGGTGAGTTGCAGGCTTGGTGCAAAGCTGAGCTCCCACCCGCCTCCTCCATCTGGGTGCTGCCCCCCCCCCCGGGGTCCTCCCTCCCCGCCGCAGACAGGCCCTGCCTGGCGGGGCACCAGCGACCCCGCCATGCCGTCCCCTCCCCTTTCCGGAGGGGATATCTGCCCTCTGCATCGGCTCCAGGGGCCCCTTCGCTCCCTTTCCTCCCCACCCCAGCTTCCTGCCCCCCCCCAGTGCACCCCTACCCGCTGCCAGGCACCAGCCTGGGCAGAACCAGGGGGTCCCAGAAGCCCAACGAGCAGGGACAGAGCAGGGACAGGGGGTCCCTGGCACAGTCCTGGGGGAGCTGGGAAGTTTTCCTCCTTCCCATCCTCCCTGAGCACTTTCTGATGTTATTCCTAGTGCTTATTCCTGTCCCCCTCCCCATGGGCACAGCTCCCATTTATTTCCTGGGATGGGGACCCCCCTTGGGACAGGGTCCCTCTTGGGACAGGGACCCCCTCGGGGCCACATCCCAGTAGGACACAGCAACGCCCCGAACACAAATGTCCCATGGAGGCTTATCGGGACGCATCCTGCTGGGGCAGGGCACCCCAGTTTATGTGGGGCATAAAGGAAGGGCGATCCCCGGGCGACGTGTGGCACGGCCAGTGCCCGCCCTGGTGCCTGCCAGCTGTGCAGCACAGCTGGTGAGCGGGGTGCCCGGCCCTTTTGGGGTGCAGCACCTCCCAGGTGCCATCGCCCCCCTCCCCTCGCCCCCTCCCTGGCTGCCCCCCCGGGCGCTGGGAGGTGCCTGCTCTGCTCTCGGGGTAGGTCACAGCTCCTCCATTAACCAGGGGCAGGGTTCAGCCCGATAAAGATTTGCTTTTGTACTCTGTCAAAAAAAAAAAAAAAAAAATCAATAAATTGCAAGCGATGGGCAGGAGCGATAAAGGCAGAAATCTCCCCTTCGCTCCCACCCGCCCCCGGGGCAGTGGGGTTCGCCCCTGCACCCTAAAGCTGCGGGGGCAAAGCCGGCAGCAGCCGAGCTCTCCCGCAACCGTCCCCCCTCCATCTGCAGCAGCTCGGCCAGAGCAACCCCAGGCTGAGCCCAAGCAAGCGCAGCCCAGCAAGGCTCGAATTTAAACCCTCCTCGCTCCTTTGTCGTCCCCAAGGCTGCCCTGATTACTCGAGCACCCGGGACGGCAAAGCCGGGATAATCTCCTTAGCCCCTTTGGAGAGATTTCCCTTTGTGAGCGGAGGTGAAGAGTGGAGATGCTGCGTGTTCACAGCTTAAGACTCTTCCCAATCGGCTCCCTCCATCTTATCGGAGCGGTGCCATCACATCATTTCGCTAGTTGAGTTGTCAGGATTTATTCCTTCCGCCGCGCGCTCGCCGCTTCTAAAAACAGCAGCTGGGGCACACGGCGGGGCCGGGCCGGGGCTGCCGGGGGAGCCGGGGCTTCTCCAGCTCGGCTCTTCCCGGGTGGAAGCGGGAGAGCCACGGGAGCTTGTGGATCGATGGGTGGGTGGATGGATGGATGATGGATGGATCCATCCTCCCTCCCCCTTGGGGGTTCCCATGCCATGGGGACATCCCGCACACGCTGGGATGGCAGCAGGGACCACCAGTTCATCCCCATTCCCTCAGGCATCACCGGTGCTCCTTCGGGGGCCGTACCCGGCGCTGTGACCCCCCAGGGCCGGGCACAAAGTGCTGTATTAATAGGAGCGGCGCAGCGCAGCTGATGCTGGGATGCGGTCCCGTGACTCCCCGATAGCAGTATTTATCCAGATAGTATCCAGGCAGCTGCAAACACTCCGGGGACCTCCGAGCCTGGATCCCCGCCGAGGGGCAGAGCCGCTTCATTCGGATTCGATTTCAGTCATGCGGATACAGTTGGGGCGAGGGGATGCAGGAGCTGCTTGGGATGGGGTGGGTGGGTTTGCCGGGTCCAGCCGAGCACTCTCTGTCCTTCCCTCCTGCTCCCTCCCATAGGGAAAGCAAATGTGGGTGCGTGGATGCGGCTGCGCCTCCAGAGCACCCCGGAGCAAAGGCGGGCGGCCGCAGGAGCTGGCCTGGCTCGGTGCCGCTCCCAGTGGTACATCCTCGCCCGGCGGTGCTATTTATTTCTCCGGCTGTAAGGATGCTGTGGGTCACCTTGCATATGGGCTCTTGCAGAAGTTCCTCTTCATCACACCCTGGTCCTGCATTCACCCTGTGCCCGAGGAAGATGCAGCCATGTTGCACGGTGATGCCTCAGGCTTCGTCTCTCCCCATGTGCCCACCCGGGACCCCCAGGTCAGTGGGGAGTCGGGGTGCCAGCCATGCCTTCGCAGGCATTGATCGCCCGGTGCATGGCCATGGTGTGATGACGGGATTAATCTTTGCTCGCCGGCACAGCTCAGCCTATTTCTTTGAAATCTCTCGATGGGGAGATAAGCCGAGGCACAGTGTCGGGCGAGCAGGCGCTGTCGGCCCCAGGGAGCAGCCCCGGTGCCCCGTGTTTCAGCAGCGAGCAGAGCAGCAGGCTCTGTGCCGTGCCGAGCAGGTGCGCCCAGCTCGCCGGGGGCTTTTTTTCCCCTCCTTCCTTCCTTTCTGCCGCTTTTCTTTGTGACCTAAAGCAAACAGCTGGGTCCCTGCCCAATTTAGTTAATGATCTGGGAGATAAACCCTCCTGTGATAACGGTGGGGCACCGCCTGGCTGGGGACCGATGGCCAGATGAGATACCCGGGGTGGTGTTCACCTGCTGGGGGGATCCCGCAGGGAGGGCAGCCCCGGAGCAGGGCCCGGACTTTGCTCCTTGCTGGGGGTCACCTGGGGCACCCCACAGGCTGCCACCAGCTCTTCCCAACCTCCCCAGGTTGCAGTCAGGGTGATGTGGCCAAATGCAGCACCATCGGCGCGCAGGGATGGGGCTCGCTCCCCTCTGCGTGGTCCTCCCGGCGCGGGGACGCTCGCTTCGGGCTTTGTTCCCAAAGCGCGGACGACGTGAACACGCAGCACCTCCCAGTTTGCTCCATCCCGGCTCAGCGTCGTTTCCCCTGTGCCAGGGGAGAAACGCAGCGATGCCGCCGGTTTAATTTGGAAATCGCCTTTTTCCTCCTCTTTTTTTCTGGCTGTATCAATGTGGGTGCAGCCGGGCACCACAGGGCCCTCCAGCAGCATCCCTGGCCGGGCACAGGGACACCCACCCGGACACAGAACTGCTCAGCACCGCTGGTTTTCGGGGTGACACTGGGGGATTGGGCCGCCGGCCGGTGCCGTGGCCATCGGGCGCTGGCGGGGAGCAGGGCCGGCTCCAGCAACGCTATTTTTGTCCCCCTGTCTGGAACGGTTTTCTCTTTATCAGCGCCTGCGTGTTTTCTCTGCTGGGGATTGATACACAGAAGATGAAGTGCTCTGACATGGGAAGTGTCAGGCGAACGCTCTTATCTCGGAGACATGGTCTCCTGACCCAAACGCCACTGATTACCAGTGAGACGGGGGGAAGGGGGGGCAAAAAGGGGGGGGCACAGAGTGGGGGGAGGTGGCAGTTGGGCTCAGTTCCCCAAAAGCAGCCAGGCTATACGGGGTGGCAAAGCCAGAGGGGAGCCACCACCGTTGGGGCTCTCCTGGGGATTTGGGGGTTTGCTGTGCCCTCGACGGAGCTGGGGAGGGGCAGGGGTGAAGACCAGTGGCCGGGGGATACTGGGACCATAATGGAAGGACTGGAGGGAGCCCAGCATCCCAGCAGCATGCCGGGAGTCAGCCGGGAGCTGGGTGTTGGAAACACGGAGCAATGCGCACTGTGCAAGGGTCTGGATGCCCCGCTCAGCCCCGAGGCCCCGCTGATGGCCGCGTCCTGCCCGGCGGTTCCGCTCCCCGCCTGCCTCCCAGCTCCTTCACGGGAGGGACCGGCTGGGCAAGGGGCGGCTGCTGCCCCTCCTCTGCGTTAGTTCATGCCAGGGAATAAATCCCATGGGCTCCTCAAAAGCCCCAGCCCTCTGCCCTCCTCTTCCTCCTCCCTATCCTGAGACGGATGGCACAGGCAGGGGGATGCCAGGGATGCGGGGCAGGCAGAGCCAGCGCCGTGCTCGCTCCCAAAACCACTTCACTGGGGATGAAAACCCAGCTAGAAACAGAGCCGGGATCCCCGCAGCCGGGGCGGCTTTTCTGAGCGTGCCAGCACCGAGGGCTCCTGTCTCAAAGGCAGCGCGGCGCTGCGGGAAGGGGAGGGCAGGCAGCCCTGCCTGCACCCTGGCGGGGCAGAGGGGCTGCGGGCAGAGCGCATCTCCCTTCGCGGGCACGTGCCGGAGGCTGCGGCACGGAGACGGAGGGCGGCACGTGCCTAAGCACGGGGACCAGCCTGGTGACCCCCAAAGACCTCGGGGGCCTTTGACACCTTCGCAGACCTTTTCTCCAGCCCACCTCCGCGTGGGCGGCGGGTTTTGCCGAGGGGGTCCCCTGGGGCGCGCTCGGAGCCACGTCCCCGGCGGCACAGGGCCTTCTCGGTGGACAGAGGGGACCCACGGATGACAGCGGGACCCAGGCGATCGTGGGTGCCGCCAACCCCCGCTCACCACCCAGCCCTTCCAGTTGCTCACCTTAACTCACCCCAGTGCCGAGAGGATCCAGATGTCAGCCTGGCTAATAAACACATCAGATTTCAATCTCCGCAGCCATGGGATCGCTTTATCCTCCCCACGCTTCCAGCTCTGAAAGCAATTTTGCCTTCAAACGAGCGCAACCTCCTCCCCGTGCACGGGACCCGGGCGCTGGCCGCCTCTGCCACGATGCCCTCGAAGATCGGGGCTCTGGGCATGTGGCTTTAGGGGGGGCTCTTTCCAATGGCAGGGTCCTAGAGAAGTGACCCCGCCACTGCCCCCGAGCGCTCCAAGGTGCTGGGAGCCCTCCTGGACGCAGCTGGGTGCCCTGGGCACCCTGCCCTGCCAGTGGCTCGGTGGGTTGCTTGCTGTGTTTGAGGAGCATCTTGGTTTTTGGGGTGCAGCATGTGGCCCCTTCCCGCCACACAGCCGAGGGACAGCCAGCACACATCCATCTGCATATTGGTTACCTGCCATCTTATCTGCGCTCCGAAAGACAAAGGCACAGTTAAAACATTTTAGAGCAGCCTTCATAGTGTATTAACATGTTATCTAACCCATTAAACCAGAGGCTTATCAGATAATCAAAACCATTAAAGCCCTCAAGCTGCTGCGACTTTGGGTGCGGGGATGGGAAATGCTCCTTCCGCTCCGCCGCCGTGCCATGCCCGGACCCCCCGGCGAGCGGCTGGATCCCACCCACCCACCGCAGACACGCAGCCCCGGGGCACCCACCAGCGGCTCTCAGCTCCAAGTGGGTGCCCATATCCCCGGGGACCTGGGGCTGCCGCGGGCTGGGGTCCGGCTGGGGGGCATCGCGCTGATGCTGTGCCTGTCTCCCCGTAGATGAGCTGGAACTGGCCGTGCAGGAGGGGGAGAGGCGGGTGCGAACCCGCAGGAGCCTCCCTGAGGGCTTCTCCTGGGGACCCTTCCAGGGCAGCATCCACAGCGAGCCAGCATCTCCGGGGCACAGCGAGACGGTAAGGAGCAATGCTGCCGCGGGCTGCCGGGGACAGTGGCGGGGAAAGTCCTGAGGAAACAAGTTGTTTGGGGAGAGGCATTGGTTTGGGAGGGATTTTCCCTGCCTGAGCTCCTGACCCCCTGGGAATCGCATGGTTTGGGTGCCTGCCCTCCCTGCCATGCGCTGCCCATCACCCCGAGATCAGAGCATCGCAGGGGGACGGGATGCTGGCCATCCCCTCCTGCACATGGCTGCAGGTGAGCAGGCTGCTCAGTGGCATGTGCGTCCTCGCAGAGGAGATGGAATCTGGGTTTCCCACCCCAGTTTTGCTCCCAGGGAACTCCAGCTGTGCCTGGAAAGCGCCAGGGCTCTGCAGCCCGTGGCGGAGGGACGGGAGAGGAGGCCAGCGGGGCGGTGGCTGGCGGTGGCAGGAGCACGCCATCGGCCGCACGCTGCCGGGGCGAGCATCAGGGGTGGGGGGGGTGGGGGTGCACATGTCGGGGTGGGGGTGCACATGGGGTCTTGTAGGCGCTGGGTCCTCGCATCCCAGCCACATCCTCCCCCCTGCATCCCCCTCGGAGCCGCACTCGGGCAGCTCCAGCCCAGGGTCTTTGAGGCCGGAGAATCTCACTCAGGCTCCATCCCCACCTCCTCCTCCTCTCTCCCTCACTCTTTTTTCTTTTTTTCTCTTTTTTTTTTTTTTTTTTTAGCTCAGGCCCGTTTATCTTTGCCGAATTAAATCCTTGATTAACCCTTATCTGCCCAGTTTGGCTCCCTATCTCCTGGTTGGCGCCGTGTGTCCAGACACCCGGTACAGGATGATTGATTTCTTAAAGATATGCGCAGCTTTTTTCTGATACTTCATTTATTGTCTAAATATTTTTGCTCCCATTTCAGCAGCTCCCTTATCGAGCCCGGCTGATGATTCCCAGCCCTGCTCTCCTCCACTGCTCGCCTCCCTCCCTATCTCTGCTCGGGGAAGCGAGGAAGGAATTGCAGCCCCATCCCTGATACGGGATGTCGCCCTCGGGTCCCTTCGTCTTTGTTGCTGGTGGCAGGGCGGGGGGCGCAGGGGGTCTCCCCCAAATCCTGCCCAGCTCCGCTTTTCATCTCCGTGTGGGAGATTATCCCATCCTGGGGTTTTAGTGGGAACGCTGGGTGGCTTTAATGCCTCTGTGGCACAGAGCATCGTGTATGCCCATCGCTGTATTGATAGAGGAGGAGGAGGAAGATGCCTGCCTGCCCCCCCCCAGATAGTCCCACAGGGCTCCCCCAAACCAGAGTGCTCAGGAGGGTGTGCAAACCCACCAGCAGCACCAGCCTGGGGGTGCCAAGGGACTGTGGAGCCCCACGTGCTGGCTTATCCCCTGGCTGTCCCCCAATTCCATCCCTGCCCCACGTACCCCCCAGCCGCCCGGCCCCGGGGTGGTGCCCACGGCGGGGGGGAGGGACAGCAAGGGCACAGGGCTGTCCCGATAACGCCATCCCGGCGGATGCGGAACAGATAGGGTTTCCGATGGTTATCAGGCCGGTGCAGAGCGGAGACACTGACCTCTTTGTTCCAGGGAGAACAAGGAAGGGCTTGCCATGGGGGCTGGGGCTGCTGAGGGGAGCCAGGGCAGGCACCCTGGGGTGCTGGGAGCACCCTTGGGGTGCTGGGATCGCCCTGGGGTGCTGCAGGGCTTCTGGGCACCGCAGGGGCCTTTCTCCATTGGGGGGCACCTGTGGGTCCCCCCCCATGCATGGAGCAAATCTGCAAAAGCTCTGCAGAGACCCTCCTCTCCCTCCCATCCCCAGCACAGGACATGGAGGGTCCACCGGGGTCCCCGAGAGAGCTCAGCCCGTGTGCCACCAGCAGCACCCATCCTGCGTCCTGTGCAGGGGTGTCCCTAAGCCCCCAGCCCCATTTCCCACCCGCTCTCCGCAGGCGGGCGGGTTCCCGCAGCAGCAGCGCGCGGGTGCCGCGCGTGCACCCGCGGGACGTGCACGCGCGTGTGCAAGCGCGTGTGCGTGGGGTTTATCACGCTGACGGCACTCGGCTCCTGGCGGTGATAAGGCCTCAACCGGCTGCGACTGTCAGGCTGAGTTGGAGGGTTTAGAAATATTGGGACGAATAATTAGATTTCATATCGTTACCGCGGCAGCCATCAGAGGATCAGGCAGATTAATTCCCCCCCCTCCCTTTCTGCTCATTAATATTCATTAGAGATGTGGGAAGGCAGAGCCGGGCACCGGCTGAGCAGGGAGCGCTGTGGCCCCCCACTGCCAGACCCCCCACCCTGACCCCAGGGTGTTTTGGGGAGCGGTGCTCACCCCTCTCTCCCTGCCATCAGCAGAGCCCACCCGTGACGCTAGTGCTGGGGGATGAGAGCTGCTGGTTGTCCCGGCTGCCCCTCGTGCCCGGAGAGCCCGACGCCAACGCCGTCATCTACAGGAAGGGTTGGTACCGGTGCCGCGCGTCCCCGTGCCCGAGGGGGGGGGTCCCGGGGTGGGGGCATGGCTGCCCTGGCACTTGGGTGAGGGAGGGGGTGCTGCCACCAAGGGATGAGTCCCTGTCCCACATCCATCCCAGGACCAGCCGTGTCCCCAGCCTGCCCACCCGAGCCAGTGCCCATGGCCCCCCCACACCTACTGGGGC
This sequence comes from Phalacrocorax carbo, assembly GCF_963921805.1. NCBI lineage: Eukaryota > Metazoa > Chordata > Aves > Suliformes > Phalacrocoracidae > Phalacrocorax > Phalacrocorax carbo. The sequence continues at coordinate 44,391,264 of NC_087520.1, forward strand.
AGCGCCTGCTCCTCCGTGACCCACCGCCGGCCGTCCCTGGGGCTTGTGCCCTGTCTGGCTCTTGGGGGATAAGAGGAGGGTCCCAGCATGCAGCGGCTGGTGCAAATATTGCTGCAAGCGTTAGTGCATGCGGCTGGGGCAAGACTCAGTGCCGGGGTTGCTGCACGTACCCGTGTAAGACTCAGCGTGAGCGTTGGTGCAAGCGTTGGTGCAAGACTCGGCGTGAGCACTGGTGCAAGCATTACCGCGCGCGTTGGTGTAAGACTCGGCGCGAGCATCGGTGCGATACTCGGTGCAAGACTCTGTGCGAGCATGGGTGCGAGCATGGGTGCGAGCATGGGTGCGAGCATGGGCGCACGGCCGAGCGGGAGCCTCCTAGCAGGCAGGGCCGTGCCAGGCAGCGCTCAGGCGCAGGCAGACACCGCCATCTCCAGGCAAGCCGGAGCTCAGCCATGGCTGGGAGGGAGCACCAGGGCGCTGCCAGGGCAGCGGGGACAGGAGGGTGCAGAGCCATGCAGGCAGCAGCACAAGATGGGGGTCTGGGGTGGGGTGGGGGGGGGTCCATGCTGACCCCTGCCCACCCACCCCCACCCCCAGACAAAGCCCTGTGGTGCCGGACGACGCGTGCCCTGCAGGAGGACGAGGCCGTGTGCGCCTTCGTGGTGGCTGAGCCGCCGGCCATCCCCAACCACCACGTGGTGAAAGCGGAGCCCGGTGACTCGCCGTACCCGGCCGCGCTGCACTCGGACATCCAGCTGCTGCCGCAGCAAGCCGGCATGGCCGCCATCCTGGCCACCGCCGTGGTTAACAGTGAGTCCCCGGGGACGGAGAGCACGGCCGGGGTGGGGGGGGACACGGTGCAGCCCGCGGGGCCGGGACCATGCTGGCGTTCCTCAGCCCATCCCGCAAGTGATGTACGTCCCTTCCCCTCTGCAGAGGACGTCTTCCCGTGCAAGGATTGCGGGATCTGGTACCGAAGCGAGCGCAACCTGCAAGCCCACCTGATGTACTACTGTGCCAGCCGGCAGAGCGCCGGCTCGCCCGCCCTGGAGGAGAAGCCCAAGGAGACCTACCCTAACGAGCGCGTCTGCCCCTTCCCCCAGTGCAAGAAGAGCTGCCCCAGTGCCAGCTCCTTGGAGATCCACATGCGGAGCCACAGCGGTACGGCACGGCATGGCACGGCACGGCACGCTGCTGCAGCCGGGGGACACCGCGCCACATGCAAGGACCGCCCCAGGAGCGGCAGGGTGGAAGGGCAGGGATGTTGGGGGGCTGCAGGATGGTGACCAGTTAGATGAGATTCTTCCCCAGTTGGGCTACTGGTTTGGGACCACTCGCTTGTAGGTCTTCCCCGCATCTCAGCCCTTTAAAGTTGTAGGGGGCATACTGCTTCCTGCAGCCAGCACCCTCCCGGCCCGCATGGCCCCATGGGGTGTCCCTGTGGTCCCCGTCCCCCTTCCCTTGGCGCTGAGGAGTCCGCCTGTCTGTCTATCCTGCAGGAGAGCGGCCGTTCGTCTGCCTGATCTGCCTCTCTGCCTTCACCACAAAAGCCAACTGCGAGCGTCACCTGAAGGTACACACAGACACCCTGAACGGTGAGTGAGCGCTGCTCGGTGTCCCCACGGGGACCCCCTTGTCCCCTCCAGCACAGCCTGGGGATGGGGACCCGCTCCCCACGAGTCCCCTCCTCCCCTGCCGGGTGCCATCCTGCCCACTCAGCCCCGTGCCATGATCCCTGCAGGCGTCTGCCACAGCTGCGGCTTCATCTCCACCACGAGGGACATCCTCTACAGCCACTTGGTCACCAACCACATGATCTGCCAGCCGGGCTCCAAGGGAGAGGTGTACTCGCCAGGGCCAGCCCTGCCCGCTGCCAAACCCCTCGCCCCTGGTGGGTACCACGGGCTGCGGCTTGCAGGGGAACGCGTGCGGCCGCCCCGCGCAGAGCCTGGCATTGCCACGGAGGGCTGCGGCCCCCGAACGGCTCCAGGGAGGGAGGCAGGGGGACGGGGCGAGCATCCCCGCGCCAGGGATGTCGGGTAACGGCGGTGCCTCTCTCCCCTCGGCAGGGCTGAGCCAGACGAACAACGCGTCCCTGCGGAAGTGCAGCCTGCCGGCGTTCCTGCCGGAGGGGCTGCCGGCACTGCCGCAGCACGTGGTGCTGCACGGCCCCCTGCCCACCCCACCGCCCGGCTCCGATGCCGTGCCCCCCACCGCACCGCCCGCCTCACCCCCCGACACCAGGGCCGGCAAGCTCTCACCACCAGCCCAGCCACAGAACGGGGAAGGTCCATCCTCCTCATCCTCCTCCTCATCCTCCTCCTCCTCTGGCGAGACCGTCCGCATCAAGGAGGAGCCCGCCAGCAGCCCAGCGAGCAAGGCAGAGGCACCGAAAAGCGGCGGCCCCGGCGAGGGGGGCAGCAGCCCCGACGCCTGCTCCCGGACCTCATCCCCCCGCAGCCTGCCCTCGGCAAAGGTCAAGTCGGAGCTCGCCAGTCCCACGCCGGGCTCCAGCCCGGTGCCCAGTGAGCCGGGGACGGGCACAGCTGGTGGCACCGTCTTCCTACCCCAGTATGTGTTTGGCCACGAAGCCGCAGTGGTGCCGCAGGCGTCGGAGATCCTGGCGAAGATGTCGGAGCTGGTGCACAGCCGGCTGAAGCAGGGCCATGGCGGCGCGGTGCCACCCACCATCTACACCGGCACACCGGTGCCCAAGGGTGCCACGTGCTTCGAGTGCGAGATCACCTTCAACAACATCAACAACTACTACGTGCACAAGCGCCTCTACTGCTCCAGCCGGCACCTCGCCGAGGACAGCCCCCCCGGGGCTCGCAAGCTCAAAGCCCCCCCCGGGGCACCCAAGGGTCCTCCTGCCCCGGGGACACTAGTGTCCCCCCTGGTGGGTGACGGGCAGGGGACACCAGCGGGGGATGGGGACGCCAGCCAGGATGCCACACCGCCGGCTGCCCCGTCGGAGGTGAAAGCGGAGGAGGTGGGTGGCAAAGCAGGGTCCCCGGAGGCAGAGGCGGGGTCGGGGCGGTGCAGCGAGGACAGCCAGAGCCCCAGCAGCTCCGCGGGGGACGAGGGGGACGAGGACCCCAGCAAGACGCTGTGCGAGGCGTGCAACATCCGCTTCAGCCGCCACGAGACCTACGTGGTGCACAAGCGTTTCTACTGCGCCTCCCGCCACGACCCCCCCCTCCGCCGCCCCAGTGCCCCCAAAGTCCCCTTCCTGCCCCAGCCCCTCCGCACCCGCAAACGCCGCAAGCTCTACGAGATCCACGGGGCTGCTCACCGTGCTGCCGAACCCCCGCCGGCCCCCGAGCCCCCGCCAGCCCCCGACCCTCCAGGGGCTGCCCCCTCACCCCACTCCAGCCCGGATGCCGACGGTCCCATCGACCTGAGCAAGAAGCCACGGCGGCAGGGCGAACCGGCGCCGGCACCGCTGCTACCCTTGGCCGACTACCACGAATGCACCGCCTGCCGCATCAGCTTCAACAGCCTCGACAGCTACCTGGCCCACAAGAAATACCAGTGCCCGGCCACCCCGCTGCAACCCCGCACCCTCGAGCACCTCCAGAAGATGAAGGGGGCCATGCCTGCCCCCCTCAAGGGTCGGCGCAGCCCCGGCAGCCCCGGCGAGGGGGACCCTGAAGGACTGCGGGTGAGGGCGGCTCCAGCGGGGAGCCCCAGCATCCCCTACCCCTGTGCATCTGGGGTGGACTCGCTGCAGCGTCACCCCAAGGGTGCCCTGCCGCCCCCGGGGGCGAAGGGACCCCTCTCCGCTTGTCCCTACTGTCCCCTCAATGGGGCCGTCAAGGGCGACCTCCTCGAGCACTTCCGTAACGCCCACGGGCTCTTCATGGCCAAACCTTCGGCGGCCGGGCAGGGGCTCCCCGACGCCCCGGTGCCTGGTGCTGGCAGGACACCCGAGCCCCCTCTGCCCGCGGCGTCACCCCCCCGCCCACCTGCCCCTCGCCTTCACCGGGACAGTTTGAACGGCAAGGAAGGTCAGGACGGCAGCCCCCGACCCCCTGCCTCGCCCCGGCCCCCCGCTTCACCCGGAGCCCCCGAGGGACTGCGGGAAGGCACCCGCAAGCCCCCCACGCCCCCCACCTACACGGACAGGGGGGTGCAAACACCCCCGGCCAAGGCTGTGCCCAGCACCGTGCCCAATGGCAACCACAGGTACTGTCGCCTCTGCAACATCAAGTTCAGCAGCCTCTCCACCTTCATCGCCCACAAGAAGTATTACTGCTCCTCCCACGCTGCCGAGCACGTCAAGTAAAGCCCCCCTGACTGCCCCCCACCACTGCTCGGGGGGCTGCAGGGGCTGGGGGACCGGGAACCGATGGCCAGCACCCCCCTCTTGCAGGGGTCAGGATGATAGAGGACCCCCAGCAGGCTCTGCCGGGGCGGCTTCAGCATCGAGAGCCCCCCTCCAGTGTCCCCGGACTTCACCCTGGGTTGGGGGTCCCGTGCATCCCAGATGACCCTGCAGTGGGGAGTGTGGTGCTGGCGGGGACGGGGGGCCGGCCCCCCTCCAGCCCCTGGTGCATTTGCTGCCCCTACCTCTGCCCCTGCTGCAGCCAGGGCCAATGCTGCAGGGAAACTGAGGCAGGGGAAAGGTGCATGGTCCTGCCCCAGCCGGGGGGCTGCAGCGGGGCTCTGCCCCCAGGTAGACACTACAGGGATGGGGAGGGGGGCACGGCGTGGCTGGGTTTGGCCCCAGGCACCCTAGGAAGCGTGTGTGTGCCCCCCCGCTGTGGACCAGACCCTGCCGGGAGATGGCACTGAAGCCAAGGATGAAGCAACCCTGGGAACCGTGTGTAAAAGTGTGTACAGAAATAAATATGTCTAATAAAGCCAAGCTGCCACCTGCATGCAGGTGGGGGACACTGTGGGGGCTGGCATGGCCACCGTCACCCTGTGGGGTCAGGGGCATCAGGCTGGGGACAGGGACAGCCTGAAACAGTGGGGCAGAGCACGGCATCCCTGTGCTGTCCCTCACACCCATCAGTGACACCCACTTCACCCCAGGTGTCACACATCTGTGCCAGGCTGGGCTGCCGGCTGGTGGCTCGTTAACAATCAGGCTAATGAAGCCCCCAGAGCCACGGGTGGGCTGTGCTGCCCTGAGCCCAGCTCTGGTCTCTGCTGCGTTGGCTGTTCCCATGCTGGAGCCCCAGATCCCTGCAGTGGAGCCCCCAGGTGAGCATAGCTTAGGTCTCCTGTGGTGCATCACAGCTTCTCTTACCTCCCCAGAGCTTGCCCCAGTGCTTCCCAGTATAGCACAGGTACGTAGTGGGTCATTCCCTTCCCTCCCAGCTTGCCCAGTATGGCTAGCAGGGCTTGCACTTCAGCAAGCAGGTCTGGGCTCTCATTCTCTCCCCCTTCGCCATCAGGGAAGATTAGTATAACCCTGTGTCACCCTAGGCTGTGTTTTGTTGTCCCATATGATACCCCTGGAGCTGCAGGGCGGTTCCAATCCCCGTGGGCACAGCTGGGGCTGTGGTGGCTCCCCAGGGGACCCTGGGTGCTAAAACACACCCCCCACAGAAAGAGGGGTGCACCCTCCCCTCATCATAGCTTGCCTGCAGTGCCAGGAAGGGGTCTTGGCTCAGTACTGGGGGTGGGGGGCAAGCCCAACATGCCAGCCAGGGCACTGGGGTGACAGGGAGGAGGACAAAGGCAGCAGCTCCCTTGGGGAGCGCTTGCAACAGGTCCCCTCCTTGCACACTCTTGCACCACCACCCAGCACAGCCCTAACATGCCAAGTGGGGTAAGTGGCTGAGCCCCCCCCCCAAGCCTCCCACCCAGTGCAAGTGAGGTGAGACACAGCTAGAGTTACAGCTTTACTTAAATAAATATATTTACAGAGTAATAGATAATACAGAGAAGAGCTGGCCACATTCAGCCAGCACAATGCAAGGAGAGGCTGTACCAGGCATCACGGCAGCCCCAGGCATTGACCTAGTGGGGTGCTGAGACCCCCAAGGGATTGGGGGGAGTGATAGAAGAGGGGGGACAGGGCTCCCAACCCTCACTGCAACATCTTCCTGTGAGGCAGGGGTGGGAGGCTGCAGGGCAGGAGGCTCTGGAGCGGGGGGCTGCTCTCCACCTCCTTTGGCTCCTCCGTGGCATCCAGGAGCTGCTGCATGTAGCAGGAGGTGCCAAGCAGGACGTGGCCAGTGGCCTGCATGGTGAAGAGCGTCCAGCGCAGGGCTTCCCTGGGCAGAGAGGAAGGGGGTAAGTATCCCTTCTTGCACCCCACAGAAGCTAGGGGCAGCAGGGTTGGTCCCCCACCAAAGCATCCCCACTCCCGGAGCCCCCTCCAGCCCCCCAACACTCACTTCATCAGCCGCTTGGCCCCATAGCAGCGCAGGTCGTAGGACATGCTGTAGGTGCCATAGAGTGTGGCTTTGACATTGAGGCAGCCCAGGTCCCGCGGGTTGGTCTTATAGAGGTCGAAGGTGACGCAGGCAACATCGATCCTCCGAGGGGGCTTACGGGACAGGCTGAACTGGTAGCCAGGTGTCTAGGGGAGAGTGGGACTGGGTTACCCATCCTCCCAGTCCCACCTCACCCAGCATCCCTGATACCTCCCAGCCCAGCATCATCTCCCCACTGATCCCAGTAGGGGATGCAGATGGGACAAACCAGGCTCCCACCCCTCAGGGGTGTACTCACCTTGGAGGCAGCCCAGGTCTGCCCCTCGCTCAGGACCATCAGCACCGTGCCCTCTTCCAGCGTCCGGAAAAAAGACTCTGTCTCCACCGCGGTGCCATCCTCATCCAGCACCAGCGAGACGGGACCAGGGGCGAGGAAGGCACTCTGAGCCTGCAAGGGTGCTGTGGGTGAGCACGGATGGGGGCAGCCAGCCCACCACCCACCTGGGCAGATGGACAGCCCCCTGGCAGGCAGCCCGCCAGCCCCCAGCTCACCTGGTGCAGCAGCTCAGCGAGGCTCTGTGCCATGATGCCCTTGCGCAGGCTGCGGTCCCAGTTACAGACGCGGTAGGGTCTGGGCCGCGGGGCTGGGCTCGACAGCAGCTGCTGGGTCATGGAGGCACTTGCTGAGACACATCTGGGGAGGGATGGAGGGATTGGGTGTCCTGAGATCCACTGCCAGCCCCAGGCAGTGCCAGCCCCCCAAGCGTCAGTGGGGAGCAGCACATCCACTCAGGGAGCTGAGAGGTGCCAAAGCAGGGAGGGCTCTGATGTCCCCCACCCCAGGGACGGTGGCTCCCGGCACTTACTTGGAGACAGGGGCAGCCAGGCGCAGGCTCAGGGACTTGGCGTAATCCATCTTTGCAAGGAGCACGGTCCAGCCTGCTGGGGAAGAAGGATTCAGCCCTGAGCGAGAGCGGTCTTCAGCTCCTCTCCACCGTGGGAGACTCCTTCCCACCAGCACCTCCTGTCCTCAGCTCCAGAGCAGCGATGAGCCACCACCCCAGCACAGCTGCCTTTACGCAGGGGCTGTGCCTGCCCTTTGGCCGGGCTGACAGCGGCCGCCTGGTCAGAGTCTGCCTGCCAGCACAGCTCTTGCACAAAGCAGCATGTGGGAGACTGAGTCAGCACTGGAGCAAAGGTGAGACAGGGGCACAGGGCTACACCCTCACCCCGGCCCCTCAGGGGGGGGCAAGGAAGGCTTTGGGGAGTCAGGGGCACCCATAGGGGCAACCCTGTTGCTCCAGGGACTTCTCCAGCCAGGAGCATCCCCATCCCCATCCCCATCCCCATCCCCATCCCCATCCCCATCCCCATCCCCATCCCCATCCCCATCCCCATCCCCATCCCCATCCCCATCCCCATCCCCATCCCCATCCCCATCCCCATCCCCATCCCCATCCCCACTCACCCAGCAGACACCAACACCTCCACAGTAAATCATTCACCCTCAACCCCCACTGCATCCTATATACCTGTCACCCAAAGACTCCGCCCACCCAGCCCCGCCCCCTCCTGTCTGAGCCAATCACCTCCTGGCTTGCTGGTACAAGGGGTGGGGCCAGGGCAGTGGGCAGGGCCAGTGGTGGGGTGATGGAGTGTCCCCCAGCCCAGACCCACCAGCATCCCATGGGCTGCCCCCAGCGAGCCCCCTCCCAGTGCCCCCAGCAAGCAGCCTCCTGGGCATTTTGCACCTCCGGACACCACCCCTGCACCCCCCGGGGCTGATTTTGGCCCCAGGCTGGCGAGCTGGGAAAGACGAGGGGACCATTGGGTTGGTGCCTTGAGGTTGCCAAGGGGTGGTTGGAGCCGGCTGGCCGGAGGGAAAGGAGTGGCCACGGCTCCCAGGCGAGCTGCAGCAGAGTGGGGTGCCATGGGGTGCCCAGGGCGGGCTGGTGGCCCCGGGACCCTGGGGCTGGGGGGTGCTGCAAAGGATGCGGAGCCAGGGCCTGGGTCAGCCGGGCAGCAAAGGTGCAGAGCAGTCGGGGCATGTCATGGGCTGTGCAAGGAGACGCCGCAGGCTTCGGGATCCTGCAAAAGCAGCAGCCCCAAGGCAGGTCGGGTGGAGGACCAGGAGAGCGGACACGCACCCAGCATGGGCAGCAGCCCCCCGGGGAGGGAGAAGCCCAGGCAGACGGGACCACTGGCAAGGCAGCTCATTAACAGGGAGGGACGGGGCGCTGAGCAGGCAGGCAGCGACCTGCGGCCACTGGCCCTTGCTCCTGTTGGCGTTGGGGAGAGCCGGAGCAGCGCCCGCAGTGCCATCCAGGCTGGGTTGGGGGTGTGAAAGGGGCTGCCCGAGGGGTCTGCACCCCACGGCCATGAGCCATCACCTCCAGCGCGTTTGTGCGCACATGTGAGTGTGCATGTGTGCGGCATGCTTCTGTGTGTGCATATATACTCCTCCACGTGTGCAGGCACGTGTCCACGTGTGTGTGTCTACCCCCATGCATGTCCATATCCATTTGCATGTATCTGTACCTCTGTGTGTCTACATACATACATTTATGTGTACGTTCATGTGTATACGTGTTCATACATTTCTGCATGTGTGTACCTACAGAGGCACGTGTTAACGTGTGTGTATGCACATGTGCACGTCTCCGTGGGCCTGCGTGCAGGCGTGGCTAGCTGCATGTTCACATGCGCAGCTCCGTGAGCACACCTGCATGTAGGCGTAGCTCCGCGTGTGGGTATGCGGGTCTGTACCCACAGTCACACATACACGCGTGTACCCCTCTGCATGCACACACACACGTATGTGTACTTTCACATGCGTGCATTCATGTTCATGCACCTCCCTGTGCATGCCTTTCCCTCTGTACCTCATGTTCTACCCCTGTGTGTGCCTGCAGCTGCATACCCTCCAGGGGCGTCTGTGCACGAACACCTCCACATGTTCACGGGTGTATGGCGTGTGCACATACGCGTGTGTCTAGCTGCATGTTGAACACGAGCCACCAGCGTGCCCTGGCAGCCCAGAGGGCCAGCCGTGCCCTGGGGGGCATCGAGCCCCGCATCGCAGCCGGGCGAGGGAGGGGATTGTCCCGCTCGGCTCCGTGCTGGGGCGGCCTCACCCCGAGCGCTGTGGGCAGCGTTGGGCGCCGCAGGACATGGAGGGTATAAAGGTACCAGAGAGTGTCCCGAGGAGGGCACGGAGCTGGGGAAGGGTTTAGAGGGGAAACCGTACGAGGAGCGGCTGGAGTCCCTGGGGTTGTTCAGCTGGAGCAGGGGAGGCCGAGGGCAGCCTCATGGCGCTCTGCAGCCCCCTCCCGAGGGCAGGAGGAGGGGCAGGGCTGGTCTCTGCTCTCTGGTGACCAACGCCAGGCCCCGAGGGGATGGCAGGGAGATGTGCCAGGGGAGGGTTAGGCTGGGCATTAGGAGAAGGTCCTTCCCCCAGAGGGTGGTGGAGCCCTGGAACAGGCTCCCCAGGGAGGCATCACGGCACCAAGGCTGGTGATATTCCAGAAGTGCTTGGACACGGCCCTCAGAGACATGGTGTGAATTTGGGGTGCCCTGTGCAGGGACAGGAGCTGGGCTCGATGGTCCTTGTGGGTCCCTCCCAGCTCAGGGCATTTTATGGTGATCCTCCTAGAGGAGCTGGCGGCTCATGGCTTGGATGGGTGTGCTCTTTGCTGGGTATAAACCTGGCTGGATGGCTGAGCCCAGAGAGTTGTGGTGAGCAGAGGTAAATCCAGCCGGCGGCCGATCACAGCGGGGTTCTCCAGGGCTCAGTTTTGGGGCCAGTCTTGTTTAACATCTATCTTTATCAATGATCTGGATGAGGGGACTGAGCGCGCCCTCAGTAAGTTTGCAGATGACACCAAATCGTGCGGGAGTGTTGATCTGTTCAAGGGTAGCCTGTATGGATACCGGGGGTTGCCCCGGCCCAGGTGCAGGACCTTGCCCTTGGCCTTGTTGAACCTCACGAGGCTCTCCCAGGCCCACGCCTCCAGCTTGTCCAGGTCTCTCTGGATGACATCCCGTCCTTCTGGTGTGTCACCTGCACCACTCAGCTTGGTGTCATCTGCAAACTTGCTGAGGGTGCACTCGATCCTGCTGTCTGTGTCACTGAAGAAGGTATTAAATAGTACCGGTCCCAGTACGGACCGCTGAGGGGCACCACTCGACACCAGCCTCCATCTAGACATCAAGCCGTGGACCACCACCCTCTGGATGGGACCATCCAACCCATCCCTTATCCACCAAACGGTCCCCACATCAAATCCGTATCTCCCCAGTTTGGAGAGAAGGATGCTGTGGGGGACCGCGCCAAAGGCCTCAGGTAGGTGACATCCGTCATAGATGACATTCCCTCGGGTCCATAATGCTGGATGCTGTGGGAGGCAGTATCAAAGGCTTTAATAAAATGCAGGTAGGCAGTCCCTTCCTTGCGGGTGTGCGCATGCGTGCACGCTCCCCGCCGTTTAACGCCTCAGCCACACCCCGCCACACCCCTTGGGTGCGCGTCCCCTTTAAGACGCGGCCGGGTCGCGGTGGTGTACGCACGCACGCGCGCGCGCGCGGGAAGGGGGACCAGTACGCGCGCGGCCGCCCTGCCCCTCCCCTCCCCCCGGCGCGCAGAGCCGTCGCGCCTGGGTGACGTCACGCCATGGCCGCCCTGCGCCGCCGCGAGTAGAGGCCCCGTCCCGCGCCGCTGCTGCCGCCGCCGCTTCGCCGCCCCTCCCCTCCCCCGCGCCTCCCCCCGGCCCGACCCCCCCCCTCCGCCGCCCCGGCCCGGCCCGCCGCGCCCGCCCGCACAGGTGAGCCGCTGCCCCGCACGGCCACGATCGGCGGGCGCCGGCTGCGGCCTAGCGCCGGGGAGGGGGGGCGGGCCCGGGCGCCAGCGGAACCGGGGGGAGCGGCCTAAGGTGGGGGCAGCGCTGGTGCGGGGGGGCTGGGGAGCGGGGGCGCCCCCCGCGGGGGGGGCCTCTCTCTGGGAATGGGCGGGCCCAGCGTGGGGGGGTCCCTGGTTTGGGGAGGGGGGGGTCATCGGTTTGGGAATGGGGGGGTCTGGGGGGAAAACGCCGGGTAGAGATGATGGGAGGGTAGCAGACCCGGTTTGGAGTGGGGCAGGTGTTGGGGTGGGCACCCCTCGGTGGAGGGAGGGGTGCTTGGGGTGGGGGTCCCTGGGATTTTCTGGGGGTGCAGCCTTGCTTTCGGGAGGGGGGGGGGGCTGACTAGATAGGGGATGCCGGGGCAGCACCAGCTTGGGGGGGGACCCTTAATTTTGGGTGGGTGTTATAGAAGGGGATGGCCTCAACTGGGGGTGCTGGTGGGGGCTGCTCTCCTTCTGGGAGCAGCACAGGGGATGGTTGGACCCCGGGGGTGCAGCAGCTCTGACTGTCCCGTCCCCGCCCCTGCTGCCAGGCAGGTGGGAACAGGGAGAGTTCCAGCAGCCTTGGCCCAGGGGGCACAGCAGGAGGACCTCAGCCTGGCAGGAGGCCCTGTGAGGTAAGGGGGGAGCGTGGGGAGCTGGGGTGGGGAGGAGAGAAGGGTCAAAGACTTGCAGCAGCACCAGCTGCACTTGGGGGTCCATCCTGTGATGGGTATGTCATACATGGGGGGTCACTTCTACGATGGGTGGGTGCGTCGCCCGTGGAGCACTTGTTGGTGTTGTCTGCCCTCCTCCCTGCTCAGAGCTGCTGTTGTCTTTGCAAGTGCTCTAACACGTAGCTGCTGCGGGTTATTTAGAATTCCTTTGAGAGTCATCTCGGTGGGGTTGTCTCTTCCCAGAGCTGCCATTTCAGTTCCACACTAATATTTTCTCTTCTTGCTGTTGGTAGCTCAGCTCTTCTGAAACAACTGTTAATGGTGCTGCTTTGGCTGTAGCAAGAGCAGCACCTCCAAGGTGTGAATTCTTTCTCCTGGTCTTCCTAAGGTTTGTCTAGATTAAAGAAAAGAGTAACAGTCTAATCAAGACAGTCTGATCCAATGTTCTGAGTAAACTTAGCCTCTTGAGTGTGATCATCCCCAAATCCTACAGAACACAGGTATAATCATCCTTGTTTTCTGTCACGGGACTGAGGCACTGATAAATCAAAATTAGGATTTGCCAGCAGAGAGCTGCAGGAAGAGCTGTGTGTTCTCCAGCAATAGGAAAACCGGTTACATTGTGAGAACACATCCAGCTCTTTACGGTGCCGTTTCTCTTCAGGTTTCGGTCCCAAAGTCTGCCTGACAGGAAGCGGTTGTTAACATTCCACATCGGAGCTCTCTGAGCTCTTCCTTAAATGCTGAAAATGTCTGTCACCAAGCAGTTCTCTTAAATGAATACTGAAGAGCAGCTCAGTTTCCTGCATTAAAAGCTCTCCTGACAGCTGCTCAGTAATTGAAGTTTGCTATGCATCTTCAAAGTCAGTGCCTCTCTAAGGATGCAGATAAGTGTGTATTTTGGTTAACTAGCCTTGTTAACGACCATAGTTTCATTCAAAGCAGAGGACTGGGTGCGTTGCTTTTGTTCTGCATGTCTTTTCAGTCTTACCTGATGCTTTTTTCCAAGATCACAAGCATTTTATTTCCTCCCCTTCCTGTTGTTGCTATTCTTCCATACATTTCCCCCATTGTGATACCTGCCCATTGGTTCTGTTTTGCTTCAGTTTTCCAATTCTTCCAATTTCCTGGCTTAGACCATGTTCCAGAACTTTTCTGTTCTACATAACCCCTGGTTTTATTTATCCGATTAATGGAAACTGTTCTGATTTTACATCAAGCTGCTTGGCTGCTAGAAAGTGTTTTTCCTCCTTTTTATCACAAAGATTTCCACCTGAAGCAAAGAGGCTCCTTGCTGCTTTCCTTCGCGTCTGTCCCTTGACCACCCCATGAGCTGCAAGGTCTCTGCTGGGGGGGGCGGGGGCACAGAATTTGGGTATGCACTTGCTTTTGCCGTCTGACTGACGATTTGTAGGATTGCAAGATTGAAGCTGATGGCTCTGTCAAGCCCCAGTTTTCTGTAGGGTACTCGGTGCCTTCCTGCTACTGGAGGCACTGGAACTGTCAGAGCTGTTGGTTCCTGTACGATATCCAAGGCGTATTCTTTGCTCACTTGGAAAAAGCTTTTTGTGGCACTGTGTAAAGGCTCACCCTAGGAGGGAGGAATTTAATGAATGGAAGGAATGCTTGCCAGGAGTATTTTTCCCTTGGTGACTGTTTAAAATCCCATCTTAGCTCACAGCTTTATCCTATAGGTGCTGCAGTGGGTTAGAGTAAGCTGCCATCCTGTCGTATTCCTTCCTGTACTAGTTCCAGCAGCACCACCTGCAGCAGCAAGTTGGTCAGTTGTCACAAAGCTTAATGTTATTGGCTTAATTGAAGATGCTGCTCAAAGTTTTCATGAGTTCTAACTGAAAACAGCCCAGCATAGAGCAGTAAGAAACAGAACTTGAGCCTCCTGCCAGCAACAGGAGCTGTCGAGAGCCACGGATTGGAATGTGTGTCCGTGAAAGGCTGCGCTGCCTTAGAGCAGCATACGAGGTACACGTGTGACCGCAGACTAAAACCTGGTTGGCATTTCTTCCTCCTGGTTTTGTACCTTTTGGCAATCTTCATTTAACAGAGAGTAGAGGTTGGGCTTGATCTTGAAAACAGACCTGCTGCTAAGAGTTCCAGCGCTCTGACTTGTCTACCTCTTGTCTTGGGCAAATCACCTAACAGAGGCGTAAGGTTAGAAATATTATTTAAAATGTATCCTGGGATTACCTGGCAATATTGAAGTGGAGTTTTGAAAAGCAGCTGAAGTAGCAAAGGGCTTTTCCCTTACTGCCTTTAGCGCTGTGTCAAGGCTTCTTAATCTCAATGCTGTATTTTAAGTTAAAGTCTTGGATATTGTTAAGTGTTGGAAAAAATATACTATAATGTGGCTGAAGCAGGTGAATTTAAATTTCCCTAACACCTCCTCAAGGTACAGTGCCTTTTTACCTGTGTGACAGGGGTAGGGGGGAATCTGTGTAATTTTAAATGTTTTTCAGTGAGGCTGTGAGATTTAAATGGGAACAGAGAACAAGGCAAGCCCCTTCATTACTGCATCCAAGTCCTTGCAGCCACATGAACGCCTAGCTTAGAAGGAGCGTCTCTGCCACCGTATGCAAGCGATGAAACACTGACAGTTAAGGATTAGTTAACGCTTCATTGCTGAATTTGAAAAATTCCAGAGCTCTGCCTGTGAAACTTCAACGTTGCCTCCTGTTGCATGTGAACTGTGCAACTAAAGGCTGCTCTCTTCCACCAGACCTGGTTCTGTGTGCCAACCGGCCGCCTCGGAGGCAAGCCAGGGCTACGTGCTGAATGCAGGTGCTCTCTGTGCCTCCTCCAGCAGCCTGTGCGGGGAGCAAGGCGAGGGGCTGCAGGGAGAAAAGGCAGGTTTGTGCCAAAGAAAGGTGCAGATCATTGCAGCTGAATGTTCCGTAGGACACTGGGCTGGTCTAGCCTTTTTCATCCTGTGCCTAGGTGATGCTGGGTATGTCTCTTCAGAGTGCTTTCTGTTGTTTCTGGGTAGCCTGTGACCTAGGTTTGCAAAACCTGTCAGGTGTTCTCGGTTTTAGCTGGGTGCAGCAGGGTCCTGCTTGGGCTGCTGAGCATGAAGCTGAAGATCAAAAAGCCTCAGACCTACTGTTTAGGGGCTTTATTCACTTTAAATTTTTGGTAGACTCTCTCTAATACTGCCGGCTCACAGCACTGGCAGGGACGCTGCAAGCCAACAGGGACTGGCTGGAGGCAGGAGAATCCAGGGGGAGCAACTGGAGCTAAAATCTTGCTCAAGCTGAGAGTTACCTATGGGGTCAGCGAGTGCCATCTGGCTCACACCTGGGAGGATGGCATGTGCATTCCGCAGGCAGGATGGCTGGAAAGTTTAGCTGCCAAATCTTCAGTTTCGCTACCGAGAACGTGTGAGGTGCTTTTGAGGGGCTTTCAACTCGATGAGGCGTGCACAAGCGATCCCAGAGGCAGTAAAAGGCAATTTTGGCTGCAAGCACACCCCACTTTGGAGCATTCGCTCCAAAGCCTCTTGATGGAAAGGCTGTACTAACTTGTTTAGCCTCGCAAAGCGAGGGTTTTGTAAAGCTCGTCTGAAAGGCTTAGCGACCTGTTCTGAAATAGTCTGCTTCAGACACGCAGAAAATGAAAATTTGACGCACTTTGAGCAAAATGAAGTCAGCTTTGAAATAGAAGGGGTTGTGCAGCTTTGATCAAAGTCGGCTTTGCCTGAACTGCCTGTAATTTTAAAGATACCTCTGAAGGTAAAACACTGCTAAATGAGAAGTGTTGTTATATACCTGCTTCTTGCCCCATCATCCAAAGCTAAAAGCCAAACAATCTTATCGGTAGGTTAGAAGTTAATTTTTTGCTTTTATAACTGGTTTTGAAGACAGTAGGAAACTGGCTTGGTTTTAAGGCACAAAAATTCCAAGGAATGAAACCTGTGGATTTCTGCTCTACCACTTCTGTCAGCGTTGCTCAACTTGAAATACTTCCATGTAGTAATTTTTCTTAGATTTTTCTGGCATTCGCCTGTGTGTAACTAAAGGAGAGTGGAAAGCAAAACAACCCAAATAAACAAAAATAAAACCAAACCCAAAACACCTCAAAAAAGACCTTGCGGGATTCCTGAGTTTGGGGATAAACTGATTTGCAGATTATTCTGAGGCAGCGCTTGGGACATGCACTTTAAACTAGAGTTAAACTCGCCACCACGCAGGGAATAAATGCATTGGAGTTTGAAAGGAAGCTTGAGTGGCTACAGCAAGTACTCTAGCACTTCACAAAATTCTTTCTTTCTTGACTTTTGTGGCATTAAATTATTTCTTTTTTTTCTACGAACGAGCAACTACAAGTAATACCGCCTGGGTCAGCTGTAAGGCATCCTCCCGTCTCAGAGCGTGCTTCTGCAACACTGCTGTCGCCCGTAAGCTCGTGGTTGGAATGCTATGCCTTCTTCCCTCGCTTTTCTCCTGGGCTCAGAGCCTTGGGGCTGCACAGGGCTGGGGAATGGCTGGAGGACACGTTATTGTCTTGATCTCTGCTGTTGCAGGAGTTGCTCTGGCAGTCAGCGAGAGGCTGGCCGAACTTCTGCTTGGCTACTAGAGCAGTGTCTTGCCATCATGCAGCAGAAATGCTTTCTAGTCCTGTTCCGTCACTAGTCTGACAGTTTTAATTTCCATCTCCCTGTTTTTTCCTGCTTCTGATTTTACCTTTGCATGTTATGGTTTTGCTGTGGGGCACTTCCGTGCTGTTGAACGTAAGATTGAAGCAAAAAATCTGGTTCGTTGATTTTTGGGGTATCTTTTTCTTCTCTGCTGGTGAACTCGGAGCAACAGCCTTTGGAGACTGGCTGAACTGTGGCTCTCGCTGACATAATTCAGCATAATAGGTGGTGGGAGAACTATACGTGCCTGCTGTGTGTTACATCACTGCCTGCGCAGGTAGAGGTGCCAGGGAGGACGTAAGGCCTGTTGCCAGAGGGAAACTTGCTGTTTTTTGAATGCAGGGAGATAAGCACCAAAATTGGCTGGATTTTGTGAACCCTTTTCAATTGGGCTGTCATTTATTGTGTTTCTTATCGTTTCTGCCCATGGAAATTAATAGGAAATTATTGTAACTGAGGGATGCGCTGGGTTTTTATGATAGCTTTAATAGCTGCTGGTGGAGGTGTCTTATGTATATCCCTTTAGCTGGTGGTGAGTACGCGTTCGCATTTGTGTTCCCCCATCCCTCTGAAGGTCTCGATGTCGAATGTGGAAAGGCATCTAGTTCTCTTAAACACTTTTTCTTTGGTGCTGCTTATTTGCAAGAAATCAGAAAACAGATTTCCTGAATACATCTGCACTTGACAGCTTTTATATTTCTACTGGCCTCTTAAGGCTGACCTTCCAGATGCAATGCGCCAAGTTGTTCTACGTGCACGCAGAGTGCAACTTCTCAGGCACTTAGGCGATTAAAAATTGCTGCCATAAAATTGCTCTTAAAGCCAATAACAATTTGTGCAAGCGTTTATGAACTCAGCATCAACCTTTATATACTTAGTGAGAATATAATTTGTTTCAGATTACATCCTATTTTAACTGCCCAGAGCCACTATCACCAGGAGGCAATTGCTGTCTTTTAATTTGGCTTTTAACTTTTCAGTAAAATCACAACTTGGATTGTGAGCGAGAGGTAACTTCCTCAAATGTGCAGAGAATCAAGAGTAGCGGGTAGGAAGCTCAAAACATGACTGTGCTGCTGCTCAGGGCCCTGTCCAATGTTAGATCATCCTTGCATTTATCGATTAGCTCATGTTTGTGCAGGGCTTTGAAGACTTGAAGTAGGGCAAAGTTGCTGGGTACTAACGTCCAGAATTGTGCTGCTTCTGGGAGCGCTTTGTCTCTTCTATTTTTGAGAAACATTCTTAGCTCCTTCACTGCAGACCTCCCGTAGTATAATGAGCAGTGTTGCCTTGAGTGTGGCTTTCATCTTGAGAGTTTGCTGCAAACACCAGCTCATAATGTCTTCGCTACAGCGAAGGCAAGAGATGATGTCTCAGCGATGACAGTCCGTCTGGCAGTGTACAAGACAGAAGTACAACAACCCCACTCCTGGAAAGTTTATGAAGAAGCAGACAAGTAGCCCAGTAACAAAGTTGTCACGCCTTCCTGATTTCCAGGCAGGGGCTTTTAACACACAGAAGAGATTCTGCATGTTCCCCACACTTACCCTCCTGCCGTATTTCAGCGCTGAGGTCCCCAGTTCTGCCATTAGCAAAACATTGTGGGTTTCAGATGCTGTGAAGGCTTGGATTTATTTTGGTCGTGTTTGCAGCGCGTGGCAGTCTGGATGCTGTGGCTTGGTGTGCCTTCTGCCTGTCTGTGCTTGCTCTTTGATGGTAAATAATAGCCTTTAGTAAATAATAACCTTTACTATGCAGAACCAGTTGGAAGAGCACAGCAGAGAAAAGTGTCGGGGTTAGGTCAGGAAAAGGTTAAGCCGTGCAGAGCTGCCTAGTGGCAGTAACTTTTACTTCAGGAAGGATTGCTGGATGTGTTTAAAGGAACTACCAGGGTCTTGGTTTTGTGGCATTTCTGCTCCAAAAGTCTTAAAAATAGCAGGTAAAAATATGGTAATTTATGCCACATTTTTGTTGCACCAGCAGTAAATTTGCTTGTGGGGAGGTTGTAGCTAGGAGCAGCTGAAGTAACATATGATACATAGTCAGGTGAAGGAATCTTGTTGATTTGTAACGCCATGGCTTTTCTTTAGCCCTAAATGTACTTCTCTAAGCCTTGGGTTTGTCTTTAGCTTTTAATTTCTGTCTGATGGCCGCCCAAGCTTGTTCCTGTACAGACCTTTGGGTTTGGAGGAGGAGATGGCGTATACTGAAATGGTGAGCTTAGTCCCCCAGAAAGGAGTCACCCTGAGCGGAGCCGATGCCTCTGTTGAACTGTTCCACTGGTACAGCCAGAGAACTACAGGGGGTGCTTTTACGTCCCTGAGTGTTGGCCACCCCTGGTGCTGGAAGACCTGCTGAGATGCCTTTCTCAGCTTGGGTCCTTCTGAGGCAGCGGAAGCATTGTTGGTTATTGCTGAGGGGAGAGTTATAGGGCTACAGACCTGCTGCAGCAAGAGCCCACAGCTGAAAGGTGCGAGTTTTTATTCACCAAGAGCTTTTATCTAGATGTGAAATGCTAATCTCCCTAGTAAGAGACAGCTCAACCAGTTCCTTATGTCACACAGTTCTGCTACAATTCCTGGGGTTTTTTGTTTTGTGGAGTAAAATAAATAGATGTATGGGTTGGGTGTTTTTACTGCTTTACATCTTCTCCATTTCTGTTGCATTTATTATGCTTATTCTAAGGAAACATCTAATTTTTAACTTATTTTTAACTTATTCATACCAAGCACATGTTCATACTGAGCTTCTAGCAAAAGTGCACGATGCAGACGGTGCTGAAGTTGATACGCTTCTTTGAAGGGATTTTGAGTCTTTACCATGTAAAGTGGGTGGAGATTAGATGGCAATAAATGCACCGTCTAAATTAAACCTGATTAAAAATCCGAGAGTTTTCATGAATGCATACTTTCATTCCTTGCTTTCAAGGGCATTTCATGTCCTTGCTTTCCGATCTATTCTGAATGCAGCGTAACAAGTACTGTAAATACATAGGTGGTTTTTCCGGAATCCCTCTAAGCTGTGCTCCTGTCCCTCTTCAGGAGTCCATGTAATTTGCGGTGCCGTGTGCTTATAGTGACAAAATACACCTGAAAACGTGGCCCTGTGCTCTGAAGCTCACTCGCTTGCTCACAGAGGAAATGCCACTGCTGATTGTGCCTGGGGTGAGGAGGCTGCCTTGGGATTTCAAATGGTGGTGCGGTGGGACTGCTTGTGCAGCCTCACCTATCGGACCTTAGAATCACAGAATGGTTTGGGTTGGAAGGGACTTTAGAGCCCATCTAGTCCAACCCCTTGCCCTGCAGTGAGCAGGGACATCTTCAACTAGACCAGGTTGCTCAGAGCCCCGACCAGCCTGGCCTTGGATGTTTCCAGGGATGGGGCATCTCCCACCTCTCTGGGCAACCTGGGCCAGGGTCTCACCACCCTCATAAATTTTTTTTTTCCTTTTATCCAGTCTAAATCTATTCTCCTTTAGTTTAAAACCATTACCCCTTGTCCTGTCACAACAGGGCGTGCTAAAGAGGTTGCCCCCTTTAAGCACTGCGATAAGGTCTCCCCACAGCCTTCCCTTCCCCAGCTGAACGACCCCAACTCTCCCAGCCCGGCCTCGCAGCAGAGGGGCTCCAGCCCTCGGAGCATTTCTGTGCCCCCCCTGGCCCCGCTCCAGCAGCCCCGTGTCTGTCCCGTGCTGAGGAGCCCCGAGCTGGAGGCGGCGCTGCAGGGTGGTCTCACAGAGCGGGGCAGGGGGGCAGCACCCCCTCCCTCGCCCTGCTGCCCGCCCTGCTGGGGATGCAGCCCAGGGCACGGCTGGCTCTCTGGGCTGCGAGCGCACATCGGCACATGTCCAGCCTTTCATCCACCAGCACCCCCGAGTCCTCCTCCGCAGGGCTGCTCTCCATCCCCCCATCCCCCAGCCTGTATGGATACCGGGGGTTGCCCCGGCCCAGGTGCAGGACCTTGTACTTGGCCTTGTTGAACATCATGAGGCTCAACATGAGGCAGGCTTGTAGATGAAATTCCAACCTCGAGCTCCATTGTTGTATGTGAAGGGTAGCAGCACACTCTTATCTAGTTTGGGACAAGTTTGCAATCAGTTCTTTATGCAGTTTAAGCTCTGTTTTCTTCTTGAAGGTACTATGATAAACCATGTTCATGGTTTCAAGCAACTTTTTCTTCCTCAGGAGGTAAAACGGAAGAGTAGAAATTCTGCAAGGTGAGCCTTTCTTGATTTCTCAGCTTGCTTCCCCATAACACGTGTTGTTTTCTACCCTCTGCAGACTATTGGGTACTGATGGACGTTTCCGACAGCCCTGAGCGAAACCCCTGCTCTCCTGATGAAGAGGACCAGCAGCTTTCTGATGACGAAGTCCTGAAGGAGAGTGGTTCAGACCGGGAACTTGATGGAGAGGGTAGGCAAGGCAGTGTCCTGGGAGAGGAGGAGGAGGATGCAGCCAGGGGACTGAGTCATGGTGAAGAGGAGAACCACTCGGATGAAGAGGACCGCTTAAGCGAAACCAAGTCTCAAGAGTCTGACAACAACGAGCAAAGCGGGGAGCTGAAGAGCCCTCCGCCTCGCAAGGGAGAGGAGGAGGACCGGACAAATGACCTTGGTGATGAAGCGTCTTCTGTCACCCGTGAGCTAGATGAGCATGAGTTGGACTATGATGAGGAAGTTCCTGAGGAACCAAGTGCTGCTGCTGCAGAGGAGGATGGTGAGAAAGCTGCTGGTGAGGATGATGAGGAAGAGGAGAAAGGAGATGATGCCCATGAAGATGAGAAAAAATCCAGCAGCAAAAGCGATGATGAAAAGGACAGCCAGGATCCCCTCAAGGAGAAGAAGAAAGAAGAAGACGATGGAGAAATTGATGATGGAGAAATTGATGTAAGTAGGAGCTGGTCCGAGGTGGGCAAAGTCCCGCAGGGAGAGACCTATCCTTGTGTTTCAGAACTGTTTGGCTGCTAGACTGCCATGCCTTCTTCCTTCTTTGATGTGAATATCTGTGTTAGCTGCGTCCCTAGTGTGCAAGTAACACACTTTTTCTTTGGAGGTAAGAGCATTCTATGTACCAAGTCCTAAACTCAGAGCCTAGGATGTCTAGTGCCACATACTGTAGAAAAACTTGGTGCCAAATATTGTCAGAGCCATCACAAACAAGCCTTGCTCCTGTTGAATATGGAAGGGATCCAGTGGTTTAAGAAACTATTCTGCCTCGGCTCTCGGAGGACTTTTGAGTGATGCTGACAGCAAATTACTTAGCCAAGGATTTGGCATTCATAAGCTGTCTTGTCAGCTTAGGTTGAGAGGCTGGAGCTGCACAGCGGCTGCCGTGTGCTTGAGGCATCGGGCGTGTGTGGGAAGCCTGTGGCCCTGAGCTGTTTGCTGGGCTCTGGCAGCATCTGGGTGTGTGGAAGGAGGAATGGAGAGTGCTGAGCTTTCTGGAAAGTGCCTAACCAGGCAGCTCCTGCGCACGGTCCGGGTGAGGTGTTCAGGGGTGTGCAGTCCCAGTAGCTATTGTTACACAGCTGAGAACAAACGCAGCTATTTAGAAAAATCAAAAACTGGTTTTAATTGCATTGGTGACTAGGGCAAATAGCACTCTTTGTCCATGTTTGTCTTCAGGTAGGAAGCACTACAGTACAGCAGTTGTATTTAATGCAACTCAATACCAGTTTCCCTCTTGCAGGCAGAAGAGAACAGGACAAAGCGATTCTAGCGGTAGAGTAGAAACCCTCCTCTGGGTTCCTGTCTGGTGGGCACCTTCCTTGAATCTCAATAGTGGGAGTGCAAAGAGGAGTTGCCGGTCCAGAGCACCTGGCTGGCTCTGCTCCTGGCTGTCCGCGCCAAAAGCGCTCCTGCACCGCTGCACTGGGCTGGGGCAGTGTTGTGACAATATCCTGGTGACCAGGCAAGGAAGCAGTGGGCTGTGGATGGGGTCACTGGTGGGGCTCCTCAGCCAGGGAGGGGAGGGTTCAGACTTGGGAGGTGCCCAAGAGTTGCCTCTCGCTCCCCGTTGCTGTGTAGCCGACCTGGCCACGTGCTCGGGAAGCTCGCAGAGCCTTGCTGGAGAGACCCTCCTCCCTGTTATTGAAGAGCGGTATGTTGTGGATTTTTTAATCTAATGGTGCTTTGACAAGTTCTGTTGCTTAAAAAAATGGTGATGTTATTTTTCTTCATGCCTGTTCTGGCAGGTGATTTTCTGAAACACGTATTTTCCAAAAGTTTTGTGTATTTCTGATTCAGTTAGAAGGAATTTCAGTGTGTTGTGGGAGAGTCCAGGCAGAGAGAAAAAAAGAATTCCTGGAGTTCTGACTCCAGCCTGCTCTTCTTGATTAAAATATGAATGCTTTTCTTTAGAGTCTGAGGCATTCTTGGGAGCGCTCTCCTTACAAAGCACAAGATGAATCTGTACTCTGGTTTTCATACATTAACTCATAACAGGGTTCCCAGCTGCCCGATTCCAAGGAGACCTCACAGAAATAAATACTTTCCCCTTTTGTTCAAGTACAGCATTTGCAAAGACTTCACACAGTTCTTTTGAAAGAAGCAGAGTCGAGCTGGTTATACCATTCAGGCGGCATTGAATGCCATCCCCGGCTTTGGGGGAAACTGTTAAATCTCTGAGTTTTATTCTTCTTTCAGAGTTCTGTCTTGGGGGGGGAGGAATATTAATGCAAATTTTAATTTGAACATATGTGTAGTCTTTAAAATCCTCTCTTGTTCAGGAGAGCTCTCCTTGTATTGCCCTCAGAGGAATGCAGCAGAAGAGGCTGTTAATCCACCTCTCTGTACATCCTTTGTTTATCTACAGCCAAGTGATGGTTTTTTCCTCCTTTCCAGCTGCTAAATTGATCAAAAGTACATAACTTTCTTAATCTTTTCCATGTAGACAACTGCTGTCGCTGCCACAGGGCTGCTGCGGTTGCCGCGCAAAGGGAGGGCCTCCACCAGATGCTCCCTCTTCAGATGCGTTTCGTATGCTGAAAACTTCTGCGGGGGTGAAATGGAGGCAGAGCAAGGGAAGGCCAGGCTGCCTTTTAGGATAAATAACTGATTCCCTTGCCAGATACCTCTGACCACTCTCTGGTCAGGTATGCCTTTGCCTTCTGCATTGCTGCCTCTCTTGAGCTCCTTTTGACTTTTCGGATGCAGCCCGTGAAGGCTTTTTTTGCCCTGGAGAACAAAGGCAAAGGCTGGTCCTTTAAAGTTTCAACAACTTTCTTCTGGAGGTGTTTCATGACTGTTATTTCACGCTTGTCCCCTGTGGTTCTTAATCTTTGAAGCAACCTCCATCTCCCAGAATTTCTTCCTGGGGCTGCTGTGCCTGGGGATAACTTAGTTTTGTTAGAGGTGATTCACGACTCCCCTGCGGAGTTGAGGAGTAGAAGGGAAAGTGTCAAGTTGTTGCCAGAGAGGAGTCGAAGAAATATGTATGACCTTTTTTCCTGAAAAGCTTGTGTGCGAGGTTGTTGCTCAGCATTGTGGGGAAGCGTTTTATAATTAGTTATCATAAGATCAGCCATCCTTCAAACCTGACGTACAGGTGTGTGATGTCTATATTGGGTTATTGCATTAATGCAGGGATACCACTATGTATTTTAAATCAGTGAACAGAAGGAATTGGCTTGAGCTGAACAGGGATGAGTGCTGAGCAGGGGACAGTCCAGTGTGAAGGCTCTGAAGGGTAGCGGAATTACCCACGCCAGCGGAGCCACAGTAGCTGTCAGTGCGCAGGCCGTTAGCCTGCGGGAAGGAAAGGTAACGCGACTTAGCTCATTGCCTCGAAAGCTGGCAGTGCGCAGCCGGCCTCGTCCAGCTGAGGTGTAAGAGCTTCATGCACTCTATGGTTGTTTTTTGAGCCTTCAAGCATATATTGGGTAAAATGATGCAGCTTGAAACCTTGGTCTGTGGTGTGGCACCAAGGCGTCTGTAATGCCTGAAGGGTTTTGCCATCACCTTTTCAACACTGAGATTGA
Organism: Phalacrocorax carbo; assembly: GCF_963921805.1. Lineage (NCBI taxonomy): Eukaryota > Metazoa > Chordata > Aves > Suliformes > Phalacrocoracidae > Phalacrocorax > Phalacrocorax carbo. The sequence goes on from NC_087520.1 coordinate 44,415,831, forward strand.
TGCATCTTCCTCGTGGTAGCAGCGCATTGCGATGGCGCTCAGGGGTATTTATTGTAACTTTATATCGCTTTTCTCTTGTGTTTTGCTCCAGAGTGTGTTTTCAGTGACTGATATTTGACCATATTGTGAAATGTCAAGTCGCTGCAGAAAATGCACCACGTGAAATGTCAGCTTGTCTGTCTGTTCCAGGATGACGACTTAGAAGAAGGAGAAGTTAAAGACCCCAGCGACAGGAAAGTGAGGCCACGTCCCACCTGCCGATTCTTTATGAAAGGTAATGACATGCTGTCATGGTGGAAGAAAACCAAAGATGCTGTCATTTTTCTTGTTTGGTTTTGTACCTGTTAAGCTGCTGTCTACATGATAAACGCTTCCCCAGGCGTCCTCAGTATCACCTTGCTGTTCCTTGGTGCCCAGGTGCTGAATTTACATAAAGACAGCATGCAAAAATTGCTTTGCCTTTTTTGTATGGTGAGCCCGGTGGGAGCAAATAAAGGGAAACTTGCTAGTGCTTTTAAAACAGCATGGAATAAAACTGCTTGGGCTGGTTTAACAATCAGCTATTGCTTAGAGGTTATTCCAGGGAAGACCAAAAAAGGCAAATACTTATTTCTTAGCAAGCTCATGCCTTGCCAAAACATAATTGTTTCTTGCAATCCTACATCCATCTCACTTCCCCAGTTATTAAAAGGCATTCGATGAAATTCTAAATTCAAAAATAGGGCTAGAAATGCTGTTTCTTGGTAAGAAGTATCGGTGTGACACCAGGCTGACATCCGCCGAGCCACCGCAGCCCCTGCAGGTGCACCTGATGCCCAGGTTCCCGCGTTGCCTGCGTAGTGGTGTCAGGTGTTGGCAACTCACGTATAGCTGTTTTCAAAAGCAACCCAGAAACCCCAGTGAGAGGGGTGGCGTTGGACCTGACAGGGTGAGACGTGCCGGCGGCCAGGACTTCCGCTGGCTTGAGGAAATAGTCAGCTGAGAAGAAATAATCCTTGGGTAAATAGAAGCTTTTTTCCCTCAAGCTGGAATTTTGCTCCACACTGTGTCAGATACCCCATTTCTGAAATATTGATTGGGTTTGTCCATCTCCGTTGGAAGGAATGGGGTAGGGCATCATAAAATGTGTTTCTTACTGTGAACGAGACCTAAGACTTGAAAGTTCTACGTCTAACCAATTATATTTCTTTTTTGGCTTTTTATTCTTATTAGGACATTCCCCAAAGTTCATGCAATTGCACAACAGCTATTTTAGGCTATCCTGCAATTTTTTTTAGCTTAGAGAGTAGTTTTACGAAAGTTTTCTTATTTAAACTGATTATAGCTCTCTTCTGCTTCCTTTAGCTTTATCTCACTTAATGCTTGCTCATTTACTTGGTTTTATTTACAGTCACCCTTAAAACAATTTATGAAAATCTGAAATTAAAAATAGGGTGGAGAACAGGGCGGAGTCTGTTATTCCTTGCGTCAGTGATGTACGCAACACAGGGAACTGCACAGGGGGTTTCCAGAGACGTGACCGTCAGATATCACATACTCGGCTTCCAGAATGTCTTCCGGTATCAAATTTGCTGCCTGTGATGATGGTGGAACAGGGAAGTCCCTCGGCAAGGAGAGCTGTTTGTTCCTGAATCCTTAGCGTGACGTACGTCTCCGTGCAGCGTGGAAATATTTGCCCGAGTCAAAGTTCAGGCCGCACGATCTCCTGCTGCGTTGGGGTTTTTTTTCTTTCCTTTGATTTGGCCTGGGTTCAGGTAACGTTGACATCCACTCTTGCCCATCATTTAAAGGCTTTATCGCCACCAGGGAGATCAGGCGCTGCTCATGTGGGACCTTGAAGACGTTCAGGTTTTTGTCCTTGCAGTGTCTGAGGAGCAGTGGCCTGGCTGCATCCGTCCCGAGGCAGGAGTGACTCGCTTGCGAAGCCTTCCAGCTCGATGAATAGCCACCTTGACATATGTAGCAGGGCCCGTTACTCATCAGGGTAATCATTCTGCTATTCAGGAGGAATAGTAGGTGTTTGTGTAGGTGTCTGGCAGCCCCTACACCTGGGGCTCGGGCACTGAGAAGGGATGCGTTGCTCTGAGCTGCTGCGCAAAGGGGTTTGTGCTCTCGTGGTGTTTGACAGTACAAAAGCACCCAGCGTTACCTCTGACAGAAAACACCAGCCCGTGGTTAACCTGGGACTGATGAGGAGCCTTTCCGGGGACCCCGGTGCAGTGTTGAATTTCTGACATGTCACCCTGCCAGCTGCGATCAGGGACTCCTCCTTGGGCCACAGCAGTGTTAACTGCTCCATTGCCTCTAAAGTCAATGTGCTAATGCCCGAGCTAGCACAGAATTAGCGATGACTTTGTGATGGAGGTGTCTGCTGGGAAATCTGCAAAATGTCTGTGCCTGATGTTGAGTGGATTGCTGGAAGGAAGAAAACAGGGTTTGGTTTCTAAGGCAAGCTAAAATGAAGTTGGCCATTAGCTCTCTGTCCTGTTAGAGACCCCCTGAGTGTTACCATCTCTCTGGGTGAGCAGCTTTGGATTTGTGTGCCGCCCTCCGTAGCGATGTCTCCTTTCCTGCATTGTGCTGGCAAGCCTGCAGAGTCGGCTGGAGAGAAGAGCTTTGATGTACTTCATGCCACACCAGATTGCTGTTTGTTTTGAATGCACTGTGATGCTTCCTTTGCTGTCAGGTTATGTTCATTGTTTTCTGTAAAAGGTGAAGCTCATAACTTGAAATGTTTGTCATTAACCAGAGCTGAAGAGCTTGTAGGCTTGTTACTGCATTTGCTTAGTGGTGTGTATGCATCCATCCCTCCCTTCTCCTGCTGTAATAAGGTTCTTGTACGTTCATCCATCGGTGACTGGATCTATTTGTCCTCTCTGGGAAGGTGGGGGGTGGCAAGTGCCTTTCCATGTGTACGGAAACAGGTGAAGCTCAACAAAGTTGGAGAGAAGAAAAGTCTCGTGTCTGACACCGCATTATTCCTTGATGGCTTTTAAATGGCTGTGGGGCTGAATAAACGCTTGCTGTAGGGATACAGGGGTCTAACAGAACTGTATTTCCACAGGTCACTGTACCTGGGGCATGAACTGTCGATTTATTCACCCTGGCGTGAATGACAAAGGAAACTACTCCTTGATCTCCAAGCCTGAGCCCTTCTCCCCAAACGGCGCTCCTCCTATCGGCCCTCACCCGCTGATGCCAGCCAACCCTTGGGTATGGACATCTTTTCTGTGAATGTAGGGCTTCTGCACACAGCTTTTGTCTCCCGCTCTAGGAGGAGCGAGGATTTTATTTGAGCTAGTACTTCAGCAAAATTCAATACATCTGTTGGACATGTGCTTTTTAAAAGGTGGTCTTGAAGTGGCAAATAGAGGGGAATAATTCTACATGTGTGTGTCCCAGCTTATGTCCTGCTGATACACCTCTGGTGTATCTGGAGGTACTCCAGGGTAACTGTTTACAAAGCATGAGTTTGCTACTTAGAATGAATATCACGTGTCTGTCTCCTTCTCACCCTTCTGACAGGGAGGGCCAGTTGTGGATGAAATCTTACCTCCACCCCCTCCAGACCCTCCAACAGAAAGTGCCTGGGAGAGAGGACTCCGCCATGCTAAAGAGGTAAAGGGCATCCTCAGGAAGCATGCTGTCTCCAAAACCCTTGGGCTTGTTTCATGGAGAGCAGGATAGAGCATGTAGTGTCCTGCTCTTTTTAAGGAGCCTTCCTTTTGCTTTTCAACCTCCTAACTGTGTCTTTTTGTGTATCACATTTATTGCGCAGTCAGGAGAAGCCAGATTTGGGGTTTTTTATGTTAACATGAGCTAGGGAGAGCCTGTGGCCCTGACCAGTTCAGGGATGTGGAAGCCAAGCCCACCACAAAGCAAAACTTTCTAAGCTGATCCAGTTTCCCTTACTTCGGCACCTGTTTCTCTAGCACCTATAGGATCCATGCATCTGAGCATTTCAGAAAATGGGGTCAGCATATGTGAAACTCTTACTGCCTGTCTGATGCTGTTCTGAGCTGATGGAATAGTGAACTACACTTTCTAAGTCAAAGAAGTCCAGTGTCCTGCGCATTCGAAAGACCGGGGCAGGAGAAGGATGCTTTAGTTGAAGAGCTAGTTTCACCCAAGTGAAGGATTTCTTCATACCGCAGCTTCTCTGTGTCTCAGAAATGTTCTCTCTTCATGACGTTTTTATTTTTGTTATTGGCAGGTTTTAAAAAAGGCAACTATGAGAAAAGAACAGGAGCCTGACTTTGAGGAGAAGAGGTTCACTGTGACTATTGGAGAAGATGAGCGTGAATTTGACAAAGAAAACGAGTTTTTCCGTGACTGGAATTATCGCATCACCAGAGATGTCAGAGATCCAGCGTAAGACACAATCTTGTTTTCCCTACGTGGAATAGATGGGCGGGAAATGTAGTGCAGTATGGCAGTCTTCACTTAACTCATTCCTCCCACCAGGAGGAAGGCTCACCTCAGAAAATGGAAACAACTTCCATTAAGCAGTAGGTGCACCAGTTAGAAACTTCAACGCTACCTTCCTTTACAGTTGCCTTTAGGCCTTTCTGCCTTCAGTGTCGTTGGCATGCTGGTCCCTCAAGGACAGTATCTAGTTGTGCGTTGCTTACCTCACACCAGTGCATTCTTCTGACTTTTTCCCCTCTTGTTTTGATTATTCCAACCCATGAGAGTTTTAAAATGCTAAAGCTGGGGCTGCAAAGTTGGAATATGCTCAACGTCCAAGAGCTTCAGGGCAGCAGTTGCACTGTCTCGGCCAGCCCGGTGTTTGTTTGCAATGGCATTAGCACAGCAGCTGGTCTTAAACATCTTGACCAGCCCCAGATAAACTCTTTAGTAAGACACTGGGCAGAAAGCAAACCTGTTAGCTGTCAGGGCATGGCCTGGGCCAAAACAAACACCCTAAGCGTAAGGGTTTAGACAGTGGGGTTTTTAAGGAGGTAAAACATAAGATGTTGAAGACCTCAGACACACTCCTGCAACGACTGAGAGCAGGTTGCAAGGATGAATAAGTTGGCCCCGAGAGACTCGCTTAGTAGTTCTTGAGCTGAGAAATGGAGCGGAATTACTGAGAGGCAGGCTTGTATTCTGCAGGATTACAGGTGAATCTCTGTTCCTCTCCTGCTTACACATCCTCTGTGCTTCCCACATGTACAGATTATGGATTATTTCTGCTCACAGAGAAAACGTGTGCAAGGCTTGGCTCTGTCTATTTTAGAGTGAATGAACTGCCAAGAAAAGTCTGAAAAGGAGGAGGTTAAGCTCTTGTTCAAAAGTCTTTGATTTGCTCTGGAGTGCAGTTCCTTTCCCCATCTTAACAGCTACTACTCAGTTCTGCAGGCTGTAACAAAACAGTTGCCCCATATTAATTTTTTCAGGTGTAGAAATCGGTCTGTATCTTGGTCTTCTCTTCCTCCGAGAAGGCTTTCAGTTACACCTGGGACATATTACCAGTGCTCTGTGGGTTGGCCATATAGTGTCTTTATTTTATGACTGTATACGAAAACTAGCATCAGCGTCCTAGGAGTTTTGTGCCACTGCCTCACTGATGTAGGAATGGTTGTGTTATGTTCAGGACTTTGTCTTTTCATATAGTCAAGAAAAAAATTATACTGCACGTAGCCAGTGTTAAATCAAAGTACTCAAACAAATGGAATTCCTGAAAATTCAAGCACCTTTGTGGATAACCAGACTGTGGCATTAAAATATCTTCGTTGTGTGTAAAGGCAAAAGTTGTGAAGTTGCTGCTGCTGTAAACTCTAGAAAATGGTGATTTTTCTCACGCACGCACGCACTTAGTGCACAGATTGACAGCTTGCAGCGAACTAACCACTGGTGGTGCAGCTGGGATGTTGTTAAATGCTTTCAGGACTGTCTTGTGACATATGGAGATGTCTAAATAGTTCATGAATCCCTTTTTCTTTTTTGAAAAACTATAGGGAGGTGGACATCAAAGAAAACATTAACTATGGGTAAGCAGGTCTTTGATTCCAGTACTGTTGCAACTGTAAGAAAATATTCCCTTTCCTTTCTCCATTGTATTTCTTAAAACTTCCCAGGCCACAGACCGCTGTCCCATCGGGTGTGGTGGGCGGTTTATTAACCGAGTGGAGGTATCTGATTTTTGGGTGATACCAATTATATGCCCGAGGATTTAAGCACTGAATTATCTAAATGCACAGCAGTGATGCTTGTTTAAATGAATAAAAATATCCGCAAACATTACAGGAAAGGAATAGGGAGATTTGGATTTGAGACTGGGTTAAAAAGTAAAGAGTTTCCTTTTTGGTGTAGCTAGAGATTTTTTGTGTCTCTCTGAATGCCTAATGTCACCAAATCCAGACTGTCATCTGGTTGGCATCAGGAGTTTGTTGCTGAATTAAGCATCAGTATTCAAGATTTCCTGGTTCTCTTTCCTTTGGCTTATTGTTTCAGACAAAAAATAGAAATCTTAAACCATTTAAAAGCACTGAAAGAAGTACAGGTAGCCGCTTGACTTGGCAGGGCAACACTTCCATCTTAGTCTTAGATTATTTGGCACTTCTTAAAATGCAAAAGTGGGCCCTTTATTCCTCTTGCTCGCAAGTCAGAGTCTCATTATGGGTAATCTGGAAGTTGGGAGCACTTGCTTTATAATCCTAGTTCTGCCACTGACTCCTCTGTGGCCCTGGAAGTTTCTTGTTTCCTGTACCCACCTCCCCATCTTTACCACGGATCTGATATTTTCACTCCAGGTGGCTGGCAGGGATTGGACAGCATTGAGTACGTGAATTAAAAACATCGCATAACGTTAATAGAAATGGTTAAATGGAGGAAACATTACAGATTTAAGGAGGGTGGGGTTTAGATCCTTTTCCTCCCCAAAAGTAATTACAGCTCTGCAATTGAGCAGGGTGCGCTCACCCAGTTCATTTGCATGCCGGAGGGCCAGCACCTGCTTTCCACTGGAGAATATCAGCTGCAGACGCGGTTACCTTCATTGCATGGAGCAATTCCAGGTGTAGGGGCAGAGCATTGCTGGCCTGCCCCCAAAGCTTAGCTTCTCCCAGTGGAAAGCTCAGCAACAGCTCGCGCCCTGTGCTGGTGGCACTGGGGTGCACCCATCCCCTCCGGTGGCAAGGGGAGTAGGAGATCCGTTCCACTTCTGATGTGAGGGTGCTTGAGATTAGCTCGGTGTGCATGGACTGAAAACGCAGCTCTAAATCAATGAGGCAAAACATGCTCTGTTCCATTTGCATACATTTGAACCTGTTCTAAAAAGCGGTTGGGGTTTCTGCGTTTTTACCACATTGATTTGAAGGCTGAATTTGGTTCGTAGTGCTTCTTTTTTGCGTTTATCAAGAAAGGTTTGTGCTTTTCTCTGATAACCTTCACTAAAAAAAAAGGCTGTTTCTGTCTGTCTGGGATACGTAGAAAATAAACCACTTTGTATGGTTGTACTTTGCTGAACATGTTTTTTCCTGTCAGTGCACAGTGACTAAGACCTGACCTAGAATACGTAGTGTTTCTGTATGGCGACAAGGTGGTATTTCCCTTTCTAACCTTCCCTGTTTTTCATTGTAGGCTTGATCCCTATACAGATCCCTATTATGACTATGAAATAGAACGGTTCTGGCGTGGTGGGCAGTATGAGAATTTCAGGGTTCAGTATACAGACCCAGATCCATACCGTAACTACAGAGTAAGTAAGGTAATACCCCTTTCCGTGCTTTTCCTTTCAACTTTCTTCCAGGTACTTCTGGTGCTTGTCATGTTTCCAGGGCAGTGGTTGAAACGGGACTTTTTCTGTCCGTTCAAGATGCTTAATCTTACAAATAGTTAAATCTTGACTTAATTACTGCACAGAACGCACTCTAGGTGCAGGGATGGGAGGATACTCTGTTTCAGCGTGACGGAGGCAAAAGCGTGTCTGAGATGGGAAGATGGTTCCTCTTCGCGTGCGCTGGCCGCTCCGCTGTGCGTCAGGCTTACGGCCGCATCCGCAGCCGTTCTTGGAAACGTTGGAGAGAGAGCGAGCTCCCAGGAAATAACCAGACTGAGGAAGGGTTTGCTTGTTGGTTATTGGGACAGACGGAAAGGATTGGATTTGGACAGGCGTGCTTTGTGTACGGACGGAGGCTCTGGCGTGACTGTCCGCTGCCGGTGGAGTTGCACGTTAGTTGCTTTGAGTCAGACGAGGAAGGCACCCAGCCGGCTGCTAAAATCCCAGATGCAGTCGGCTGGCGTTGCACTGCTGTAAGGCGTAGAGCTCAATGAAAATAAGGCTGTCAGCCCTTTCCCTCCGCTTCCTTTTGCCCTCGTGCAAACTGTCGTGCCTCGCGAGTAGTGGCAAAAATAATAAATCCTGCTCGGTGGGGAGCTTTTCACTGGTATTCGTCGCATCCTTTAGAAAGCGGCTTTCCTTGGGCTGCGAGACCTTGCTGTTCTACAGAAGCAGTGCATAAACAGGAGCCTGTCCTCACTATTGTTGCACATGATGCACCATCAATTATTTTCATGGTGCTTGCTTGTAAAGTTAATTAGCATGTTATAAACATGATTAGCAATGAGAGTAAATACTTGTAAACGTCAAAACGTTTCTTTAATAAGCATAATAAGCCAAATTAATCTTTGACTGCTGCCTTTGAAAATTACAACTGCGGTGAACATGATGCGGTGTTTTGTTCCTCTCCACTTTCTGCCTCCTCAAACAGTGATGGCCAGCAAGCTCCGGCTTATTTATCTCAATACTTTGCTCTAACGTGGGAGGGCGGACGTAGTTGCTTGCAGTCCAAGACTTTGAAACCTTGCTGCCCGCATTTTTTTAGGAGATGTTACCACAGCGTCGCAATGATTTCCCTTTTCTTTTTGAAGGAAAGAGAGCGAGAACGGGAAAGGGAAAGAGAGAACAGACAACGAGAAAGGGAACGCGAGAGGGAGCGAGAACGGGAGCGAGAGCGGCGCCAGCGGGAACGGGAACGAGAAAGGGAACGGGAGCGTGACAAGGAGCGCCAGCGGCGGAAAGAAGAGTGGGAACGCGAGAGAGAACGAGTGAAGAGAGATGAAAAAGACAGGCAGCACAGGGACCGGGACAGGGACCGAGACCGGGACCGGGACAGGGACCGTGAAAAGGAGAAAGAAAAACCAAAGCCCCGGTCCCCGCTGCTACCAAGGTAAGTGTTTGCTGGAATTCAGACTTGATGTTTTAGTTGACGTTGTTTTAGCTGTGGGTCACGAGCCAGGCTCGCGCTGTTGCAGCGAAGATCCCTGTTGTCCGCAACTCTTGAGTAAAGTGGTAATTTCAGAAGGCAATGCTTTAAATGAGCCTTGCTGGCCGCTAAGTGGAGCTAAAACGTCGGTAAGAACCGAGTGTGCGTAACTTGACTCTGAAAGGAGGAGAGCATCTGTCCTGTAGGCACGGAGGTGTTCGGCTTGTCCTCTTCACTTGAGGCTAGAGTTCATCTTGGGAGGTTGGCTGAGTCCCCCCTGCTGAGGGGGTCCTGCAGATGCTGGCGACTCCCTTTGAAGCCTTGACAAAGGTCCTTTGTCAAGAGCCAGGTTTGGATTGGGAGTTTGTGAATAGCAAAAGTATCTGGAGATTTATTAAGTAAAACTCCTAAAAGAGCCTAGAAAAGGAAAAGGCATTGTATGCCTTGAAATGAGTCTTACGGTGTTATGGTGGAGGTTATGAGGTGCTATGGTGGAATTGCAGTGGGGAGTCGGGTTTTTTGCCTCTGCCCATTTTTTTCCCTGAAAATCCTGGTTCTGACCTGTGTGAAAGAGAAAAATGAACCAGACAGACAAGAAGCGTAGAAATTTCAAAATTGAATCCTATTCTGTTTCTCTGACAGTTATTTAAGTCCCGTGGCTTGCCAGCGTACTGTGTATTAGGCATATTTGTAAAGCGCTGTATAAATACCACAGCTGAATATAGAACTTGTCCTACGGCAATTTCTAATGTCACGAGGTTTTTTGGTTCAGAATTGGAGAGAAGTATCAAATTTCCTGCTGAAGGACATCTCCCGGAAAGCTGATTAGCAGTGTCAGTGTCTCGGGAACTAGCGGCAGATGGAGCCTTCCGATAGTGTGTCAAGGAACATGTGGACACACAAGCGTGTGTGTGTGTGTGTTGGGGCAAAGAGAGGTGCAGGGAAGCTGTTTCCCAAGATATACTGGAGCTTCTCCTTCTGCCTGATGCCTGTGTTGTTTCTCAAGCACTAGAGGAAGGTGTGAAACATCATGAGCGTGAGGAAGACTGTGTTTTAAGGAAGAATAGGGCTAAGAAGGCCTGGAATGTGGTGCCCCGTGGAATTGTGTGGTTTCAGGTGGGAGCAGGGTTTAGTCTTGAGTCTGACCCAGAGTTTTTGTTTGCGTTACTAGAAGGAAAGCTGATTTTTGATGATGACCCTTTTTTCCAAGAGGAAATCACAGTTTCAGAACAGTTCGAAAGCGTCTTGTGAGCGCTTTGGTGCAGTAGCAGTGTCAGTGGTTATAGGAATACATTTAATCATACGCTACATCGAATTATAATCTTCACTTACAACCATAATTTGTGCACCTTAATTACCGCATTTGCTGTTGGTTTGTGCTCTCGCTGGGTTAGTGATGGAAGAGATCTTGCTGTCCAGAACCACGTGGTGGTGGTGATGATGATGAAAGTGACATCAGCTGATTGGCAGCTCAGGTTGTTAGTCATTAACAGTCACTGTGACCAGAATCACTGTGTGCAAGGCCGGGGCTGCTGGTTGCTCCTTCCCTTGACACTCGTGCTGGCTCCGTGGGAGAGCTTTCGTTGTTAGTGCTGCCCGAGGTTTGCTGGGTAGGAGCAACGCCGTGTTCACCAATCCTAGATCCATCTCGTGCCATGTAACCGTCTGTGTGAGCCGAGAGATGGGATTTACAGTGTTTGTGATGTTATACGCTTTGTGGATGCAGGTTCCCTGCTTCCCTCCTGTGGCCCCTGTCTGACAGGAGCACTGCTTAAGGGAGCTGTGGATCCCTCTTGGATTTCTAAAACAGGCTTCTTAAACGAGTCTTGGTAAATTAACAATAGTCTTGGATACAAATCTTTGCTATTTTTGTTTGTTTTAAGTCTGCTATTCTTTCTAGAAGTGGATTATAGAGAATCTACTGTTGGAAGTGTCCTCAGCCCTGTCCTGTATTTCAAGCACCAAAGCCAGGCAAAGAGTTGGGAGAGAGGGATAGCAAGCAGGGCTTGCTTTTGGCTTCAGCTGTGCGGAGCTTTAAGAGCTGGTGGCAAGAAGCATTTGTAATCTTGTGTTTAAGCTAGTATGGAGCAGAAAGCTTTAAAATCTCAAAAGAAAAAAATAATAGGTCAGCACCTACCCACAGTATCTCCTCTTAGCGGAATTAATGGGAGTACTTATCAGTAAACGCAAAGGCCCTACGTTGTTGAAGGCAGCTCTCCAAGTACTCCTAGTGGGACTTCAGTTCCCACTGTCGAAACCCATGTCAACATGAACGCTCTTACTGCAGCATTTCCAGATGTGTGGATGTTTGCAGAGAAAATAAAAACCACAGAAAGAAGTTTTGAGGAAGCGTTTTAACGAAGTGAAAGCATAGCTCAACTTCTTTTCCCTCTTCCATCAGTTTGTGTTTCCCTACGCTGCGTTCCCTGGAAGCCTCCGTCATGCATGCGGTGTGACTTGACTCTGGGCAGTGCCGTTTTGTCCCACTTAACCTTTTTGACAGGCTCCAAACTTCCTCATGGCACTGCAGCAGTTTGAGCCGTCTCACCTTTTCTCCACATACCTTCCTGCCATGCTGCAGAGGGTCAGGTTTGGCACCTTGGGATTAAACCGCTCCCGAGTTTGTTTAACATGTAAAGCACTTGTGATTGCTTTGCGCTTCCTGGGCAGCAGGATGCATGATAGTGGCGTAGCACTCACCTGCTGGTCTATTTATAGACTCCGGGCTTTCCCTAATCACTAGATCCCAGCTTTCGGCAAGTCCGGCCTTTCCAGGCGTCATGCGGCGATGGGGGCTGGCTCGCGCCAGGCTGCACGCAGCTGCCCGTTAACATTCCTGCACCAAAGGCAGCGCCGCTTCCAGCCGGAGCCCACGCGGCCCTGCTCTTCCCTTACTAATGAGCTGGGGATACTGGAAAACTGCTCCACAGGGGTTGTGCAACCGGCAACGAGCTTTGCCAAAGGCAGAGCTGAGGATGTCTGTAATTACAGGTAGATGCCGGTCTGTCCGTCAGCATATGAGGTCCCTCAAGTAGAGGCTGGAGGAAAGGACAAACTGTGATGTACAGAACACAGAGTTGAAAGGGATGAAAGAAAACTCAAAAAGCAGATAGCCAGGAACATGAAAACAAACTCCCTTTCCATTATATTGAAAGCAGGAAGGTTGAATCTCATCTCTAAACAGCAGCGGAGCAGTTAAGGCTAATAAAGCAGAGAAGCCAGAGGACTTCCTGGTGTCACTGCTTGCTGCAGATGAGGAGGATTAGAATTTAACAACAAAGATTGTAAACCCTAACGGACTTGGTGGCAAAGGTTTCTCCTTGAACCTTTTAAAAGAAGAGACCGCAGCGTTTGGGCTTCAAGTAGGATTGTCACATGTGGATTGGACTTTTTTGGAAGGAGTCTTTGCTCCTTCTTGTTTTGAGTGTTGTTGGTTGTTTTTTTTTTCCCCAAGCTCTCCAAGAAGTTTATAATCTTGATTGCAATGCTAGTAAAATTGCTGTTGCTCCTCCTCCCTCCTCAGGCATCGAACACTTGAACAAGCCAGGACACTTTGTGATCAATTAGAGGGATAACTTGGCTGTCTGTCCTTGTGCTCCCCATCTCCAGAACGAGTTCTGATGCCCCAGGCTGTGCCTGATTTTGCTGAGTGCAAAATTTCTGCTTTATATCTCTGTCTTGCCAGTGTAGCTCACTGTTGTGCAAATCATTTCAGGGATAAAGAAGTGGCACGAAATACTTTTTGAAGAGGCTTAGAGCGGTGCAAGATGTTCTTACCGGGGCTGCTGGTCTTTAGCTGTGAGCAAAGGCCCTCCCCCCCGCCAGAAACAGTAATTTGCTTTAACCCTTCTATTGTTGCGTAGGTCTTCATCCCGCCGTCATCCGAGCGAACCTGATTGTTCCAGGAGCGCATTAAGCAACGCAGATAGTGTGGTGGGACCTGTTAGCGGTCGTATTTCCAAAGCACTGAGGGACATTTTGGAATTGGAGCCAGTGGCGAGGGCAGCAGCCTCAGTGTCGCTGCCTTGTTGGCTGGGGTAGCACCAGGTGGTTGTCAGCCAAGCGAGGAGGACGGAGAAGCAGCGATCCCATGCTGCAGGTCCATGAGTTGGGCACTGGTTTCTTTCCCACCTGAGTTTCCTCTGTGGGGCCTGATGAGAAGCAGCGTGGCAAAATGAACCTTCAGGTGAGAAATTAGTCATCTCCAGTTCTCGAGGAAGTTTGTCCTGAAGTCTGACCTGAAAGCTATTTCCACACAGACAAGTTTGGTCAGGGCTTGTGATACAGACCCCAAATTCTGGGGAAGGCCGGTGCCAAGTGAGGAGGGGAGGAGGAGGCTGTTGTCCTCAGAGGTGTTCCAGAGCCCAGACAGAAGGTGACAGCAGCTCTGAAGCTGTCAGGAAGAAGCAGTATCCTGGTGAACCATCCTGTGATTATCGCGCACACAACAGTTTTTTTTGGAAGGAAATTTTCTTCAGCTGGGCTAGAGATTATCGATGGAGTGCACTTATGCAGCCATTAAAAAATAAAAATAACACCTGCAAGTAGGGACACTAAAATTTAAAGCAATGTCAGAAAGGGCAGCTATTCTGTAGCAAATCATAAATCCTTCATAAAACCCTTCCAGCAAGGATTGCTGTGCTTCTTTCCAGCTTCTGTTGAGGTGCCAGTAGCCCTCAGCTGTGAGATGCTATATAATGCTGCAGACCCTGGGACAAAAGGTTACGTGATCTCCTGGCAGAGCTCACCCTTGCAATATTTTTTTCAAGCTAGTTCAAGCTGTCTTTGGAATAGGTCGTTGCTAATCGGCGGGGAGAGCACGTTAACGAACAGGGTGACCTGGCGTCTGAAATCAATGAATGCAGGTTACCCAGGGCTTGCGCGTTAGAAAGTGTTGGAGTGAGGTTGATTAGATAAAGGAGTGGCAAAAGTAAGGGAATGCAAATGGCGTGATTCATGATAGTGTGTGTGTATGTGTGTGATCACAAACCGACTGAACTCGTTTTTCAGAAGAATCTGTAATTCTAAGTGTCCCTGGGTCTTTGTCGTCTTTCCCGACAGCTTCTGGTGGTCTCCCCGCGCCGCCAGCTGGATCTACTCCCTGTTTTTTGAGTGTAGGGGCTCTGTACAAAAGCAGCTCAAATAGAACTAGGTGTTTTGGTGTGCTTAGTACTAGCATCTCATCCTGTTGTATGAAGGTGGTGCGGTAGGCTGGTGGATTCTGTCTTCTCTTAGTTTTTCCCTGTGGAAAAGTCAGCTGTTTTACAAGGAATCCTTCATTTGCTCCTGTTTGTCCTGCTGCAGGAGGAAGAGCAGGCAGGATAGACGACTGTGTGCTCTCCCTGGTTTCGAGTCAGGCATTGGCGAGACCCCAAAGCGCTCTGAATTAGCCTTGAAGTCTATGAAAAGTTACTGAGGGGGGAAAAGCAGCCTCTCTCAGGAGGCATAGATTTGCTCTCCAGGTGTTCCGTGCCTTCCCTGGGCAGCTTCTTGGAGTGCAGTGAGTTAAATGAAGCAAATGGCCCCAGGCTGTTGGGTTTCCTGGGCTGAAGGAGGCTTGATTCAGACCTCTGTTCCTCCCGCACGCAGCGGGTCTGCCGTGTTGTGTTCAGCACTACACGGTGCAGCGTCGCCCAGAAGAGGTTTTCCCTTCTCTCTACGTACAGAACATGCCCCGTGCTGCTGTGCAGTTCGTCAGACTCCTAGTCGAGTGCCCTGTATGGTAACACCACAGTGATATACATTATAATAACTTGTTTACATCCCCATTTTTTTGTGGTGCAGCTTCCAGCTGGAGCGATGGAACCTGGTTAGACAGCTTTGCTTTCATTTCTGCTCCCAGTTCATTTGGGAAGTTAGTGATAACAAAATCTCCCCGCCAACCAAATCAGCAAAACCTTTCAAAGTTCTCCACAAGGCATTTCTGTTGACTGGAGTTTTCGTTAGTCTTCATGGTTCTTGAGGTTCTGCCTCCGCTTCCACAGTAAAAGGAGAAGGGTTTCGTAATTGTAAATCAAGATGAAGGGTATCGAGTGACTCAGATGTGGATCTCAAGGAATGTATTTTTCTTTGGCATTTCAGAGTTGGAATTACTGGAGAGATCTCCCACACTGGGTTTTATTAAACCATTGCAAAGACCGGGGCAGAATCGCTGCACGCAGGTCCCTCTCATTTAGAGGAGGCTCTCAAGGCATCAAATGCTCACCCCTTAGGGTAGATCACATCGCAGATACGTTTATCTACCTGCTGCGATGATTTCATACTGTAGGTTCAGATTGTATCTCCACTATTTAATTTCAAAGCCTCTCCCCATCAGGCTTTGAAGAAATCTTTTTTTTTTTTTAAAAGCGACTGATAACTCTTCTTTAGATTGAAGTGTCTTGAGAAAAGCATATCCTTTGCTAATATTTCACCAAGATCAATTAATACCGGTTCCAAGATTCAGTATTTCCCGTCGTAGCCGCATGTAGGTGGCTTTCAGGAGCTGTTGTCCCTCTCCAGCCACACAAGTGACTTTATTGCGCCAAGATGGGGAAAATCTTCCAGCGTGCGTGCGCGCTGCTGGAGTTTATTTTGCAGCAATTGCCGGTCCCTTCACAACTGCCTTGGCACATGGCTCCAGTTGTTCCTCGAGTCCGCTTCCTCTGGAAAATTCCACTGACACCAAAGAAAAACTCATACCGGGGCCGCTGATGCAATGCTTGCTTTCCTGCAAGAAACAAAAAGGCTTTAAATCATCAGTGGACTTTACTCTTTCAGAAAATTGAGCTGTAACTGCTGGCCAAAACCATAGCCCTGGAGCCAGGCTGACGTCACTGGTGACGGTGATCAGGTTTGCGTTACCTGTGGGAGCCGTGTCTCACGGGGAGGGGGAAGGAAGGAAGCACTTTCCATGGGAAGCTTATTTTCCCCTTTAAGATTAGAAATGCTTCGGTGTCATTTGCATAATACATGAGGAGGAAAACTTGAGCCGTGCAGCTCCATTTTTTTCCCCCCTTCAAATTCTTGTCGAATCCAGTGACGTGCTTCAAACGGGGTTTATTTGGGAGCCGGAGCGCGTGCGGCTGGGAGCTGGATGACCTACGCTGTGGCTTGCGTTGCCAGCTGGAGCTGCCTTTGTTCCTCCTCTCATTGCCAAAGCCATGTTCAGCTTCAGTTCTCCGCTTGATTGCTGTAATTAAATTCTAGCCAAATATGCATTAACGTGTTCGTTCTGGAAAATAAAGCATTTGGTTATTTTGAGGTTAAAATGGGCTTTGGAAATAATAAGCTCTGCAGACCTTGCTCGTGCCCCGGTGACGCAGGATGCTGCTTTTTGGGGCTCTGGAAGGAAATTAAGCTGCTTTTATCAGTCTGTCTTGTCAGTCTCTTTTACTCCCTCGGCAATTTTTTTTAAATCCTCATGGCGTAGGCTTACCTAATTAGGGAGTTAATTCTCAAAAATTTGAAACGCTTCCTAAAAATTGGAATTTGGTGAAAAAGGAGACCGGGATTCACACGTGTGCTTTGGTAGCGTATGACGTTTTTTGCCGGCCACTCTCTGTGCCGAAGTGCGTTAGGTTTGCCTGCAGCAGCCTGGGTAATTGTGCAGGGCTGAGGATGAACTCACGTCAAGTGCCGTGAGCTGATCTCATGGCTCACCACCCCGAAGCAGCCAGGGTTTTTCTCTCCCTCCCTCTTCTGCTCGCCTTGGGTCAGCTCCTGCCGTTGTTCAAACCCTGCCCTGGGCTGGTTGGACTCGCTGACCCAGCAGCAAAGTACTTTTATTATTTTTTTTGCCCCCTCTCCCTGTTGAATTAAGGAGTTGAGTTGGCACACGGAGAGCTCCAACAAGTGCCAGATGCAGGACAAGATGGGAAGTGAAAATTAGCCAGTTGTAACAGTGAAAGTGAGGAGAAAGCCTCCCCCTTCTGAAGGTCAAATACATCGCTCAACCTACCCAGCAGTGCAGCACCGGGAGTAGCTATTGTATTCGGCGTAGCTCTGGGCAGCCTTCCTGCCTGATCTGGGCTGGGAGCCACAGGCCGCCTGCCTGCTGCCTCTTCTCAGCCGGCTTTCCTCTGCGAGCCGTACGGCTTCCTCTGCTTTCATCCCAGCAAGTGCAGGGGATCAGTATGCAGGAGTAAATTTGATTGAAGCGCCGACTGTTTTGCGCACTGCTAGCCTCTGATAGTCCCTTCGGTGAAAGTCGTACGGGCGGTAACTGAGAGGTTCGTCTAAGGCGGATGGTGAGGATCTTGGCAGTTGCTGCAGCTCGCTTTCAATTCTGACTCCTGAATTCCACTGGAAGAGAGGAGCCAAGTGCCATCAGATACCAGTCTCTTGTTAAGTTGAACAAGTTTATTTGGTGATGCTACATGTTGGGCACGCAGGTAACTCTTGAGGAAAGGCTTTGAAAATGTCCTGACACGCGCATCGTCTTTCTTTCTTGGCTATAGTATGGTAACATATTTACTGCTGAGTCAAAACGCCAAAGCCTATCCAGAAATGAGGCTTTCTGTTGTGGTTTTCCTGGGGAAAAAACCTTTCCTCCAGAAAGTGACCTCATCGAGAGAGAATTGCATCAAACCAGGTAATAGGTGCAAGTAATGAGATTTGCTTTCTTAGTCATCTTCGCTCCAAGCTCGCCCCAAGTTGTGGAGTTCAGCGTAAGTTGTTCCCACATGGGGTTGGAGCTGAGGTCTAGCTCCCAGGGTGTGCTGCTGTTGGACATTGAATGTGGACGAGGTATTTTGAGAGTGAGATGGAGAATAAATTCTGTAGGAGACTTTTCTTTCTGAAAACTATTGCAGGGAAGAGTTGAGCCTGGAGAGGGGCAAGGCCATTTATTAGTTTGGCTTTCACGTTTGTCAGCTCGGACACTGCAGTGAAAAGCTTTTCAGCAGGCTTTATCCAGGTCTTGAGATGGATGCTGCCTCTCTGCCTGCCTGTGCCAGCAGAATATTCCCCCTGCATCTCCGGAAGCATGCAGGCTGCGGTCCCTCGGGAAAGGACGTGGGAGCAGGATGTATTCTAGCGTGATTCACGAGCATCCTCACATGATATTCTCCTCCTTTCTGCTGTTTAGCCTGCTGCTTGATGCAAGGTGTGTCGGCTGTTCCTGACCTTCTTTTTCTTCTTGCCTTCTGCTTGGTTGCTTTAAAGGTACTCCAGAGGTCGAGACGGCTGCAGAATGAGTTTGTACTACCTCTGCTGGAATGAGAGCTTGACCCCGGCTACAACTGTTTAGCACCATCAGAGTATAAGTGATAGGTCTAGTCTATCTCAACCCCATATTCAGAGTCATGGTCTTCCTCCAGACATATATATATATATATATATATTTGTGGCTATAATGTGGAAAACTAGACCAATCCACTGCAAATAACCTGTGCTGTGTTAAATAGCATGTGTTAGAGCAGCTCTAGAAAGGGTGATGATGATGCTAAATGAAGATGCTGGTGAATAATGCTGAGCCATAACCCTGCTTGGGACTCTCTTACTAGGCAGTCAGCGGTTTTGTGTGTTAATATATAAGCGTCCTCTTCTGAAGCTGAAATGACGTTTGTGGGAGAGGGGAATGTGAAAGAAGAGTTTTTCCTCCCATAAAATTCTGTATATACCGAGATACGTGTGGGACAAACTGTAAAATTGCTGTAGTGAAATTAGTAAAGGCAGGGAAAGAGCAGGATACTGTGCTGGACTTTAAAGCCAGCACATACAGGTTGTGGAGGTGGGGAAGAGGTGAGAGGCCATAGGAGTTTTAACTGTGTTGAGACTGTGTTTTAATACTGCCAAGCAAGGAGATGAGACTTCTTGGTGACTAGTGAAGCCTTCAAAGGGCAGAACGGGCTGCTAACGAAGAGCTTTAATTATCCTGTTGTCTGAAGAAGTGTTGCGGCAAGAAGCGCAGTCTGTAGAATTATTAGAAAACTTGTAGGTTGCTCTTTTTATCTCAAAAGGTAGAGGAAGTCGCGTGGGGAGTGGTTGCTTCAGTTGTGTGACTAATGGGGTGGTACTGGCTGAACCCAGTGATGGAAGGTGCCTTTCCTCCCCCAAATTCTCTGGGCGAGAGGGCTCATTGTTTTAAGAAAGGGAATCAGCACATCATCATACTGGTAATTTGAGTGCAACAGGCTTCCTAAACCTTTAAGCAAGCACAAACTTTGCCTAAAACGCAAGGGGGAAGGTTATGAGCAGGTAGTTGAACAGCTGTGTGCAGGTTAGAGTAAGGGTGAGGAAAAATCCCAGCTTAAATCACCCATAGATAAGAGAGATAATAAGTTAAATCACCCATAGATAAGAGAGGTAAGTCCAGGCCTGAAGAAACTCAGCCTGGAGTACTTAAGGAACTATCCAGTGCGGATGCTGAAAAGTTAGCCCCGAATTATTTATCAGAGGGTTGTGGAAGAGAAGGGAAGCCTGGAGAACCAAAGAAAAGGGGGGAACTCAACTTGAGCCCTTAAAAAGGAAGGGAGGAGATGGAGGGTGTCTAGCCTGATTGTCATGTCTTCATGGTTATCAGCAACAGGAGAGCACGCATTTGACAGTGTTTATAAGCATCTAGAGAATAATACAGTGATAAAACAACCAGCGTGAAACTGCTTTATGCTCAGCTGATGAGTTAACTGTCCCCTTTGTAAGGGTAAAAGCAGATTGGTTTGTCTTGGCTGTGGCAAGGCTTGTGACACAGTCCCACGTGATGTTCTGATAAGGGAACTGTAGGAGAGTAATTCAGGCTGAATCTCTTAGTACCTGCCGGTTGTTTCCAGCCGTTGGCTGTATCGAGATGGCATTTCAGATGCACAATCAAAGTCTGTCCTTAGTCTAGCTCTGTTTAGTATTTTCATTGCACCGGGGGCTCCAGCTCTATCTATTTGGCGTAGACGTAGGAAGAACCAGGTTTCCTATTCCCTTCCCTTTCATGTGTGCTTGTGTCCACTTGCTGGAGGCCAAAACCCAAAGCTGAAATCAGCTGGCAGGTCACTGCTTGGTCAGTGTGACATAGTAGTTCACAAAACTTGTAGGTACTGCAGTTTTCGTGGGCTTGCTGTCACTGATCTACAAAATGATAGCTGTCCTAACATTTCATCACCCCAAAATGGTGCTGAATATCCTGCAGTGGAGGTTAAGAGCTAGTACTGGTATGAAGGATGAATTTCTGAGACCTTTTCCTGGCCCTGTGTTTCTCTTAGCATTACTATATAAAAAGGTCCCAGCTACTTAACTCCTCTGTTTTCCAGCCGTCAGCCTGAGCCGCCAAAGAAGGAGAAGGAGGCAACCACAATTACCACCACTCAGTCGAAGAGAGCAGATGAATGGAAGGACCCGTGGCGTCGATCCAAGTCCCCCAAAAAGAAACTCGGTGTCTCTGTCTCTCCCAGCCGTGCACGTAGGCGCCGAAAAACCTCTGCTTCTTCAGCATCTGCTTCTGGATCTTCAAGGTGAGCGAAGGCGAAGAGCGTGTCGCATCCGAGCCTTGCTAGCGTCTCGGGGAATGCGGCGCAACCCTTCCTTGTCGGTGGAAGATGGTGAGATGTTTGGGAAAGCGCTTCAAGGCTTGCTGCTCGGTAGCAGCTCTGGAAGCCAGCATATAGGTGGTGAGATGGAGGCTAAAGGGGACACGTAACTGTGGGTGCTGTGATGTGATCTGTTGAAGACTAAGAAAAGACAGGTCCTTGGAAAAGTCACTCTTGAGGGAAATTAGATGGGAAGTGGTCTGGGTGATTAGTAGCCCACCCAGGTGAAAACTGACCTTAACAGGAGCGGAAGGAGCTGGAAGCTGTAAGAATTGGAGCCTCTTCACTCCAGGAGTGCTGGAGGGATGAGGTGAGCCCGCTCCAGGAAGAGCATGCTGATGCTACTGGGGAAAAACTCGGGTTGTGGAGGCTTGACAGAACCCTAGAGGGCTGCAGTGGAGCTCGGAAACCAATGGGTGCGAGAGAAAAATCACTTTTCAGGAAGAAGCGCCCTGAATCTAGGAGACTTGAGGCATAAGCTGGATCCATTTTCTTTAAATGCTTGAACTTTTGAAGCTCCTGAAAAGAGGGGGGAAAAGTATCAGAGAGGAATGAGGAACACACTGAATTGAAGATATGGATCTAAAAACCAAAGCCCTCCTGAAGTAGATAGCTTTTCTTGCTGGGATCACTGCACCTGAGATTTTTGTGTTCTCATACCTGTGTGACCCAACCTATCAGGAGATTATCTGGCATAAAATTTTGTGGATGGAGTTCTCAAAAAGGGATGGAAAGTCATTAGCTAAAGGAGGGGAGGCCTGTTCAAGGGTGCAAAGGGGGTAGCAATAATGGGATCTTCTCTATAGGAAAAGGGAGACCACTGAGGAGAAAGCAGGTAACTTTCAGGGCAGTGTTAGAACTTGGGAAGAGTGTACTGGAAAGAAGACCTCAGTCTCAGAGGACTTCGAGAGGCACTGAATTTTAATACTTTTCTTTCAGGTCATCTTCTCGTTCATCCACCTATTCTGGTTCAGGTTCCTCGCGATCTCGTTCCAGATCATCATCTTACAGCTCTTACTCTAGTCGCTCTTCAAGACACAGCTCTTTCTCAGGCAGCAGGTCCAGGTAATGCCTCCTTGGATTTGAAAGTAATGGTATACTGTTTTCCAAACACTCGCTAACAGCTATTTCTGCTGCTGCTTAAAAGCAAATAGCCAACTCTTGAAGTAGAACGTCCAAACCACTTTCCTGAGTGAGGGAAATACGATAGACTGCAAGGCAGCTTGCCGGTTTGGCTGTTGAATGAAGCAGACACGTCAGACACCCCCTCCTCTCCCTGGTACCCCCACCCACGAGCACCACGCAGTTGTGGCTGGGCTTTTGCCCATGCCTGTGGTAGCTGAGCGGTTGTAGGAGCCTGGCTGAGATTAATATTGCCATCATTTGCTTTTTATGATTGGAAGGAGTTACTGGCACCTCTTTCTGTCGCACTGGAATTTCCATTTCAACAGGCAAATCACATTTCTTTATTAAAGCAGTTGTGTCTTGTGATAGTTCTGACACTTCAAAGTAGCAGTTCAGTGTCCCATGCTGATTAAACAGAGGCGTGTTTATTGCTCTGCCACGTTTTTGCCCCTGCAGACAGTTTCCCAAGTCTGGAACACAAGTAATAGGAGGCCTGGCTCCCTAGGTAGGCACCTCTTCAGGGCTGAAATCGCGCAGGCACCCAGAGCGGATCACACAGTTGATGGGAGTGCACAGTGTCACTTTTGCAGAGGTGGTTTCTCCTAGGAAAGGCTCAGGTGGGAGCTGATCTCAGTGCAAGCACGTAGGTGTCTGTGGGGAGCGGGCTGACCTTCCCCCATCCACCCCATTTCAGGCCCCGTTCCTTGCGGGCTGACGCCAAGCATAGGTGACGCGCTTCGGTTAGCGTGCCTCGCTCTGAAGGCAGGAGGGTGAGGAACACCCAAGTGCCAAACTGTTCTTCAGAAAGCCAGTCGCCGAGGTGTCTGGCTCTCTCGGGAACAAGGCTGCAAGAAGGGAGCTTCCAGCCTTGGCGGTGGGGTGAATCACTTGAACGCCAGCATCTGGTGTGCCGCGTAAGTGCCTTACCTCTTTGGTCTGTCTGATCTTAGGAAGCTGCTCTTGCCCTTTCAACTGCTGGCTTTGATACAGGCCCCACTTGAGTTTGCGCTTTGTGTTCCAGAAATTACAGCTATCCAGTTAGATGTGGTTTTTTGTGTCTTTCTCCCGAGATTATTTTTTTGCTGCTGCTGCTGTTTAAAGGGTAAATGGCACTAGGAGTTACAGTTGGTTGAAACAAATCATGCTGAACTTGCAAGTCGAAATCCCACTTACTTTCCTGTAGACATATTCTCCCTAAGGATAGAACACAGAGAGGGCAGAGGAAGCCTCGGGTGTTGGTGTGGAATACCTGAGAGTGCCTCTCTTGCAGCTGACCCTATTTTTACCTGTTGTTTTCTCCTTTTACCACTGATCTGGTGACAGATGTTGATTTTGTTGAGCAGAGTCTGGATATGAAACTAGGATAAGCTCAGTCCCACGGGGACTAGCTCCTGGGATGCAGTCACTAGCCGAAGGAGGGAGTGGTGGCTAAAGGCACTGAAAGCCAGGAGAGCCATCCTCAGTCCCAGAGACTGAGCTGGGTGATGTGTCCTTCCTTTCTAGATCACGGTCCTTCTCATCTTCACCCTCTCCTTCTCCAACACCGTCTCCACACAAGCCGCTTGCGAAGGCTAAAGGGGAGTTATTACCACCTGCTGGTAAAGGGTAAGGCTTCATCTCTGTCTTCTGTCATCCGTCATCTTCGTATCACCTTCACGCAGTGCAGAAGAGGCTCCAAACAGTAGCCTAATCCCTGAGTCAGACCCTTCTGACCGGTTGACAGTTTAAGGAAGAAAAGGAAGATGCAAAATATGACCCACATAGAATAACGCTTAGCTTTGCATATTTAATTAAATGATGACACTTTCACTTATTAAATCCAAGTTAAGCTGTACAGGTATCCTTAAGTATTATAGAGAATCACTAAATCATTTAGGCTGGAAAAGATCCTTGAGATCGAGTCCAACCATTAACCTAACGCTACCAAGTCCGCCACTAAACCATGTCCCTCAGTGCCGCATCAAGGCCCTGTCATATATACGTATGTCATATACGTACATATATATGCAAGAGTGTTTAAACACACGTGTGATTTACTATTTAAACATGGTGTATGTGCTGATATATTTATACAGACGCTGTAAGAAAGTTTCATTCATTCCTCTACTGTGGCGTTAGTTAATGCACAGCCTTAGAATAAAGAAATGGTTCCGCCTCAGGTACTTTTAACGTTGGAGATAAATTAAAACAGCTGTGAAACAGTTTGGGGCAGATCGTGCCAGCGCTCCTGCTCTTTTAAATATTTGAAATTGCTATTTCACAAACTCCTGTAATACATAGTAAATTATGGATACGTTGCAGGGTGACACAACGCCGTAGTGACGTTACCCCATTCAAGGTGACCTGGAAATAAATTACACCTTGGGAATCCCCCTGAATTCTCCAGAATATGGGACAATCCCCTTTGCCACACTTCTGGTACCTTGTTGACCTGCTTTTTTTCTTTTTTTTTTTTTTTTTTTCCTTCTCAACTCAGAGGGTTCAGCCCTTCAAGGGCACACTCCCCGCCTGCAGCGATGTCTTTACACCCTTCTAGCGCACATCGCGGTGCTGATGTGGTAACGCACGACAGCAGCCTGCGCTAGCACGGGGGTTGTTTTCGCTGCGTAATAGTGCATGCACTTAATCCTGTGTTCTGCAGAGGATGAGTCCGGGATACTCTTAAGCACAAGAGGAGGAATTAACAGTCTCTATTTTTGTATGCAGACAGCCGCCTCCTCCCCAGTTAATAGTAGGCGTGACATCAGCGCTGGGGATGTTGAGCAGTAACCGGCTATTAGAGCTCTGAGCCCAGAAGTGAGCAGTCCTGAAGAGCCAAAGCGATTCCGGTCCCGCGTTAGTGGGTGCCAGATAAAGTCACAAAAACATCACGTAGCGCTCCTCTGCGATGGCGTTACCCGTTAAATCTTCTGCGGGGTATCGCGAGCAAAGGGACGGGTCCAGGGGGTGTTTTTGCACACACGGGCTCTTTCGCACGCTGCTAACCCGTGCGATGGAGTGAAAAAGAGCATTTTTGCATTAAACTGTGTGCGTTAGATTCTGAGGCCTGACTGGCAGATTTTAAGTAGGTGTATGTGTTTTGGGTATAAATGCACGGAATCAAATGGATAAGAAAGAACAGCGATTCCACAGTCGTCTCAATTAGTTAATTTACAAGTGGAACCTCTACAAAATTGGCTGCTATATAGTAACTTGTCTCTGAAAAGGTGACTTGATTTGGAATATGGAAAACAGATCCCTTTAGGGGAATCCGTATTGTTTGAGAACGAAACAGCCGCGTGTCTGTAGCTACAGTAATTATATCTATATAACATTCAGTCAACAGCAAAGATGAGCGCGTTTCATCGCCTTTGAAAATGTCTGTGTTCTCTACCTACCAACCCTGATCACGCACGTGAAAACTTTAATTTTTATAGTGAAAAATCTGTGAAGAAACTAGCTGCCCTTCCAGTCCCTCAGCCACTCACTAAAATTACAACTGCACCGGAGCCAGCCAAACCAGGGGATAATCGAGAGGCAAGAAGGAAGGAACGTCAGACAAGGACTCCACCCAGAAGGTAAGAAAGCTGTGGGGTGGAGTGAGGCTTGATCTCCTGGAAGATAGAGCAAATCCTGGGTTTCTTTCAGGAGTACCAACTACAAGGGCTCTTCAGTATTAAAGGAGAAACCTGTTTCCTGGGGCAGAAAGGAAACGGGAAGAGAGGGAAGGAGTTGGAGGTGAATGCTGGTGACACGCCACAGCAAGTGGCTCCTACCTCTGAAGGCTGGTTGGGGGATGAAGTAGGTGGAATACATTAAATGTGTTGAAAGGCAGGGTCTTCAGTGCCAAAAAAAGGCATGTTTGAGAGCCGCTGGTTGTGGAGGCCGCGCAGGACGGAAACACAGGTGCGTTTGGTCCAGAGAGCAGATCTGACGTGTTGGAGGGATAAGGTTTGTGGTGATGGGTTTGCACCCTGTTTCCTCTAAACATGTGCCAGTAAGCAGGGAGTATCTCTGCTCCCAGGAGCTGGTTCGCCAGCATCAGCAGTACTGCTGGAGGAGACGAGGAGGAACTCTGCTACTTTTGCTGTCCCCAGTGTACAACTTGCTGCCTCCCCTGCTCTACTTTCTCTTCCTGGCTTCATCCTGGTTTGAATGCTTCAAGTGACTTGTTCTGTCTGTCCTCTTAACTGTTTTTCTGCCTTTTTCGCCTCCCCTTGCATTTGAAATGAGAGAGGCTTCTGATGGTGTTTGAAGAAGGAGCGCTTGTTTGTATTTAAATATTATCAGGCTTAATCCATGGTTCTGTGTTTAAGAGCGTTGCAGGATAAATGCAGGTAGCATTGCCTGCTCTTGGCGGGACACAGTCAGCTAAGCACAGCTGAAACTCATCATGCATCCTTATGTTAGAAGATTTGAACTAAGTGGTACCTATGTGTTTAGTCTATGGAAGCAGTGGTTTGGTGCCTAAGAAATGTGTTTACTAGAAGTGTCTGGTTTACAAGCACACAAGGAGACTGAGAATGGTTTATCCCTGCGGTAAGGTATTTATGGTTTGCTTGGATCGTGGAATGATGCTTTTTGTCAGTGTGTTTTGAAGATGGCTCCAAGTCTGTTTTCCATTCAGGTTTCCAGAAGCATCTTGAGTCAATTCTTAATTTTGCACGGGGTTACACCTCCTGTTTCTTCCCAGTAGCTAAAGAAAAGGCCTGGCCTGAGCAGTTATGTCTCCACAGGTGAAAACTGATCATGGCAGTTTCTATTCCTTAGACTCCCATCAGTTCTAGTTTCGATTTCACTTACTTTAACTAGTTAATAATAACCTTGGATGCGTTTAGCCACCTTCGCTTATTCTTCATTCCAATCTTGGGGTCTGGTTGGGGTTTTTTTCGTGCTTATACCCACACAGACCCCACTGCCCTACACTCTCCCTGCTGTGCAAATGACAAAACAGCTCTCTGTGTTAGTAGTGGTGTGTTAGTCACAAAAAAATGTGTATGATTATTTGTATAGCCTGGGATACAAGGCAGTCCCGCTGTGTTACGCAGTTATCAATTTTTCTCTGTAGGAAGCATTTGCACCCGGTATCAGTACAGGTTTAAGGTGCTTTAGCTCATTCTTTGCCTGGTGTTCATTAGCATTACTCAGTCTTGCATAAAATACCTACTGTTCAGAAAACAGACGCTTCCTCGGGATTGGGAACGTAAGGTTGAGAAGAACATCTGGAACGATTCCATTTGCAAAGCACCAACCTTTTATCCAGCACAGGACAACAGCACCATGCTCAAACTGTCCCTTTACGCTTTCTTCTAACCCCGTTTCACGGCGGAGCACAGCGAGGTGAGGATGTCGTTTGCTGTCTTGCAGGCGGACTATCAGCGGCAGCATCAGTGGCAGTGCCAGCAGCTACAGTGGTTCCAGTTCCCGATCTCGGTCCTTGTCTCGGTCTCTCTCCAGATCTCATTCCAGATCGTCGTCTGCCTCAGTCTCCCACTCCCCGTCTGGGTCCAGGAAATCCAGGTACAGCCTCGAGCCTTCATTACCTTTGCTGAAGTAGGAGGACACTAGAAGTATTCTTAACCGTTGTGATTTCTTGCAGCGAAAGCTCTCTCTACCTTCAAGCGTCAGAAGCTGTAGGTAACTAGACCATGAAACGATTGTTTCTTTGTGTGGTGTTACAAATCCTGAGTCCTGAATCAGGACAGTAGTACAGTGTTGGCAGCATCCTGTGGCTTATTCAGGAAAAGAATCTGTCACGTGTGCCAAACTGCCCGTTTTTACCTAAATTATGACCAAAGCATCTCCTTATGGCCACGGTGATCCCACATCCTAATTTATCTACAAGGTAACAGTTTTGAGCTACGGAGCTTTGCTCTTCTAAACCTCTCCTCCCTCTGGTTGCTGAATATCCTTAGGGAAGATGCTTGGCCTGTCAGGAGAGGTAGGTCAGAAAATGCATAAAAGGCCCAACTAATGATATTTTTACTTTGCTGGTAAAGTTGCACAGCCAGTTCCCTTTCTGTTTAGCCCCAAGTGAATAGTTATATGGCTGTTAGTCTGTGGGATTTGTAAACAGCTAACTCCCTCCAGTAAAGAGTCTTGAAATAAACCTCTTTCGCGTTCTTTGTTCTGGTTTTCTGCATCTGTTCGCACACTGGAATCCCTGAAACCTCATAAGCAGCCTTGAAACATGATGCTTCCCTGTGATACAGATTTAGAAGTAGACCAACAGTGTAAAACTAGTGGATTAAGTAGGACTTGGCTCTGACCAGCGGTAATTCACGTATCTGAACTCTGTGAAACTCCAAGGTTCAACATCCGCATTATTTTACGGAAATACAAACTTGTTTACTACATGCTTGTCGCATTCATCAGATCAGGCAGGGGTGATGCAAGAGGTTCAGAGAGCACTTGGGCACGCTGGCTCTGCACTGCCCTGCCGTACTTGAGCGGGCTTGAGAGGAGAAGATGGGGAAAACTTAATGCAGGTGTTGCTTGTGTGGCACCGGGGCCATGCCTGCTGCTTTTACAGGGGCGTTAAAAGGAGGAAACATAGGAAATATAGTCTGTGCCCAAACCAGATTTGCTGTCACAACCTTGCAGCCTGGAGCTTTTCTGGAGAAGGATTTTCTGGCTCATCCAGTTGCCGTGGCAGCAGTCGATGAGACGCCTCAAAACCCGTCTCTGTCAGGACACCAGCGGGTAGCAACTTCGCAGCTTGTTCCAGGGCTCGTGTGCGCTGCAGCTGCCGCAGCCTGTTCAATCATACACGAGCCGGCTTCCAGCAACTGAGCTTGGACGTTGCTGGCAGAGCAGGCGCTGGGCAAAAGTCGGCGTGGCCTGCAGAACCTGCTGGAGAGGCTGCCTGAATGTTCGTGTAGTCAGTGTACGCCTGGTCCCTCCTGGCAGTGGCTGCGGTGCCAGCCGGCTCCCAGCGGCGGCGGTGGCGTGCCCCTGAAGGGAAGGCTGGTGCATAGCCCTGTGTTTTTGTCTGATACGTTTCTAAGTAGAAAGTCTTCCTTAATATAATGATTGTCTGATGTTTTTAATGTTATGAATCCATTAGAAGATAGCCATCTTATAGGCACTATTAGAAGATAGTCATCTTACAGCCGTCTTCCCTGTCATTATCAGTCGTGACAGTACGTACATGCTCAAAACAGGCCAGCTGGGCTCTCTTGTACCCTGGGGAGCTGGGCAGGAGCTGTGGGCTGTAGGACTCCAGGGCTTTTAAAGCCTCTGTGAATAAATATGCACCAAACAACCAAAACATTGCCAGGGAGCGCTTGACCTGAGCCATAACACTGACCTGTACGTGATAGCGCACACCCTGCTTTCACTTTTTGTTTACCTGGGGAAACAGTGACATGTTTACATGTTGCCTTTAATCCTGTTTATAAACAAACAGTACTTTCTAGACTTGCATCTAACACGTTTGGGATTTTTCATGCCATTGGCACCCCGGGAGACACAGCCTTTATCTCTTCGTTGTTATTGCCTGCCTTAGCAGCTTTCTGACATCCCAGCCGCTCAGGGGGATTAAAACAAAGGCGTCTGTCTCATTGCTGCCTGGTTCCTGTCGCATTCGTGACTGTAACGGGCTGTTGGCTCTTTCCAGGTCCCTGAGCGTGAGCAGCGTTTCCTCTGTCTCTAGTGCCTCCTCTAGCAGCAGCTCTGTACGCAGCGCCGACTCCGAAGACATGTATGCGGACTTGGCCAGCCCTGTTTCCTCAGCCAGCTCCCGATCGCCAACCCCAGCGCAGCAGAAGAAAGGTAGAGGTACCTGGTTTGGTATTTTCTTCTCCGAGGGGTGCTGGGAAAAGAAGGGAGGGGAGCAGAGGTCTATGTACAGCTTGCTTGGTGATGTTATGGGCTCCAGGAAAATTGCTGAGCGGAGCTTGTGGCTTGCGTAGACTTAGGGGAGCCCAGAGACTTCACCTGAGGAAGGTGAGACTGTGGAGGAGGGAGGCTGTGGAGCAAATACACATTCACATCCTTCCATCCACGTGTCGCTGGCTGCAAAGATGCCTTTTCCTGCCTGGGAGTCCTGCCTGATGCCTTCTCCCTTACTCGTTCTCTTTCACCCTTGTGAGGTGATGCTAAATCTTCTGGACAACTCCAATGTCATGTTGCTCTCCCTCTGTTCTTTTAGACCGTAGCAGAGTTGGCGGCAAGAGCCTTTTGTTCTTTGTCTTTTATGTTAAGCATCCTCTCTGCGGAAATTCTGGTTTCCTGAATCTTTTAACCTTGGGGCCATGTGCTATGCTAACTGGTGTGGGCTTTTTCGGTCCCTGGAGCAGCATCCTCTTGCCCTGCCCTCCAAAGGGAGGGCAGGCGAAAGGGATGGATCGCAAATCACTGTATCTGCTCTCTGGTTTCAACAGGAAAGTCAAAAAAAGAAGATAGTGCTAAAGAGGAGAAGAGGAAACGGGATGTGCCTGCTCAGCTCCTGAAATCAGCCAAGCCCACCCAGGGGAGCAAATCGCAGCAGCTCCTCCAGACCCAGCAGCCCTCAGCCCCCCAGTCTCAGCAAGGGGGCTTCAGCGCCCACAAAGAGATCAAACTGACGCTCCTGAATAAGGTGAGAGGTGGGGTGGGTGCCCTTCCCTCCGCACGGGGGTTCCGAGGAGCCGATGGGACGGAGTCTGGGGCTCCGGGCTGGCGGAAGGGGACCTCCAGGCTCCATGCTGTAGGTCTGTGGCTGGGATTGAAGGGCGACAGACAGAACCAGTTTGGCAGCACACACCCTGTGGTGGCTTGAGTTTGGGACTGTGTTGGCGGCTCCCCTGGGGCACATTCCTGCTGCAGCTTCAAGGGCTCTTCCCCGCTTTCTCGAAGGCTGCAGCCAGAGCACCGAGGTGAAGGCGTGCACGGCGCAGTCCCACACGCGCTGGGGCCTTGCCCACTGAAAGCATGCTTCCCGCACGCTTCCGAGCGAGCTCTCCTCCCGCTGCCTGCTCCAGAGCAAACTGCTGACGAGCCATTAACTGAGTCAGGAGGTAAAAGTGGCGATTGCCTCACCTCTCTGGGGTGCCTGCCACCAGCCGCGCTTTCCACGGGGAGCCTGGCGCTTTCCCGTTTACAGCTGAGCCCGGTGCCCCAGTTTGGTGCCTTCGGCTGAGATTGCAATCCGGATCGTGTGGGAGACTTTGGCCTCGTGGGGTTTTGTGCCGGAGCAGGGCGTTGGCCCCAGTCACGTGGGTAGGTTCCTGTTTTTGAAATGTTAATAGTTTTTTTTTCTGACAGTCCAAGTTCCCCATTGCAGTCTGAGGCCGCAGTTTATTCTACTTCCCTGTGCTATGACGTGAGGCGCCTTTATCGAGTCCGTGAAGCATGCTCCGTGGGGAGGAGTGTGTAATTACACATAACTACCGGCTGGCACGGTCGGTTTGTGGAAGAAGGCACAGCTCTCCATGCCTCTTTGACATTTGCTATCCTTGGTGCTGCCGAAAAAAACCCTCTGCAAAACGCTGCTATTTTCCTGCTTCTGCCAATTATGAAAATAGCCCGTGAAACAGTGCAGCATTAGCCTCAGTGCCAGAGGATGCTGCCGTTGGCTTACGGTGGTAGGGGAGTTAAATGATGCCAGTAATGGTTGGGACTGGTATTCGCAAAGCTTAATAGATGTGTGTGCGTGAGCCAGCACATCGCAGGCAATACCTCTGCCTGCTTCCCTCCCCGGTGGCCGCTCAGCTCCACTGTCTGTTTTAATTCCATTTTAGGCAGCTGACAAAGGAAGTAGGAAGAGATACGAGCCAGCAGACAAAGACAGGCCGACCTCTCCTCCAGCCAAACGGGCGAACCTGTCACCTGACAGAGGTGAGACATCAGCCATCCCAGGCCCTCCTGGCCTGGCTGGGTTCCTGCTCTGCCGCTCAAAAGCGGTGCTCCAGCGACAAACGTCCTGTGAAAGTCTCTGCTGCAAGTCTACTTGCTGGAGAGGTTAATTGCAGGCATGTGTCCTTCCAAAACCTCAGTGTGCGCGATTGCCACCAGATAAAGCGGGGCGTATTAGCTCTCCTGCTGCAAAAAAACACAGTGGAGGTGAGACGCTCTGGTTTATGAAGTAAGCGAGGTGAGGTCAGCCCTGGGCAGGCCAAACCCGGCTTTGCCTAGCTGTCTTGCGGTGCGCGTTGTGAGTTACCTTGGCTCCACTATGTCTGTGTAACTCCACTGCAAAAAAAAAAAAAGCAAGCCCTCACTTTGAAGACACAGCGTGCTCGTCTCCGCTGTAGGCACACATCCATCCCATAGCGACCCCCTGTTCTCTAGCGATGTCGTTGGATGTGGCTCTGGAATTCGTAGGGTTTTCCCTTAGTGCATGCCGGGGTCTCCTCTGCCTTGTATTTCAGTCCATTGCTGTGCATCTTCGTTCTCCTGACAGAAAGGCTTGTGGCAGTGCTTAGAAAGGGAGCGCAGGCTGCCAAGGCCGCCAGGGTTGCTGCAATAATTGGCTGGATCACCCATCCTGCGAAATGAGACGATTTCTCCACTTGTGTCTGACACAATCCGATCTGCCCCGTATGTTTAGAAAGACACGGGCTTTCCAGGTGTTCTCCTGCGTCTGAATCCTCAGCATCAGTGTTAGCGCCTCGGGAAATGGAGCTAGCAAGCCGCACCGAGAGGGGCCTCAATGCCACGCTCCAGCCTTTGCTGTCACTGCTGAAAAACAAAGCAGGGGAGCCGTGGGCCAGAGGTGCCTGGTTTTGACGTACGAGCCAGCATTGACACGTGATGTTGTTTCCCCTGTTTTCTCGGCTGTAGGTGTATCTTGTTGACTCTGGGTGCCAGCCAGAAAAAAAAAAAAAAACTTCTGTGCTAATAGCCTGGTTGCATTCGACTCCTGCAAAGGCAGCGTGGAAGGGACTGGGTGAGGTTGAAGTTCACTAGGATCTAGTTCACAACTACTGCTGAGCTGCAGACAAATGGATGGGCCGACCTAGCAAACTGTGCTGATTTTATAGATACGTAGATGTAATTATATCCTCTTATTTGTTGTCTGCGCATTATAAAGCATTTTTAAGCGGTGGCAAATGGGGCACAAGCCCTGAAGGCAGCTCAGCCTGGCCTCCTGGTGACAACCATACCCTTGACTGAATTGGGACTGAGCAGGAGGCACCCTGTGGCTGGCCAGTGTTTGTGCCCTCAGCCTCGCCTCCCTGTTCCGTAACCTTGCTGTGATCAGGTGCGCGGTGTCTGCAGCCTTGCCTTCCTCACGGTGTCGGTCCTCGGGAGCAGAGGGCTGCCCTAACGCGCACAGGCGGCTGGTGCTCCGAGGAACAGAGTGCCTTTGCTCCCTGGAGTGCTACTGAAAGTGAGATCAGCCCGCCAGCATTGCTGTCCCAGTGCCCTGTAGCAGGGCGAGCTGCCTTCCAGCTATAGTTGCCCCTCTGTGCACTGGGATAACAGTGGTTGAGAAACCCACTGCAGCAAAGCTGGATAATGCTGTCGCAGGACCCCAGTGGGCTTCCCACTGCCAGCGAGTCCCCACAGTGGTTCAGTCTGTGCTGAGTAAACACGGGGGTGATGCTGCCTGTGGATTGGTCCCAGCTGGCTCCGAAAGCAGCAGAGCTGCACCCCCCCAGCACTCTTGAAGCCAATATACCCTGTTATCCAGCCAGCGCGGAGCCAGCTCGGGTGCCGCTGTGCCCATTACACGCCAACCAGATGATCTGCCGGGGGGTAATGGAGCACTGGCTTGGCCTGCGAGGGCCATCCTTGCCCCACAGGTCTGCAAGCAAAGCATGGCCTAAAAATGCAGTGGAGGAGCCTTGTTCAGGCAGCTGGAGGGTGAGGAGAGGGCCGGTGCAGCTCCCCGCAGGTGACGTTTTGTACATTTGTACATCACAAGGCCGACTGTAGGTCACAGCCTTGACTAGCTTTTCTGCTCGCCCTGAAGACGGGGTGCACAACAGCAGGTTCCTTTTCTGGCTGCTGCTGGACTTGGCTTTTTGCTGGCAAGATCTGCTGGGCCTGAGGAGAGCATCCTTACGCTGCTGAGCTGGTAGGGTAGGCCGGGTAGCGACCCGTACCTTGGCGAAGAGCGAGAACGTCTCACCTTTTCTTCTCCCGATAGGCTCTCGTGACAGGAAGGCGACCGGGAGACTCTCTTCACCCAAGCAAGAGCGACAGAGGGGCCAGAACCCGAAACCTTCTCCTGCACAGACAGACAGGTCAGTCTCGCTTGTTCTCGTGGGTTGCTTGTGGGCTAGGCTGGGGCTCGCACTCCTCCAGCAGTTCAGTCCCTCCTCTCAGGGCAGCTCTGAGGCCCTGTGGCTGTAGTTTCCAGTTGTCATGGAGGCTCAGCGAGAGGAAGGATGCGGAGCTCCCTGGGCAGGTGCCCGAGGCGCTCGGCTTCACGTGGAAGTCACCAGCTAAGCTGTTGTAGCTCAGAGATGAGCAGGAGCCTGGGGGTTTTCCTGAGGAGCCGACTGGATTAGGTGCAAGCTCAGCCATGCCAGTGCCTCTGCCTCTTGCTAGCACTGCGTAGTGCTAATGAGAAAGAAAGTACAACCCCTTCACCCCACTGCCGAGCTCCTCGTGGTATCTCGCTTGGGTGCCCGATTCTCTCTCTTCGTAGCCTGGCATACCCTCAGCCACTCGTTCTGCTGCTGTGCGATGTTAAAATGTGGTCCCTTGTGAGACCAAATGGTGACTAGCCCTGGCTTTGTGCTTTTCCATCCCCTCTGGTGACAGGCGACCAGCTCACGTCCAGTTTCTTGGCAGTCTGCACCTGCTGCTGTGCTGGGAATATCCCATTGCAGAACTGGATGTGTGGCTCCAGGGGCCTTGGGCTGAGCTGTGCTCGGAGCCCTTTGGCTAAAGGGTTGTGGAGCACCTTCTGTGGCACACCTAA
This sequence comes from Phalacrocorax carbo, assembly GCF_963921805.1. Lineage (NCBI taxonomy): Eukaryota > Metazoa > Chordata > Aves > Suliformes > Phalacrocoracidae > Phalacrocorax > Phalacrocorax carbo. The sequence goes on from NC_087520.1 coordinate 44,450,498, forward strand.
AGCTTCCTCGGTCCTCCTTGCCCGTAGCCAGCCAGTGCTGCTTTGCATTTCTCTAATGTCATCTCTCTGAGGATCTCTGTGAGCAAACAGACGCAGCCCTGTCCCGCACCCCTGCGTTCCTTAGCCTGCAGGACTTGTGTCATCCCCTCTCCCCAGCCTGGGGCACGAGTGAGCCTCAATTTCTGTGTGTCAGAGTCTTCCCAAACCAAAACCTAGCCCCGGCTGCCGCAGCCCTGTCCTTCAGGCCCTGAGGTCCTGTTTTCTAGCAGTGAAGAGGAACCCCAGCCTTCCCAGGCTGGTGGTGTTGACCTCATCCTTGGTTCTTGACCCTCTTCCGCCTACTGCTGTTAGGTTTGGTGGTGTCGCGTGGTGGGCTCGACGTGCCCAGGCACGGGAGCGGTTAAGGACACACTGGGTTTCTCTAGGGCAGCCAAACGGTAGGTCTGTGTCCTGTTTTGAACTCCTTGGGGTTGTTTGGGTCACGCTTGCACAGCCCCGCTTCTCTTAAGCGTAGTATGAAAGGGTGCAAGCGGCATGAGCGGAGGGGACAGTGACTCCCACCGCTGCCAGCTGCCAGCAGCAGCGGCGCAGGCTTTCCCGAATGGTCCAAGCCATTAGAAGGATCCAGCCGAGGCTCAGCCTGCGCCTGCAGCGCGTTACCGAGCCAGCAGCGCTGCAAAACCCTGGCAGGCTCATCTGCTTCCCGGTCCTGCCACCCTTGTCCCACCGTAAGGGGAAGTGGCAAGAGCAGCAGGCTGCTGGCCTCCAGCCCCGGTCACAGCCCCGACCCTGGAAAAGCCACTGCTGCCAAGCTCGCGTGCAGGGGAGGGGAGTGTTCCCCCAGCTTTGCTTCGCTTCGGACCGCGGCAAAGCAGCCTTGGAGCAGAACTGGAGCGTTTGTGAGCTCCCCCGCAACTGCCAGATCAGCACCACAAGAGCCAGCAGCATCGCAGGGCCGGGGCTGTCAGGATTTGAGACCACGGGGGTCCTCCAGGGCTGCCCTGCGCTTACCCCCGAGGCTCTCCCCCCTTGGCTTGTATGACCGTGAGCTCCCTCGCACACGTGCGTCCCCCAGCAAGCCGCTCACACCGGCCAGCATGGCCCCTGGGAGTTGCTGTTGTGGCAGCCGTGGGGCCGAGTTTAAATTTCGAGATCTCCCCAGAGCAGCTGATCTTTCACTCTTTCAGCCAGTTTTCCAACCCCAGGGCTTGCATCTTGAACCCGTTCTCTTCCACTGACGCGCAGAGCGATGCTTTCTACCGCGACAGGTGCCGAAGGGGTTGGTTTGCCCCCTCTCACCACCCTCTCCTCTCTCTCCCTGCCAGGAAACGCCAGCTCTCACCTCAGTCCAAGAGCTCCAGCAAAGTCACGAGCATACCGGGCAAAGCATCCGAGCCGGGCCCCACGGGCGCCAAGGCGGGCAAGTCCAGCACCCTGTCACGACGCGAGGAGCTCCTGAAGCAGCTCAAGGCGGTGGAAGATGCCATCGCTCGCAAGCGGGCCAAAATCCCGGGGAAAGTATAGTGGGCCGTGCGCGGAGCACCGCTCTGCCCCTTAGTGACTGTTCATGTTTTTATAAATAGTGTAAAAGCGGCCACTTTGGGATTTTGCAGTTCTGTCTTATTTTGGCTGCGATTCTTTTTAAAAAACAAAAACCACACAAAAAAAAAAAACCAAACCACCAAACATTGAAGTTTTGTCAGCTGAGACGCCTGAGACGACTCGCTCCGGCTCCCGAAGGGCGAGCGGGGCCAGCCCCGGGCTCTGCCGCCGCCGGTTCTATGTAAATTATGCACAGAGGACTCCAGCCCCGTCGGATGCTCTCGCTGTTCCTCTCTTTCTCTCTGCCCTCTCCTCTTTGCTAGCCTTGAGTTGTATTCTCCTAGTTAGCCCTGCTGTGTGTTGAGTGTCTTCAGCAATGCAGTTCTTATATACTGTGTAACGAGAGAGCCGAAAACTGCTGTGAACTACTGGCAACATCACCTTCTCCCCCTGCCCTCCCACCCCAGGAACAAAAATATATATATATTCTTGACTAAAGTCTGATTGGGAAAATGACCTGTCTTTTATTTTAAGCATCGGATTGTTTTAGTTGATTTAAAAGGAGCCCTGAAGGTGTTGTGGGGATGTCTGTCTAACAAGGAGGGTCCTTTTATTCCTTTTTTTTTTTGGTCTTTTTTTTTCTTTTTTTTTTTTTTTGAGGGATCTCCCTGAAATAAAGTATTTTGATAACCAGTTCCTCCTTCCTCTGCTCTTCTCAGTCTGCCCCTCTCCTCCTCCTCCCTCCCCTTGGGGGCCTATCCCCCTCTCTTTGCTCTGTAGTTTATTTTTCCTGCTCTCCCGCTGACCCTGCGGCTGCACCGACCCTGCCGCCGGCACCGGCAAAGAGCTGCCCCAGCCCCCCTGTGCACCCCCAGTGCTGTGGAACCTCCAACCCCGCAGCCCCCCAGTATTAAACCGGTATCCCACCGCTATTAAATGTTAGCGGGGCCAAGGCCCTGCCGGGGAGGGGAGCGGGGGGTTCTGCAGCCTGGGGCATTGCTGATTTCTCCCAGCACAATCTGGGGGTGCCTCTGTGCTCATCCAGACCTTCAGGGGGTGATGTGTGGGGTCACTGCTCCCCTCTCGCATGTGCCTCAGCCCTGCCTGCTCGGGGCGTGGAGCACCCCATAAAGTCTCCTCTGAAACGGGCCCAAATCCCATCTCTCTGGTAAAAAAACAAAGCGTGGCTGTGCCTGGTTCCCACGTGCTCCCACCAGTACTGTGCTTTCTGTTATACTGGGACCACTGGGCTGCTACGGGGACAGAGCCTGACCCCCAACCCATTCCTCGCCCAGCGTGTGGAGCACGCGTGGTGCCGCGGTCCAGGCGAGCAGGGAGCCCCGGCGAGCCCAAACCCAGCTCCGCAGTGGGATGGGATGCAAGGGCAGGGGGGGGTCATTGAATGATGTGGGGCTCCGTGTGGAGCAGAGGAGGGGAAGGAAAAAAGCCATCTACTCATCCCCAAACCAGCTGCCCTGGTCCCACCGCATCCTCCCCTCTCTTCTCAGCGCCATCGTCCTGCCTCTGCGCCACCGGGACATCCCTCGATATGCGCCCGGGGAGCATCAAAGAGGGGTAGACACAGCCTTTTCCAGTGTTGCCCAATTTGGGTTTTCTAGTCCGGGAACATGACGGTGATATCACTTGGTTAGGCTTACGCAACGGGGCGAGGGCTGGCGCCGTGGCCTGGGGCACAGGGATCCCATCCCTGGGGGTTTGTGGGAGGGCTGGGGCGACGGCGGACGGGTACCCAGGGCATCCCGTGCCCGCTCGGCGGGCACGGGATGCCCTGGGTACCCGTCCGCCGTCGCCCCAGCCCTCCCACAACCTGGACCACACAGCCCCACGCTGCTCCATGTCCATCCCCAGGGCATCCAAACTGATGGACGCCCCCTTCCTTACGAGTCTGTGCACATCCACACCCATCCACCCATTCCCCACCCCCACCCCCCGCCCCAACCCCCAATTCTGGGGGTGTCGGGAGCCGATTTCCGGGCTGGAACACGCTGGGTTGAGAAGGAAGTTAACGACGGCCCGCGGGGAGGAGGAAGGCAGCCAGAGCTGGAGTTTCCAGGTGTGTGTACATCACCTGCCCGAGCGCTATATAAAGGCGGCGGTAGCGGCGGTGCTGCCACTCGGCCGCCCGCATCCCTGGGGGAAGCAGTTCCTAAGGGCCCCCCCCCTCCATCGCCGTGCTCCCACACCCTCGACGCCCACCCGATGGTAACGCCGGGTCTGGGGGTGGGGGGAGGTGGGTGCGGTGGGGCTGCGGGTGCCAGCGGCATGAGCGCAGGGTGGCAGCCGGGATGGGGTGAGAGCGTGGGTGTGCACGGTTGTGCGCGGCGGTGGGGGGGGGGGGGGGGTTCATGCCATGTGCTTGGAGGGCGTGGGTGTGCACGCACGTGCGTGTGCGCAGAAGGGCTCCCCAGCTGGAGGGGGGGGTGGAAATGTGAACGCCGGCGGGTGCTGCTCTGTGTGTGTGTGTGTAGATGCACATGTGCTGGGGATGCGTGTGTCTGGACGCGTCAGGCTGCCCGTGCGTGTGGAGGTGTGCACCCTGCTGGGGGGTTTTTCCCACATATACGTGTGTGCTGGGGTGTGGGGGGAGTCCTGCGCCCTATATGTGTAAGGGCTGGCCAGTCTTATATATGCACGTGTGCCTGGCTCTATGCCCATATGCTGGTAATGGAGGGGGGGGGTGTGTCCCTGGCTGGTGTGTGTCTGTCTGTGGTGTGTGTCTGCCCATGGAAGGGTAGTTTGGGTGTAGGCATGTATACTGGTAACGTGTGCGTGAGAAAGAGAGAAGCATAGCATTTTTTCTCTGCATGTATTTGCACAAATGCATATGTCCACATAAGCATATGTGCTGTTACTGCCGTGTGGGTGTGTGGCTGCACACAGGCTGATAACTCCGCGTGTGTCTGTGTGTGTGTGCATCTGCACGGAAGGGCAGCGTGGCACACGTAGGTGTGCTTGTGCATAGGCACGTGTTCGCGTGCACGCCGGTGCTGATGCGTTGTTACGCACGTGTGCTTGTACCCTTTGCGCTTGCATGCACGTGTGCTGCTGCGCCGGGTACCCACGCCTGTGCTGATGGTCTCTGTGTGTTGTGCAGCGCTGGATTGTGTGCTGGCACCATGTGTGGTTGTGTACACAGGTATTCTGTACGCGTGTGCGTGCACAAATATATGCTACATCTCTTGGGGGGGGGTTATAGCTGATACATGTGTGCACACACATGCTAGTCCTCTGGGTGCTGGTGCCTGTGTGGGGAGGTGGGTCCCTGCTCCGGGCTGTGTCCCCAGGAGGGCAGGGGGTGGGTGCCAGGGCAGGGTGCCCTGTGGGACGTGGGTCTCCCCCTCTAACCCCACTCTGGCTCTCGTGCAGGGCTGGCTCGGCGCCCTGGCGCTGCTGGGCGTCCTGGTGCTGTGCCACGGCCTGCGCCGCCCCAGCAGCCCCCAGCACCATCCCCATGTCCACTGCTACAGCGCGGGCGAGCTGCGGGACGGCGAGGCCCCCGCGCACCTCCTGGGCCGCAGCCTGCGCTGGGACCGCTACGTGCCGGTGCAGCTGGTGCCGCAGCTGGAGCGGTTACAGGAGGCCACCGGCCACCGCCGCCACCGCCGCCACCGCGAGCGCGCCTGCCCCGCGCTGCAGCTCCGCACCGGCCTCCACAGCGAGCCCAACGAGCGCTCCATCTCCCCATGGCGCTACCGGTGAGTGCCCCTGCCCCGGACCCCCCGCCCCGTGCTGGCTGCTGCACCGTGCCTCAGTTTCCCCGAGCATCCCTTACCTGCCTCTTCCCAGGGCACCACCCCCCGTTGCCTGCCCGGAGGGGTTGAGCCAAGCATGGGGTGGGGTAACTTGGCGGGCGCTGAGGAAGGGGCTTGCTGACCGTGTCCCCCCCTCCCCTCCACCCACAGCATTGATGAGGATGAGAACCGCTACCCGCGCAAGCTGGCCTTCGCCGAGTGCCTCTGCAGCGGCTGCGTGGATGTCAAGACAGGGCGGGAGACGACGTCGCTCAACTCGGTGGCCATCCACCAGACCATGATGGTCCTGCGGCGCAAGCCCTGCCCGCGCCCCTCCGGCCCCGGCCTCGTCACCTTCGAGGTGGACTACATCAGGGTGCCGGTGGGCTGCACCTGTGTCCTGCCCCGCACCGGGCGCTGACACCCCCCCACCCCAGCTCCCGTGGAGCCCCGTAGCGTGACCGTGTCACCACATCCACCCTCACCCGTGCTTGTTTTAGAGCACCCACCCGGCACCCCCACCCCCCCCATAGCCGGGTGTCCCCCCCAAACCCTCACCTTGTTATTTATGAGTTATTTATAAGCCTTGCTGCTGGGGGACTTTTTTTTTTGTTAACCTGTATTTATTGCTGACCCCCCCTCACCCCCGCAAAGGCTGCGACTCCGGGTCCAGCATCACCCCATGGTGCCCAAGACCCCACGGCCGGACCCTGCGAGCACTACCCGGGGGCTCGCTGGTTATTTATTCCCCTGCAGAACTATTTATTGTCTCCTCTATATGTGCTATTTAATGCCGGCAGCGTGCAAATAAAGGCTGAGCCCCGGGCATGGTCCTTGCTCTGTTCCCAGCCAGGGTGGCGGGGACGTCGGTTCAGGGGACAAAGGGGTGCGGGTGGGGACGGAGGCGCACCCACGGGTGTCCCAAGGGGTGATGCTCAGCTGTGCGGGCATCTCTCAGCCCCAGCGCAGTGGGCAAAGCACCAGTGCACCCAGTGCAGCAGGGCAGGAACAACTGGGAGGCAATGCAGAGGGTGGCAGGGCAGGGGGCTGCCCCACAGCCCCAGCCCTGGGGGCGACCAGCCCCAGCACCCGCAGCATCCCACCACCCACACCTTTCCCACGCTCTGACCCTCCTCGGGCACCCACGTTCCACGGACCCAGCGCCCCCTGCTGGGGCTGCCCCACGTGCCCTGCCAGCACCCACGGGTGCTCTGGGGCAGCTGCACCCCTCACCGGACCACGGCTCTTGTGGGGGGCAGGGGGTGCCCAGAGCAGCTGATGCCCAAGGTGGGGGGTGGGGGTGTCAGGGATTTGTCACCCCCCCTCCCCAGCACATGGATGTGGCTATTCCTTGTGCCCCCCATGTCACACCCAGATGCCCTCCAGCACCCACACGTGGGAAGGGAAATGTGTTGTCCCCACCCCCACCAGGGGTGACACCAGCCTTTGGGGGCTCCTCTGGGACACGCTGTGCAGCTGGGGTGCAGATCCACTCCTGGGGACCACGTGCCACCGTGCATGTCCCCCCCCCAGCTTCACCCCACCATTGGGCCCACGGAAGATTTCAGGAGGGCCCAGCAGTGTGGGGGTTCCCCCTGCCCCCCTCCCCATGGCAGGAGGGCCACGGCCCTGCAGCAGCCACACTCTGCCTTCCCCCACCCCAGCTCCTGCTGCTCCACAGGGTTTGCCCATAATTGGGCTGTTTGTCCTTAAAACCCACCCCAAACCCAAACCCAGCAGCCGCAGCCCCCCACACGCCCCCAGGGGAGCAGGACGCAGGGGGAGCCGGTGCCTTTCCCACTTTTTATTGCAACAGCAAAAGTGGCAAAAAACAGCAAGAGCCGGTGCAGGGAGCAGAGCTGCCTGATCCCCCCTGGCCCTGTGGGGCTGCGCAGCCTGGGGACCTCCCGGGATGCCGGGGATTCCCCAAAGAGCTGGGGTTCCCTAGGGATTTGGGGGTCTCCCAAGGAGCTGGGGCCTGCTTGGAGACCTGGGGATCCCCCAGGGCACTGAGCACCCCCAGGGATTTGGGGATCCCCAGGAGCTGGGGAGCCCACAGAGAGCTAAGAATCCCCAGAGACTTGGGGACCCCCAGCAGCCTGGGAGCCCATGAGAGCTGGGGAGCGCTCAGAGATTTGGGGATCCCCAGGAGCTGGGGAGCCTCTGGGAGCGGGAGACTCCGGAGGGAGCTGAGCATCCCCGGGGATTTGGGGATCCCTCGAGGAGCTGGTGCTCCCCAGGGATTTGGTCATCCCCAAGAGCTGGGGACCCGCCAAGGCGCTGAGCATCCCTGGGGACTTGGGGATCCCCAGGAACCAAGGAGCCCAGTTTCCCCCGAGGGACCGGGGTGCAGCTGGGAAGCGGGAGCGCGAGCAGCACAGAAGCAGCAGGAGGCCCCCCCGTTACTCAGCCTCGACAGGGATGGGGTTCACCTGACCCCCCACCTCCACCGGCTGCTTTTTGCGGGCATCGGCGGGGGGCCGGGGCGGGGGGTTGCTGGGTGGCTGCTTGATGGTGTCCCCCACGTGCGGCCGCTCCCGGGGCTTCTGCTCGATGGGTCTCCACTCCTCCCCACGCACTGCTGCCTGCAAAGCCGGGGGGCCGTCAGGGGGGGGTCCCTCCTCTAGCTGGGCCCCCAGCACCCCAAAGTTGCTCTGCACTCACCAGCAGGTAGATGCCACTCGCGATGCCCAGGCAGACGGTGCCCAGAATGGTGGAGAGGAGGAAACCAGCAGGGACGGCCAGGCTGTGTGAGAGACTGGGGGTTCAGGGGGAACCTGGGGGGGTCTGCACCCCCGCCCTGACCCCACACCCCACTTACACAGCGTGCAGGATGGCTCGGATGTAGTAATTCCTCGTGAGGGGCCCAAACAGCTTCACCACCGCTGTCATGTACTTCTGGCCGCTGCAGAGCGACACTGGGGGGGTCAGAGGTAGTGTCCACCCCCAAACGGGGCACCCAACCCCGAGGGGCACCCATCCCCACGCTGTCCCTGCATGGGGTGCCCCAGAGAACCCACCCGTGGGATCCAGCTCTGCTCCCACCCCACTGCTCCCGACCCTGGTGCCATATCCCTGTATTTCTGGGGGAGGGGGATATCAGGACCCCCAATATGGGGGGGGGGAGGAACACATCACTTACCATCTCTCCATGGTGGAGCCCTTTTTCCGCTTGCTCCTGGGGTACTCGAGCAGGCAGACCAAGACGCCTGCCACGCTGCGGGGTGGGTGTGTCAAGGAAAGGGGTGCTTGGGGCCAGGATCAGTCCCTAGGCACAACCCTCACCCCCAAAAAAGGGCTGTTTGGGGGAGGGGAAAAGTGATTCGGGCCCAGACTGGGGAGGAGGATGATGTCTCCCCCCCATCCATGCCTCCCACCCGAATCAGTGCAGGGTTTTCCCCACAGATCAGCCTCGGGCATCCTCTCCGCAAGGATACATGGCGTATGCCGCGAAGTACCAGCCCTTGAACTGCCCCGCCACGGCCACGATCCCGCCCGTCAGCATGACTGTGGGGACAGAGCGGGGCTGGTGGGGTCCCTGCTCGGGGATACAGCCCCCCAAACCCAGGATACAGCCCCCCAAACCCAGGATACAAACCCCCAACCCGGGATACAGCTCCCCAAACCCAGGATACAGCTCCCCAAACCCAGGATACAAACCCCCAACCCGGGATACAGCCCCCCAAAGCCGGGATGCAAACTCCTGGATTCAGGGAAGGGAACTGGGGGGGCTCTGGGCTGGGGGGCTTTGGGGGGCCGTTTTTGGCCCCATGGCCACATGCCACCTCCACCCACGAGCTTTGCTCCCCTCTGGCTGCCCTGCGTGGGCAGGGAAGCTAGGGAGATGAGGACAAGGGGGAAGAAGAGGAGGAAGAAGAGGAGGAGGAAGAGGCTCTAGCCCTGCGCATCCCCAGCGGGGCCGGGACTTCCCGGTGCCTCCCACTTGCGCCACCCCGGAAGCCCCCAGCGCCCCCCGGCCGGCGGGGCCGGGACCCCCCGAGCTGCCCCCGCCCCCAGAGGGGCTGTGCCTCTATGGACCCCTCTCCAAGGGCTCGGACCCCCCCCTCCCCGGGGCTCCCCGGGGCCGGGCGCTGACTTCCTCCAGCCGCGGGCTGCACCCGGGGGACAGAGGCTGCACCGGGCCGGTGCGGGGACACCCGGGGCCGGGGGAGGGGTCCCGGGGGTCCCTGCGCGGGGCGGGGGTGCTCAGGGGACCCTCTGCACCTCCCAGGTCCCCATCACACACCTGCACGCCCCCCCAAAGTCCCGTACTCCTGCACCCCCACCCCCTGCACCCCCAGCCGCTCCATCCCCTGCACCCCCAGCCCCTCCACCCCCCCGGACCCTTCCCCCCCGTCTCCGAGAACCCCCCCACTCACTGAGCCCGGCCGCCAGCGCCTGCTCGTTAGCCCACATAGCCCACTCGATCTGCCCCATGGCTAAGCTCGGCTCTGTTAGGCTCGGCTCTGTTAGGCTCAACCCGACCCGGAAGGCCGATACGGCGCTACAATGTAACCAAGTGCATGCCACGCCCCCTAGCCTGATGCCACGCCCCCTCTCCTGTAGGCCACGCCCCCATGGGGACCCTCGCCAGTGAAGGGGACACAGCACCGGCCCTGGGCCAGGGGACACCGGGGCACAGGGGCCATGCGGGGGCAGGACCTGCCCCCAAGGGACACGGGGGACAGGGGACATGTCGGGGTGACAAGGGTGATGCTGGGGGACACGATCAGTGCAGTCCGGGGGGGCAGGATCAGCCCCACAAGGGACACGGGGGTTGACAGGGACCATGTGGGGGGACAGGATCAGTCCCAGCAGGGACAACTGGGGGGACAGGGGACAGGACCAGCCCCTCAAGGGACATGGGGGGGGACGACAGGGGCCATGTGGGGTGACAGGGGCTGTGCAGGGGGACAGATCAGCCCCACAAGGGACACATGGGGTGATGGGGGACAGGATCAGTCCCAGGCACAGCCATTCGGAGGCACCGGCCCCGTTTCCCACCCCCCACCTTTAGGCTGGTGATGCCCCCCCCCATGGAGCCCAAACACCCCAAAACAGCACTGCAGTCGGAAAACCTCTTATTTCCTTACAAAAGAGTAAAAGCTAGCCCCGGGGGTCACACCCCACCCTGGGGCTGGGGACAGCTTTGCACCAGGCTGAGCTCAGCACCCTGATCCCCCCAGGTGGCACCAGACAAGCCCCCCCAACGGTGCGGCACGGCTGTCCCCGGCGGCGTCCCCGGCGTCCCCGGGGCTCAGGCGCGGCGGTGGGGCATCCCATCCGCTCCTAGGAGGTGCTGGCCGGGGTCATCCACGAGCTGGGGTCCGGGGCCGGGCTGTGGGGCAGAGAACAGGTTAGGGGGAGCGGGGGCCAGATCCTGGCACCATCCCTGCAGGGACTCCCCTCTCGGGGCTGTGGGGCAGCTCTGGGCCCCACAGACCTCAAAAAGCCACCTCCTTGGTCACGCCAGGGGGAACATGCCTAGGGACAGGGTCCTGCACCCCGCTGGGGACAGGGACAGGGATGGGGGCCCCTACACACCCCTGGGGACGGGGTCCTATTCACCTCTGGGGAGAGGGATGGAGGCCCCTGCACCCCTCTGGGGATGGGGACAAGGATGGGGCCCCCTGCACATCCCTGGGGAGGGGGACATAGACCCACACACACCCCTGGGGATGGGGTCCTGTGCACCCCTGGGGACAGGGATGGGGTCCCACACACCCCCCCGGGGATGGGACCAGAGCCTCACCGCAAAGGCTGGGCAGAGGGGTCCCCCTGCCCCCCCGCTCCCCCTGTACCCCCTCCAGCCCCATACCTTGGTGTGCAGGATGTACCGGACAGCCCCCGGCACCGGCTCCGTCACCACGGCCGCGAGCAGCTCCTCCGGCAGCGAGGCCGAGCCGACGGGCAGCCCCCGCACAAACCTGCGGCACGGCCGAGCGCTCAGTCCCTGCCCGCAGCCCCCACCATCCCGCTCCCCGCCCCAGTAAGAGATGGGATTGCCCTTACTGGTCCCCGTTGGTGGTGGGGGGGAAGCTGCGTCTCACCACCTCCACGAACTCGGCCACGGTGTCGGCCAACGTGAAGATGACGGCGTTGGGGCCGGCGTCGAAGGTGTAGGCTACCTGTGGCGGGATTGGGGAGGGGACGACATGGGGACCTGGCGAAGGACCGCCACAGCACCGCAGCAAACTGGGAGCGCCGCGAGGCCGGCCGGTACCTTGGTGCGGCCGTGGTGCGCGTTGAAGCGGTGTACCAGGGCGATGATGTGCCGCGAGAGGTCGTTGAGGTAGAAGATGGGGGGGAAGGTGTCGAGGCAGGTGGCGTGGAACTGGTTGCTGTCCTGCATGGTGAGCTGCCCAAAGCCCTCGAAGTCCCGCTCGCGGATGTGCCGTATCATCAGGGCCAGGCGCTCCGGCACCACCACCTCTGCCCGGTGCTGCCGCGGCACGCGGGTCACGGTCACCCCAGTTCAGGAACACCCGTGGCACCGCAACCCTTTGGGCTTCGCTTGGGTGGCATCGCAAGCACAGACCCGCTGCCCTCCCTCCGTGCCCCCCAGTGTGGAAAAATGTCCCCCCCAAGGGAAACGGGACCCCAAACCCTGCCTGCAGGTAGGAGGCAGGCAGCTGCCCGCAGCAGGATCAGGCCCGTTGCCCCCTACCTTCAGCAAGGGGCTGGTTTCCACGCTGGTCTGCATCCCCGCCGTGCTGCCCACTTGCTTCTTCTCCCCACTGACCTGGGTGGGGGGCACAGAGGGTGGGACGTGACCCCCTCTGAGGCCCCAGACCCAGCGAGGGAGATGCCCTGAGCCCGGGTTGGGGTTCTCCCAGCTGGGGTTACAGCCGTGCCCCTTCCCCAGCCCCTCACCACGAGGACGAGGACCCTGAGCTCCGGCCAGTGCGTTTCGGGGGCCACTTGGTGGGCGAGGCTGTCCCTGCCGTCGGGCCGCTCGCCCCGCTGCCACTGCACGAAGCCCCCCAACATGCTGCGGCAGGCGCTGCCCGAGCCGCGCCGCGCCACCTCCGACAGCTCGCCCTCCACGCCGTACAGCCGCGCCAGCGCCGACACTGCGGGAGGAGGACGGGGTCAGGGGAGGGGGCACCCCCGCCAACCCCTCCTGGTGCCCCCCGCGTCCCCGCTCACCCACCCAGGCAGGCGTAGCCGGCGGCGGAGGACGCCAAGCCGGCGGCGGTGGGGAAGTTGTTCTCGGTGGCGATGTGGATTTTGTAGGAGAGGCTGAGCGGTGCCGCGTCCTCGGCATCGTCACCCCGGCGCTTCCGGGCCAGGCGCCGCACTGCGAGGGGACAGGAGCCAGGCGGGGGGGGTTGGTGTGGGGGACACACCGCATGGACCCCACGGGTGCACGGGCTGGGGGGACGCTCACCCTCCCGCAGGCAGGCCTGCAGCCGCGGGTGCCCCACATCGGCCTCCTCCCCGTTCAGCCACAGCCGGTCCTCTGTGAAATCCCGGCTGGCGGCGGCCGTGGTGGTGGTCTTCAGCTGCCAGGGAGAGGGGGGGTGAGCAGGGCGGGTGAGGGGTCAGCACCCCCCGGGCATGGGCTGGGGGTTAGAGGGGCCTGATCCTGACCCTGACCCCCAAACCAACCTGGTCCTGGTGCAGCGTCACGCTCAGGGAGGAGTTGATGGGCAGGATCAGGTCGTTGTCCCGCTTGCCCCCTGCAAGAGACGGCACGGCATGGTGCGGCTTGGCATGGTGCGGCTTGGCGTGGCACAGCACAGCATGGCGCAGCGCAGCGTAGTGCAGTGCGGCATGGCATGGCATGGCGTGACTTGGCATGGCACAACACCCCATGGCACAGCATGGCACGGCGCACCATGGCACAGCTTGGCATGGCATGGCACAGCACGGCATGGCACAGCACAGCATGGCACAGCAGAGCCTGGCACGGCGCGGCACGGCACGGCAGAGCTTGGCATGGTGCAGCACCGCGTGGCGCAGCATGGCACGGCTCAGCACGGCTTGCCATAAGTTGTCTGGGCACTTCACGGCATGGCACGGCACAGAGTGGCGCAGCATGGCGAAGCACAGCATGTCACAGCTTGTCATGGGTTGGCTTGGCACACTACGGCATGGCATGGCACGGCATGGCACGGCATGGCATGACACTACTAGGCATGGCAAGGCACAACACAGCATGGCCCAGCTTGGCACGGCAAAGCTTGGCATGGCGCAGCTCAGCACAGGACGGAGCGGCACGATATGGCGAAGCACAGCATGTCACAGCTTGTCATGGGTTGGCTTGGCACACTACGGCATGGCATGGCACGGCATGGCACGGCACGGCATGGCACGGCATGGCACGGCATGGCACGGCTTGGTATGGCACCAGTGGGCATGGCTTGGCACGGCATGGCACGGCACAGCATGGCACGGCTTGGCAAAGCCTGTCACGCCGTCTTTGCTCACTCCCACCCCCAGGCAGGTGCCAAACCCGCCCTGCCCGCCCCCCGCCGCCCCCGGGAGTCGCGCCCCGGGGACTCCTCAGGACGCGGAGGGGATCCCGGCCTCAGGGACCGCCGCCGCCCGCCCGCGGACGCCGGTACTCACAGTACTTGATGACGGCGATGTTGACGGGGGCCGTGCAGGTGACCACGGCGAGCCCCCGCTCCCCCGCCATCGCGCCGCCGCTCCCGGGGCGCTGCCGGCAACGTGCGGCCGGCCTCAAGCCCCGCCCCCGTACCACCCCCGTGGCCGTCGCCAGTGGCCGGTCTCCGCCTCGCCATTGGCCGGCGCCGCAACGCCCGGCACCCGGTGCCCAATGGAAGCGATCGGACCACGGAGTGGCCCCGCCTCCCCCCGCCCCCTGACGGCGCTGGGGTGGGCCTGCGGGGGCGCCATCTTCGCGTCGGGAAGAAACTGCGCATGCGCCGCTGTGGGCTGGCGGGGGCGGGGCCGAGCCAGCGGTCCGGGTGTTCCCGGTACCCCACCCCCAGTGCTCCCGAACACCCCCCTACCCCCAACACCCCAGTGCTCCAGTGCTACCCCGGGGCTCCCCGTACCCTCAATACCCCCAGTGCTCCCAGTTATCCCAGCACTGCCCAGTGTCCCCAGTACCCCTCCAGTCCTCCCAAAACCCCTGTGCCCCTCGCCCCCCACTGCTCCCAATATTCCCAATACTCCCCCAGCGCTCCCAGAGCCTTCAGGGCCTCCAGTGTTCCCAGTATGCCCAGTACCCCACTATCCCAGTGCCCCTCCAGTGCTGCCGGTGCCCTTGGTGTCCCTTCAGCGCTCCCAGTCCCCCACAGCGCTCGCCGTGATCCCAGCGCACCCAGTGCACCAGGGACTGGGAGACAACACCACTCCCCCGGGTGGCCCCAAGCTGCCCCCATGGGCACCCCCAGGCAGGTCCTGCCACGTGTGTTGTCCCCCCCAGCACTATTTTTATCCTCCGGTCACTCACTCACACTGGAAAATATCCCACAAATCCGGGTGCCTGGGGGTGGCGGGGGGCACACACCGGGCACGTGGGTGACACAGCGGGGCTGACGGGCTCAGTCCTGCTCCCAGGGGGTCACCCTGAGTCGGGGGGGGGGGGGTGGGGGGGGCGTGGGTCCCACCCCACCCTGAATAAACACCCAGGGAGGATGAGGTGAGCAGCATCCCCCTCCCCCATCCCACCCCTGTCCACAGCAGGGAGCTTTGGGGACCCCCTTGGGGGTGGGGTGGGGGCTCCCCAGCCGTGCCCCCACCCCCTGGGTATTTATAAGCATTTTCCATGGGCGGGAGGGGAGGGGCTGGCATGCAGCTATTTTGGGGTGTGGGATTCTTTCCCCCCGCCGCCGGCACAGGTGCGGGGCCTGATTTAGCCGGGCAGAGCTGCAAATAGCACGGGGCGCACGCGGCGGCTTCCTCCGGCACCCACCCAAACCATCCCCCGCCCCATGCCCCAGTGCCTGGGGTGACAGCAGCAGCGATGGGACTGTCCCAGGGCGCCGGGACCCCCGCGGCAGGGATGGTCCCACCACCATCACCCTGAGCCTTGCCACGGGGATGCTCAGGGCCACTTGCGGGGTGTCTTTGTCCCCACTGTCTCTGCCATCCCAGCCCCTCTTGGCCTGCCCAGACCCCGGCACAGCACTGGGGCCATGCAACCCCGAGCCCAAAAGGCCACCGCGTCCCTTTTTTTGGGGGGCATGAGGCCAGCCAGAGGCCCTGCTCCATCCTTCAGCAGCACCATCCCTGTTTTCCAGGCAGGGGGATGCAGGAAAGGGAGGAGGATGCTCTACCCAGCACACAGAAGGGCTGGCAGCCGGGCTCCAGACGGATCCTGCCCCGGGACACGATGCCAGCCGAGCCGGGACAGCCCCAGCAGCAATAAGGGATGCTTTCTCCACTCATGCCCGTGGTGCTTGGCTCCGCTTTTAATGTCTCCTGCAATGTGAGGGGTAAGAATCCTCCCCAGTGCTTGAGAGCAGCGGGGGAACAGGGCCAGGCACCGTGTCCCCCAGCCCCAAAGGCACCAGAGAACAGCCACAGGGCTTCGGTGACCCGCTGCGACAGTCCAGGCAGTCCCGTCCGATGCTCTTGTGTCCCTTCTTGGGGTGTTGCATGGCATGGCATGGCGGGGGGCTTGCTGCCTTCCCCGGGGTGGCTGTGTGTGGCAGGGTGGGAGGCTCAGGATGCCCCGCAGCATCCCCCCTCCTGGTGCCGGGCCAGCAGCGACATGCGGGAGAAGGTCCTGGCGCAGGCGCGGCACCGGTACTTCTTGATGTCCAAGTGGGTCTGGAGGTGGGCGCGGAGGTTGGAGCGGTCGGCGAAGGCCCGGCTGCAGTGGGGGCAGGTGAAGGGCTTCTCCCCTGCAGGACATGCGGTCAGGGCCACCCCCATATCCAACATCCCCCCGAACCCCTGAGCCCTGTCCACTCCCATGCTGCTCTCATCCTTTCCCCATGTCTATCCCAGACCCCCTAGTGCTTCCCAGGAGACCCCACGTCCCATCAGTGCCTTCCCAATGGGCAATATTACAGTGGCGCCTGCCGTGGGGTGTCCCACAGGACTCAGGGTGTGTGCCAGCACCCCAGCCAGCACCGGGATCCCCCGCTGCGCCCACCCCAGGCAGGTCCCTCCCAGAGAGCAAGCGATGCTGAGCCCAGACAGACGGCGATTTTGCACCCATCAACCCCAAAAAGCAGAAGTGCCGGCGGGGCCAGCAGCAGGCGGGGGGGTCCCATCCTTACCTGTGTGGGTGCGGATGTGTCCCTGGAGCAGCCAGGGCCGGGAGAAGGCTTTGCCGCAGAGGCGGCAGAGGCAGGGCAGCGTGTGGGTGCGGATGTGCATCTTCAGGGCGCCCAGGCTGGCGTACGCCCGGGTGCAGTGCCGGCAGCTGAAGCTCCGCCGCCGCAGGGGCAGGTTGAGGGTCTGGGTGTCCTTCAGGGGGGTGCCTGGGCTCCGGGTGCCCATCGGGACAGGGGGAGCCTTGGCGTCAGGGGGCAATGGGAGGGCGAAGCAGGTGAGGAGGTGGTCCTGCAGGCAGGGGGGAGCAGGGGGCGCAGGGGGCTGGTGGCAGCGTTGGGAGAGAAGCCCCCCACAGTCACACAAGCTGTCGAGCTCTGTGGGGGCGAGGAGTGGGGTTAAGGGATGAGGGATGGCAGCCAGGATGCCCACCCGGTCCCTTGGGCTCCCCAGGGGTCAGGCACTCAGCAGGGGCTCATCTGCACCAGGTTGCCCCTCTGCTGAAGCAGGCACGGCTTAACCAATGCACCCACTGCAAAACCAGTCCTTCCCCCCTAAAGGAGAGTCACAGACACCCCCAGTGCCTGCTGGAGCCCAGCTTGTGCCAGGTGCCAGCTCACCTGGGGCTGGATGAACCCCAAAATCCGGGCATCCCCAAGGCTGGGGGGAGGCAGACACCATGCTGGCAAGCACCCACTGACCTGCTCCTGCCCCACCCCCAGCAGCTCAGGGACCCCCATATGGGTGGGGAGGATGGGGGTATGTTGGAGGGGAGGCTCCCACATGCCCAGCCCTTGGAAAGCCTCCGGGTGACTCCAGTTCTCACCCATCCCCAGCATTGTCACCAGCATCTCTGCCTGGCTGGCAGCAGGGAGCTCAGAGCCAGGGGGTCCCCTGGCATCGTGGCACAGGTCATCACCCAAAGGCCAGCCGGGGACCCCCTGCCTACCGCCGAGCATGGGGTGGCAGCAGGAGCTGAGGGGGGTCCTGGGGTCCCTGGTGCAGGTGGAGCTGTGCAGCCTTACCGTGAGCACGGGTGTCGAGCTGGCCATAGTTGGGGATGCGGGTGCTGGAGGGCTTCTTCACCAGGAAGGAGCGGGGCATGGCGATGGGCAGGCCAGGCAGGGCTGTGTCCCTGTGCCGTGTCCCCGCGCCGTGTCCCCGCGGGTGCCAGCAGGTGCCATAAGGCCCCGGGGCTCATTAGCATGGGCAGCCCCCGGGGAGCCCCGGGGCCAACCGCTGCCCGAGGGCTGGCCTTGGCCGCCAGCACGCAGCGCTGCAGGTGCAAGGGACGGCGTTGGAGACAGCCCTGTCCCCCAGCACGGCCACCCCACATGCCCCGCAGATGGGCTCCTGCCGCCCACAGCATCCCCCTGCCCGGTGGGGCTGGCTCGCACCCGGCGTGACTCCCCCCAGGGTAGGATGGGGCAGGCACCTTGGCTCACAGGGACCCCCCGACACCCCTTCTCCTCACAGGGATAGGCGCAGTCACCAGTGGGGCTGCACAGCCACACGTCCATCCCCTCCGCCACAGTGCCCTCCCAGAACGCCTAGCAGGGGCTGTTTGGGAAGATGAGCCCTGGCCACTGTATCCCCAAGACTTTTACTGCCCCCGGGGACAGTAGCCACGCCCTGGCCAGCGCCAGGACAAGGGTGATCCCCCGTACCCCTCCAAGGGGACACCAGCAGCTGCCCCCAGGATCGGTCCCTCAGGGAGGGGGACACAGGTGCAGTCCATGCCCCAGGCTGGAGGGATGCGCTGCGCAGAGCCAGCCTGTGCCCCTGGGGAACCCCGACAGCCCCACGGGGGCTCGGAGCCAAGACACCTCCCCGGGACACCCGGAGAAGAAACACCCGCCGCATTCCCCTGGCCAGCGCCCAGCGAGGCTCTGGGGGACGGCGCGTGGTGCCAAGCGTCCTCCACCCGTCCTCCGAGCACCAGGACACAGCTGCTGGCAGCGGCACACGCAGCTGGGGGGTGCAGGGGGATCCCCCTGGCAGGTTTGGCAACAGCCAGCACTGGGACAGCGGGCTGTGAAGTGCTTGATCTGGGGGAAGAAAAGGGCTGGGGGAGCCCCAGGCAGGGAGGAGGGCTGGGGTGGTGAAATGGCATCGCCAAACCCCACGGCAGCAGCGGCACCGCTGCCGTTAATGGGAGGAGTCAATGAGTTGGGGATGAAGCTGTAAAGATGAGCCCAGTGTTAGGAGAAGGAGCAGCCCAGATAAGCCAAGGTTGGGGGGCACCCGCCGCAAGCTGAGCCCTGCACCCCGCAGCCACGGCAGAGAGCGCACAGGGAGGCCACCTGCGGATGAAACTGCCTTTATTGAGAAAAATGGTTTGCTACAAATACGTTGTTGATTTTGTTCAAAAAACAGTAGGTCTCATTAAAAGTTCTAGTTATGCAAAAAGGCGCGGGTAACACACGGAGGAGCACGGCCGGCGGCACGGTGGGAGCCCCGGCGCGGCCCGGCTGGCAGCGGGCAGAGCCGGACCCCAGCCCCCGTGCAAAGCGGGGAGAGGCAGGGGGTGCCCGTGCGGCGCAGCGCCTGCCTGCGCCCTCGCACCCTGGGCCTTAAAGTGCTTTACAAAAGCAGCTGTTGCTGCCCCTCCTCTGGCGTTGTGGGGCAAAAAGGAAGAGGAGGAGGAGGAGGAAGGAAGGAGACAGAGAGGTTAATAGTGCTGTCCCAGAGGCAGGGAGCTCTCTGCAAGTGAGCTCTGATGGAGGCTGCGCCGGGACCCGAGGGTCCCAGCTGAGGAGGGGACAGGGAAACCCTCTTGGGTTCCTTTTGGGAGATGCCAGTGCTCTCCATCCCACCAGGGCCATGTAGCAACGCCATGCTGGTATGAGAAGACCCCCTCCCTCCTCTCTAGCCTGGTTCAAGTTGAGGGGAGCAAAGCAGCTCTAGCCCTTTTCTTGTCCTCTGCCAGGGGAGCGGATGGTCTCTGCACACTCCTCGTGGGGCTGCCGGCGGCACAGGGGAGCTCGCAGCCCCCAGAAAACACCCAGTACTATTTAAATCAAAAGTTAAAAACCAAGACAGTATTGCTAGAGCACAGCTGGAGCCAGGGGCTTGGATAACCCATGGCAGGGCGCTTCTCCGAGCAGGGACATGCAGAGATTGCTCTCCCACACCTCTTCACTGCAAACCCTTGCTGGAAGGCATCACGGCAGGTCTGCGGGTATCGTGAATCACCACCTCCTCGCCGTTCCTCACCGTGAGCCTTGGCCTGATCTTGCTGCTGTTGTGACCCCAAAGGGTGGCAGGGTCCCAGCACAAAGCTCCCCGCCCCCAGCACCAGCAGCGTCCCTTCAGATGGGATGCAATTTCTGCTGCACAGGGGCACCGTGCTGAGGCTGGCAGCAGCCTGCCCAAGGCCTGGAGGAGGACATCTCCCTTCCACCCTCTCCCAGCCCAGCAGCAAACTCCACCAGCAACAGGCAGGGCAGAGAGGAAGGGGACCAGGTGGGAGAGATCACCAGGATGCTATGGAGCATCTCTCGGATCAACATCTGCCCAGGTGAGCCCTAATCCCAGGGAGAGACCTGGGAAAGGGATGTGCAATCCCTTATTTCAGGGGACAGGATGCTCAGCGTCGGGGATGGGATCCTGCACGGGCAGACACCCCTCCCGCACACCCACAGCCCAGACACAACCCAGCTGCTCGGCACCGAGCGCCAGCACGCCACAACGAACCTCCCCGCTCCCTCACCGCACGCTCGCAGGCAGAAACCCGCCGCTCCCCGCCCGCGGCCGCATCCAGCCCTGCCACGGAGCTCCGCCTGCAAGGGTTAAGCCATCCCGAGCCCGACCACGCGTCCCGGAGAGGGCCAGCAGCTCAGAGAGCACGGCCGGCCAAGCAGCTCTTGGAGAACGCAAGCGGTGCTGCTGCTCCTTGAAAAGGCAGCCGGGCGAGCCGCTCGGCACCCGCGCCTCCTGCCTCTCCTCCCTCACCACCCGCTGCGGAGAAACGTGCTGACAAGGGAAGGGAACGGCCCAGAAATAACCGACGAGGACACCCACACGCTCCCCACAGCCCCCCCCAGAGTCCCACCCGCTGGCCCGGGGCCTGGCTCCTGCCTCCCACCCGATTTCAAATCCACAGCATGTTCGTTTGTTTGGGTTCTTTTTTTAAAAAATATACTTTCTTAATAATGTTCCATAAAAATACTCTTGTCCCAGTGACGGATATTGCAGTGTGAAGAGTAACAGCTTCTGTTCCCGCTCTATAAAACGTGGAAAAGGCATCATGCCGATCAACGTAGAAAAATGCAAGATCTCAGTATCACAAGAGCCGGTACAAAACGAGGAAGGTGAGAGTTTCACTGGACGCCAGGCACCATCCCCGCGGACTCCTCCGAACCCACTGCCATCACAGGGCATGCGAGGGCAGCCGTCTCGCCCCGGGCTTCAGCCTGGCCTGCGCAGTAGGAGACAAAGGAGGCAGCTCCTGCCTGCAGCGCGGGGAACGGGACAGACCGACGTCTCTGGAAATAGCCTTGTAGGGTTTAAAAAAAGATGCTCCGTGCCATTTTCTTCCTTTTCAAAAAGGACATGGGTGATTGCAGTTTCAAACTAGGGCATTTCTGCCTAAAACGCATCATAGTTTCACGTACCTATTCAATTGCAACAGAGAGCGTGAAGACAGACGGTGCCAAAAAGCATCTAATAATAAATAGATCTGGATACAGGTATATATAATCCGTATACGGATATGAAATGCTTAACCGAGGAACGATCCCAGCCCTTCGGTGCCGACTCCTCTCTTCTCCCAGTAGCAGACGTCTCTGCTCGCTCACCGGTCCGGCGCAACACTGAAGAGACTCCACCTCCTTAAACAAGGTGGTATTTGCCCAGAGAAGAGAGGGAAGAGAGGCGGCAGCGGGTCTCCAGGGGTGCCGGGGGGGGTTGATGAGCTCCGTGCCGCCCTGGTAGGAAGGCCGAGTGTGCAAAAGGAGATGCAGGTGTGATGGGGATCTGAACCGATGCTCCACAGCCACCCTCAGTTCTCAGAGAGCGACAGCGCCAGGGCAGCCTGCAACGCTGCCTCCTCATCGATGTTATAGTCCTAAAAAGAAAAACAATAGAGAGGGGCGGTCAGGAGAGCTGGCAGGGCCGGGCCACGCAGCCTCCAGTCAAGCATGGGGTTGGCTGTGGTGTGGAGCCCTTCCTGCTCATCATCCTCCCGAGGCTGTGAGCCTCCATCTCCTCTGGCAAACAGGTCCCAGGAACGCCATGCTTTTTTGGGGTGTCCTTTGCACCCACGGTCCCTCTCCTGCCTGTAATCTGCCACTGTCAGCCCTGCTCTGAGACCTGGCAGTGGGCAGGGATGAAACACGCCCATGCAAGGAGCTGCGGCCAAAGGGCAAAGCTTTCTAGCAAAGCCACAGGCTTCTCCAGTGCTCCAGTTTGGGTTTATGCAACACAGCAATCGCTCCCTAAGCGGGGATATTTCCCTGTAAATAGCTGGAGGTTCCTTTCCCTAAAGTCTAATGCCCCTGCAATAAAAGCAGGATGGTAACAAAACCTCCCCTCAGTCCCTGCAGCCAAGGCTGGGCAATCACACCCTTACCCCACACAGCGAGGGGTCAGAGAGGGCAGCCGTGGATGTCCCCCACGTGCAGCAGCCAGCACCCCCAAGCCCCGAGGATGGGCTACTCCTCTCCCACTACTTCTGAAAGCCTCAAAGAAAAGGGCTTTTGTGTTACAGTTCCTCAGGGGAAGAGTTTAGTGGAGCAGGCGGAGGAAACAATAACCCATCTTCACAGAGAGCGTAACATTTCCCCCTCCTCCTTCAGAGATGTTTTTTCCTGGCGTGCCTGACGATGACCAGCTCGAGCACCCCCTGGGGAGCCCAGCCCCACTCCCGAGGGGGTCTCCCAAGTAGGGCTGCACGTGTGCTGCGTGCCTCCCGCAAAGCCCAAAGGAGGATCCATCCCCTTCCCCTCCCGAGGGGCTGCACGGCGGGACGGGCTGGTCGTGGCACGGGAAGGGAAGGGCTGGTTTCACCTCCCAGCCGCTGAGGGCAGGGCAAGGGGAAGATGACTCTGTTTCGGCTCAGGGCCGTACTCACCACGAAGGTGTCGTAGGAGAACTTGTGCCTGTGGAGGAGGTGCTGGAGGAAGTTGGCGCTCTTGTAGCTGGGGTCACCCCAGGGCATGGCTGAGCAGACTGGGCACACCTGCAGCGGGCAGAGACAAAGGGGAACCGTGACTCTGGGCACAGACTCCTCTGCCTCTACCTCCTGGGAAGGCCGGCGCAGCCACAACACAAGGGATAAGTAAATAGAAGTGCCCCTCTCTCACAGAGAGTGTCCTGCAGAGGATATCCTAAATAAGGGTCCCCCCACTCCCCCCAGCAGATCCCTTGGTGCACAGACCCTCTGGCATGTGGCCACAGTTGCTTTTAGCCCCCTGACAAGTTACTTGCACATGCACAAACACCTCTGAGACCGCACCAGAGCTGCAAGTTCCCCACCTCAGTCAACCCAGCAGGGATGGGGGAGAGGAAATCCTGCACCACCCAGCTCGCAGGCACAGGGGGAGGTAGGCAGCTCGTTCCGGAGAGCCTCTAGCAAAGCAAGCAGAGGCAGGTCCCCGCCTCCCATCAAAAGGATTTAAAGCAAACTAAACAAGCTGAAAATACAGCTGTACTTCATGTGCAGCAGCAGCTCTGTGTGCCAGTGGCCTCAGATGCAGTATCACCTACGGTGTATTTGGATTTCCAGGAGTTACCCCGCACAGAACCAGCCTGCCCCAGCACTGCTCACCACTTTGTTGGGGTCGTTGCGGTGGTTCTCCATGCAATGCTTCACCAGCTCCTGCTGGTCCAGGTTCCGGGCCCCACAGTACGGGCACACAAATGTCGAGCGATTGGGAATATTGCTAAAGAGAGCAAGGACGAGCTCAGATCCCCGGGGAAGGGACTGGATCAACTCTTCCCAAACTAACCCAGCTTCCCCCGTTCCCACTCCAGCCACAAGCTGAACCACCCTGGTTTGGTCAGTCCTTCCTCCCACGTCACGCACGGAAACACAGGGCAGCGCAGGGGCTGCTGACGCCAGGAGGGAAAGGTGCTGATGTTTCTCCCTGTGATCGCCCAGGGGAAAGTAAAACACATGCTTGGATTTCAGGGTTTATAAGGGAGGGGAGCGCCGGTGAAGTCTGCAAGGAGGGACATGTTTCCCTAGCCAGCACGCGGCAGTACCTGGGAATAGGCTGGGACGTGGGGACAACTGGAACGAACTTGGGGCAGTTGGCCATCTGCTCCTGCACCTTCGCACAGGACGAGACATGAGAACGCATTTTTGCGAGGGTCACCTGGAGAACAAGGGAAGAAGAAACGTTCCCAGAGGCTGCAGGAACACCCTCCGGACACAGCGCTGGAGCCTCTGCCACAGCCTGGGAGAGCAGTTTTGGTCGACCGACGTCAGAGCGAACACTGCTCTATGCAGGATGACCCACACCAGCGCAGGAACGCTGCGCCAGCCTGTCCCTCCTCACAGGACGGAGATGTGGGGCTGCATGCTCACTGCACGTGTCCCCAGAGGTCACACACAAGCCACCCACGCTGCATTATTGTAGCATTTGCTCCATTTTTCTTTGCAAAAGGGGAACTGCTGACAGGCAGAAACCCCAAACTGCTCTGACACTGTACAGGATCGCTCCTGGGCCGCACCCAGGGCGTTACAAGAAGATCCCCGAAGTTAACGGAAGCCAGAAAATGCATCAGCGCAGACGCACCGTGAATCATGGCCAGTCCCTGAAGCGTCCCAGCCCAGACTGCCCCGGGCTGGGCCAAGCCACGCTGCTGGTTCAGCTCCCCTGCGGCTGTCAGGATCATGGCACCTTAAGCAAGGACTAAGTCCTTACCCTCATCAGAAGCAGCAGCAGAGCTGGTTTGTCTCAGCCTCTCCCCTGTTGCAGGAAAACCTCAGCCTGCCTTTGAAGGTCCCCATTGTCTAATAATAGCTCCAGTCTGCTGACAAAGGCAGCGAGGAGAGAGTGCCTTCATCTCCACGCAGCCCTGCTCCCCAGCTTAGGGCAGCAGCTGGGACACGCAGGGGACACCACACCTCACAGGCGCCGTTTGGGGACCCACCGAACAGGGGACTCCGCAAAGCAAGTGGCCTCACTCTCCCAGCACCACGGCTGCGGCATCGGCAGCCAAACGAAGCTGTGCCCACGCAGGACGGGGACCGGCAGCCTTCCCCCTGTGAACTTTACCTTCTTGCTGCAGCCTCTGCAGGGAGCTTTGTAGGACGACAGCTGTTTCTCCACACTGGAAGCTTTTTCCACCTTCTTGGGGTCAAAGGGCATGCGGCAGAGCGGGCAGAGCGGGGACGGCACTTGGAGGCAGGGCTGCAGGCACTCCCCGCAAAACCTGGGGGCACAGAGAGCAGCGGTGAGCGGCCCAGCCCAGGAGGAGGAGGGGAAGCGGGACCCTAGCCCTGGGGCACACCCGCTCTCAGGGCTTCCTGTGCACCCCAGGCTGAAGGGCAGCCCCAAAACTCAGGGATCGGCAGCCCCACTGGGAGAACTGGGCAGAACTGGGAGTTTGGGAGAGGGTGTGGGGAGGGCAGGTACAGTCCAAGCCCCAGAGGAGCTCCCTCCACACGCAGCCACTGCTCAGACAATGCCGCTGCTCTGAGATCCACAGCCGGGAGCAGACATGAATGGAGCCAGACCAAAAACTGGTGCCGAGCATCCAGGCCACGCAGGAATAAAGCGAGCGAGCTCCTCAGAGCCTGGCTCACCTCCTCCCAAGGTTCTCACGCCTGCAGGAGCGCAGATGAGAAATCAGAGCAGAGAGGAAGCTCAGGAAGGTGCCCCTGGGCACGAGGCAAACCGGCTGAGTACCCACAAAGTCAATCGTCACAGCATCCCCGTCCCCTCTGCCTGCCCACCCAGCTCACGTCACCCAGAATGGGGGAATGAAACGCTTCTAAAGCCTCTGCCGCTGCACTGGGAGCAGCCACGACGGGGCAAAGTCACAGTGCCCCTTGCCCCAGCCCCCCAGCATCACCCCCCAGCCCCAAAATGATGCAAGGGAAGCAAGACTGTGCAAAGCCGTGACCTCAACAGGAGACCAAGGTGCCCCAGAAAGGGGCAGTGAAAGAGGTCCAAGGTGTCACCAAAATGCTGGGGGGACAAGCGGGAGCCATGTAGGAGCACCCCGGGCAGCCTCTCCCCAGGGAGCAAGGCACAGCACCTATGGGTGGCCCAAACTGAGGGGTCAGGGGAGGTTTTCCACCACGGTGAGACCCCAGCTGGCACTGCCGGGGTGCTGGGAGCAGAGTCTGGGGGCGATCCTGGGGGCAGGAGCCAGGTCTGGGTACAGAGGGAGAAGGGGGCTGGGGCTGGAGGGGTCAGTGGGGGACTCCATGCCAGGTCCGGGCTGGGGGACATGGTGGGGGTACAGGGCAGCACCCAGCAGTCTGGGAGGGGAAGGGGGTGGGATGGGGGCAAGGTGCCTGACGCTAGGCAGCGCAGCTTGGGGTGGGATGGGGGTCCCAGGGCCGAGCAGGAGGGAGGGAGGCCAAGCACCACCCGGGGGGGGGTGGGCTAGGGGGCCCCAGTACCGGGCTGGAGGGGTGACAGAGGATCCTGGTACCGGGCTGAAGGGAGGAGAAAAGACAGGGGTCCCAGCACCAGGCTGGAAGGGGGGGTCCAGGTGCGAGCTGAGGGGTGGGGGTCCTAGTTCCGGGACGGGGGTGGGTGGGATGGGGGTCCCGGTACCGGGAAGGACCAAATAATGGGGATGGGGTCCCGGAACTAGGCTTGGATGGTGGGGAAGTGGGATGGGGGTCCCGGTGTCGGGCTGAGGGGGTGGGATAGGGGCCCCCATACCTGGCTGAGAGGGTGGGATGGGGTCTCTGTACCGGGCTTAGGGGTGGTGGTGGGACGGAGGTCCCGGTGTCGGGATGGGGGGGTGGGACGGGGGTCCCGGTGCCGGGATGGGGCCACAGGGCAGCACGCCCGGAAGGGTGCCAGTGCGCGGGGGGCGCCCGGGGGGCGCCCAGGGAGCGCGGCGGGTCCGGCCCCGGGGCCTGGGACAGGCCGGGGTGGGGGTGTCCCCGCCGCCCCGGCCCCCGTCTCACGTGTGCCCGCATCCCGCGATGCCGACGGCGCGGTGGAAGACCTCCAGGCAGATCGGGCAGCTGAACTGCGCCTCCAGCGCCTCGGCGGCGGGGCCGGCGGGGGGCGCCGGCCGAGGGGGCCCGCCCGGGGCCTGGGGCCGCTGCGCCGCCGCCACCAGCAGGCTCCGGAACATGGCGGCGGCGGCGGCGGCGATGGCACGGGGCGGTGCCCTGACGTCACCGCGCGCCGGCGCGTCATCGCTGCGCGACGCCAGCGGAGCCCGACGGGCCGGGCCGGGCCGGGCCGAGCCGGGGCCGCCATGTGCGAGGCGGCGGGGGAGGATGGAGGGTGCGGGGCGGACATGGCATCGGCACGGCGCCGCCGCGCCCCCGGACACAGGTGGGAGCCCGAGATGGGACCCGGGCTGGTCGCGGTACCGGCCCCGGTACCCCCTGGGTGTTTCCCCCTTGCTACCTCCCGGGACTCGCCCCAGTACCCCCCTGGTCCTACCCTCGGGAACCCCCCCGGTATCGCCCCGGTCCCCCCCGTACTGTTCCTGGTATCCCTCCGGTACTCCCTGGAGGTGCCTCCGGTTCTGTCCCCGTTATCATTCCGGTACCCCCCTGGTACTGTCCCCATTATCCCTCCGGTATCCCCCAGGGCTGCGCCTGGTGCTGCCACCAATCCCCCTCCGGTGCTGCCCCCAGTATCCCCCCGGTACTCCTTCGGTATCTCCCCGGTGTCTCCCGGTGCTGCTTTCCGTACCCCCCCTAGTACCGTTCCCGGTACCCCCTGGTGCTGCCCTGAGGACTGGGATCGCCACCCCCCCGCCCAGTACCACCCTGGGGTGCCTGTGTCCCCGATTCAGCTCGGTGACCGCCTGTGTCCCCGCAGCCACCCACGACCCTGCGTGAAGTGCGGGCAGGGCTCTGCCGCCCTCGTCATCCGCCTCGGGGACGCCTTCTGCCGGTGAGGGACCGGGACCGGGGACATTGGGGCTTGGGGACGTTGGGGCTTGGGGACAGCACGGCGTGGGGCAGTGGGTCTCAACAACATAAAGGCTTGGGAGCAGCAGGGCCTGGAGACAGGGGGCTTGGGGACAGCAGGGCATAGGAATATTGTGGCTTGGGGACATCGGTTCTCAGGGCCATTGAGGCTTGGAGATGTGGGGCTTGGGGACACGCGGGCTGGGGGCCATGGGACACGCCACGGCTCAGGGCTGTGCCCCCACATCCCTGCGTCCCTGCAGGGGCTGCTTCCGTGAGTACTTCGTGCACAAGTTCCGCGCGATGCTGGGCAAGAACCGTGTCATCTTCCCAGGAGAGAAGGTACCTGGGGGGGACGGGACATGGACATCAGGGAGACCCCAGTGGCACCTCCAGGGCCAGTGACCATCCCTCTGTCTGTGCAGGTGCTGCTGGCACTGTCGGGGGGGCCATCCTCCAGCGCCATGCTCCGGCAGGTCCAGGAGGTAAGAGTGGGGATGACAGGGAGGGTCTGGGGAGGCACGGCTCACCCACCCCCTTCACCCTGTGCCTCTGCCAGGGGCTCAGCCGGGAGACAGCCAAGAGGCTCCGCTTCATCCCCAGCCTCATCTACGTTGACGGTAAGGATTGGCCCCACTGCGTGTTCCCTGCCCTGCTGCCTGCACCCAGTGTAGGGTCCATGTACACCATGCCAGGGCTTGGGGGATTCCACCAAGCCCAGCCAGGCTGTGGCACCCCAGGGTGTCCCCCTCACCGGAAGGGTGAGAGGTAGGTGACCCCTTCTCACCACGGCGGTGGCCCCGGTGCTGCCCGCCTGCCTTGCAGAGGGAGCAGTGCTTGGGCAGAGCCCGGCGCAGCGGGAGCAGAGCCTGGCCCGCATGGAGACCCTGCTGCAGGCGACTGGCTTCCCCTATCACCTGGCCCACCTGGAGCAGGTACGGGGTGGCAGTGGGGACACGCTGGGGCAGGGGGATGTGCCTGGCTGCCGCCAGCCCCACCCTGATCTGTGCCCTGCAGGCGCTGGAGCTGCCCGCATCCATCTTGCGGCCGGGGCCGGGGGGTTCCGGAGAACCTGGCCCCTCCTACAAGGAGGCCGTGGAGGGCTTCATCCAGCAGCAGCGGCAGGAGGGGGACCGGGACGATGGCACCTCGCCACCCAGCCTCAGCGCCCCAGTGGGGGACCCGGCTGCCTCCCGCCTGCCCGCTGCTGCCCGCACCCAGGAGCTGCTACGGCTCTTTGAGGCCGTGGAGACGTCGACGGCAAGAGAGGAGCTTCTGCAGATGCTGCGGTGAGGGGCTGATCCTGACCATAATCAGCACCAGGTGTGGCACGGTAGCTCTGAGCCGGCATCACCTTGTCCTCTAGGACCCACCTCATCCTGCAGACGGCGCGGACCAGGGGCTATGCCAAGGTGATGACGGGCGAGAGCTGCACCCGCGTGGCCATCAAGCTCCTCACCAACCTGGCGCTGGGTCGCGGCGCCTTCCTCGCCGTTGACACGGTGAGCAGCCTGCCGGCACCCTGTCCCCAACCTGGGGATGGCTGTCCTCGCCCAGAGGGGTGACACGAAGCCATGGTTGCGGGGCGGGGAGGTCTGTGGCTTGGTGTTGGCGCGGTTCCTCGGCAGCCTGCGCATCCGCAGGGCTTCATGGACGACCGCCATGGCGATGTGATGGTGGTGCGTCCCATGCGGGAGTACATGGCCAAGGAGATTGCCTTCTACAACCACTTCTTTGAGGTCCCCACCGTCATCACGCCGCCCCTCCCCACCAAGGTAGGGGTGTACTGTCCCCCGCGGGGGGATCCTGAGCTCTGCGTCCCTGCGGCGGGGATGGCACCCCACCATCCCACCCCTGCCCTCTCCGCTTGCTCCCCCAGCGCCGGGAGAAGCCCAGCATCCACCGCCTGATGGAGAGCTTCCTCCTGGGGCTGCAGGAGGATTTCCCCGCCACCATCAGCACCGTCTACCGGTATGGCATCCCCTGCGCAGGGGAACCCCGGGGTGGTGTTGGGGGCGAGCAGGGGTGCACCCGCTCACCCCCTCCCCGTGTTGGCTGCAGGACGGGTGAGAAGCTGAGCCCGGCTCCGGCCAAGGCGAGCAGCGAGTCCGAGCGCTGCCTGCTCTGTCTGTGTGCCCTGGACATCGCCGGGGGTGAGTGGGGCAGGTGGTGGGGGACGCAGGGGATTATAGGGGCAGCCATGCACCCCCAGTCACAGCCCTGCCCTCCTGCTCTTGCAGAGGAGGAGTTGGCCCTGGAGCCCACGTTGATCATGGATGAGCCGGAGCCGGCGGGGGACGGGTGCTGCCAGGACGCCCCAGCAGTGGGGTGAGTGTGTGGGCACAGGGGATGCCGTGCTGGCACCGGCGCCACCACACCGGCACCGCTGAGGGTCTCTGTCCCCGCAGGGCTGAGAGCAGAGCTGCCTTCATCCCACTGCTGTGCTACAGCTGCCGCCTCACCTTCAAGGAACTGGTAAGGCTTTTGGGGCACAGCAGGGCAGCTCTCCTCAGCGACGGGGGTCCCATACCCACGGCCTCTCTCTTACAGGGTCCCCTTGCCACGCTGCCACCCTACGTGCGTGCTGAGGCCCAGCGCAGGATCTGCAGGTAGGGAGGATGGGGGTCTCCTCCCTGCCGGCTCGGCCCCCGAGGCTGTGTCCATCCGTCCACGCTGTGTCCATCCCTTGCAGTGCACAGATGAAGCAGCAGAGCCAGGAGGTGCCGCTGGAGGATGAGAAGCCTGGCGAGAGCTGAAGGGGCTGGGAACAGCGCGGGACACAGACCTCTGTCCCTGTGGGGCACCGGGGAGGCTGGGTGGCATCCCCCTCCCAGGGACTCCCTATAGGATGGTGGGGGACCAGAGCCCCTGCTGGCCACTGGCCTCCAGGCAGCTGCTTTTACACCCCATTTTGGTTACAGCCAGGGGGCAGGGAGAGCCCCCAGCCCCCATTCAGTGGGGGCCAGGGGTGCTGGTACTCCCCAGGGGCAGCAGGTCCCCACTCCCCCCCTGCACGCACCTGTCCCTGCCCCAGCGGCACATCAGCCAGAGAGGCCTCGCTTTTGTTTTATTAGATATCTGTATAAATAAACCGTTTGAATTAATTAAAAAAACCAACAAAACAGAGAAACCAAAAATCACAAGTAGTATCTAGAGTCCAACTCGGGCTGCCAGCCCCCCCCTCGGCTTGGCGGGGGGGACCATGACCCAGGGCCCCCTGTTCTGGGGGGCTATTGCTTTTTTGAGTTCAACCTGGTTCTGGAGCAGGGCTGTGGGAAGTGGGGAGGGGGCACAGGCCAGCTCCTGACCACCCCCCCCTTCCAACCCGGCAGCCAGGGGCGCCCAGCAGGTGGGGGGCGGCCGGCTCCTGCTTCCCCACCCCACCCCGGGAAGGCACGACGTGGTCTCCACAGGTCGGATGGCTTCAAAGCAACATGAGAAAAAAAACATTCCTCCCTAAAAGCGAGTGCTGAGCACCCTCCATCCCACTGCCTCCCCCGGCAGGATGAGGCCCCAGCTTTGCGGGGGGGGGTGTCGGGGACTGGTTAAGGCATTGGCGGTGATGGCCCTGGGAGCGGGGTGGGGGCCTGGAGCCCCTTCCCCTTACTCCTTCTCCCGCGTCCACTTGATCATGGTCTCGGGAGAGCGGTAGAGGAAGATGAGCTTGGCGTAGAGCTCTTCCTCCAGCTCCAGCTCCCCCGTCTCCCGCACCAGGAAGATGTCCTGGCACAGCTTCAGGATGCGGTCCACGCAGGGCAGCTCCTCGAACATGATGGAGTGCGAGATCTCGCTGAAGAAACCCCGCACGAACTTCCCGATCACCAGCACGATGGAGACGTACAGCCCCATGATCCTGCAAGAGGCGGGGGCGCATCCTGTATCCCACCACCCCCTCCTTGGCTTAGCACCTCTTTCGGGTGCTTTTGGGGTGCAGTTGGTGCCTCCCCCACCCCACACACCCCTTCCACGTACCCGTAGCCAGCCAAGAAGCCCAAGCTGGGGGGGCTGACTTTATCATTGAAGATGACCATGGGCAGGATGTTGCCATCGTGGGGGGGGGCTTCCTTCAGCCGCACCACCCACCACTCCAAGAAGCTTTCGCCCCCTCGGCCGGCGCCTGCACGCTCCCGTTTCAGCTGCACCTCCACGTCCAGGTAGCTATCCTCCCCGTCTGCCGGGGGGGGGGTGGCACCGTCAGGGCACAGCACAGCCACCGATGTGCCCCCAACACTGATTTTTTTTGGAAGGGGTGGGGGGGAACAACACATGGTGGGACCCACCTGGCAGCAGCTGCTTGACAGGGTTGGCTTCAGGGCCATTGGGTGCCCGGATGTATTTGGGAAAGAGTTTGGGCACTTGCCTGCAAGAGAATGGGGTGAGCAGGGTGGGGGGGCACCATCCCACCAAGCAGTGGAGGGGGGGGTCCATCCGTGACCCCGGGGACACTCACACGGGGGTGTCGCGGGTGCCCTGCAGCAGCTGGGCCAGCTCCACGCGCTGGGGCGCACCGGGCTGCAGGTCGGTGGTGTGTTTGTCGAAGGTGTGCTCCACTGTCCCCCCCTTGCCCAGGTCCCTGCGGGGAGCAGAGGCTCAGTGTGTTGGCGGGGGGGGGGATGCAGGCAGGGCTGTCCCCCCCCCCGCCCCCCAACACCGTGCCGGTGGTACCTCTGGAAGGTCCAGGTGAGGCGGAGGGTGATGTCGGAGGAGCCGTTCTGCAGCTCGCGCCGCATCTGCTCCCGGCTCGGGGGGCTGATGCTCCAGAGCGAGCCCGAGCTGCCCTCGATGCGGGCCGTCACGATGTCCTCGTAGCCGTACAGCGTGATGAACTGCATGGCCACCTGGCACCGGGTGCCGGGGAGAGGCACAACTCAGCCCCCACCCATGGACACCCCCCTACCCTGGGGCACTCCTGGCTCTGCCAGCCCCCCGCCCCCCAGGCACCCAGGGGGATGGAGTGGGGAAGGGGGGGAGTTTGTGTGTGGGGAGGATTTACCGGCTGCCTTTCAAACTGGTTGGTGAGGGCTTCATAGTCCTGGGGGGTGAAGGGCTGGATGGACTGCTGCTGGGCGCTCATGGTGAACAGAGGCTGTGGGGAGGGGACAGGCCACCCATCAGCTGGGCAGGGGACCCCGGCATCCGGGCTGGGCACCCCAGCACCCCCCAATCCTCACCTCGTACCCCCCCAGCTTGAGGGTGACGGTGACGTCGATGGGGTGGTTCACAACACCCACCACGGAGCGCACCAGCGACATGAAGAGCAGTGGGAACCAGATAATGGCCACGAGGAAGAGGATGATAAGGCCCCCCATGCCGTACTTCACAATCTTCTTCTTCTTCTGCCCCTTGGGCTGGGGGTATTTCTGGTGGGGGGAGACAGTACACGGTGCCAGGTGGGCTTGGGGTGACCCCAAGCAAAAAGGGGCTTACTGGGGGGCCTTTCGCAGCACAGTGAGGCTGTACCTTCTCTGTCTCACGGCTGCACTTGATGATGAAGATGTTGGCGTAGATGTCCTCCACGCACATCCAGTTGGAGAGGGAGAGTGTGGTGTCTGTCCAGACCCAGTCCATGACGGCCCGCAGCTCCACCAGGAAGGGCACGAGGCGAAACCTGGGGGGAACACAGGGAGAGGGGGCTGGTACAGCACCCTCCGAGCGCCCGCGGGTCCGCGCGGCCCCGTGCCATACCCCTGGAAGAGGAAGAGGTTGAGGTGGTTGTATTTCTTGGTAAGGAAGTTGCCCAGGATGCGCGTGGGGTAGCCGCAGCGGATCTGGTAGGCTGACAGCGAGAAGTAGATGCACTTCACAAAGTACCACAGCTGGGCCACCGTGTTGAGGCTGAACAACCTGTGGGAGGGAGGTGTCACCCCTCTGGCCACCTCCCTGGCCAGGCTCGGCCACCACGTGGGCTCGGGGACACAAAGGTGCCACCCTAGGACCAAGCCGTGCCCGTGGGATCGTCCTTGGGGGATGCTCGGTACCTTTCGGTGACGGCCGGCAGGATGAAGAACATCCAGAGGTGGATGCTGAAGACCAGGATGACCTGGAAGATGAGTTTGCCCAGCACGGTCTTGCGGAGGTAGAGCGCGCGGTCGATGACCATGGTGGTGAACTGGATGAGCAGCATGACCAGGAAGGCCTCCGGCACTTGGTCATCCGACAGCGAGGAGGTGATGTCAGCAGCTGCCGAGTGTTTCTGGGGATGCAGGAGAGGTCAGGATACGTCCCGGCCTGACCCCGTGGTGGGAGCTGGCCGGTTGGTGCCCTGTGGGAACGCCCTGCTCACCCCGAAGGCCCAGAAGCCGAAGATGATGATGATGAAGTCAACGACATCGGCCAGGAACATGAAAGCGTAGACGTCGGTGGCCGCCCGGTGCTGGGTGTGCAGGATGTCCCAGAAGAACCGGTGCACCGGCCGGTACATGTTCTGCGCCCTGGAGGGGACAGGGGACAGAGGAGATGGGTGACTGGGGGGCTGCACCCTGTATCCCCCCCCGCAGCCAGTGCCACAGGGCACTCACATGGTGAGGAAGAAGAGCTTGACCCGCAGCCCAAATGCCTTCAGCTTCTTCTGAGCGTGGCTTTGTTTTGCCTCTTCCTCCTCCTCTTCCTCCTCTTCCTCCTCCTCCTCCCCATCCCCTGCAACTGAGGCACAGCATGGATCACAGCCTGGGGTCCTGCAGGGCCGTATCCTGCCCAGCCCCAGCACCCCTCCACCCCGGGGGACACCAGCCTCGCCCCTCGCCAGGGCACGAGGGCTGGAAACTGGTGCTCACCTTCCTCTGGAGCCGCCTCCGGCTGCTTCTTCCCCCGACGCTTCTTCCTCCTGAAGCGCAGCTGCGTGGCACCGGCCCCCTCTTCTTGCCCCACGGCATCGCCCTCCGGCTCCGGCCCCATGGCTGCACCCGGTGTCCCCGCCTCCGTCCCTTCTTCGCCCACCGCCAGCGGCAGGGACGCTGCTTCCTCACGCCTCTCCTCTTCCTCATCCTCCACCCGCTCCGCCTCCACCTTCTTCTTGGGGAAGGGGTTCTCCTCATGGTCCCACAGCCCATAGGACTGGGGAGAAGCACAGTCAGAGGCATGTCGTTCCTGTTGCCCCCCAACCCACGCGCCTCGCCCCCCCATCGCACCCCAGAGACCCAACCAGCAACGGGTGCCGTGCATAGAAACCAAGGCAAAGCCACCAAGCACCCACTGGGTGCTCTCCAGAGCCCCCATCACCCCCAGGAGCCCCTCCAGCTCCCGAGGACGCCCGCCCAGGCGATGCCCACGGTGGTACCCATGCCCTGGAGCTCACCAGCAGCAGGGAGCGATGGAAGAAGAGCGCCAGGAGCTGGATGAGGTCGTACTTGATGTAGCGGTCGGTCTTCTCCAAGCCCAGGATGCGGGGTGGGAAGAAGGGCTTCCCTTCGTTGCGCACTAGCATGGCGTAGCCATTCCAGGGGAAGAACCCAAACTGGAAGAGGTATTTCACCACCACCATCACCTGCGGGGATGTTGGGGTCAGTGGGTGGCAGCCGGGGGCTGGGTGGCGTCGTCCCTTCCCCGGCCACCCCCTGCCCACCTCGGTGAAGATGATGGCCGTCATCCAGAAGCGCTTGCTGGGCCGGGGGATGGAGAGCATGGCCCAGAGGAAGACGAGGATGGGCAGGAAGAGGGAGATGACGGAGGCGGTCACCATGTTGTTGAGGATGATGATGAAGTAGCAGAGCAGCTCGGAGTGGGCGGCCACGCAGCGGTACCCAGCCAGCAGCAGCTTCAGGAACCGGTTGTGGGACCGATAGAACTGCTCCGATTCTTCCAGCTCGGGGAAGTACAGCCGCCTGCGGGGTGTTGGGGGGGGGGTGAGCCACCCCCACTGCCCCCCCGGCCCCATCCCCACCATCCCCACATCCCCGTACCTGCTCAGGAGGAGCTCGCCAGCCGTCCGGCTGCGGTTCTGGGGCAGGGCCAGGAGCTCCCGAGACCCGGCCATCCGGGACCCCCACGTTGCCACCTGCTCCTGGCTGCCGGTGGGCAGCGGGCATCCCACCGGGGCGGGTGCGGCTCCTCGCTGCCCACTGGGGATGGCACGGGGACAGGGGTGAGCCCCCTGCCCACCAGCCCCTGCCTGCAGCGCTACCGGCTGCCCCCTCGGGGGGTATCTATGCACCTGCCTGGAAGCGATGCCGTTTTGGGGGTCCGCACCCCTCGCCCCCTGCAGGCTCGGCTCCTCGGGGGGCTCCTCCGGTGGCGGCAGGTAGAGCTCATCCAGGACCCCACGGTGCACATCCTCTCCCTGCAGTGGGCAGGGGGTCAGCGCCAGCGCAGGGCTGCCACCGCCCACCCCGTGCCCCGGTGTGTGTCCCCCGGGGCTCACCGTGGCCAGCCGGCGCGTGAGGACGTATCTCTCGAGGCGCAGGACGGTGGACATGTCGGCGTGCTCCCGGGTGCAGGTGTCCAGCCACTGCGTCAGCCCGTCCACCATGGCCCGGCACAGCACCCACAGGAACCGCAGGGTGTTCAGCGCCCGCTGCACCACGTTGCCGCGCTCTGCTGGGGCGAGGCAGGGGTGGGTGTCACTTCACACCCGCTCAGACCCACCCCCCCAGTACCCCCATATGCTGCGGTCTTGCCGCCCACCTACCAGAGCCTTCCTCCTCGCCTTCAGCCTCTTCGGGCACCTCCAATTCTTCCTCCCTCCCTCCGTTGTCCCCTGCAAGGGTCAGACACACACACACACACACACTGGGAACCCCATTGAGGCAATGCCCCATTATGGGATGCTGACCACTGCCAGGGCAAACAGTGGGTGCAGGACAGGGCTGTGTCCCACCCCGGCCCCCGCAGCCCCATTTTGGGGTGAGCCAGACCCACCTGCAGTGACCTCGGCACCGGGTGTCTCTGGCTGCTCCTGCTCCTGCTGCCGCAGCGCCGTCCTGGTGTTGGTCACCCAGGCTTGGTAGGCGAGCTGGAGCGGGGAGCGGGGCTGTCAGCACCCCATGGGCACCGCCAGACGCCCCTCCGGCCCCCCAACCACGCTCACCTGGAAGGCGCTCTGCCTGCTCGGCCGCGGCTCCTCCGGCACCGCCGCCGCCTCCTCCTCCTCCTCGCTGTCCGACTCAAAGAGGAAGTATTCCCCTGAATGCAGCACTGCCAGGGCAGCACGGGGAGGGGGGCGTCACAGCACAGCCAGTGCCAACGGCACGGGGTGTCGCGGCATGGCTGGTGCCCGGTGGCACGGCTCCCGGTGGCACGGCACAGCCACCACCTCCCCAGGTCTCTCTGCCTGACACGGCGGTGCCGGCGTGGTGCTGAGGACACTCGTGGGGATCTCCGTTGGGAACAAAGACAACTCCCACGCTCCCAAAGCACGGTCCCTGCGGTGCCGGCATTTGGAGGCGACCACTGCCGGTAACCCCAGACCCAGCCCGGCACCCCCAGTCCAACACCCCGTTAGCGTTGGGAAGCGGAGAAGCCCTGGTTAGTGCCCTGCAGCCCAGCACGGGGACGGGAGACATGCAGGGTGTCACCTTGCCGAAAGCACCGCTGCTGCCGCTCCCCGCGGGTGTTAGCAGTCCCCAGCGGAGGGACCTTGCCGAGGGGCTGCGCCCCGTTACGGCCCCGTGCCGGGGCAGTACCTGCGGCGTGGTCTAACCATGGCCGCCACCACCGCTCCCTCTGCCGGGAAGGGTCCGCCGGGCTGCCGGGCGCTGTGGAACAGCAGATCGGGGGGCTGAGGACGGCCACGCTCGGTGCACCCACCCCCGGTGCAGGGGCGAGCCAAGGGGGCAGGGAGGGGGGGGTTCACCGCAATGCTCCGTGGGGTTCCACCGGGACAGGCGTTGGCGATGGGTTGCGGTCACCCTGCTGTGCCCAGAGACGGGGTGGGGGGGACGGGAGGGACCCCCCAGCTCTCACCTGGCCTGGCCTCATCCTGCCCCTCGCCGGTGCCGCCGGGCAGCCGCTCCTGGTGGTACTTCTCCTGCTTGGCTCGGATCCGCTCCATCCTGCCAGGCAGAGGCTGCTGCAGAGCCCGCCCCCCAAAACCCCCCGGGGGCACCCCCATCCACCCCATGCACACAGGAGTGCCCCAAGGTGCTGGCGGCTGCAGGGGGAGGGGTCCCAGATGCCCCCCAAAACCCACTCACTGCCGCTTCAGCTGGGCCAGCGACTTCTTCTCCGCTTGCTGGTGGGAGCGTATGCTCTTCAGGATGCTGGCCTTGAACAGTGCGACGCCCCTGCAGGGAGATCAGGAGGGTGAGGGGGAAACCGGCACCCCAGCCCCCATGGAGACCCTCCAGGACCCCAGCCCCACCTGGAGGCCTGCAGGGCAGAGGCCTGGAGATCGAGCATGACGTGCAAAAAGTAATAGCTGAGGAAGACGCGGCGCTGGAGCAGGAGGAAGAAGAAGCAGATGCTGTCCCAGATGATGCCCGCCTCCTCCACGGGCAGCGAGCAGTCCTGGTCCTTGCCCATCTCCTTGGCTGGCAGGCAGAGATGCAGGCAGGTCAGGCAGCAGCCCAAACCTGCACCCTCAGACCCCCCAGGCCAGCAACTCACGGTCGTAGTAGCCCTTGACGGTGCAGACCAGGCTGAAGAGCTGGATCACCCAGCAGAAGTTGCTCTGCATCTGCTGCACGAAGACACAGGAGAGGAGCTGCGGGGAGAGAGGGCAGAGCGCGGGGTTTGCCCGGGGAATGCAAGAAGGGGACAAGGCTGCCACCCGTCCTCTCCCCAGGGGATGCCCGGGGCGGGGGTGGCCCCAAGGAGCAGCCCAGGGGCCGTTGCATGGCCAGGGCCCCGCAGCCCTCACCGACAGCATGTTTTTGGAGATGATGACGGTGATGTTGTAGAGGATGAGGCAGTCCCAGAGCACCAGGCGAGCCCGTACTGGCTTGCGCAGCATGGCGGTGCCGAAGAGCAGGAGGTAGAAGCAGGCCAGCAGGTAGCCGAGGCCGAAGAGGCTGATGCGGGTGGCCCCGGTGATGAAGACCACCACCAGGACAAACCAGAAGAGGTAGCGGAAGACCACCACCTTTGCCATGTCCAGGTATGACCTGTGGGATGGGGCGCTCAGAGCAGGGTCCCCATCCCCTCCCAGCACCGGTGCTGCACCTGGGTTTGGGGTGCAGCAAGGTGCTACCCCGCGCCCCAACGAAACCAGCACGGTCCCAGACCCTGCCTCAACCTCGTCTTAGGGGACAAAGTGCCTTGTCTGTGGGGTCCCGGTGCCCACAGGGGTCCTGCACCATCACCCGGGCTGTCCTGGACCACCGTATCTCCCCCGGGGGTCCCAGCACAGCCTTGGGGTGCTTCTGTCCTAGATGTGGGGGTACAATCCTAGTGGCAGGGGGTCCTGTTCCAGCCCAGCATGGAGGGGAGGGTCTCCCCAACCCAAGGGGGTCCCATCCCCATCCTAGGGAATCCCAGCGCAGCAGGTCCCACTGCCAGGGGGTCCCATCCTGTCCATACCCCAAGAGGCCCCATCCCGGAGGGGGGAGTCCCATCGCCGTAGCCCCAGGAGCCCCCGCCCATGCCAGCCCCGTGCCGCGGTGCCGCGTGGCGGCGGGCACCCACCGGCAGTGGATGAAGTTGGGCGTGGGGTTGCGGGGGTCCCGCGCCAGGTCGAGCCGGTCGCTGTTCTCGCCGGCCGCCCTCAGCCACTCCTCGGTGCGCTCGGCCTCGAACACCCGCCACTGCTGGGCCGCGCACAGCAGCAGCAGGAAGTCGTCTGCGGGCACATGGCTCAGCCCGGGGTGGGGCAGGGCTCTGATAGGCCACGCCCCTCCCAGAAAAGGGCGTGGCACCCAACGATCCCCTCCCCAAAGGGGTGTGGCATTCCAGCCACGCCTTCCCTGGGATGTGGGTTTCATTAAGCCCCCTGGGGGGCCCTGGTGGTCCCCAGACTCCTCCTCCTCATTGGGGTGTGGCTTTCATCAAGCCCCTCCCAAGGGTGTGGCTCTCTGCAGACCCCTCCTTCTTCCCAAAAGGGGGCAGGACTTCAACTAAGCTCCTCCCAAAGGGGGAGGGCTCTTCCCCAGCTCCTCCTCCCAAAAGGGTGTGGCACATACCAAGCTCCGCCCCGAAGGGGTGTGGCTCTTTTAGCTCCTCCCACCTCCCTTCTGCTCAGCCTCCTGGGGGAGCAGGATGGGACCTCCATGGGTGGGGTTGGGGTACCCCATGGGCGGGGTGTGCCAGGCACCCCGTGGGCAGGGGGCTGCCAGGGGCTGGAGTGGGGGGGACAGGGCACCCCATGGGCAGGGGGCTGCCAGGGGCTGGAGTGGGGGAACAGGGCACCCCGTGGGCAGGGGGCTGCCAGGGGCTGGAGTGGGGGGGACAGGGCACCCCGTGGGCAGGGGGCTGCCAGGGGCTGAGGGGGTACTCACTGATGAGGTTGGTGGATTTGGGGGCCACAAAGAAGTCGGGCAGATAGAGCCACTTGATGAGCGCCGAGTTGATGGGGAGGGTCCGGCTCCAGCGCCACGGATAGTCTGGGGGGCGGTGGGCACACTCAATGCCGGCCCCCCGGCCCCTTACCCAGGGCAGGCAGCCTGCCCACGCCCAGACCTCCACCTCCCTGACCCCTGCGAAGGATGGGCACCCCCCATAGCCCCCTGCCCCTTACCCAAGCAGAGGGCAGGCGGCATGCCCACGCACAGCAGGTACTGGTAGAGGAGGAAGATGACGAGGAAGAGGCAGTACTTGGGCCAGAGGCGGGCGATGGCCGCCCGCCGGCGCCGCGTTAGGATGACGACCAGCCAGCAGCCATGCAGGATCACCATGAAGTTCATCCGCTGCCCGATCACGTTCACCGTCATCAGGAAGCAGATCTGGGGAGGGGGGAGGGAACGCAGAGGCTCAACCCCGAGGTGCTGCGAGCGGTGGGACCCCCCTCCGGAACCCGCTCCCCACCTCCAAGCCAAACTTGTAGTAGAAGTAGTTGAGAAAGTATTTGGCACAGCTGCCGAGGCCGTGGTCGAGGTGCTCGCGGGAGATGTCCTCGAAGATGGTCTCGGTGACGGGGGCCACCAGCTGGTGCTGCTTGCGGTAGTACTCCTGGCGCCGGTACACCACCGCCTCGAACACCAGCAGCAGCAGCACCAGGAGATGGTTCTGGGAGGGGTGAGGAGGTGCTCAGGACCACGGCACGCCACCAAGCATTCCCCGACGTGGTCCCCACGGACTGGGGGTGTCCCCGCACCCACCTGGATGTAGCCCAGGTTGGGGTAACCCTTGCGGATGCCGAACCAGTTGGCGGGGTCCACTGGGCTGTGGTACAGCGTGGAGTTGCCCAGCTCCTCCGGGCTCAGGTTGGTGCCGTTGAGCTGGGGCTGCAAAGGGGAGCATCACTGGGTGTCAGCACCCCTCGCCCCTGCCGCCAGACCCCACCTCCAGCCAGGGAATCCCTCCCGTGCCACCAGAAGCACCCCAAGATCCGGGCATCCCCCCGGCAAGGCCGCCCAGGCACCTGGGTGCAGTTGCTGGAGTACTCGCTGGGGTCGACAATCTTGAGCTGGTAGAGCATCTTGCAGACGATGATGATGCAGGTCCAGACGGTGGAGAGGCAGGAGGCCATGTGGCGGAAGCGGCAGTAGGGCAGGGCGAAGGCCCACAGCAGCACCAGCAAGAAGTTCATCAGCGATACCTGAGGCAGCAGCTGCGTCAGCACCCCGGGGTGCCCGGCCGAGCCCCCCCGCCCCAGGGTCCTGGGGCTGGTACCTCCTGCAGGGCCACCCAGACGGTGTAGAGGGCCACCAGCTTGAGGACGTGGAGCTCCAGCAGGCGCCCCACGAAGACCTGCCCACGGGTCAGCATGTCCGAGAAGGTCCAGCCCAGCACGATCAGGCGCTCCAGCACCAGCCCCCATTTGGTGGGCACTGCGGGGACACGGACCGTCACAGATGCCCCACGAAGACACTATGGCTTGGAGAACACCCCAATCCACCCCGGTATCCTCCCAGGCTGTGAGGACACCCCAATCCATCCCTGCACTCCTCCAGCCCCTTCCTGGCTTGGAGGATGCCCCAACCCACTCCCACACCCTCCCAGACTTGGAGGACACCCCAATCCATTCCCATACCCTCCCAGACTTGGAGGACACCCCAATCCATCCCTGCACCCATCCAGCCCTTCCCTGGCTTGGAGGATGCCCCAATCCATCCCTGCATCTCCCTACTCCATCCCAGCTTAAAGGACACCCCAATGCATCCCAGCCCCTTCCCAGCACCCTATCCCTGCCCGGTACCCTGTGACGCGGTGTCGGAGTCGCCCATCCCAGCGCTCTCGGCGGCGGCCGCATCCCGCAGCAGCCGGCTCCCGTGCAGCTCCTCAGGCCTGCGAGGAGGAGAGCTCAGTGCGGGGACGGGGGATTCGGGGTGCAGGGGGGTTCACCCCAGCACGGGGCTCTACCTGGGCATGCGGCTGGTTGGTGGGGTGGCAGCAGGGACGTGCTCCAGGTCGGTGATGCGCATGAACGGACGGTGGAAGTAATGGAGCTGGAGGATGCAGGCCAGGAGGAAGAAGCCCGGGATGAGGGTGCTGGAGAAGAGCTCGGAGACGCTGAACTGCTCCAGCCCCAGGTCGCCCAGCCTGGGCAGGGAGAGGAGGGTCAGCGCGGAGCCACATCCATCCCAGCACGGCGTCGAGCCAGCACACTGGGGTTCAACCCCAACCCCCCCCGCGCCTCAGTTTCCCCATGTGCAATGCATCCCTCGGCCATGCCCTGGTGCCACCACGGGGCTGGCGGCGGCGGGGACCCCGCGGTGGGTCGGGGACACTCACTGCTCATCGGTGAGGCCTGTCAGGTTCCGCCAGTACATGGGAAAGTCCTCGAACTGGAAGGTGTAGATGGCGATGAGCACCAGCATGGTGTACGCCACCACCAGCCACCAGAAGCCCTTCAACACCTTGCGCCACAGGCTGTAGTACATCTGTGGGGATGGGGACGTCAGCGGGGCCATGCCAGGGATGGGGACGGGGATGGGGAGGGGTCCCTGGGCCCCCCTACC
Source organism: Phalacrocorax carbo (assembly GCF_963921805.1). Classification (NCBI taxonomy): domain Eukaryota; kingdom Metazoa; phylum Chordata; class Aves; order Suliformes; family Phalacrocoracidae; genus Phalacrocorax; species Phalacrocorax carbo. The sequence goes on from NC_087520.1 coordinate 44,493,043, forward strand.
TGGAAGAGGGTGAGGCAGAGGAGGAAGAGGAACATATAGACGATCTTGTAGACGACAAGGCGCCCGGCGAAGCTCACCACGATGAACATGCCGGCGCAGACGCAGATCCAGTATTTGGCGTAGAAATCCCGCACCAGAACCCCCAGCGCCTTCAGCACGTCCCGCTGCCGGCTGGGCTCTGCAAGGCAGGGAGGGGGCTGCAGGCAGCTGGGTGGGGGGCACACATGTTCCCCCCTCCCTGGAAGCTGCCTGCCTCTAGGCACTCGCACCCCAGGGATGCTCAGCCCGGCGCAGGGTCCCCCCCGAGCGGGTGACGCCAGGAGCCCTCACCCACGTCCGAGACGGTCACCTCCAGGAGCGGGGTGGCCGGGCACCTCCTCGTTAGCAGCTTCTCCTTAACGAACTGCCGCAGCAGCAGCCAGAAGGTGAGGGTGAGCAGGAGCTGCGGGGACAGGCAGTGAGTGGCAACAGCCGGATCCCAGCGGGGACAGGGATGGGGACACCGGGCTTACCTTGGCCCCCAGGTCCAAGCAGGGATATTTGGGGTGCACCAGTCCCAGCTGTGCGAGGCTCATGAAGCCGACGCGGGTGGGCAGCTCGGGCGCCAGATCCATGCCCCAGACGTACTGCAGGCTGCAGAGAGCGATGCCGTAGAGGAGGAGGAAGGGCGAGCAGATCATGGCGAAGTGATGCCGGCTCCGCACCGTCCAGATGAGGCACGCCCAGAGCAGCAGCACGAAGGTCAGCCAGCTGTGGTAGGTGATGCTCCACACCTGCGGGCAGGCAGGATGCGCTCGCTCACCCGGGCTCCATCTGGGAGGTGCCCCCGCCGTGCCCATCCCCTCCCCAGCCCCTTACCATCATGGCGATGAGGGCGCAGACGTAGCTCTGGTTCATGATGACGTGGCCCAGGGTGTGCAGGGGCAGCCGCTCCGCCGGACGCCTCCTGCCTGGCCACGGGGAGGGGGACCGTGAGCTGCCCCCCCCGGGCTGCAAGCAGGGCTTGGGGAGGGGGAGGCGGTGGGGGTGGGCTTACCCGGTTGCGGCAAGTTGCCCATGACGTGGATGGTGCAGTTCTCGGGGTCGCTGACTGGCTTCCCGGTGCTGGGGGACAGCATGGGCTGGGGGGGCAGAGAGGGCTCAGAGCCGACCCTGGAGCACCCCACACCCATTCCCCCCCAGCTTGGGCATCGCTTGGGGGGCACAGCCCCTGCCCCCAACCCACCTTGGCATCCTCAGCCACACCATCAGTGTCCTTGGGCCAGCTCTCCAGCTCTACCAGCTCCCTCCCTGGGCACCTCGCCGGCGGCTGTGCCAGCGCCATGGTTCTCTGCAAGAGGCAGAAGCCGGCTCAGGGCACCCCACTGCAGCCACCGGGGGAGCAGGATCATGCCCCGGCCCCCTGCTGAGGCACCCCCCAGCTGCAGGCACCCCACTGCCCCCTGCCTCCCTTCCACCAGGCACCCCCGGTGCCTGGGCTGGGGTGGTCAGAGCATCAGGGCTTGCCACGCATCGGCACGGGGTCTTGCAGCCCCTCACCCTGGCGTCCAGCCGGCGCAGCTTCACCAGGGTGGCCATGGTGTAGTAGAGCAGGAGCAGGATGCCGGGGTTGGCGTAGACGGGCCAAGGGTGGTCCGTGTTGAGTACCAGAGCGTTGGGCCGGGAGCAGTTGCGGTACAGGACAATGTCCTTGAAGCCGAACACCCTGTGGGGATGGAGCTGGTAGCATTATCACCCACCCGAGCCGGGACCCCCACTGCCAGCCAGGGTCCCGCCCCGGCACTGGCATGGCGCACGGCTTCACCGGGGAGCCTCCGGCCGCCCTCCCCGGGGACCCGCTGCTGCTGGCAGTGGGATGGGGACCAAGCAGGGTGCCGGGCTGGGGTGGCACGGGGACCCACGGCACAGCCCCCTCCCAGGAACTCACCTTGCCCAGATGGTGGGGGGCGGGAAGACCCCCTGGACGAAGGGTGCCTGGTAGGCATAGAGGCAGAGGAGGTGGCCACCGGCATAGACGCCGACAAGGACGCAGAGGGTGTCGAAAGCCACGCGGCTGGTGGGGAGGTGGCAGGCCCACCACGTGCACAGCCCCACGAAGAGCAGGTAGTAGATGCTGGAGGAGGCGGAGGGCAGGGTGATCCCTGGGGAGCAGCGCCCCGTGGGCGGTCAGTGCGTGGCTGAGCATCCTCCGGCCATGCAGCCCCCGCCCGAGCATCCCCCCCCAGGACCGAGCATCCCCTCTGGCTGCACAGCCACCGAGATGCCCCCCCGCCCCCAGCTCACGGCATGCCCCCCGTGTCCCATACCCACCAGCCAAGGCCAGCAGCAGGATGGCCAGGCCCTTCCCGGCCGCCCAGAGCAGCCAGTGAGCCGTCACCCGCAGCCTGGCGCTGAGTGGCTTGTCCCCGTCAGCCGTGCCGCCGTGCCACTCCACGTCATCCTCTTCCCCCTGCCAGGTGAGGAGAGTACGGCGTGAGCCTCGCGGCCCGACCCCGGGCAGCCCACCAGCTCCAGGCTGCTCCTGGACGTGCCTCAGTTTCCCCACTTGAGGGAGAGCACGGGTGGACGGCCGGGGCGCCCTGCCCGGTGCGGTGCGGGCGCGCAGCCCGGCACCTGGCCGTGTTTATCTCATTAGCCGCTTGGAAAGCGCCTCCAAAAGGCTGCTGTTTTTCTTGGCGCCGGCACCCGGGTTCCCAATACTGAGCTTTTTTCCAGACTGCCTCCCGCGCTGGCCCCGCGCTCACAGCAAAGGCATTCGCGTCGGCCGGTGCTCCGATTACCGCCTGGCCACGGCCGGAGCCGCCACAACAGCCCGGACCAGTGGGGAGCACCCCAAAGACGGGGCTGAGCCCCGAGGGGTGTTTGCTGAGCTAGGAGGTGCCGTCAGCTTGGGGTGTCTGCCTGGGCGACTCCGGTGCCACGAGCACAGCGCCCCAGTGCCCTGCCGGCAGCGCCAGGCAGGGCTGACATGGCACGGCACGGCACGGCACCCAGCCCTGCACCCTGCCGGCGAGCTCAAGCTGGGTACCAGCACCCCATGATTGCCCGCCCCACTGCCCTTCCTAAGCCCAGGGGGTTTGCCGGGGGGGGGCTAGCGGAGCCTGGGGGTGCGGGCACCACGCTCCGATGCCATGGGGCCGGGCTGTTTGCCGGGATCCCTATGGCAACGGGGGAGCAAACACAGGCACTCCTCCGCGGCTGAGTCACCCCGGCCCCTACGAGGTGCCGTGACGATCCAGCCCTCCACCGCTGCCCACTCAGCCGGGTGGCCAAAACTGCCCCGAACTGGGTCCTCGGCCACTGGGGACGTCCCCATGCCAAGTCCCCATGTCCCAGGCTACCCGCCCTGGGGAGGGGACGGCGGCCACCGTGTCCCAGGGGAGGCTGGCAGGGGCTTGGTGGGTGGGATGCTGCCGACGGCGCCCGGCTTGGCTCTCACCCGCTCAAGGGGCTCCAGGGACTCTGGTCTCCGGCCGCGGGTGGCAGCGCTGGCCTTGGGGACAAGGCGGCGGCACAGGCACAGGCAGAGGGACGAGACCAGCAGGATGCCGACGTCGGGTGCCACGAGACGCACCGAGTTGGGGATGTCGCTCAAGTCCAGCCTGGAGGGGGAGAGCGGGGCAGGAGAGGGCTCGGGGGTGCCCCCAGCCCCACTGTGAGCCCCCAGCCCCACACCGCTGGGGTACACTTACCTGGTGACACCGATGTGCCGGGCAAGGACCTCCCAGGTGCTGCCTGTGGGGAAGCAGGGAGGCGCTCAGTTTGGAAGACCCAGAGCAGGCGGCTTCCCCATGGGGAGAGCACCCCACATCCATGGGGGCCCAGGATGGGGTCTGTGCTCAGTGCAGCGGCCATGAGCAGACACCCTGGCATGGCACAGCACGCCCCCAGAGCTGGGTATGTGGCTGGGACCCCACAGAGCCTCAGCAGCCCCCCAGCACCCAGAAGGATGGGATCCCCGCACCCACATGTCACCATCTGGGGGTCCAGCCCTGGGACACCGTGGGGAGGGGGTGAAGCCAGGGAGAGTGGAGGTGCAGGAGGGCAAGGGCAGGCGTGGGCACCCCCATGGCAGGCTGCCCTGGCACCCCATACTCACAGCTGGGCCCCAGCAGCTGGACCAGGACGGGCAGCGTGTACAGGCATATTTGGAAAACAAAGTGTGCGAGGAGGAAGAGGATGCTGGTCCCCAGCAGAGTTTTGAGGAGGCAGCAAGTGGGACCTGTGAGACACGGGCACCCCATTACCCATTGCTCAAGGTGACGCTGGGATGTGCCAGCATCCCCAGTGGGGACCCAGCTCCCTTGGGAAGAGCTGGGAAGGGGTGCACTGCGCTGTGCCTAGAGATGCCAGGGGTCCGCCGCCGGGATGTGGTTCCACCAGGGCCTTGCATGTCTCACCGCGCACTCAGCACAGCCTAACAGCACCCTTTCTGCTGCGTTGCTGGAGAAACTGAGGCACAGGGCAATGCAGGGAGCCGGCACCCTGGGACCACGCTCCCTCCCCTTGCCCCTGCAGCACCCTCCCACCTAGCTGGCCCCGTGCGCTTCCCATCCCCACCGCACCAGGGCCGGCATCGGGATGCAGCCCACCACGCCTATCCCAATCCCTGATGGAACATCCTGCGGGGCGAGTGCTGGGGGTCCCCCGCACCGTGAGACCCGTCAGACCTTCCACCAGCTGCAGCCGTGCCCCCCATCCCACCCAGCTCCCTGGGCCGCACGCCCATTTTCCTGGCCACAGGACAGGCAGCGAGCCCACCGCAGCTGCGCGCTGGCTGGGGGGCGGCTCTGGGCCAAAAACTCTCCCTCCGCTTGTTTTTTCCTGTAAACCCGCACGAAGGCTCTCGGCAGCGCCCAGGCTCTGGGGCCGTGTGAGCCCATGAAATATTCAGAGGGCAGAGCTTTTAGCTGCGGCCACGCCAGGCGCTGCCAGCTTGTGTTACAGCATGGTACGGAGGGCAGGGAGGCAGCAGGGCTACGGACACCCGGTGCCCACCGTGAAGGGGACACGTCCCTTGCACCCACCGTGGGTGATGCATCCCCTGCACCCCCCCTCCCGCCATGTCCCACCGCGGGGGACGTGCCCCACGTGCCCAGGCAGGGTGGAGGGGCTGCTCGTGGTCCATCCCTGCCCACCCTGCGGGCACAGCCCAGCCCTGAGGTTTCTGCTTAATGAGGCTGGGGCTCAAAACTGGCCATTTTGCAGCTGGAAGACTATTAATAGCCGCGCCGGGCTATAATTAACAGCGTGAGGCTGCCATGCGGAGCCACACTGCCCAGCCGGGGGGAAACCGCAGGGGAAGGAGGGCAGGTACCCGCTGGAGGGCGGCTGGCAGCCCCCACGCTGCCCCCAGCTCCCCCCGGGCCAGAGCTGCCTGCGTGCTGCCCACCATGCCCTGCCCGGTCCCCGCGCCCCGGGCTGAGCCCCTTACCTCCGGCCGAGCGCTGGGTGGGCCCCGGGAACCAGGGCAGGAGCAGCAGGAAGAGCAGGTACACCAGGGAGAGGACGTTGAAGCGGAAGAGGCAGGCTGGGGGCAGAGGTACGGGCAGGGTTAGCGCCGGGGATGCGGCACGGGGAGGGTGCCGCACCCCACCGGGCTCCTGGCTGCACCCCCTGCCCCGGGGAACCCTGCGGATGGCACCCCGACCTGCACGGCAAGGGATGCCCGAGCAGGAGGTGAGGCACACCCCAGAATGAGAGGCACCCCAAAATGAGGGGCAGTCCCGGACAGGGGCTCAAGCCCAGAGATGCTGGTGGGAAGAGAGGGCCATGGGCAGGAGTCCGGGCTGGGTCAGTCCCGGTGACCCGCACAGGTGGCGCGGCAAGGGGGACACACCAGTGGTCCCAGACACATGGGGTGACAGGGGGATGAGAGCAATGAGCAAAATCTGCCACATTTCTACATCATTCCTGCAAGATCGTGCTGAGGTTTGCAGGGACCCTGAGGCCAAGCTGGGACCCCAACCCGTTGCCACCCCGGGGCTGGCACAGCCCCTCACCTGCACCCAGCTCTGCTCTGGGTGCACCACCAGCTCGCCACCTTCCCTCTCGCTTATATTTAGACCTAAATTACAGCTTGTTTGCAGGCGTGAAACCGTCGGAGGAGCTGGGCAGGGAGCAGGGCTGAGCCAGCACCCCGCGGAGCTGCCAACGGCGGGGACGGGGACCGCACGGCGGGGACGTCCCGGGGCAGCTGCCACCATGGCTGGGGACACAGCGTTCCCATCAGCTGCATGCACACACCAGGGGAGCCGTGACAGACACCAGCACATGCACCGGTACGAGCTGGAACCAGCCCACGGGGCAGCCCTGCGGCCGCCCAGCCATGGGGTCACGGTGATGGGCACGGCCACTGCGAGACACCCGCCAAATCAGCGCCCGGCCGGAGGATAAGGGAGCCATGGTGGGGCTGCACAGCACGGTGGCTTTGCTTTTTCACTGCGACCTTACTCCAGGCAGTCCCAGGGCATCCCTCCGTGTCATCCCCTGCAAACCAGAGGGACGTGTCCCTGTGCCCCCCCCCCAGCAGGCTGGGGGGACCCCACTCTGGGTAGGGGCGATCCCTCTGGGGCAGCCTGGGGAGGGGATGGCCACAGGGAACTGGGGCTGGGGACCCCGGCTCTGCGTGGCCGGGGCAGCAACCTGCCGCCCTTGGCACCCCACTTGGAAAGGGGGCAAGGTAGTGGGGGCCAAGAGGGCAGCCCCAGGCCCTGTGGGGCTGGGCGGGGGGCGGGAGGCATGCTCAGCACCACCAGCACGGCACGGCCCTTCCTGTGTTTACGAGGTTTCAATGGGATGGCGCATCCTGGGGCGACAGATGGGGCGGCCAGGGGGTAACCCAGTGCAGCCCCCTGTGCACAGCCTGGCACCCCGGGGACGGTGGGTGCTCCGCGGAGGGTGCGGGGGTGGCAGGAGGAGAGGCACCCAGGAACGCACCCGACAGCCTGGGGCACGCCCCACGCAGCACCCATCAGGGCTACAGCCAGTCCCCAGGCCCACAGCAGGGTCCCCAGCTGCCTCCCTCCCCCGGGGCGCGCGGGCAGCCTCCGAGCACGGGTGGGGGGCTCAGAGAGCCCAGGGTGGGGGGACCAGCACTGCCATCCCGCCAGCCGCCTCTTCACAGTGACCCCAGGACGCGTCACCTCCCCGCACACTGCTGAGGGTTGCTGGCTACGTTTCGGCAAACCATGATCTCATGGAGCAAATATTCCCCTTCCTGCGCCAGCGGCAACTGGGCTGAGAGGAGCCTTCCCAGCCTGGGGGCGAGCCACCACTCCGGCTTACGTGGGAGCCAGCCAGCCCCCCATCAGCCACCGGCACCCCCCATCCCAGCACTGACCCCGTTTCCCACCCTGCGCCAGGGTGGTGGGTGTCTTTTGGGTGAACCAGCCCCCGCGTGAGCCCCCGTCCCAGCCGCGGCCACCCCGCGGGCGCTGCCGGCACAGAAGGGACTGGCTGTGCCGGAGCCCTGCCGGCATCGCCTGGGCTGGGGTCTGCCCGATTGTTGCGGGGAGGACAGGGGTTGTGGGCACTGTGGGGCGACCCACAGCCATTGCTGGGCACCGGGGGGCACATACATGCCGCAGGGACCACACGTGCCCGAAGCAACAGTGTGACCCACGTAATTTATGCCACCAGCACCATGGGACCCTCTGGCCAGTGGCTGCCCTGGCTCGAGGCATCACCAGCAAAGCTCTCAGCAGGGTGGTCAGGGCTCGCTGGCTTCAACCAGCTTTTAAGGGCTGGAGTGTAAAAAAAGGGGAAAAAAATGCTGATAGCATGCCAGGCAGGGAGCAGCCCCCCCGGCAGGACGCAGCCCACTTTGGGAGCACCCAGGGTGCCCGGCTTTGCACCCACGCCTCCTCAGCAGGGCTGGCTGCACTGGGGCACGCCGCGCCGACAGTACGTGGGTGCTCCATCCTGCAGTCAGAGGAAACCGGTTCTCCACCACGCTGATGGCAGGAAAAGCGCTGGCGTGGGGAGATAAACCAGTTTGACATGTGGGGAGAGCAGCCCTGCAGCAAAACCTGCCTTCCCGCACCCATCCTCCCTGTGGGGAGGCGGGTAGGCGAGTGGGCGGGTGGGTGGGTGGGTGCAGCACCCACTGTCCCCTTCCCCGTTCAAGCAGCACCCATCGCCCACGATGCCCTGCGGTTTCGCCTCTGCTGCACGCATGGGGCAGGAGCCGGCTCGTGCTGAGCAAACCCCCTTGTAACCCCAGCAAAGTTATCTGGGATCTGCACCCCAAACCACCCCCCTCCCCAGCCCCGTGACCCCAGGGAGCTGGGAGCAGCAGACTCAGCTCCCACGCTGCCAGGGAGTTCACCACCACCGCGGCCGGCGCTGGCAGCCAGCAGCACTTGAAATATTAACGATGTTAATGTGCCGGGAGGAGGATAAACTGCAGCGCTGGGGAGCTGGGCGAGATGTGCTGGGTTTCCTTCATGCCAGCATTTGATCTCCCCTGAGACGTCCCCGTGGGAGGGGAAGGGGGTCATCGGGGACCCCAGGGGAAGGCAGGCACCTGGTGGCAAGGGTGGGGACAGTCAGGGAGAGCCGGCACTGGGGTCTCACCCGTTGCAATCGGGCCGGGGAAGCATGGGAAAGGCGGCTGCGGGAGAGGGTCTGGGTCTGGTGCAGCCCCCTCCCTGCAAACCACCATCCCGTGCCCAGCTGGCTCCCAGGGATCCATACCCAACTGCATGGGGAAAGGGGGCTCCCCGGACCCCACTGGCAATGGGGGACCCCACGCACCGGCCCTGCAGCACCATCGGTGCCCTGTGCCCATGCACAGCCCGTACCCCGACTGGCACCGGCACAGCCGCTGCCTCTGCGGGGACCTGCGGCCGCTCAGGATTGATTAGCAGAGCTCTTTAATTCCCTGCCTGCCCTGCTCTTTTCACACAGGCCCGTTACCTGCTGCCAGAGCCGGGCAGCTCTGCCAAGCTGCTTCCCCCCCACCGGGTCCTGCCTCCCAGCTAACAGCCCCCAACTGGGGTCTCCTCAGCCTGGGGGACCCAGACAGCGTCCGCCGGGTGTTGCTTTACACCAGGACGCTGCACTCTGCACCCACCGGCTGCAAATGAGAGGCAGGCTAACGAACCCCAGTCACAGAGGCTTTCCCCATCCCCAAACCCAGTCAGCCCCAAAGCGGCGAGCCCCTGGGCCGGCAGAGCCAGCCGCCGGCGCTTTCCCAGCCCCAGCCCCGGCTCCTCTTTCCGGGACGAGGGAGCAGCCCCCGCCGGTTCACCCACCATATCCTGTTTTTGTGGAAAGTTAATCCCACTCGTGCCAGCGCCGAGACAGCGGCCAGCCCCGCTCCCCGGGGGACGCTGCGGGAGCTGCCCCGGGAGGGCACCGGGCTGGGTGCCAGCGGGTGCCGTGGCTGCCGGCCTGGGAAACCCCAGCAGCCAGCCTGCGGCGCCTGCAGCGGGACACGGAACACGGCGGCTTGGGGGACGGGTGCTCGCTGTCACCCCAGTGCCTGGGGACACCCCCTTTCCCCGGCACCCACAGCCGCAGGGCTGCAGTCCCTACACTGGGCACACACCAGGGCTGGGACAGCCCATGCCAAGGGGCCGGAGCAGCCCTGGGGGACCCCAGCGCTGCGGGCTCGGTACCGGGATGCCCACGCACATCTCCAGCTTGCACACCTGCCTGCGCACGAGGACCCACGTTCCCATCGCACGGGGACATTCCCAGATCCACCATATGATTTCCCACACGCAGCTCGGGGCCGTGATGGTGTCTGCCATACGGCAGCGCCAAGCAGCGTCCGAACAGCCCCCCAGCGGGCACCCCAGGGCTCTGCTGCAACCGGGGTGCGGAGGAGACAAAGGGTTAAACCTGGCCGTGCCCCGGGCTTTGCAAACAAGAGCCATTAAAGCCCCTTACAAACCCAGCCTGCAGCAACCCCCTCCCCAGGACCCAGAGCTGCTCCCCAGCCAGCGGGGCGAGCCCCAGGGGCAGCCTGGGGACCCACTGCGCCCCCAGGGAGCCCCCACAGCATCACCCACCTCCATGGGGCCCTGCGGGGGTTTTGCAAAAGGCTGAGTCCCGGGGAGGTGGGCACCCTTGGCCCAGCACCTCCCATCCCCCTGTGCGCCCGGGGAGGAAACTGGAGTTATTGCTCTTGGAGGCCGTGGTGGCTTTTTTTTTTTTTTCCTCCTCTTTTTTTATTTCCCTTCACTTTATAAAAAGCACCTGACCGCAGGAGGCAGCTGGCTGCAGCCCACACGCCTGCCAGCACCCAGCCGGGCACCGGCCCCCTGCGGCACCCAGGGCCGGCCAGGACCCCCAGTGACCCCCCCGGCACCCCACCACCTCCTGGCTGGGCTGGGGGGCTCAGCCAGGGGGGGCCGTGTCCTCACCTCACCCTGGGTCAGGTGCTCTGATTTGGGGGGCACCGCAGCCCCAGGGAGGGGGTGGCTACCGCCCTCACCCATCATTTCTGCCCCAGCACCACGGAGTTGTGCCAGAGCTGGGAGCCAGGACCATCACCCAGCCCGGGGGTCCCGGTGGGGGAAAGAGGCAGCCCCGCACCACGGTCACCCGATGTGTGGGTTGTGCACTGGTGGGAAGGCACGGCGGGCTGTGCCCCCCACACCCCAGCATCCCCCCGCCAGGCAGGATAGAGCCGAGGCAGTTCCCTGCGCCGGGTGGGGATACGGCCCGTGGCATGGCTGGGAGCTGCACCGTAGGGGTCTGTGCCCCTGCCAGACCGTGGGAAGCGGGGGGCTGCCCCGAGCCATGCCGTGGGGCCTGGCTCCTGCGCCTCCACCCACCCCCGAGCTGGCCGAGAGCCGCGAGCAAACATCCTCCGGACGTTTGGGAAGAGCCTAATTGCCGGGGAAGGAAGGGCCACAGGCGAGTTGTGCTCTGGGGCTTTTCCTTTCCGCCGCCCCCCCCCCCCCCAACCCCGAGGTGCAGCAGGATGAGCCACGTCCCCCCGTGCCTCAGTTTCCCCCCGCAGTGTGGGTGTGAGGTCCCAGGACCCCCGGGACCCCGCTGAATCACCCACACGGCTATTTTAACAAGCAGCTGGAGCAGGAGGGAGCTGCTCTCCCAGGACAGCCCCTGCCCACGCGGGAGCCCCAAATTTAAACAAGCCACCTACAAGCTCACCCGTGGAGGCGGGAGTGGGGGGAACACCAACGCCACCAGCGCCACCAGCTGTGGGAGGCGGCGGGTCCCTGACACCACATCCCGTGCCGGAGCGGGGCAAGCAAGCCTTGGCACGATTCGGGGCCAAATCGGCATATATTGGGGCAAAAGGGCCCCACATGCGAGGCCGCGCCCAAAGGCCACGTGTCACCCCGTGCACCCATGGGACATGCCCGGCAGATCCCGCGCCCCGGAGCGGCGGCTGCCGCCCCACCAGCCAGGGAGGCCTTGTGCAAGCGGCCACCTTCCCTTCCCAGCTCCGTTCTTAGGCAGGGTTATAATTAACCTCCTCACATCCTGCACGATCCACTGAGTCACTCCTCGAGCAAACGAGAGCAAATAAAGAGAAGCTTTTTCAACAGTCACCAACTTCCTCTGCCAGTGAGGCTCGCACCGTACCGCCGGCACGGCCAGCACCGTGCACCCCAGCCCGGCTCCCCGAAATGCAGCCGGGACAGGGGCTGCTCAGCTAAGACACGGCTCCGGCCGGGCGCGTGTCCCCCTCTCCAAGTGATGCTACCCCAAAAGTCACGCCACCGCTCACCCGGGGCTGCAGACCCCCGGCACGGGCGGCGTGAGCCCGCCACCGGCGGCAGCCGGACCCTGCCTGTGCCCGGGCACAAGGAGCCCGTTGAACAATCCTGTTTACGGAGAGGTTTTTCCTTTGCATCTACGTAAAGGTAAACGGAGCGTCCCCGAATGGGCTCCCCCAGGCAGCCGGGGTTCAAAGAGCCAATTCTTGTTCTGCGCGTCCCAGGACACGGGTATTTTCCAGGCCGGTAGCCAGCCAGTTGCCTCGGTGGGTGGTGCATCTACCTTCAAACACCAGCGTTGCTTAAGACAAGCTGGGAGCAGCTTCAGAGCCACGGCCCTGCAGAGGCTGCTGCAGCCAAGGTGGGTGCTCCCGCTCCCCGCTGCGGCACCGGGACGGTACCCAAACACGGAGCCGGGATGGGTGCCAGCTGTCCCCCCGAACATCACCCATCCCACCTGCCCCCCGAGCATCGCCCGACCCAGCTGCCCCCCCCCCCCGAGCATCCCCGGCAGCTGGGCTGTCCTGGCACCCTCTTTGCCCCCCCCTCACACCTTACAAGAGGCAGAGGAGCAAGTGGGGTGACACGGGGGTGCCTGAATCGGAACGGTTTCAGCCCCAACCGGTGCCCGGTGTCGGGGGTGTGGGTGCCCGCCGGCTGCACCCGTGGTGGGGGGACACGCAGACACAGAAACGCACGACACGCACACCCGGCGCGCTGCCCCCCACACCCGGCTCAGAGAAGTTACAGCATTTCCCGAGAGTGGGCTAGGTCCCGCGTGGGGGGCTGGGGGGGGGGGGGAGGGGGGCGTGCAGGGTGGTCCCCCGTGGGGCTGGGGCCGTGCAGTGTAGTCCCGCGTCGGGTTGGGGAGGGGGGTCCCGCCTCCCCCGGTGCCACCGACGGTTCCTCCCAGGGTGAAAATCACCGCGACCCTGTTCACGCGCGGGGGAGCACAGCGCACCCCCGCACCCCCCCGCACCCCCCCGCACTCACCGGCGAGCAGGGCGAGCGGCAGCAGCAGCCAGTAGAGCCCCGCACACAGCACCCGCCGCTCCATCCCCTCGGGCGGCGGCCCATGCCCCGCCGAGCCGCGCCGTCCCGTTCCGCCCCGCCGGGGCTGGGCAGGCCCCGCTGGCCGGTCCCGCAGCGCAGAGAACGGACGCGTTTTCTCCCCCCCCCCCCCCCCTTCTCCGCCACCTCCCGCCGCCTTTATAAGCGGCGCCTCCCGCCCCCCTCGGCGGGCTGGACCGGCTCGGCGCGGCTCGGCACGGCTACTCCGCTTTGCTAGGCTAAGACGGACTCGGATCCGCCGCTTTGCTAGGCTCGGCTCGGCCCGGCCCGGCCCGGCCCGCCCCGCCTAGCGCCGCCCGCCGGCACTGCAACCCCGTCACCGCTGCTACGAGTTGGCCGGTCTCAGCCCCGACGGGGCGGAGGGTAGGGGGTGGGGGGGGGCGGCCCATCGGAGCAAAACTCCGAGGAGAGGGGGTTGAGCCCGGGCCTCGTAGCACCCCGGCAGCAAGGGCATCTGCGGCAGGGTGGAAACAAAATAAATTTAAAAATAATAATAATAATAATAATAATAAAAAGACGATGTGTTTCCTGTTTGCTTTGTTAAAAAAAAAAAAAAAAAGAGGCTGGAGCGAATTAAGGCTGAGTGCTCCGCTCGAGCCCGCGGTGAGGGTCCTGTGGGTCCTGCGTCCTCAAAGCCGGGCGCCCAGTCCCGTGTCCCCAGAGCTGGGTGCCTGCTGCGCGCCCTGGGGAGCCAGATGCGCCCACAGGGTTGGGTGCCCAGGCGAGGGGAGCTGGGCGCACGGTCACGCACCCCAGGAGCTTGGTGCCCTGCTCAGCGCCGAGCTGAGCCCCGGCTGGGAAGGCGCCCGGCACGGCCGGCGGTGCCGGGGGCCGCGGGGCAGCAGCCCCGGCAGTGCTGGTAACCGCCAGCCCCTAACAGGAAGCATCAGCCCATGAAATTCTCCACATTCTTTGGCTTCCCCGCATTTGTTTTCTGAATGTACTTAATAAACTGGCATCCAGCTGGCACGCTGCCGGCCTGCTCCCCACCTCGGCAGGCTCCGCTCTACTTCTTGGGGCTCTTCTCCCCCCGTACTGCAGAAGCCACAGCTGCTGGGACACAGCTACCCACACCGTAGCCCCCCAAACTGCAGGCAGGACAGGCCCGAGGGCCCCCAAACACCTGTGTCCAAATGAGTTTTGCTGGGCACAGCCCCTCATGGGAGCTGGGAGGGGCTGTGGGTGCCCAAACCACCCCTGAGCATCCTCAGAGCAGGGACTCGGTCCCTCTGTCCAGCTGCATTGCCTAGACCCAGAGGGGTTCACTCACATAAATAAAACACTCGCCAACATCGAGCCATGAATTTCTGCATTAACGCCACGTCTGTGAGACCTGGGCATGGAAATGACTGCTGTAAAAGCCCTGGGCTGCATCCCCCCATCCTGAATGGATCCAGGAAAGGGTGGTGCGCGCACACACGCCGGAATCTCACTCCCAGGCCAGCCCCGAGCACCCACTGCACGGCAGCCAGGCTGGGAATGGAGGCTGTGGAAATAAATGGGTGCAGAAAATGGCACCCCAGAGCCCTGCCTCGCACAGCCGAATCCAGCCCTGAGTGGCCCCGCTCCACTTTGCCAGCCTCGCTCAAGCTTTAAGAGATGGGCACGGGCACCGTAATGTGCTGCGGGCAGGGCCTGAGTGCCCAGCGAGGCGTTTTATGGGCCAGCAAGCTTCTCCTGCATCCGGGCAGTGCCATTAGCGCGCAGCCACGGCGTGGGGCAGAGGGACGCCGGAGCAGGGGGTGCTGCGGCCACCTCTGAAGCCCCATGTTCCCATGGCTACGCCCAGCCGGAGTGCCGGCCGCTGCCTGGAACAGTGGATAAGGTGGGATGGCAGTAGTGGCAGCATCCCTCGAGGGACCCCACGGCCACCACAGAGCTCTCACCAGGAGATGGGCAAGGCTCAGCCCCACGCGAGCTGGAAACAAGCAGCCCCCCCGGCCCTAGGCGTGCAGGGGAGAGCGGATGCGAGGGGTGACCACCAGCCCAGGGGCTGGCGGGGGTCAGTGCCATTTCAGGTGCTCTTTGCCCCGCTCAGAGTCGCCCCAGTTCACAGACCCCCGCGCCCGCCAGGGGCCCAGCAGCCTCCAACCCCTGCAGCAGGTGGGGGCACACGGTGACACCGTGACCCCCCGAGCCAGGCGCTGCGACACCTGGCATAATTGGGACACACCCCGAAATGGGCCTGATCCCCTCCCGGCTCCCCACGTGTAGCACCGCTATAAAGAGGCACTGCGCCTTTAAGAACCCCGTGGCGCCAATTCCGCCCCACGTGACCGCTGCCGGCCCCCTCCGTGGGCGGTGCTGCGGGCGCGCGGGTTCCCGCCAAGAGCGGAGGTTTTGGCGCGGCTGGTAACGGGCGCACGTGCCGGTGGCACCGGTACCTGTACCGGTCCCGCCATGGCCCAGCTCCGCCTCACCGATTTCTTCGGCCGCACGAAAGCGGCTACCGGAGCCCCGGCCAAGCGCGGCCGCCGGCTCAAGGCCGGCCTTACCGGGCCGCCGGTGCAGCGGGAGGCGGAGGAGGCCGGTGTCCCGGCGGGGCTCGGCCTCGGCGCCCCCTCCCCGCCGCCCGGCGCCCCCCCGCCGCCCGCCTCGCCGCGCACCCCGGCCCGCGGCGGCGCCCCGGTGGTGCTGGGGCTGGCGGGCAGGAAGCGGAGCCGCCGGGAGATGGAAGCGGAGCCGCCGGCCCGGGCCCGGCCCGCGGAGCCGAGCGGGAAATCGGCGCGGAAGAGGCTGGAGCTGGACCGGGACGCGGAGCCGGGGGCGGTAGGGAGCTGCGGGGGGCGCCGCTCCCCCCGGGCTGCGGCCCTGAAGCGGGGAGGGGGAGCCCTAAAACCGGGGCACCGTGTCTGGAGCAACCACCCCCCTCGGGCTTGACCCCTCCCTTAGTACAAACCCCGACTTAGGCCTTGCACCCCCCCACTCCTCCCGATTCAGGCCCCCCCTCTCAGGGCTTGCCCCTCCCCTCCTCCTCCATATGCAGGACCCCCCATTAGGGCTTTCTCCCCTCCTCCTGATGCAGGACCTCCCCCCACCTTAGGGCTTGCCCCCCCCTTCTCCTGATGCAGGACCCCCCCTTAGGGCTTGCCCCTCCCCCCCCCCTTCTCCTGATGCAGGACCCCCCCTTAGGGCTTTCCCCCCTCTCCTTCTCCTGATGCAGGACCTCCCCCCACCTTAGGGCTTTCCCCCCCCTTCTCCTGATGCAGGACCCCCCCTTAGGGCTTGCCCCCCTCCTCCTGATGCAGGACCTCCCCCCCACCTTAGGGCTTGCCCCCCCCTTCTCCTGATGCAGGACCCCCCCTTAGGGCTTTCCCCCCTCCCCTTCTCCTGATGCAGGACCTCCCCCCACCTTAGGGCTTTCCCCCCCCTTCTCCTGATGCAGGACCCCCCCTTAGGGCTTTCCCCCCTCCCCTTCTCCTGATGCAGGACCTCCCCCCACCTTAGGGCTTTCCCCCCCCTTCTCCTGATGCAGGACCCCCCCTTAGGGCTTTCCCCCCTACTCCTGATGCAGGACCCCCAACACTTTAGGGCTTGCACCTCCCCTCCTCCTGATGCAGGACCTCCCCCCACCTTAGGGCTGCTCCCCCCTCCCTTCTGATGTAGGACCCCCCCATCAGGGCTTGCCCTCTGCCCCTAGTGGAGACCCCGCTATGGCTTCCCCCCACACTCCCAGTGCAAGGCTGTGGGGGGACCCACCGAGGAGGGGGTCCCAGCGGGTGGGCTCCCCGCACACGCGCGGGCAGCCTCTCACACTCCTCTCTCGCAGGCCACCAGTCCCTCGCCGCCGGCCACTGCTTGGCCCCCGATGCCGCCCTCACCGGACCTGGCAGCGGACCCCCCGGCCAGCACCACCCGCTCCCCCGGCCAGGGGCAGGACGGGGGGGCACAGCCTGGCACAGCCCCCCCAGGGACAGCCAGGCGCCTGCAGCTGGTACGGGATGAGCCCGGCTTTCTGCTCCCATCCTTTGTGTTTCTTGCCGCTGTGCGAGCCCTGCTCTGACCGTCTGCCCCCTCCCCACCCAGGAGGACCTGCCCGGGCTGCGGTGCCGCCTGCGGAGGGTGCAGGCGCTGGCCCAGCTGCCCTCCCTCCCCGCCGAGGCCAGCACCGACCTGCGGAGCCGGCTGGAGCGAGTGCGGCAACTGGAGCTGCGGATCCGTGAGAAGAAAGCGGGAAGCGGAGCCACGCCGGCAGCGCGGCCATCCGGGGACACCGGGGCGGCAGCTCCTGCGGCAGAGGCCGGGTGAGGAGCAGCTTTGAGGGGTAATCGGGGTGTCCCGGTGGCTCCCACAGCCCCCTTCTGCTGCTCGGCCCTGCAGCTATTTTGCAGGGGTCTTCCCACCCCCGTGAGGGGGGCGTGGGGGCTCTGCGGAGCGCTGGCTGGCCCCACTGCACACAAAGGGCTTCTCCGAAGCAAAACTGGAGCGTGGTCCAAGCCACCGTGAGCGTTGGGGCATCCATGTCCCCAGGACGGGGAGGGTGGGTGATGCGCCCCAGGTACTGGCACAGCTTGCTCAGAGAGAGTTTTGGGATGAGGGGAGGTGAGGGGTGTACCCTAACCAGGGTGGGCACACAGCTCCTATGCTCTGAGATCAGCCCCGTCGGCAGCGGGACCCCTGACCTGGCCGGTTTCGGTCTCCAGCTGCACCCTCGGGGCCGTCCCAGTGCCACGTTCGCCATGCCCAGTGGCTTTTGTGCGCTGGGACCCCCTGACCCCTCTCTTTTCCCGGCAGCAAGAAGGCCCCTGCGTACCAGCGGTTCCACACCCTCGCGCAGGACCTGCCCCCGGGGCTCACGCTGCCCTACAAGTTCAAGGTGCTGGCGGAGATGTTCCGCAGCATGGACACCATTGCCGGGATGCTCTTCAACCGCGCCGAGACCATCACCTTCGCGAAGGTGAAGCAGGGGGTGCAGGACATGATGCGCAAGTGAGTTGGCAGAAGCGGGCAGCCCGTTTTGGGGCCCCGGGTGAAGCTGTTGGGGCCGATGCCCTGGTGTCAGCTTTCGGGCTTCCCGACCTCTCCGGGTGCTGTTGCAGGCAGTTTGAGGAGCGGCACGTGGGGCAGATCAAGGCGGTGTACCCCGACTCGTATATTATGCGTCAGGAGAAGAACATCCCCACTTTCAGCAGCGGTGTGAAGAAGTCTGACTACCAGCTCACGCTGGAGCCGGTGCTGGGGGAAGGTACGTATGGCTCGGGGAGGGGGCACCAAGAGCAGGGGTGTGCTCGGTCCTGGCTGGGATCCCTGCATCCCCAGGGGTGCTCTTCACTTGGCCCGTTAAATAATCTGATTAATAAGGGCCTGAGCGTGTTGGAAGTGGGGAAAAAACCACTTTTGGGGCGAGTGGGAGGATGACAGGGCAGTGATTCCGGCAGCGACTCAGCCCCACGGCAGGGCTCCGATCCTGGCCTTCCTGAGGCTCTCGAGGCTTGGGCCCCGTCGCGGCGTTGCTGGGCTCTTGCCGAGGTGGTAACGCTTGCGCGTGTCCTTGCAGAGGAGAAAGTGGATGGCCGCCCGCACTTGTCGGCGTCGCGCTTGCTGGAGCGCAGGAAGGAGTTCAACCGCAACTTGGTGAACATCGTCAAGCAGCACCACAAGGTGGGACCCCCCCAGCACCCTCTGCTTTGGGGGTCTGAGGTCGCTCTGGTTGCTACCTAGAGAAGCGGGTGGAAGGAGGGGGCTGGCATCTGGGCTGAGGGACATCGACGGTTCCTGCGGGATGCTCTTGGCAGGCAGGTGTGGGTGGGGAGGATGGCAGCTGGAGTCTCTCCTGGCTCTGAATTTCCTCCAAGCCAGCTGCTGTGTGTTGCTAAGCTGTGCTGGGAGCACTAGGCAAGGGCCAGCTCCCCCATACCTGGCCCATGGGTGCCGTGATACAGCTCTCGCCCCTCTCCAGGCGTTCCTGGCCGCCCTCAACCCTCCCATGGTGGTGCCGGAGGAGAAGCTGACCCGCTGGCATCCCCGCTTCAATGTGGACGAGGTGCCGGACATCAGCCCAGCAGAGCTACCGCAGCCGCCCCAGGAGGACAGGCTCACCACGGCCCAGGAGGTGCTGAGCACAGCTCGGGGGATGCTGACCCCCAAGGTGAGCTGGGGCTGGGGTTTGGCTCTGTCTGCGGCCGGCAGACCTCAAACCAGCCATCTCCCCAGGAGAATGTTACTGGATAGGGGTTGGGAAGGATCGTTTTGGAGCCACAGGACTCGCAGCACTGTAAGGTGTAGGCAGGTGGGAACGCAAGCCTGGCTGTTACGCTGCAGGTTGTGGTGTAGGACTGGTGTTGGGCTAAAGGAGCTGTCAGTACTGACTTCGGGGCTTGGGAGAGGAGATGAAGCCCCCCAGGCTGTTCTCCGTGCAGGCAGGGATGGGTCACTGCGCTGGGGCTGCAGGGTGGTGGCGGGGGCGGTGGAAGGGAAACTTCTTCCTCCAGTGCGAGCGGCTCCCAGCTGTAACCCAACTCCTCCTTCCTCTTCCACATGAGCAGATGGAAAAAGCTCTTGCCAACCTGGCCTTAAGAACCGCTGAAGCCAGTGCGGGGGAATCGGTGGTTTCCAAAGCACCGTCCCCTGCCAGCACCTCCAGCGCTCTGAAAGGGGTGTCCCAGGCCCTGCTCGAGAGGGTGAGTAATTTGGTCCTGGCTGTAAAGCTCGTTCTGGGGGGACCCGCCTGTGTCTCACCCCATCTCCTCTGCTCCCCAAGATCCGGGCGAAGGAGGCGCA
Organism: Phalacrocorax carbo; assembly: GCF_963921805.1. Classification (NCBI taxonomy): domain Eukaryota; kingdom Metazoa; phylum Chordata; class Aves; order Suliformes; family Phalacrocoracidae; genus Phalacrocorax; species Phalacrocorax carbo. The sequence continues at coordinate 44,512,533 of NC_087520.1, forward strand.
GAAGCTGCAGGCGCTGATGACGCGGGACCCGCGGCAGGAGGAGCGGCTGGCCATGCTGGGGCGGCTGCCGGCCATGGCCCGCATCCTGCGCAACGTCTTCGTGGCTGAGAAGAAGCAGGCGCTGACCATGGAGGTGGCTTGTGCCCGTATGGCCGACAGCTATGACACGCAGATGCCTGCTGGTAGGAAAGCTGGGGTCTCCTCGCAGGCGTGGGGAGGGTCTTTGCAGGAGGAAGGGGCTGGGGGAGCTGAGCTGTGACCCGGCGGCCGCCTCTCCTTTTCGCAGGCGAGATGGAGAAACACTTGCGCCTCTTCGCAGAGCTGCTGCCCGACTGGGTGGGGATCCACGCCATCAGGACGGACACCTACATCAAACTGGACAAAGGGAAGGACCTCGGCCTCATCACGGAGAGGCTCACGAAGGCGGCAAAGGAGGCAGAAGCCCTCTGAGCCCCCCAAGGGCTGAGGCTTCCCCCGTGCAATCACCTCTAAATGTAGCAAATCCCGACTGCACTCCGGACTCTGGTGCGGGCTGATGGGAGGCTCATCCTTGGGGATGTCTGAGGAAGAGCAAAACTCCTTAATTTAACTAATTCCTCTGCCAGGGTCCATGAGGACCCTAGTTCCCCATACCCTTGAGTAGAACGCTGGCAGTCCCGCATCCTGGGGCGACAATGCAAGCGGTGAAGAGGAGCTAGTAACCTCTTAGCTTTGCTGCGTCCTCCTGAAGTTTCACGCAGGAGGTTTATTCCGTTAACTGGTCTCTGGTGGGGTGGAGGCAGGACTGGGCATGGTGGGAGGGTGACAGGCAGGAAGGAGTGAGAGAAGAAGTCACAAATTGATGTTTTTGGAGCTCTGGGCCTCGTTCTGTTTTTAAGGGAGGTAAAACACATCTCCGGCACTCGCTGGAAGAAACAACTACAGGACTTGTCAAAACATATTTGTATTAAATGTTTTAAATATAGCTGACTTATGTTAACCCAGCGCTCTTCCTCCGTGAGCTGCCGCTCTGGGCTGCGTTAGCCCCGCGGTTCTCCATGGTAATTGGCGCCGGCCGGCACAGGCAGGGAAGGGCTGGGTTGTCATCCAGCTCCTGGAGAAAGATTTACTGGAAAAAGTGAGCGTGGGTTTGCAGGGAACTGAATGCAGCTTTTGTAAATAGGGGCTGCAGAGCAGCTTCCCCCGGGGCCAGGAGCCGGCAGGGCTTGGGGGTGGGCACAGGGAGCTTTTTCCCCCAAGGGAAAACCCTGGCCACGCAGCTGAAGTGGCTTGGGAAGAGGGACAGAGAGGGTGCTGATGGCTGCAGAGGTGCCAGCCTGGCCCAGCGCCCTGGTCAGGTCAGCGCTTGCTGCAGGAGGGGTAGCGTGGGTGCAGGGGAGGCTGTGGGAGCTGCCCAGTGCCACGTCGGGCACACCTTGCCCCGCTTTGTTGGCCAAACTGGGCTGGTTTTAGCATGGGACATCAAGGACTCGGCACGGAAAGGTGACTGTCCTTCATCCTGCTGGGTGAGGGATGATGCTGGTCTGGGGAAGCTTCCCCACCTGAGGTGCTGCCCTCAGAGGCTGGTGGCATCGGTGATGGAGGGAGCAGGCAGGCCCTCTGCTGCGGGCACTGCTGGCAGGAGGTAGCCCTGTTTCCATGGAGGAGGGTTTAAACCCAGCCTAGAGGCTGGGGGGCTCTGGGCGCAAGGCTGGGCTCAACGGACCTCGGCACAGTGGGGAGGCGGTGGGTTCGGCAGCCTGGCAGGCACACGCGTGCCTCGGGGGAGCCTGCAGCGAGCTCCCCTTCTGTGCTTGAGACAAAAAAACCTTCCTCCTGCCTGGCAGCCCCCCTTGCACAGCCTTGTCTATGCAAGCAATTACATCAACAACGGTCGCTCGCGGCCCGGCGAAGGCACCGTCCCCACGTTCCCTGATGTCACCCCTTGGCCCCGCGCGCAGCCAGCTCTGGCACCGGCAGGGCTTGTGCTCGCTTCCACAGCACGCAGCTGCTTTCCACGGCTTTCTGGGCTGGAACCAATTTTTCCCTTCTCTGCCTCGCAGCAGGGACCCTCGCCTCGTGCCAAGTATGCGTGCAAGGTGCTGCCTCCCTTGGCTCCACGCAGGGGCTGGCTGTGAAAACAAGGGCCCCGGGGTAGGTTTCTCCCAGGGGAATGGAGTTTCTCAGCACAAACTGAACAGCCACTGAAGTGGCTTTTCAGGAATTAGTGATAAAAATAGCTATAATAGCCCTTACAAGCGTAAGAGCAGGGTGTGCGGTGTCCCCACATGCTGGGTAGGGAAGGTGAGCTGAGCTGTGGGGGCTTGGCCTATGTTCCTCTGGGGCCCTGGGCACTTCCACTGCAACCCAGCAGGACCAGTCTGGGTACCCCCCGCCTCCAGCTTGAGGTTGGTGCCAGGAATAGAGAAAACATACCTGAACTGCTCAGCCCAGGCAAGCGACTCCTTCCAAGCGTTAAGGGGGAGCTCCCACCACAGCCTTGCTCTCCACTGCCAGCCTGGGTTTGGAGGAAGATGCTCACGAGGGTAATTGTCCTGGTTTCAGCTGGGATAGAGTTAATTCTCTTCGTAGCAGCTCGTATGGGGCTGTGGTTGGGATTTGTGCTGAAAACAGTGTTGATAATGTGGGGATGCTTTAGTCGTTGCTGAGCAGTGCTTACACTAAGCAAGGACTTTTCCAGCTCCCCACGCTCTGCTGGAGGCACAGGGGGTCGGGAGGGGACACGGCCGGGACAGTGACCCCAACTGACCCCAGGGATGTCCCACACCACACGGCGTCAGGCTCGGCACATAGAGCTGGGGAAGGAAGAGGAAGGGGGGGGACATTCGGGGTGATGGTGTTTGCCTTCCCCGGTCACCGTTACGTGTGACGGAGCCCTGCTGCCCTGGGATGGCTGAGCACCCCCTGCCCGTGGGGAGGAGGGAATGAATGCCTTGGTGTGCTTTGCTTGTGTGCGCGGCTTTTGTTTTACCTGTTAAACTGTCTTTATCTCAGGAGTTTTTCTCACTTTTACCCTTGATTCTCTCCCCCATCCCACCGGGGGGGGAGTGAGGGAGCAGCTGCGTGGGGCTCAGTTGCTGACTGGGGCTAAACCACGACAGCATTTAACAGCTTCAGCTACTGCAAGAACAGCTCTGAGACAGCTTAGAAAAAAAGAGTCAACATTTATTTTACCCGTGAGCTCAGCCCATGCCAGGGCAGGGACACAGACCCTAATGTTTTCAGACATGTGACAGTTTTGGCACACCGAGTTTTAGCTACTCCCGTGACCAAATTGAACCACGCATCTCCAAACCCCATGTCATTCATCGCACAACCTGAGTGAGACCACCAGAGCTCAGCTGCAAGCACACACCTTTTCTTTCTTTCCTGTGGCCTTATCTGACACCAAACATACCTACAAGAATGGGCTCCACACCAGCACTGGCCTTTCAACGTCCCGATCCCCCAAGGAGAGCACAGCAGAGGGCAGGCAGCGGCCCAGGGAGCCAGATATGTTACAGTAGATGGGGAATTCGTGCTAAACAAAAGCTGCCGGCCATGGCTGGAGCCGCAGGCTTTGGTAGGTGCCAGTACTGCCGGACAGAAGGCAGGCAAACAGCCCTGAGCACGTGCACGGCTCCCTTCCTCGCTGCCTGTCGCCCAGCTGTGTGCTACTTCCCATATGCAGGTTGCTCCTGGTTTTGCAAAATCCACTGCAAGCACTACCCTGGACCACGGGAAGGCAGACGGCTTCCTACAACAGAGACCTTCAGCTTTCTGTGGTCTCAAGGCAGAGAGACCACAAGCCAAGCTGCAAGCTGACACGGCGTTTGAGCTCATCTACGCCAGCAACCTCTGTTGCGTTGGCCGTGGCTGCCTCCTGATCTCATAATACAGGGCTGGGCAGGTGCTTAATTCTCCTTAACAAGCACTACCTTGATGTAAGGGCAACCTATTCTGGTGTGAGCGACAGCAGAGAGCAACCACACCATCCTCTGAGGTCAAATACAGAGGGACTTATCCCTTAGACAAATAATCACTTTTTGCCCATCTTCTGTGTTTCTCTGGCAAAATTTTATCGGGCTCCTAGGAGGCTCATCAGGCACAGCTCAACCAAAAGGGGATGCTGGGTCCCCAAAGCTATCAGACCTCTCCTGCCTCAGCAGCAGTATTTTCACTTTGGTCTCCTAAAAAATAAAAAAGAATCAGTGAAGCTGCATCTTGGTCTCCATTCCCCAAAGACAATCAGGCTGTTCCTTCTTCCCAGAAGCATGAACTCCAAAAAGGATCCTTACACTCAACACAGCTTAATCTATGGCTTGGAAAAATAAATAGGACTTAAAATTGTATAGCATCTGGCCAGGATCAAAATCGTAGGTTCCCCCCCCGCCCACCCCCTCGCGACATCAAGAGCCACTGATAAATGCCCAAACTTGGGAAGAGCTCAGGGCGCGCGTTCCCTTCTCCTCAGTCATACTGCAGCAGAGAGTAGAAAGGGATGGACTCGAGCTTTTCCGACCCTTTCAGGAGTTTTAATTCTATGATCACCAGGCACTCCAGGACTTCAGCCTTCAGCCTCTTCAGCAGCTCGCAGGCTGCAAACATGGTACCTGCACGACACAGAGGTTGAGCAGAAACATCGTCACTCGAGGAGCAGCGCCGAGGTAAGCTTCAAACCCCGCGGCCGCTCCTTGAACGCACGCGTACGTGGGTTACACGTGCTCTGACACCGTCTGCTTCCCTCACCTCCAGTTGCAAGCAAGTCATCTACAATAACTACTTTTTGTCCCGGTTCCACGGCGTCACTCTGGATTTCAAGTTCAGCCTGCAGGGTGGAAAGAGTAGCTTCATTTTAGTCTTGCCTTACAGAGGAACACTTCACAAACTGCTAACACATGGTGGAATGCAGACAAGTCTTCAGCGAGATCAGCCTTAACACTCAGCACCTAAAACCCCCAAAACACATACTCCAGCTACAGGGGAGTGTCACGGAAATATATAGCCGGTTAGGTGATTGCTGGGCCAACCCTCTGGCACGTCAAGATCCTGAACATTCATCAAGTGAGTTATGGTCCCAACGTGAAACCTTATCCTGAGGCAGTTCTCCAGTGGGGAAAATCTCCTGTAATGCACCGGGCTGGAGCGCTCTGCCCTGACAGCACCGCCAAGCCAGATCCAAACCGTCACAGGCACGTCCTGTGTGAGAAGCACTTGTCCCGTGGAGGGGTTGGCCCAGACAATCCTCATAAATAACGCCTAGGTTTGGTGTTTCTGCTGCCGGTCCCTGGCTGCCGTTAGTTACCAGCGGTAGCGTGTTATTAGGCTTAAACCTCTGCTCTTTAAGCAGAGAGGCTGCGGTGTTACAAGGTGAGCACTGTTTTGAAGCCATGCAATAAAGGCGTTTACTTAGAGCACTTACTGGAAGAGAGGGGAAGACACTGCATGTTCATGCCCCTGAATTCAAGAAGAAAGCCATTTAGCACCAAGTCTTACCACCCCCACCCCCCCCAAAAATCACGGCATGGCTCACCGGCACAAGCCACGTCTCTGTGGCTCGGGGAGGCAGCCGCCACCGTGCCGGGGTACAGCAAAGCTCAGCGCCACTCCTGAAGCTTGTGCCGTGCCAGGCTGCCCGTGGCATCGGCGCCAGCTGCTAAACCCAGCTTGGGGCCCACCCAGCTGGTTTTATCGCCCCATCCCCTTGCTGAAACCCCCGAGCCCTCCATCAACCAGCCTGGAAACCCTCTCATCCTCCCCAGGCATTACCTTGCCATACTCAAGGGCGTAGGAGATCGTCTCGGTCGGACCAGGAAGCTTCCCCTTCTTCCGTATCAGCACGAAGCCGATCCCTAGTCTCTGAGCCAGGGAGGGGCCTATGAGGAAGCCGCGGGAGTCCAGGCCTGGGGAGAGCAGAGCAGCACGAACACTCCAAACAGAGCCATTCGACTGGGGGCATCTTTGCACGATGCCCCAGGTTTATCGTCCGCTGTTCAGGGGTGGGGGGTGTCTTTAGAAGCGATTTGCTTTTAGAGTCATTTCTATGGGTTGCAGACACACACCGCGCTCCTGCACTGCCTGTGTTCGCCAAGATGTGCTGCTGACGGGCTTCGGGGCACCGCATCGATGCCCCCCATCAGCCCTTTCTGCCGCCCCTCTAGCTCTTCTTAGAGATATGCTCAGCTAAGCCCTGGTATCAGTTTGGCCACACAGCCAGGGACTGCGCATCACCGGGGGACAGACTTTGGTTATCACAAGGCACCCGGACCACGTTTGGTCTGGACTCCTTAAACTCTGGCCTATCACCCAGCTCAGGCACTGCCTTCCTAAGCCCTTCCATCCTCAGCCTCTTTCACAGGCGTGTTGCAACACGTTATGGCCACAAAGGCTGTTTTTCTTGGCTTGAAAGAGGCCCCCCGAGAAGGAAAACACGGTGGAACAGGGTCTGCCGGCTGTGGGGACTGCGCGAGACCGCGCAGGCATGACTTTGCGTCAGACTTTCAGTACTCCCTGACTCTTTTTAATGATGAAAGCAATGAATCACAAAATTGGCGCCGAAATATCACCAGATGGCGTCTGCCACATCCAAAACCAGTATTTCAGGAAATTGTGGAGATAAATTAAGGGTATAACTTGTCCCGGTGTTACTGTATGACAGAGGCTACCTTCGGGTTGATTATAATGTCCGAGGGCTAGAGTATTCCCTGCCCTGGTAGCAGAGGAGTCTCCCCACGCCTCCGGCCCGGGCAGCCGGAGGACACAATGCTCTTCACCGGCCTCAGAGATGTTTCAACCAACACTCACCTGCAATAAAGTCGATTTTGGGGAAAGATGCCCTCAAATGATCTTCCAGAAGATCAAGCAAAGTCCTGAAAGCAGCAGGATCCTTCAGCAAGGGGCTGATATCGCTGCAAAGAAAGGGAAAGCAGTTAGCTACCTCCGGGGCTCGCTCTGGCCCCCGACCGAGCTCCAAAGCCCAGGGGAAGCGGGTCCTTGTGGTGCCAGAAGGCAAGGGGAGGGATGGGCGGCAACCCCCCGAGCCCGCCCGCACCGGAAAAGCACGCCGGGCACCGGGAAATCGGCGAAGGACCGCACTCGATCGCGGACCCGCTGCAGCCGCTCCGCGCTCATGGCGGCCGCGCTCTGCGCAGCCCCGCACCGCGCAGCCCCGGCCCTGCGCCGCCTCCCGGCGCAGCCTGCGCGGAGCGCCGGGCTGCGGGGTGCCGCTGCCCGGGGTGCGGGGTGCCGCTGCCCGGGGTGGGGGGTGTGCCGCTGCCCGGGGTGGGGGGGGTGCCGCTGCCCGGGGTGCCGCTGCCCGGGGTGCGGGGGGTGCCGCTGCCCGGGGTGGGGGGTGTGCCGCTGCCCGGGGTGGGGGGGGTGCCGCTGCCCGGGGTGCGGGGGGGTGCCGCTGCCCGGGGTGGGGGGGGTGCCGCTGCCCGGGGTGCGGGGTGCCGCTGCCCGGGGTGGGGGGGGTGCCGCTGCCCGGGGTGCGGGGGGTGCCGCTGCCCGGGGTGCGGGGTGCCGCTGCCCGGGGTGGGGGGGGTGCCGCTGCCCGGGGTGGGGGGGGTGCCGCTGCCCGGGGTGCGGGGGGTGCCGCTGCCCGGGGTGGGGGGGGTGCCGCTGCCCGGGGTGGGGGGGGTGCCGCTGCCCGGGGTGCGGGGTGCCGCTGCCCGGGGTGCGGGGGGTGCCGCTGCCCGGGGTGCGGGGTGCCGCTGCCCGGGGTGCGGGGGGTGCCGCTGCCCGGGGTGCGGGGTGCCGCTGCCCGGGGTGCGGGGTGCCGCTGCCCGGGGTGCGGGGGGTGCCGCTGCCCCGGGTGGGGGGGGTGCCGCTGCCCGGGGTGGGGGGGGTGCCGCTGCCCGGGGTGCGGGGGGTGCCGCTGCCCGGGGTGCGGGGTGCCGCTGCCCGGGGTGCGGGGGGTGCCGCTGCCCGGGGTGCGGGGTGCCGCTGCCCGGGGTGGGGGGGGGTGCCGCTGCCCGGGGTAGGGGGTGCCCCGCTGCCCGGGGCCCTGGCGCCGCTCTGCACCGGGTTCTGCTACCTGGGCACCGAGCCCTGGCTCCGCGGTGCAGGGAGCTCTGGCACCCCGATGTAGGGAGCACTGATCCCCCCCTGCACGGAACTCTGGTACCCCAATGCATGGAGCCCTGAGCCCCCCGGTGCAGGGAGCTCTGGCACCCCCAAGGACAGAGCCCTGAGCCCCCCCGGTGCAGGGAGCTCTGGCACCCCCAAGGACAGAGCCCTGAGCCCCCCATGTGTAGAGGTCTGGTACTCCGGGGCATGGAGCACCAATACCCCCAGTGCAGGGAGCTCTGGCACCCCCATGCACTGAGCATCCATCCCTGTGGTGCAGGGAGCTCTGGCACCCCAGAACCCCAACCTGCCCCAGTGAGTGGGGGTCTGGTACCCCGGGGCATGGAGCCCTGACTCCCTGGTGCATGAAAACTCTGGCACCCCCATGTACAGAGCTCCTATCCTCCTGGTACCTGTTGCTCTGGCACCCACATGCATGGAGCACTGAACCCCCAGTGCATGGAGCCCCAGTTCTCCCATGCATAGAGCTCTGGCACCCCAGGGCAGAGACCCAATCCCCTTGGTGCAGAGAGCTCCGGCACCTTGGTGCATGGAGCCCCAATCCCCAGGTGCACAGAGCTCTGGCAGCTTGGGGCATGGAGCCCCAGTCGTTCCCCCTCCCCCATGTATGGAGCTCTCGTACCCCAACACACAGAGCTCCATCTTCCCAGTGCGTGGTGTCCTGCTACCCTGGAGCATGGAGCGCTGGTATCCTGGTGCATGGCGCCCAGGTATCCCCAGTGCCCCAGCATCTCAAAGCAGGGAGCCCTGGTACCCCGATGCACCTGCAGCACACAGTGCTCTGTACCCCGGTGCACAGAGGCTGGGTGTCTCCACTGCATGGAGCCTTGGTACCCCAGTGCATGGAGCCCCAGTTTCCCCTCTGGAGAGTGCTGTGGTACCTGCTGGGTGTGGAGCCATGTTTCCCCAGCGCATGGAGCCCTGGGACCCTGCCCTGCCCCAGCCAGCTTCGTAAAGGAGGCCCATGCCCAGGGGTTACACTTCCACCCCCCTTCACCCCTGCCCAGCACCTTGCATAGACAGCAAACTTGTTAGGACTAAACTATTTCCTGTTTTTCTGTCCCTTGTCACCTCTTGTGAACTCCCAGAATTGCATTTTTGTGTTTGTTAAAGCCGTTGGTTCGGATTACACTCGTGGGGGATGATAACACAGCCGGCCCGAGTGCCCTGGGCCCTGGACTAACAGCTCAGCAGCTATTGGTGTCACCCATTCGTACGGCAGGTCAGGGCACTCTCACACAGCTCCCATCTCCCATCTCCTGACGGGTGAATAACCATTTGTCCATGCAAAATCCATTGTGGGCAGGAAATGTACTGCTGAATGAGTATAAACCTCCTCTTACATTAGCAAATACAACTTGGGTCCGGTCCAAATGCATCTGGGTACAACCCGCTGCAGGAAAGCAAAGGCAGATCTAGCATGCAACACCCCTGACCGAGCTCAGGGCTTGCTGCTGATAGCTGTGATGGGGACACCTCAGCTCCCCACCCTCCAGACAGCCTTCAGGGCTTGTCTCTGAGGTGTGTGACACCATGCCTGCAGCTCTCCAGGTATTCTGCAGTAATTGGGTGCAGATCCCGTGGGCTGGGTGCTCAGGGCTGCAGCAGCCTGGTAATGAACGCAGAGCTGCTTTCTCCTACTCCTGCTGGACCCATCGCTCCCAACAGCCCCGTGGGTCCTTCCAGCTCTGAGAAGTGGCTCTCGCACAGGAGGAATGGCTGACAGGAGGGGAAGCTGGTCTCCTCTCCAACTCAGCCTGACGGGCTCGTACGCACAGCACGGCTCGCGAGACACCCGATTCTGCCCCCATCCCAGCACCCGACACGGCTCGTGTTGTTGCGTAGTTCCCAGCGCTTGGCGCGAACTCTGGGGAATCATCTGCCGCACACCGAATCTTCCGCTGCTCTATTTTGTTCCTAATTCATCTATAGATAGCAAAAGGCACCTGTTTAATGGGTGTCTGCCTAAGGTGCAAGCGAGGCGAGCTGAAGGCCAGCGCAAAGGTTGCTCCCTTTCTTGTTAAGCTCTCGATTGCCAAAGACAGCCCGCGCAGGAGGTCAGCACGCCTGCTTTCACAACCACCCCCTTACAGACTAAGATTTTCCCTCAAGTCAGATTATCAATTTGGCACCAGAAAAAATCCTCTCTAACAGCTGTTCCAGTGAAGCAAACACGGACGAAGCACATAGCCTTCCACTGGAACAGGGGCTTTGCACCGGCCTCGCTCCCTTGGATGAGCTGGAAGGGTTTCTTTTGTAACCTTACCAACCACGATACCAGGCAATGAGCTGTTCCAGCAGCTCCTCTTCTTCCTGGCAAATGGAAGTGATGGAATTTATCTGCCTACCCATGGAAATAGGCAGGAGCTGGGAAAGGGCTCTTTTGCAGCCTGCCTGCAGTGCAAACACCAGGCACCCCTGCCTTCTGCCCCTCAAGCAGCTGCAAGCTGGGGCCTTCATCATCACACTTTCTAGTTAGTGACCCTCCTACACATCAGCACCCCTACTAGCAGAAGACGCCACTGCATTTTTCCTGAGGCTAAGCGAGGTTCCCAGGCCCCTCGTGCCAACTGAGCCCAGGCAAACCAGCAGCTCTCACCAGGACGAGTTGCTGAGGGCTCCCACAGGTCCCTTCGCATCCAGCAGCCGGGTGAAGAAGCAGCCGGGGGGATCTCTCCTCCTCTGATGCGGGATCAGGCCTCTCAGACACCATCAGTTCTGCCAGGAGTAACATAAAGGTTACACCAAGTCAGACTTCCAACGATTCAGCTGCCAGAAATTATGCCATGTGCCAGCTCAGGTTTAAAAAACCAACATTTCTCCGATCCCTGTCAGAACTCCACCTGGTTAATCCTCCATTTCAAAGGACATGAATTGCACCTACCAGTACAGACTGGTTTTTAACATCCAAAGTAAATTAGTTTTCCCTATAATTGTTCAACCTTTCAAAACAACAGTGCTGACTCCTACTGCAATTTCCATCCGAAAAGAACTTTCCTAGGACCAATTTCCAAATGTGATGTCAAAGGACTTCGGCTCTGGAATATCACCGCGGGGGTGTCTCGACATCCGCTTGCGGCCCGGGGAGGTTTAGGCTGTTCCATGCCTGGCGGAGGAACCACCGCCTCGGACCTGGTCCCCCCAGAGGGGACCGTATGGGGGGACGCTGGCTTTGCCTCTCATCGGAACACAGAAACTTTGAAAGCCTGACATAAGAGATGCTATTAGATGGTGAACATAGAAACCGGGGGTATAAAACCTTGAGAGCTAGCTCTAATCAGCTTAACCAGGCAATTAGAAGAGCTGTGCTGAGTATGGAAGTTTCTGTTCCGTTAAGGATTATAAAACTTCAGCGTGAAGTGGAAAAAAATGCCCAAAATTTCAACATACCCCACAAGGGGAAACGAGAACTAAAATTTTCTTTCAAATATGCTGGAACATTGCATTTCAATTTCAGCATTAGAAACGCATGCACTTTAAACCCATTAAAAAAAAAAAAAAAAAAAAGAACAAATTTGAAATATCTTATTTCAACAGCAGAAGAATGCGGTTCCCCGGCCAGCTCCCCGGGCTGGGGACCGAAGCGTCCGTATTGAATAACGAGCTAGCTTTGTCCCCCCTGAAAGAGGCGAAGGCACCATGAACCGCCTCTGCCCTTCCACAGCATCCTTGTTTGCCCGGAGCCGGACCCCGCACCTCCGTCCCGCTGCCGCAGGGTGGATCAGGCCCTTGGAGCAGACACAAAGCCCCTCTCTCCTCTGGCCAGCCTGGCGAGCTGGGAGGGGATTTGGAGTCTGATTCAGAACTAATGGATTTGGCACGCATTCCTCGCTGATGGCGAAGGAGCCGATGGGCTTTTCAGCCCCTATTCCTTTCAGATGGGAATTGTGCTACCAACATACATATCGCCCAGAAGGGTATTAGGTGACCCCAGGAGGGAGAAAGGCATAGAGAGCTGCCAGATTGGCTCTCCTGAGAAGTTGGATGGCAGAGGGGTTTTTACGCTCCTAAGAGACCACAGGCTTTTGGCGAGGGATCCACCTTTATTTGGGATTTATATAATCTGAACTGGGCTTTGAGCAACAACAAAACTATAAATGGTGGAAGGGGATATAAAGAAAACAGGCAAATGGAGTAATTTCTCAGCGTTTAAAATAGCCAGTTTCCAAAGGGGAAAAAAAAACCCAACCTCCTAAAATGAGATTTCAGTTCTTCCCTTACAACTGTTCTTAAAAACTAACAGTTTAATGCAAGAGGCACTGCTGTGTTGCTTTCTGATAACACGAAAAGCTCCCATCAAATACTGTCAGAAACAAAAGCAAAAGTCTATTTCCAAATATTATAACGGTTAAGAGAAATGACAAACAAGCCACTCTAACTGCAAAACAGTTATTTGGATACTGAACAAGCACTCAAGAGTAACTCTCGGAGGGTAAAAGCGCAGGTAGTTTGTTAAGTTTCGCAGTGCTGGGGACAACAGCAAGCTCTCCTGGGAGACATTTCTCGTCTAGCCGTGCTGAAGAGGCTGCTGGCAACTCTTGCAGACAATAAACTGCCTCCCGGCACGGCCTTCCCCCAAAGAGCCCCGATTCAAACCATTCTCACCTTCAAAAGGTCTTTCTTCAGCTCCTGAAATTACTTTGCGTGGTAACTGCAAAGATGTCGTCACTGGAAAACAGAGCCTTGTCCAACCTTCGGGAGACCCTCGTCTCGTCCGCTTTGCTTTACGCGAAAGCAGGAGGCTTTTGGAAGTTGTCCACCATGCTCGGGAAGGGCTCGACTCAGCAGGTACCGAGACCCATCAGCCTCCACGCGGCAGCGAGTCTCCCAAGCTCAACAGCTTCTCCTCGGCAACAATAGTTCCAGTTTCTTTAGTAAAAGCCCACTGTCATCCTCAGCACTTGCCTGAAAACCCAGTCCCAGACACAGCGTTAACGCCGCGTTAGCAAATATGTGGGTATTGCTCGCTCTCGTTCCAAACTTGCCCATTTTCACGTTTAATACCGCATCTCCTGGCTTTCCATGTAAAATGCAGAGGCACGTTATCTTTCATCGCTGCACTCAGTACAGCTTGCAGGGCATTAACCTTGGCTCTGAATGTTCGGAATTGATCCTCTGGTTTCCAATTCCAGTGTTCGGATCCCCAAATTGTTGGTCCATAGAGACTAATTTGCCACCAAAATAATCCGTTTGTCACTGTAGGATTTTAAATCAAGGCTCCGTTTTTGCAGCCATGGACTGTAAATGCAGTAGGACTTTTTCCACGATTATTAGTTACATCAATTTCAGAAGCTTCTCTGCATGGAGGGTCGGATGATAACACAGCCTCAGGGGCAGAGCAGGGAGACTCGAGAGGCTCAGCTAATTGGAAATTAAAGGCAAGAAAGAAATTCCTTGGACTCTTAGCCCAAGTAGATATTAAGCTTTTAGTGTTTAGCTGATGTATTTAAATACAAAGAAAGGAACATCACATAGAAGCAGTCTCAGGCGTCGTCTTTCCTCTAGCTCCTATTTCTCGCAGCTTGAGAAAGGAAGCCACCAACAAACCAGCTTCGCCGTGGCAGGTCCCCGACCGGCCCCAGTAAATCCCACCAGACCTGCTCCTCTGTCGACCGCTATTGCACACACAACCCCAGGCAGGATCCGCAGGCAGCCCCCCGCAACGCCAACACCTGCCCCAGTACGGCCAGTTCACAAAACTGGGCACCTATCGCACGGACCAAGTTCAGATGGGAGGCTCAGGGTTATTATTAAGGGCAGACGTGGTCACACATGCCGGCCGCTTTGGGATCCGAGGGGTGCAGCGGTGTTTTTGAGCTGCCCCACGCTACCGCTGCAGGCCGGCGGCGCTCAGCCCCACGGCCGTGCTGGGGGACGCAGCCCCTGCTCCCCACACCAGCCTCCAAATTGTACTTGGGCGGCTGCGTGGGCTGGGAAATTGATCCACGTTAAAAATAATCCAGGGCAAACAAAACAAGCTATTTTTAACCCCAAGGCAGACCCGTGATCTGGAAGGCGGATCTGAGAGACCGTCCCAAAGCAAGGTGTTATTCGGCTGGTTTGCAGGTGCGCACAGACAAATCATAGCACGCGTTTCTGATAAATTAGTTTATTTTTCTTCATTAGTTCTTCATCTCACAACTTTAATATCTGTACATCTTTGGGAAAGGCATTGATTTAAAATTCCTCCTAGCTATCCAGCTGCAAAACTACGATTCTTATTTAAATTTAAAGCAGAAGCTTCTTCACATTAAGCTTTGATCTTTTGTAATAAATGGACATGAAGCAGAAAATAAACAGACATCAATTCACTTAGAGCAGCCAGTGCAAAGTCTACAACCAGTATCTATGTACTGGGAGGTTATTTCAGTGAGGAATGAGGACTTTGTGTGCCAGGTAACCAGACAAACGCCGCGTGTGCTGAGAACAGGGTGGCTTGTCCAAGCAAGTTACGCAGACGGGGGGGGGGAAGCGTCATCTTCAAAACTGCAAGCTGTGAAAGAGCGAAGCGGCAGCCAGGGCACGGGGTAGCAGGCATCGTACCTGACGATGGGCATGCTGCAAATGGAAAGAACTGAGAAGCGTGCCTGGGCCGGTGCTCAGAGGATGAGCTGCAATCCTGCGACGCGATCTCGTAACAAGCAGCGCGTAGAAAGACAAACCGCCGTTACAGTTCGCAGCAGACATGTTCAGAACTATTTGAGGGCTGACAGCAATTTTCAGGGAGCTGCAGTGACAGACTCCCTCCTCTGGTGGTATCTTTATCTGCTGATAACAGTGAACTGGAAGGCTCCGAATGCTTCTGGGTGACAGAAGCACTAAACCAGAGGTGGGTGGCACCCAGGAAACAGGAGGTTACTGGTTTTGACTGGTCTCCGGTGCTGACAGATGCACATGACTGCTGCAAGTCCTCCTCCGACCCCTTCTCGCAGAGCACCACCGAAGAACGGGCTGATCGGAATCTCTCAGGACTTGAGCTATCCACGCTATGTCAGAACAAGGAGGAATGTTATGGATGAACTGGAAAGGCCCTGACATACTTGAAGGGCAATTAGGAACATCAAAAGGCAGCAAAGAAATCTGGATTATAAACAAATGCCACTTGCAGATGCACAGAGATTCAGGGGCTCTGCCAGGCGATGAAGTGTTGGCTGTGATTTCTGATGGGTGGAACAGAAAGAGCCGACTCAAGCGCTGTTCTTCTTATAATCTTATAGGATTATCCAGCTTCATGAGATATACACTGGGAATTACTGTGGAGGGGATTACAGGTAGCATAAATCATGGGAATGGAGAGAATGAGTGCGTTTGGGGTTACAGGGAGGGTAAGAACAAGCAGCTGAGAAGCCTGTAGCAGGCAGTAGCACAGCAGTTACCAGAGAAGCAGAGCTCTCAACCCACCTCAAGCCAGGCCCAAGCGTTGCTTGGGAAGGAAGCAGGGCTGTTTACAGACACAGAGCACCTCGATTTTTCCCAAGGCAGCACACCACCATGCGGAGAAGGCATGTGCACTGTACAGAACACCAGAGTGGTGGAAGCGGAGCTGTGGGTGGCGCAAACAGCACGGGCAGGGTTGCTTCTCACTGCTCCCCTGAAGCCCGAGACTCGCCTTGCTCGGCTTTGTTTGAGACACGTTTATTAGCAATAGCGAAGGGTGAAACAGGCTCAAAAGGAGATGAGAAATTTGCAACGCGGAATTGCACGAAGGATCGGCATTTACTCTGTTTAAAGAAGTGCTACACCCAGGCTGTGGAAAGTTTGCACAAGGAGAATTCCTCAGAGAACGTAGACTGGAAACAGGGTCAAGAGTCAACATCTGATGTAAACGGGCATTTCTGAGCCTGCAGTTCGCTGGGCCCAGATCATGAGACTAGAAGTGAGACTTAAACCATGCTTGGACCCAGATTTTTGGAAATTAAAAAAAGCCCTGAAACGAACAACTGACCCCCAGCTCCCCAATAACATCCTGCCCACCATCAAGAAGGCAATACTTACATGAACACTTATCTTCAAATTTCTTTCTACTGTTACCTAGGGAATGTTTGCAGCTACGCACAGAAGGAAGGCAGGGCGTTCTCCCTGGAGCAACCCCGGAGCCGGGAACAGGAGGGAGCACTTGTCTGCACCCAGCGATGCACAGCAGCGGCCTGGGCTGTGCAGCTGCACCCAGTACTCGCAAGTTTAGGAAGAAAGGAAAAACAAGCTGGAGTCCAGAGTTCACAATAGAAATCAAATGTTAAAACAACAAGTTACAGGCAAACAAAACAAGGGCAGGTTGGGCAGGGTTTTCTGGCGGCTCTAAGTTTCCTGACCAGGCTCCCCCCGGCTGCTGTTGGGGCATGTGAATGAGCGATGATTTGAGAGAGCAGGTTGGGAGGAAGGAGCAAGAGGAAAGGTGCATCCCTGGCATTTCTGAGGTGGTGGCAGAGTTGTAGTTGTCCAGAGAGCTTTTCCAGTCTTCACTGAACACAGTCTTCACTGAAAAGTTACCAATTACGGAAACAACTAAACCAACAGAAGAGTACAAGCTAAACCCTGAGCACTAGCAATATAAACACTGGCCCTTTTGGAAGAGCAAATGATGATATCATACATACATCACACCCTTCCTGTATAAACAGGAGTGCCAACATGAGAAGACACGCTTTGTAAACCGTCTGTCTGGTTGGTTATAGCTTTTCTGTGTAGCTCTTGAGGGCTGCAGAGAAATCAGTGAGGCCAAAAGCACTTCTTGGGATCAGACTTGGGTGGTTTCAGGCACCTCCCTAGCTTCTCACAGCCTGGGGGAGACCAGTTCTGTTAAAAACAAACAAAAATATACAGAAAGATGATTCATACCAAGTATCTGCTAAGCGCGAATCCTAACCAACCCCTTTTTGATTCTCACAAAAATGCCCTTATGTCCTGCTTGAGAAATGAAACTCCTCTTGTAGCCAGTGCTCCTGGGCTCATCAACTTCCCAACGCCAAACGCTATTCAAAATACACTTTAGGAAAGGCTACAAATCCTTGTGCAGCGGATGATTCCCCCTCCCGGGGTCCAGGGGTCTCTCCTGTACACATGCAGTCTGCTAGAGTTCTGGTGACCTTCCTCTCTGTCCTGTAGTAGCATGGAGCAACCAGACCACGAGGTTTTGGTGAAATCCCCAATTTTCCTGGGACCCAGCAGGCAGTTAACATTCTGAGCACGAAGATATCCATGCACTTTCTTGAGGAAACAAGCAAAAAGCAACAGAAGGCCAAGGGTGTGAGATAGATAAGAACGCCTGTATTTTAATGAGCATTTTGATGGATGAATTCATGAACAGATGGGGTAGGAGGCATTTACAAGACAACTACTCCAGTGCCTGCAGACCAAAACTATTCACCTCCCTTGTTTCCATGTTTCTTGAACTATGTTTCTCCAGCACGTGTACGACACAGAAACCATGTCAGCATGGAAACCCACTGCAAACCTCAGTTTCCAAAGGGATTAATGACAGAAGGCATTTGGGTAGAAGAACTTTTTCAATTTCATTGCGGGTTTGTCATTCAAAATTTGGGACTGCGGTAATGTGAACGGCAGCTCACAATCCCCATTCTGCCTTCGGAGACCTTTCACGTTCGTTCTCTGTCCCTCCCTCTGTCAAGGTCTGTCCATCCATGGAAGACTCCTGCTGTCGCCTGTGAAAGGTCAGTTCAGCTCCGACCTATTGCCTTTTATTTTATTTATTTTTACCCTTCAAGTCATTTAAGTTTTCTTAGAATTAAACTCCTGTAGAGTAAAAGAAAAGCTTAACTCCAGAAAAAATGCCGGAGCAGGTTTCTATTCCTAACGGCCGACAACAGATGGCAGTGAGAGACCAGCTATGTCTGCAGGAGGAGCAGACCACAGAGGGGAGCTCTGGCGGAAGGCACCTCACTGCACGAAAGGCTCCAGACAGTTTAAGAACAGTTAACGCTGTTTTTAAAATCCGTTTCTCAATCTTAAAACGTGCAACCACCACTATGAATTTCAGATGCCTGACTACTCTGGAGAGGCAACAGAGACCCAAAGAAACAAATGAAATATTTGTTCTTTTGAAAAAAAAACCCAACCCAAATGGTATCTGCTTCAGTCTCGCAGTCCAAATTGGCTTTCCTGAGTCGGTAAGTGCTGAGAGCCCCAAGGACACCATGTGTTCTGCAAGTCAAACACGCAGTCAAGCCAGCACGGCTCCACTGCACGGAGCAATTTCTCCTACACTTCCACATGAGGAAAACATAGCAGAACTGGCTCCGCGGGAGCTTCATCTACACTGCTGGTGGGATACACCACAGATGGGCCAGCAAACACTTGCCCTGCTCAGGAGGGCTGATGCTGCTGCGCTTACATCAATCCCAGTACCGCAGTGGCTACAAACCCATCCATCTGCTTTGCTCATGCATCAGTAAAGACAATTCTCCTCTGTCCCAGAAAGGATATTAGATACCCATATCAAATAAGTAGGTGACAGAATTTAGAAGGCAGTGTTAGGCATATTATTAGTAGGTGATATTTATCTCCCAGCATCCTCCAAAGACAGATTTAGGGCCCAGTCAACCCCAGCAACACTATCACTCCAAAAAGACTTAGTTATCTTCATTTCTGGTCTCAAAAGGCTATAATTTGGTGCCCGTTTATTTCAGTTTTGTGACCGTGTAATTAGCCCATTAGGAGTTTACCCACAATAGAAAGCTCATCATGTTTCCTGCTGGGATTTGAACATTTCTCCTGGGATTAGAATACCCCCAGCCCAGCAGGGAGGGCTTTCTGCCTCAGACAGCCTGAACGATCTGGTTTGAGCTTGGCCAAGCAGTGGAGCAATCATTAGCTGCCTCTGCGTACAGACTAGGCAGGCATAACTGGACTCGGACGAGCCCCGGACACTGCCGTAGCCAAAGCACATGTGACAGCCTGCAAAACTTCTACCCACTAAGTTAGAACAAGGCATCCTCAGGGAGAAGACTGACTCTCAGTAGCCTGGGGCTGGGGTACGGGACCAAGTATGGGACCTCCAGTGCAGCACTTTTTCCATGATGCAACCCAAAGGCACTGGGTGATGACAAACAGGGGTCCCAGATGTTTTCACAGCACCTAAACACACTGCACCAGGGTAGCTGCAGAAGAGCAGAGTATGCCTCCAATTTATGAACCAGTTTTGGAGTTGGAATTAGCACAGAAGAAATGCCTTTCCAGTGAAGGTCTCTGGCAGCAGCCAGGCACTGGGGAGAGTGCCTGAACCCAAAGGGTCCCAGAGGAGCACGGAACAGAGTTTATTAAGGGAAAAGTTGAATAATGAAAGCAAACAACACAGAAACAATGGTCCTTCAAATCTTTTTCCTACTTAACATCCAAAAAAAAAAAGATGTGACAAAGCTAAAAAAGATCTTTGCCTTCTTACTAAGGAGACACAGCTCCATGTTTTGTACTTTTCTGGCTGGCTGGAGATGGACCCTAAGCAGCAGGTACTGCCTGTTTGATTCAGAAGATTATTCCAGCAACAGCAAGATTTTGCCTGCTACTGTTTTGTGTCAATCTACAGGCACATGTCAGACTACACACACTCTTGTCCTCTGACAACTTTACCTCCTACAAACCATCCAGTTTCTTTCCCAGGTTCGCAACAAACCAAGCAGCATTTGACAGAAGAGCCAAACTGCAACTTTCCAACATGCAATTGGAAACAGAAAACAGAATTGAAAATGTTTGTCATGTTTCAAGCCATAAAGACTTTGGAAAGGTCAGGCATGGGTGGAATTGGAGGAGACCGAGCAAGACCAAAGATACTCTCACGCATCACTGAAAAAGAGCCACCGTCCCAGTCCCACCACTCAAAACACAGAGGACTTTTGAGATTTGCAGAAGGGGATTAGAAAGGGGAAGGAGGATCTACAGCTGTAGATACTGCCGTATCTCTGAGGAAGGAAGCCACAGAGTTTATCACAGCATGTTAACCCCGCTCGCTTTGTACGAGCCTTCCTACGCTGCTGCATTCCGCGGGTAACAAACAGCCCTCTCCTCTGCGGAACAGCCAGGCAACCCTTCAAACGGTCGAGCGCGCCTCTCTTCTCCATCCCTTCCCCGCATTAGGTGACATTTTAAAGCCTTTACAGAATATATTTTAAGCTAAGGATTCTCAAGCGTATTTATGCTTTAACCACTCACCATGACGGCCTTGTCGCACACGTTAAGCTGTGGCTCCCCTGGCACCATGGTCGCTTTGTGCTGCTGGACGACGACAGATATTCGCTCCATAGCCCTCTGGTATTCATCGCCGGCAAAACTAGAACGTGAAAAAGAAACACAGACGTTATTAGTGGGGCTTCATTCACAGCTTCATTGCAGCGTCCTCATCGCTAAGCTAGGTCCGAAAGCTCTTCCTGGGCCACAGCAAAGGAGAGGAGTAGGTAAACATGCAGTTGACACTAATTGCCCACAGGTCCGTTGGGGAATGAAACATCTGGGCTGACAGAGTCCAGCCTGGCTGGGCCTGGAGGCTGCAGGTCTGAGATGCTCGGCTTAGGGCAGCGAGGATGGCAGATGGCTTGCTCTCCCCGGCAAAGCAGCACATGGCTCCTGGCAGATCATGTCAGCATGGGGCTTTAGCTTTCAAAACCGCTAGTCCCAGCGGCTCCAAACGTGTCGCTTCGTAGTCGGGCAGATACGCTGCAAGCTCACGTTGATTCCCGAGGGGGATCTTGTTGGCAAAGGCCGCATGTACAAAGAAGGGTGCTTCTGGGGTTGTCCTTGAGCTGTGCCTTAAACGATTATCAAGGCAAACTTCCTAGACACAGGACAAACACCTTGCCAGACATGTTAGTACACAGACAAGTTTGCCTAGGCAATCCTTCCAGTGTGTCACCCAAGAGGTCACCCAGCTCTCTGCGCGTTCGTTCTCCGCTCTTCCGAGTGCTTTTCTGAACACGTGCGTCACGCAGGGGCATTTATTGCAGGGAAACCAGGGTAATGTCAATACTTGGTTTTTCAAGGGTGTTCTCAAGCTAAGGGTTTCAAATACAACCATTGGCTAGTGAAACTTCACAATCACCAAGATGAACTAATATTATGCAAACAGGAAGATGGAGAAGAAGAATAGAAGTGACTTGTCCAAGACAAGAATACCTCCTCCATTTCGCAACATCCACCCTGGGGTTCTGCCCCATCTACATTCTTCCATTATAGCTTTATTATTCCAAGCTGGGACCCATCTGTCATGCTGCAAGCCCTCATACAGGGTTATGAATTACCAGATTTTTATCCACCCGATTACTCCAGTAGGTACTTGTTTAAGTGGTTCAGGATGTACTTCACTAATGCTTCAAGTATTTCTAAGATGGAGGATTACTACCCAATGATCTCATTTTGTCCACCACGTTAAGAGTCACTTAAAAAACAGAGAGCAGCAAATTGCTTCTGAAGATAAAAGAAACAATGCAGCTTGGTCCTGACCTCAGGCTCCCTTTGCTTACAGTCCAAGCTGGCCACCAGCCCCACACTCCAGCTAATTTCCTTCTTTGAAAAAACAATCACTTTTCGAAGCCCAGTAATGTGCCAACAGTTTCCAGTAAACCCTATAAATATCACATCTCGGCAACCATCCAGAGAGAAGCTGATTGTGGGGATGGGCCTGAGCTTTGCTGATAGAGAACCGGAAGGGAATTTGAAATGACAAGCTCGAGCAAACTAATCTGTTGCTCTCACACCCAGCTGGCTGTATCCTGGTGGAGAGGCTATCACCGGGACCGGCTGTGTGATCTGTGCGGCCCACCCTGAAATTCACGCTATTCTTGCAAAGCTCCCCAATTTGCTTGCTCCCCTCCCCACGCGTCCCACCTCAGCTCTCACAGCGGCCAGCTGCTTACTGCTGCGCTGCCCCAGAGACTCTGCCGAGAACAGCGGGACAGCTTGGGAGCTGCCAAAGACCGTCTCTGACTCACGCCCAGATGAAGACACTCGAGGCAGCAATCACTTGGCTCTGAGTGTTGCATCCCGGTGGCACAATGGCCTTTCAGTTTGGCGAGATTTTTATCTGGAAGCCTTCTGGTCTCATTTCAAGCGTGCAGGATTGCCAGCCCGGCAGCATGCTTGAAAAAAAAACAAACCAGATTTTTTAAAAGAGGCAGAGAGGGTTTAAAGCTAACCTGTGTTGACACGCGGAGGACAGCGGACACGGGAGAGCCCGCAGGTGGAGAGAAAGCGCTGCAGAGGCAAACACACTAAGGGAGTCTGCCTAAAAACGCAGGCGAGTACCAGGGATGCACACAGCATCTTGGGCATCTGAGCTGGAGTCCGGATGAAGTGGGGGAGCCAGAGACGTTTTAAAGCCTAAAAATTCTAGCGATGGAATCGGAGGCGAAACACGGTTTAGGGAGACACGTGCGTTTCAGTGGTTTAGTTTCTAATGCACCTATTGTGCCAGGATTTGAAAGCTCTTCCAAAGCCGAGCTAATCACACTTCATTAAGATCCTCGTATGAAGGATTAATATGAATTCATACATATTTTAATCAATTGTTAGAGTCTAACAGATACTCTAGATATCAAATCATTCAATGCCTCCTCCTGCTGCTCTTGTAACTGTCTAATGTGTTTATTTCTGTCACATACTTGTGTCATCTCTCTAGCATTTAAGATCTTCTTTTGGAAGTGGACCCGTAAGATAAATGTTGCTGCTAACTAATTAAGCTCCACAGCATCTTTGCAAATATTTAAGTGCTAAAGAGATTGCCCAATTTTGTCCATCGAAATGCCTTTTCATACATAGGCTTCCAAATTAGCTATAATCTGGACGGACCAGTGCAAAACACAGCTGTGGTCTGGATGAAAGATAAACAACATGTTGTCACGACTGCTGCTTTTTGCTCCAAATATGCCAGTCCTGTTGCAATGAAAAAACGTCTTTTTGTTATAATCTTAACTACTGCATTTATCCACGGCATCGTTGCTCATTAGCAACCTAAGACATGTGGATGCCGCAGTATAACAAAGTAGGCTCGAATCATTTAAATCATTGTCTTGCTTTAATTCCCATGTTCAGGACACTCCTGGCTTTTTTGGCTAGCTCAGCAGTGACAGGAAATCTTGGCCTAACCTCAGCTCCTGGTGCTTTTGAACTGCTCTCCTCTGCAGCTTCTACACTTTTAGATTATTTCAGCATTTACCATAGGCTGAATGACTTCCCCAAAGCACAAGAGAAACAGCTTGGCACATGTAAAAGACTCGCACTTCTCACCTAAGTACAAAGCTGGCTAGAGCTAAAGAACACGTACAGATTATGCTCCAAGTCGCACTGCTAACCTATAAACCTTGTCTCGGTAGGGCTTAACGAGCTCTTAAGCTGGCTAAACCTGTTGACGCTAGTTTAAAACATATCCGATTGCAGCTGTCTTCCTCGTGTTGAAGTACACGACAGTGACGAACCCGAGTGCTGTAAGGTGTCGTTCAATGCCGGAAGATCATCGCAGATCGTCTTCAGATGCCTCCATTGAACACATGAACCGTCTTCCTCATCCAGACGTGTATCAGGTCTCCGTGCACGGCCGGGGACTGCAGTGCCTGCAGGATGGCACCAGCCCCGGGGCCGGCATTCGCGTGAAACTGGAGCAGAGACAAAGCCGTGCTGGTGGTAGGGGTTGGTTTTCCTGTCTTGGCCCCACAGAGACCCCCATTCCTCTCTCTGCTGAGCTCAGGTTTTGCTCAGACGGACCTGTTTAGCTCCACAATACACACCAAGATCCAATATCCATGCAGCAATTTGTGAAGTATTTACTGACTGCATACAGGGGTTAAAATTGTCTCCAGCCCTACATAAGAAGGGCATTTTGAGACAAAAAAAAAATCTATAAGAGTGCCTTTAATCTGTGTGTAAGATGGGGATAATTCCTTCATGGTAATCAGTCCGAGCTGTTACTGGAGCTGGGAACCTCTCTTACGTGGAGTCCCATCGTTTCCCTGAACGTGTACGCAGGACGGGGCTGCGAGGGCAGGGTTGGCTTCATTCTGTGTTCCAAGAAAATGGTATTATCTATACAGGTGTTTGGGCATTATTGCCTGCACGAAGATCCAGACCTCGCTGCCTCCGGGGCATGCTGCATTTTGTATTCTAGTTCAGCAATCCTGCAGAAGGAGAGCTGGGAATAGCACTAGAAGAATGAGAGGGTGAGCAGGTGGTGTGGTGAGGAGTTTGCTAAAAGAGATCCCCCAGCGTACATGAAATTATTCCATGCTCAGAATGAGGGAACGGAGTGGACAAAGTCCAGGGTCATTACACTAATTGACACTTTACCTCCGGGAAGTCTCTGGAGACCCAATCAGGGCTGGATTACGAGTGCTGGGTCCCAGGCACAGGTGTGGCCTGTGCTTCCTTCATTTAGTGTAATTGTGCCTTGGCAATCTGTTCCCATCTCCTCCCTCTCCAAACAGCTCCAGTGTAACCTGCTCGGCTATTAACCCCACCGTGCCCTACGCTGAAATTCAGGTTTGGAAGAAGGAGAGTGTGTCTCACACGCCGCCTTCCGCGTTTGGGCTCAGGTTTAATCTTGCAGTCGTCAGTGTCTTTCACCTTCAGGCCTGCTACATCCTGAGCTTAAGGAGGTGGAGAGGGTGATTCTCCACCATCATAAATACACCCTCAAATAGATCAGAACCGGAGGAAATTAAAGAGCATTCTTTAAAATCTAGATCTTGATGTTTCATACCTCATCCTGATGATTCATATACGGGCGCAGCACAGCGTGTCTATCCTGGGAGCGACAGGACCGTGTTATTATCGAGAGAAATGTAACAAAATGGGTATTATATAGTGCACTTCACGGAAACCTGGCAGTGGGCTCTTAATAGCAGCTTTCAGATTTATAGCGTGTTTTACCAGATGCACATGAAGTTATGGGAAGAGCATAAAACTTGGCTAATGTTTTGTATCTTCTACTTCCTTCTCCACTGGTATTATTTTAATTAAAAACATTATTTTTACTTGTGAAATACACCCAGATTCAGGTAATTTATCTATTAACAGTGCTTGAGGCTGCTCAGTATCCAAGTCTTGATCTTGTCCTATTATTCAGCCTTCCTCAGTTCCTCTCTTCTATTACCGAGCTTATTTGCAATTTAAAGCGTGCACATACATGAGGCAGACAACAGGTTTGGGGATCCGTTGGTGAAGCACAGCGATTTGCGATGACTGGAAAGATCCACAGGGCCGGAGAAAAACAAAAAAAGGAATCAAACGGAAGAACGCCGGGCTGCTCACACCCCAATTCACCGCCCTGGTCCAGCAGGATCCGTGGGGCACGAGGCCAGTTAGCCACACAAATACCTGGTGTACTGATGATGCCTCTCAACCTGCGTGGATTCTCTAAGTGTCCATAGCTTTCCTTGCAGCCAGGCGCGATCCTGCTGACCCTCTACCTGGCCACCCAACGTCATGGAAGTTGTAACTCCCCGGCTTCAAGAATCCTGCCTTTTTGCTGGATTTCATTGCGAGCGACCACAGCGTTCAAAGGGCAGAGGGGATAAAGGCAGAGCAGCTACGTAAAGCCTTAGTCTCCACGTGAACAGGCGACAGAAGATAACGACTCTCCATCTGATCCTCCCGCTAGCTGCTTCAGTGGTATTTCTGAATCATAATTTAAGCAACGTGTCCTTCAGGCTGTTCTCTGAGGCTGTAGCGCTGCCTGAGCCTGTCTCTGAAGATGTCCATTTCAAACTGCGTCTTGCGTTTTTGAGACTGGTTCATACGGCTTTTTACTTCAATATTCCATTTTGTAGAGCAGCACTCTAGTCTAGACAGTTACCCATCAAAATTCCTGCAGGCTGTTGGTCTGCTGCGATTAAGCAGAAGTTACAGGTAGATCTGACAGCGTGTGGCAACGCACAGCGCTGATCCCAGACCGGGCAAAGAGCAGCTATCGATGGAGTTTGCCTCTGATATTAGGCTAGAAACTCTCCCCCACAGGCGTATTTTCCTTCAGCCCTCTCTCCTCCAGCGCTGGCTGCGTGCCGGCTCTCACGCCTGGCTTGCATACTTCCGACAACCTCTCTGCGCCCAGCCCCTGTGTGGTTGATGCTGGATGTTTTTTACTGGCGTCGCTGAGGCTCTTTATCCACAGTTCTCCACAGTTTCCATAGCTTTACTTTTCCTTAAGGCCCCCCTCTCCTGTGGCAGCAGCTAATTCACCCCTGCAATGCAGCTAGTGCCATTTCCCTCTTTTTCAAGATAAGGAGCCGGCATCTCCCCTGGGCAAGATTCCTGCTCTTTGTCATACACATTTTTTCTCCCCGTTTTATACCTTCTCTCTTCTCCCCACAGCGAGGTTTCTGCCCTGATCAGTAAGGTGAGACTGGCAACTCTTCTATCAGATCCTTTCCCCTCTAGCTTCCCTTCAGGAGCTTCTTCCTGTCTTTTCTGGCTCCATAACCAGTGCAATTACCTCTCTGATGATTTCCTGGATTTTCCATCTGCTCAAAATAGGCACTTGTGAGCTCTCTTGTTAATTAATGTGTTCTAAAATCATTATGTTCATCAACCAAGCCTTCTGACTTCCATTTTTTCCATAACAGTAAAAGCTATTACCCTAAGTAAAACACAGGTATTTTGACATTCACATTTTAGTAACCTCAGTTTTGAACAGAGGCTAATCGCTCAAAGCGGAGCGCTACTAACCTGGAGTATCGACAATGCATGAGCTGTACTCACCTGTTACTAAGGCTTTGCACCTCTGGCTCAAAGTGACAGGATTTCAGAGATTTCTGTTATAAATTCTTTTAGCATCTTTGGCATCTGACTCAAAACACCGTCTCCTCTTCAGTCTGCACCGGGTGTTTTGTTGCCTGTATTTTAGGCTGTGCCAGTTTTTGCTATGTATTATTACTTGTGTCCTTCCTGACTGGCAATGAACTATTTTAGTAAAGGCGTGTATGAACAGTGAGCTGTGACTTGGGCAGTAAAACCGACAACTGGTTGTGAAGATGTTACCAACAGATAATTTTACTGCATTTGCCGCATACGGTTTGAATGGAGAAGCAAGGTCCCTGTGCAGTACTTAGCGGACACACAATACCCCAAATGTAAGAGAATTCGGTAAAGAAAAAGACCTATCAGATCTTGTAGTTCTGCATTCTGATAAATTTGGTGACAAAGGCACCCCACAGTTTGAATGTTTTTATACGAAGCAAAAACCTCTAGTAATTGCGTCTAGAGAGAAAACAAAATACTGCTTAGACTTAGAGAAATGCTTCTGCTTTGTGTGCTGCCTAGCACACAGTCTTATTTATATTTTCAAGTTGAGAGCTATAAAAAAAGAGCTATCTTCTGTCCCACAGCCTACGCGGATCTAATGAATCTCTTGGATGACAAAAGACACAAACGGTTCACTTCTCACTACAGATAACAAGGTAACTCTTGTATAACGCAGTTACGTTACCAGTTTTGGCTACCTAAAGAAAGATTATTTACCAGTAACCACACTTCTTTGAAATATATTGCCCACATATACCCTGGTATTGCCGGTGTTCTTATTACAAGGACCTCTCCAGAAGCCAATTTTGCCCCGTCAGTACCTGCAGGCCTGTTCATGCCCTACCTCATCCTGCAGCCATATAAATATCGAGCTTGTCCTATGGTGCCAAGCTTCTCTCCACGCTAGGACCCCGGAGTCCTGCAGTTCTCAGGAGAGTCCTCCTCTTTCCAAGAGAGAAGGGGATAAGAGCTTGGTAGTGAATGTATATCTGGTCCTGGTGCTGAGCGTGTCAGTCCTGAAGGTCAACTACAGGACATGGATCTTGCTCCATCCAGTCCCCTGATGTGATGATGTAAATACGGCATCACCTGGGCAAGCTCAGGCAGCGTGAGACCTCGTCACACGCATTTGGCACTGCTGTGAATCCCAGCTAACAAAATGCAAAGTCTGTGAGGCTCTTGGATTGCTGGGGTGAAGTTGCAGTCCAGACCGAGAAACATCAACAGTTACCTTTCAAGGTGAAGGAGGCAAACACAACCGTGTCTCTTGGCGGACACTGGGGTGCAGGAGGCATTCCAGCCAAAAACCGAGGGGCAATGGCAGGAAGGAACAGTCACAACCCTGTTGGGAGGGTCTGTTCCTAGAGTCAGACATGTGGAGGGACTCATGCACAGCCTTACATGAAGGAGAACGGAAGCGCAGGGTGCCATATGGCTCAGAACTGCCAGACGTATCCTCAACACGAAGACAGGACCTGCCTGTAATTGCCTGACCAGTTTTTCCACTGCATGAAAAGTGCTCCTGCGGGAGATAAGCTTTTGCTGATATTGCTTCCAAGCAGGCTCCAGGAAATCCAATGAACTGTGTCAGGAAGAGGAAGGACTTGTCCTGCTTCACCACAAAACCCAGGGAACTGAAAACTTTACATGCCGTCTGTAGATCTTGAAGGATTTGCATCTTCAGTGACGCCTTCAGCAGCCAGTTCTCCAACGAAGACTGAAAAGGCTAATCCCCGTGGTCCAAGATGAGCTGAAATCGTAGCCTTGAAAAAGTCTCTTAGCATCACGTGGCACCTTGTGTGCACAACATCACGACCCAAAGCCATTTCAGATGAGACTGCCTGAACATAAGCACCCTGCGAGTCAAGAGTGTTGCCGCAGTTGACTGAACTGATTGATTTCTAGAATGCCCTGGCTCTGAGATCCCCTAGGATCCTAGAGGGAGCTCAGATATATAAGCAGTAAATCCTTCTGCAAGTGCATGTGATGCCTGGCCTTCATGCACAGCAATGAAACCTCTTACTCTTGGTTTTGCACGTGACCCTGCTCTAAACTAATGCAAACCAAGAGATATGACAGATAATGAAAACAGTTTTAGGGAGAAGAAAAGGCTGCACTAAAATAAGGAGTAAATGAAATAAAGAATGAACAAAAGCAGGCAGAGAGACCAGGGCATCGGTGTGCCACGCTGCGCCTTCACAGCAGCAGAAATACTAATAAAATCTGGTACAGATTTAACAAAGCAAAGTGGTAAAGTAAATGACATCAAAGAGGGAAAGGTACCAATAAAACGGGTGCAACACAAAGTTTTCTAAACGCTTTGGCAACATAACGACACACCAGAAGAGCCAAGCTGGTAAAAGAGCTATATGATAGACCCTGCTCCTCCAGGGCTGCAGGATGATGAACAGAGGAGCGTGGCCAACACGGACTGTGAACACACACACACACAAACACACACTCTCCTCAGGCTGGAGCACAAGCGATACGAGCGCACCCTGCACGTACGGACAGACAGATGCACGCTTGGAGGAGGATGCTGGATTCCCTTCTGAGAAACATTAGTGTCGGGACTCCCAACAGGCTGTCTGCCAAGGGGGATAATTAAGCTAAATAAAATACACAACAGTAACAGCTCCACAAATGAGGATAATTTAATTACCACATTGGATATAGGAGACCCGCTTCCCATGAGTTTTCCACTGTGACCAGAGAGGAGACAATAGCAACAGAACATGCTGCAGAAAGGAAGATTCATTTACTAAGAAGAGGCTTTCTATTAGGGTCTGCATATTAAACATCACAGCCTTCCATAATCATGTCATAATCTTGCCATAAAATTCAAGCAAAGCAACAGCTTGTGAGCATCCAAAAAATCAATGGAACTGTATGAGAAATGATTGCAGATGTAGCACTGGAATTTATTTCAGTGCTCGATCCATGGTGGTGGTAAGGAACGTCTAAATAACAGAGAAGCAGGTGTCCTGCAAAAACCTCTTAGGGGAGAGCTCCTCTCCCTCAAATTCAGAGGAAACACACGCAGTAGGCACGCTGCAGTTCATGTAATACTACCCATTTGTTTGATTTGTGGAAAGAGAGGTCATTTCTATCCACTCATCTTCCTAAAATAAAATAGTTGTTAAACCAAACAGGGCATAGTCTCATCTGGAATTCCAACCCAGTAGCGTAGTTTCACTGAGCTGAATTTAAAAATACAAGAGCTGCAGATTTGCTTTATTCTTTAGAGCTGAAATGCAATAGAAAGCGAGAGCTAACGTGCTGGGCTTCTGAAGAGCTTCATACACTACATAAAGCATCTCTAGGGTGCTTATCTGTTAAGTGAGAGAGAAGTGAAAATATTTTTCCTCCCCTCCTCTCTCTAGTGAAAACACTTAGTGGACAGCATAGGCTCAATTCTTTCAAAAGTAATGGAGCGAGCGTATCCACTCAATTATTTAAAACAGTTGAGTAATTGCAGTCCTGTCAGCTCAGAACACATCCCTCTGTTAAAGCTGCTGCACAAAACCATCTCTGTGCAGGCACTCACACTAGCACTAGTTTCCTCTTTATTTATTTCCTCATTCTCCGAGTCGGAGCCACTGGTGAGGGACGAGGCTGCATGGCCCCGTTTGCAGCTAGTTTTGCTGCAGGGTAAAACTCAGTCAGTAGAAGGAAGGAGGGAGGAAGGTGGGGACACCTTGGGAGCTTTTTTGGAGGTGGCAGGTTTATATGTGAGCTGTGCTGGCTGATGAGTACAGAAATCCTTACAGAAATCTCTCAGGGCATGGTGTGTGCTGGAGATAAATATTTCAATAGTAGGCTTATAGGAAAATGGATTCAGACAGCCGGAAGAGTCCAAGGAGGGAACAGGATTGGGCAGAAAGTCCGCTTGCTAAAGACCCTCTGGAGAAGCTCCTTTAGCAGGGGCTGGGAGGTTGGAAGCTTACCACGTTTGCCTTCCACAGATTCCAACAAACAGAGGCAAACCACCACAGAGCACGCAAAGATCACTAGACATTTCTTCCCTAGCCCCAAAACACAGAGAGAATCACGGCTCCAATGCATCCGCTCACCAGCACCCCTGCTTCATTCCACAACTGCGCCGCACTCTAGCGCTGCCCTGTCCAAAGGCGCGTGTTTCGCCTCCTCCATCGGGGCGGCAGGACACAGATCAAGAACCACCAGAGCCGAGCCACGGACATGTGCACATCCATCTGGCTTGACCGTTTGAAAACCAAGGCTTGCTCCTTTCTCTTTACTACTTGCATCGGTAATGGCTTTGTGGAACAGTTTTCCAGCAGATTGCAAGCAGCGGCTACCAAGGCAAATGAATTATAGAAAGCATACGCCGGCAACGCTGAGGGTTTTCACATCTTCGTTAAACGGCTCACCTTAACGGGTACTTCTCTCCAGGGTCCCTCCCCAGGTGGAAAAGCAGCGGCAGGGTAGTGTGCTCCTCTTGTGTATGTGTTGTCACTCCAGAGACATTCTGCCCAGGACAGAAATCAATGCCCTGCAGTAAACAGGAGAGAAGCCATCAAGGGTGAAGCAGAGGAGGGAGCAAAATTTTAGCTGACGCCGCTTTCTTCGGCACCTTGTTGTAATATACCCACAAAACCCAGAATTATTTTAAATGAGAGTCCACTTCAGTCTGCAAAATGGATTCTGATCTGATGGGGTAAATTAAGGTGACAATGTTGGCATTGCACTGACATAAAAGCTGGAGCAGACCTTACATTTTTGCCTTATAAAAAAATAATCTCTATAAAATATTCATTAAAATGAAACAGCAAAACAAAAGACAGAGGTGAAACAATTTAATCATAAGAATTCTGCATGTGGAAAGTTTCTTCTCTCTTTGATTTCTACAGCTTTGAAACACACAGAGAGGATCGGATCACTTGGCATATCCGATCGAAAAGCAACAGTCCCAGGGGAAACACCCCGCTGAACCAAGGGGCATCACCCTAAGAGGCAACGGGCACCCGCTGCCAGTACCTGACACCACACCTGAAGGATCTGTTTCACTGAAGAACAAAGCAAATCTGGTTAATTTTAAAGAAATGGGTGCGTTTGTTGATCTGATTTATAGCGTCTCTCCTGAGGCACTCACCTGGGAACGAGAGTGGGGCTGGAAGAACTGTATTAAGTCTGGAGTCATTCCTACCACTAACACTCAAGTCTAGGGGCTCAGAAGTTGGGATTTCCCCAGCAGCAGCAGCGGGTATGGAGGGCACGAGTACTAAGACTCTCCCTTTGCAATGGGTTAAAGCGCTCGCTGGCCGCCGAGGGACAGAGCGAGCTGCCTGCTCCCAAGTCCGGAGCGGCCAGCTCTCTGCGCCTGCCCTTGCACGCCTTGCCAGGCTGCGTCTCCCAAAGCCCAGCCGGTTATTAGCCAGGTGTCGAGCTCCCTAATCACCTAGAGCTTGGCCTGCAGTTGAGGGCTAACAGAACCCATTTAAGCCCTGGGAACAGGAAAAAAGGCAAAGTGCTAATTTCACTGAACAGCAAATAAAGCAGGGGGCCCCACAGACCAGCAAGGACTAGCACCAAATGGACTTGTTAAAGCTCGGATTTACAATTCCAGCTTACACGCTGCGCTCCTTACAATACCTCAAAATGCCCCGAGACATGGACAGAGACATGGAGAGAAGGTAAATGGGAATATTTCAATGGAGGTGGGAAAGCAGCTGTAGCATTTGCTTATAAAACAAACAAACTGAAAAGGCTCTCTACAGATGTTGGTAGGATTTGATTGGCAACCAATTTTCTAAAAATATCCTGTGTTTTTAAACGGGCAGCTGGTCAGTGGAGCAGTTAATATTCTGCTTTTCAATAAAGCAAGAAGTTTAGAAGCCCATGAAATCCCATTTATCTGCACAGAGCTATAGATTCCTGAATCACTGACTGGAAAAATAAGAGAGTTGCTTGATAGGTTGTAGTGGCCTACCAATAATGGACTTTAAATGGATACAAAAATGATTGACCTTTCCACCTTGTGATGCCACAGGCCTCCGAAACCTACAGTGAAAAATAGATTTTTTTTTTTCTCTCTCTCTCAGAAGGAACAGTTAATGAAAAGGTATCAAAGTCTACATAACAGCCAAATTATAATTTGGATGCAAATCAAACAAGCAATTCAATTAAGAGCCTGCTAATTGGTACAATGCTCTTTGGCTGCAAATGCTTTAGTTTGAAAGAAGA
The DNA here is from genome assembly GCF_963921805.1 of Phalacrocorax carbo. Classification (NCBI taxonomy): domain Eukaryota; kingdom Metazoa; phylum Chordata; class Aves; order Suliformes; family Phalacrocoracidae; genus Phalacrocorax; species Phalacrocorax carbo. Next base: position 44,545,539 of record NC_087520.1, read on the forward strand.
TTTTAGTCTCTTGGGTATTTGTTTATACATTGCTCTGTTTACATTTTATCTTTTGTTTCTTAGAAAACCCTTGTAGCTGAGTCTCAAGATCACAGCCCAGGCTACGTCCCCAAGACTCCTAGGAAAGAATGTGCCGTGACAACTTGCCTGATGCCACCAGCCAAAAGCTATCTGTCTTTCTAATCTAAGCACTCAATGCCTTCTTCAAAAGTAGTCTATTGGTGAAAAAATAAACTAAGCAAAAAAAAAAAAAATCAAGCATACCATTTTACGACTTTAATAAATAACTCTCTTAAAATGTGGCTGAAACCATCCTTTAAATTTCTAAGGCCTTTCAACTTTACCTCCACAAATAAAATTGGCTATTATTATTTTTACGTACTGTGTGACTGCCAATATTCAACCTACAGAGAGCTTAAAATATTTTCTACCTGCTCATCAACAAATGAGCAAAAAAGAAGAGGTAAAATTACATCCTCGCACCCCTGATAAAGGCATTGGCCAGCATCACGGTAAGTAACACACTGCAGATACAGGCAGAGGAGCCTAGACTTCTGTCGCTTAACTTATCACCCACAACTCCATGTAATCTCATTTGTTTGTAAATCAAAGCATTTTCAGTTGTCAGGATGGAAAGAGAAAAATCAGCTATACCAGTGAACCGAAAGTCTGGGATCTCCAAGTCTGGATTCCTTTTATTTTCTGGAGCAAAATGAGTACAAATTAAATCTGCTTGAGATTTGAGAAGTATTTAAAGATGAGACAATCCCCCCTCTGGGGCATCTGGACAATGCTTCTGGTTGCTTGGAGAGTGTGCGAATTTGGTCGTGTGTGGTACTGGGAGCTGGGGCGGAGGGACATGCCAAAACTCCTTGTGTCTGTCTGGTGGGAAGAAGGAGCTGCCCTGCAGCTCTGCTACCCCAAGTGGGCTGCAGGACAACAGGCCTGGTGAGGAAGGGAACTCTCTTCTAGGTGGTAATTTTAAATCATGTCACCATTTTGGATCATTTCTTGCTTCTTCATTAAACGAAAGATGCCCCACGGACCCCCAAAACACTGCAGGCTTTAACTATAAATGCAAATGTGCCAGGTTCTCAGTCGGAGCAAAAGCGGCCTCATTCCAGGGCTGCAGAGGAGCTCTCCCCACTTACGCTGACAAAGGACCAGCTTCAGCTCTCTGGCACTGCCAAGAGCACGGCAACTTCACCCCAAAGTAAAGCTACGTTACGTCGGAGAAGAGCCAAGAGGTAGCTATGCCTGCGCTACCCACCAGGGTAACAAAACCCAAATCACCTACCAGTTCATCTGCTGTTATTTCCTTTCAGCTATTTATTTGGCAGACTGTTAATAACAACACGCAGGGGATCAATAGCCAGTTAAAGCACGTTTTACTCTGCACACTACCCAGGGTGATTTGCATGTTTACAGGTAACACTGATCAAACAAAGTAGAAAGGTCACTCCCTGTCTTTAAGCAAATTCTTGGATCTTTTCTCCTCAATTATAAAAGCATGAAAGCCAAACGAGAAGATCCTATCTAGAGCACGTCCGTGCCTTCTAAGGGAGCCCATACAAGAGCATCAGATGGCAACCAGAAATAGCTATGCTCCTGCACCCCGTCTCTTGCACGGGCACAGCGTTTTGCACCACTGCGCACACCTGTCTGCTGTGGGAGGAATTCCAGCAATCCCTTTTTATTTTTTTAAAAAACCCAAAACATTTCCTGCAGATCAGGTAAACCTTTCAGCGAGCACGTCTTTCTGCCCTTCTCCCCAGCAATCGTGTAACCTGGCTTGTTTTTCCGTTCGTAAGACCTAGCGGCTATTGGTTGCACAGCTTATGCTTTAATTTCCAGAGCAAATGGACCACAGATGCTATGTCAATATAGACACGAGACAAATACAGCCGGTTGCCAGTTCGGGCTTTCTGCCAAGTGATGGAATCACCACTTGTGTTAACGTAAGCCCTCTGGCAATTCGTCACCCTGGCGCTACCCCAGATCCCTCCGACTTGACAGGCGGCTGCAGATTTTGATTGCTGCGCAGCAAATCTGGGGTCTGTCTCCTGGTCATGTCTCCTTGTTCGGCCACACAAGACCCAGAGGAGCAAAACTGTATTAATATTGGAAGGAGAAAAGAACAGTGGTTAATTAAAGCCAGGAATGTTGGTTGTTACTGTTTGTCACAGCACGTGGCCATTCTCACTCTCCTGGCAATTCCCAGCAAAAACCTCCCAAACTTGGGCTCTGAACGACCAGACACCTGAAAGTGTGACTGCCAAGCTTCAACCCTGTTGAACAAAAATTGCTTCTAATGTGTTAACTGTCTGGAAGAGACCCCAGAAGATGGGCAGATCAGCAAGCCTCCAGCGGCTCTCAAGCAGAAGCGATCAATGGCCAGCTCATATGCTCAGAGGACCACAATCAAATGTCATTATTTGTGAGGTTCTACTTGACTTCACATCCCCCTTGCAGAAAAGGCTTTATCGATCCCTCCACGTTGAGGAGAAGGGCAATCAGACAGACTGCAGCAGGAATAACCCCTTTGGCATTTTACATTAAAACAACAGGGTCTTCTGGCAGGCACCTACACCGATCATTTAAAGACACAGGAGCTCTCATGAAAAACCACTGAAGACTACTAACAAGATACTAAGCTGACAGCAGAAAGGTTGATGTTATCGGCCATTCTCCAATGAACCAAAGGGCGTTTTCCACATTTTTTTCTTAATTATTTTTTCCCCTTCTTGCATCACTGCTCTTGGAGGGCACAAGACTATTCTCTGCTGGACTGGAGAGAGGAAATTTCCTTTCCCTGCCAGCTCATACTCCTGCCTCCTCTACATCGCATTAAATTAGGCGATTCCTGAAGGACCTGCTGGCTACTCAGACAGATCCATAGAGTGTAACCATTTTGCCCCCTTTCAGACCTCTCCTTCCAAACAAAGAGGATGAACTGTACCTCTCCCTTCAATCCAGAGAAGAAAATAACTCACAGCAATGCAGACTCTGGGCGTTGGTATTTTCGGAAGGGGAAGCTGTGCACCCAGCACCACGGCTGCGGGCCCCGGCAGCAAGAGAACAGAAACGCCAAGTTTGCGAGCATTTGGTAATGAACAGGCATGACTTCCAGGCTAAAAGGATGGATGACGAGAGCAACAAGAACAGCATTTTACAGGACACGTCCAGTAAAAGTCCTGCGTGCCTTATGCCGTACAAGAGCGGGAGCTCCCAGGCGTATCCTTCGTTCTTACTTCTGCTCCAACACACAAGACATGGCTGTCTTTATCACTGCTGATTTTTGCTACAAGGAGAAAGGTGGTCAATGATGGTGGAAGAGCTTATGCTCTGATATCCACCAGTCCTTGAGCGACAGGGGCTCAGGTCTTGTGCAGGGCGAAGATTTCTCCCCCTCTACCAAACTACTTAAAAATCTTTACTATTTAAAAATATAAACACACTTTTCAAGTAAAGTGTCTTTTCATCTATCTCTGTCCCATTTATCACCTCTCAAATGCCGGGTATGTCAAACTATCTAAACTCGAGCCACTGATTTGAAAGGAGGTGGAAGCCAGGTAAAGAGACCCAAATAAGCATCCGATGCAGTCTACAGGAAAAACACTCCACGGAGAGCTCACTCCCACTTGCTTCTGTTGAGTGAGCCTTCCCTTCATGTTTTCAAGAGACTAACCAGTCAAGAATGCAAGTTACCCACGTAATCAAGTTAAGCCAGCAGAAAAGACAGCATTAAGGTATCCTCCAGCGCCGAGAAAGACCTCAAGATTTAATGAGAGGAGTCGGACTAGAAAAAAATTGCTTGGGGGTTAAAAAACAAATAAATAAAAAAAATAGGAAGAACAGAACAGCACACTTCGTCGTCGTGAAGGATGACAAATGTTAATCGCAGGCCATAAGGCAGAGGATGCAGACCGGTAGGGGCACGTTCATGTCCTGGGAGCCTAAGAGGACTGTACACCTGTGTACTGCTCGCGTGGGATCCTTCCAGTGTAAATATGCCAAGCGCCATATGGAGAGAAGCTTTCCTATCTCTGTTATGCTTTCCTAGGCTTTGCTTTCTGTAAGCTGCCTCTCTCTGGGACGTTTTTATTTGTATATACATATTTTATTACTGAACTAACTTATACCACATTCAAACACATAGCTTTCCAAGATAGAGGCCAAAATTGCACGCATTCTTTCTAGATAATCCTGGAAGTCATGGTAGTCCTAAACAGACCCAGGACATGCACCAATTTCATGTTTTCCAATATCCACATGAAAATGTGGTTCTGGCCGCTTTAACGGTATAATCTCATCTAAAAGTCAAAGAAAAATGCACCAAGTATGGATGAAAAACAGTGCAAGTTTTCTGTACCAATGATTTCCCACACTGTCAATTACCAGGGAATTTTGAAAGTGAAAGCAGGTTGGGCTGAGATGTGCCATGTATCTGTCAAAATAATGAGATACTCAACTACCCATAAAACAAACCCCTTAAAAATTTGCAGACAGCTGTTTTTGACACATGTGGCCAACTTCAGACCTCTTTCAAACGGATGACATGCCAACCAGAGACATTTGTTTATTCCAGGCCTGAGTTTGGACCTTCAGACATAAAGAGTTTCATATTTGAACGTTTAATTGATCGTCACGTTGGATTCACGATAAGGCAAGGACTCATGCTAACGATCACGCAATGTTTAACAAGGCCCCATTAGCTGAAGTTCTACTGGGACGGCGAATCAAACAGCAAACCTGCCAGCAGTCGGAACTCCTAATGCTACATACACGCATGTACTTAAATACATTTTTCAAACGAAATTCACAGATGAATCGGCCTTTTTGATTCTGGCAGCGTAACTGTAGCCCAATATCCATACAGCTGAGAACACCAGCGCTGGAAAGAGGCAACTGTGTTGTAAGGTGAGATTACAAAACTCCAAAAACAGGACTCAGAACTGTGGAACTGTTCCGCATTCTGATTTATTTCTATTTTTAAACTTGCAAGGCTTGTAATTAATGGCTCGAGGACATGAGGAGAATTGGAACAAATCTTAGCCTCGGCTTCCTCTGCATGTTGTTAATGGCTAGTCTGTCCACTAATGTGCTCCAATTTTACCCACATCAACCACATGTGATACAAGCTGCAGGAAAGCAAGTGAATTTTTAATCATCTCTCTGATGTACAGTATAATTGCTGACTTTTATCAGACAGTAGTTAAACAAAGACTTAGAAAGAAATAAATATTCCTTAATTGCACAACTGCCATTGCTCACAGTAGGAGAGCCTTTGAAATGAGTAACTGGTCCCCATTATCATGGCCATGCACATACTCAGACATGTACAAATAAGTTTAGATCAACGCGGAGGTTTATTTATTTCCCAGCCAGGTATGCCAGTGTGTGTATGTGCTTATATCGCAGTGGAGAGCAATTATTCACGTGTGACTCTATCTTCCACGCGCACGGGAAAAGCGCGCCTCGAAGCCCATTCGCATACCCATACCCGCGAACGTAGAAGCTCCCAGTGCCTCTCACACAGGGAAAATCCTGCCATGTGTGATATATGGGTTTTACTCACACTCTAACCTAGACAAACACATTATCTCATTTTAGCTGCATAGAATTAGCATCGAGACAGAGCGTGCGGTGCATTTCTGGAGCCAACTTTCCTTCTTAACTCCATGTAAAACAGAAACTTTGACTCCCGGAGCATTACAGTCTTAAAAAGACAAACGCACGTATTTACAGCCCTGAATGCAAATGACTCCCCCTTGGAGCTGATGTTTCCTTCTACCCCCAGGACATCCCAATGAAAGAAACCACGCACTTTTATATCCACAAATGTCATCAGCACTTATTTCTGCACCTGTGATGCCTGAGGACCCTCCGTAAGTTAAAAAAAAAAAACAAACCAAAAAGACATAAAAAAATAAATCATACAAACAACCCCTCCCCAATACCAGCCTGCTGTCAAAATCGCTGAGAGCTGTGCCATAATGCATTTAGTTCATGTCTAAAGGTATAATCAGCAAGGCACATGTGTGAACCTGCCATTCAAGAAATGCCCCAGAGTTTAGTACCCAAGTCTGAGGCACAAAAGATACAAAAGAAGAAAAATAATAGCGCTTAACATCCAATTGTGAGAAGATCAGCCAGGAAATTACAAAAGCTGTGCCTATCCGGCAAATAAAATGTAAAACATCTTATAGCGTGATACAGGCTCGCAAAAGAGCCGATAATAGATTAAACACATGTACTCTACTGTTTGTGACAACTGCTGCTCTTTCCACTGCGCGGTTCCTACAGCTTTCCTTTTCCCTTTCAAGGCAAGAAAAAAAACCAAAACACCCATCCCTACCGCATTTAAATATTTCAGGGCACCAGGTCTTTCGTACTAGAAATTGTGAGATACGCGACCAGTTCGGCATCGGACTCCAGGCTTTGTAAGGGTACACATGAAGCCTCAGAATTCAGCAGGGAAAGAAGCTTAATGTTAAGGGGCATTAAGCGCCGATTAAAGGGAGCGCTTCTCAGAACAACTCGAATTTTGCTCATTTTCCTCTGCTTGTCTCCGGCTTCAGTAAAGGGGTGCTGTGACACCAGCCCCCTTAGCTTTTGCAGCAGATCTGGTAGCTCTTAAGAGGCCGTGAATAAAAGGCTGGCTTGCAAGTGCACAGCAACACTCCCCAATTTAAAACTCTGCTTTAAAGGATAATTTTTCCCCAGGAGAATGAACGAGACCAGGGTGCAGGTCGGTGTCCTGTTACCTTGCTGTACTCCTCCCAGGAGTTGCTCCAGGTCCAGTAGTGAGCCTTGTAAAGCCCGACCCTCACCGCCATCATCTCGTTGCCACGATAATAGAATATGGGCCTGAGAAGGAGAGCAAAGCTGCATGAGAAACGCCAACGCGACGGGCCCGGGCAGCCACCGCCGCAGCAGCCTTGCTGATAAGGGAGACAAACACTTTAATGGCGCCTGACTTCCGATTCGGCTATCAGTCAGAAACAGGCTGCCTCCTAATAGTCTCCACTGCAAGGTTTTCAATTAACATTTTTTAAAGTGTTCATCAAGTTGAGAGCTCACAGGGCGCAAGAATGAAACATTATACAGCTTGGCTGCCAGTGATTGTTAATCCTTGAACTATCAGACCCTGTTATTTCCTACAGAGCGTGCCGATTTAAACACCAAATGTCTCAGAAGTGGCGCGTGCGTGTGCGCGGGGATTCACAGAATACGTGATGCTCAGCCTCTTTACAGCGGCACCAAGCTATGTGCTGTTAGTGGCACGTGGTCCGGGTGGCCGGGGAGGACACCAGATGCTGGCCGGTTCTGGATGACATCTCAGAAAGACTCCATATGGAAAAACCTGGCAGCCAGACATGCTTTATTTTTAACTCCTGTCCATTCTCTCTTTCCCAACGTCTCACCTAAACATACCACTGAAAACTGCAGGTTTTTTTTCCTGGAGGTTTTCCTGATTAAAAATACATTTGAGAAATGCTCCTCGCTCGGAGCGTTTGGTCTGCAACCGTGTACATGCGCTGCCCTTCCCCTGGCCAGCCCAGCAATGTTCCTGTCGGTTTTCCCAATAACGTGCTCTTGTTTTTTGAGGGAACAGTACAGATTTTTACTGAAACAGACTATCAGCAGGAGAGAAGTTGGATTTGTTGGTGCAGCTCATCACACAAGGACATCAGACTTAGTCAGCTCTTCCCTCCAGTTGTTCCAGGCTGCTGACAGGACAAGATCGTGAGGCTGTTTATTATTGTGGGTTGGGTACATACATCTTTGTCTTTCGTTCAGAGATGCCACTAGGCAAGAACTACTCGCTCCGGTGATGCCACCTTGAAAAATCAGTCCCTCAATGCAAGATAAGATTAAAATATCCACGTATGAATGACAGGAGTGGCTTCTGATTTCTTCTGTTTTAGAATTGTAGCCTCCCATGCCAGTTCCTTGCACAAACAATGAGCCCCTCTCCACTGTCACCGGGAACTGCCCGTGAACAAAGGGGGAGCGCTGCTGCCAGCAGAGCCCCTCCCTGCACCCTTAACGCACCCGAAAGGCCGGTGAAGCAAAGGCTGCTTGAGAGGTCTGCCCAAGCACAGAACCTGATCTAAACCAGTCCCATTCTCAAAATCCCAAAGAAATATGCCACAAAGTACACCAGTCTCCTTTTTCCTTGCCATAAACACTCACTGTCGGACGAGGTATTATGTGCTCCTTTGATTGAAGGTGTGGGGGTTAGGTTTTTGCCTTTTTTTTTTAAAAAATACTTTCCATCTTTGAAAGTGGATTACAGCTTGTCCTCAAAATCCTGCTATTACTGATTTCTCTTTTTCTCATTTGCTTTTTCCTTTTTAAGCTTAAAAGAACGCAACAACTACATCTCCTGGAAAGTTTACGGGGGCTGTGGAAACCCTGGGCTGGTCAGGTCTGGGGAGGGGAAGAAGGGGAAAAAAGAAAAAAGAGAAGGAAAAAAGGCCACGATGCACCTCGAGTGACTGCGTTCATAACACAAACAGCTCCGAGGGGCATGGCTGCAATGAAATCCTCTTTTAAAACAACAACGAAGCTTTACCAACTTTCAGAAGTAAAGACGGGATAGGCTGTGTTTGAGGAATATGCAGTGGCTCAAGCCAGCCGCTGAGCTCTCAGGTGATACGGTACGTGTGCTTCTCGCATTAATGCCCACAAAAGCAGTTTTACAGAACAAAGCCTTATGTCCAACACAGTAAAGAAGTCAAACACGTTTTCCATGCGTTTCCTCGCTGTCTCACAGAGGAATACGTTTGTATTCAGATTTCCCAGGCTGCCAAATTCCTCATCAAAATCACAACTACAAGACCTCTCTCAGCCTCCAATCCTTCCAACGAGAGCACCAAGGACATTTACTGTCAGATCTTAATGCCTGTACCCAACAGCTGACAGCACTCCTCGGTGCCCAGAAAGATCCGTGGCCTTTAACCCAAATCTATTCTTGCTAAAGCATCCACAGAAACAGGACCCTGAGAGGAGGTGGGCTTCCAGTTCATCCGCAGCAGCCCAGCCTTTACCTCCAACCTCTCCCAGGCTGGGGCTATAAAGACCCAGCACACTCTTGGATGTTTTTCCAGTAATAAATAATGTATTCTCCCCTACCCAGGCTATAGTTTTCAGGCTTTTATCTCCCCTATTGCCATATGTTGCTCCAGGGATCCCCACTAACCTCCTGACATTTTCATCTGTCCCCGGACTCCGCTGTATGGCAACATGCCACACGTCACCAAATCCCACCTCTGCTTGCCCCACCAGGGAATCAGCACACAGCGAAAAGCCCTGGTGCCACCCCACCTCACCAGGCAAAGATGGGTCAGTTCAGTTTATAAAATATTTCTGTAAACTCCATTTTAAAAACAAACCAAAATTTGGCATCGCTTCAGTTTGGAGGCAAGGGTTGGAGCTCTGGGCTCATAACTAACCTGTCAATTAGCTTGCCCTGCAAGATGGCAGGTAAAAGGTCGATGCCGTCAATCTGTCTGTCACCGGGAGGCTGCAGTCCCGCCAGGGAGAGGCTGGTGGTGAAGAGATCCATCACATTGCCCAGCTGATGGCTGACCTGAAAAATAACAGAAACGCATTTGCAAAAAGACCTTTGGTAAAAGCTCAAACGAAACAGGCTTGTTTCCACCAAAGCAGGAGAATTGCTTCCTGAACCTCCTCCTCTGCTAAGCATCTTGTGAGAACATCTCCCTTTACGGTGCTCCAGTCACCAGCAAACCTCCCATTAAAATAATAAAGGAGGTGATCCGTAATTCTCCACTTCCAGGGAGCATCTGCATTTTGGATCATTTTTTCATCTTCCTCTCTTTCTTCTCACTTCTCTTTATGCATCTACTTTCCAGGAGCACGTTTTCACAGAGTTCAACTTAATTTAGCAAATTCCAAGTCATTTGTGGATTGAAAAATCAGCATTTATACTAAGAAAAAAAAATATTCCTCGATTTGTTCCCTCTCCAGGTCGTCTCTGGAGCCCAGAATACCCTGAGAGAGTTCCCAAAAAGCACAGGGATAGATGGATAATAACAAAGAGAGCCGGATGACTTCATCTGCAAACCATTTCCAACAATTCAAGAACTGTAAAGTTGTGGTATTTTTAGCATATATTTTAATAAGGGAGAAAAACATCTGGTTTTGGCTCCAATGGAGATGTACAAGCTTTTTTACCCCCTTTGCTTCCCCCCCCCCCCCCCCCCCCCCCCCTTTCTTAATTGGAAGCCATACTTATCTCTCTGGTCTCAATTATTTATATTTTTAAAATCTAAAAAGTCTGTTCTGAGTGCTTCTTTCTGAATCTTTGCTCCCATCCTCTTTGTGGTACGCGACAGTTATCTGCTGTAGGATGTTTAATCAGCCAGCGACACACTAAAGCGAAGCAGATACGTTCAAATCAAGAGCAAGGCTGTTTTGCACCAGGATGCACCAGCACAAGATGCAACATGAAAAGAGCCTTTCCAGCCGTACCACTTGTTCGGAGACAAGAAGCCATCTGATAGAAGCCCACATCTGTAAGTACAGAAGCACTTTCTGACTGAAATCCAAGCCCTAGCAGCAGCCTTGCGAGTGTCAGTGTGAACATGACAATGCTGGGACTATCAAAGACTTTTTATCTCCGAATCCTCTTTCCAAGCACAAACAGACCCCCAGCCTGTAAAGCTGACACTAATTATTTAAATATGACCATAAATGATGACATGAAAAATGATGTTTTGCGAGATGCTGTCTCTAAAAAAACAAAAAATGGAAGGGAAAATGCTGGTTTTGCTGGGACTGGGCTGAAAAAAGTGAAGATTGAAGAATTAACATGTTTAAAAAAAAACCTGGTGAAAGCAACATGCAGGGGACTGATTACAAGTCTAACGTGACAATATCGCATTACTTGATTACAGTAATTTCAAAATGTCATGTCTTTCTTTAATCAAAAGGTGTTGGCAGGAACACATAATATTAAAGCTGCATGCAAGAATACTTCCACAATTCTGAAGAAGAAATCAAAGTGCAAAGCTCCAAGCACAAGAGGAAGCCTGACCAGGGAAACCCTTGCCTGAGAAAGCAGTTGGATCAGTTGACCAGGATCAATTGATCCTGCAGGTCTCGGGCGTTTGAGGTTAAGCCTTGTTCATGGACATCGCTGCAGCAGGCAGCCTGAAAGAGGTCGCGCTCTGTCCTTGTAGGCAGGGACAGACAGATGAGCCCACAAATCCCTCACAAAAAGCAGGTGTATACATGAAGTTCCCGTTCTGCATGGAGAAAAGGACGGGGATCTTCTGATACACGGCTGTGGGGAAGGAAACAGAACCGAGCCTTCCAATGGGGCCACCCTGCTTTTCTTGCTCTCCCCGCGGCCGTTTGGCAAAGGTGGACCATTGGGGAGAACCGAAGCTGGCCGTGTCATCCACGAGGTTAACTGTGGCAGACAGCGCTGCATCCTCCTTGGACCCTCCCCTTGCACAGGCTCTCCTCTGGTCTCAGGGGTGCACTCAAAAAGGACTGACATTAATAAAAAACAGTACACAGGCGCTCAAAACAAAAAGAACCAACCCCCAGCCCAAGCCATCAGCTCACACGTTACAGAGCTGGACAGCCTCGTGAACCACCGGTGCTGGGAACGCTGCACTCCCTCTGAAGCCAAAGGGGATTACAAGTGCTCAGCATCTCAGCAAAGATGCTCAGTCCCTCGCAGGCTCATCTGCCGGCTAATTCACCCCGAGCGTGCCTTCGGAGAGCTGCGGGGTCAGCGGAACACCATACGCAGCACTTCAGAGTCTAATAAAGGGGAGATCTGGCACACGCCTGCTCTGACGGCTGCTGCGTCAGGAGCAGGCGAGCAAACTAGTGTCTGAGGCTTTTTGTAATTAGCCCTCTCACAATTTATAAGGCAAATCCAGAAGTCATTTTTCTTGTTGTCGCTCCATTCCCTCGCCTCAATCTCCTGATAACAGGCAGCGAGAGGCAATCGCTGACCTGAGACTCGTGCCTCTAATATCACCTAATTCATACATTGCCTTGTGACAATCCTGTGGGGCCACCATGGTCTTCTTGTACTGGCCCTTATTAACCATAACCAGATGTAGATGACTCTCTTTAATCATCCAATTACGTTTCTGGTCTCAGACAACATTCTTCCGTGAAGCAGAGAAAACTTCTTAAGGAAATTAAATGCCCGTGCCAGAGCCACTTGGATTTATCTGTGCTCTGCAGCACCACATTGAAGAAAGGGGGGGGAAAAAAAGGTTAATATTTATAAAAAAAACTTTGAAGTATTTTCAGAGAAAAATAAAAAAATTACCATTTTCTCCTGTCAACAGCGCTCTTTCATTCTAGTTGCCTTTCCCTTTTTTTTTTTTTTAAAGAAAAGAAAAAGAAAAATCCAGAGAGGGCAACAGCCCAGAGAAAATAAATAATATATAAAAAAGAGTGAGATCAGATATTGCTCGTATCAGTGAGAAACAGCCGGTATTACGCACGTAAGAGCGGATTTTTTTTCCCCCCTTCTTCCCCCCCCTTCTTTTTAATAAACTCTCAGTATACACATAACGTCTTTAAGAAAATGAAATCCTTTTGCTGTGGGCCACGTCGCTAGAAGAAATAGTCACCACTGCTGTTATCAGTGCTTTCAAGCTTTAACTCTGAATCAAAGGCGACAATTAATAAAGTCGCCCCCGCCAGGAATGGAAAGGAGGAAAGCTAAATATTTGAAACTGGGTGAACAAATGTCAGGGTGTTTTTAAATAAAATCCTTTTACAGTTATCACAGCGAGCAGACCTGATATCCCTGTCTAATTCAATTTCAATTTGCGCCCCATGGGAGATAGCGAAGAAAAGGTTGCAATGCTGTCTTTGGGTTGATATGTTCTTTTCTCCTTCAGGAAGCAGGCACGAGAGAGGAAGGGGAGGAGGGTGAGGGAAGAGAGGAGGACGATTCAAATACCAACAGAATATGATTTCCTCCCCCCCCACCCCCCAGCTGGATCCTTCCAGAAGACAGATGTGATGTGGGGAATGTTGAAATGCTGATTTGTTGTGAATTCACCTGGAAAACGTAGCTGAGGAGGAAACTGCAGAAAGGCTGTTTGTGTGTGAATACATATTCCTGATGGGGGACCAGAATTAACTGAATGTTGATGCCAAGAGCAACGCGTACTCCCGAGGCATCCCTCTCCCCCCGAAAACTGCAGATCAGCCAACTGCACCAATTATCCTAACCTCTACCAACGTCCTGTCAAGTGTTCCCAATCCTGTCACCTGACTTGTTTAAATAAAGAGATTTCTTCAAGCAAACAAACGTACCCTTTAATAGAAACAAAACCCCCCAATCCTACGTATCAGTAAGATACTAATAAACTGCCAGATCCCACCAGCAGGATGAGCCTTCCACCCAAGAACTGGATTTCACTGGCCAGAGTCACAAGGCCTCTTTTTCTGGCTGAAGTTGTGCCAGCTGAGGTGGTCGCTGCCCCCCCGCCTGCTCCTCAAAACATCCACGGCTGGAGAGGAACGACCGTCGCACTGGGAGCGACCCCAGCGCAGGAAGGAGGAGTTGACCCTTCAGCTTGGTACTCCCAAGAAGCTCATTGCTTCCACCCTGGTTCAGGGCTCCCAAGCCTTTATTTCCTTCAACTCTTTTGAAAAGAAAGAGCAATGAGGGACTTTGAACCAGCTTTCCCACATTTTACAGATTCTCGGACTACACAGGACTTAGGCTGACTAGTTTAAACTCACAATCAAGATGTTGAAGCTACAGACTCCATAAGATAGAGAAAAGCCACCAAAAATGTGCTAACGAATGTGTCTCCTCACTATGTGAGTAATTCAGGCAATTTCGAAGCAATAACTACAGGCGCCCCACAGGCCAACGTAGTGTGAGCTGTATTACACAGAAGCAATGCCAAACCTCTCACCTGCGGTCAGTGCTGCTGTGGGTACCAGTGCTGGAGCCTCGACGGCAAGAATACAAGCAGAAAAGACATATAAGTAGCTATCACATATTTACTTATCAGTAGCATCATACGGGGGTCTAACTCAGAGCAAAGCAGCACATCCTGGGGACAGAGTTTAGGACAGGCTTCTCAAGGTACCCGAGCAGAGCCCAGCAGGACATCTGGGAGCATAACACCTGCACGTGCAGACATCTGGCAGGCAGCATCGCGAATCGGAGCCCAGGATAGGAAGGATTTAAAGTTAAGCACGTGCTTAAGTGCCAAGGATGATATCAGCCGTGGTGGAGGAGGGACACCCGGGCGCATACCTGCCCAGTGAGCCTTAAGCACACTCTCCAGCTCGCTGAGCATGGGCTCGCGATAGCGCGGCATCGGTCAGCCCGCCCACCTGTGCAAAGGTGTTAACTCTGCACAGAAATGACTGTTCACAGGAATTCAAACAGCAGCTTCAGCTGCTGCCTCAGGCAGGAAGCCATGCATCACACCGGGCTACCGAGAACATGTTGCACCACAGAAAGCTTCGCTGCTCAAAAGACTACCTGTGAGAGGGGCACCGGCCACTTACAGAGAGAAAATAAGCAGGCACAATGATTTCTCTCTGCTCATGTTCCTAATTATCCTCAGAGTTACTACAACGGAAAGAATTTTTCAATTTGGTATTTATTTGTCCCCGTTTATAATGCATGTTTACTTTTAGCACATTATTCAGTTTGGACATGGAAAACAAAACAGTCAGCTTCAGTTTCATGTTCTCGTATGCTAGCCCAAGGCTGTTGTACTTGGCTTGTAAAAGCTTTATGGAAATGTTTAAATTTAAACAAAAAAGATTGTTTTCATTTCAAATTAAAAAAATAATAAAACATCCCTAGTAGGTTTTGTGAACTCCTTAAAAAATGATGAAACCAAACTACCCTCCTGCCCTCAGCTGCAGATCTAAGCTATCTGATGGCTTCCTCCTAAATGTAAATGATAAATTATCCTTATCCTGACTCAATTAAACCACTGAAAAGGAATGCAACTTAGAAAAAAGTTTTATTTATGAATAGTTTGCAGTCTTAAGCACAGTGCCCAGTTAATGAAGTATCACTTTCTTCAGGGACGAGAGATACTCACAGAGGGGTGCGAATCCGTATTATTTACTGTGAACCCTGCCTGCAGAAGAATTGATTGCATCTTTCTTTAATGAGAACGGGGACAGGAGAGGCTGGTAGTGCCACCAGAGGATTATTTTGAAGTGATCATGTCTGAATTTGTGTACAGGCAGGGAGGAGCACTAGTCTGGTATCGAGACCTCCCCGAGTGGAGCTTTTATCGAACACCAAAGCGAGAGCCGCGAGGGCCAAATCACTTGATACTTCAGGGCACAGGCAGTGCGTGAGTGCAGCGCGCTCCTGCTCTAGGCTGGGACGCACACTAGCCAGGCATCTCTATTCTCCAATTTGTTCAAACGTGTAACCCACTAAAAACACTGCGCTCCGAAAGATTAAAGGGTTCAGATAAAGGAGGAAGACAAAAAGACCAAACCGCTTGGTGCTCAAAAGCGTTGATCACAGACACTCGCGATGCAAATTTGCAATAAGGAACAGGAATGGCACCCTCCTCTAGGGGCAGCACTCAGCTCCTCATTAGGCAAGCGTCTGGACTGGCACGGTGGGCGTGTTAAGTCTGATCCAAAACCCACTGACTCCACGAAGAACCACTCCATTCACTTCAGTCCACCTAAGACCGATCAGAATCGTTCAGAGCAGACACTCACCCCTCCTGCAGGTATATGTCCGGGCCACCAAGCAATAGCTGGC
Organism: Phalacrocorax carbo; assembly: GCF_963921805.1. Taxonomy (NCBI): domain Eukaryota; kingdom Metazoa; phylum Chordata; class Aves; order Suliformes; family Phalacrocoracidae; genus Phalacrocorax; species Phalacrocorax carbo. The sequence goes on from NC_087520.1 coordinate 44,561,317, forward strand.
TCTCTCATGCCACCTTCAAAGGTGGTTTGTTTGCCACAAAGAAAACGGCCATTGCTTCCTCCTAGAGAGGGAAAAGAAGCCATAAAAACCAGGATATGCCAATACCGTATTTCAAAGGCACACTGTCAACTAGGAAGTTTTTAGGCTAGTTTTAAATGAATTTTCATTTCTGCATGAATGCTTCTTCAAATAACATGTCCAGAGTTGTTTTGGATTGGGGTTTTTTTTGTTGTTTTGTTTGGTCATTGTATTCCTTTTTTTTTTTAAATACCCCTTTATGATGAAATTTTAGGAGAATCTTTTCAGGTCAGGGAGAAAGCGACAGTTAAACTCAACCTGCTATCAACCAAACAAAGGAAAAAAAGAAAATAAAACTAAATAAACAGAAAATATTTTGCTAGTGTTTTTCTTCCCTTTAAGGATGTTAACTGCTGCTTGTAACTAAAGGAAAACTGACACTTTCAGGCAGAAATAGTATTTTTTCCCCATAATCCTTTTAAAGTAGCTGAGCAGTATTAGATGCAGATACCAGACTGAGAAAAATAAGCATGCGTTCCCTGGATGCTCGCTCCCAGAGATAGCAAGTGCTCTGCAGGAATGTCTGGGATTTCAACTCAGCCTCGTAGCAAAGCTTGCTGAGGAACAAACAGGGAGGTCTCCTGACTGATTCCAGGTCACACAAAGTCAAACACAGTGGTTCGGCTGAAATCAGGACTCGGGATACTCCCTGCTCTGTGGTCCAATAACCACAAGACAGCCTGCCTCCAAACAGAAGAGAGTGGGTTATAAAATCAATTTGCAATGACTCTGAGAGAAACAATCATTTAAACATTTAAACAAAAGAAAACTTGGGAAGTAACAAAAGTACTTTTTCTTCTTAATGTTTTTCATGAGAGCTTTAGAAGGAAGGACTCTTCAACTGTCTGTAATTACCCAGAAATATGCACTTGGCAGACAGAGAGTAAACACCCTGCTAAGTTACTGTGCCTGGTTCTAAATAAATGAAAAAAAATTCATCCCCTGACAGTGGAGCACAAAGTGGAGATGCTCACAGGTGAGCCACCGCACTGGCTTAGGCCAACAGCCCCTTTAGCCAAGGATACCTCCTCCACGGTGGCCAGAGTGATGAACATAAGCTAACTTTAAACAGAAATGCTCTGCGTTTTGAGGCTCCCCCTAACTGCATGAAGGAAAACCCCACGTACAGGTCTCTTTCCCCGCTCTGAGACACGGAGATTTGATCTTTGATTTCACAACCCGAGCCCAGGCTTATTCATCTGAGACTCACCTTGTTTAGGAGCTGAAATGAGAGCAGCCCCATTATCAGAGGTGAAAAACACAAAAGTGTTCTCACTGATACCCAGCTTCTGAAGATGTTTTAGGATTTTTCCGATGCTATCATCAATTTCTCGCACGGCATCCCCATATCTGAGGCAAAAGTAGATAGAAAACATGAAAGGCAGCAAAAGAGGAGTGGCACACAGCGTAATGCATCGCAATCGGCCACAATGCTTTTAGTGGATGTAATTTATACCCGTGCTGCAGAGGGAAATACTTCTTTTGTGCATCAGGTACTGTAATAAAGTTTTCCATTGTCACTGCAAAACCCACGTCTCCTACCTGCAGAGAGCAACCTCTCTTGGGTATTAAGAGTCAGAATTTATTCAGATGTGAGCCACTCTTGGACAGAGACCAGCAACTGATAGAAATTTAGGTATAAAGTTCCCAAACAGAGGCAAAACCACCTTGCCATAGACTTGAAGCAAATAACATAGCTTTGCTTAGGGATGCTGGTTTGTAACGGCACTCTCAGAAGCCAGGGTCACAATATCTACGGGGCTCTTTGCCTCCTGTAAATTGCATTTTTTCATGCATGCTCTTCTACTTGCTGGTCTGATTTACAGGCTTTTAAAACAGGCACTAATCATACAAAAGCCTTCCAAAAGATCATCTGTGCCACATACAGCACTTCATTACTCACACAACTGGCAAAGGAGCTCAGGCTCCCTCTTCTCCCCCATTTTAGTCACATGATCTTAATTTCAGATTACAGCAAAATCATTGAAAAACAACCCAAGCAAAGTCCTCACTAACTAACGTATTTCAGCACACACATACGCTTTGGACAAATGATCCATATCCTTGGTTCTAATAAACTTCACTTAGGTTTCCTGCAGCATGAGGTAATAATTAAAAAATCCCCAACAAAACCAACACCCACAAAACCAAGACTTACAGTCCTCTCTGACTAGTGCCCAGGAAATGTTTGGAGGCATAAACAGGAGCGTGGGTAGCATCAATTGCCCAGTATAAAAAGAACGGCTGCTGGCTGGCCTGCTGCTTGCTAATGAAATCGAGAGCTTCCTGTAAACAACAATAAAAATGAATTTAACGGAATCATCCTCTGCCACCTAAAACTGTCCAAAAAAAGAAACATGAAGTCACTGTGGCTTAAAAAACAGTATTAAAATAGATGTACCTGCAGGTAGATCTGAGTCAAGTTTGCTTCACCCGTCTTCAGATCAATTTTGAAATCTTCGTAATATCTTAAGGTAAAAAGAATCAGAGAAAAAAAATTCCTAAGGAATATATAACATAAAAAGGCTTTTTTTCCCCCTTCACTTACTGTATAAGCGGGTGACAAACAGGTCACAGTTGCTACTCAGCAAACTCTCTTCAGATATTAAAAACAGTGTCACCATATTTTTTCTTCCAGGAGAAAGCAGTGACACAGCCAGATCCAAGCTTTGACGATGGCAAGTTTTAGGCAAACCTGAGCCACCGACCTTTCACTGTTATGCTCTGAGAACACGGGTGGTATGCTTACAGATCTCATGCCGCTACTCCTTCAGTAGAGAGCTGTTTTGATATGTGAGTAAAATTTTCAGAAGTACACGACGACTTCCAGCGAGACAGAGCAATCCTGGAATCAGAACTTGGGCTGCTTTGAAAAATGTTATGTTTGAAGTATCTTTAGACACCAATTAAGCAAAGAGCCGGGGCGGGGCAGTCCTCGGGAGAATAACAGCAAGTGAAATGAGATGATGCCGGACTCAAAAGTGAATGGACAGGAATGGCACAGACTGCAGACCTGGAGCGTAGGATGGTGTTACGCAAACAGACAAAAGGTTATTACCAACAGGAAGAGAAGGAATAGAGAGGTCTTTCAGTACGGAATGGAACCAGCCTCCAAGAGAAGTAGTGGAGTGAAATCATTACAGGAAGCCTTTAGGGCGCAACAGGATAAGCCAACATCTCTGGGAGGGAGGCACTGTAGAGCAGTCACATCCCTAGATGGTCCACACACAACTCCCAGGTCGACCTTGGTGCTCAGACCTTTATTAACCCTCAGAGTCAAACATCTAGCTTCACATTTAACAAGCTTCAACGTTAAATTTAGATGGTAAGGTAGAGATGAGGAAGACAGGATTCCTACAAAAAGCAGTTTAGGAGTTTAGAATGAAGTTCAGCAGTCAACTACCCTTCCAAGTCTCCAACAAGCATCAATACCATGGAAGTAGGTCTGTATTATCTCAGCTTTGACTGGAAAAGTCAGAGTGGCACCATCACAACTGAGAAGCAGCAGGCACTGCCCAGGCAACAGTTAATGTATACCTCCCTGTTTCTGCCTGCCTTGTGTGTTTTCCCACAAGGCTTTCCCTTAATTCCATCTTAGCTCCAATGCAAACCTCCACCCAGGCCTTGTAAGGCTGGATGTTGGCCATCCCCAGACTGGAGGGCAAGTCCTGCTGAAAAGTATGAGGGCAAAGCAAGAGGTGAGATCCTGGCACAGGATGTTGTAGAGTCCAGAAATACCAATGGGTTTAGGAAAGAGGCAAGACTGATTTGTGGAAGTTAAGTCAGTGGCTATTAAAGATCTGGACACAACCTTCAGTTTAGGAAGGTGGACAACCATACAAGAGAAGAACCATTCCATGTGTCTGTTTTCTTATACCCTTTCTACGAGCACTCACTACCAGCGGTCATCGCAGAGCATAACGGATTAAACAGACCTCAGGCCTGACCCAGAAGGGCCATTCATGTGTTCCTGTAACCATTACAAGCACCTTTCCTGCACTGGCTTACTGCCGAACTGCAGGACAGCCAGGGCAATCTGTAGTAAGCCTCTCGCATCATATATGAGGCAGGATACTCCCCATGCCTGACACACCGTAGAAGTCCTCTGTACAGGGTGGAGTATGTCTAGATCGCTGCCCATCCAACCAAGCCCGTAACTCCCATTCCGAAGCAGCCCCTGGTTTTGCCGCCCCCTTTTCACTGAACCAGGTTTGCTATGCTAGCACTTATCTTCCAGCGCTGTAGTGTCAGCAGCAAAAGCAAAGAAAATAATGTTACCAAGCAAGGAACTGAATTACCTGCCAATCATTTCCCAGTCCCTATACACAGGGATATTGGGGAGCGCTCTGTTATCAAAAGGTCCAAAGTGGCAGTTCGGGGATCCAAACCATTCATCAAAGCCATGCCTCAGGGGGTGGAACTGGGGCCTGTGACCCAGATGCCTAGGAACAAAAGGAACAGACGAGTTAAAATTCTACTGCAAAGAAGCAAATAATAATCTCATCAGAATGGCATGCAAGAAAACAATCTTTGCCTACGAAGAAAAACTTCAAGTATTTTAATCAAATAAATCACTGCAGAGGATTGTCTTGATCTTTCTCATACTCGTTGCTGGCGCATCCATGCGCACTCACTCCAGTGATTACATATATCCCATTTTAGCCTACTGTCCAATCTTTGTTTTCCATTGTTTCCTTCTGTTGGTGTCTTCTCTCACGCTGTCTCGGTCATCTGTACCGATGGACTACACTGCCCAAAGCCACTGCAAAGAGGCACATAATGTTTTACTTAAGGATTCTGATCTATGACAAGTCACTTTTATACCGCTAAGCTGTAAAAACACAAGGTAAAGCTCATGAAATGTACCATTATATCTGCATTCCCTTTACAGAGTATTCATGCTGCCAAAACAGTACAGAGAGACCTGAATGTAAATGAGAATGAGTTCTTTATGCTCACATGTGAATATAAAACACGTTTAGCTCCTCCTGATGACAGCTCCATCCAACTATGCAGCTTGAAAATCTTCCATCCTTAACTTCAAGATGAAACTCCTCTCCAGTCTCCAACTTCTATACTGCAAGCTCTCAGTTTCCTCCATTTATACTGTCTTGAATATACAAAATCCCATCCTCTCCCAGTCTCTGAAGATCTTTGTAGCTTAACGTTTATTTAATCGCTCCAGCTTCCACTCACAAGCCTGCATCTGCAAGCTGTCCATTTTGTGCCATCACCCTCTGCACACTTTCTGAACATAAGGGGCATAAAACGCGTTACCTGAAGTAAAACGATCCATGGTGTTATTCCGAGCTATTCCAAAATGAGTTATAACAGAAGATAATCATTGTTCCAGCTATGATTGTATCTTGGTGATGCAACTGAAACTGCAAGTCTGACCTGCAGGATTCGACCCCTTCCTCATTTACATACACGACAATACAAAGCTATTCCTGGCTGTGATTACCACAGGGGACATGAGAAAATATTTTCTTCTAAGAAAGCCCTAAGAGAACTTAGAACAGAGGAAGAGACTTGAAAAAGGTATCAAATAAATTCTGCACCCTCTCGCAACACAAAATCCAGAGAGATATTTAATGAAATGCAACAAATTCTGAACTGGTCATGGAAAATACTTGACTTGCAAACTTATAATCAAACTGTGGAACTTACTGTCACAGGAGACCCTGAAAAGTTTTTAGAAGGGATGTTGAAAGGATATAAAAATCTTCTGCTGGAAAATGTAAAAATCTTTAAAAGCCCTAAAATTCTACGCATGGGTAGGGTGAGACTCCAATTTAACTACTGTACTTTGCATTTCTTTACACCTTTCTAGGAAGCAGGTGGTGAGCACAAATGATAGAGGCTGCTGCTGTACAGGGTCACTCCCCAGTCCTGCCCGGGATAACAGCTCCCGGGCGTACACCGACAGCGCACTGCACGTTCGTACGGAGCCTGCTTCTTGCTAACAGCTGCGGGTCCTTCCAGATTTGCTGTTTTCCAAATAACTGCCTGGAACCAATCTGTATTTGCGTTGTTTATTTCTTTTCCCTAGGTATATGAATTTACATTTATTAGCACTGAACTGCATCTTATTGCATTCAGCCCACTGATCCGATTCTTCACGGCCACTCCACTGTTTGGATTTGTAGTAATAAATAATTCACTGTCTTCGGTTAGTTTGCTTTCTTTCCAATTTCAGCAGCACCAGTGATTCCAACCACAATTCAAACTCACTAACCTATTAACAAAACTGTTAAATATATTGTATCCCATTACTATCCTAAACAGCCCCCTCCAATACTACTCCTGTCCGAAGCCTCTTCATTAACAATTACTCTGTTAACCAAGCAGTACTCCTCTGGCGTCCATGCAGTTTTGAAGTTGCTATTTATGCATTTATTTATTACAGCACTGCTCCAAACTGTGAATCAACTGTTCAGAGATCCCCCGGCCCCATGGGATTCCATTACAGCCCACAAGCGTGTTTGAAATTCGAATGTTACAAATGGACCAGTTTCAACTATTACACTGTTAATCCCCCCCGTGCTTGTTTGATCTGAATATTTCAGGCTTCTCCCTTCCAGTTCTTCGCAGACATCACAAAACATTGGTTTTTAGAAGTTCTTCTGTACCCTCTACAAAGATTATACTGTAATTCCATGGAATTCTATAAAGGCAAAGGACAACATTCACAGAGTATTGGATCAGCCCTCTAGATCTTTTAGAACACCTGGTATCAACTACCCCAATCGAGCCTATTCTTACCCACCCTGACCTTCTACACTTGATGAACCATCTCAGTGCAGCCCTGGAGACTTCTGCATCTCTATTTCTACACCACACACTTCTACCCCCCCCCCCCCCCCCCCAAAAAAAATGAAGCTTTCACAATTTAGTCTACTCTGTTAACAAAAAAACCCAACCTATGGCAGGAGCTAAAGATAAAAAGCACAAAGGTGCTCAAGGCAAGTTCCAACAGGACATCCTGGTGGTTTTTGATTCAATTAAGTAGCGTGATACATGGATGAAAGCACAAGGAGTTGAAGAGTTTATAAATATATATATACATAAAAACCCCTTCAATTCTTTGTACAAAAATATATGTATGTACTTGCAATGGAAACACTCAATTCAGAAATAGATCATGGCAGGGCAGGAGATCCACCACAGATTTCAAAGTTGGACATTGGAGCTTTGAAACAGTTTTTTCCCTGCAGTTCTGGTCGTTCTGCCGCTCCTTCACAATACATACACACGCATACCGAAATCTCAAAGCAAGAGATCTTAAAATAAGTTTACCATTTGCCAATGATCTTATTGGTGTAGCCAGCCTTCTTCAGCAATTCTGGAAGCAGTAATTCAGAATCTGGGATTCCTCCTACTATATCCTGTGGTGTGTATGCTGCATAAAACAAACAAAAAAGCCCTTCTGACTCTCATAAATATTAGAGTAAACACTCATAGCCACCCATCATTAGAAGCATTATTGCTGGATCAGGAGGAGTTTGACATCCCAGCAATATCGCTCTTTGGAAGTCCTCCCAGGTCACGAGATGAAGAGAACAAGCCGATTCAGGGAGATCAAAGGGAGATCTCCACCCACTCGCACACCATGGCCAACAAACAAAGGGGGCTGCCACCACAGAATGAAGGCGAGACCCTTGACAGGGCGGGGGGGTGTCACAGAGAAAGCAAGTGCTGTAGCAGTGCACTGGAGTTGCCTTTACTCCTGTAAATTTGCTTTCTGTTTTCTAAACTAAAGGCATTTTTTCCTAAATCAAATGGTTGCTAAACTTGCTCAGACTGTAACAGCTGAAAGAAATGATGTCTCTCACAGTCCCCAGTTCTCCGGCCCTTGAGAATCTAAGGTGTGACTTTGGCTGGGACGGAGGTGGCCAAGCACGCTTGCTGACACGCAGCGTCAATCGGTACGTAGCTGCTGATTCTTGCCCAAACAAGCATGGTCTCATGAGGTGTCTGTCACGCTGGAACCAAAATCAACCCAGAAACGTTATGAACTGGTAATCTTCCCTGGAAGCACCACGGGCACAACAGTGCTATAAAACTGCCAAGGCTGAAATGGTTAGAAAACCGGCTGCTGAATAAAACTGTAAGCAGCTTGTTCTTTACTCTGGGGTATTAACATACAGCCCACGTGTCTGTCTTTCACCAGACACCAATTAGACTGCCCAGAGGAAACACTTCTCAGCCAGCAGAAGCAAATGGATCAACCAGCCTTGTTTATGTCTCTTAATTTGAGGAGGTTTTCTGCTTGATGAGGAGGGAGCAATAAATTTCATGCTTATTACCAGCAGTTAACATGGTAATCTGTTTGTGCCACTCTGGAAGATCCACAGGGGAAGATCACTGAGCCAAGCCTTTGTTCAGAGCAAAGCTTCCTACGAAGCACAGAGGGAAATTGAGAGAGGAAGGGAAATCAGGAATGAAGCCCATACCGTTTCTGGCATGTGCATTCGTGGTGTAAAACCCATTCCTGACTGGGAGACGGCCCGTCAACAGCGCTGCCCTTGCTGCAAAGAACAACAAGAAAATCTTATTTCACATGCATTCTCTGCTTAATATCAATATTATCATATTAAGGCTGAGGACAGTGCGCTGACTGAAGCACATCAGTGTCCTTTTGCCACAGCCAGCTACTAAGGTCACTCACATTAGACGAGGCAGCACCTCCCCGCTCCAGCGAGCCATGGAGGTAGCCAGGTTCTGATACGACACCGTCTGAGTTATTCCAGGACAAACCCAACTGAAATTTGGCCCCTCTATTAAATTACCCACTGCTGATGAGTAACTACTTTCAATAGTCAGCGTAGCAGCCCTTCTCTCTCAGTATTTCTAGAAGGAATACCTGACGTATATACGTAAGAGGAAATTGTAACACAAACTGATTACATGCTTAAGGCTAAGTTTTCAAGCTTGCCTGAACAAGAGTCATGTAATAGTGAAGAAAACGCTGTCAAGCTTTGACAATAAAAGTCAGGTCCTGACTGCAGGAAACATTTAAACAGATGTTTAACTTTAAGCATAGGTAGTACCACCACCACCGGACTTAGCAGGACTTCAGCATATTTCAAATGCCTTTTCTGAGCCAGGACGTCACCAGCCCACTGACAAATTATATCCAAAATGAAAGCCCAAATAAAAAGCCCCTGTTCCTCATTTTTGTTTCAGTTCTTGGCTGCCAATTGGGTTTGAGGAAAAAAAGAAAGAAAAAAAAAAACACGCCACAGAAAAACCAGTAAGGATAAAAATATCTGTGTCTCCCAGACCCAAACGTTTCTTTTATCTCTGGTCCCTTCCCCAAGCAACTTGCAAGCCACCAGGGTCACAAGCAGGACACAACCTGCTGCCATTCCTTGCACGAACGTCTCGCCAAAGTCAAGGGAATCAGGCAAACCTTGTACGAACCATGCTCAGCAGCAATTCAGGTACTGCTTTGTCTGTTTATCCCAAAATAAGAAAGATGAAAAAAATGCACTGTCTGAGGCTAGAATACTAAAACAGAATGTTTTTAAAAAATTCCTTCAGCTGGACTGATTTGATCACTAAAACGCTGCTTTGTAGGAACCGAAGATTGTAGGTTTTCCAATCAAAACATAAATAAAAAGGGAGCAAAATGCAAGATCAAAGCCCCAAATCCAAACTCTGCCCTAAGAGTAATCACTGGTTCGGTTGCTAGTTCATGTCAGATGTTGGCAAACATCCCAATCTTCTCAGAAGGTGGCATGTTTATATGCTAGTTTAAAACTCAAGTTTACTTACACGGAGAACAAAGGGGGTTGGCAGTATAAAAATCCAGGAAAAGCATCCCTTCTGAAGCCATCTGGTCTAAGTTAGGAGTTTCCTTAGAAGGCTCTCCGAAAGCTCCCAAATCACCCCAACCCATCTGTAAAAAGAACACACCGAAAGATGTAAAAGTACTTTTACTCTTCCACAATGACAATGCTTCTGGGCCCACATAACGCTTTTATTGTATCCCTTCATTTCTAAATCTTTATAGCACTCATCTCCTTCACAAATGTGATAAAAATGATCCTCCCCTACCCCATGAAGCAGGGAACTATTACGGTTTTCCCTGGCAAATGGGAAACCAAGGCACACGTGAGATTAAATGACTTGCTAATGGGCATTAAAACGCTTCTAGCAGACCTGGGTAAGAACCCTAATGCCTTCACTCTTACCCAAGTGCCTGAAGACCGGCAAGCGCGCACATACCAGGGAGGAAAAGGAAGTTACACATGGTATGCTTGGTGTTGTACGGCCACAAAGTCTGACCCGTCAGTCCCTGGCTATATGTCTTTGTGTTGGACCCCTGATCCCAGGTCTCCACCTCAGCCTGCTGCATCTGTCTATCTATCCAGCTGCGTATACATAACTAGAAATGCAAGGAAAAGGTCTAAACTCAAAAGCAGTGCTGCAGGAAAAGACAGAAAGTATTTATTTTAAAAGCAAGCTCTGGAGAGAAACCTGCCAGAGGCATCGTATGTCACTCAGCTTATTTGCAAGACAGCAGTTTCACCCTGCATCTTCCTCTGAATTCAGAGGGATCACATGCCAGGAGAACTGTAAAATTACCATCACGTTGTCTGCGTTCATTGCTGAAAACTATTACTGGTAATAATACAAATAAAAGTAAGTGACTTAAAACAGAAGGTTCTAGAAGAGAACAACTTAATGAGCAATTAGGCACCATGGTTGCTGGAGATTATATTATGCTTTAAAAAAAAGGCAATAGCTTTCTTTAATACAGATGTGTATCAGGTGAGCAACTGATACAGAGGGCATAACGTGTCGAGATCTTTAGTAAACCATCTGTCTGGTCCCATTTGAGAGTCTAACATTTACACTGCAGTGGTGCAGTTTGGAAAAGAAAATTGTTGGAGAGCTGCAGAGCCGGCTGTTGAGGTTTGAGCAAGGAAGGATTAAATGGTACCACCTAACACTAGGATGTGGAATTAAAAGGGATTTAGCGGGATCACCCCCGAGTTCTTAATTCTTTGGTATCTTTATCGTCAAGGAAGAAAGAAAAAAAGGATATCATGTTGCTGTAATTCAGACACAGTGACAAAGTCACAGAAGTTACTGGAGAATCAAAGGAAAAAGACCACGGAGATGCATTTTTAACGAACAGTGTATTAAATGAATAAATAGTTCACAGAAGCTCCAGTCAGGACCCGTGCCTTGTCATGTCTCGTGTCGTACCAATGCTTCTAGAGGGGGATAATCACTGTCCCAAGGAGCTTTCGTCTTCAAAATTGCGAACGCCACCTTGGGGGGAAATATTCCTGAATGGAAAACTGAGATGGACTGCCGGAGGCTCAACGGGCCAGAAAAACTAGGCTCACAAGGTAATTATCTTGTCCAAGAGTGTAGAAACATTATGAAAACAGCAGTCATGCTGAACAGAACAGAGCCAAACAGGCAATAAGAGCTTGCCCACCCTTCCAAGTCCCATAGCCACCCTCACTAGCTTCTCAAGTAGCTTCGAACAGCACGCAACACATTTCTACTACAAACGCACCTGAAAGGTTACAGTATTAGATGAAAAATATTAGAAGAGAAGCAAAACAGGACGACGGCACCAACTTGAACATCTTGGAAATTAATGTATTTCCTTACCCACGTGGCTATGAGCACTACAGGGTGCAAAAGTGAAAAGACTTTTAGCTGGAAGCAAATCTGTGATTATTTTCGTTCTTTAATGATTTATCGCCCTCCCCCCAGTTCAGAGAGCAAAAATTAGCAGAATTCATTTACTTCTTGTTTAGTTTTTCAGTAGGCAAGTTTGGGTTTCTAAAACATTTCTTAAAATGTATCAGAGTTTCTTTGTCTACACCTGCAGATGCACCTTATTCAGTGCTACCACAACTACATCCATCGCTGGTGTTAGGAGGTATCGCCACACTTCTTTTTTAGTCTACAAAACCAAGCCTTAACTTCAGAATGATTCTGTCAGAGTTTGAAAACCACCAAGACACCCTGTTTTTCCACATTTACCAGCGGTGGAATCCTTTGCCAAGGACTGCAGAGTTAATTGCTCAGTCATTATGAACAGATAAGATGACTAGACTCCTAGATAAGGTATATAGGTGTGTAAGCACCAATTCCAAAAGACTTGTATATGGGCTTGACTTTATAGATCTGAGAAGTCTCGTTTGTTTTCAGCAGCACATCCACACAGACAGAATAATGAGAGGTTTGTGCGCAGGTCACCCAGGGCAGCTCTGCCCTGAAGGAGGGGCAGGGCAGGGATACAACCGGCCTCGGCCTTCCTTTCATTTCTTCACCACTTTTTACACAAAATCCGGAAAGGACTTGAGAAAGAAAGTGACTGAGCATGATGGCTTTCAGAGTAAGTACTTACAAACTTGTTCAAATACTCCTGCTTATTTCAATCAAACTTTTTCCAGATCATCACATCAACCTGAGCTGTGCCTGAATCACTGTGCTGAAGACCTCTGACCATGAATCACGGTACTGACCCTGCTCACACGCTATCCCACAGGCACTGGGCTGCCAACAAAGGGGACACAGCTGAAAAAAGTAGCACACAGCTGAACACATTGGCCACGCCACCTGGAAGGGATGATGTGCGAACCTGGAAACTGCGACCTAGGGGAGGTCACACACATCAGGGAGAGCTCTGCTCCACAGGAGTCAGTGCGACAGAGCTCTACGGAGCACAAAGCAACAAATAAACAGTCAGGGTGCGCTCTTAAAACACAAGTCTTGCCAGGCCCCAAAAACAGCCCTTGATGTGCTCTTAGGAGGATCTCTAGAAAAAGTAGAATCATAGAATGCCCTGAGTGGGAAGGGGACCCACAAGGACCATCGAGCCCAGCTCCTGTCCCTGCACAGGACACCCCAAATTCACACCATGTCTCTGAGGGCCCTGTCCAAGTGCTTCTAGAACATCGCCAGGCTGGTGCCGTGATGCCTCCCTGGGGAGCCTGTTCCAGGGCTCCACCACACTCTGGGGGAAGGACCTTCTCCTAATGCCCAGCCTCACCCTCCCCTGGCACATCTCCCTGCCGTTCCCTCGGGGCCTGGCGTTGGTCACCAGAGAGCAGAGACCAGCCCTGCCCCTCCTCCTGCCCTCGGGAGGGGGCTGCAGAGCACCATGAGGGCTGCCCTCAGCCTCCCCTGCTCCAGCTGAACAACCCCAGGGACTCCAGCAGCTCCTCGTACGGTTTCCCCTCTAAACCCTTCCCCAACTCCGCAGCCCTCCTGGACACTCCAGTAGCTTTAATACCCTTAATGTCCTGTGGCACCCAACCCTGCCCACAGCACTCGAGGGGAGGCTGCCCCAGCGCGGGGCAGAGCGGGACAATCCCCCCCCTCGCCCGGCTGCGATGTGGGGCTCGGTGCCCCCCAGGGCACGGCTGGCCCTTGGGGCTGCCAGGGCACGCTGGTGGCTCGGGTTCAACTTGCCGTTGACCAGAGCCCCCAGGTCCCTGCAGAGCTGCTCCCCAGCCCGTCTGTGCAGCCAGGGCTGACGCGCCCCAGGTGCAGAATCTGGCACTTGCCCTTGTTCAACTTCATTTGCAGGATAAGGGTCACGGGGAGCCAACTTGATGAAACCTGTGTTGGAAGGGCTCTGCCCCGGCACCAGTGCAGCTCTGGCCCCAGCCCACGTGCCACGATGCTCCCGCGAGCTCGGGGACGGCCACCGCCGCACCTGACGCGCCTCGAACGTCCCAGGCATCGGCGGAACGTTTCCCACAGCCGGCCCGTCCGCAAGGCGCTGGCACCGCCGAGCACCCCCGGCCAGGGCCCGGGCGAGGGTGGGATGCCACGGGAGGCCCTCTGCCAGCCCCGGGACCCCGCTCTCACCCCCAGGACGAGCTCCCCCCCAACCCACACCCCATAACAAGCACGTTACGGAGCCGAGGCCCCCATTTCCCTCACCCACACCGACCCCTCCCCCCCCCCCCAAGCCGCCCCCCTCAGGGAACACCCCCTCCCCCACCCTAACGCCCCCTCAGTGCCCCCAAACTTCCTCCCAGTGACGCGGCCCCCTGTCCCCCCTCCCCCCCAAGGGGGGGTCCCCCCCGGCCCCGCTCACGTCGTCCATGAGGAGGAGGAGGAGGTTCGGCGGGGCGGAGGCCGCGGCGGGGCCCAGGGCCCAGCAGAGGCAGAGGGGCACCAGCACCGCTCTCGCCATGGCAACCGGCCGGCCCCGCGCGCTCCGCCGCGCGTCACGTGAGCGCCGCGCGTGACGCGCTCGGGGGAGGGGGGGAAGGCGGAGAGAAGATGGCGGTGTGCATCGCCGTGATCGCCAAGGAGGTGGGGCCGCGGGGCCTGACGGGGGCGGTGGGGCCAGGTGGGGCCGGGGGTACAGTTGGGGTCGTGGGGCCTGAGATGGGCAGTGGGCCCTGAGTAGGATCGCGGGCCTTGAGAGGGGCAGCGGGGCCAGGTAGAGACCATGGGGCCTGAGTGGGACCGTGGGGCCAGGCAGGACAATGGGGCCAGGTGGGGCTGTGGGCGCTGAGTGGGACCGTGGAGTTTGAGAGGGGCAGCAGGGCTAGGTGGGGTCATGGGCGCTGAGTGGGACCGTGGGTCCAGGTGGGCCCCGAGTGAGACCGTGGAGGCTGAATGGGACTGTGGGTCCAGCTGAGGCCGTGGGGCCTGAGCAGGCGCGAGGAGGGGAGTGGGAGTGGGACTGTGGGACCGGGTGAGGTTGTGGGGCAGGGTCTCAGGCTGCAGGGCCTGGGAGGGGGTGAGGGGAGCGCGGCAGAGCCGTGGCAGGTGCGGGGGGAGCGGGACAGGGACTGGGGATGGATGTGGGCCGGGTGGGAGCAGGCTGGGACCGAGGCAGGGGGAGCCGGTGCAGCGAGCGCGGGGACAGCGTGAGGGTGTCCTGCGGTGTCCTGCGGCCACGAGCTGGGGACAGGCCCTGCTAGGGTGAGGGGGCAAGTCAGGTGCGAGGGCGGGCTGAGCCTCGTGCGGTGCCTGTGCAAATGATTCTCCTGCCGCTGGTGTATGGAGACAGATCTGTTCCACAAGCGCTGCAAGAAAAGGGGGGCTGCGCTGCAAGGGCTCTGAATGTAACATGGTTAAAATAGCTTACTGCTGACAGCAGCAATTGTTAGTGTAAAAGCACCATCGTGGCATCAGCTGTCACACAAAGGAGTGGCTGGTCCTAGTTAGCGTAATTTTTTCTCCTCAGAACTATCCCCTCTACATCCGGAGCGTTCCAACTGAAAACGAGCTGAAGTTTCACTACACTGTGCACACTTCCCTCGACGTTGTGGATGAAAAGATCTCTGCAATGGGCAAGGCTCTCGTAGATCAGAGGGAACTGTACCTAGGGCTCCTCTACCCCACTGAAGACTACAAGGTGTATCTTTCTACTGCATTTTGCCATGCTGTTATGTATTTATAGGCTCTTTCTTGTGAGGGGCTCTGCATGGGAAACCTCTCTTCCTACTTGGTACCACGTTAAAGACATCAGCAGAAAATACACATACTTGTTCACTGACCAGTTTGTCACGTGGGGAGGTTCAGGTTTGGTGCCTCGGTCAGTTCAGCAGCTGCTCTGTTGCCCAACCAGGTGGTGGAAAAATTCACCTTTAGCCTACATGAGGGAGTGCAATGCACGAGGAGCATCTGGTGCAGCTAGACTTCCCCTGTGATAAACTGGGTGCTTTATTCCCTGCTTAGCTAAAACAGTTGGCTGTGACTAGAACAAAGCTTAGACTCTTTAATTAAAAACACCAGTGAAAGTAGCAGGAATACAAAGGTGTCTCTGGTCAAGTACCTGAATCCCAGGTGCGTGGTCTGACTTCCCTATAATCTGTACTCCACAGCTTCCCTAATGTTTAAGTCACAAAATGGACTTTTGAACTTTCTTTGGCTTTTTCTCTGAATCCCACAGGTGGAAGTTATCAGCAGACCCAATTTTCATAAACTGGGTTTTCATAAACAGGTTGTTAATTTTTTTGAAGTCTCAGGTCAGTCACGCTGTCTGATACTAGACCTCCAGCCCTCTGATTGTTGCCTCGCAAATGAGAATAAATAAGGTAATGAAAATGGTTTTTAAGAAGAGAGAAACCCTTACCAAAATAGCTAGTGGGAGGCTGCTTAGAAATTGCAAGGCGTGCCTTACTGGCCAGCACAGGAGCGAGCTTGACCTGGACTTACCAAAGATGGCAGAAGTCAGGTAGAAAGGGGGTACAGTTCCTGCAGTGCCGTGTCTTTCTTGCCTCGTCTAGTCCTAGTTATGTGCTAGGCACGTCAAAAACATCACACATCCTCTCAGCTTATTCCTTTGAGCATATTCTAGCCTTGGTTTAGTTGCTTTGGCAGGCTCTGGTGTGTCAGAAGCACATGCCTTAACAGCTGCACAGATATGGCTACGTGACAAATTCAAAGGTGAAGTTTGTTATGGTGGTGGATTCTTCAAACACAGCACTTCGAGACAATGAGATCCGCAGTGTAAGTGCAGGAAATCAGAGCACAACTTGCCACATCAGTGTTTTTGCTACTTCCACTTATTCATAAAGTGCTGAGAAGCAAAAAAAAAAAAAATTTAATTAAATTACAATCCCTTTTCAGATGTTCCGAAAGCTGCATAATTCATACACGGACATAATGTGTAACCCTTTTTATAACCCTGGGGACCGTATCCATTCCAGGTAAGTGGGCTGACCATACTGATCTTTGCCATCTTTCTGACCTTGCAGTGTACCTATGATGTAACAGGACCAAAAGCATAACCCCTGTGGCTGACCTCTTCAGAGGTGCACACTCTGACTGCCTAAATGGAGAACAGCTGTGTTGTCTTTGGGCCTTTACTGCATAACAGAAAACTCTGCTAAGGCTCATGAGAAGTTACACTGAGCTCTCGCTCCCACCTCAACTGGTGTTAGAAACATTGGCTCAAGAAAAAGCAGTTTCTTGGGGAGAAAAAGTTACCTGTTTCATAGGCAAATACGGGCATAAAGATAAACAGAACAGGTTAAACAGAGTGAACAACTGCGCTTGTCCAGGGCTTATCCCTGGGTAAGGACAGATGGACATTCGGCATGTCTAATTCCTCATGTGTGAGGGCCGGTGCCCCCCATTTCTCATGTGGAATCTCACAGGGAATGTTAATGTTGGGAGTTTCTATTGCCTGGAGAAGAACAACTTCTCTTACACTTTGCTGAGGCAGGTCTACAGCCAGGATAAGACCTGTCCTTACTTCAGCTTAATTAAAAAGTCATTATTTACTCAACAGAGCATGCTGTAGTTAGAGAGTGAAACCCTATATTCAGCCTGGGGAAAGCCAGCTTGTTAACCAGTAAGAGGCAATGTTAGCAACTGGTTTTGTTACAAGAGGTCTGCTGTGCAGAACTAGCTGCTTCCTTTAATATTCTGTGTTCATTTCCTCCTCTAGGGCTTTTGATAATATGGTGAACTCCATGATGATGCAGGTGTGCTGAGGCTCTGCCCCTTCTCATCCGAGTGCTGAGAACATTCCCCATGTACAGGAGCATCCCTACAAAGTGATGTATATATTGTCTTCATTCTGTGTAATTTTAAATTTATTCTATGTAAAAATAAACTCGACACCTGCAAGGTTTTGTGCATTTCTACTCTAGCAAACCCGAGTATAGCATGGAAGTCACTGTTGAGCTTTGTACCTTCAGGTAATGCATGAGAGCCAGCTCTTCCTCCAGGAAGGTCAGCTGTGTCAGGCAGGAGGTTTGTTCCCCACAGAAATGCATGCACAGCCCTGCCTCTGCACAGCTCTTGTTTCTGCAGAAATTGGGCTTTGGGTAAAAACAGCAGTTCCTGCTGTGCTTGTGATTAGAGCAAGCACAGCTGCACAAGAGACAGCTAAGAGATTATTATTAGGGTCAACCTAGATTTCAGTCAGCTGAGAGGCACAGACAGTGACACTGTTCCTCAGAAGTACTGGTGCTTCAGGGCAGCTCCTCTGAAGCAGGAGCAGTAACCAGCAACAGCAGGCCTTTCACTCTTTGCCAGCCCCCCTCCCTGCTGCTCAGGACTGTTTGTTCTGACCAGAACATCACAAGCAGTGCTTAATTCAAACATACTTAACGTTTAGGCTCCTTGTCCTGCTTTTCCCTTAGCTGTGAGCACTCAGGTCTGTACTTACTCTCTTAATTCTTAGAAAGAGAAAACTCTGCAAGCCGGCTGACAGCTCCAGGTTTCTCTACAACCCCAGCCACTGTTTATGTACTTGAGAAAGCTCTGGCAGACAGCAAACAGCTGGGCTCAGAGCACCGCCCTGAACCCCATCAAACCCAGCACTGCCTTTGCCTCCCTGGGGAAGATCTTTGGGTGGCACACATTGGACAATATTTGCTGTTCTCTTTGCACCTGAGACAGGCCAGGCACACATAGCAGCATCTCTAGCCCAGGTCAGGGAGCACAGGTAGTGCAGCTGGAATAAATCCACACCAAGAGATTAAGACATCAGGATCGCACAGCTGCCCAGCTCATCTCCAACTAATCTCTATTAGCATCTCCTCCCCCTGCAGCTCCCTGCTGTTCTAATTAAAGACTACCAAATCAATAGCAGGTATTCATATAGAAAAAATTACAAGTTAGACTAGAAAAGCATCCTCGCTTCTTAATCACTTGTGCAGCGCACTCGCACTACGCGAGGCTGCGCAGCTACAGCAAGTTCAGCGGCGGTAACGCAGGCAGGCATAAGCACTGAGCAGCTACTCGGTGCTTTCACACACCTCTACTCCGAGTCTTTCCTGCCCCACAGGCAGCAGTCTGTCCTTCAAGCACCTAATCAGTTAAAAATACATAAAACATAGCTAAAAATAATAATAAAAAAATAGCTGCGCAGCTCCAAAGGATACAAGAAGCCTGGAGAAAGCCAGGTCAGTGTAGAGCGTCAGCTCACAGCCAGCACAGTCTCACCACAGATGAAGTTCACACAGCAGGATCATTTATTTTAAAAATAAGTGACATTTACAGTACCTTCTCAAACAGAACTTAAATACATTTAATCAACAACAACCTGCCAAATAATGGGAGATTAAAGAGCCTCTCCCACCATCTAAACAAGGCACAGCTACTCTGAAACATTTTCATATAAAAAACTTGACTCTTTTCACTCAGAGACAGGAGCTCAGCCTTTCCTCTTCCACAAGAGAATCCGAACACCCCAAAGTAGTTTTTGTTAAAAATTAAGTCTCAGGAATTTACAAAGCTACTAAATGGAAAGTTTAAAGCCCTAGAAAAAGCCCATTTTATAGTCTAAGGGTGGCTCAGATCAAGGCCAGCCTCAGCAGCACAGTCCGTGCTGGGCAACGTGCAAAAATCAACACAACATGAAGAGTTAAGGCCCCAAGCTTTAAAAAAAATCCTGAGATCTTAAGGGGAAAGGAAAAAAAAAAAAACCACCAGTGGGATTTTTAGCCTGGCAATGCTCCCTGAGCTGTGAAAAGCTGCTTTAGGAGTCAGTCGCATCTGTTGCATCTGGGTTAGAGGAATCCTAACCAAAGATCCCGAAAGATTAGCGTGAGAATTACATAATAAAACTGATTTCAGTGCAGAACTTCACACAAAACCGTCTGCTGGTGGTCGCAGTCTGCCTCTTTTAACACAAAAATTTTTCCTTTAAAAACGAGCAGTTTCAGAGCTCATGAACACAAGATCAGCAGGAAGAGGAATTGCCAGGCAGTGCTTGTTCCCCAGTACCCAGCTCCTGCCACGCGCTGCAGTCCCGACCCTCTAGGCGAGCTGGGCTCACCCATCCCCAGCCGGGGATCCGGAGCAGGAATGGTGACGGGAGTCAAAAGGAAGATCAGACCAAATTTGCAACAGTGAAGGTGGTTTTGTAATACTGCTAGAAATAAAGGACAATGATGAGTTGGCAGCACCCTTTGATCCCTGTAGCTTTGGGATGAAAGCGGGATGGGGGAAGAGGAGGTTGACTTCTGAAATAAAAGAGGGGACGGGTTTTGTGACACCCAGACCTTGCTTAACCACCAGAGAGATACAGAGGCTTCCAGAGGAACAGCAAGGGAGGCCTTTTCCCTGCCCTGGTTGTTAGATGGACAACAGCAGCAGTGAGCTAAAAACCAGACACATTGATAAGCTCCATCCTCTTCCCAAGAGCAAGGTCAGAAATCCACAAGGCTGATGGAAGGAAGGAAAAGCTCCCCAGCAGTCAGATCTAGAGCTGCAACCCAAGACTTTCTCCACTGATGTGAAGAAAATCTTTGGAAAGGTCTTTAGGATCTTCTCATGGGCAAGAGCAAGCTCCTGCAGAAACAGCCAAAGCTGAGGTGCTTCATGGGCTGAGCAGGACAGGTCTGCAGGGCATTTGGACAGCTGAAAGCCAAACCAGATTTACACCAAACCCTCTAGTACAGTCCTTTTCTATGGGATGAAGATGAGACTTGATGGTCTGGGAAAGCTCTTCCCCTCCCAGGACAGGGTGTTTTCTGGAATGAGACTGTTTTCAGTGAAAACACAACCCCCAAGGAAAGCTAAGGTGGGCCCCTCCTGGGACGCTGGCAGGGATGGGCTGAGGTGTGGGGGGAGCGGATCCAGTCTTCCCTCCCGCAGCTCAGCACTCCGGCCGCCTCACCAGTAATCCTCACGGCCAGGCAGATGGCATTTTAAAATTAATCTTTTTTTTTGGTTTGGGTAGGCATATTTTTAAATCTCTCCAATCCCATCTCTTCACTTCAGTCCCATCAGCATCACCAGGGCAGTCCAGTCCTTTCTAGTATGGAAAATACCAAGGCAGCAGCCTTGCCCGTCCCCTAAACAAGAACAAAAACAGCATCCTAAAGCACAGGGGCACTGCTCAGCTGAGATGCCAGAAAGCACAGCTACCTGCCCCTCTGCCCCTCCAAGAGCTGGGATTCACCCTTCTGCCCCAGCTAACCCAGACTGAACCCTCAAAACACATGGGAGCCCCCAAAGCCAGGCACGGGTCTGGGACCAGTTAGGCTGGGACGTGATGCCCGCCCCCCCAAACCCCTGCAGGGACGGGGACAGCAGCAAGCTTCCAGGTGTTTCTTCCACCACCAAAGCTCTCCGCTTCCTCCCGCGGCACTGAAGGGGCCGGGGCATCATTGAAGCTCGTCCGAAGCGAGCTCGCCGGCGCACAAGCAGGAGGTGTGCCAGAGAATTGCTCCAGGCCTGTGCTGGGAGCGTGAGTGATGCTAGAACAGCAGCAGGGATGGATCTGCCGTGCCATCGCTGGCTGCTCGCTTCGGTCCTTCCCCACCTCAGCTGCCCACAGCCCCCCCCGAGGTGCCCATGCCCCAGCTGGACCAGCCGCCAGGCTCCTGCCAACCCCACGGACACGGGTGATGCTACGGGAACACGACAGGCAGGAGACATTTCTAACACAGGAGGACACTCCCACCAGAGCCCTTCTCCATCCTCCCAGCCGTGCCAGGGTGGGAGGCACAAAGCCAAGAAGCTGAGCACAACCAGAGGAAGGAGCAGCTATCCCCATCCTGCGTACCCCCTGCTCCACAGGGATCTTGACCCAAACAGGCAAGGAACACCTCCTGCCCGGCTGCTCACCTGTATGTCCTCCCTCGCACCCTTGGGTACTGCCCTCCATAGTAGCCTCCCCGCTGGGCCAGCCCTCCCCGGGCTTGGAAGCGGCCCCGGTAGCCCCCACGGTCGGTGGTGCTGATACCCGGCATGTTGGTCCTCTTGGGCAGCACCTGGAAGGCAGGAGGTGGTTCAGGCAGTGCTGCCGGGGTTCAGGACAGCCCCATGAACATGGAGCTGGCAGGGAGGAAGGCATGGATGCACCACCCCGGGGCCTCATCCTGCTCTTACCTTAATGATACGGCCTCTGAACACACTCTCGTCCAGCTCCACCGCAGCCTTCACAGAGCTCTTCTCTTCAAATTCGATGTAGGCATACCTACAAGGGGATGGGGTGAGCAGAGCCCCAGGGACACCCCGCTGCTCCCAAGGGCTGGGGAGCACAGGGCAGCACCCTCAACCCCCCAACCCAGCCCCCACACGCAGTGCTGACCCTTTGGGATGCCCCGAGAACTTGTCGCAGAGGATGGTCACTCGGTTGATCTGCCCGCAGCTGTTGAAGTGAGACTCCAGCTCTTCCGCCGTGCCCCCATAGTCCACCTGCAACGACAGTCCCAGCCCCTCCAGTGGCACTAGCCAGGCCCCCCGGCTCGGGGGTCTGCATTCACGCACCGTCACGGGAGGCAAAAGGCCTGGCAGACCCCAGTCACGGCTTGCCAACACAGCCTTGCCATCTCCTGAGGTTCAGGAGAACCTTCCAGCTGAATGCTCCAGCCTGGAAACCCAAATATCAGAGACAGCTCTCCCCCTTTGAGGGGAGAGACAATGCTGCACGACCCACAGCTTCCAGTGGGGTATTTCGGGGAGCTGATGCTTGCAACAGATTATCTGCAAGTGGCTGAGGATCGTGGGCAGATGCTGAGCCACGTTCCCAGTCTGGGCTGGGCAGGAGAAGCATTTGGAACCAGCCAGCCTTTGGTGGGGGGCAGATGGGCCCCCCGTGCTCAGGATCTCAGGAATAAATCTAGCTGGGCAAGGAGCAACAAGGTGGGCTCCACTCCCGGGCCTCCCACTTACATTGCCCACATAGATGGATCGTTGGTCAACCTCCATCTTCTCCTCAGTTGTCCTTGGGAAGAGACCTGCAGAGACAAGGCAGAGGGACATCTGTCCATGCAGGTCTGCCATCAGCACGGCTGCCACCGAGCTGACACGCTGCAAAGCTCCCCGGGGTCCCCGGTCATGTCTGGGCATACCCAAATCCCCATACTGCTGCCTCCCTGCCTCCTCCATGCCCTTGTCCCCTCTCTCTTCACAACAAAAATCCCCACAGGGTGACTGCTCTACTGGGGCTGTTGGTGCTAACTCAATTACTTACTAACTGAATTAAATTTAATTCAATTAATTTACCGCATCTTGGCCTGCAAAGGTAGTGGGAAAGAGCAGATAAGACTTGCATGAGCACCATGCCATCCCTGGGACCCCAGCCCCCACCCACCTCACGTGTCCAGCCCCAGGCTGCCAGGAGATGCAGAGCCATGCGCCTCTGGCTCCGATTGCCACCCTGTGCCCCAAAGGTGTCCCTTGGAGGGGGGACAGCAGCACCCCAGGACAGCCCATACCTGCCTCCGAGCTCATGATAAGGCGGCTCTCAGCTTCCAGCTGCAGCTTCTTCAGCCTCTCATCCTCCTTCTCCATCTCTCGCACTTTGGCTTTGATGGCTTCTAGTTCCTGAAACCCCAAACCAAGGCTTGTGCGAGGAGCACACGGCACAGGGACACCGCCAGCCCGCTCCCCACCCCGGGCTGGGACACTGCGGTGCTGCACAGCACGCACCTCTGCCACGGGGCCCTCCCAGGCTGGGGGCAAGGGCGGGCTGGCTGCTGGGGACAGCCGCCTGTCCCACGAAGGGGGAGCTCAGCTCCAAGCTCCGCTGGCAAGCAAGAAAAAGGAAACATTTCCTTTCTCATGCTTGCTTGCGAAGCAGCATGTGCTGCAGCAGAGAGGCCCCAGCAGCACCAGAGCTGCCGGAGGGAAGCGGAGATTTAAGCTGGTGACAAACAGGAGCCATTTACGCTCGCTCAGCCCGGCAGACATCTCAGCAGTGAAAGCTAAGCAGCAGGAGAGTGACAATTCAATTTCCAGCTTCTCAGCTCAGGGGTTTTAGCATCAGGGGCCCAAGATTATTCTTATTCTTAATTTTTGGAAGCGCTTGAGGGGAGGTGTAGAAAGTTTCCCGTTTCCTTAGAGAAACAGGGAAAATTGCTTCCACACTCAGCCAGGCACTCACTGGGTCCGGCACAGCCAGCTCCTCTGCGCTGTCCCCCTCCAGGTGGCTCAGGTCCGAGTCGTCATCCGCAGCCTTCCGCAGAGCTGCCATCTCCGTCACGTCCCAGGACGCCTCTGCTGCTGCTAGGGATGGCACGTCCTGCCACCAGATCCCTGAAGTGTCCAGGAAGAGAGGACTGGGCAGGAACAGGGGTGAAAAGCCATTTAACAAACAAACAGCCATTTAAAAGAGAACCTAAAGCAAAACACCTGCCAGGCAAAGCAGCTGGGTGTTTTCAGAAGGATGAAGAGGCACCAGCAGAGCAGTGTGCTCTCAGTGCTGCAGGCGGGCTTGCAGCAAGAGCCCAGAACTGCAGCAGTGATGGCTACTGAAAGGTTTCCTTCATAGTGAGCCACCTCCCAGCTCAGGAGGCTGCAGAGGGGGGCTGGAAGCAGCTTCCCTTGGGTTAAAAAGAACAAGCGCAAGCATCACAGCCTGCTGGCAGGGAAGAGGAGGCAGGACCTGCCCCACCAGCAGAGCTCCAGGGCTGCAAGGACGGAGCAGCAGGCAGGCCGACCTCACCCAAGCAAAGGCAAACCCGCGCCCTTCCCGCCCCAGGCTCTTGGTCCGAGCCCACGGAGGGACAAACCCTCCCAGCCCGGGGTGGGGAGGTGACCCCGCTCCAGCCCAGGGAGCCTCAGCGCCCCCACCGAGCCGGGCCCCATCCCGGCCGCCCCCGACCCACCTCGCCCGGCTTCCGAACATGCTGCGCTTCCTCCGCGGAGCCGGCGGGAACCACCCGAGCAGCGCCACGTGCGGATCTCCCGCCACCACGTGCGCGTCTCCCGCCGGCGCGACACTTTCATACATCAGAGGCCAATCAGGGCAGGGCGCGCCGCCAGGCCCCGCCCCGTTGCGGGCAGGGCGGGGGAGGCGGCCCCTCCCGGCCGTGAGTCCCGGGTCGAGGGTTCGAGACCCGGGGGCGGCCGCGGGCACGCGTGGGGCTGACCCGCGTGGCCAGGCGGGGGGCACGGCCCCCTCCGTGTTTGGAGACACCCCCCTCGGCCCTCTTTGTCCCCGCTGGTGGTGCTGGGGACCGCAGCCAGCTCCCAGCAGCTGTCCCAGGCACAGGGGGAGCAGTGGAGCACCCCGAGGGGGTGCAGCATCTGCAGCAGGGAAGGGTGATCCCTCTGGGTTCTCTGGGGGCAACCCTCAAAGCCCCCCACTGTAGACACCCCTCCTTAGAGCCAGACATGGGGCAGCGACTGACCCCAGTGCTATAATGACCCCCCCCCCCCCCGGGTTGGGGGCACGGGGTGCAGGGCACTGCCAGGAGAGGGGGGCGAGGGCACCCAGCACAAGCCCAGGCTACAGAGCCTCCGGTTGATATTAAATTGTCTTTATTACACAGATACAGAGTAAAGAACAGACATAACCTGAATCATAAAGTTTACATCTTTCACAGGTCAAACATACAGTACACTTAGAGAAAGCGGGAAACAGCAAGGGGGGGGGACAGCATGCCGAAGGAAAGTCCTACCACGTCATCTCTCTGGGCTGGCCCCCAAAACCCACGCAGCGGGGCAGGGCAGGCTGCCGCCGTGCCCACCCGGCCCTGGCGGGGGGCTCTGGTTTCCAGCCCCCCGGGGACCCCCCATGCCCCGGCGTCCCCGTCCCCAGGGCTGGCAGGGTAATGCGGGCAGGGCTCAGCCCCACGCAGGACCAGGGAACGCGTGCTGCCCACGCAGCTGTGAGCGAGGGGGGACGGTGGCATGACACCTCCCTCCCGGGGCCGCGGTGTTCGGTGGCATCAGGGGAACCCCCGGGGCTGCCACCGCAGCGGGGACACCCCAACACAGTGCCTGGGACCTGGGAACAAGGTGGCATCTTGTCCCTGACCTCAAACCCACTGGGATCCAGGGGTGCACCCCGAGAAGAAGAGGGGACCCTGGCAGACCCTGGAGGAGGAGGGCGAGGGGGGTTGTGGGGAGCTCCGGCAGTGATGGAGCAAAGCCCAGGCAGGTGTGGGACCCCCGCTCCGGGGTGCCCAGCCTTGCCGGGACGCAGCACTTTGGTTTCAGTTGAGATTTTGGGTTGGGAAGGTGTGGAAGGAGCTGGACAGACCCTCACCCACTGGGACTGGGGCCCCGGTGCCATGCTCGGCGCCGGAGAGACGCGTCTCTCCTGCCACCTCCTCCAGCCTGGTGCCACAGCCAGCACCCAGCGCCCAGCACCCAGCACCCAGTGCCCCAGGCTCTGCCCCCCGCAGGGACCGGGACCCCGGGCAGGCTGTCCCCACGCCACCAACACCATCCCCCAGCCCCAGCCGCGACAGCGGGGAGGAAACCCAAGAAGGGGAGCTGTGGGTGGCCACGGGGAGCCGATCTGGCAGAGGACTGTGCCCGGCCACCCCAGCACCCCACATCCCCGAGCTGCCCCACAGCCACCGGGGCGCCCCTACCCCCCGGCCAGGCTGTGCCGGCGCCACACGGCTCATCCGCCTGCCATCCCCCAGGTGCCACGAAGCCGCCAAAGGACACGGCTTGGGCACAGCACGGGGGACGCATCCCCTCACCCCCCGCATGCCCCAACACCGTTTTGGAGCAAAACCCCGTGGAAGTGCCCACGGGCAGTGCCTCCCCGGCTGCCACGGCCCCCTCCGCACCCGCGTCACGCCGGCCCTGCGGCCGCACCGCCGCCACCATCCTCCCCGCATCGCTAATTTTTGGGAAATATTACACTTTAAAGCTGTCATTCTGGTTTGGACATCTGCTAGCGCCACACCGCCCGTCCCCTCCCTCCCTCGGCTTTTGGTTTCAATGCAAGGTTCCGTAGGGTATTTTTATTATTATTAAAAAAAAAAAAAAGAAGAAAATAATAATAAAATAAAAAAAGCAAAACAGAAGGGAGTGGAAACGAGAGCAGACTCTGTGGAAATGCTCTCATCCGCGGTTTCCCGGCGAGGTGGAGGTAGAGAGGCAGAGCCCCGGGGCGGAGCAGGGCCAGGGACACGCGGGGACACGCAGGGACACGCAGGGCGGGAAGGGCAGGGACGGGATGGACACCCAGGAGAGCAGGCGGCCCCACAGCAGGTGCATCTGCAATACTCTTATATATTACCTCTTCTCAGGAAACGTAAGAAAAATAGACAATATTACATATGTCACAACATAAATAAAGTGAACAGTCACGCGAGGGGCACACGGCAAAGCTCCCGGCCTCGGGGTGCACAGAAACCCCCCCAAAGGGGATGCACCGAAGCCTTGGGGTGCAGAGACCCGCCCCAAAGGGGATGCACCGAGGCCTCGGGGTGCACAAAGCCGCAGCAAGGCTGGGTGCCGGTGGCACGGGGCCGCCGACGTCGCCTCGCGGGTGCCCCATGCACCAAGCTCTGCTGCGGCACGGCACGGCACGGCACGGCACGGCACGGCCGTCGCAGGAGGCAGCTGCGAAGGCAGCGCCAGCAGCCGGGCCCCTGGGTGACTGGTAACACAACCGACCCGGCCCCAAGCCCTTCCCTCCTCTTCCTCCCCTACAGAAAACACACAGGATGGTTTTTGCAAATGCGGAAAAAACTACAACTCCTATCGAGCACACGACTTCTGTTCGCCTCCGGCCAGCCTCGCTCCCCCACGCCACAGCCTGCAGCGGGGTTCTCATCGTCTTTTATTTGGCAAATGTCTCTTATTATTATCACTATCATTATTATTATTATTTTTTGGACCTCTGCAAAACACTATTTACATTCACATTAGCGTACAGCACTCCTGCCCCGCCACGGGGCTTCCCTCCTCTCGGAGCCGGGGGACTTTCCGTATTGCACTCCCGTCCTCTGCGCTTTGTACAACGATGCGAGAAACGCAAAATAATCAACATCGTCCTTGGCTGCCTCCTCGGCCAGGAAGGAGGTGGCGCTCGCTTTCCTTTCCTTTTTCCTCTTAAAAATCCTTGCAAAATAAATCTGATGCGGCGTGTGGGAGCAGCCCGGCAGCGAGGGGCTGGGGGGGGTCCGGCCGCAGGCAGCCGCCGACGGCTTCGAGAAGGGAGAAAACCAAAATCTGTCTTTTAATCTCTTTTTTTTTTTTTAATTATTATTTTATTCTCTTTTTCCAGGGCGGCGGCGGGCAGAGGTAGAGATGTGCCGGCTCCGGCTGCGCCCGCCCGGGCGGTTCTCAGCCACCATCTCCCCCTCCCGCACCTCGGGGGCTTGCTTGTTAAAAAAAAACCACTTTTTTTTTTTTTTTTTTGCTTTATTTTAATAGAAACTCTTTAAAGCCCCGGGGGCGTGTCCGTCCATCCTTGCGGGGAAGGGAAGGAAGCGACAACAGAACGAAACGAACTTTGGCAGTGGAGAGACGTTTGGATCTTCCTTGGTTTTGGATTTCCTTTGGAGCAGAGGTGAGTCTGGTCTGTTCTTGGCTAGCTAGCAAGGTAGTTACAGGTGAGCGTCCGTCACGCGGCTTGACTTGGCGTCGTCTGGTTTTTGGATTTTCTTTTTTTTTTTCTTTTTTTTTTTTCCTTTTTTACAATTTCTTATTTAAAGCCAAAGAGTCCGACGTTTTCTTTTTTATTTTCTTTTTTTTTTTTACAAAAAAAAAAAAAAAAAGGAAAAAAAGGAAGAGAGAGACGAAGAAAAGAAGTTTCTTTCCTCCTGCGAACGAGCCCCTCGGCAGCACCGATGGGGGCCAGGGCCGGGCCGGCCTCTCCCCACGTCGCTGCGTGGTGAGGCTGCAGCCAAATCCCTCATCCGGAAAGAAAAAAAAGGACCAAAAAACCCCAAAAAACCAACAAAAAAGTGAACCACAATCCCCCAACCGATAGAAAACCAACCAAAAAAAGCCAAAACAAAGACCGAAGAGAGAACAGAGAAGATCGGTATTTGCCTTAACTCCACTTAAAGCCCAGTTTGAGGATCCGTGAGGATTATTTGTGAGAGCTAGAGAGGTCGTTTCGGAGGTCACACGAGTCAGGTAGCTGAGGAAATGGCATCGAGTGCAGTCCGTGCCTTTCGGAGAGCGGCGGCGGCCCGAGGGCGGCTCAGCGGGACGCGCTCTCCAGCGGGGCCGGGGTGGCCGGCGTGCCGGCGCGGGAGGCGGCCGCCGAGCCCGCCTCGCTGGGGCTGCTGGCGACGGTGGCCACCCCGTCGGGCTGTCCCGGACCCGGCGGCAGCCCCACGCCGGCGGCGGGGGCGGTGGGCGCCGGCAGCCCTTGCAGAGTCTGCCCGCAGACGTGGTGGTGCTTCTCCCAATCCTTGTGCTGGCAGAAGGAGCCGCAGTAGCGGGCGGTGTTGCAGCCGCTGCAGGTCTCGCTCGCTTTGCGCCCGCAGTTCCAGCAGCTCTGCGGGGATGCAAAGCCAAACCTCAGCCCCGGACTGCGCACCCCCATCCTGGACCGTGCACTCCTATCCTGGACCATGCACCCCCATCTCAGACTGTGCTCCCCCATTCTGGACTGTGCAACCCCATCCTGGACTGTGCACATCGTCCCAGACCATGCACCAGCATCCTGGACCATGCACATCATCCCAGACCATGCACCCGCATCCTGGACCATGCACCAGCATCCCGGACCATGCACCAGCATCCTGGACCATGCACATCATCCCAGACCATGCACCCGCATCCTGGACCATGCACCCCCATCCCAGACCATGCACCAGCATCCTGGACCATGCACCCCCATCCCAGACCATGCACATCATCCCAGACCATGCACCCCCATCCCAGACCATGCACCCCCATCCCAGACCATGCACCAGCATCCCGGACCATGCACATCATCCCAGACCATGCACCCGCATCCTGGACCATGCACATCATCCCAGACCATGCACCCGCATCCTGAACCATGCACTCCTATCCTGGACCATGCACTCCCATCCCAGACTGTGCTCCCCCATTCTGGACTGTGCAACCCCATCCTGGACTGTGCACATCGTCCCTGACCATGCACCCGCATCCCAGACCATGCACCAGCATCCTGGACCATGCACCCGCATCCTGGACCATGCACATCGTCCCTGACCATGCACCCGCATCCTGGACTGTGCACCCGCATCCTGGACCATGCACCCCCATCCCAGACCATGCACCCGCATCCTGGACCATGCACATCATCCCAGACCATGCACCCGCATCCTGGACCATGCACCCCCATCCCAGACCATGCACCCACATCCTGGACCATGCACATCATCCCAGACCATGCACCCGCATCCTGGACCATGCACCCACATCCTGGACCATGCACATCATCCCAGACTGTGTTCCCCCATTCTGGACTGTGCAACCCCATCCCAGACCATGCACTTGTATCCCACACCATGCAAATCATCCCAAACCATGCACTCACATGCCAGATCATGCCATGCACCTGGATCCCAGACCACGCACATCATCCTGGACCACGCACCCCCATCCTGGACCATGCACCCCCTCCACAGCTCGGTGCAAGAAATCCCTCTTCTTCCATCCCGTGGTGTTGCCACAGCCACCCCCGGTGCCCACGCTTGATGCACAGACGCTGCAAGCTTGACTGCAAAAGGAGTCAGCCCCAAATGTCTGTGCCGCCATCAACCCTGTCCCCCCCTCCTCGCCCCCACCAGCCCCCACCTCGCTCGAGTCCTCCTGCTGATTGATGACGGTCAGGGCATCCTCCGAAGCCTGGCGCTTGGCCTCGGCCAGGGCTCTCTCCATCTTGGCTCGCTCTGTGGTGATCAGTTCGTGGGCTTTCCGCTCAGCGTCCGACACGGCCTTCTGCAGCTCGGACATGGCCTGACGCTTCACCTCGTTCACAGCTTCTTCTGGAAGGAAGGTGGCCAAGCGTGGCAGGGGGTGTGCCGGCACCCCAGCCCCGGCTCTGCGCACCCCCCTCTGCGGCAGCACCACGGGAGCACCCACCTCGCGCCACAAACCCACCCCGACCCCCTCCAGCCCCGCCGGCACCCCGACGCGGTGCTCGGGATGGGGCAGAGACCCCGCGAGCTCGGCACACCGATGGGCGCCGGTGCCCGCCCTGCACTCACCAGCCTTCCTCCAGATCTCCTCCGGCATGTACCCGGAGAGCGGCCGCGGCGCAAACTCCCGGTGAGCGTCTGCGAAGGAGAGGGGGGCGGCGCCGTTAGGAGATGCCGTCCTCTTCCATCCCACCCGCCGGCAGCACCGGACCCCCGGGGAAACAGCACGGGCACCCCGGAGAGGGGCGCAGCCCCCCCGAACGCACCCCGCGGCCCCGGGGGTCAATACCTAACTGGGGCGCCTCGGAGGCGGAGGAGCTGTTGTGGGGGCGGGCGGAGGGGGGGCTGCCTTTCTTCATGTCCTCGGCGTCGCTGTAGCGCCGGATCCAGTGGTTGAGCTCCTCGCGGTCGGCCTCCTGGCACCGCCGCAGCACCGTCAGCGACCGGCGCGTCTTCTCCACCATGTCCATGATGCAGTTCAGCAGCTGCGGGGGGAACAACGTCGGGATTGGGGTGGGGGGCTCTGCTGCAAGGAGCTGGGGGGCCGCGGTGGCTGGCGCTGGGTGGGGATTTGGGCTATGCTGGGCTGTGCCGGGGCTGGTGTGCCGCTCTGACTGCGGGGAGCGGAGGGTGCTCGGCAAAAAAGCCTTGCGGGGGGACATGGTGGGGATGGAGGGAAAAGCTGGCGGGGGGGCTAAGCACGCCCGCCAGCCCCGCAGAATGGCCTGGGGGGGGGGGCTTTACATACGTTGTTGAGGTGTTTCCACTCCTCCGCCCACTCCCGGTCGGTGAGCCGGTGGTCGATCACCTCCTCCTGCCGCGTCCCGTGCACTGCTGCAAGGCAAGCGTGGGGCCGGGGTCAGCCCCCTGCAGCACCCCTCTCCCTGGGAGGAGTGGGGGGGGCTCTCCAGCCCCGGCACACGGGGATGCCAGCACTCACCGGCGGGCCGCTGGCGCTCGCGGAGCTCCCGGGGGTCGGGGTGTCGGTAGGCGTCGCGGTAGTGGTGCGCCATGGCCATGTCCTCCAGGCGGTAGTGCTGGGGCAGGGGGGGGCCGGCGGGGGGGTGCCCCAGCCCGTTGGGTGGGTGGCTCAGCCCGTTGCTGGGGCTGTAGCGTTGCGCCGGGCTCATGGTGCACGGCCGCTTGCTGAGGTGCTCGGGGTGCAGAGAGTCTCGGTCCAAACCGTTCTCTTTGGTCCTGGGTGGAGGAGAGGAGGTCGGTCCCCACCGGGCACCAGCACCCACTGCCCCAGGGTGGGTGGCAGGGATGTGTCCCCCCCAAAAATACCCCCTGTGCCATCCCCGGCTCGCACCTGTCTGGCGTCCTCCTCTTGCCGCTCTCGCCCACCTCCAGGAGCAGCTCGGAGGAGTCGATGGGAGAGGAGGCGTTGGCGTCCAGCAGCAGCTGCTCGTGCTGGGCCAGGTACTGGGCCGGGGTCTGCTTGGCCATGCGGGCGCAGTGCAGCAGCTCCCGCTGCAGCAGCGGCAGGTTGGCCTGCGAGGGGGGCGAGAGTCCAGTCCACGGCCCTGCGGACCCCTCCCCAGCCCAGCACCCAGCTGCTCAGAGGCCCCCTGCAGAGCCTGCCCAAGCGCAGCCCCCCTTCCCAGTGCATCATGCCTTTGCCCCCAGCCCGCCGTGGGCAGGAGGTGCCAGGCAGGCAGCATCCTTCCCTTTGGGGTCCCGCTCACCATCCCCAGGGGGACCTCCTTGGGACCCCACTCACTGCAGTGTGCCTGGGCCAGCTGGGCTGCCGGGGGGGGGACGACACAGATGTCACCCCGCAGGGTCTGGCCACATGCTGGCACGTGCACAGCTCCAACCGAGCCCTTCTGCAGCCTGGCAGGGGTTGCAGAGCATCGTCCCCCGGCCAGGTCGGCCACCTCTGCCACCCTGTCGCTGCGGTGCTTGCCCTGGGGACCCGAACCCCCAGCCCAGGGGAGCCCCCAGCCCATCTGGCACCCATGGGGCACGAGGGCCAGCTGTAAACTCCCCACCCACCGTGTCCCCCGCGGCACTGCAGCCCCTATGAGCATGCAGAGCAGCAAGAATTAAGCAGCAGAGACCCCTCTCTGCCCGGCGCTCTGGCTGCCAGCTCTGGTTTTCTCTTTAGGCAGCTGATCCGCAGCCAAACCCCCATCTGTCGGACACGTTAGCACCCGAGCCGGAGATCTGCGCTGCGGCGAGCGGGGACGGACCCTCCCCTTCCCCCGCCGGCGGGGGAACAACCCCACAAAAACAAGCAAACCCCCAAGTCTGGGAAGCACGCCGAGCCCGGCTGGTTGCAGTTAGGATAATGAGAAACATCTGGCGCCCACGGTGGGAACAGCTGGGAGCGGGGTGCCAGGGCGGCCGGCGGAGCCGCTGCGCACTTGGCAGCAGGACAGCGGGGACGATTCCCAGCCCGCCCCGAGCCGCAGGGCCACCAGCACCCACCGGGACCCCACGAACCGCCGCAGGGGATACACCGTCCCCCTGCTCCTGCAGACCCCAAGCTCCCCTGCAAACCCTGGGCAGGAGGGCGAGGGGGCTCTGCCGTCCGCCCCGGCTCAGCCCAGCCGCGTTTCGGCTCTGCCTTCCCTTGCCAGGAGCAAATCGCTCCGGCAGCTTTGCAGGCAGATTCCTGCGGCAAGCGTGGACCTCGGCTCCAGGGGCCTGGGGAGGCAGAGGTGGAAAAGGGGTGGGGTTTTTTGCACTTTTTCATTACTCCTCTGCTAACGAGGGACAGGCGACGCCAGGCTTGAACATCTGCCGGCAGCACCGGTGCTGCCAGGCGTGCCAACAGTCGGCAAATCCCTTCGGAGCAGGGTGACAGTGCAGAGTCAGCACGAAATTAAAAGGCAAATAAAAAAAAGGGGATTTTTAATGAATTGCAAATGGTTACCAGCTGGGCCAAACCCCTCGCTTTATTGCAAACAGCCCCGGCCTTGTGTGACTCCACACGTGTGAGGGGCTGGGCGTGCAGGAGGGGACACGGGCACCCCCGACCCCAAAGCCATCCCCCCTGAATCCCACTTTGTCGGCGATGCCAACGCTAACCCTGACGTCCCCGCGGTGCCCGGGCTGGGGAACCCACCTTGAGGAAGGGGATGACGAAGGGTCGCAGCGGGAAGTTGGTGGCCTCCTGGAGCTTGGCATGAAACTCCTCGATGGTGAGCGTGGAGTTCTGCGGGGAGAGCCCGGGCTCAGCACCGCCAGCCACGGCCCCCCGCCCACCCCTGCACCCCCCTGGGGGGATGCTTTGCTGTTTCTCCCCTGTCTCTGCTCCTCTGCCAGGTCTGCCATGCTCAAGGGAAGATCATGCTCAAGGGAAAACCATGCTCAAGGCTTTGCTGGGGACCCAACCCTGCACCGCGCCCACCCAGGGTGCTGTGCAGATCCTGGGAGATGCTGGAAAAACAGCCCACATTTTTCCAGGATTTAGGTCAATCCAGCACCAACAGGACCCTCTCTTTTTTTCCCAATTAGCAGCATCTCCATCCCAAAAAGGAAAACCCAGGATCCACAGATGGGGCATCACCCCACCAAGCCCTGGGGCCGACCCCGTGCCCGGCAGACGTACCACGAGCCCCAGGACGAGGGTGCGCACCCGCTCCCCGATCTCGGGGGAGATGTCGTTGCCGAACTGCTGGAGCGTGGTGAGGAAGCGCTTGAGCTTGGAGAGCTGCCGGGCACCGCAGGCCGGCGGGAGCTGGTGGGTGGAGAGGGAGGCGGTGGAGGAGGTGGCCGGCCCGTTGCTGAACCCGTTGGGGGTGGATGGGGCCCCATTGATGGCGGTTGGCGAGTGGCTGCTCCCGTTCATCACTGCGAGGAGAGAAGGGCCGGGAGCTCAGAGTGGGCGGCCGTACCCTGGCACCACAGGGACAAGGCTGGGGTGGGGGGACCGAGATTCCCGCTGGGTACTGCGGGGCCAGCACCCCCCGGCAGGCTGCGGGATGCTGCTGCATCCCTGGGGCCACATCCTGGGCTGGTTCCTGGCACTGCAGGAGGCAGATGCAGGCTGTGGGGAGCGATGGGATGCAATGCCCCAGTACACCGAGGGCCTGATCCTGCTCCTCAACATTCAAGCCAAGAGAAGGAGCTCCATCCTGCCTCTCTGGGAGCTGCTCAGCACCCCCCAGGGAGAAGCCACGAGCCGTCTTCCACGGAGCCCAGCCTGGCTTCCAGCACGCCAGCGCCTCTGGCCCTGCTGCCCAGATGGGGAGGACAGGAGCTCCCCGGAGCACCCTGCAGCAGGGGACCCGGTGGGGGGACATCTGGGGGTGCCAAGAGGCAGCGTGGCGGGTTCCTCACTCCTGCGCCAACCCTCTGCAGAGACCACACGAGTACAGGGACCTTTCCATGGCCGACACGGGCGACGGCACGCATCATCCCGGCTCCCGACCACGCGCTGCTCCGCGACACCCCGGCATGCACCGCGCCTCTCCCCGCAGCGTACCGGGCACCCGGCTCCTGGGATCACACTAACCTTGCAGTGCCTGCACCACCCTGCCTGCTTTGGCGGGCTCCTGCTCGTTCTCCGGCCGGGCAGTATCATCCGCCCGCTAAAGAGGTGCCGAAAATAACCCGGCGGCCACAACTGCTTTTATTCCCGCGACAGGTGCGTTACTAAGTTAGACGTCGCACATGTCCCTTCGGCCGGGCCGGGGTTCGCATCCCCGTGACCCACCAGGGCAGGGCGAGGGGCTGGCGTGGGGGAGCGCACCCTGCCCAAGCCCCCCGCTGTGGCACTGTGCCCCCCACGGGACCCTGCGCCTCCCTGGGGGCTGCGGCTGCGGCTCGGGTCTCTCATGAGAGCGGATGTTTCATTTTACTTACAAAGACAGACCATCGACCATTTCAAGCAACCATGAAAACGGCCGCGAGGCAGAAACGTCGGAGGGC
Organism: Phalacrocorax carbo; assembly: GCF_963921805.1. Taxonomy (NCBI): domain Eukaryota; kingdom Metazoa; phylum Chordata; class Aves; order Suliformes; family Phalacrocoracidae; genus Phalacrocorax; species Phalacrocorax carbo. Next base: position 44,597,007 of record NC_087520.1, read on the forward strand.
CAGCGTCTCGATCTGCAAGCAAAATAAAACACGCTATGATGAGAGAGCAGAGGGGGCAGCTCTCGGCTGGGGGGGTTCCCTGCAGGCAACGCTCCTCGACGGCGGGCACGGCGGGGACACGCGTGCCGCGGGCGAAGCCGCCCGGACCCAGGTGTGCCAGGGATGGAGCCGGGTCCCTGCATCCCAACACAGCTGGAGGGAGGGCTCGGGGAGATGCTCGGCTGCCTAACACGGCCCCCGCATCTCGGGACCACCCCTGCACAGCCCCAGCGCAATGCGAGGTTTGCAACATATCCCCGAGACCAAGAACAACGAAAACACCATCGCGCTCCGTGCCGAGCCACGGCAGAGAGGCTGCCTGCACCCCCGGCTCTGCGTCCCGCACCAAGCCGAGCCCAGGACGCCACATCTGCTGCAGGGCTCGGATTAAAACGCAAAACCCCACAGAGTGCAGCCGAGCGCAAGCGGATTTCTAATTAGAGAGCATCTGGCCGGGAGGGCAGCGGGGCCACGGCAGGGCGCAGCGGCAGTCGGGGGGCTGCAGCACAGGGTGTCATTTTAGGGGTGTTTTCTTCCCCACGGGGGTTTCTAAGCAAGAAGCAGCTATGAGGAAAACCCCTGTGCACGCACATGCCTGGGACACATCTTGGAGCAGCTGGAGTAACCCTCACTATGGCCACGGCAGCTTCTGCTGGGGGGACCAGCCTCGGCCCCGACCCGCTCGGATCCTGACACGTGTCTGCGTTGCCTGGCCATATGCCGGGACGGTGACACCGGCACAGCGACCGATCCCCAGTGCAAGCCCTGCAGGCGTGCAACAATCCCACCGGTGCAACCAGCGCGTCGGGGCTCCCCCAGTTCAACAACGCTACAGCAACTGAGGACTCGGACCTCGAGTCCCTACCAAGTCCCCCTGATGCCACCGTGCCGCGTCCTGGGCAGGGCAAGGACACCCCTGCCACTGCGGCTGGCCGTGATGCTCCCCTGCCACTGCCGGGTGCCACACGCGGATGGTCAGGTCCCCACATGCCCGGGACCCCCAACGGGGCCATCTCTGACCCACGGGGACTCCCCCAGCCCGCAGCATCCTCCACATGCAGGCGAGAGTGCCCGGGGGCACGTGCTGCTCTGTGCCACCGCTCAGTGACCGTGCAGCAGGACACCAGGACGTCCCTGTCCCCAAGCACCTCACAGGGCACTGCTGGCGAAGGGCAGTGCCGCGGTGCTCCCCGCAGGCCTGTGCATGACCTGGGGCTCGGGGCACGCAGCCCAAAGCTCTCCTCCAGTGCAAGGATGGGTAATGCCACCCCATGGCATGGCCAGCACTGTGCAGGAGCCTGAGGACGCTGCTGGTCCCGGGTGCAGCGTGTGACCCGGAGGCGAAGGGAGCCAGGCAGCCTCCCTGCCTGGCATCCCGGCCCCGTTCCCGCCGGCAGCCCGGTACTCACTGGTGTTTGGCGTGAAGGAGGGGTGGCGCGTGGCTCCCTGCGTGACGGCCGGTGGCGGCGGAGGCATGCTGGGTGGCGTGGACCTGGACTGGGTCTTCACGTCCGCCGGCGAGTCGGGCATGGTGGCGGCCCGCGTCTCCGCGTTATCTGCAGGGAGAGGGCACAGGGCAGTGAGCGGGGTGCACTTCTCCTCCGAACAGGGGTTGAGTTGGGGGCAGAGGGGACCCTCGGGGACCTCGGGTTGGCCTGGGCATCTCCGCTGCCTGGCGCAGGATGGCAGCAACCCTCGCCCCAGGCAGAGCTCAGGCAGCAGGGGTGGTGCCTGGCGTCCCATGTGCTTGCAGGACGGTGACCGACCTCCCGTGCATCTGCACAACGGTGGGGACTGTGCCCTGTGCCCGGCATGGATGCAGGGTGGCGGGGACAGGGCAGGGCACCGCTCTGCCCCATGCACGGGGCACAGCCTGGCCCAGCACAAGAACAGCACGTGTGTCCCTGCAAAGCCATTGCTGTGACGTCCTGGCACCCCCTGCCAGGGGTTACCTGTCCACGCCTCGGGAATCCCCAGCTGCCCGCTAACCCCTCGCCGTCCCCGGCAGCTATGCGCAGGGCTGCCGTAATCCCAGGGATTATGCACAGGCAGTAAATAATGGGTTTGTTACGGCCGGCGCTCGGTGGCAGCAGCGACGGCAGGACCTGCACAACCACCAGCAGCTGTCCTCCCGCAGCCCCGGGGAGCCCTGCGTGGCACCGGATCCCGCAAACCAGGGAGCGCGGGGCTCCCCGCCATCACCGCCCTGGGCTCCCCGCAGGCATCTCTGCCTCCCTCCCACTGCCCTGCGCTTGCAACCCTAAATAACACCCGGCAGCGGCATCCCCGGGAGAAGCGTGCCAGCACCGTCCCCGCTGGACGGCGGCACGGCCCCGGTGCAAGGCTTTGGCCCCACGGCTGCCGCGGCGGGTGGTGATGGGTGGCCACAAGTGCGGGCAGCTGCGGTGGTCTGTCAGAGCACCCGAGCCTGCGCCGCCGCTGCCGCCGGCCCCAGCCAAAGAAGGAAGCGGCTGCCCTGGCCGTCCCCCGGCCCCGGGGTCCCTGCTGCGCCCCGGCATGCTCCCCGCCAGGCATGGCTGATAAACACTAATCTAATATGCATGCTTAATCCACCGCAACTGTTGTGAGATTAATTGAACCCTGCAAGAGCACATTGTCCAGGCTAAATAAAACCAGGGCGTCATCCCGAGCAAAACGTTATCGGGGCTTGGGCTGCAGCCGATGCCATGTGCGGAGGACCAGGAGATGGCACTGCCAATAGCGACGGCCAAACTCCCGGGCAGTCAGCGCTGTGGTCCCACAGCATCCTCCCAGACGGCTCCGGCACCATGGGAGCATCCCCACGCTGGGGTTTGAGCCTCCCAGGACGCACCATAACCCTGCAGATGCCTGGATGTGCATGCTCCAGTTTCTCTTTCCTCGCTCCCTTCTCCCACTCCAGCCCCAGGAGAAACCCCAAGACCAAGCAGCAACTGGTCCTGTAAACCAACAGTTTCTTTACAGGGCCTGCCAAAATAAATGGTGTGTTTTGAAAAACACCTTTTATTTTCTTTTTCATGGACATGCCTCTGGGCAAGGCTTCTCCAGCCTTCCAGGCTTCCCCCGTCAATCAGCGGAGCAGGATCCAGCCCCGACAGCAGACGACAAGCCGCGAGCGTGCACAGAGTGTGACCTGGACCGGGTGGCTGCATTTGAGCAGCTGAAGTGCCTTGATCCACTGGGTGCCCGCACGATCCCTCCTGGGCTCAGCATCCCCCAGGGCATTGCCAGCCGCCCAGCTCACCAAAGCATGACCTGCATCGCCTCTGCCTGCCACCTCCTGCCCGCAGCGGGCAGGGCCAGCACCTCCCTGTGACGCAGGGCTCTGCGTGGGCACCGCTGCCGTCCCCTCGCCCTTCTCACCCCCTCCAAGCCTGGGGTTTGCACTGCTGGCATCGCACACCGAGCGCGGCGCGGTGAGGCATTGCAACACGCTCTTCATGTCTGCAACGCTGCAACTGCCCGTGTGCTCGGCCCGAGGCCCCGGCTCGCCACGCAACAGCCACTGGGCATGAGGACAAGCCGCAGCAGCCTGGGGACAGCGTGGCAGCTTGCCTGGGTAAGTGCACCTGCACCAGCTGCCTGCGCGGCTCCCAGCGTGGAGGGGCTGCACCGGTGGGTTTGGCTCCGCCGTTGCTTGCAGAGAGGGAGGAGGCTGCGAGGTGTTCACCCCAGCCTGCATCCCGGCATGGTTCCTGCCTGCATCCCTATCCCTGCCTGCAACCCTGCATGGTCCCTGCCTGCATCCCTATCCCTGCCTGCATCCCCGGCACCATCCCTGCCTGCATCCCTATCCCTGCCTGCAACCCTGCATGGTCCCTGCCTGCATCCCTGGCACCATCCCTGCCTGCATCCCCATCCCTGCCTGCATCCCCATCCCTGCCTGCATCCCTGGCACCATCCCTGCCTGCATCCCCATCCCTGCCTGCATCCCTGGCACCATCCCTGCCTGCATCCCCATCCCTGCCTGCATCCCTGGCACCATCCCTACCCGCATCCCCATCCCTGCCTGCATCCCTGGCACCATCCCTGCCTGCATCCCCATCCCTGCCTGCACCCCCATCCCTGCCTGCATCCCTGGCACCATCCCTACCCGCATCCCCATCCCTGCCTGCATCCCCATCCCCCTCCGCTGGCCTGGCCCTGTACGCATGCCCACACTGAGGGGAAAACACGGATACACTCATTCTGGCACCAACACAGCTTTTCCACAACTTCCCGTCGGGAGGAAAGTTTCCACAAAGCTGAGCAAACACCCGGAGAAATGGGGCCTGGCTGTGTTTTTTCTTGTCTTTTATTTTTCTCTCTAAGTCATAAATTTTCCCCGAGGTATTTGCAACCCAACCACCGCTGTGCGGGCACAGGGATGAGGGATGGCCCCAAAGCTGATGGGGTTTCTCAGTGCCCGAGCCCAGAAATGCCCAAAGCAAATAGAGCCTGGGATGCCCACAGGATCCGGCCATGGATTTTTTGCAGGATGGGATATGCTCTGTGGCGGGTGAAGGGAGTTTTGGGGGGCACAGTGCAGTCTCCCGGCAGCACCTCCAAAAATCAACTCCCCAGCACGACTCAAACTCTGCTGGATTTTTTTTTTTCTCTTTTTCTTTTTTTTTTTTTTTCTTTGGGGTAATTTGTCCCAGCCGCTCGGGGCTGTGTCTGTTTTCCTCCATCTGGTTTCCATTAGGCCTGTGCAGCCCAGATGAATAAGTAATAATATAAAAATAAAAGGATTAGTATTTTCTCCTTGGCTGGCGGGAGCAGGCGTCCCCCACCCTACCTCCTGGGGCCAGCAGATGCCGGACCCTGCACACCCCTGTGCAACCCTGAGCCCCACATTTGTCACACCGGAGGGTTTAACCCCCAGCACACCGGCCCGGGCACAGTCCCCGCTGAGGTGACACACCAGCACGGCCACTACTGGCTGATAAAGCCCAGCTTGCCCGCGGCACCCAGCCCCATGCCGCCCCGGCAGCACCGCAGGGGTCAGGGTTTGTCACCCCACTGGGCACCAGCAACTCCTGAATTGCTCACTGTAGCTTGTGCATCGCTTTTCCCGGGTGGAAGCTGTAGGAGAGCTGCAAGGGGTCTGTTAGCCGGTCCCCTGCCTCCCACCAGAGCTGGGGCAGGGGGTCTGCTCGGCCCTGTGCTCCCCAGCGGGCAGCGCTGGGTGCCGGAAAGTACCGATGCATGGCACCGCGTGGCTGTGCACGCCCGTGGGCACCAATGCACAGCACCGTGCAGCTGCACACGCTGGCAGGCACCAACACGCGGCATCATGCAGCCGTGCATGCCGACAGACACCAACGCGCGGCCTTTTGCAGCCGTGCGCGCCAACAGGCACCAAGGCACGGCATCCTGCAGCCACGCACACCAGCAGGGACCAACGCAGAGCGCCACGCAGCCGCGCGTGCCGGCGGGCACCAACGCACGGCATCCTGCAGCTGCACGTGCTGGCAGGCACCAAAGCGCAGCGCTGTGCAGCCATGCACACCGATAAGCAGCCCCAGCACCCCGGAGCAAGCAGCCCGGTGCTGAGCGACGCAGCTCGGCAGCCGGCCCAGCCCCAGGGTCTGCTGTTTCCCACAGTCCTGGGGAGCCCATCCCGCTGCTGCTGGCTGTGCCCCAGCCCAGGGTACCCGTCCTCCCCGGGCAGCGAGCGGCCCCTGCTATCTACAGCCTCGAGCAGGGCTAGGGAGCAGCTGGGGATGGAGATAGGCGATGTTCCAACCCCTGGGCTGAGCCTGATGACTGTGGAGCACCCAGGCTAGCCGCTCTCCTCTCCACCTCCCCAGGGATGGAAAGGGCAGGGAGCTGCCCTGCCTGTGGCCGCTGGAAATCTCCGGTTTCCCACAGCCCTCCCCTCCCAGGCTGGGCAAAGCTTCCTGGGCAAGGAAGGGGTTAAAAGGGAATTAAAAGACCAGCATCCTTCATGCTCTCCAAATGGCCACAAATGAAATCCAGATGCTGGAGGCGACGTCTCCAGTCTCCCGAAGCCAGGCTGCCTCCGAAACAAAGGCAAGCATTCCTGCTCCTCAGCTGCTGCTGCCACGGGGGCCAAGAACAACTCCCCGATAAGATGGCGAGGGACCGAGCCGTCCCAGCTGGAGCGCGTTAGGGAAGCGCGCAGCGCCGGCGGCCAGGCAGCAGCGCCGGCCACGTGCATGAGCCCAGCAGAGGTGGTGGGAGCTGCAGGGCACCGTCGTCTCCCTCCTCCCCTGCACCCCTCCTGATCCCCTCCCCGGGGACGTGGTGGCGGTGCGGGTAGGTGCCAGCGAAGCTTCGAGGTGGCTCATCCCCAGTTGCAGGCGGAAGGGGAGAGAGCAGGGCAGCGGCTGCGGGATGCTGGAGGGATGCTGCAGGGATGCTGCCCACCCCCAGCAGTTATCCCGTTGCCAACGTGTCCCGTGTGCGCAGTTTGGGGAGCCGGGCTAGGGGAGCGTCGTCCAAACCCCAGCACTCATCAGCACAAATGAAGCCTTTTAAAAGGGAATCCAGTTAATTAAATCCTTTGCACAACGTGTAAATGAACCCGGCTTCGGCCGGCTCCAGGCCCGGGAGGCGCTTGCACGGGGAGCTCTCGCTGCAGGCGACGGCTGCTGCGAGGACAACAGGACACAGACGTGCCCAGCGGTGCCAGGGGAGTGCAGGCAGCGGGGCCCAGCCCTGCCAGGCACCTGGGCCCTGCCTGCACTCCTGCCTGCAGGCAGGGATACTCGCAAGGATGTTCATGCCCCGAGCGGTGCAAGTGTTGCCCTGCCCCGCTCCTCCAGCCGGGAGGATGGTGGCAGCCTGGCCCCGCCATGGGCGACTGTGCCATGACGCCCACCAGCCCCTGCATTTGGCCACTGCCCCCACGGTTTAGTTTGGCTGCTCAGCTGAGCGGGACCTGCCATCCTTGCACCGCCGCGGCAGCCCTCTGCACCCGTCGGCGAGCCAGCCTTTGCCCCCGCCATCCTCGCCATGCCCATGGGCGTCCTGGGATGGGTCCCACGCCTCTGGCCTGGGCTGGGATGCTCCCCACCCACCCAATGCCGGGTCTAAAGAGGGTTTCATCATGCTCAGGTACATCCCAATTTGCTTGGCTTTTCCCACATGAGCAGCACCAGCGGTGCCAGCGTCCCGGGGATGTCCAGCGCTGCCAGGGGATGCGCCGCGGGCGACGCTCCTTGCTCGCCCCCAGGGCAGCGGTTGTGGGCGAGGACCCCGACGCCTGGTCCCCTTCCACCTCCCCCATGCAGTGACGGCACGGCTCTGCGTGGGACATGGGCACCCAGGGCCACTCTCACCCAAGCGCCCCAAAACCCAACAAACCCCATATCTCAAGCCACAACCAGCCGGCCGGGGACCCAACCCCACCGCCTCGGCTCCGGGCTCTGCACAGGCAGTGCCAGCTGGCTCCCGCTCCCCCCGAGCCGGCGTGGCCAGGGAGGAGGGAGACGGCTTTGATTTTCCTCAAAACAACCACCAAAAAAAAAAAAAGGGGAAAAAAAAAGCGCCCTCTCTGTTTTACAAGCCTTCATTTGCTATTGTTTATGTAAACAGGTAAATTGTTTCGTATCTCAATTAAAAACATCTGCCACATAAATGAATACCAATTAACTCATCCTGTTTTTAATTACTCTGTTAATTACACACAGGCAGCAAAAAGGATGGCAGGGGAATAGGGAAAGCATGCTTACAACCCCCCCTTCCCACCTTGCTCTTGGCAAGGATCCGAAATGTGCCCAGATAATGATGGATTAAGGTGGTTGGTGAAAACGGTGGCTCGTGGCCAGCTCCGGCGTGGCGGCTCCCTCCCGGCCCGGCCCGGCGCTGCCCGGGTGCCTCGCGGGGGTATTTCCCGGCACCCTCCCGAGAGGCGCCACGCCGCCCTGTTTCGGAAACTCTGGGCCCCGAGGGACGCACCAACACCACCTGTGTCATCCCCCGTGCCAGGGGCGGCCACAGCACCGTCCGGCTGGCCTTCCCGGCACCGACCCCATGTTTACTCTCAAAACGTGTCCCCGGGGACAAGAAACCTCAGGACACCGAAGCACGCGGGAAGGGTGAGAGGGTGGAGGAGGCTTCACGCAAGGAGCATCCTCATGGACCAAGCGCATCCTTGAGGTGCCTGAGCTGCCCCGGGAACCCTCCTGCCGCCAAGGGGCAACACTTCCACGTGGGCACAGCGGCACAGGGTGGATGCCACCCTCGAGCCGGGCCAGCGGCAACTGCCGAGGGACCCCGGGCGCCATCAGCCCCTCGCGCCCCCCCCCGGCTGCGGGAAGCTTTCCAAGCGAGCAGATGGGGCAGGGGAGCGGCGGCAGCGAGGAGGAGAGCAGAAAAGGCTATTTTCTCACGCTACATATTTTACAAGTCGAACATTTTGTGCATTTCAGCCTTGCCTGTAAAAGCATCTCGGGCTCAGCCCTGGGACTTGACGTCGGAGCCTGTGAATCAACAGCGGCTGGCGGCGACATGGCCGGCCGGCGTGGAGAGAGGCCGGGAAGCGGGGTGTCCCCCCCACGCAGCTCCACCTGGGCGGTGGGAGGATGTGGGCACACACACGCCCTCACTGCTCCCCAGCTGCCTTACACTCCTGGAAATTAAATATACTGGCTAAACACCGTGAGTAAACAGAGTGCCGTGGCCAGCCCGGCACACCTGGAGGCACGTGGGCGGCACGGGGCTGGGGCTGGCCCCCCCAGCAGCGCCGGCTGCAGCTGCCCCCCACCCGGGAAACACCCACATCTCGGCTGCAAACCACCTCCCCAGCGCAAGGGCTGCGGGCGCATCATTGTGCGTCCGTGCCGGAAGGACAACCGACTCACCAACGCGTTGCCAAAGGGGCACCCCAACACCAGCCCGACGCCCCCGCTGCAGAGACGGGTGCTCTGGAGAGGTTCAGGCTAAAACACCCCAATCTGAAATTCTTGCAGCCACCCGGCCGCATGCATGGGGATGCTCCTGCCCAGCGGTGGCCCTGATGGCTGGAGCGGGGACAAGTGACACGAGCAGCCAAGGGGCTCGGGGCATTTTGGAGGCAGGGAGGGGCTGGGGAAGGGAGAACATCCCCCTCCACATGCCAGTGCTGGTGGGGAGCTCTGTGCGAGGTCCCTGCAGCGTGGGAACGCCGAGGCGCTGCGGGGTCCCCAGGGACCCCCGCCTCCGGCTGGATCCTGCCCCACAGACGCCAGGACGGTAACGGCTCCGGGGGGGGGGGCGAATCCAGCCGTGCATCCCCACAGCCTCTGGGCTGCTGTGCTACTGACTCTTTGTCTATTTTTTAACCGCGGGCTCCATTTCAAGGCAATTTTGCCCACGTGAGATTGAATCAAACAACACAGGAAAAAATATTAATGAGAATTTTTCAAAATAAACAGGAAATCCCTCAGATGCTTTCTGGAAATATTGGTCAGCATCTTCCAAAGGAAAGCTGCTTGTCAAGGTGGGGTTGCCCCTGGGGAGCCTGAGCACGCTGGGAGGGATGGCAGAAAACAAGCTTCAGGAAATCTAAAAATAAACCCCAAAGTGGGCAATGGCAGCAACGCCAGCATTGCCTTGGCAGGGAGGGTTCTTCTCCGTGCCACCAGCCTGGGCTCACCCTGCACCGGCCATCATGAAGCTTGCAAGGACTGGCCCCAGCTCGGGGCCCCCCGCATCATCCCCAGCCTGGTGGGGCAGCTTAATTCAGCTCCTGCCCATGTTCCAGCTTGGAAAGCACAAGCTGGGGCTGCAGCATCCGACCCGCGTCCCCTCGCCCCCAGCAGCGGCATTTCAGCCCAGCAGGCTGCCCCAGCTCCCTCCCAGGGCCCAGGGAGCCCCATTTGCAGGATCGGGCCCTGATTTGCCCAAAAGCTTGGGCACACTGTGCTGGTCCGGCCAGGGGCAGATGCAGCGTCAGTGCCGATGGTGGAGGCTGGTGTGTCCCCCCACGGCGTGCTCGGCTCCCTGCCCCACAGCACCAGCAGCCCTGTGCTCCCCAGCCCGCTCACCGGCAACCAACTGACCCCCATTAAGAGACATAATAACAGATATTTAAGGGGTGCCGCTTCTCCCCGGGGGTCCTGTGGCACCCCGCAGCACCCCACACCCCTTCCCTGGGCAGCCGCGGGTGGGGAGCCGCGCTGCCTCTAGACCGTGCCGGGGATTTAAGCTGGCTGCCGGCAGCGAGCAGAGCCGAGAGCCCATTTCCACGGCAAAGCCGGACGCCGCACAGCCACGCCGCCTGGACCCTGCCTGGGGTTTTCCATGCCTGCGAACAACCGTGGCTCAGAAACAGAAATCTGGGGAAGGGATGTGGGGGATGTCAGCAAAGAGCTGCCCACGGAGCTGCCCCAGAGCCCGGCGGTGCCGAGCGTGCCGCAGCCACGGGCAGAGGCTGGGAGGCTGCTCAACCCTCCCAACGCAAATACCGGCCAATCACTGGTGTATTTTCCCACCCTGCACCCTGGAAGTTCCTGATGTGAGAGGCAAATCCTGCACCCACACGAGGCCTCGCCATTACCCTGCCCAAACCCAGCGCCCACCCCGTGCCGGCACCCAGCGCCACGGGAGAACGGCCTCTCCCCCTTACACGTCTTGGCTTTTCCTCCCTACAAGCCAACATCTGCAAATCACACGTTTTTCAGACAAAACACACCCGACATCTGGCTGTCCCCGGGTAAAACCTTACCTGCCAGCGCAGACATTGGCCCGGCCTGCCGGGAGGCAGCGGGCAGGGAAAAACCCCTTTGTAGAGCCAAGTTCATCTCCACTTGCCTTCCCAACCGCAGCAAAAGCAACGCTCAAAACTTCTCCCTGCGTGGAAACACGCCACGCAAGGACCTGCCTCATCCACCTCCGGAGACCCAAGCACCCGCCCCGGGTGGCAGCTCGGCCCCATGGGGCTCCTCACCCGAGGGCTGCAGGCGCCGGGGCCGTCAGCATCCTCCCCGGCCCCTGCTCCGCGTTTGCCATGGGGTTTTGGGAGGGTTCCCCCGTACCTCCATGCCCTGTACCATAGCAGAGCTCACCCCGCCGCGGTGCCGAGCAGACGGATGTTTGCAGAGCGTCTTCAAGTTGCTCGACAATGGAGCGGAGAATTAATATTCCTTTTAATTAAAGGCAGAAAAATCTCTTTGTTCCTGAACAGAGAGAAAACAACAGAGGGAAGAGCTCAAAAGCTCTTTCTAAGCTCGAGCCGAGACCATCGCTTAGATTCAAAGACACTGTCAATGTGCACGTGACCTCAAATTAAAAAAAACAAAATGAAACCCAGCAGCGGCAGCAGCTCCTCTCTGAAAGCGAAGGAAAGTTGCAAAGTTTTTCTTGGCTAATAGGGGAGGGGAAAAAAAAAATCCAACAAAAGGTGCGTTTAACCAGAGAAAGGCTCTGCGGTATCCGAAGGCACCGTCCAGCGGCAAGGGCTGCGCCGGGGGAGCGAAGGGGCGAGCGGGCCGTGCCCCGGCCCAGCGTCACGGAGGAGCCACGGAAGAGCACGGTGCCGGCCTCGCTCCATGGCTACACCGGTGGCATCGCCTTGGCAAAGCCAGGCCGGAGCGGGCGGCCGGGCGCGCCAGCAAACGCCACTTCACGCGATTCCGAAGGGAAAGCGGGAGCTGGACGCTGATTTAATGGCTGCGAGGATCAGAAGCAGGGCAGCGCTGAGGCAAGAGAGCTGGAGGCTCTCCCCGAGCCAGCCTTCCTTCCCAAATCCACATCCAACGCAACCGTCCCCCCCGGCACGCCTGAGGACACGGTGCGCGTCACCGGCACGGATCCGTGTCCTCGCGTGTAAACCCAGAATTATGCCGCTGTGGCTGGAACTTCCCAAACCAGCCCTGGGTTTCCTCCCACAAACTCTCCCGAGTGGATCAGCTCCTCCTCGCCACGAAACTGCGGCTCCGTCTCTAAATCGGCGGCGGCCGGAGCGGGATGTGGAGCCGGTGGGGTTGGCGCTCCGAGGAGGAGGGATGCAGGGGTGGAAACGTTTTCTCCCACCGGGCAGAAGTCGGGAAGCCACGACGGGGGAGGGTTTGCTGCGGTGGGGGGAGCACAGACACGCGTGGGTTCCCGGGGATGCTGGGCCCCGGCTCTCGGAAAGCGGCTGCCGGGGAGGGGGAGAGGGGTGCGCTCCTGCCCTGCCTCCGCCGGGGACGGCTCCGAGCGCTGCCCGCCGCACGGACGGCGGCTCCGGTACCCGCTCGCCCCGACCCGCTCCGCCGCCGCGGCGCGTCCCGGGGACGGCCGAGAACGGAGCCGGAGGGACGGCGGTGGCGGCGGGGACCGCGCTGGCTCGGGAACCGGCGGCATCCCCGTCCCCCGCGCACCGGGGGCATCCCCGACACCGGGAGCGTCCCCGACCGCTGCGCACCGGGAGCATCCCCCGAGCACCGGGAGCATCCCCCGAGCACCGGGAGCATCCCGGACTCCTGAGCACCGGGAGCATCCCCCGAGCACCGGGAGCATCCCGGACTCCTGAGCACCGGGAGCATCCCCCGAGCACCGGGAGCATCCCGGACTCCTGCGCACCGGGAGCACCCCCAGCCCTTCATCCCCGGGAGCCTCCGCAGGCACCGGGAGCCTCCGACTCCCCGGCGCACAGGGAGCAACCCCCAAGCACCGCGATCCTCTCCCCGGCACCGGGATCCTCCGACTCCCCTGCGCCCCGGGAGCATCCCCTGGGCACCGGGAGCATCCCAGACCCCTGCGCACCGGGAGCATCCCCCGAGCACCGGGAGCATCCCTAGCCCTTCATCCCTGGGAGCCTCCCTGGGCACCGGGAGCCACCCCATCCGCATCCCCCGGGCACGGCCGGCACTTACCGTCCTGAGGTGCGGCGGAGGCGTGAGGTAAGTCCCAAGGCAGGGGCCGGCGGGGCCGGCAGAAGCGGGCAGAGCCGGCAGCGGCCCCCGGCGGCGGCCCCGGCCCCAGCCCCGTTAAGGCCGGCGCGGGCGGAGCGCGGCCCCGCGGCGGCGGCTGCCCCCGGCACCTGCCCGCCGCCGCTCGCCGCGCCCGGGGCCGCCGGGGGCCGCCAGGCCGGGGGTCGAGGCGCTTCCCCCCCCCCCCCAACCCCGGAGGGGGGGGTACCGGAGAAGCGGGGGAGGGTGGGGACGGAGAAGCCGGTAAATCCGCGGGGCCGGTTCACCCCCGACGCGCTGCCCGGCGGCGCATCCTCCGGCGCCGCGCCGCGGCCATGGGAGCCCCGCGGCCGCGCTCCGTGACGGGCCGGGCCGCCCGCAGCGCCCGCCGCTGCCGCCCGCCCGCCCCGGAGTGAGCGCCGCCCGCCCGCGCCGCTGCCTTAGACGGGGCCTCCACCGGCACCGGCAGGGGGCGCCCCGCCGCCGCCGCCACCGGAGCGGGGCCCCCCGGGGTGCGCGGCCGGGGGGGGGGCCGGGATGTGGGGGAGACGGGGCTGCACGGCACCGGGGGGGCTGCACGGCACCGGGGGGATGCACGGGGATATGGGGCTGCACGGCACCCCCGGGGGGCTGCACGGCACCGGGGGGGCTGCACGGCACCGGGGGGATGCACGGGGATATGGGGCTGCACGGCACCGGGGGGGCTGAACGGCACCGGGGGGGCTGAACGGCACCGGGGGGCTGCACGGGGATATGGGGCTGCACGGCACCCCCGGGGGCTGCACGGCACCGGCGGGGCTGAACGGCACCGGGGGGCTGCACGGGGCTATGGGGCTGCACAGGGCTATGGGGCTGCACGGGGATATGGGGCTGCACGGCACCGGGGGGCTGCACGGCACCGGGGGGATGCACGGGGATATGGGGCTGCACGGCACCGGGGGGGCTGAACGGCACCGGGGGGCTGCACGGGGATATGGGGCTGCACGGGGCTATGGGGCTGCACGGGGATATGGGGCTGCACGGCACCGGGGGGGCTGAACGGCACCGGGGGGGCTGAACGGCACCGGGGGGCTGCACGGGGATATGGGGCTGCACGGGGCTATGGGGCTGCACGGGGATATGGGGCTGCACGGCACCGGGGGGCTGAACGGCACCGGGGGGGCTGAACGGCACCGGGGGGCTGCACGGGGATATGGGGCTGCACGGCACCCCCGGGGGCTGCACGGCACCGGGGGGGCTGAACGGCACCGGGGGGCTGCACGGGGCTATGGGGCCTGCACGGGGCTATGGGGCTGCACGGGGATATGGGCTGCACGGCACCGGGGGGGCTGAACGGCACCGGGGGGATGCACGGGGATATGGGGCTCCACGGGGATATGGGGCTGCCCAGCACCGGGGGGGCTGAACGGCACCGGGGGGATGCACGGGGAGATGGGGCTGCCCAGCACCGGGGGCGGCTGCACGGGGAGATGGGGCTGAACGGGGAGATGGGGCTGCCCAGCACCGGGGCGGCTGCATGGAGACATGGGGCTACACAGGCACCGTGGGGGTCGGCATGGCACAGGGGGGGCCTGCACGGCACTGGGGGACTGCACGGGGACACAGGGCTGCATGGCAGGCAGGGGGCTGCACGGCGCTTCAGGGGGTGCACAGCACTGGGGGGGGGCTGCACGGGGAGGTGGGGGGGACCGTGCAGGGGGTGCACGGGTCTTGGGGGCTGCAGGGGGCTGGGGTTTGCAAAAGGTTCAGGGTTCGCAAGGGGTTGGGGGTGCTGAAGACTGAGGGTTGCAAAGCCAGGGGATGCTGCATGGGTGGGGGGTCTGCTCATGTTTTGAAGGGCTGCAAGGGGCTGGGAGCTGGCGTGGGGTCAGGGGACTGCAGGGGGATGGGCCCAGGGCTTGTCTGGGGCCATGGGAAGGTTCAAGGGGCTGGAGTGATATGGGTGTGTTTGCAAGGGGCTGGGGGGCTGCGTGGGGCTGGAGCTGTGGTTGCGTTTCTTCCCTCTCTGGAGGCCCGAGGACTGGGGTTGCAATGGGAGCAGCCTCACGCACAACCACCAGGCCCGTGGGCACAGCCCTCAACAGTCCACATCCCATTCTTGGCATGGCCTTGGGGTGCTCCCCACCCCGCTTGGCCTCAGCGGGGCTCCCTAGGGTGGCTGCATGGCGCCGGCATGGCAGGAATGCCAGCGGGGCCCTTCCTCTACAGCGGTGAACGGCAGCAGTGCATGCATTTGCAGCACTGCCTGCCCACGCCGGGTCCCTGGCGTGCCCTTCCTGTGCACTCAGTGCCAGCTGGGGGGGATTAAAAATTTCCCTCCCCCCCCCAAGTCCTACTACGATGTTGTTGCTTGCTTGTGCGCCGGGTAACGCAAGCCCTGCTAATTTCCCTGCGAGCCAAAGCCCTGCCTCTTTGCGTAATTATTCTGCTTGGCAGCTGCCTTCCCTCTGCGAGTTGCTGTGCGGAGCCTTTGCCGCCCGTATGGTTGTTGTATTACTCATCCTCACCTGCTTGCCAGGGCTCAGGCTCTGGGGACCGCAGCAACCCTGCCAGGCGGCGGGTCGCCACCGCACGGCCATTGCACGACCGCTGCCGGGCTGTTGGGTGGCACTGCCGCTGCAGAACCACTGCACGGCCGCTGTACAGGCAGTGCACAGCCCTGGCGTGACCGACGCACTGCCGCTGCCTGGTCACGGCGTAGGCACCGCGCTGCCACCGCACAACTGCTGTGCGGCTGCTGCGTGACCATTGCACAGCCACTAAATGACCGCTGCGTGGTCACTGCAAAGCCAAGCTCCCCCCCAGCCTCACCCCACCGCTGCTGCAGCACCCCGACCCAGTCCCCTGTACCCCGCTCTCGGCTATCCCAACCTCCAACTCCGGTTTTGCATCCGTCACTCCCAGAGGGAGGCCCGCAGGGCGGGGGATTGCCCCGCTGTTGTACTGCCTGTGCTGGGGGGAGCATGAAAATCGCCACAGCTTTTGCGTCTGCAGCGGTTTACACGGTGTGCACACGCTGCGCAGCGTCCGGGCGGCATCACGCACCCTGCCGCCGTGCACCCTGCGTGCACCGCCTGCCTGCGTTTCCCAGCCTGAAGCACTGGGGTTGTCCCGGTTCCTGCCCCTCCCCGTGCTGCCCTCATTCCCTACGGGACCTTTCTCTCACAGGTGACTCTCGCGGCCCCATCGGCACGGCCCCGCTGGCAAGGGCCCACGAGCAGCGGAGGAAAATCCACCCCCGCGCACAGCTGCACGCCCGCCCCGCTGCCCCCTCGGCTTTGCATAGGCGGCACCGGGTGGCACATGCAAATGCCAGCGGTGCGTGCTCGTTTGGACACGGGGTGCACGGCGCAGTCCCCCCGCCAGCGTTCACGGTGAGGCGTCGCGGAGCGCCAGCCATCACCGAGGCGGCCTGAGAGCGCTCCCAAAGCAGAGCCCCAGTTTGGGGGGAGGGGGGGCTCAGACCCCTCAAACAAGGCCCCTTTGGGCTCTGGCTGCTCACTGGGAGAGCAGGGCTGTGACCACGGGGGTGACCACGCTCTCAGCCGAACAGGCTGTCCCGCATCCACCCCGATGCGGTGCAGGCCACGGAATACATGGCAAAACCCGCCTGTAAATGCCCAGCTGGTGCTGTGCCCTGAGCCCAGCTGGACCCCAGCAGCGACCGAACCCCCCGCTGACCTGCCGACGCTTTGCCCATGGGCACCTCGCGGGGACCTGCTGGGAGAAGCAACCTCCCCGGCTCCTGTTTAATTTGGGGTGTAGACGACGGATGCTATCAAATACCTGGCACCGGCCAAGGTGGTTGAGCTGAGGCCAAGCGGTGCGGCCGTGAGCCCACCGGGTCTTTGCAGCCAAGGCAAGATGGAGCAAGGCCAGGGCCACCACGCGGGCGAGCGCTGCCCGCCCAGCGGCGGGACAGGCACCGCAGCCCACGCAGGACGGCGCGGGCAGGGGGGAACCACGCCGCGTCCCCCCCCGGCAGCGTTTGGGTGGCGGGGTCTGCTTCGTTTCTATTCCGCGCACGCAGCCTGTAATTTTAGTCTATTGAAGTCATAATTCACTACTGTGAAAATAAACATTTGTGTTAGCTCGCTTTATTCAGCGGGCCTCGTCTGAATGTTAATAATTCCCTGCCAGCGTGCTTGCACGTGGCCTCGGCCGCTGGGACAAAGCCCGGCACCCTTGGCTGTGCCCGTGGCCGTGGCTGTGGCCGTGCCCACGGCCGCCTCCTTGCACGCCTGGGGTAGGATCTCACCATCCCTTGCATGCTGTCCCTGGGGATCCCTGGACCCGGACAAGGAGGAGATGGGGTGAAAAGTGCCGCTTAATGCGAAGCCGGGGGTAAGGAAGGAGCTGCTGCAAGATAAAGGTAATATAAAAGTAATATTTGCAGTAAAGGGGATTGAGTCCAGCCCCTGCACTGGATCCTTCCCTGCCCACGCCTGTCCCTGGTTTTGGTTGCTTGCGCTGTTTTGTGGGTGCTCCCACCTGCAGTGGGGATGCCCCAGCACCCGCCCTGTGCCACAGCCGAGCTGGGGCAGGCAGGAGGACGCCTGGGCCACCCTCGGGCTGTCCCCACGGCTGTCCCCGTGGCTGTCCCCGCTCTGTCCCCAGGGCTCCCCGGGTTTATCCCAGCGGGGTGCAGGGGTCTGGTGCTTCCCCTCCTGCATTTGCATCTTCCCAGCCTTTATCTTTCTCCCCCGTCTCCGTATTGCTGCAATTACAGACACTTTAAAACACAATGATCTGGCTGTTAGCGTGATGGATGACAGAACCTTTCTGTCTGGTTTAAATCATTGCCCAGAGTCAGCGAACTTCCCCGGGTTAACCCCTTCGTGTCCCCCCCACCCAGCCCACTCCCTGCCCAGCCCACACTGGTGGCTGCTGGTTGGTGCTGCCATGTGCCCCACGGCCACGCATCCGCCGCACGCGTGGGTCCCACGGATGGGGATGGAGCGGTGCTCTGGCATCCCTGGGGTCAGTGCTGGCAGTGAAACACGCGCCCTCCCTCCGCTTTCCAGGTGCATGGGGTGGATGCGGCGCACTGGGGCAGACGATGGGACCAGCCCCACTTCGGCAGAGCCGGCGGCCCCTCTGCGCTGCGGTGGGAAAGCAACGGCCAGGCTGGGAGATAAGCACTTGCCAGGGCCCGATAGGCTGCCTGGATCCATCCCAGCCCAGGGCCTGGCAATGCATCCCCCAGCAAATCTGGAGCTGGGGCAGGATGGGGCCCAGCCAGGTTCCCACCCAGCAGAGAGGGTGGAAACTCCTGTAATGACTCGGTGTCGGTCACGCCGGCGCGTGATTGATGGCGCAGCGTGCAACAACCCCGGCGCGGGGATTAACTGCACATGTCATGGCAATTCGCGCTCCCTTTGTTTTGAGGAGCCGGTATCTCCCGCCGCTGAGCATCCTGCCCTGCGCCCGCCGCTGCCTGCCCTCCCTGCTCCGGCCAGTGCCGCCCCCACGGGTGTCTCAGTCCCACGGGAGGGGGTTGGTACCGTCACCCATCACTTCTGCTTGTGGGTGCTGGTTATGGGGATGTCCTCCATCCCTGCTGGGTGTGCGTGGGAGAGGCTGCGGCGGGGTGGTTCGGGGAGCTGCTGAGGACCTGCCCCAGACAAAAGGGCTCCCCAAAGCATGGCCTGAGGGTGAGGGGGGGGCCACTGGGGCCTGTCATGGCGCGTGCCAGCAGGTGAGGTGCTCACAGATGGCAGATGAGGGCAACTGGCACCAGCCCTTGCAGGAAATGGTCACCACCAGGCACCATCCGGGCCCCTATCTGCCCACGCACATGACCCCCCGCCTGCTATTGGGGTGGCACACATGGCCGGGGCAACACGGTGGGTGCCACTGGCTCATGCTGCCGCCAGGGCAACCCCAGCCCCCCGTGCCTCATTCATGCCTTTGCAGCCACTGTGGTGCTGGGGTCCCTTTTCATACCTCGTGGGGGCTCAACCATCACTCCTGACCCACCGCCTCTGTCCCTGCAGCTCTCGCTCAGCCCCTCACCCTGCATCCCACCACACTGTCGCCCTTCTCCCTGGCTCTCCCGAGCTCCCACAACCCAGGCTCTGGCTCAGCCCTGCCTCTTCCCAGCGTGCCTGTAAGAGCTGATTGCTATTCAGGCTGCGTGTCCCCCCCCCCTTTGCAAGCCTCAGGCTTTTTAAAAAAGCCCACGGTGTTGGTTTATCACACCTTCCCCCTTGCCGCGCTGGTGAGTCATCCCCTCGCTGGCACACCGCGCATGCCGTGCAGCCGGGAGCCGCGCAGACCTGCTCCGCCGTGGGCAGCACTCGTGGGTGCCCACAGCCCCTCCGCCGTGCCGTGCCGTGCCGTGCCGGGGGTCCTGCCACGGCCCGGCTCTCACGGGAGGGCTTGTCTGGAGGCGAAGGCACCGAGCCGTGCCGGCGCTCAGCCCCTGGCGTGCCACAGGTTTCCTGTGTCACCCTCAGCGAGTCTGTCTGTCCGTCTGGGTTTCTCGATCTCTGTCCACGCCCTCCCAGTGAGCAGATCGTCCCCCGGGTGCCTCTCTGTGATCCTCGCTAGATGTGGCACCGAGCTACCGGGCACAGCACCAAGCAGAGCTTGGGGGACAGCGTGGGGCCGGGCTCTTGCAAGCAGCTGCAGCAATGCAACACCCCACGCCTCTGGCGGGGTCCCCATTTTGC
Source organism: Phalacrocorax carbo (assembly GCF_963921805.1). Taxonomy (NCBI): domain Eukaryota; kingdom Metazoa; phylum Chordata; class Aves; order Suliformes; family Phalacrocoracidae; genus Phalacrocorax; species Phalacrocorax carbo. The sequence continues at coordinate 44,616,541 of NC_087520.1, forward strand.
ACATGGACCCGTTTGCTCAGAGCATCCCCACGGGGATGCCACGCTTGGGGCAGGGAGCTGCCGGGCTGGGAAGGGTCAGCGCGACCGCAGATGGTCCCTTTGCCCTGGCTGCGCACACGGATGTGGCGGTCTGAATCTCAGCGCCTAAATCCATCCCGGAGCGGGCGCCGGGAGCTGGGCTGCAGCCCGCGGTGCTCTTCCCTTGGCATTTTGCTTGCAGCAGGAGCGTTGGCTGGCGCTGCCTTTCCCTGCGCGTTAGTTCATCGGGGAATGCACGGGGGAGATAAGAGGCTGGTGGGGAGCCAGCGGCCGGGGAAGACGGCTTGCCCACCCGCCGGCTATCGCCTGCCGCAGCTGCATCCGCCGCGGTGACATCTGCTCGGCAGGAAGTGCCGCTCGCCAACCTTTCTGAAAAAAAGGGGGTTCGTTTGCGCCTGGCTTCCCTTTGCGCCCACTCATGGGGGTCCCCGGCCTCTGGGCCGCTGAGCCACCCAGCCCCTCATTTCCTTGGCTAGGGGCTGGAAGGAGCAGCCCCCTGGCCATTGCCACTGGGAAGCAGACCCAGGGGCTTTGTGGCTTTTGTATAACTTCCACGAACATTAAAAGAAAAACAAAAAAAATCCCATTTTCCTGGCTGACAGATTCGTTCCTGCTTCGTGGCATTCAAAGGGAAACCGGCCCCTATTGCTTATCATCCTGGCTCGCCCAGCTCCGAAAAATCACTGGCTTGGCTTAAACACTGGGAGGCTTTGGGATATGGCTTTCATGGGTGCTTTACGGTAAAGCTGGGTGCTTCATGGTTTCGGGGCTGCTGGGGCCCAAGTTTCTGGCTTTTCTTTGCCACAGGGAGTCTGGAAAGTATTTTAATTTTGAAGTGAAGACTGCCATGTGCTGTCCTGCCCCTGGGAGATGGTGCTCTGAGGTGCACGGAGACGCTGTTGGCTCCCCATGGGCGCAGCACCTGGTGGCAGCACTATTGGCAAGTCCTGCCAGCCTCATCTTTGGCCAGCGGGAATTCACTAGGAGATGCTGAGCAAAATTGCCCGAGCTGCCCCGGTGAGCACAGCACGCTGGGAGGGCCACGCACACCACCACAGTGCAGAGGGTCCCTCCGGCTCCTCCGGTCCCTCACCTGGGGAGCTCCCCTCTCCATGGCACTGCTCCCTTTTTCAGGGCTGAGCAGGGGGAACGGCGGTCCTGAGCCTCCAGGAGAGCCACATCCTTGGGGCCTGGCCCCTAACACGGCCTGGGATATGCGAGACCTCTGTGCAGTGCCTGGGCCTGGGGAGATGAGAGCACCACGGCCGCCCTCCCTGCCCCTTGCCTGGCGGACAGCCCCAGTGGGGTTAACAGCGGGTTCACACTCCCCTTCTCCCCACTGAACCAGGGGTATCAGGCTGCTTGCCAGCCCTCCCCATCCCACAGCTGCCTGCACAGGGCTCTTTAATGATGGGAATTTAATTAGCTTGTATTGCACTTCCAACCCCTCACATCCCCGCAAAAATCAATTGGAGATAGCGGGAGGGTACAGCACAGCCTGCCTTCGCTCCAGCACGCAGCTCAGCCTGGGAGCAAAACCCTCGGGCTGGTTTCAGAGACCCCCCAGGGCCAAAATGCTCCAGCACTGGGCTCTGGCAGCGTGGGGGTCAGCGCCGATGTGTCCTGTGCTGTGCCATGCCGTGGGGAGCCGCAGCCTCACGGCAGAGAGGTCTGGGATTCGTTACAAGGTCCAGATATGCCGTGGCAACAGGGGAGGTTGCGGCTGTCTCTGGCCACCTGCATCATTTCCAAGTTCCCAGGCTAAAAGCAGGGCTTGTTATCAAGAGCAAAAAATGTGCCACCTCTGTTGTATTTCATTTCCCTTTCTCCACCTCTTCCCTGCCCGCTGCGCATCGGAGATAACAGCTCTCCGCGCCGAAGCTGGAGCGCAGGGCAGGCAACGGCCTCGCCAGCCCTATCACTGCCACGCCGGCCGCAAGGAAATCAGGAAGTTTGCAGAGATATTTGGCCAACAAAATAAACATTTCTCCTGCCAAGAGCCTAACCGGCAGCTCAGCGAGCCCACAGCAATCTGCACGGCTCCCCTCGCTGCAGCCTTCCGGTCAACGGTGCCCGCCGAGCCGCCGCGGCAGCGCTGCGCCCGCCCGGTCCCCGGCGCCTTATCGGCGGGTGCCCCTCGCCTGGGATGCACCCAACATTGCTGCGGGCAGCAGGCCTTTGGGCAGGGACCCCAGTGCGCCTCCCACCCTCAGCAGACCTGCACGGCACGATGGGTGCAGCATCCGAACCCTGCCCTCGAGCCTGTCCTCACTGCACCCCCGACCCGCGGGGTGGGTGCCAGGATCGGGCAGGGGGGCAGGGGGCTGCGGCCGGAGCACCGTGCTGGTGGGGAGAGGGGCGCACGAGGGGAAGCGAGGCAGAGGGCCAGTATTGTTCACTCGGGGCAGACAAATGCCGGTGACTCAGCCAGCAGCCGCTTTCCTGCCCGTGCCAGGCACAGACCCAGCAGGAGCCCCCTGGGCCCCCCCAGAGCTGCCGCAGCCCCTTGGCCAAGGCCAGGCTGCGGGGTGCCCCTCACCCGGTGGGCGGCTGTGCCGGTGTCGGAGGGATGCTCCGGCACAGGGCCATGGGATGCCCCGGCCCCGCAGAGCCTCCGCGCTGCCGCACTGCGAGTGAACAGAAGCAGCTGGAGGAGCCACGGGGTCGCATCCTGACCCCAGTGGCACAAACCTGCTGCACGCAGGATCCGGCCGCTGCCCGGGAGCGAGCGTGGGAACGCGCTCCTGAGCTGCATGCAAGCCACTGACCCGAGAATGAATGAAAACACCCAATAAACAGAGGATTTAAACACTGCAAATAAAACCTAATCGTGGCTGATCGCTCGTTACTGGAAGGTTAATTGCAGTGAGGGCTCCAAATGGGTCCTTGTGCCGGTGAGCCCAGCGTGCCCCGCGGTGCTGAGGGCTCGGCCATGCCCTGGCTCCCCGCTCCCGCCAGCCGGTCCCCTGGGGACGCACCGATAGGCACTGGCCGCGTGCCACCCTAGGGAGCACCTGCCCACCCGGGGCTGTGTTTGACATTGGGGTGAGTCACCTGTGCCACGACATGGCACATGGCGCGGTCGCAGCCACCCGCCGCCTTCCTCCCGCCGCTGCCACAGCCTTACCTTGGCCAGTCCTGCCTGCCACCGTGGCCCAGGAGGGGTGGCCGTCCGGATTGGGGGTGTGGGGGGTCCCCCAGGCACCCCAGGGGATGGGTGTCAGCACCCTGGTGCCGCAAGCCTCACGGGCGCCGGCGCAGCCAGCCTGCTCCCACGTGTTGGTGCCGGAGCCACGCCGGAGAGGGAGATGCTGAGCACCGGTGGGGTGCGGCGGGGCGCGGGGTGTCCTGCCCACTCGGTGCCTGCCCTGCCGCGAGGGCCGTTCATGTGACGGCCGGGGCCAGGGTGGCAGCAGAGCCGTGTCCCATGGCGAGGGGGAAGGTGAACAGCTGCCGGGCAGTGATAATGCGGCGGGTGGGGGGAGGCCGGGCAGCTGCGCCCGTGTCCTTCCCCAACAGGAACCATCTGTGACCAAGCCCAGCTCTGCCTTCCCTATCAGCCATTCCGGTCTGACTTTCCAACAACTTCCCCTTCGTGCTGGCTTCACTTCCTCACTGCAAGGGGCCGGCGTGGTGCAGCTCGGCATGGGCAGCGCCATGCAGCATGGCGCAGCAGGACCAGCACGGTGCAGCGTGGCACGGCACGGCTGTTGTGATGCACCTTGGCACAGGCAGCACCCTGCAGCATGGCTCGGCATAGCCAGCACGATGTGGCGTGGCGTGGCGTGGCGTGGCGTGGCGTGGCGTGGCGTGGCGTGGTGCGGCTGTCAAGGCGCAGCGCTGCACCGGCAACCCAGCGTGGCACAGGCAGCATGGCATGGCCGGCACGATGCGACACAGCGTGGTGCGGGATGGTGCGACTGGCACAGCGTAGCGGGTGCAACACAAGGATAGCTGCAGCACAGCGCGGTGCAGCCCCACACAGCGCGGTGCAGCCCCACACAGCGCCGTGCAGCCCCACACAGTGCGATGCAGCCCCACACAGCGCGGTGCAGCCCCACACAGCGCAGTGCAGCCCCACACAGCGCAGTGCAGCCCCACACAGCGCGGTGCAGCCCCACACAGCGCCGTGCAGCCCCACACAGCGTGGTGCAGCCCCACACAGCGCGGTGCAGCCCCACACAGCGCCGTGCAGCCCCACACAGCGCGGTGCAGCCCCACACAGCGCAGTGCAGCCCCACACAGCGCGGTGCAGCCTGGCACAGCGCGGTGCAGCCCCACACAGCGTGGTGCAGCCCCACACAGCGCGGTGCAGCCTGGCACAGCGCGGTGCAGCCCCACACAGCACGATGCAACCCCACACAGCGCAGTGCAGCCCCACACAGTGCGATGCAGCCCCACACAGTGCGATGCAGCCCGGCACAGCGCGGTGCAGCCCCACACAGCGCGGTGCAGCCCCACACAGCACGGTGCAGCCCCACACAGCGCGGTGCAGCCTGGCACAGTGCGGTGCAGCCCCACACAGCGCGGTGCAGCCCCACACAGCGCGGTGCAGCCCCACACAGCACGGTGCAGCCCCACACAGTGCGATGCAGCCCGGCACAGCGCGGTGCAGCCCCACACAGCGCGGTGCAGCCCCACACAGCGCGGTGCAGCCCCACACAGTGCGATGCAGCCCGGCACAGCGCGGTGCAGCCCCACACAGCGCGATGCAGCCCCACACAGCGCAGTGCAGCCCCACACAGTGCGATGCAGCCCCACACAGTGCGATGCAGCCCGGCACAGCGCAGTGCAGCCCCACACAGCACGGTGCAGCCCCACACAGCGCGGTGCAGCCTGGCACAGTGCGGTGCAGCCCCACACAGCGCGGTGCAGCCCCACACAGCGCGGTGCAGCCTGGCACAGTGCGGTGCAGCCCCACACAGCGCGGTGCAGCCCCACACAGTGCGATGCAGCCTGGCACAGCGCGGTGCAGCCTGGCACAGCGCGGTGCAGCCCCACACAGCACGATGCAGCCCCACACAGTGCGATGCAGCCCCACACAGCGCGGTGCAGCCCCACACAGCACGATGCAGCCCCACACAGTGCGATGCAGCACGGCACAGTGCAGTGCAACCCCACTCAGCGTGGGGCAGCCTGGCACAGTGCCGTGCAGCCTCACACAGTGTGGTGCAGCCTGGCACAGTGTGATGCAGCCCCACAGAGCGCCGTGCAGCCCCACACAGCGCGGTGCAGCCCCACACAGCGCGGTGCAGCCTGGCACAGTGCGATGCAGCCCCACACAGCGCGGTGCAGCCCCACACAGCGCCATGCAGCCCCACAGAGCGCAGTGCAGCCCCACACAGCGCCATGCAGCCCCACACAGCGCAGTGCAGCCCCACACAGCGCGGTGTAGCCTCACACAGCGCGGTGCAGCCCCACACAGCGCGGTGCAGCCCCACACAGCGCCGTGCAGCCCCACACAGCGCGGTGCAGCCCCACACAGCGCCGTGCAGCCCCACACAGCGCGGTGCAGCCCCACACAGTGCCGTGCAGCCCCACACAGTGCGATGCAGCCCGGCACAGTGCGATGCAGCCCCACACAGCGCGGTGCAGCCTGGCACAGCACGGTGCAGCCCCACACAGCACGATGCAACCCCACTCAGCGTGGGGCAGCCTGGCACAGTGCCGTGCAGCCTCACACAGTGTGGTGCAGCCTGGCACAGTGTGATGCAGCCCCACACAGTGCCGTGCAGCCCCCCTCAGCGCGGTGCAGCCCCACACAGCGCGGTGCAGCATAGCACACCATGGCCAGCACGGTGCAGCCCCGCATGACCAGCACACTGCAACACTGAGGGCTGCCCCCCCCTTGTTGCAGCCCTGCAACCCGCTGACCCCTTCGCCTGGGGACAGCCATGGGGATGAGGATGTCCCCTGGCTGCTGCCACCCTCCTCGACCGCCGCATCGCCAGGCACCGTGCATGAGCCG